>NC_092387.1:13886243-15086243 GCF_030028105.1 Mobula birostris | reverse complement strand
ACAACGTTGACTCAGGCTTGAAAGGCCAGTGTCGGGCACTTTCATGCCTTACAAGGCGCGGAACGAGAGACTGTGTGGCGCGCCACTCTTCACACAGACATTTTGTAATACAGTATTTTCTTTATTTTACGAGGTGGAGTTGCGAGCTCAACACTCAACCCGGCACGGATGGAAAGCGTACTCGGGAACAGCCCGACTGGATTCGAACCCGGGAACCTCCGTTCCAGAGTCCAGCGCTGATGTCACTGCGCCACCAGCCGACCCGTAACAGGGGTGAATAAATTAAAGTAAGGGGAAAATAGCCGCTCATTCTTTGTGGCTGTAGCTGAATCAGATACAAATATTTAACAGGGAGCAAACAGAAGACACTGGAACACAATGAAAATGGATGCTAGATCGGAGGGGTAGAATTTAGAAGTTAAGAAATAATGGTGGCTTTGCTGTTGAAGACTTTAAAAAAAGGCTACCTAAGTACTGTGGTCAATAAGCAAAATTTTTTAAATCTGCAATTGCTGGAAAGCAGAAACAAGAACAAAAAGCACTGGAGATACTCAGGAAATCAAGCAACATTTGGGGTGAGAGCTACAGCATTAACATTTCATGTTGACCTTTCTCACAGAAACTGCAGTGTTGTACTCAAATCAAATAATGAATTGAAAAAGACCTTTTTATACTTTAAGTTTCTTGTTTGACCATTATGTATGTGGAATCTTGATGAAAATTTAAAATAAAAGGCAAACTTTCTGGGTGAAGGTCAGACAAAGCAAGAAATTCAGCTGAACTTCTGCATACACAAGGTATTCTGCAGATGCTGGAAATTCAAGCAATACACATCAAAGTTGCTGGTGAACGCAGCAGGCCAGGCAGCATCTCTAGGAAGAGGTACAGTCGGGCCGAGTCCCTTTGTCAGGACTAACTGAAAGAAGAGCTAGTAAGAGATTTGAATCTTGGAGGGGGAGGGGGAGATCCAAAATGATAGGAGAAGACAGGAGGGGGAAGGGATGGAGCCAAGAGCTGGGTAGTTGATTCATGAGACAGGAGGCCCAGGGAGAAAGAAAAAGGGGAGGGGGGGAAAACCCAGAGGATGGGCAAGGGGTAGTGAGAGGGACAGAGGGAGAAAAAGGAGAGAGAGAAAAAGAATGTGTATATAAATAAATAACAGTTGCATACGTACTTCCTACTAGCTAGTTTAAGCATACTTCCTAATCCACTGACAAAGATAAGATAAAGGTGCTACAACCTACTCCAGAAGATAGTTTTGAGCAAATAGAAAGAATCCCAAAAACAAAACGCAGTTAAACAACCCAAAATATTCATGGTTAGTTTGTAAATTTGATAATATGCATGAATCTCATCATTATCCAGCTGGAAATCAGTGATTGGCCAAGTAAAATAATCAGTCTGATTTTAAAAGGAAATTTTTTTTTATATTCTGACTAGTGTGCAAATCGCAACGGAGGCAGAAGTATTTGTCCTTCATTTGAAGTGAACTCAGCAGCCCAGCTTATTGGTTTCTTTTTGAGGCATGTTACATTATCTGTCTATCAGTCTATCTATTCAAGTGTTTTCTTTCTCTCTGATGACATTGTTTCCTGTAAACAAGTTTACATTTTTCCAGTTTCAGGGTTGAACAACTTTGTCCACTGTTCAGAGTCCAAGGCCCAAATGTCTTGAAAAGATACTATTTCAGTATCTCTGAAAGTAATATTAACATGGAAATCTCCAGGGGAAAAAAAATCAACTTTTAAATATAAATTTTCATAAACTCCACTTGTTAAACATTGCAGACTTCCTAGTGGTTAACAGCTCATTCAAAAAAAACAGAATACTTTCTCCTATATTGGGACATACATTTGCCTTTATAAGCAACTTTTATGTGTGTTGCTTGAATTTCCAGCATCTGCAGAATTCCTGTTGTTTTTGTCTTTATAAGGTGTGTTTGCACCTTAAATCCATAGTAACGCTGTCTCATTTGGCTGTATTCATGAATATTCATATATGGTTAAATGACTAAACTTGAACTGATTCCTCTGGAAATGTCTGTAATCAAATCAGGATCCATCAATGAAACACAAGTTCATCCTCAAACCACAGCCAATTACACTGGACAACAAAGATTTTGCTTTCTGGATACTTTTGGGTGTATCTTATGGATTTTGTGCTGCTGGTCATGAAAATCACCACGAAATTTTCCTATCACGCATCATTTTTTAAAATCGCCTATATCTGTTATTTCAACTCATAATTCAAATCAGAATAACAGATGCCAAGATTAAGTAAGTGTTTTTGTTGGTCCATAAATCAAACAGGTCATCAATGACAGGCAATTCAAAGAACTTCTAGTGGCAGTGGAGAAAATTACATGGATGCTGTTGAAAATGTTCATGGCAACTACAGAGAACCAAGCTATGTGCAGCTGGTTGACAACATACTTTAAGCATACAAAACCATGGTGCAACATGGCACGAAAGATTCATTTTCTGCATTCCCATTTAGACTTCTTCACAAATCCTGGTACTATCAGTGACAAGCATGGTGAAAGATTTCACCAGAACTTTGCAGTCATGAAGAACTAGAATCGGGGCAAATGGAACCCATTAACGCAAGAAGCCTCAAACACTGAGCACAAACGAAAATTATCAACAAAACATTTTTAGCTTAGTCGAACTATTACAAAAAGTTAGCACCATTCTGCAATTAAACACATTATATTCAATAGAAGTTAATTTCTTGTTTCTCTAACTCTGAAATTATATTTATGTTTAGCTTCAAGTGGCCCATCATAAACAAAAAAAATTCTGAAGAAGCAACACTTTTGAAAAAAATTGTTCTCCAATGTAATGGAGCTGGACAGTTGATTAGCAAAAGGGATATGAGAGGATCATGGGAAAGAAGGCCTAAGGAGAAGGAAAAGGGGGAGGGGGGAAAAACCCAGGGGATGGGCAAGGGGTATAGTGAGAGGGACAGAGGGAGAAAAAGGAGAGAGAGAGAAAAAGAATGTGTGTATATAAATAAATAATGGATGGGGTACGGGGGGGAGGTGGGGCATTAGCGGAAGTTAGAGGAGTCAATGTTCATGCTATCAGGTTGGAAGCTACCCAGAAGGAATATAAGGTGTTGTTCCTCCAACCTGAATGTGGCTTCATCTTTGCAGTAGAGGAGGCCGTGAATAGACATATCAGAATGGGAATGGGACATGGAATAAATAAAAAAGTAATCTTGTTTAAAATATTAAAGAAATGTCATCTTTAACTTTATGCCTTTTGGAAATCAAGTCATCTTTTACCCACTTAGCTATTCACAGTAACAGAAATTTTGACCAGGGGTGCCCAAACTTTTGAGTGCCACTGTATAAGCGACTGGAGGAACTCAGCAGGTCAGGCAGCATCTGTGGAAGGAAATGGATACCACGGCAATCAAGAACCTTCATCTGGACTGATGCAGGGTCTCATCCTGAACCATCAGTTGCCCATTTCCCTCCACACATGCTGCCCCAGCTACTGAGTGATTCCTGCTGCTCTCTGTAAGGAGCTTGCACCGTCTCCTCATGACCACGTGCACTGGCTGCCTCCTGCACTCTAAAGACAAATGGTTAGGGTTAGTAAGTCATGGGCACTATGTTGGCACTGGAAGCATGGTGACCCCAGCACAATTTTTTCTGATTTGGTATAACTCAAATGACACTCTTCACTGTATGTTTTGTAGTAGATTGAGAAATAAAGCTAATCTTGAAAAATCTTTCCACCAGCACCTTGTTTCTCATTCCTGATAATAATCTCTTCTTTCCTTATGTTGCCCTCTTTAACTAAAACAAAAATTATACTAAGAAAATAGTGTATGACCAATCCCCAGCTGATGGCCTTTAAATTTACAGCCATTCAAATTTGACAAAATTACTATCTGTTTGTACGGGATGTACAACTCAAACTCTAAATCATGCGGTTCTTCTCATCTCCTCCTCCAGTTATTCCCACTCTCATGAAAGCGGTAAATAGACAACAAATCTGTCAGCTTCTGTGGAGAAAGATATAAAGTTAACATTTCAGGATGAGACCATGGTAACTACGGGAAAAGTTAGAAACTGAGCATCTTCTGAGTTGCAGAAAAGGACGAGAGGTGTAGACGAGAAAGGTAATGTCTGTTTGGAGATCAAAATAACACTAAAGATAGTGGTACTTGCCAAGTGAGGATGGAATGAAATCAGCTGAGCTCTATGGAAGAGATGCAAACAGGAAGCAAAAATTTGAGTAGAAGAGAGAAGAAAATTTGCCAGAATTATGCAATACAAAACTAGAGTAGCTGGAGATATGGGAAGATCAATGTTGGAAACACTTTGCAAGTCAAAAATATAAATGGAGAAACTAAAGCTGATTTAAGATTATAAGCTGATAACCCTCATCAGAACTGGCCAGTTCTGACAAACTCTTAAGTTTGCTTTATCTGAAAAAAACCAATTCTACTTTGAGGCTCGAAGGATGTGATGTGAAAGAGAGATAATGTTTCTCCTGCTTTTGTTGTGTTGGAACAATGTAAGTGGCCAAAGGCAGAGATCAGAGCTGGAGCAGTTTAAAGAATTAACGTGACAGGCAACTGAATTCAAATGAAAATGTTCTGCTATTTGCTTGCTTTGTTTTAGATCAAAAGACATTATTAAAGGTGCCTTCATAAAGTAATGCAGTTTTGCAAGCCTGTTTGGTGAGCTAAAGCTGGTGCCAAATGATGGATAGCAAGGTCTCACACAGAGAAGATAGGTAATCTACTTTGAGCAGAAAGAAGCTCACATCAGCTGGGATCACAGCCAAACCACAATCACGTACTGGTCCAGGACGTGGTGTACATAGCAAAGCCAGAATTTATTTCCCCTCCCTAATTACCCTTGAAAGGTGGTGGAATAAATCCGCAATAATGTGGTAGTGGGATAACAGCTGGAGCTTGCTTGCTAGACTATTTGAGAGAGAAGTTGAGAGTTGCTAGATCTGTGGTCACATATAGGCCAGCCTTGATGGTACAGCAGCATTCTGATCTAGAGGAAGATCTGTACCCCAGATATGTATTTACAGCAGTTCAGGAAGTCTTTTTTATAATTCTTATCATATTAACATTTTAAATTCATCCATCAGATATGGGCTGAAGTTGCAAGTAACATTTATACCGCATTACTGTCAGGTTTTGAAATCCAGAGAAATATTTGTTTAATCATTTGTCAAGTCCTTCATCAACACCAACAAAAAAAAACACAAATGCAGAAATACCATGGTGTCAAGAACATTTCAGAGCTCTGATTATATCTTTCTGCAAGTCTTTATGTTCATTTAAGGCAGGCGTTGATGGATTCTTGATTGGTCAGGGCATGAATGGAGGAGGGCAAGGCATGAGGTTGAGGCTGAGGGGAAATAGATCAGCCATGATGAAATGGTGGAGCAGACTTGATAGGCCAAATGGCCTAATTCTGCTCCCACTTCTTACATACATACAACTCGCCGAGAAGCAAAAGTGTTCCCACTACACATGGCTGCCACCCAAATTTAATGCATATTAAAATAACCCTAACCCATCTCACTCCTGTTGCCTTCCATTATTAGCTGTATAGACTCGGGGTAAAAGAATTGGTCATTACCTGCAATATGCCAATGGTATGCCTAAACACTGGAAGTTGAAAGCAGTGCAAGTGAAATCCTGATGCTGTAAGTCAGAAACTGCAGTGACTGCAGTGAATGAACAAACGTATCAGTAGTTCTGCTCCAATGACCAACTCGCAAATCAGAGTGGTTAACAGGAATGCAGAAACACAGCACAGGAACAAGGAACAAGGAACAATTAGAACACCACCTCCATTATCACCTGAGTTCTTGTTTTACCGCAATTCCAGACTCTTTTCATTCTTCTCAAACTAATCCTGATCATGATTAGGTACTTCAACAAAGTCACTAATTATGCTTAGTGAATTATTAGCAATAAAAAATGTGAATTTTTCCAAATAAATGCTGTATCAAATTGTGTGTTGTTTAATTTATTCATCACGAATGTGCAGAAGAACTATGATCCACTGCACTATATTTTTTAATTCCTTTTGGCAAATTCTCAAAGTTAGCAAAAGACTTACTTTCATACCTCACACAATCCCAGAGCGTTATTGGAATAACAAATTAAGTTCCTTTTCCCAATCCTGTTTAATCTTAGACAAAGGACGCTTATCCCATTGTAATAATAAATTATAAATTCTTCCAATAGAACCCTTAATCAAAGGATTCATACTCATAATAGTATCTAACAGGTCAGCCTCCAATATGTAAGGGAAATTACTTAAATATTTTTGTAAAAAATGTCTAACTTGAAGGTATTTGCAAAAAGTGTGAATATGAAAGAGAATATTTATCAGTTAATTGTTCAAAGGACATCAATCTATCTTCTTTAAATAAATCCAAAAAAGAATTAATACTTTTATTTTTCCAAAGTAGAAAAATTGGATCACTCAAAGGCGGCTTAAAAAAGTAATTTCGGTAAATTAAACTACAAAGTTTAAATTTTGTAAGATTAAAAGAATTGCGGAACTGGAGCCAAATTTGTAAAGAATACTTAATCACAGGATATAAATTTAAATTAACAACTTTACCTAATTGCATAGGTAAAGGAGCCCCCAACAACGAAGTTAAATAAAACTGTTTTACAACTTTTAGTTCCAGATCTACCCAAATTGGCCGATCAGTCTTATCAACCCAGTATAACCAAAAACACATGTATTGCACATTAACAGCCCAATAATACATTCTAAAATTAGGCAAAGCAAGACCTCCATCCTTTTTCAATTTTTGTAAATGACACTTACTAATTCTTGGTCTTTTATTATTCCAAATAAAAGATAAAATAATAGAATCAATCCGATCAAAAAACTTCCTAGTCAAAAAAACAGGAATATTCTGAAATAAATATAAAAATTTTGGTAGAATCATCATTTTAATTATATGAATACGACCAACAAGTGAAAATGTAAGTGGACTCCATCTACTAAATAAATACTTCATAGAGTCTACTAAGGGAACAAAATTAGTTTTACAAAGATCTTTATTTTTTTTAGTAATTACAATACCTAAATATCTAAAAGAGTCTGAAACTTTAAAAGGAGTATTATCATATATAGAAACAGAATCATTTAAAGGAAATAATTCACTTTTACTAAAATTAATTTTATATCCTGAAAAACCTCCGAATTCATTAAATAATTTTAACAGGGCAGGAATGGATTCATCAGGGTTAGATATATAAACCAATAAATCATCAGCATAAAGAGAGACCTTATGCATGGTCTCATTCACAAAGATCCCATGGATATTTTTAGCCTCACAAAGAGCAATAGCAAGGGGTTCTAATATTAAATTAAACAACAAAGGACTTAATGGACAGCCTTGCCTTGTTCCCTGTGAAAGCTGAAAAAAAGGAGACCTACAATTGTTAGTAACAACAGCGGTAATAGGGGCTTTATATATCATTTTAATCTAATTATTAAAATTAAAACCAAAGCCAAATTTCTCTAAAACATTGAATAAATATTTCCATTCGACTCGGTCAAATGCTTTTTCAGCATCCAAAGATACAACACATTGTGGAATTTTAGAAGAGGATGAGTATATAATGTTAAGTAGTCTCCGAACATTTGAAAAGGAATAACGAACCTTTATAAAGCCTGTTTGATCTTTACAAATAACTTTACCCAAAATATTCTCCAACCGATTGGCCATCATCTTTGACAAAATCTTAGTGTCAACATTCAGTAATGAAATAGGTCTATATGAAGCACAGTCAGTAGGATCTTTATCTTGTTTAAGAATTAAAGAAATAGAGGCCTCATAAAAAGTAGAGGGTAAGTCACCTTTCACAAAAGAATCCTTAAACATTTCCAACATATACGGAGACAGCAACTTTCCAAATTTTTTATAAAATTCTACGGGATAGCCATCAAGTCCTGGGGACTTACCAGATTGCATTGAAAAAATAGCTTTATGAATTTTGGCTTCAGTAATTTGAGCATCGAGAATCTTTTGATCCTCAGCCGAGATTTTAGGAAAAACAATCTTTCATAAAAAAGCATTCATTTTAGAGGAATCTAACGAACATTGAGATTTATATAGCTCAGCATAAAAGTCTTGAAAAATCTTATTGATTTCCTCATATTCCTGAGCTAAGGTACCATCTTTCCTATGAATTTTCATGATTTGCCTTTTGGCTGCAGCCATTTTTAATTGAGATGCAAGCAGTTTATTATTTTTATCTCCAGACATATAAAATTGGATCTTTAACTTCAATGGGATGAGTCAATAACAGGTTATATTGTGATTGAAGTTCCACCCTTTGTTTAAATAAATCAGTATTGGGGGAAATTGCATAAATATTATCTAAATCTGTAATTTGTTTTGAAATTCTATCTAATTCTGCTTTAGTTTGTTTTTTAAGTTTAGCTGAATAAGAAATAATCTGACCACGTAAAAAAGCTTTAAATGTATCCCATATAACTAATTTAGACATACCCCCTATATCATTAAAAAGAAAAAATTCCTTTATCTGGGTTTCAATGAAAGTGACAAAGTCAGAGTTTTGCAATAATGTCTGAGACATGGCCAAGGTGGGTGGGCAAGAGTGACATCATCAAATTCAAAAGACAAACTCAGAGGCGCATGATCAGATATAGCAATAGCGTCATATTCGCAGGTTTTAACACTAGGCAAGAAGCAATCGATCCTCGAATTATAATCGATCCTCGAATATTTTTTATAAACGTGTAAGAAGAAAGAATATTCTCTATTGTCGGGATGAAGATACCTCCACAAATCAATCAACCCAAAATCAATCAAAAAGGAATTAATAAATGACGCGGATCGATTTGGAAGTCACTGATTGGTTGAGCTCTTATCAATCATAGGATTTAAACAACAATTAAAATCCCCACCCATTATGAGCATATATTCATTTAAGTCAGGCAGTAAAGCGAATACCTTTTTAAAAAAAGGATCATCTAAGTTAGAACCATACAAATTAACCAAAACAACTTTTCTATTACAGATTGTTCCTTTAACAATTAAAAATCTACCATTAGAATCTGATTCAATATCCTCTTGAATAAATATATTAGGTTTAATGAAAATAGACACGCCTTTTGTTTTACTCTGAGAAGTGGAGTGGAATTGCAAACCATTCCACCATCTAAAAAATGTATTTTGATCTCCTGCCCTGATATGTGTCTCTTGAGCAAAAATTATATCAGGTTGGAATCGGTTAATAATTTTAAAAGTCTTCTTTCGTTTAATAGGATGATTCCAACCACGTACATTCCAACTTACTATATTAATCCATTTGAACAGCATACTATAATTTCATTCTACTTTATATATGCACAAAGCACATACCAATGCAGGATGATCAAAGATGGCGGTGTTGAAGAATACAACCAAATAGAAAACACGCATGCTCCAGAACCACCCAATGGGAAAAAACTAACTCTAAACCCACCCACCCACACCCGGAAACTGGAAAAAGGCAAGCGATCTATGATAGAATTCAAAGCTGCTGACGGCTCTGTCTGTGTTTTCTTTCCCTCCCCCCAGTTAGTAAAAAAGTAGAGTGACCCTGTGAGAAAGACAATAAAGTCTCAGGAAAAAAAGGTATTTACATTCCATCGGCTAATAAACAAGAAAGAACCAAAATAATATTATCTCTTAGAGAGAAAAACCAGCGCCATGTTTAAGTTTAATATTAATTCCCTAAAACAGCTTTAAATTCAATTATAAAATGTTATAATAGAACAGCGAAATATATAAAAAGCCCTATTAGTAGGAAAAACTACCAATTAGCTACAAAGTATTAAATTAAAGGAACAAATCGCCTTATCTTCTTCCCTCAGTCATAAAATGTCCAGAGATCATTTGAGCAGAGATACTTAAACCATAAATCTTTCCAAAGGAAAACCAATAACATGCAATAAAGAACAACTCTCCATGTTCTTTAATTAGTCTCTCGATAAAATATATAAGTGACCTTCATAAATCTTCTTCCCATAATACGAATAATATAGAAATAGCCAAACAGCCTTTCAGATGGATCATTCAACAGCGGCGTCGGTGACAGCAGCAGGCAAAGCCTGAACAAAATCCAGGGCAGCTTTTGGATCAAAAAAAGTATGAGGAGGAGAATTAGCAGGGAAAATTTTTAGTTTTGTCGGATACCTCAGAGACGGGAAAAGATTCTTATCATATGCTTGTTTCATTACCAGGGCAAATTTTGATCTTTGTTTCATTATCTCTCTTGGATAATCTTCATAGAAGCGGAGCTCAGATTCCATAAATCTAAAAACTCTCTGTTTTCTTGCCTGCCATATTATTTGATCTTTAATTTTAAAGTGATGAAAACAAACCAGAACAGATCTTGGTCCGGCCTGGGCTAGCATCAGTGGCATCAGTAAGTGGTCTGCCACCTGTCCTCAGGGGAAGGAGAGATAAGGAACAATGGAGCAGCGTCTGGAGATGTGTAATGAAGGGACGAGAGAGAGAGCTGTCTGGAGCGGCTCCCCCTTTGAACCCTGAACTGTTTGAAGTGATGGACAGGCGATACCCCAGCAGGGGGATAAAAAGGGACAGATTCGCTAAGGCAAGACACACACGACACACGAGGTAACGAGACCCTGGAAGCGGTGCGCCTCTCACGAGTCGGTGGGAAGTACTGGACCTTAAACGCACAGGGTGGAAAGGTACGATCAGCGGGAACCCGGTGTGTGTCCACCCTCGCTTGGGTGCCGGGTTCACTGCAGAGGATCGACCGCATCTGGAGGAGGGGTCACAGTCAGTGAACTCAGGTGACATCACCAAGGACCTGCCCGAAAGCTGCTTGTGAGCAATATCGCCGGTCTGTGAGTGGAAGCCGTGTCTGAATGATCAGTCGTTCCCGTTCTCTCCCCCCCTCCCCCCCACGTTGTCCATCGCCATGGCAACGATTACTGCGAACTGAACTAAATTGGACTGAACTTTTGTGTCACTTTGAAATTTGGTCATTTATCCCTAGACAACGATAGAGCTTGATTGATGCTGTTATCTTAATTCTGTGCACAGGTGTGTTTATCATGGCTGAACTGTTGCATTTATTATCCTTTCGATTACTGTGTTGCTTGTTTCTTTAATAAAACTTTCTTAGTTCTAGTAATCCAGACTCCAACTGAGTGATCCATTTCTGCTGGTTTGGCAACCCAGTTACGGGGTACGTAACACATAAATCTAAAAACTCTCTGTTTTCTTGCCTGTCGTATTATTTGATCTTTAATTTTAAAGTGATGAAAGCAAACCAGAACAGATTTTGGTTTACTAGAGTCCTTCGATTTCGAGATAAACGCCCTGTGTGCCCTTTCAATAGCAGGCGGCTTTGATAGAATGGTAGGAAATAAAGTGTGGAAAAGCTTACCAAAGTAAGCCGTTAGATCTGCATCTTCAGCTCCTTCTTGCAGCCCAACAATTCTTATATTCCTTCGTCGAGACCTAGGTTCCAGGTCTATAATCTTATTTTGATATCTTTCCAAATGAGTTGTAGCTTCAGACAGCTTTTGCTTAGTTATCTTCAATTCCTCTTCATGTGTAATAACTTGAGTTTTCAGTTCTTTAAGTTTTCCCAGAAATGACTTCATTTCATTATGATTCTTTTCCAGTTGGTCTTTAATTGATCTATTCTGATCCGTAATTGAATTCAGTGTCCGAACGATATCTTCAGCCCACGATGGCATTTCATCAGATCTTTCCTTTTGCACCCTTCCTTTCCCATTACCTTTATCACTAGGTTCAGGTAAATTCTTCCCACTTCTTGTAGACATAGACATATTGATCCCCCTCAAGAATCAACAAGTAAAAATTTTAAATTCAAAGCTTAAACTAGGGGGAAAGAAAGAGAACTAAGAGCAGCAGAAAAATACTGCTACTGCATTAGCAAACAGGGGCGGTCCTCCATCCACTGGAGATACTTAACCAGGTCATTGAGCTCACAGCCAAGGACTTTCACCTCAGTTTGAAATCCCCTAAAAGCCAATTACTCAAATACTGTACAAAAGGCATGTTATAAACAAGACTAACACTGCAAAACAAAAAAAAAAGTTTGTCCGGTTTTCGAGTAACAAAACTGAGACTTTGGAGATCAGAAAAACTAAGAACATTAAAATCCTCAAATATCTGTAGAGAAAAGAACATTAACTATTTCTGGATTGTTAAACAAATATATTTCCAGAGTATGCCCAACCTACTCGGTATAAATTTCTTTTTCTAGCTTGGAATCATTTGCTCGAAAGTGTGTTCATGCTTTTACATCATTACTAGACTGCCACCACAACCCTGCTATACACTTCTGAAGACATGGAGCTTTTGCAAATTTATATTTAAATTAGATGTGCTCCCTTTATTTAAATAGCTACATTCTTTTCATTCTATCCAGAACTGTAATGTTTTAAGGTTAATTTGTATTATATTCCCTACCCATCCCTTAGAATCACAAAATCCTGTAATTTAAAGAGATTGAAGAAAGCAAGCAGTCCTTCATGAAATGACACAACTTTTTGGATTGATGATGTCAAATGTGCCTTCAACCATCGCAATTTTACCCACGTAAGATCAGAGGTACAAAGTCTTGCAATCGTCCTTGCTCCTTACTGGAAACAGAGCAGCGTTCACTATCATTAAAACAAATGGGCATTCTGTGACAAGTTAGTCACCTATTTTTCCAAAGCTTCTCCCCCACTTAGAAAAGTTTGAGTTAACAGTCTCCTACAATGCTCACCACTTATCTGGTGAGCAGCAGCAACAGCATATAGATAATGGTTTAGTTGATTGGGAATCCACCCACTGCCTTAAACATCATCTATCAACTGCAGGCAGTACATGAAAATACCACAAGACTTCTTCTTACAGTACCTCCCAAATCCACAGCCTCCAGTATCCAGAAGAATATACCCTCAGGTTCATAGGCAAAGTTGCTCTGCAAGTTGCACAATATCCTGTGAACACATGCACCCATTTCTTCAGCAGTCCTCAGACTATGCCTTAGGACTATGCCTTAGAATTTCAGACCAGTGTTATGAAAGTAACCTTACCACGTTAATTGCATAGACTCCAGACAGCCCACAAGCAACTTTGAATAGGCAATGAATTTTGCGCTTAAATAGATACCATAAGTTGATCTTTAGGTATAAGCCTAAACACAAACATTGGGTAGCACAGTGGTGTGGCAGGTTGCCTCACAGCTCAAGCTTGACCTATATGGAGAAATGCACATTTTCCCCATGATTGCAAGGGCTTCTGACAGTTACACATCCTAGGTTAATTAGTCACTTGCAAATTACCCCAACTGAAGGAGGGAAAATGGAGAATCAGGGGATTGGGCTTGTAGCTAGGGGAATAGGATTGATGGAAATGCTGATAGCTAGCCCATACTCAGTATCCTTGACATGTTTACTTTTCAGTAGCACTGTGTGGACAGCAACTAAGGATGGGAATCTTGTCTAAGGCACAAGAACACAGAGTCAATCTACAACTCCAAAAATCTCCAATGAAGAACAACAAATTGAACCTAGCATCCTTTAAATTACTATTGTATCTCCTTTCCTGCTAAACATCATAACCACTCCTTTTATGAATGCAGTGGGACACATTGGGACCAGTACATTTTAGCCCAATCAAGTGGCTGTCCCAATTAGCCAAAGTTTATTAACACATACTGGTTAAGAAATTATATATTTAAATCAAACAGAACAAATTGGACACTAACAATAGTACTACAGTACTATAAAACTGTATTAGTTCCTAATAGTTATCGACAGAGGAATTTATCCACTGTACACAATAAATAAATCAGCGTGGATACCTAGTGTAGGTAATTGCATCCTCCAAATCTTCATTTTCATTGTAACATTCAAGATGATTGCTGATACCTTCAAATTCTTTGAAGTTCCTAACTTGAAGTAGTGAAAACGTTTCACTTTCACTTCTAGCCATTTCTGGCATATTCAAACCTGAATGCTTGAAACTACAGTGAGGAAAACAATTCTGAATTGTCTTACTGCTTATTCCTCCCAACTGTCACTGACAAAAATCACTGCTTTTGAACACAAACACAACTGATGCTGTTTAAAACTGATCTAACAGCTACACAAGAGCACGCAACTGATGCTAGTTAGAACCTGTTCCCTAACAGTCTCCTGCCCCAATTAAGCAGCAGTGTCCCAAATAAACAAAGGGAATTCTGAAGTTTTCTTGATTAGTTTTTGTTCTTTAAGAGCTGTCCCTAATAAGCGTCCACCCCGATCAACCGATGACCCAAATAACTGGAATCAACTGTATTTACATTAAACTGCTGGTTCTAGTGCACCTACGCACTTCACAGTCAACAGAAAATAAAACAGAAAAATGTGCCAAATGTTAGGATAATTTTGATAGACTATTTAGTGGTGTAGAATGGTCTACATAATTCTACTAACAAGCACTCAGTAGTCAAAATACTCAATATAATTTTTAAATACTTCTGCTATAGTTTCAACTTTTCTTTTCTTCTTTTTATTTGTTATTAAAAATCTATTTGTTTTGCTTTTACAACAAACTATTTCCATTATATTCAAATATACTTATTCAAATACAATGGATTTGCTAATTGTAAGACATTGGGATCAGTACATTTTGGCTGAATTAAGCCACCGCCTCAATTAGCCAAAGTTTCATGGAAGTAGTTAAAAAGGTATTAAAAAGGCAAACTACCATTTAACTAAGTAACAAATTACGCATTTAAGTGAAATACGGAACAAATTATAAAACTGCAAATACTAGTATAGTACTATCAAACTATGTATTAGTTATTGATGGAGGAATTCATTCAGTGTACACTGCCGTGTTCTTTTGACTGTAAATGTACAATATTAGTGCAGCCACCAAGTGCAGATAATGAACTGCCTTCATAGAATGTTTTCAACCACTGCATCCTCCAAATCTTCATTTTCATTGTAACATTCAAGCTGATTGCTGATACTTTCAAATCTTCATCGTTCCTAATTTGTTGAAGTAATTAAATCATTTCATTTCCACTCCTGGCTATTTCTGGCATCTTCAGCTTGAATGATTGAAACTGCAGTAAGGAAAACAATTCTGAATTGTCTTACTTCTAATTTCTTGCCGATTATTACTGACAAAACTCATTGCTTTTGAACACAAAGTCATGTAACGGACGCTGTTTAAAATCTGTTCGCTTAGTGCTTAATGACCACAGAAATGTATGCAACTGATGCTAGTTAAAACTGTTTAGCCATAGTCTCCTGTCCCAATTAAGCAGCATAGTGTCCCAAATAAACAAAGGGAATCTCAGCCGTTTGCTCGATTACTTTCTGTTCTTTAAGAGTTGTCTAGTGCATTAGTCTTGTGCTTCTATTCTCTAAAAAATGCTCAGATTTTTAATTTCTCCAGTTCCTTTTTGAAAGCCATGACTAAACCAGTACTGGACTTTAAGACAATGCATTATGTCAAATAAATTTTCCTTTTATTGTGCCTCCACCTCTCGTTGATCTTAACTCTTCAATCAAGGAAAAGGTTTATCCACTTTAACTAAATCCTTTGTAATCTTCAGTCAAACATTGACCTGGCGTTCAATGGTATTACCATTTGAGTGTCGCTCACCATTATCTTGGGAGGAAGTGGGGGCCGGGGGTGTCAGTACTGAAAGAAACTCAACTGTACCAGCAACACAAGTATAGTGGCTATGAAAGCAGGTAAGAGGCTGGGTATCCTATAGCCACTGATTTGCCTTCTGATACCCCAGAATTGTTCCACCAGGTATCTACAAGGCACAAGTCACCTCACTATAGGGAGGATGTGAAAACCATAGAAAAGGTGCAGAGGAGATTTATAAGGATATTGCCTGGTTTGGGGGGCATGCCTCATGAGAATAGATTGAGTGAACTCAGCCTTTTCTCCTTGGAGCGAGGAGGATGAGAGGTGACCTGATAGAGGTGTATAAGATGATGAGAGGCATTGATCATGTGGATAGTCAGACACTTTTTCCCAGGGCTGAAATGGCTATCACCAGAGGGCACAGTTTTAAGGTGCTTGGAAGTAGGTACAGAGGAGACGTCAGGAGTAAGTTTTTTTTTACACAGAGGGTGGTGAGTGCGTGGAATGTGCTGCTGGCAACGGTGGTGGAGGAGGATACAATAGCATCTTTTAAGAGACTCCTGGATAGGTACATAGAGCTTAGAAAAATAGAGGGCTATGGG
The DNA here is from genome assembly GCF_030028105.1 of Mobula birostris. NCBI lineage: Eukaryota > Metazoa > Chordata > Chondrichthyes > Myliobatiformes > Myliobatidae > Mobula > Mobula birostris. Next base: position 15,069,973 of record NC_092387.1, on the reverse strand, counting down.
TAAGCCTAGGTAGTTCTAAGGTAAGGACATGTTCCGCACAGCTTTGTGGGCCGAAGGGCCTGTATTGTGCTGTAGGTTTTCTATGTTTCTAAGTCAGGATTGTATTGGAATTCTTTCCAACTCCCTGTTTGAGCTCAGATCCAGCAACTCTCCAGAACCTTGAAACCATCCAGGACAGAATACCTGCTTGAATGGAGCCCAGATCCTCAACATTCATTTCTTCCAGCAGCACACAGTGGTTGCAAGGCAACATCATAGGAGTTTGTGAAGATCCTGCATGTCATCTAAAATTCTGACAAACTTCTATAGCTGTGTAGTGGAGATTATATCGACTGGTATGGAAATACCAATGCCCTTGAATGGAAAATCCTATAAAAAGTGGTGGATATAGCCCAGTCCATCATGGATAAAGCCCTCCCCACCACTGAAACGTTGTTGCAGGAAAGCAGCATCCATCATCAGGGAGCCCCACCACCCAGGACATGCTCTCTTCTCGCTGCTGCCATCAAGAAGGTATAGGAGCCTCAGAACTCACACCACCACTCTCAGGAACAGTTATTTTTCCTCAAACATCAGGCTCTTGGGTCAGAGGGGATAACTTCACCCAACTTCACTTGCCCTATTATTGAAATATTCCCACAACCTATGGACTCATTTACAAGGACTCTTTATCTCATGTTCTCAATACTTATTGTTTATTTATTATTGTTTCTTTCTTTTCATATTTGCAGTTTGTTGTCTTTTGCACACTTGGTTGAATGCCCAAGTTGGTGCGGATTTTCATGGCTTCTATTATGGATTTATTGAGTATGGCTGAAAGAAAATAAATCTCAGGATTGTACATGGTGATATATATGCATTTTGATAATAAATTTACTTTGATCTTTGAACATCTATAAAGTACAAAGCAATTACCTTTCTACGCTACTCTAACAGCACCTTCCAACCTGTGACCTCCAATATCAAGCAGCACAGGCTTGGACACACCAAAAAAACACCAGGTTTCCCACCAAATAACACGTCATTTGGAAACATAGTGCCATTTTTTCATTGTCACTGTATGTAAATTTTGGAAAAAGCTGCCAACACTGTGGTTGAATCTTCACCAAACAGAAAATTCTAACAAGTAACTCAGCACCACCTTTACAACAGCAGTTAGTGAAACACTCATTTACCAGAAACACCCAGGTCCTAAAAAAAGGATTATGAATAATAAAATACTGATAGCTCACTATTAAAGTGAAAATTGTGTTAACATCAAAAGAATTTTCAATACTCCCCTTTGGGTCTTGAAATGTGTCCCCTTCCTTTTTTCACAGACATCTTATCACTTTGAAAACATTTTAAGTTAAACATGTCAAAGTTTTAATCAGTAGTTTACATCATTCAGTGATGAAAAACATTTTGCTATGAAGCTTATCAAGTTTTGACTTAACACATTTGGTCAGTTGAAAAGGACACCCATACTCTTTATAAAATATAGGAGCCAATGAAGTTATATGCAACAATAAGCATTGAAAAAAAGAATACATTGAAAAATTTAGACCATGAGATACTGGAGCAGTGTTAGGCCATTTGGCCCATCATGTCTGTTCTGCCATTTCATCGTGGCTGATCCATTTTCCCTCTCAGCACCAATGTATAAGACCGTAAGAAGTATAAAATGTCTCATGTATTTCTCAAGAACAATCTTGCTGTGGTTTGGAGGTTTGCGTGTCTCAATGGCCCGGATAGCTATGCTGGCTGGAGTCAGGGCTTTACGCTTTGGCCTTTGGTAGGGTCACCCATGCCAAAGAGGTCAAAAGATAGAGGCCAAACTAAGAGTGGTTCAGATCAGGGCTAACAACACTGAATGGTAAAACAAAATTCTTACAATAACAGCAATGAAGAATCTATCTACACCTGAGTGTGTTGGTATTCCTGAGGCTTCACCCAGGATTTGCATGACTGCCAGTAGTGAAAACAGAGAGAAAGCTACTGGCGTGATGAAGGAAACCCTGAACACTGCCAGAGATGGAGGACCTTCATTGCTGCCCTAAGTGTTAGTAAGTTGTAAAGATCTAGTCAAAAGGTTTACGAATTCCAACAAGCGCTTTAGAGACAATCTATCTAAAACCAAGACAGGCAATAGTTGCTGGTCTGGGTCTCAATTTTACATTGATCTGCGTTCTTCGACACAATAAAAGTCAGAAAGTTTAAAGCAATCTACCTCAAGGTTCAAGCATCCAGAAAAGACAAAATGTCAATCATCTGTACAGAAGAGTGTACATTCCCAAGTTTTTAAGAGGTTAGATATGAATTATGAATATGATTTCTGTGCTTTCATTCAAGAACATAAAGAATAAATGACCTGAGTTGGATTTCTTTCATACTTTTGTGATTTCATGCCAAATTGCTCATAGTGCGGAATTAACTCTACCACAATGGTAGCTGCTATCCTCAGTGTGTAATTCTATTCAGAAAACCAGGCAACTTATTAAAACCAATTCAGGATCAGCACAAGACAGAAATTAGCTATGAAGGTCAGAAAAAAATAATGGCAAGTGCAGCATTTCTTGCTCCAAGTAAAGCATTTTAAAAGTATATTTTTCAGCATATCACAGAAGGTACATCATGCCAGTTCTCGGTGAAGGACGTTTCAGACCCAGCTCCTGCGCCCTTTCAAATGCTATCTTGATTTTTGTGCCCTATGTACTCGTGGGACATTATCATGGTCATTTCCAATATCCTCTCTGATTCAGTTGGGAGACTGTCAAAGATCCGCAAACAATCGCCAATGCAGGTGGAAAACGGTCTCATTTGGGATTACATAAAGTGGATTTAACTTCGATTAGAATAGAGAAGAAAAGGCCTCAGCCTCAGTCTTATTCAAGTAGGCAAGCCTGCACAGTGCAGTTCAGCTGCTGTTGTGAGAATGAACAGCGTGTGGCCGGATTAGACTATCGTCGGCCTCTAAAGTCCATCAGATCGCACTGGCCTTCGGTCCCCCTCCCACGGGCCCGGCACTGGCCCTGCTCCTGCTCCTGCCCCTCTGCCCCTGCCCCTGCCCCTGCCCCTGCCCCTGCCCCGTCCCGACATCACCGGCTGCATTCAACTCAGCCCAAAGCACCATCCGGTCAAACTGAAACCGAAGGGAAGAGCGCGACACCCCTGCGCCCTCGCGATCAATTCCCAAGCTCTGAGGCACTCGAGGTCAGGTGGAGTACATTGACGATACCACCAGCCCGAACCCGACCCCTACCACCAGCAGCAGTCCCTACCTGCCGTAGCAGCCGCCATCGTTCCATCCAAGCAAAGCACGGACATCCGCACCCCCCAACACCCAGCATTCCCATTGGAGCTCAGCACCGACCAATCGCAGTGTGATATCCAAGCCCGCCTAGCAACCCGCCGAGCGTCAAATATTCAGCGTAAATAAATGGGAGCCACCGGCTTTGAAGATGGAAATGTCAGCTGGAGGAAATCTCTGGTATGACCTTTAAAATGCTCTGAGTGGAGGAACTTTCGTCTGACAGGATCTGGACGTTTGATACGCGGCCTATCGTAAGGGAGGCTGGTGGCGACAAGCCTGGTGAGGCTTGGTGTACCTTCGCCCTTCTTAGCAGCTGTCTGCTCTCGTCACCTTCAACTGTTTCTGTCCCTGTGTTATTGGGAGGGGAATTCCGGGACTCAGATCCAGCGACGAGAAAGGAATTCGATCAGGGTGGTGCCCGATTTGGAGAGGGAGCCTGGTGGCGAAATTCTCTAGTCCAACTGTCCTCCTATCTGCAAGATACGCCTCCCAGGCTACTAGAGGAGTGCCACAATTTCAGCGGTGTATTTGGTAGCTAGTACAACCGTAACACACGGGAAGCAGGAGTAGGCCAGTCGGCTCCATGAACCTGCTACTTCAGCCTGTGAGATCGTGACTGACCTGTCTTGGCCTCGATTCCACTTTTCTGTTCTCAGCCTATAATGCGGTGAAACGAATTGCACTTTGAAATAACCCTGTTCGTGTACTCTGTGTTCTGTCCAATAAAAGCAAGTATCCTATGTACCTTCTGAACTAACTTATCTACCAGCACAGGTACCTTCAGATATCTGCACTGCTCTTTTGGTTTCCATACTCTGGGATAGACCTTCAAAGATTTTCTGAAATAGATTTCTTATTTTAAACATGTGTCCACTAGATAACTCCATTAGGGGGGAAATCATCTCAATATCTACCTCTTAAATCCCCTTAAGAATTTTATCTTTCTGTAAGACACTGCTTATTTTCCAAAATTCCAAGAGTATAGACCCAATCTGTATATAGTTTCCTCAAATGTCAATCCCAACAGTCTAAGAATTAACCCAGTGAACTTTAAACTATAGATCGGATTAGCAATTCCCTTTATATACTGATACATCCGATTTTAACTTCTCTCTCTCAAGCTGCAGGGTGAATTCTATCATATTGTGAGCACTGTCTCCTCAGGGTTCCTTCACCTTAGGCTCCTTAATCAAATCAGATTCATTACACTACACCCAATTCAGAAATGCCTTTTCCCTTGATGGGCCGAATGTCCAAATTCTTCTCTTGTGGTCTAGAATGATATGCAGGACTCCAAGTGCAGTATCACTACCAGTGCCCTGTAAAAGTGCATTAAAAATATTCTGTTTTGTACTCCATGAAGGCCAACAATTCATTACCTTCCTCATGCCATGCTGTACCTAAATACTAACTTCCTGTGTTTCATGTACTAGGATCTCCAGATCCTTTTGTGCAGCAATGCTTTGCAGTCTCATTCCACTTAATTGTTTCCCATTCTTCCTCCTACAGTGGTAAATTGTACTCTATCTGACAACTTCTGTCTCATTCAATTAGCCTATCCCTTTGCAGTCATTTTATGTCCTCACAACTTGCTCATTGTCTCACTGTGGTGGTGGGACAATTCATTTTATTCTGGTGGGTGGACTACCAACCAAGCCAACTATTTGTTCTTAAATTTAGTTGAACTACTCCAATTGTTGTTTCATCTGTGTTCATCAGATACACCAAAAACATAATAACTATCCCAATTGGTTCATAACATCTTATCAGTAACGTGATTCAAACAAACTGCTAGCGGGAAGGATTTCCTCAGCAGTTAACATAACAAAGAAGCCCTTTCAATATGACTACACAGTGACATAAAAAAAAGAAACCCCTTACACTCTCTCCCCACCAAATAAAGTCATGTCCTCATGACTTCTAAATAACTCGCCAACCAGTCCTACAGACACAGAAACCCATCCAGATACACACAGTGACCTTGCTCCCCAAACAGTGGACCTTCCGCCCGTCCACAGGCGCTACATAGGCCAACTTATCTGAGAGCTTCCTAATCCTCTGAGACCTCCGCACCCCCTCACCTAAACCCTAAAGGCTCAGACACTACTAGGGATACCTCGGGCCTGCTTGCCGACTCCTCTCTCACTCAAGCCACCATTACAACTCGGAGCCCCCGTCCCGTGTCCGGGGCCCCGCCTCTCCTCCTTCCTGATCCTGCCGTAACTCAGTCTGCCCACAGCTAGCCCTCGCCACTACACCTGCCTCAGTGGGAGAAGGGCCAAAGGTCTCGTCCTCAGTCACGGGGAAGTTAGCGAAAGGCAGCATGTACCACATGTCCAGCACATCATCCTTCGAATCCGTATTCTTCCTCATTCCCTCGGTCGGTAGCTGCTGTTTGAGTTTCTCCAAACTGAAACACTTAGCCGGAGCTACCCCTTCAGCCTCCTGCAGTCGAGATGTCAGCTTCTTCGGGGACTCCTTCAACTCTTGCCACAGCCTCAGTAGTTCTGGCTCACGGTTCTTGGCCATCTCAATCTAGGACGCAGTTACCCCACCAGCTTCTTCCATCCTGACCTGAAAAGCAGCAGTTAAAGGATGTTCAGCCTCCAGTTTTTTCTTCCTGATGATGTCTTCCAGGTAAACTTTCAGTTTTTCCACTTCATTTAAACTGTCAATAGTCATCTTCAGGTACCATTCAAGCATCCACCTCCCTTTTCCGAGATCTGTCTTCCATTTCTTCACCTCCTCGGGAGTGTAGTCAAACTCCCTTCCCTGGGCTCTCGGTTTTCTGTTGGCCTTAGTCAGAACACTTCCTTGATCTTCCCCAACTTGTAAGTCTTCCAATCTTTCCTGTATCGACACCTTAAGTTTCTGCTGATCCCTTCGAAGGTGCGTCATTGTTTCTTCTCGCTGGATTAATTCATCAGTACATGACCGCAGTGTCAGCTTGGAATTCCGTTGCTCCTTCTCCACTTTGAAAAGTTCAACTGGTATGTCGGGTCATTTTTCTCACATTGCACCAAACTCCTCTGGCCAAAAACTCCTCCACATTTGACACTTCGCTTCTGTCGCCCAGGCTCAGCCACTCGCCTCGCCTCATAGTTCCCCCAGGCGAATCCAAGCTCTAGGCGGTCATCCACATACACCAAAACTCCACACACCTTCACTTCCCCCATGGTCTTCCTCATGCCCAGCGGGAGGGACGCAGGGGCTCTGGATATGCCCTTGGGCATCTTTTCGGATCGGAAGAATCCTAGGCAACTAATAATGGCCATCTTCGGCTCAACAGCCGCACTCCTCAGGATCTGGCAACATCCACCCCTCAGATGCAGCACATTAAACCACATCGCATAATCCACACACACGCTGACTACATCTTCCATGGTGCCAGGGTCCAGTTGCCGTGATGTCTCTCTCATGGAGGTGTCTTCAGCAATCAACTCCCCTCCCTCGTGGTAGTTCGGAGCATCTACTAAGAGGGTCTCACCCTCAGTTACTTTCCCCAGCCGTACCACCGCTGGGTCTCGTTTAAATTCGGTACCAGCTCAAGGCTGCTACACATGTCCTCAGAAGCAACTCGACACGCTGGGTGCCCAGACAATGCCCCTATGAACTCCAGGGTCATTAACCAATCATCGTCTTCTGGATAACTACTGGCACTGGTACTCAAAATCTCCGGTGCCCTTGCGGTTGTCAAAGATAAATGCTTCAGACACCGGTTGTAAAACGAACTGTACAACAACTTGACCTGCGCCCCGGGGTCGAGGATGGCTTTAGCATCGCTTACCTCTATCCATAACGACACGCTGGCGCGTGGTCCCTCTAAGCCTTCAGGAATAGGGTCTTTTCCTTTCGGAAGTTCATTGGTACATTGCTGGGAACGTGCTTCCCCAGAGACCCCAAGCCATTCCCCCACTGGGCCTCCACTAAGTTTCCTGACACCTCTCTGATCAGCTGAACAACTGAAGTTGGGGCTGATCCCCTGAAATGATCCCCCTGGCACTGCAAGCAATTTAGCCGCCTTCCTAGCCAGAGAAGACACACTGAAAACTTTCCCCCCTCTTTCAAATAACTGACAGCTGTCACTATGGTGTAAGTGAACCTGACAGCTCAGCTCTAACACCGTCACCAGCCTGCCTACTTAAACTTTCAACCAATCCCGGACGAGCCCCCACAATGTAGCCCCCCCCCCACCCCCCGGCCAGCCTCAGGGTCGCTCGGCTCACTGTCATCTCGGAAACAGCCCTCGGCCCCACCAAACTGGGTAATCAATTTGTGTGGATGCTGTGTGATGTACCCCACCCCGCCCAAATAACAGACAATACACCAGATATGATTAAATGATTTACAGTTTATAGATATTACTGGAACTATATAATTAATGGAGAATAAAATATAAAAGGAAAATAAAAGGTGCCACACTTATCAAAGTTCAATCTCTTCGTGCACAAACAGTTGGAGCTCAGGACCCTTCTTCTTCACCCTGCGACCCCTCGGACCACCTCGACCGGCCGCCTGGGACCAACAACGGTGGTCGACCAGACGCTCTACACGAATCCGTCTCCCGTCTCCTCTCCTCGCTGAACGCCCCACTCAGGGTCCAACCCCGTTAGCGGACTCACAGCACCTGGTCCATCCTCTGTCTCTCTCCCTCACCTTCTGCCCCAAAACCCCGCGTATACAATATCTTACAGATACACCAAAACATAACAACTATCTCAATTGGTTCATAACATCTTCTTATCAGTAACGTGATTCAAACAAACTGCTAGCGGGAAGGACTTTCTCAGCAGTTAACATAACAAAGAAGCCCTTTCAATATGACTACGCAGTGACATAAAAAAAAGAAACCCCTTACATATATATTAAATAATGGAAAAATAGAGCAAAAAATGAAAAAAACTGTGAGGTAGTGTACATGGGTTCATTATCTATTCAGAAATCTGATGTTGAAGGGGAAGAAGCTTTTCTTAAAACATTGAGTGTATCTTCAAGCTTCAGTACCTCCTCCTTGACGGTAGCAATGAGAAGAGGGCGTGTCCTGGGTGACGTGGGTCCTTAATTTTGATGCCGCCTTTTTGAATATGTCCTTGAAGCTGGGGAGGCAAATGCTCATGATGCAGCTGCCTGAGTTTATAACTTTCTGCAGATTTTTCAGATCCTATGTAGTGGCCCCTCTGTACTGACGGTGATGCAACCAGTTCGAGTGCTGTCCATGGAACACTTGTAGAAATTTGCTAGAGTATTTGGTGATATATTAACTCTCCTCAAACTCCGAATGAAATATAACCACCGTTGTGCCTTCTTTGTAATTACATCAATATGTTGGGCCCAGGATACTGTACATCTTCAAAGATGTTGACACGTAGGAGCTTGAATATATTCACCCTTGATGAGAACTGGTGTGTGATCCCTCAACTTCCCCTTTCTGTAGTCCACAATCAATTCCTTGGTCTTACTGACATTGATTGCAAGGTTGTTGTTGCGACACCACTCAACCAGCTGATCATGTATGCCTCCTCATCACCACTTGAGAAACCGCCAACAATGGCTGTGTCTTCGGCAAATTTATAGAGGGTGTTTGAGCTGTGCCTAGCCACACAGTCGTGTGCCTAGCCACACAGTCGTGGGTGTAGACAGAGAAAAGCAGTGGGTGAAGCATGCATCTTTGAGGTGCACCAGTGTTGATTGTCGGTGAGGAGAAGCCGTCATTTTTGATCTGCACTGACTGGTCTCCCAATGAGGAAGTGAAGGGGGCAATTGCAGAGGGAGGTACAGAGGCACAGGGTTTGAAGCTTGTTGATTAAGTACTGAGTGCATGATTGTGTTGACCGCTGAGCTGTAATCTATAAACAGCAGCCATACATAGGTAATACTTCTCAGGTGATCCATGGCCAAGTGGATAGCTAGTGAGAGTGTATTTGTGGTGATAGGCAAATCGTAGTAGGTCCAGACCCTTGGTTAGGCAGGGACCTACCAGCTATGCCAACAGAACCTGATGACTTGCAAGGGTTCACACTCTTGAAAGATTTTCAACACCAGCCTCCAAAACAGAGGTTACAGGGTCACCAGATACTGCAGGGATTTACAGAAGATGAATGGGCAAAGAAGTGGCAGATGGAATATAGTGTAGGGAGGTGTCATGCACTTTGGTAGAGACTACTTTGGCTCTATAATGTGTCAACCTATAGCCAGGGAAGTGATGACCTGCTCCTGTTGGACTGTTTGAAGTAACTTTATTATTTTTATTCTTTCTTACTTCTCTTCTAATATTTGTATATTTGTGCACTTGTAATGCTACTGTGACACTGTAATCTCCTTTGGCATCAATAATATGTCTATCTAGAAGGAATAAAGATGTAGACTTTTTTCAAAATGGAAAGATGATTCAGGAATCAGAAGTGCAAAGGAACTTGGGAGTCTTTGTGCAGGATTCCCTGAAAGGTAAATTGCACATTTAGTCGGAGGTAAGGAAGGCAAATGCAATGTTAGCATTCATTTCCCAAGGACTAGAATATAAAAACAAATATGTAAGGCATTGGCCAGACTGCACTTGTATTGTGAGCACATTTTGGGTCCCTTATCTAAGAAAAGATGTGCTGACATTGGAAAGGGTGCAGCAGAGGTCAATGAGAATGATTCCAGGAATGAACTTTTGATGGTGCTGGGCCTGTATGCACTGTAGTTTAGAAGTGTGAAGGGATATCTCATTGAAACCTACTGAATATTGAAAAGCCAAGATAGAATGGATGTGGGGAGGGTGTTTCCTATAGTGGGGGAGTCTAGGACCAGAGCCTTAGAAAAGAGGGATGGATGTCCCTTTAGAACAGAAGTGAGGAGGAATTTCTTTAGCCAGAGAGTAGTGAATATGTGGAACTCATTGTCACAGACAGCTGTGGAGGCTTAGTCATTAAGTATATTTAAAATGAATTCTTGATTATTAAGGGTGTCAAAGGCTATGGGGAGAAGCCAGGTGAATGATGTTGAGAGGGATAATAAATCAGCCATGATGGAATGGGAGAGCAGACTCAATGGGCTGAATGGCCTAATTTTGCTCTTGTGTCTTCTGGTCTTATAGTCTTATCTAGCCTAATATTCTTTGATAGTTCCAGCAAATCCTCTTTCTTAATATCAAGTTATTTTGGCATATTAGCCTGTTCTACATTGACCTCACAGTCATCAAGGTCCCTCTTACTGGTGAATATCAAAGCAAAGTATTCATTAAGGTCTTCCCCTACTCCTCTGACTATTGGCACCTTTTCCTCTCTTATCCCTGATTGGTCCTACCCTCACTCTACTCAAACTCCTGGTCTTCGAGTACATGTAAAACACCTCGGGGTTTTTCTGAATCTTACTCACTAAGGCCTTCTGATGTCTCCTTCTAGCTCTTTTAAGTCCTTCTTAAACTCCTTCCTGGATACCTTATAACCCTCAATAGCCTTCTGATCCTTGCTTCCTAAACATTCACTAAACTTCTTTCTCAACTAGACGTTACACATCTTTTGTCAACCATGGTTCCCTTACCCTACCATTCTTTCCCTGCCTCAATAGGACAAACCTATTCAGAACCCCATACTAGTGTACCCTAAACAACCTCCACATTTCCATTCTGCATCTTACAGAGTGCATCTTTTCCCAATTTATGCTCTCAAGTTCCTGCTTAGTGCATCATAATTTTCCCTCCCCCAATTAAATACTTTTCCATATGGTCTTCCCCAGTCCAAGGCTATGGTAAAAGTTAGGAAGTTGTGTTCACTGTCTCTGAAATGCTCACCTGCTGAGAGATGTGTCATTGCCTAGTATCAAATCCAGTATGGCCTCTCTCTAGTCAACCTGTCCACATATTGTGTCAGGAATCCTTAGACACACCTAACAAATTTTGCCCCATCTAAACCTTTCGCAGAAAAGGAGATACCAATCGATATTAGAGAAGTTGACAACAACCCTATAATTTTTGCACCTTTTCAAAATCTGCCTTCCACCCTGCTCCTTGGTGTCTCTGCTGCTGTTGGGGGAGTCTCTAGAATATGTATTCCCAATAGTGTGATTGCTCTCTTCTCATTTATTGTCCAGCACATTAGGGATGTTTATCCCCCCACCCTTGCTATTTTTGAGTTATTATTATGTGTTATTTTACTTCTATTGTGAGGATTCATTAAGTTCACTTTAAATTGGAAAGATTGCAGTGCTTCATCAGTCCTGTATTGGAGACTCCTAGGATTATCTGCTTAAGTCTGAGGAAGAGACACCCCAGGAATTGAAGATTAATTCTTTGATTACTGTTACACTGAGAATTATTGATGGAGGAATACTCGCAAAACTTTGTTTACAAGCTTTTTTATTTTGATGATGTTATTTGGTTGGGCAATGAGGATAAATGCACTTGGATCTCCAGGATTATATTCAACTAAAGGTAGAAATCTCTATCAACACCATATATTGTATATCACTGGTTACATAAGACTGGTTTAAAAGAAGTGAAATTTTGTCTGACTTTAATAAAACTATAGGGGAATATAGAACTAAATCATAATAACTGCATCTTTGGATTGGATTCTCCAGATATAAAACAAGTGTAGTATTGTTTAGCTGTGTGAATTGTGCCACTTAGTTCTGCTTTTCGGGAAGCTGAATATTGCAGGAATATAGCAAGTAGCTGATGCGATAGTTCCTGGTTTGTGATACCACTCAGCATGAAATCTGTGGTCAACACATGTTCCCTCCTGAATTATCCAATATATTCAAAAGCTAGGATTTGAAATTTGTGGGTGGAGTGAAAAGTCAATGTGTTATTGCAGCAGTACAAAGCAGAGAGGTTAGAAAGGTACTTGTAGAGGAGATGGTGAGGGCAAGTTGCTAGAAGCTAAATTTGTATCTAGGACCATGTTAGAAAAAAAATTGGAAGAAGCTCTTTGGGTATGGAAGGCTGAGCAAGCATTTGGATTTATAAAGACAAATTACTGAGGAAATGCTTGACAAGGTTGAGGCACTTCTTAGAAATGGCTTTAGTTATTTTTATTTAACAATACAGGTGTCCCCCGCTTTTCGAACGTTCGCTTTACGAAACCTCACTGTTACGAAAGACCTACATTAGTACCCTGTTTTCGCTTTCAGAAGGTGTTTTCACTGTTACGAAGAAAGGCAGCACGCGATTAAAAAATCAGCGCGCGCCCGGAGCAGCCGCTCTGCCCCGGATTCGGAACGGCATTGCTGAAACATGTTGCATTAAGCAGCCATTAGCAAGATGAGTTCTAAAGCCTGAAAGAGTAAGGGTGTAACATTTAGCGTAAAACTGGACATAATTAAGCATTTCGATCGTGGTGAATGAAGCAAGGACAAAGTGAGTTTGGCTTGTGGAAGATGACGAAGATGATGTTGAAGAGGTTTTGGCATCCCATGACCAAGAACTGATAGATGAAGAGCTGATGCAATTGGAAGGGAAAAAGATAACAAGCGAAACCGAGTGCAGAAAGTGAAGCAACTGCATGAGATTTTCGCTGCAATGATAAAGTATAACTTTAATTTTGAAAGGGTACATAGCTTTAGGGGATATTTGCAGGATGGTTTGAGTGCTTACAAACAACTGTATGATAGAAAAATGCGCGAGGCTCAGCAGTCAAGCAAGCCTTCCACATCAGCCACAGGAGACGACGAACCTCGACCTTCGACATCGAGGCGGGCAGTCATAGGAGAAGATGAGCTGCCTGCCCTGATCGACGATGAGATGACACTCCCGTGTCCCACCACCCGGGCCCCGGACAGATACTGTACCAATTCGCAAAGAACGCAGCGGTAGCCGGGAGGCACACAGCACATCTTTAAGAAAAAAGCCGAAATAAACATGCTAATTAATTAGGTGCCACCGACACGTAATTGTCGGCCCATATCAGTGCCGATGGAATCGGCAATCGCCCCTGATCTGCGCTGACATTTACGAGCCGGGCAGCACCTAAATAATTAGCATGTTTGCTTCAGCTTTTTTCTTAACGATGTGCTGTGTGCCTCCCGGCTACTGCTGCGTTCTGCACGGCAATGTATCGGGTCAGCGGCCTGGAGGGTGGGGACCACTGCACCACCCAGCCTGCGACGACTCAGTCTAACACACCATCATCAGTGTGCTCGTCACTGTTTTCCTAGTTCCGGTAAGTAATACTACACTGTACATACGTTATTTCTACTTTATATAGGCTGTGTATTTTTACGTGTTATTTGGCAGATTCGGCAGCTTCATAGTTTAAAGGTTCCTGGAGAGCGCGTTTATGCCAACAGCGCTTGTGTGAGATTTTCTGCCGAGAGCGCTTGCGTGAGATTTTCGCTATGGAGATCTGTGCAGGCAATCGTTGTAGAGAAGTATCTCTACCTTATATAGGCTGTGTATTTATCATATCATTCCTGCTTTTACCATATGTTACTGTTATTTTAGGTTTTATGTGTTATTTGGCATGATTTGGTAGGTTATTTTTGGGTCTGCGAACGCTCACAAAATTCTCCCATATAAATAAATGGTAATTGCTTCTTCGCTTTACAACATTTTGGCTTACGAACCGTTTCATAGGAACGCTCTACCTTCGGGTGGCGGGGGAAACCTGTACAGCAATACACCCTTCCTGCCCAATGAGCTTGAGCTGCTCAGCAACCCACCTTTATACACTAACCTAAACCCATGTGATAAATTAACCTATTAACCCCTATGTCTTTTGAATGTTGCCGATACCTGGAGGAAGCCCACCCAGTCATGGAGAGAATGTGCAAGCTCCCCATAGACAGCATCAGAAAAGAACCCAGGTTGCTGGTGCTGTTAATTGGTAAATCTTGCCTGATGAATTTGAGAGGTATTTGAAAAGGTTATCATATCCCAGGAGACTAGAATGAGGGTGATGCTGAATTATAGAACATAGAATAGTACAGCACAGTACGGGTCCTTCGACCCACAATGTTGTGCCGACCCTCAAACCCTGCCTCCCATATAAGTCCCCACCTTAAATTCCTCCATATACCTGTGTAGTAGTCTCTTAAACTTCACTAGTGTATCTGCCTCCACCACTGACTCAGGCAGTGCATTCCATGCATCAACCACTCTCTGAGTAAAAAACCTTCCTCTAATATCCCCCTTGAACTTCCCACCCCTTACCTTAAAGCCATGTCCTCTTGTATTGAGCAGTGGTGCCCTGGGGAAGAGGTGCTGGCTATCTACTCTATCTATCCCTCTTATTATCTTGTACACCTCTATCATGTCTCCTCTCATCTTCCTTCTCTCCAAAGAGTAAAGCCCTAGCTCCCTTAATCTCTGATCATAATGCATACTGTCTAAACCAGGCAGCATTCTGGTAAATTTCCTCTGTACCCTTTCCAATGCTTCCACATCCTTCCTATAGTGAGGTGACCAGAACTGGACACAGTACTCCAAGTGTGGCCTAACCAGAGTTTTATAGAGCTGCATCATTACATCACGACTCTTAAACTCTGTCCCTCGACTTATGAAAGCTAACACCCCATGAGCTTTCTTAACTACCCTATCCACGTGTGAGGCAACTTTCAGGGATCTATGGACATGTACCCCCAGATCCCTCTGCTCCTCCACACTACCTAGTATCCTGCCATTTACTTTGTACTCTGCCTTGGAGTTTGTCCTTCCAAAGTGTACCACCTCACACTTCTCCGGGTTGAACTCCATCTGCCACTTCTCAGCCCACTTCTGCATCCTATCAATGTCTCTCTGCAATCTTTGACAATCCTCTACACTATCTACAACACCACCAACCTTTGTGTCGTCTGCAAACTTGCCAACCCACCCTTCTACCCCCACATCCAGGTCGTTAATAAAAATCACGAAAAGTAGAGGTCCCAGAACAGATGTTTGTGGGACACCACTAGTCACAATCCTCCGATCTGAATGTACTCCCTCCACCATGACCCTCTGCCTTCTGCAGGCAAGCCAATTCTGAATCCACCTGGCCAAACTTCCCTGGATCCCATGCCTCCTGACTTTTTGAATAAGCCTACCATGTGGAATCTTGTCAAATGCCTTCCTAAAATCCATATAGATCACATCCACTGCAATACCCTCATCTATATGCCTGGTCACCTCCTCAAAGAACTCTATCAGGCTTGTTAGACATGATCTGCCCTTCACAAAGCCATGCTGACTGTCCCTGATCAGACCATGATTCTCTAAATGCCCATAGATCCTATCTCTAAGAATCTTTTCCACCAGCTTTCCCCCCACAGACGTAAGGCTCACTGGTCTATAATTACCCGGACTATCCCTACTACCTTTTTTGAACCAGGGGTCAACATTCGCCTCCCTCCAATCCTCCGGTACCATTTCCGTGGACAACGAGGACATAAAGATCCTAGCCAGAGGCTCAGCAATCTCTTCCCTCACCTCGTGGAGCAGCCTGGGGAATATTTCGTCAGGCCCCGGGGACTTATCCGTCCTAATGTATTTTAACAACTCCAACACCTCCTCTCCCTTAATATCAACATGCTCCAGAACATCAACCTCACTCATATTGTCCTCACCATCATCAAGTTCCCTCTCATTGGTGAATACCGAAGAGAAGTATTCATTGAGGACGTCACTCACTTCCACAGCCTCCAGGCACATCTTCCCACCTTTATCTCTAATTGGTCCTACCTTCACTCCTGTCATCCTTTTTTTCTTCACATAATTGAAGAATGCTTTGGGGTTTTCCTTTACCCTACTCACCAAGGCCTTCTCAAGCCCCCTTCTTGCTCTTCTCAGCCCCTTCTTAAGCTCCTTTCTTGCTTCCCTATATTCCTCAATAGACCCACCTGATCCTTGCTTCCCAAGCCTCATGTATGCTGCCTTCTTCCACCTGACTAGATTTTCCACCTCACTTGTCACCCATGGTTCCTTCACCCTACCATTCTTTATCTTCCTCACCGGGACAAATTTAGCTCTAACATCCTGCAAGAGATCTCTAAACATCGACATGTCCATAGTATATTTCCCTGCAAAAACATCACCCCAATTCACACCTGCAAGTTCTAGCCTTATAGCCTCATAATTTGCCCTTCCCCAATTAAAAATTTTCCTGTCCTCTCTGATTCTATCCTTTTCCATGATAATGCTAAAGGCCAGGGAGCGGTGGTCACTGTCCCCCAGATGCTCATCCACTGAGAGATCTGTGACCTGACCCGGTTCATTACCAAGTACTAGATCTAGTATGGCATTCCCCTTAGTCGGCCTGTCCACATACTGTGACAGGAATCTGTCCTGGACACACTCAACAAACTCTGTCCCATCTAAACCCTTGGAACTAATCAGGTGCCAATCAATATTAGGGAAGTTAAAGTCACCTATGATAACAACCCTGTTATTTTTGCACCTTTCCGAAATCTGCCTCCCAATCTGCTCCTCTGTATCTCTGCTGCTACCAGGGGGCCTATAGAATACCCCCAGTAGAGTAACTGCTGCCTTCCTATTCCTGACTTCCACTCATACTGACTCAAAAGAGGATCCTGCTACATTACCCACCCTTTCAGTAGCTGTAATAGTATCCCTGACCAGTAATGCCACCCCTCCTCCCCTTTTTCCCCCCTCTCTATCCCTTTTAAAGCACTGAAATCCAGGAATATGGAGAATCCATTCCTGCCCTGGTACCAGCCAAGTCTCTGTAATGGCCACTACATCATAATTCCATGTATGTATCCAAGCTCTCAGTTCATCACCTTTGTTCCTGATGCTTCTTGCATTGAGGTACACACACTTCAGCCCTTCTACCTTACTGTCTTTACAATGTTTATTCTGCTTCTCTTTCCTCAAAACCTCTCTATATGTTAGATCTGGCTTTACTCCATGCACTTCTTTCACTGCTCTATCGCTCTGGGTCCCATCCCCCTTGCAAATTAGTTTAAACCCTCCCAAACCATGCTAGCAAACCTACCTGCAAGGATATTGCTCCCCCTCGAGTTCAGGTGCAACCCATCCAATCTGTACAGGTCCCACCTTCCCCAGAAGAGATCCCAATGATCCAAAAATCTAAAACCCTGCCCCCTGCACCAACTCCTCAGCCACGCATTCAACTGCCATCTCCTCCAATTCTTACCATCACTGTCATGTAGCACTGGCAGCAATCCTGAGAACGCCACCCTTGAGATCCTGTTCTTCAGCCTTCTGCCTAGTTCCTGAAACTCACACTTCAGGACCTTATCCCTCTTCCTGCCTATGTCGTTGGTCCCTACATGTATCACGACTTCTGGTTGCTTTCCCTCTCGTACCAGGATGTCGAGCACCCAGTCAGAGACATCCCAGACCCTGGCACCCGGGAGGCAACAAACCATGTGGATGTCCTTCTCACGTCCACAAAATCTCCTGTCTGCTCCCCTGACTATAGAGTCTCCAATGACGACAGCTCTCCTCTTCTCCGTCCCTCCCTTCTGCACCACCGGGTCAGACTCAGTGCTGGAGGCCTTGCCACCGTGGCTCACACCTGGTCGGTCATCCCCGCCAACTGTATCCAGGACGGTAAACTTATTATTCAGGGGAATGGCTACAGGGGTGCTCTGCACTACCTGTCTGCTCACCTTCATTTTCCCCCCTCTGACTGTCACCCAACGACCTGCTTCCCACAGCCTAGGTGTGACTACCTCCCTGTAGCTCTCATCTATGACTGCCTCATTCTCCCTTATGAGTCGAAGGTCATCCAGCTGCTGCTCCAGATTCCTTACACGGTCTTCCAGATCGCCCAGCCATATGCACTTCTGGCAGATGTGACTCTGCGGGAGAGGGGAGTTCCCCCAAGACTGCCAAATCTCACACCGTCTCAGGAGACATTGGAAAAGCTAACTGCGAGCAAGCTTGCACCCTGCCTCTTCTCGTCGAAGCCTCTCAAGTCAAAGCCTCAAAGTTCCACTCCTTCACTGGCCCACTCACTCACTGGCTGCTTTCCACAGGCCACTTCGCTTGAGCTATCCCTCTATTTATCTGTTTGAGCTTTTCAAAATGCTTGGTCACCTGACCTCGATTGCCCAATCAGCTGCTTTCTGCTGAGTCTGATCTATTCAAATCTTGATTGACTTGATTGCGCAGACCAACTGCCAAAACTGCCAGAATCTCTCAAGTCAAAGCCTCAAAGCTCCACTCCTTCACTGGCCCACTCACTCACTGGCCGCTTTCCACTTAATTCATCAATAGATTTTGGCACTGTTATTTTGTAATGTTAGTCTTTATTATTAATGTAGACTGTACAACATGTGAAATTCTCTACATTACAAACCCAGTGCCAGTAGTTAATTGAAAAAGCTTCTCCATCTGCATATTTTAATGTTTTGGTGATCCACAATATAAACATCAAGCTCTGATTCTTATCCCCTACTTTGCTACATCTCTTATTTACTGTAATTTTATTCTAGGATAATAGAATGGAGATAACACAAAAGGAGGCTGTTTGGCCCATCATATACATGCCAGCTCTCTGCTATTTCCTTCTCAGTAACTTTGCAAACTTTTCCTCACTGCATATTTATGAAATTTATTCTTGAAGGCCACAATAGAAGCTGCTTCTGCCACATCTGTCATCAATGCAATTCAGATTCTAACCACATACTGTGTAAAACATGTTTTCTTACACTATTAATTCTCTTTCCTTTTATTTTAAACCCGTGATCTCTAGTTTTTGATCAACAGCAACAGCCTCTCATTATCCACTCTATCCAGAACCCTTATTATTTAATATACTTCTATCAATTCTCTCCTCAGCCTTTTCTCTGAAGAAAACAGTCTCATCTTCTCCAAAGATTCGCCTGTTTCTATATTCTGCACATCTCTTGATATAGCCAAGAATTGGGTATGCCTTATCAAACATTTTTAAACAGTCCTGCCACTTTCAATGACATATACACTCATACTTCTAGATCCTTTTGATCCTGCACCCCTGCTAAAACAGAATGCTGTACTCTATATTGCCCATCCTTATTCTTTCTACCTACCAAATGTTTCCATGTTAAATTTTACCTGCCCTTTCCAACAACCTGTTTATACTACATAATTGTGCAATACATCAGAATCCTCTTTGCTGTTCACAATACTCTCCCAAGTAGTGTGCTATTCACATATGTAGAACTTGTGCCTTGCACCCCAGATCTAACTCACTAAAATATTTTAAAAATAAAATAAGCCCTGATCTCTCAAAACAAATACCACCATTCCCATTCTTGCTGTCTAAGAAACACAATTTATCACAGCCCTCTGTTACCTACTACCTAACCAACCGTATCCATACTATCAATATACCTTTTGTGCCATGTCTTTCAGCTTTACTGATAAGCCTGTTATGCAGTATTTATATAAATCTGAAGTCCACAATAAACTGCCTTCATTATCTCTGCCCATTATCTCATCAAAAATGCTATGGTCTTTTAACAAGATTTGCCATTAACAAATCTGTCCTAGCTTGCCTTACTTAAACCACTTTCTTTCAAGAGACTATTTGTTTGTACTTGGTTAATGTTTTTAAAAGCTTTTGAAGCTACATGCCTGGTTAGCTCAGTTGGTTAGAGCAGCGGTCCCCAACCACCGGGCCGTGGACCGGTACCGGGCCGCAAAGCATGCGCTACCGGGCCGCGAGGAAACAATATGACTTGGCGATAGGAGTCAGCTGCACCTTTCCTCATTCCCTGTCACGCGCACTGTTGAGCTCGAACGCACGCGAGGTCATTACCTGCGTTTCATCCATGTCAGCACGGGGAATGAGATCAACTCCTCTAGCTTGCAAATGCTGGTGAGCTGAAAAGTATGTTTGACATAATGTCTCTACCAGCATTCTGGATCAAAGTCAAGGCTAAATATCCTGAGATAGCCACGAAAGCACTGAAAACGTTACTTCCATTTCCAACATATCTCTGCAATGAATGCAATGAAAACTAAATTGCGGAATAGACTGGACATAAGGAACCCCCTTCGAGTATCGCTGTCTCCCATCACCCCTCGATAGGACTGTCTTGTTGCAGGGAAACAAGTATTCAGCCCAGGGCTCCCACTGATTCAGCGATATTGGTGTGTTGCAATGATTTTATATGTTCATACGGGGAAAATATGTGCTGTGTGTTTGATATCCAAACGTTACTTAAAACGTTATGATGCTATTGACTTATAAGTGACTTATATAACCATATAACAATTACAGCACGGAAACAGGCCATCTCGGCCCTTCTAGTCCATGCCAAAAGCTTACTCTCACCTAGTCCCACCGACCTGCAATCAGCCCATAACCCTACATTCCTTTCCTGTCCGTATAGTTGTCCAATTTTTCTTTAAATGATAATATTGAAACTGCCTCTTCCACTTCTACTGGAAGTTCGTTCAACACTTACTTCAAGCTCCCCTGTCCTCCCCTGATAATTGACATCACCATATTCATGCGATGAAAATATGCACTCTGTATTTAATATTAAATTCGTTAGATAAACCCTTTTAGAAACAAAATTGAGTGTATTAGCCACTTATCACCTTTATTCCGGTCGTGATTAACACCCCCTCCCCGAACAGAATCGTCAAAAACGATTTGTAGAAAAAAAATCGGCACGTACACGCATGCGCACACAGGTGCCTGCGCAAGGCTTCATGGTCATGGTAGTCTTTCTTGGGGTAAACACAACGTATTGACTGCTACTCTTGTCCGTTGGCAACCCTACCCCCACCCCCCACCGGGTCGGCCGGACGGCAAGAATATTATCAATATTAAACCGGTCTGCAGTGCAAAAAAGGTTGGGGACCCCTGGGTTAGAGTGTGGTATTAATAACAGGGACATGGGTTCAAACTCCACATGGGCCAGTTCTTTGAAGCTGATATGATGATGGATATGGTGGTGCCAGAGACCCAGGTTCAGTCCTGTTCTCAGTGTTGTCTCTATGGAGTCTGCATGTTTAACCTGTGACAAGGTCCCTGTTTCTTCAAGGTACTCTGGTTTCCTCCTACATCCCAAAACCATCAGGGTTGATAGGGTAATTCACCTCTGCTGTGTAGGTGAGTAGAATCTGTCGACAATTGATGGAAATGGGGGTTTGATGTAGAATGATCAGTGGTTGATGGTTGGCACACAGCTGAAGGATCCACTTCCATTGTGTAACTATAATCCTAAACTGACGAATCTGTAGTTTCTAGGCTTATACTTGAATTCACCTCTCTCCAGGGTCTTCCACCACAAATGTACCCCAAGATAAATTAAAAGATTATGGTCAGTGCTCCCACAAGGAGCACTTTTTCTTGTATTTATCTATAATAGTAGATGAGTTTTGAAAGTTCAATAGATTCTGTTAGAATCATATAGAACAGAAGACTGAAATGTCTACTGAATATTTCAGCTACCATCAACTTCAATGCCAATGATTTACAGATGAAAAAATGATCATCTTTCTTTTGCTCTATCATACATCAGTCAAATGTTTTCTTTAAAGTGTGACTTTAAATTTGTTATAGTTCCAGCAGTTTGTAGACAACTTAAACTAATCGATTCTTTTGGTAGCTAGTTTCTGGCGACTCCTGCAATTTGATTGTTTTCAAAATAACCTGATGAGAGTTATAAATAAAATATACTGAATACTAGAACAAAAATAAACTATTCAATGGAGAGTGAATTAGATAAGTTATTTGGATGAGAATGAAGAAGAGTCTTCCCTTGAACTGCCTTAAAATGTTTTTTTTTGGTTATGTTAGATTCAATAAGGTCAAAGAGCAACAGAATGTTGGTGGCCAAACATGAATAGTATACAATACTTCCTCTGTTTGGGTAAAGTGGGAGGAAATTCTGAATGGTTTTCTTTTATTCTTTGTGAAAGCTGATCAGCAAAGATCTACTGTCTCAGCAGAAACCCATACATTCATTTTTCATTAAATGTGTAACTATTTAAAATCGTTAAATTTAGTATTCTTTCTTGGCTCATCCATAACGTGGCCAAACTATTGCCTGAATCAGCAAAATTAGGAGCTTCTAAGTATTACTGCAAGATTCTTTGATAGGGATAGGAGGGTAAAATATAATGCTAGTGTGAACTTGCTTTGATTATATTTTAAATTGTGTTGGCTTTATCTAGAATAGATGAAGAAGCAGTTTATATCAGAAGAGATATCCATCTGATCTGAAGGACCTGCTAGGCAAGTTCAAACTACTTCTTAGCTATAGAAAGGACAGAACATTTACCTTGTACTGGAGCTGATGATTCTGTCACATGTCTGACCCAACATCTGCAGACATTCCACCCCTCCCGGAAGTTCCGGGAGTCTCCCGCATATTGATAGCGGTTCCCTGATGCCCGCAAATTATATACAATATCCCGGAAATCGATTTTTTTGAGACCAAGCAAGAGAGAGAGAGCACGAGAGAGAACGTGAGAGTAAGAGAGCGAGAGAGCGAGATTGAGAGTGAGAGAGAGTGCGACAGCAAGAGAGAGAGAGAGTGCCATGACAGAGTGTTCCAAAAAAAGAAAATATAAAATATACATCACCCCAGACTACACTAAAGTGTACCCCTGCCTAATAGGGGTCAAAAATAATGACAGTGTTGCTCGCTGCACTGTTTGCAACAGTGAATCTTCTATTGCCCATGGTGGGTTAAGACTGTAAAAGACATGTTGAGGTGAGTTTAACAGGTATCATTCGTTCATTAGCATAGCTAACATTATTTAAACTAGCTGGCTAGCTGCTAAGGAGCTACTCTATTGCAGACATCCCATGTCCCGCAAATTGATGGTGCTACCTCCCTGAAATGAGTTTTTACAGAGTGGGATGTCTGCATCTGTCTTCCATAACATGCACCACTGACAACCCTTGGAGGAGTCTGATGAACTCCCTCTACACAAATTATTTTGATTTGTTAATGAAATTATCTTTAGCTGCATGGATTAAATAAAAATGGATGGCTACATGGGAGGGAAGGTTTAGGTTGATACTAGGATAGGTTAAGAGGCCGGCAGAACATCGTGGGCAGAAAGACCTGTAATGTGCTATACTGGATAGATCAATTGTTAAATGTGCAGCTAGTAGCAGGCTGACACCATGGACAAGTCTACCCTATTTGCCAGTCACCAGGGAGGTCATGTGACCGGCCTTCCTCAAACTTGTGATGTCAAGGCTAATGGCATACACCAATGAGCTGTCTTTCAACTTCCAGCTGGCTCATAAGTAGCTCATTTTTGTAACTGAAATAATTACATAATTTAAATGAGAAATTGCTGTTTTAAATTTAAATCGGCAAAGGGAGTAAATCGTACGGGAGGCTGATAATATTTGAGAATACTCTGCAAAGCACCAATATAGAATTCTTGGTTGGGTTATGTTAATAAGTTTTAATTCTGCAGGATTATATTTTCAAATTAACAAAATCATTATAATATAATTTTAAAAGGGCAACTAGAAGGCAGTCAGTTTTAGTATACGTGCAATGTTAGAAGTAGAAAATCCCTTTGCTAGTTTAATTTATAGTTAATGCTCCTTTTCCACATTGTCAATTTTATTCATCTTTTTGATGTACAATAAGCTGAAAATATATTTAAACTTTATTCTTCTCAGATAATTAGTCTCATCAGAATAATAATTTAAAATTAATATCTTCAAAGAAAATGGAAATATTCTATTTATAATATTAACTATTTAGTATATTAATATTGGATTTCTGATTGGAATCTTTTTCATGTAGTTAGTGTTTTCTGAGATACAGTTTTCTGACTCAGGCAGAGTACCATCTCATAATCTGCTAGGATAGTTTACAGCCCAATGGATTGAACACTGAATTTTCCAGCTTCGGGTGACCCACACTCCCTGTGGTTCTTTTCCATTCCTTCTGTCTACCTAGGTTCCCTCTCCTTTTTGCTCACCATTTCCATCCCTCTCCTTCATGTCACCCCCCCCCAAAAAAAACTGACTCCAACTGCCCATTACTCCCCTCGACATCGGATTCAAACTATCTTCTAGTTATTACTGAAACCATCAGACACAGGAGCAGAATTAGGCTATTTGGCACATTGAGTCTACTCCGCCATTCAATCGTGGCTGATCCTTTTTTTTCCTCCTCCTCAACCCCAGTTCCCGACTTCTGCCTGTAACCTTTGATGCCATGCCCAATCAAGAACCTATCAATCTCTGCCTTAAATGCACCCAATGACCTGGCCTCCACACCTGCACGTGACAACAAATTCCACAAATTCACCACCCTTTGACTAAAGAAATTTCTCCACATCTCTGTTTTAAATGGACACCCCTCTATCCTGAGGCTGTGGCCTCTTGTCCTGGACTCCCCCACCATGGGAAACATCCTATTCTATCTATGCCTTTCAACATTCGAAAGGTTTCAATGAGATCCACCCTTCATCCTTCTAAATTCCAGCGAGTACAGACAAAGAGCCAGCAAACGTTTCTTGTATGATAGCCCTTTCATTCCCGGAATCATCCTTGTGAACCTCCTCTGAACCCTCTCCAATGTCAGCACATCTTTTCTTAGATAAGGAGCCCAAAACTGTTCAAACTACTCAAGGTGAGTCCTCACCAGTGCCTTTTAAAGCCTCAGCACTACATCCCCGCTCTAGTATTCAAGATCTCTTGAAGTGAATGCTAACATTGTATATGCATTCCTCACCACAACTCTACCTGCAAGTTAACTTTTAAGGTGTTCTGCACAAGGACTCCCAAGTCCCTTTGCATCTCAGATTTTTGGATTTTCTTCACGTGTATTTCTTCTACCAAAGTGCATGACCATGCATTTTCCAACAATGTACTTCATTTGCACTTTCTTGCCCATTCTCCAAACCTGTCTAAGATCTTCTGCATTTAGCTGTTTCCTCACATTACCTGCCCCTCCACCAATCTTCATATCATCTGCAAACTTGGCAACAAAGCCACCTATTCCATCATCTAAATCATTGATATACAGCATAAAAAGAAGTGGTCCCAACACTGGCCCCTGTGGAACACCAGTAGTCACTGGCAGCCAACCAGTAAAGGATCCTTCTATTCCCACTCAATGCCTCCTACCAATCAGCCAATGCTCTAACCATGCCAGTAACTTTCCTGTAATACCATTGGCTCTTAACTTGGTAAACAGCCTCATGTGGCACCTTGTCAAAGGCCTTCTGAAAGTCCAAATATACAACTTCCACTGCATCCCCTTTATCTATCCTATGTGTAATCTCCTAAAATAATTCCAACAGATTTGTCAGGCAAGATTTTCCCTTAAGGAAACCATGCTGACTTTGTCCTATCTTGTCCTGTGTCACCAAGTACTCCATCACCTCATCCTTAACAATTGACTCTAACAATTGACTCTAACATCTTCCCAACCACTGAGGTCAAGCTAACTGGTCCATAATTTCCTTTCCGCTGCCCTCCTCCTTTCTTAAAGAGTGGGGTGACATTTGTAATTTTTCTGTCCTCTGGCACCGTGCCTGTGGCTCCATCAGAAGAAAGATGTGATGTAGGATCGAAAGATATTGAATCCTTGAGGGTTGAGTTAGAAACTGCAAGGGTAAAAGGACCTTGATGGCAGTTATATAAAGGCCTCCCAACAGTAGCTGGGATGTGGACCACAGATTACAACAGGAAACAGAAAAGGTGTGCAACCTGTCACTTTTGAACAGGTATTACCTCCTCCAGAAGAGTTCCAATGATCTAAGAACCTGAAGCCCTGCCCCCTGCCCCCTGCACCAGCTTCTCAGCCATGCACTTATCTGCCAAACCATCCTTTTTCTACCCTTACTGGTGCATGACAAAGGCAACAATCCAGAAATTAGTACCCTGGAGATCCTGCTTCTCAACTCTCTTCTACTGCACTTGTATCTTTCTTCTCCACACTCTTCCAAATCAGCCGCCACAGCAACAACTCCTCTCCCCCCACACACACACACACACATCTGTGAGTCCTGAAACGTGGTCTCAACCTAAAACATCAATACATCCCTTTTGCTTTCACCTCCACAGGTGCTGCTTAACCCACTGAGTTTTTCCAGCAGTTTAATTTATTTAAACACTTGTAATCTCTTGTGCTTCCAGATTCCTTACATATCTGGTCTTGTATCCTGCCCTACAGTTCTGCCTTCAACATAATTGTCCTTATAACAGGTAATAAATTCTGAAGCATATTTTTGATCTTGGTGTCATCTGCATTCGGTAAATTATTCACATAAAACAAAAGCTAAGAACCCCAACTAGTAATTCTTGTAGTTACAATTATCCATTCTATTTGGTGCATTAGTAGATACCAAAAACTCAGTAGACTCTACTTTGATTTTTTTGTTAAAGTTTTCTCCTTGTTTTTCTGCCTTCACACAACTTTGCACCCTGACTCTCATGATAACCTACTGTTAACAGCCACTTTCCTTACTTTCTTTACCAGTAAAGACAACTACCAAAAGCAATGTGTTGTACAGGATCACCTGTGGAGACTGCAACAAGAACTACGTCGGCCAGGCAGGATGATGACTCTCAACTCGTTTACAGGAGCACAAACAAGCAGTATGGAGACATGATTCACTTTCGCTGATCTTGGTACATGAAGACCAAGAAGGACACCACTTTAACTGGGACACCGCAGAGGCTCTGGCGCAGGTGACACAAAACAGGCATGAGAATATTTAGAAGCAATATTTCTCATCTGATAACTCCGTAAACAAACATATTGAAATAGATGCCATTTACGGACCCATGAGAGCCAATGAAACACGAGCCAATAGAATTCAAACGTCACCTGAAAGAGTAGTCAGTCAGGACCGAGCCATGCAAATGGGGGGGCTATATAAACACGAGCAGTCCCAGTGGAGACACCAACAACTGTGTGCTGAGGATGTCGCCTCAAATGGTGACGAAATGTCTGCAAGCTAATTGGTAAACTCGGCAAACACCGCAACATCAAATGTTCCTTACCGTCACTTTCAAAGTCACAAGATTATCTCTGACCTTTTGTGTTTGGAGCAGTTCTGAGGATTTCAAATCTAACTTAACAGTTTTTGGTCTGTCTTCCTGTATTTTGCTTGACTATTTTGGGCTGACAATATTAAATCAATGGGTGCTGTTCTATCTTTTAATTGACTTTTGGAGATTTGAAACTGCAACTCAAATTTAGCTTGCTTCATATCATTCAACAATCCTGTGTATGTCAAGAGTCTTGTAGACATTAAGCTTTTCCCCAGAACTTGAAGAATTTCAACTTGTCTAGCTTTTTTTTTAAGCATATCCAAACCAACTGAGACTGTTGTTCAAGCTTTGTTTCATACTGCAGTGATGTAGCTTTTGTCCTGAAACTTCCAGGAACCAGCTATCATATGGTTGAACTCAATCGACTATTCCCTTGAACACCCTGCCACTGAGGTTTGTAAATTTGGCAAGTTACCATCCAAGTGATAAATTACTCATAATGAACTGTCATCTCCTGGACTTGGAGCATTTTATTCTTCTGCAATATCTCACCCTGGTGTAATTCTCTGACCAGCTTATCTTATTAAATTGTAGGTCTGTTTCTCAGTTTCATGGTTGCCTCTGTTGTGTTCAATAATTGGCATTTCCCATCCTAGTATTTTATTGCCTTCGAGTTGCAGCACCTACTTAACCTATTGGGCTACAACAAAATAAACATGTGCTCATTCTTTAACCAATTGACACGTGGAAAGTCAGCAATGTAAATTCCCTCAGTATGCACTTTATTTCTTTGATATTATTCACTCTGGAGATAACACATTCCAGTCATCGACATGCAGCTTAGTTGCCTTGTATATTTTTCTTTGACATTCATTATGAAGCAGCACCTACTGTACATACTTCAGCCAAACCACTGTTTTACCTCCTCATATTTAACTGCTTAACTTATAGCCCAAGCTTTACTTTCTTCATTAGAAGGAGCATTACGGAATTTCACCTGTAACAGTGTTGGTGCATCACTACTCTCTTGTCCTGGGTTATAGTTTTGTTGCATAAGTAGTTGCATATTAGAGAGTAAACTACCATTTATATAACTTTTGTTCAATCTGCAGATTGTATCCTTAACCAGATTGTACCTATCAAAGACTGCTTGGCACCACACCATAAAACATAGGAGCAAATTAAACCATTTAACCCATTAAGTCTGCTCTGCCATTCCAACATGCCAGATTTATTAATCCTCTCAGCCCTATTCTTCTCCCTTCTCCCCATAACCTTTGACACCCTGACTAATCAAGAACCTATAAAACTCCTCTTTAAAAATACCCAATGACTTGGCCTCCACAGCCGTCTGTAACAATGAATTCCATAGATTCTATACCCTCCGACTAAAGAAATTCCTCCTCATCTCTGTTCTAAATGGGCATCCTGTATTCTAAAGCTGTGCCTTCTGCTCTGAGGAACCTCCCCCCCCCACTATAGGAAACATCTTCTCTAAATCCACTCTTCCTAGACCTTTCAATATTTGATAGGTTTCAATGAGATCCACCCTTCCCCATTCTTCATAGCTCCAGTGAGTACAGGCCCAGAACCATCAAACACTCCTCATACATTAACCAACACACATCGAAGTTGCTGGTGAATGCAGCAGGCCAGGCAGCATCTCTAGGAAGAGGTACAGTCGACGTTTCAGGCCGAGACCCTTCGTCAGAACTATCTGAAAGAGCTCAGATCTCTTACTAGTTCTTCTTTCAGTTAGTCCTGATGAAAGGTCTCGGCCCGAAACGTTGACTGTACCTCTTCCTAGAGATGCTGCCTGGCCTGCTGTGTTCACAGCAACTTTGATGTGTGTTGCTTGAATTTTCAGCATCTGCAGAATTCCTTGTGTGTGTGTGCGTCATACATTAACCCTTTCATTCCCAGAATCATTCACCTTTGGGTTCTGCTTCGGTACAGCTGAGGCATTCTAGTATGAGTGACTCCCTACTGCTCAATGCTATGATCTTTTAAAAATAATTCCTTAATCTGATAGACTTGACCAAGTCTATTCCCATGATTGCTGGTGCATACTGCAAGCCCATAACAATGATGAGCAACTAGTCCATGTGTATCTTCTAATGTTTCTTTAACTAAGTTCCAGTAATGAGGAAGGACAAGGATGGCAAGGTTGAGGAAACCAAAGTTGAACAGGGCCCTTGAGGAATGTAAACAATTCAGAAAAGAACTGAAGAAAGGAAGGGAATCAGGAGAACCAAGAGCAAGAAGAAGTCTTTGGCAAGTAAGATTAAGGAGGATCTCAGACATTCTATACATATTTTGAACAAGAGGATACCTAGGCGATAGGGTAGAACCACTCAGGGATAAAGGAGGGAATATGTACTTGGAGACTAAGGATACAGGTGAGGTCCTAAATGAGTACTTTACATTGGTTTTCACTGTAGAGAAGGACCAGGAGAATTGTGAGATTGGTATGAAGCATGATAATATGTTAGGATATTAGAGATAAAGTGGATTAGGACATCTTACCGAACTTTAAGGTGGATAAAATCCCTAGAGCCTGTTGGGATATACACACAAGTTATTGAGAGGGGCAAGAGGTGAGATTGTTAAGGCCTTGGCCAAGATCTTTGTGTCTTTAGCCACTGGTGAAGTCCAAGAAGACTGGTGAGTAGCTAAGGTTGTTCCATTATTCAAAGAAGGAAATAGAGCAACCCTGGGAACTACAGACTGACAAGTCTCACACCGGAGGTGGGAATCTAATGGAGAAAATTTATAGGGATAGTATTTATCGGCATTTGGAGAAGTGTGGCCTATTAGGCATGGTCAGCATGGATTTGTGTGGGGCAGGTTCTCTCTTACATATTTGATTGAGTGTTTTGAGGAAGTGATTGCTAGACCAGAGGATGCTGCCTACATAGATTTAGTAAGGTATTTTAAAACATTCACCTGGCAGATTAAGATAATGAAATCCAGAATTGGCTTGCCCAGAGAAGACAGAGGATAGTGGTTAATGGAACTTATTCTGGTTGGGGGTGCTTGATAAGTGGTATACCGCAGGGATCCTTACTGGCATCTCTGCAGCCTGTGATATATATGACTTGGATGAAAAAAGAGCTCTTTTCTTTCAGTTAGTCCTGTTGAAGGGTCTCGGCCCAAAATGTTGACTGTACCTCTTCCTAGAGATGCTGCCTGGCCTGCTGCATTCACCGGCAATTTTTATGTGCGTTGATTGAAATTCCAGCATCTGCAGATTTCCTCGTGTTTGTGATTATCCATGCTGTGAATGTGCATTCAAACTGAAAGACATACAAACAAGGTACCTGAGTTATAGGGATAGATTGATTAGATTAGAACTTTATTCCCTGAAATATAGGAGAATAAGAGGAGACTTGATAGAGGTATACAAGATGATAAAGGGTATAAATAGAGTAAATGCAAGCAAGCTTTTTCCCACTGAGGTTGGGTGAGATCATAGGCCAATCAAGAAAGGTGAAATATTTAAGAGGAACATGAGGGAGAATTTTTTCACAGAGGGTAGTGAGAATGTGGAACGATTCTGAGCTTTGATTTTACGGTTTGTCCAAATGTCATCATTTACTCTCGGAATTATTTCATATTCTTTTTGCCTCTTTATCTGGGTTATTAGTTCCTGGCTGTAGTCACTTTGTAACCTCATGTCTGTAGTCGTTACTAAATTTATATTGATGTTGAGAGAAGGACCAAATGTTTCCGGAGTGTTTTTTTAGTACTAGTAATTGTTACTAAATGATATTATTGTAAATGGTATTGAATCCATGAATATCAAAAATAAGCGGATGCTGGAATAAAAAGAAATGTGATCTAAGTGACTTTGACTGTGGAATGTTGCTGGTGCCATATGGGGTAGTTGGAGTATCTCAGAAACTGCTGGTCTCCTGGGATTTTCACATGCGACATTCTCTCGAGTTTACAGAGAATGCTGTGGCAAACAAAATAAATCCAGTGAGCAGCAGGTCTGTGGGCAAAAATGCATTGTTAATGAGAGAAGTCAGAGGAGGATGGCCAGAGTTGTTCAAGCTGACAGGGATACTATAGTAGCTCAAATAGACAATAAACAATAGGTGCAGGGGTAGGCCATTCGGCCCTTCAAGCCAGCACCACCATTCACTGTGATCATGGCTGATCATCCACAATCAGTACCCAGTTCCTGCCTAATCCCCATAACCTTTGATTCCGCTATCTTTAAGAGCTCTATCCATCTCTTTCTTGAAAGCATCCAGAGACTTGGCCTCCACAGCCTTCTGGGACAGAGCATTCCATATATCCACCACTCTCTGGGTGAAAAAGTTTTTCCTCAACTCCGTTCTAAATGGCCTACCCCTCATTCTTAAACTGTGGCCTCTGGTTCTGGACTCACCCATCAGCAGGAACATGCTTCCTGCCTCCAGCGTGTCCAATCCCTTAATCTTATATGTTTCAATAAGATCCCCTCTCAGCCTTCTAAATTCCAGAGTATACAAGCCCAGTCGCTCCAATCTTTTGACATATGACAGTCCCGCCATCCCGGGAATTAACCTTGTGAACCCACGCTGCACTCCCTCAATAGCAAGAATGTCCTTCGTCAAATTTGGAGACCAAAACTGCACACAGTACTCCAGGTGTGGTCTCACCAGGGCCCTGTACAGCTGCAGAAGGACCTCTTTACTCTCATACTCAATTCCCCTTGTTATGAAGGCCAGCATGCCATTAGCTTTCTTCACTGCCTGCTGTACTTGCATGCTTGCTTTCAGTAACTGATGTACAAGAACACCTAGATCTCGTTGTGCTTCCCCTTTTCCTAACTTGACTCCATTTAGATAATAATCTGCCTTCCCGTCCTTACCACCAAAGTGGATAACCTCACATTTATCCTCATTAAACTGCATCTGCCATGCATCTGCCCACTCACCCAGCCTGTCCAAGTCACCCTGCATTCTCATAACATCCTCCTCACATTTCACACTGCCACCCAGCTTTGTATCATCGGCAAATTTGCTAATGTTACTCTTAATTCCCTCATCAAAATCATAAATCTATATTGTAAACAGCTGCGGTCCCAGCACTGAACGCTGCGGTACTCTACTGGTCACCGCCTGCCATTCCGAAAGGGACCCGTTAATCGCTACTCTTTGTTTTCTGTACACATTATAAGTACATATTACAACAGTGGTGTGCAGAAGAGCATCTCAGAATGAACAACATGTTGAACCTTGAAGTGGATGGGCTGTAGCAGCAGAAGACCAAGAACATACACTCGATGACCACTTTATTAGGAACAGGAGGCACCTAAAAAAGTCCTGCTGTGGTCTAACTAAGATCCCATAAAATTGTAGCAAGTTATCCTGGTATGCAAATCCTTTTGCAATAAAGGCCAATATAGTATTTACATTTCTAACTCTAAGTTAGCTTTTTGTAACTTGTGAATAACGATATGCAGGTATCACTAAACACCAGAATTTCCTGCTCTCATCATTCCTAATTTAACCAAGGCAACTAAACTTAACGTCCTTCCACATTGTTATTCACCTGCCTGTTGTTGCCCACTCACTAAGCTTGTGTATAACCCCTGGTAACCTCTTTGTATCCTCATCACTAATCACAGTCACATTTAATTTTTGTCATCAGCTAACTTGGAAATGTTACATTCAACCCCTTAGCCAAATCATTGATGTAGCTTGTGAAGCTGACGCCCAAGCATAAGTCTATGCTGGTCACCGCTACCAACTTGAGAAGGACCAGTGTATTCCTACTCTTTATTTTCGATTTGTTAACCAACTAATAATTCACCACATATGTTATCCACATTCCATTCGTATAACCTTTTTCACCAACTTACTCTGTGGGCCCTTATCGAAAACCTAGAAATCCCACTATACCACATTCACTGGTTCCTTTTCATTTATTTACATATTGAGATATGGTGCAGGGTAGACCCTTCAAGCTGCACTGACCAGCAACACCTGATATAACCCTAGCCTAATTACGGGACAATTACAATCACCAATCAACCTATTAACTGGTATGTCTTTGGACTGTGAGAGGAAACCAGAGCACCCGGAGGAAACAGGGAGAACATGCAAACTCCTTATAGGTAACTGCTAGTTTAAAAACTGCAAGGCAAGAACTCCAATAGGTTAGTCAAACATGATTTCCCTTTGATTAATGATATGCTTAATTATAATATTTCAAGGTGATTTGATATCACACCCGCTATAATAGCCTTTTCCAACTTCTGATGTCAAGCCCTCACTTTTCTCACCGATGAGCACATGAAATTTCTGCCTGGGATACCTGTAGTAGATGCATACAACCTAGATGTTGCGTTTGTCTCCGGTTTACCTGAAATACTGAGAGATGTTCTCACTTACCAAGTGATGCCCATACATAGGGTCCAAGAAATTTGCAATAATATTTTTTCCAGCAGTCTCCAGAAATAGAGTGGAAATTAGAAAATATAATATGACTGAGATTCATGAGCGTGGTGTAACGTTCTTTTTATTCTTAATTTCTGAAGTCATTCAAATTACAAGCATGAATTGGAGAATTCATGAACTGGAGGAAGAAGCTTCAGTCTGCCATAAGTTCTACAGCTGCAATAGTTTAATGTGAAGAAAATACGGATCTTACAACTTTTTAAGTAGTTGTTTTCCATTTTATAACAGTGGTTCTGAAACTCTGCATCTTTCCTGACCTTTTACAGATCTCTGTGAACATCAGAAACAAGAGTGATAAAAATGCAAGAGAAACCAAACATCCGGATAATAGAATGGGAGGACCTGGACAAGAGAAAGTTCTTCTCTGTTGGCATATTCATGACTCTGTCAATCCGCCTTGCAGTTTATCCTGTCATACTGATTAGAACAAGACTTCAGGTCCAAAGAGGTTGGAGTCACTACAACGGCACTTTTGATGCATTCAGTAAAATTTTAAAATCTGAGGGTATACGAGGACTTTACTGGGGGTTTCTTGTGAATGCATCTGGCCTAATCACAGGCCAAAGTTATATTATAACTTACGAACTAGTACGCATGTATGTATCGGAGTATAACAACAATAATACAGTTAAGTCGTTTATAGCAGGAGGATCAGCATCACTTGTGGCGCAGAGCTTTATAGTGCCCTTTGATGTCATTTCTCAGCACTTGATGATCATGGGCCAGAAAGGCTACAGGAGTCGATTACAACTCTCCCAAATGACAGGAGGTATCAGCCAAAGCTTTGGCCAAGCAAAGAAGGTTATTATTCATATTTTTAGGATTGATGGCCCAAGAGGATTTTACAGAGGATATTTGGCTGCCTTGTTGATGTATGTTCCTAACAGTGCAGTATGGTGGCCTTCTTATCTCTTCTTTGCAGGCACGTAACATTACAGTTATTCTCTTTGTCATTATGAGTTCACATTATAAACCTTTTATTAATGGTAGTGGAATCAAATAACTTTGAAATAAGTGGATGTTTAACTGCTGCATACAATCACCATTCTTGGAGCTGAGGAGCCTATTCAGTCTTCAAATCCATGGCTATTTGAAAGCCTTGATTAATTCTGTTTTCGATACTATTAAAAATATAAGTTCCTGATTTTGCAGTTACACATCATTACCACTCTGTGTAGCCAGAAAGGTTTCCCTCACATCTTCCAGGTATTTTATACCTATAACTTCAAATATATGTTCTCTGATCCTTAACCAAATTCTAATGGAGACATTTACTCTGTCTAAATGAATCTTGACCTATTCACCTCTGTTAAATTTCCTTTAAATGTTTTCTCCAAGGAGAACAGCCCCATATTTTTATCACCTATAATCTTGTAGCTGAAAATCCGTCATCCTTGGAATCATTCATGTGAATCTTATCTGTACTCTCTCGAAGATCTTCACATCCTTTTTGAAGCATAGAAGCTAGAATCCTATTGTGGCCTAACCGCTATTGTATTAACATTCAACAAAACCTTTCTCTTTTATATTTTGTAATTCATTTGTAAAGCACTTAATCTCATATAATCAACTAATCTTATTGACATGGAGACACAAGCAATTGCAAATATCGGAAATCTATAACAATAAACAAAAAGCTGGAGGAATTTAGTGAGTCAGATGGCTTCTACAGAGGGAAATGAATAATCGATGTTTCAGGTCAAGACCCAAAATGTCAACTGTCTATTTCTCTCCATGGCCCTTTGTCCTTAGATACCCTTTAGAGCTGTGTCATTTTCTCAGTATTGTTCTTGCTGACAAAATGTATAATTTTATTCTTTGTACTAAATTTCATCAAACTTGTCAGTTTATTCTATCTTTATCCTTTCGGATTTTTACTATTTTTTCATTATTTGCCACGTATTTTCTGACATTTAAATTTTTTTTATCCCACACACCATAAGAAAACATCAGTAAATATCAAAAATAAAAATAGCCCAAACAGTGATTTTTTTGGGGGGAACTTCACTCTCTTAAAACCTCTCACAAGTGATGTCAACTCTTTCCTTACAATTATTGAATAGTCTGTTTTCTATGCTGCCACTGACCCTGTTTACTTTTAGGGTTTCAATTTTGCTAACCAGCCTTTTATGTAGGACTTTGCCAAACACCTGTAAATCTTTCTAGGCCACTGGACTAATATTCCAGGGGTCTGGACTAAAAATTCAGAGACCCAAGTTCAAATCCCATTATTGTAGCTGTGAATTAAAATTGATGGATAACCTGGAATTTGGAAAAGCAACAATCTAAATTAGTAGTGACAACTACAGAAACTGCAGGGTTGTTGGATCACTCTTCTGGCCCATAAATGTCAACAGGCCCACCTCATGGTTGACTCAGTGGTCTAGCAATCCACCCAGTTGTGCTATAGTCACTACAGCCAAATAGATTCACAGAATGGTTACAGTTTGGATTAAGACTATTTGGACTACCAATCTGTATTGGCTTTAGAAGAACAATCCATCTCATCCCATTTTATGTTTGCTTTTCAAAGCCCTGAAAAAATATTTTCTTTCAGATACTTCGCCATCTCCCAGTACAAATAGAGAAATCAGATGGACCACCAAAGTCACATCCAGACTAATCAAACTTTAAAGTCTTGGTACTGGTGTTTAAACTGGGAGAGCTCTCCCACAGACCAGTTAAACAACAATCAAAAACAGAATCATACCTTACTGACAATGTGCCAGACTTCTCCATCATAGTGGAAGAGAGGAAGGAGGGCGTGGCCCTTGGAAATATCAACTTTCATTCCAAGCTCTATGAAGTCTCATTATACCAGACCAAACTTTGCCAAAGAAACCTCCTCCTAATTGCCACCTACTATTCTCCTTCAGCTGATGCAATGGTGTTCCTTCATGTTGAATATCCCCTGGAAGAAGCACTGTGAGTATCAAGGGGACAGAATTTTCTCTGTAAGGGGATTTCAATATCCACCAGCAAGAATGGTTTGGTATACCAATTCTGACTGAGCTGAATATCACTGTGCTGAAGGAAGGTATCCCCAGCCTACAAATACTAAAGACAATTCATTCTTCTAAACTCCAGCAGACACAAATCTAGCCTGTCCAGCCTACATTGATGAAATATCCATCCATTCCAGGGACACAGGTTGGTTGAGAATTCAAAAGATCATATCTCCTTGGGCTTGGATAAGGTTTGGATTATAAATGGCAGATTGGGTTAGGGTTGATTTTAATACAATACTAACCAGATCAATAGGGTAAGCGGTTGTTCATTTAACAAAGCGATGAGGAAGGTTTTCTGTTTTTGCAGCATATGAATCTTTGGAATTTTCTGTCTCAACTATTAAGGATGTTGAATAAAGTATATTCATAGCTGAGATTTTTTGTACTGTAGGGAAATTAAGAATTAGAAATGGAGTTGAGCCCAAAGTTTGAATTAGTGTGGTGCAGCTCAAAAGCCTATCATTCTTACTTCTGTGCTACAGAATTCCACATACACCCATATCCAAATATGTACACTAACTGTGGATTATAATAGTGTACAAAAATCCATAACCTTGTGAAGAAATAATCCTACCCCCATCTCTAGATATAACTGCTCCATCAAAAAGATAATGAAGTACATAAGTAACATAATAATGATGTACAGTCAGACTAGGTAACCATTACTTTGTAAAACAGCTGATGATGAAACAATTTATCAGTCGACAAATCTCACGTGTTTGCAAGATTGGTAAAAGTATACAGGTGAGGAAAAATCTTGTTGAATGAATTTACCACCAAACACATCTCTACCTCTACCCCCACCCCCCACTCTCTGCTTTCTAGAGGGATTGCTTCCTCCATGATTCCCTTTTCCATTCATGCTTTCCAACTAATCTCTCTCCTGGCACCTATCCCTGAAAGCAACCAAAGTGCTACTCCTGCCCGTTCACCTCCTCCCTCACCCTCATGCAGGGCCCTAAACAGTCCTTCTAAGTGAGGCAATACTTCACCTGTGAATCTGTTGGGGTTGGGGCTGCTTTGTTGAGCACTTCCACTCCATTTGCCAAAAGTGGAATTTCCTGGGCTAACCATTGTAATTCCTATTCCCATTCCTGTTCTGACATGTCAGTCCATGGCCCCCTCTTTTGCCACGATGAGGGTACTCTGGATGGAGAAGCAACACCTCAAATTCCGTCTGGGTAGCCTCCAACTTGATAGCATGAACGTTAATTTCTCGTTCCCGTAATTTTTTCCCTCCCCCTTCCCTCTTCTTCTATTCCCCTCTGTGGCCTTTTACCTTTTCTCACCTGCCAATCACCTCCTGGTGCCCCTCCTTTTTCCCTTTCTGCCATGGTTCCCTCTGCTCGCCTATCAGATTCCTTCCTCTCCAGCCCTTCACCTTTCCCACCCACCCGGCTTCACCTACCACCTTCCTCTCCCCCACCATTTTATTTTGGCTTCTTCCCCCTTCCTTTCCAGTCCTGAAGAAGATTCTCCACCCAAAATGTCAACTGTTTATTCATTTCTATACATGCCACCTGACTTGCTGAGTTCCTCCTGCATTTTGTGTGTGTTGAGTGAATTTACACCCTATATTTCTGTCTATAATACAGAGCAACTTTCAAAATGGGCTCCTAGTGAATGCCCTCATCTGGTCCTTCAAGGAATGGCAGGACGGATGGCAGCAGTCACAGCATCTGCACTCACCAACCCAATGGATGTGATCAGAGCTAGGGTTCAGGTAAGGGTTCCCTTTCTAAAAGAAGTTAATGCTTAACTTGCAGATATCATCACAGTTAATGTCCATTCCAGATGTACTAAGTAATCTCTTTGACCCATTACCGTCCAGAAACTGCTGGTGCTGCCGGTTTAAGGTATCAGGACTTTTACTCTGCAATTTAAGTCCAAGTCAAGGAGGTGAGACTTCAAAGAGAACTTGGAGATGAGAGCATTCCTATGTGTCTGGTCTCTCTGTCATTCTAGGTGGCCAAGAGTTCAGTGGAGTTTGGCAAGTTATTATACGGTATTGTGTAGATTTTATAGCTCATCAATGATTTTGTTTCATGTTCTGAATCATCTTTAATTGAAATGCCCTTCATAGTTATTAGCTTGCTGGGACTGATTGCTCGTTCATCCTTTGACCCATAATATGACTAAACCAAGCCTACAAAAAATGTTAGATAAAACAACGCTAGCAAAGTGAAAACAGGTACTCTGTTATCTTAAGGTTCAGAGGATAATACTTCTATATATTTCTGAGTCACCAGTCCAGCATGACATGAGTGAGAGAACGCCAGGCAGTTTAGCTGTTCATCAGTTTTAAAAATTCCTTCAAATAGTCTCCCTACTGTAGCGGCAGCATGTTCAGTTAACATTTTCAATGCACCTTGTTTATTGCTATGGTACTCTGCTATCAAACAGATATCTTGAGTATGTTCTTGTGAGACAAATTTGGGAAAAGGTTATTTGTATTCGTTTTGCAGGATGTGGGTACTATTATTCTATTATTATTATCAATAAGGTACTATTATTCATTCCAGAATTTAGACCTGTGATGATAAAAGGTGATCTATTTCCAAGTAGGAATGAGTGTGGGAGCTTAGAAGGGACCTATTGATGGTGGTGCCATGTGTTTACTGCCCTTTGCCATGGTGGTGGTGGTCACAGGTTTTAAAGGTGCTGTTGAAGCTGCCTAGGGTAATAACTGCAGCATTTTTATGGCTGATGCACGCTATGACTTAGTGATGTAGGGATTAAGTATTTAGGATGGCTTGCCATTCGAGTGGGTTGTTTTGTCTAGATGGTGTTAAGCTTTTTGAGTATAGCTGGAGCTACACACATTCAAACATATAAAGAGTATTCCATCACACTATTGAACTGTGTCTTGTAGATGGGGGAAAGGTCTTTGGCTCCCTTGGGACTTCCAGCCTCTTGCTCTTGCAACCATGTATATCTGTAGTTGAACCACTTGCGGTTTCAGTCAGTGGTGACCCCCGAGAAGTTGATGATGTTGGACTTGCTGACGGTAATGCTGTTGTACTGTGCATCGAGGGTAAGTAACTCAATTCGCTTTCTATTGGAGGCATCTACTTTCTGGTACCTGTGCGACATGAATGCTCCTTCCCACTTATCAGCCTATATCTGAAATTTGATACAATGAATCTGGCAGGTGCTGCTTAGTTTTGTTTTGCAAATTGTGAGCAGTCAGATAACATGCTGGGGTCAGACTGTTCAAAAGAGGGCCGTTGATAGAGAGGCTGAAGTTTTCTGTGATAAGAATTCATAGGGCACTGCTCTCAGGAACTTCTGAAGTGACATTCTGAATCTGAGATGAAGGGTCTCGACCCAAAGCATCAACTGTCCACTTCCCTCCATAGACCTGACCTGCTGAGCCCCTCCAATTTTTTGTGCAATGCACTAACTATTCCAGGGTGGTCCACATCTGGAAAGAATAGATGAATAGGAAAAGGAGTTGGCGAGATACTCTTAATAAGAAAGAAGATCTGGTATTAGTACCGTTTTTGTTTTTTATCACTTGTAGTGATACAGTGAAAACCTTCAGTCTGCACGCCATCTAGGAAGATGATGCCATACATACAGTAACTACATCAACATAGTAGATAGAAAGCAGAATACAGAATGTGAAATATAGTGTTGCTGCTACAAAGAAACTGCAGTACAGGTAAACAATAAAGTGCAAGTGCCATGAGGAGGTATACTGAGAGATCAAAAATTCACCTATAGTGCATTCAAGAGTCTGATAACAGGGGAATAGAAGCTGTT
The DNA here is from genome assembly GCF_030028105.1 of Mobula birostris. Taxonomy (NCBI): domain Eukaryota; kingdom Metazoa; phylum Chordata; class Chondrichthyes; order Myliobatiformes; family Myliobatidae; genus Mobula; species Mobula birostris. Next base: position 15,029,592 of record NC_092387.1, on the reverse strand, counting down.
CTTGTGTTTGGTGGTACGTGCTTTCAGGCTTTTGTATCTGATATAGGCTTGATGCAAAACTAGAATTAATTTAGATTAAGCTAAGAGATAGAAAATGGCAGGAAACAGTGAAGGGAGCTATTCATAGATCAAAAACATTGTTGTAATAATAGAGCATCACATAAACCAAGAAATTAGAGGAGTGTTTCTGACAGAGAAAAGGCAGTAACATTAGGAGAATTTAACTTAAATATAGACTAGACGATTCAAATTTTCCTAGATATAATGGAAGACGAATTTGTAAATTATAAAATAGATCCTTTATTAGATCAACATTTGAGAAACCAACCAGGGACAAAGCTATTTTGGATGTCATTTTGATAACCTTGTTACAGTGTCTGTGGGAAGGAATGAACATATGATAAAATTTGATATCAAGTTTGTAAATGAAGTAATGTAAAATTGGGATATTAAATCTAAACAAGGAAAACATGAAAACATGGAGAGTGCTAAAAAAAATCTTTAAGGCACAATATTCCAACAGCAATTACTTAGTATCTGTTATAGAGTCATAGAGCACTATAGCACAGGAAAAAGTTTTCGGGCCCATCTAGTCCATGTCAAACTATTATTCTGCCTAGTCCTAATGACCTGCAGCTGGAACATAGACCTCCACACCCCTCCCATCCATGTACTTATTCAAACTTCTCCTAAAAGTTGAAATCAATCCCTCATCCACCCCTTCCACTGGCAGCTGTTCCACATTCTGAATGAAGAAATTCCCCTCATATTCCATAAGATCATAAGACCCAATGTGCTACCTTCTCCCTGTATCCCTTCATGACCTGACCAAACAAAATCTATCAACCTCTGCCTTAAATATACATACAGACTTGGCCTCTACAGCTGCTTGTGGCAACAAATTCCACAGATTCACCACTCTCTGGCTAATGAAATTCCTCCACATCTCCATTCTAAAAGGATGCCCCTCTATTCTGAGGCTGTGTCCTCTGGTCTTAGACTCTCACACCATAGGAAACATTTTCTCTACATCGACTATCAAGACCTTTCACCATCGATTGGTTTCTAAGAGGTCACACCTCATTCTTCTGAGTTCCAGTGAATACAGGCCCTGAGCCATTAAATGCTCTTCATATGACAAGCCGTTCAAACCTGGAATCTTTTTCGTGAACCTTCTCCAATTTTAACACATCCTTCCTAAGATAAGGGCTCAAAACTCCTCCCCAAGCAAGGCCTCACCAGTGCCTTTTAAGCCTCAATATTATATCCTTACTTTTATATTCTAGTCCTCTTGAAATGAATGCTAACATTGTATTTCAGCACTGCAGGCTCAACCTGCAAGTTAACCTTTATGGAATCCTGCACAAGGACTCCCAAGTCCCATTGCATCTCAGTTTTTTTTTGTATTTTCTCTCTGCTTAGAAAATAGTAAATCCTTTCATTTTTTCTACCAAAGTGCATGGCCATACACTTCCTGACGTTGTATTCCATCTGCCATTTCTTTGCCTATTCTCCTCACCTGTCTAGGTTCTTCTGTAGCTTCTCTACTTCTTCAAAACTACCTGCCCCTCTACCTATCTTTGTATTGACTGCACACCTTGCAACAAAGCCATTAATGCCACCATGCAAATCATTAACATTTAACGTAAAAAGAATCAGTCCTAACACAGACCCCCTGTGAAACACTACTAGTCACTGGCAGCCAAACAGAAAAGGCTCCCTTGATTCCCACTCTTTGCCGCTTGCTAGTCAGCCACTGTTTTATCCATGCTAAAATCTTCTCTTTCATACCATGGGCTTGTTAACCAACCTCATGTGTGGCACCTTGTCAAAGGCCTTCTGAAAATCCAAATACACAGCATCAACCGATTCTCCTTTGTCTATCCTGCTTGCTATTTCTTCAAAGAATTCCAACAGATATGTCAGGCAAGATTTTCCCTCGAGGTAACCATGCTGTACATGGACTGTTATCATGTGCCTCCAAATACACTGGAAACCACATTTTACAGACTCACCTTTAAACATTTCAGCTTTCACCCTTAACCTATGACATTTACCTTATCTACAACCCTCATAATTTTGTACATCTTCATCAAATCTCCCTTCATTCTCCTACACTCCAGGGAATAAAGTCCTAACCATTATGGATCTATATTCCTAGACCCCTCTATTCCACCATACCTCTCAGTGCTCTACCATTCATTGTGTAAGTCATACCCTGGTTTGTCCTCTCAAAGTGCAATACCTCATACTTGTCTGCCTAAAATTAAATCTGCTTTTTTTCAGCCTATTTTGCTAGCTAGTTCAAACTCCACTGCAAGCTTTGATTGCCTTCCTTGCTGTCTACTATGCCCCTAATCTTGGTGTTATCCATAAATTTGCTGTTCCAGTTTATCACATTATCATCTAGATCATCGATATAGAGATTAGTAACAATGACCCAGCACTGATCCCTGTGGCCCACTACAAGCCTCCAATCAGAGAGACATCCATCTACTACCACTTTCTGACTTCTCCCGTGAAGACAATGTTGAATCCAATTTACGACCTCATCCTGAATGACAAAGCAAATTAAACTTTTTGACCAGCCTCCCATGCAGGACCTTGTCAGAGACCTTGCTAGCATCCATGAAGACAACAATACTTCATCAACTTTTCTGGTAACCTCAAATAACTCATACTTGTCTGCCTAAAATTAAATCTGCTGAACGAGGGAGGAGAAGATGGCGGCGCGATGGTAGCGTGCGTGGCCTCTCCGGTGATGAATATCTGTTATCTGTCAAGTAGGGGACCGTGCACAATTCTGATTTGATGGAGACAGATGTGAGAGCACGGAGGAACATCTGGAAAAACTTCTGAAATGCCCGCTTCGCTGCCGCTGCTACTGTGTGGTAACCGGAATCTCCAGAGCTGAAGGCCCTGAAATCCTCGGCTTTGCGTGTTTCAGCAGCTGGGGCAAAGTCAAAGGCGCTCGGCAGAGGATGGCGCTCGGGAAGCTGAATCAGAGATGCTGGTCGGAAGCTCAAAGTTTTCGGATGGATGGACTCAGTGTCGGCTGTGGTCGGCTGCTTCCAAGGCATCGGCAAGTTGAGGGTGCCTGGAGGTTTATGGCATGGAGTTTCTCCCTTTTTCCGCCTGCTATCGGGGACTCGGGAGTTGATCGACTTGGGACTTTGAGACTATTTTTACTGTGCCCATGGTTTGTTCTTCATCAAATTATGGTATTGCTTTGCACTGCTGTAAATGTACGTTATAATTATGTGGTTTTGTCAGTGTTAGTCTTTGGTTTGTCCTGTTTTCTGTGATATCACTCCGGAGAAACATTGTATCATTTCTTAATGTATGTATGCATTTCTAAATGACAATAAAAAGAAGACTGAGTGTTCTCATCATCTAAAAAACTCTATGAGATTGGTTAGACATGCCCTACCACACGCAAAGCCATGTTGACTACCTCTAATTGGTCCCTATCGAAATACATACTGTATATATCCAGTCCCTTAGAATACTTTCCAATAACTTACACACTACTGACATCAGCCTCACCAGCCTATAATTTCCTGGATTAGCCTTAGAGCCTCTCTTAAACAATGGAACCACATTAGCTAACCTCCAATCCTCCAGCACCTTGCCCATGGCTCAAGTTGAGCTGCTTGTTTTGGTCGTCCTGCAACCAAGTCTCATAAATGGCTACAATGTCATAATTCCACATGCTGATTGATTATCTAAGCTCATCTGCCTTACCTAGAATACTCATTGCATTGAAATAAACACAAGTCAGAACATTATTCCCACAATTCTCAACCTTTTGATTCCTGTTTTTATATGTTGGCTTAACAACATTTTTCCTCTGTCTTTGAGGAAGAAGACAAAACTTAGTTTTCTCTATGTCATTGCAAAGATGGTCTTATCCAAATTTGAAGAATAGAATAGTATATATTTGATGTTGAGTGGGAAAGAAGGTATTGATGAGGCACCCAATCAATTGGAAATGTACTGGAATTTCTCAATCTTTATAATTTACTGAGACTCATTTAATGTTTTCTCTTTCAGTTGGAGGGCAAATCCTCGATAATTGAAACTTTCAGTCAGGTTCTGAGAGAAGAAGGTTCATGGAGTTTTACCAAGGGGCTGTCTGCTCGCATCCTATCTGCAGCTCCAACAGCTCTCATCCTCATCATTGGTTATGAAACATTGAAGAAGATCAGTCTACTGCAAGAATTAATGGCAACTAGACACTGGTAGACAATGTATACCAGTATTTCATTGGAATGAACTGCACAAAAATCCATTGTGTTTTTCCTACAATGTGCAAAACTTTGACTATTTTATATACACTTTCATTGTATTGAAGTACTAAACTTCAGCAATGGAGCTCAACAGGATCGCTATACCTGTGTAGATTTGCATACATTCAGATATTTCATATGCTTAATTTCAAAAGTGGTGCTTAATGTATACAAAAGCAGGATATCAAAGCATTATGAATGTTTTGTTCTGCTAATGGTGAAATGCTAGATCAGCTTCAGTTTTTCACCTTCAAAAGTTGGGATGAGTTTGAAAAAATTAAGCTCTTTAACTAAAGGCTACAGCATTAATATTTATTAATCTATTATTTAGTGAATTTAAAAAGTTTAATGCTACCTCATGCAAGCATTCGGTTTGTTAAATTCCTTTACATGTTGCCCTGCCAGTGTATCAGTGTAAATCTGTAATTCTGTGTTCACATGTGAACTAAGTGAATGAATAATACCAGAGAAATTTCAAACCTGGAGTTCTTGTTTTGTAATAGCTACTCGGGTTTGGTCTCACCTTTTAGTTCATGTGACTGTTTAATGAGGTGAAAATGGAAAGTAAATGTACTTCTCGAGCATGACACTGCTGATCTTTCTTTCAACAAAGTTACCGTATTCTACACATTAAAACGTCCACACTACGCCGGATAATTTTGAAAACGCCGGTTTCGAGTAAGAACGACAGGCGTCCACACTAAGCGTTTTTCAAAATATCTCCGTCCACATTAGGAGGAGATTCGCCCAAATATCCGCCTACTGGGCATGCACAGGACACACAGAAAACAAGCGAAGAGGAAACGGTATACTTAGTGCGCGGTTGTCCAGTTACAGAGTAGAAAAACTTTAAAGGAATTGCTCTTGGCTCTCACGCAGGAGGACTTAAAACTTAAAAAAAAACAAATACTGGAGCTTATGGAGGCAACCGACAGGGAGTTCACGGACAGTATGACCCGGCTGACGATGAACATTGAAAAACTGACTAACTCTGTTGCATTAATAAAGCACCTTGTTAAATGTATAAAACGTCTGCATCAGCGTTATCTTGTATTTCCATACAATGTTACATTAGGCTGTTACACATCTATTGTCAGAGAAGTACTTGCATAAATAGGTAAACCACCTTCATACAAGCAAGGACAGAAAACAGGGCAACGTGAGTATACTTATTTATTCAGTAAACTATGGGTCAAAGTATTTGGTGAGTACATTTCTAACCCTTCTGGCTTCAGTCTCGTTGCCATCTGTTCTGAAATTGTTAGGTGGTTGCGTTCAAGAAAACAACGAAATGCCGTGCTGGGGCTATCTGTTCCAGCACGTCATGTCAGCGTTCTTAAATAGTCGAAAAAGCTCACATTACAATTTAACTCTCACGCCGTTCACACCGACTGTGCGTTATAACAGCCGTCTGGCAGTGCTTGTGCAGTACCAAGCAGAAGCAGAAAAAGCATTGTTGTTGTGGTGTTGTCATGACAGCGTTTTTAAACCTCTCCGGTTACCCCGTACACACTACAATGGATATCAGGCGTTTTCAGATTTATTCACTCTGGAGACCGTTTCTGAAAATCTCCGTTTTCGGGGGCTGAAAACGCCGTTTCACTGTGGACAGAAGGTCAAAACGAAGAGAAAAAGCTTCGTTTTCAAAATTATCCGGCGTAGTGTAGACGTACCCCATTTGCACTTCATTAATTGATTAATAATGGATATTGAAACAAAGGGTGCATAAATTTCATAAAGGTACTGAAAAGGTACTGGTACTGGAAAGCTCAGATAGCAGGGGATAATTAGATCAGAAAACAGAATATAATTCAGTTCCCATTTTAAAATGGGCTATTTTGTCATTAAATTCTGCTGTCAACTAGCTAATGGGTTGTCAATAGCCACTTGATGGTAGTATAATTATAACCAGCACATTGAGAAATCCATACAATTAATCTACAAATACATGCATGTCTTCCCGAAATTATTACATTTTGCTATTATCACGAAGATTAGATGTGGAATAGTTAAAGTCTGTCCCGAGCCTTGTGGCCCATCAGGCCGGTGCTCATGCCGGTTTCTGTGGCGTGAAGCAACTGAGAGTACGAGAAGCTTGTGTCCAACCACATCCACTGGTGCATCAGCCCACTATGTGATCAAGGAGGTCTCCCTGGTGACTGGTGCATCCTAATCTGCCCTAACCAAACCCCACCCACACTCACCCTTGCCATTCCCTTGGCTAGTGATTTTGCTGATACCTGTCTCCCAAGCAGCAGTGTCTGGGAAACAAACAGCTTCAGTTCTAATGCTTCTGAAATGGAATAAGCCACATTGAACACAGGGCAGTACAGCACAGGGCATGCCATTAAACTCATGATGTTGTGCTGAACTCATTAAGCTAATGACAATCTAATCCCTTCTGCCTCCATGTGGTCCATATCTCGCCATTCTCTGCATCTGCAATGGGTCAACAGCAAACAGCAGATGCCATTTCATTGGCTCTTCACTCAACCCTGAACATCTGCATGGCGAAGATGCAAACTTCAGGATGCCCTTCATTGAATGCAGCTCAACATTCAATGCAATCATCCCCTCAAAATTAATCAATAAGCTTCGAGACCTTTGCTTCAATACCTCCTAGTGCAATTGGATCCTGGATCTCCTCACTTGCAGACCCAATTCACTTCAGTTCGGCAACAACATCTCCTCCACAATCTCCATCAGCACAGGTCCACCAGAGGGCTGTGTGCTTAGCCCCCTGCTCTACTCACTCTATACTTACCACTGTGAGGCTAAACACAACTCCACTGCCATATTTAAGTGTGCTGACAACACCACTGTCATTAGCCAAATCGAAGGTGGTGACAACTCAGCACAGAGGGGGTAGATTGAAAATCTGTTCTGAGTGGTGCCACAACAACAACCTCTCACTCAATGTCAACAAGACTAAGGAGATGATTATTGACTTCCGGAGGTGGAAACAGAGGTCCATGAGACAATTTTCACTGGGGAATCAAGAGTGGAGAGGGTCAGCAACTTGAAAATCTTTGGAGATATAATTTCAGAGGACCTCTCCTGGGTCCAGAACATAAGTGCCATTATGAAGAAAGGACAGCAGTGCCTCTGTTTCCTGAGAAGTTTGTGAAGAATCAACATGTCATCTAAAACTTTGACAAGCTTCTATAGAAATGTGGTGGAGAGTATATTGACTGGTTGCATCACAGCCTGATATGCAAACACCAATGCCCTTGCACAGAAAAACCTACAAAAAGTAGTGGATATGGCCCAGTCCATCACGAGTAAAGCCCTCCCCACATTTGAACACATCTACACGGAGTGCTGTGGCAGGAAAGTAACGTCCATCAACAAGGACCACCACCATACAGGTCATGCTCTCCTCTCGCTGCTGCCATCAGGAAGGTGGTACAGGAGCCTCAGGACCCACACCACCAAGTTCAGGAATAGTTATTACCCCTCAACCATCAGGCTTTTGAACCAGAGGAGATAATTTTAATCAATTTCTCTTGCTCTATCTTTGAAATGTTCCCACAACCTATGGACTCACTTTCATCTCATATCAACTCTTCATCTCATATTTTGATATGTATTTCTTATTTGTTTATTTCTATTATTTCTTTTTTTATTTTGTATTTGCACAGTTTGTTGTTTTTTCCACTTTGGTTGTTTGTCAGTCCTGTTGGGTGTGATCTTTCATTGATTCTATTGTAATATTGGGAATACCTGCAAGAAAACAAATATCAGGATTGTATATGGTGACTTATATATACTTTGATACTAAATTTATTTTGAACTTTGATCTTCAACAAAGTCAAAGTTGAGTTTATTGTCACATGCACAAGTACGTGTATGTACCCCTGCAATAAATCCCACACTATTCTGGTCAAGATGGCTCAATGTACCAAGATGGTACAATGCTCCTTCAGTCGACATCATCTGGGTAGATCAAGAAACCATATACTGTATTTCACTTATTTTATGTCTTTTATGTTTTTTTTTGTCTTGAATGTGATTCTGGAACTGTTGGAGCCTGTGATTTGTTGTTTGGAGATCTGCAGTCTTTGAGATGATTCCGGGAGGCAGAGGCAGCTTCCATTGTTCGCCGATTAAAGTGACGAGTGAGGTTGAAACATCAAGGCGAATGCATAAGTTTGGAGAGTGTTTGGGTGTTCCAGCACTATGCAGTCTCCGGGAGGATTGCAGAAGACCGAGGCAGTGTGCATGAACCTCATAGAGGGCAGGCTGCAGGATGGGTGCAAGCCAATGTTTGACTCCATTTTGCCGATTAAAGCTTCTATTCTGCACCAGTTGAAGAAATGAGGGAGATTGAAGCAAGTGCAAAAGGTTGAGCATATCTTTTGCTCACTCTGTACCAGAAAAGGGAGAGCCTACCACTGTGCCGAGAGTGTTGGCCAGGTTTTCTGCATTTTGGATGTGGACTTGGACTATAGACTTCCTTTCAGTCTTACAGTTCTTTAGTATTTTGTGTTTTTCTCCTTTTTTTATGCAGGGAGAGGTAACTGGGGGTTAATGTGCCTGTTCCGTCTTTTCATTCTTTTGTGCAAAAGGAGGGATTTGAGGGTTGATGTGCCCGTTCCATTTTGGTTTGGTTTCTTTTGTGCAGGAAGGTGGGATTTGGGCGGGGGGGGGGGGTTGATGATCATTCTTCCTTTCTTTTCTTTCAGGTTTCACGGCTACCTGGAGAAGAGGAATTTCTGAGTTGTATAGTTTGATAATAAATGAACCTTAGAAGCTTTGAATGAAAAACTTACTGGCACACAGCATCATCTAAGCAGCATTCATGAGGACAACATAGATTAAGCGTAAATTATACATAAGCTTTACAAAAATGAACACAATTAGAACAAAAAACTAAGTATATTTTAGTGCAAAATTATCAAAGAACAGATATTTATATGCCTGAGAGCCTTGTAAATGGCTCTAACACATCACAGTTACTTATTAAACCAAGGATTCCCAATCTTGCACTTTCATTGCTTTCCAATTTGATATTCATGCTATACATTTTTAGCAGAGAAGATGCTGGGACATCCAGTTCCTTGCCCTTTGATGGACCAAACATCAGATAGATCTCATCGCTTTGGAGAAACTCCTTCCCACCTACAAATTTTATCTTTGGTTGAAAGCTGTCTGCTTGGACCAAGGAGAATTTCAGTTTTCCCCAGAATTTATGTAAATGCACATTGTGATGTTTGTAGAGTTGGATTTAAATACTATGGGAACGAAGTTATGAAGTACAATCTAGGAATTACAAGATGATGAGTTTAGGATATTCACATATACACTCAAACTATTTCCATTGCCAATCTTGTTGTCACTGACAATCACTTAACTGTGGTCCAAATCATTTCATAAATCTTGTCCAGTTGCCCCATTGTATTTCTACTGGTTCTTTGCTTGATTAAAATGAATCATTCTGCTTCACCCCCAATCTAGAGCACTGTTTCTTGCTGCTTCAATTATTTTTCTTTAAAGGATGCTCCCCGCTCTGCCTCTGGTGCCCATTTCTCCTTTGTGGCTCATTCTGCTTCCATCTATCATAATTCTGCATCCTCCAGTTACCAATCCACCCTACACTGGCCTAATTTTAACTCCCTTGCTCTTTCCAAAGCAGCCATCACTTCCACCTACTTAATCTTCAGAATGCCCTTGACAAGGTCCCACTTGTGCTGTTCTGAGATATAATGGTGGGGCCTCTCCTTGAAACACTTTAGTCCTTGTGGAAAAAGCAATGGGCATGGAATTTTAATGTACCACTTACTATCAGAGCCCATCTTGATTGCTTTGCAGATAAGAAGATGTGAGGAGGTACTGGAGTCCTTTATGGGTTGCACAGTATAGTGAGGATCTTCCACCTCAGCACCAATTTCTTGCTTCTCTTTCCTCTTGATTCCCCCAATACCCAGAGGTCTATCAATCCCTGTTTTGAATCAACTCAGTTTTGAACCTCCACTGTTTTCCAAAGATTCACCACCATTGCACAAAAAATTGCTCCTCAGTTCCAAAAGCCCACTCCTTATTTCTGGCATGGTGACTGCACAGATTGGGAAATGTCCTTTCTGGATCCAGTCTGATCAGCACTGTGAGTATGTTGGAGTTTCAATGACATCTCCTCTCATTCTTCTAAACTTCCAAGAATCTATTCAAACTTTCCTCATCTGGCAAACCTGCCATCCCTGGAATGTGGACAGTGAGACTTCACTATGATCCCACAATAACAAATATAATATATACTGAAGGGAAGGAGACCAGAAGTGTGCAGCATACCCCAGGGTCTTACATAATCCAATAGGACATTATATATAACAAAGTAAAAGTGTACACAGTTACAGTTGCCTAGTCACAGGAAGGATGTCATTAAGCAGGAAAAGGTGCAGAAAAGATTGATGAGGATGGTGCTGGAATTGGATGGTTTGAGTTATGAGGAGAGACTCAATCCTCTCCTAATAGAGGTTAACATTCCATTTGCCTTCATGGTCACTTTTTACTTGCAATGGTTTTGGTTCCTTTCAGCACTAATATAACCCGTGGGTCATGGGTCAGTAACAGGGAAGGAACTGAAAAGCATTTTTAATCACAGGATCAGGGACTTGGTCCTAAACTTTGGCTTTATCTGCAGCAACCCCGCTGGAGCCCCCCTCCCAGTGTACGGCTCCATATTTTTGTAACAAGAGGAAACATAAATGTTATTTGGTGCATCTGAAATCCAGATTATTCCCAGTCAATAATGGCTAACAAATTTATTTGATTTAATGCAGTCTCATTGAAACCTACCAGATGCTGCAAGGCCTGAATAGAATAGATGTGAGGATAATGTCGTTTCCTCCCATATTCCAAAGACAAACATTTAGGGATGATAAGATGCTATGTTGGCGACGGCAACTTGGTGATATTTGCAAGCTGCCCCCAGCACATTCAAGACACACGGTACACGTTTCACTGTGCGCTTCGATGTTTCAATGTACATGTGACAAATAAAGCTAAGCTTTATAAAATTTATTTGTAGGAGAGTCTTAGATTTGAGGGCACAGACTCAGAATAAAGGAACATCCCTTTGGAACTAAGATAAACAGGAAGTCATTCAGCCAGAGGATGGCGAATCTGTGAAATTTGCTGCCACAGAGGACTGTTTGGGTCAAGTTATTGGACGTGTTTAGGGACGTATTTTGATAGGGAGTTAAGGATTAAAAAATGAAGGCTGGAGAATGGGGCCGAACAAAAACAGGCATGATTAAATGGTGGAGCAGACTCGATGGGCTGAATAGCCTAATTCTGCTCCTAGGCTTTATGAAAAATAATCTGCACACTTAGCACTCAAGACACTCATCCAGTCCCAAATTAGAACCAGTAGAAATCTTGGATGAAGGAAGTAAAGGAGTTTTTCCCACTGTCACCAGAGGGCACCATAATGCTGTTCCATCTTTTTCACTGGGGATTGAGAACCTGCAGAGTAAATTTAAAAGGTCCTGTGCCATTTTAATAAAACAGAAAATTTCTACAGGTATTTAAACTGGAGTCTCCAGTACCTTATGGGCTTTCAGTAATTTGAAGATGGTCTCTGGGTCACTAAAAGTAAAAAAATAGCCCTGAGGATGATCATCATGGTCCAGCCTGTTAGCAAGAAATGTTTGTGTTTGAATATATGCTCCACGTGCAGGGCCCTGCGTAACAACTGAAAAATGGGACAATTATCATATTTGTCCAACAATTCAAACCTTTGTATAATATAGAGAATGACTGGTAATGCAGAAACATTTTCAAAGTCTACGATAGTTTTATCAGCCAAGCCTGCTAGTATTTGATTAACAGCAGCCACGATGAATCCCCAGCTATTCTGGGCACTGTTACACTGTGTCTGTTGCACTGATTCACCAATCACGTCACACAGATGGGGAGAAGTGGGCCCAGTCAAGCTAGCTGAGCAGATGTGTTTGCAGATTTAATCACAGCCCTTATGCCATTCCTCACCACTAGCACTTGACGGCCGTCTATTAGAGGATGAGCAAATAACAGACTAAGGGTAATCATTTTTGGCAGTGCATTACTGGCTCTGCCCGAAGTGTCAAGTAGATGATTCCCTTCGGCTCCCTCCTGAGACCCCAGCGTCACAGAAGATATGGCAGAGGGCTCTGGATACAGCAAATATCGCAGAACCAGACAGTGTCCAGTTGCTGTACTCAACACCTGTACTCCAGACTTGCTGTGTCCCTGCTGAAGCTGTTCCAGTCCAGGTGAACCACTGGCACCTGCCCAGCTATAGAGGAATTTACCCAGGTAAAGAACATGAAGTTTAAGGTTTATTATCAGAGTACATATATGTCACATCGTGCAACCCTGAGATTCGTTTTTCTGCGAGCATACTCAGCAAATCTATAGAATAGTAATTACAACCGGATCGATGAAAGATCAACCAGAAGGCAAGAAACTGTGCAAATGCAAACATAAATAAATAGCAATAAATTACGAGAACATGAAATAACTAGATGTGTTGGCACGTGGCCAAGTGGTTAAGGCGTCAGTCTAGTGATCTGAAGGTCGCTAGTTCGAGCCTCAGCTGAGGCAGCATGTTGTGTCCTTGAGCAAGGCACTTAACCACACATTGCTCTGCGACGACACCGGTGCCAAGCGGTATCGGCCCTAGTGTCCTTCCCTTGGACAACATCGGTGGTGTGGAGAGAGGAGACTTGCAGCATGGGCAACTGCTGGTCTTCCATACAACCTTGCCCAGGCCTGCGCCCTGGAAACCTTCCAAGGCGTAAATCCATGGTCTCATGAGACTAACGGATGCCTAAAAAAAATAACAAGATAAAGAGTCCAGTGAGGAAATCCAGAATCCAGTTGCACAAGGAGGTATTGAGGCCAAGGTCTTGGAGCTTATTGATTCGCTTTGAGCAGATGATGATATTAAATCCAGTCCAGTCAATTATCACCTCATCATTCTATCCTCACATCCAAATTGACCAAAACCTCGCCGTGGGGTTTGGGCACTTAGGTGCCTCAGTGGCCCGGAGAGCTACGGTGGCTAGAGTGAGGGACTTGTGCTTTGGCTGTGGGTAGGGTCACCCATGCCAAACAATGGGTAGAGGCCAGACCAAGAGTGGTCCTCCGGTCCTCCAGGATTGGGGGGTTCAGGTCATGGCTAACAACCTGGACAGGTCAAAAGAAAATTGTCACGGAAACAGCAATGAAGAATCTTGTATCTGTGTGCGATGGTCTGGACAGACAGAGATGGAGGACCTTCATTGCTGCCCTGAATAGCAGTGGTGTAAGGGGCAGTCAGTCAGTGAGCACTCTATTTTCAACCATCAGCAAAGCCATAGAAGCCGTCATCAACCAAACTATAAAGTGGCACTCTTTCACCAATAACCTGGTCATCAGTATCTAGAACATCGACCATCACAGCACAGAAACAGGACCTTTGGCCCACAACATTGTGCTGAACTAATTAAATCATTAATCAGATACCCAGCTAAATTGCCTACCCTTCTACCTGCACAATACCTGTGTGCTTCCATTCTGCACATCGAGAAGCTTCTTACTGTATCTGCTTCCACCACCTCCCCAGGCAGCGCATTCTTGGCATCCACCTTTCACGGTATAAAAAACTTGCCCCACACACGTCATTTGAACCTACCCCCTCTTACCTTAAATGCATGCCCACAGATATTAAGTATTTCTACCCTGGGTAGAAGATAACTGGATTTCTATTCTACGCATGCTTCTCATAATCTTATAAAGCTCCATCAGATCTCTCCTCAGCCTCCACTACCCCAGAGGAAATAAACCAGGTTTGCTCAACCTCTCCTTATAGCACAGGCTCTCTACTCCAGGCAGCATCCTGGGAAACCTCTTCTGCATTCTCTCCACAACCTCCATATCCTTTTACTAATGGGGGACCAGAACTGAATACAACACTCCAGATACTCCAATTCACCAGGACCACTAGGCTCTGGGCTTCACCACACCTGAGTCCACGTGTGGATTAAAGTGCTGAATTCCAGAAGGCAGGTGAAAGTGCCCACCCAGACAGCACTTGTTTGAGTTTGGCATTGAGATGACCTGATAAAACTGAAGTCAATAAGCATCAGACAGAAATGCTCCTGTTGCTGGAGTCATATCCTGCACAGAAGAAGATGGCCGTCAAGGCCAGAGGTCAAGTATCCCAGCCCCAAGACATCGCTGCACGGGTTCCTCAGGGAAGGGACCCAGATGTCTTCTACTTCTTCATCAATGACTTTCCTCGTCTGCTGATAACTGCACAATATTTGCAGCTCTTCAGAAAATAATGCAGGCGATGTCTGTGTATAAGGCTTCTGGATAAGCAAGTCATGGTGTTAAGAAACATTCACACCATTCAAGTGCCATCTCCAACAAGAGAGTCCAGCCATCTGAACTTGACTTTGAAAGGCGTTTCCATCACTGATAACCCCCGCCAGCAATTACCTGCGAGCCACTAGTGATCAGAAAACTCACCTGGAACGCATATAAACACCATGGCTTCAAGAGCAGAGCGGAGGTTTGGTGTCCGATGAAAAGGGTCTCAAATATTGTCAAGATATTCTGCAGATGCTAAAAACCCAGCATAGCACACACAAAACGCTGGAGGAACTCAGCAGGTCAGGCAGCATCTACGGAGAGGAATAAAGAGCCGACACTTTGGGCCGGGAGTGTTTCCACCCTCTATAAGGCACATGTCAAGAACTCAATGGAGTTCTCTCTGCTTGCCTGGATGAGTACACTGCTGACAATTCTCAAGAAGTTCGGTGCTGTACAGGGCAGAAGGGCCCTCTGAATGGGCAGCCCCACCAACCACCTCAAAGCTTCTTTCAGCAAATACCCAATGCCTGCAGTGTGTGCCTTCTATAGAATGCACAGCAGTGTGAATACCACCACTTGCTGGTTCCCCTTCAAGTCACTAATCCTCCAGAGCTGGAAATGTACCACCCATCCTTTATTGTCACTGGGACTGGCTGTAAACCATAGAACAGAACCTCCACCCTGCCAGGGCACTGGGACAACCTTCACAGCAGGTTTGTAGTGGTTCAAAGCAGATCACTGTCTTTTTGAGGGATGTCAGAGGCAGGTTTATTTACACAGTTGTGGGTGCCTGAACCATGCTGCTGGGAGTGATGGGTAGAGGCAGATACATTAGGAACTCTTAGATAGGCACATGGGTGAAAGAAAAATAGAGGTCTATGGAGGAAAGAGGGGTTAGATTCCCACCATTGAGCACACCTACATGGAGCATTGTTGCAGGAATGCAGCACCCATCATTAGGGATCCCCCACCACTCTCTTCTCACTGCCGCCATCAGGAGGAAGGTACAGGAGCCTCAGGACTCACACCACTAGGTTCAGGGAACAGTTATTACCCCTCAACCATCAGGCTCTTGAACCAGAGGAGATAACTTCACTGAACTGTTCCCACAGTCTCTGGACCCACTTTCAAGGACTCTTCATCTCAGGGTCTTGATACTTATTGCTCATTTATTCACTTATTATCATCCCTTTTCTTTTCTTTCGTGCTTGCACAGCTTGTTGTCTTTTGCATGGTGGTTGTCCGCCCAGTTGGAGTGGTCCTTCATTGATTCTATTGTGGTCATTGCATCTACTGAGTATGCCTGCAAGAAAACAAATCTCAGGGTTGTAGATGGTGACAAACATGCACCTTGATAATAAATTTACTCTGAACTTTAAGCACATAATGAGTGCAGTGGATAGAGGGGGACAGGTGGACGTCGTCCACTTGGATTTCCGGAAGGCGTTCGATAAGGTGCCGCACAAGAGGCTTATAAATAAGATACGGATGCATGGAGTCGGAGAAAGTGTATTGGCATGGATAGTGGATTGGTTAACCAATAGAAGGCAGAGAGTTGGTATAAATGGGTGTTTCTCCGGTTGGCAGTCAGTGGTGAGTGGGGTGCTGCAGGGGTCGGTTCTGGGCCCGCAGCTGTTTACATTGATGATTTGGAAGAGGGGACTGAGTGTAGCGTAGCAAAATTTGCTGATGATACTAAACTGAGTTGAAAAGCAAATTGTACAGAGGAGGTAGAGAGTCTGAAGAGGGATATAGATAGGTTAAGTGAGTGGGCCAAGGTCTGGCAGATGGAATACAATGTTGGTAAATGTGAGATCATCCACTTTGGAAGGAATAATAGAAGAGCAGATTATTATTTAAATGGTGAAAGATTGCAGCATGCTGTTGTGCAGAGGGACTTGGGAGTGCTTGTTCATGAATTGTAAAAAATTAGCTTGCAGGTACAACATGTTATTAAGAAAGCAAACAGAATGTTGGCCTTCATTGCTAGAGGGATTGAATTCAAGAGCAGGGAGGTCATGCTGCAACTATACAGGGTACTGATGAGGCCGCACCTGGAGTACTGTGTGCAGTTCTGGTCTCCATACTTGAGGAAGGATACACTGGCTTTGGAGGCAGTGCAGAGGAGGTTCACCAGGTTGATTCCAGGGATGAAGGGGTTAACCTATGAGGAGAAATTGAGTTGCCTGTGACTATACTCTCTGGAGTTCAGAAAAATGAGAGGGGATCTTATAGAAACATACAAAATTTTGAAAGGGATAGATAAAATAGAGGTAGGAAAGTTATTTCCATTGGTAGGTGAGACCAGAACTAATGGACATTGCCTCAAGGTTTAGGGCAGAAGATTTAGGACGGATATGAGGAGAAACTGTTTTTCCCAGAGAGTGATGAATCTGTGGAATTCTCTGCCCGGGGAAGTAGTTGAGGCTTCTTCACTAAATATATTTAAGAAACAGTTAGATAGGTTTGTACATAGTAGGGGGATTAAGGGTTTTGGGGAAAGGGCAGGTAGCTGGAGCTGAGTTTACGGACAGATCAGCCATGATCTTATTGAATAACGGGGCAGGCTCGATGGGCCGGATGGCCTACTCCTGCTCCTATTTCTTATGTTCTTATGAGCAGGTTAAAGGGTCAGCACACATCGTGGGTCTGCACTGTGCTGCACTGTTCTAGGTTCTATGTTCTCGAAGGTGATATGGGATGTCCAGATCCCAAAAATAAATTTAAAAACTACTGTCAGAAACATAATTGAACTAAGTACCTCACATTGTGTAGCACTCGGTATCAGGTGAAATAAGTAGAACTGAATAGCAAAGAAAAGATGAAAGAACAATCATTGTCATAGAGTTTCCCAGAGAACAAAGAGTTAAATAAAACCAGGGATTAGGATGATACCAAACACAGCTCTATATGTCGACTTGATGTCATAGTTCATAGAAAAAAACAGCCCTCCTTGGACTTATTCTTAAATAATCGCACTGTATGACTCTTTTTTGAGAAGTTTGTCCTTTGTGACCGCCCGGTCTTGCAGCTCTGACAGACTGTCTGGTGGACTGCAGCCTGTGGGGTCTCAGGGCCCCCTTAATGACCGAGACTCCAGTTTCAAAGGAGGAGGACAGGGGCAGGAACTTCCCTGGGTCAGCTCCCAGTGGCCGCCAGCCTGGTCCAGGTGGCAACTTGCTGGTCTGGTGCAAGAACAGGGGTTCCAGTGCATGACGTGCTGCAGGCTCTAAGGCAGGGGTGGGGGAATGTGGAGATGGGGGGGGGGCTATACCCAGATCAAACATGGTGCCGCAACCCAGCTCACACTCCACTCAGGCTGAAAGCAAAAGGGCTCCCATGCCTCTTGATGCATTGCCATAGAGACACAGAGGCCCTTTGGCCCATTCAGTCCTTGCCAAACCTCATCCATCCATCTAAACCAGGCGTTCCCAGCATTTTCTATGCCACGGGCTAACACCGTTACGCAAGGGGCCCATGAACCCAGGTTGGGAACCCCTGCTCTAAACGGATCCTACAATGATTGCACAAACCATTTCTCCCCTATGACCAGACTGGGGGAGATTCTGAAGGGAAGTGGGATGTCACACTTACTCCAGTACGTGGGGCACAGAGCTGGCCCATGTCACTGTGATCCACTCCTTGTGCAAAGGACTTGGAATTTGCTGAGCACCTCTGGAAGGCTGGAGCCTGACAAATGCGTCAAAAGCCAAGATACTGAGGTTTAGGTAGACGTAAGGGAAGGGAATTGCCTGCGGGTGCAAGAAACTGCAGAAGCTGCAACCCGGATGAAACAAGATGCCCAAGCAACTCAATGGGTCGGGCAGCATCTGCGGAGGAGAATAAACAGTCATTGATTTAGTTCAAGACCCTTCAACTGGACAGGAAGTTGATTATAAATACAAAAGGTTCTGCAGATGCTGGAAATCTTGAGCAACACACAAAATGCTGGAGGAACTCAGCAGGTCAGGCAGCATCTACGGAGGAGAATAAACAGCCAATGTTTTGTGCTGAGACCCTTCGTCAGGACTGGACAGGAAGGGGCCAGAAGCCAGAATAAGATGGTGGGGGGAGGGGGAGGGGGAGGGGAAGGTGTAGAAGTTAACAGGTCAAAGGTGAGACCAGGTGAGAAGGAAGGTGGGTGGGTGATGATAGGTGGAAGATGTGAAGGGTTGAAGATGAAGAAATCCGACAGGTGAGGAGAGTGGGGTAAAGGAAAAGAGGTGGGGAACTGGAGGGAGGGACGGGCAGGTCATGAGGGAGGGGTGGAGAAGAAAATGGGCCACCAGAATGGGGAGAATAAAAATACAAAACAGGTAGAGGGGGTGAGAGAGTCACTGTGTATAATTCAGAGAGAGATCAGCTGTGATAAAAACAGGATGCCAAACAGACTGGAGGGGGTTAATGGCCTCCTTATGCTACTGGTTATGTTATGACTGTTGGTGAATCCACTTCTGTTCATTGTGAACACAAGACACTCATCTGGAGTGTTAACAGTCTGTGGTCTCATTGTCCTCTCCTTAATCACTATCCCTGCAGCCAGTCCATGACGAGCTACAGACCTCCAATCAAACAGGGCACTCACTAATCAGCAGCGATATGGTAATCACTCCCTCTGCTTCTTAACCTCATTTTTTAAAAGAGTTCAGACAGGAGCAGATACCAGGGCAGACAACTGACCTGATGTTGATAGAGTTGCAGTGACATTCGCCCTGGGTCACGCTAGTGCCAGGCAGTGGCTCCCAGGAGCAGCATCTGCCGCTCTGCCCTCGAATACTCTCTGGGCGGGGAAACTGTTTGACGGTCATTAAAAAGGGAACTCCAGGAAACCACATCAGTAAATTGCACTTTGATAAACTGACCCGTTGCCTTGTGGATTAATGGGCAGGGGGAGGCTGAGGCTTCGAACGCTCACAGCTTTTTTTTTTGAGCTTCTTACTGCAGCGCTTGTCAAGCCCAGGGACACAAGAAACGGCAGATGCTGGAAATCCAGAGAAAGACACAAAGTGCTTGAGGAATTCAGCAGGACAGGCAGCATCTATGCAGGGAAATGCACGGTTGATGTTCCTAATCTCTCAACTGTCCCTTTCCCACTATAGATGCTACCTGACCCACTGAGATCCTCCTGTGCCTGTGTGTTGACAGATTCTGTACACTAGATCAGGGGTCCCCAACCTTTTATGCACCACGGACCAGTTTAATATTGACAATATTCTTGCGGACCAGCCGACCAGGTGGTGGGGGGGTGTTCAAGAAGGGTTAAACTTATCTCAACATGTCTTTTACAGTTAGGGTTGCCAACTTTCTCACTCCCATATAAGGGACAAAAGTAGCAGTCAAATACGGGACACTTGTGTTTACCCCAGGGTAGACGACTATGACCATGAAGCCTTGCGCGGGTACCTGTGTGCGCATGTGTGACGTACGCACATACACGCCGATTTTTTTTTCACAAATCGGTTTTGGCTTAATCTTCCCAACTATACTGTACATACATTATTTCTTCTTCATATAGGCTGTGTATTTATCAAATCATTCCTGCTTTTACTATATGTTAGTGTTATTTTCAGATTTAGGTGTTATTTGGTAGGTTATTTTTTGGGTCTGGGAATGCTCAAAAAGCTTTCCCATATAAATTAATAGTAATTGCTTCTTCGCTTTACACCATTTCGTCACGAAAGGTTTCATAGGAACGCTCTACCTTAGCGGGGGAAATACGGAACAAGGGCGGTCCGGTATGTGACAAACCAATTTAGCCCAATATACAGGATGTCCTGGCAAATACAGGACAGTTGGCAACCAATGTTCCCTCTAATGTTTAGTAGTCAGTGTGCGCAAAAATCTTATGTTGTGCAAGTTTTTTTCCTGTGACAAAAGTATGTGCGCACTGAATGCACACATGGGACAGTTTATGTAGGTTTACAAAATATTTGACATAAAACTGCACAGAATAACAACAAAATATCATACATATTTAAGGCACACACAAAAAAAAAGTGCTGGTGAATACAGCAGGCCAGGCAGCATCTATAGGAAGAGGTACAGTCGACGTTTCGGGCCGAGACCCTTCGTCAGGACTAACTGAAAGAAGAGATATTAAGAGATTTGAAAGTGGGAGGGGGAAGGGAAGATCAGAAATGATAGGAGAAGACAGGAGGAGGAAGGATGGAGCCAAGAGCTGGAAAGTTGATTGGCAAAAGGGATACGAGGCTGGAGAAAGGAGAGGATCATGGGACGGGAGGACTAGGGAGAAAGAAAGGGGGGGGGAAGCCTAGAGGATGGGCAAGGAATTATAGTGGGAGGGACAGAGGGAGAAAAAAGGGGAATGAAAAGAAATAATAAATAAGTAAGGGATGGGGTACGAAGGGGAGGAAGGGCATTAACGGAAGTTAGAGAAGTCAATGTTCATGCCATCAGGTTGGAGATATTTAATTTTTTATCATATTTAAGTTATTCAGTTATTTTTTACTCTCTCCTCTCTTTGGCATTTACCCATTCTTTGTAAACTCTATTTCAACTCATAGAACTTCCATTGATAGCTTTTGATTCTCATTAACATATCCAAATGACATTCACCTAAACGGTTTCTCAGCTTGTTTTTGAGTTGATTCATTAGGCTAAAACCTCGCTCACAGTCCGCACTAGATGCAAGAAAGGTTCCCCCAATGTCCATCAACTGTGCAAGGTCGCAAAACTGTTCACTTTGAATTACAAATGCCACCATTTTGAGCAAAGTTTGAAATCAGTTTGGATTTAATTTTTTCTTGCACGGAAAATTTGAAATCATTAAGCTGTCTAACTATTACAATATTTCCAGCTGGAAAATCCATGATATTTTAGACATAAGGCATTAACTTGTTCATCGCCTAATATGAAGTCACAATCTGCAATTGCGGAGAAGTCAAAAGCTGACCATTCTTGTACCTCAACTTTGATTTCCTCTGGGTTTGATCGTTTTCGCTCTCGCTTATCTGCATTCAACTATACATGCGTAACACTCCTGTAACAGGTAATGACGGGTTCTGTTGCCTGAGCTTTTGTACACCGTCCAAATGCGATTTACTTGCCAAATGACGCTTCAAGAAGTCAGTTTCCAAATATCATCCCACTTTTTTCCACTAGCAAATTCTCCAGCAACTTCCACATCACGACAATACAAACAGATAACTCCAGTTTCCGAATCGTACATAAATATTTCTCGTAGCTGAACGTTCATGACCTCATGAGCTTTCGGTGTAGCAGTTTCTACTATTTTGTTAAACTATTCAACTTTAAACAAATTTGCAGTTCTTTTGTGCTTCACGCCCTTCGCTTCTTTTGAATTCGACATAGTGAATCAGTATTTTTTCCAATAAAAACTTAGTAAGCTATCGACAGGATTTGAAACAGACCTATATAAACTTCACGATATGAACACTGTCCGCCAAATATGGCTGCTGCCGTGATGCAGCTGTACAAACCAGAACAGGACAGGTGAGGTGACGTAAATTAGTGACGTGCATTGTGGTATTTGAAAAACAGACTAACCAGTTAACAGAAACAGTTAGCTAAAAGATTATTTCCAATAAGTATAATTATTAACTACTACATTATTTTAGGTAACTAACCTTTTGTGCACACATTAATTTCCTTTGTGCGCTGGTTGAAAAACGTGTGTGTGTGTGTGTGCACATGAGCACAGCTTAGAGGGAACTATATTGGCAACCCTATATTCAAGTTCAACAGCGCGTGACAGGGAATGAGAAAAGGTGCAGCTGACTCATATCGTTTCCTCGCACATGCTTTGCGGCCCGGTGGTTGGGGACCGCTGTACTAGATGATCTTTTAAAGTGGTAGCTCTCCTCCCATCTGAGCTCAATACCTTCCACCGAAACAGGGATTAGAAAACGCTCTCCTTGGAATTTTTACTGTTCTTTATTGTAGGATGAACTCTAGCATAATTTCTTTAAAATTATGCTTTAGAAGTCAAAAGAAAGAGCCTCAGATAAAAAGCAAAAGACAGCACCTGTAGCAGTGGAAAACTCCATTGGTGCCACACTGAATGGGAAGTTTGATACAGTTACTGAAAACCCATGAGAGAACTTGAACCCAACAGGGAACCCAAACGAGTTGTAGAAATGACCCAAAGTATAAATAGAAGCCAGCAAAATGTTTCACAATTTTTACATTAAGGAAATGAAGTTAATGCTCTCAGTCTGACAAGTTCGACTGCCGTGGTGGTAGAAATCTCTTCTGGCAAATAAGAAAAGGATTGTATTATAACACTCCTCAAATTACCATTGACATCCAAGCAGACAGCAGCTTCGTTCTGACCACAAATCACAAAACCGCTCAGCAGGAACTCCCTAGAGTGGAAACTCTGCACACAAAACCACCCTGCTACCATGGTAACTCTGACTCTGAGAGACACTCATCTGTACCGGTCTGAAACATTCTCACTGGCTGAATCAGCTCAATCTTTTCAGAATTCTTCGAGATTCAAGATTCAACTTATTTATCACGTGCACATCAAACGTATGGTGAAACGCGTTGTTTGCAACAACCACGGGTACAGGGGACACTCTGCAAGTGTGGACCACAGTCTAGCACCAACATTGTGTGGTCACAATGCTCGGCAGAACAACAAGCAACAGAACAAGCCCCTGTTCCTCCCTCCCACCCGCACCCATACACATTCCTCCAACCCCTGGAAAATTCATCTTCTTCCACCTCCAGCCTCCAGCTGACTCAGAATTGGACTAGCACTCAGATTCGGATACAGTTTCACAGACATTGAGGCTTCGATTACCCCAGAGGTCTCGCAGAGACTCACAACTGTGGCTCCGGCAAATAAGTCACGACCTCCAGACTTCAGATCCGGCCCTTGGGCCTCGATCACCAGGACCCACCAATCACCCAACACTAGGTCTGGTAAATGGATAACATAACAGGTGATATCATACTAAAAGTTCCAACCAGACCACAGGGGCAGGATTTACTGATGACTGGTGACACTACTTGCTGCTGAGCTAACTTCTGAGTGACCAGGTTTTCACTGGTTTAACAAGCAGGTCCTGAGATTGGAAGCCCGTGATCAGCAAGTCCTGGGGTCGAAACCAAGAAGTGAGCAAGTCCAGAGGTTGAGGGTCCAAGGTCAAAGTCCCATGATCGGCGAGTCCTGGGTTTGATACTTGGAGGTCAGCAGAGTCTGGAGGTTGAAGCTGGAGGTTAAAGTTCATAGGTCAGCGAGTCAAAAGTTCAAAGCCCGAAGACCAAAGTGAGTCCAGAGGTTAAAGCCCAAAAGTTGAAATCCTTGTGTCAGTATATCTGGAGGACGGAGGCCCAATACTGTGAGTCTGAGAGTCTGAGTCCAAGGACTGGATATCAGAGGCCCAGAGGTGGCCTGCCCTGGGGTTGGAGGTGTGTGTGTGTGAGATGTGTGTGTGTATGTGTGTGTGAGTGTGAGATGTGTGTGTGTGTGAGAGATGTCTGTGCGTGGGTGTGTATGTTTGTTTGTGTGTGTGGGTGATGTGTGTATGTGTGTTTGTGTGTGTGTGTGTGTGTGTGTGTGTGTGTGTGTGTGTGTGTGTGTGTGTGTGTATACGCGCGCGTTTCTGTGTGTGTGGTGTGTGTGTTTTTGTGTGGGGGGGAATGTGTGTGTGCACGTGTTTGTGTGTGTGTTTGTGTGGTGTGTGTGGGGTGTGTGTGTGTGTGTGTGTGTGTGTGTGTGTGATGTGTGTTTGTGTGATGTGTGTGTGTGGGAGGGGCAATGTGTGTGTGTGTGGGGGGGGAAGGGACTAGTTTTGTTGTTGTTATTTTGTTGTGCTGTTGTTTGCGCTGTTCTGCTGAATACACTGTGACACTGGAAGGTGTGGTGACACTTACGGACTGTCCCCAGCACATCCTTTGGTCCTGATGAAGGATCTTGGTCCAAAACGTTGACTGTTTACTCTTTTCCACAGATGCTGCCTGGCCTGCTGAGTTCCTCCAGCATTTTGTGTGTGTTGCTCGGATTTCCAGCATCTGCAGATTCTCTCGTCCTTTGTGAATGCAAATGAAGCATTTCACCATGTATTTTGATATACGTAATAAATAAATAAATCAGAACCTGAATCTGAACTGTAAGGCACGTTTCCCCAAAGAGTCTCCCCTTCCCAAATAAAAATTAGGTTTGGTGCAAATTTATCTCTGGGCTCCAGACACACCCACAGGCCTGTGGACCATCAGTATGTCCAGTCAATCCCCAGCAGTAAGGTGGCTGGCATAAGAGTGGGTATGTTCTGCTCAGGGCAGTGGGTCAGTGCCTAGTGATCTGATCTGGATGCAACTAAGGTCATTCCAGACATCTCCAACCTCCTACCCTGGGATTGAGGACAATCTGAGCTGTTTGGTGAGAACAATCTGAGCAGTGCAGAGTTTTCAGCAGGAGCAGCTGATGGTGCTGGTTAAGTGTACGGCCAATATTCCTGGTCCATTCTGTCTGTTCCCTCCGTGATCCAGTGGGCACCATTGGTCTGGAGTGTCCAACAGCATTGTGTGCTTCATTTCCACAAGGATGCACTCTCTGTGGAAGGGGCTGTCCACCAATGGGCTTCTCCCCAGTGCTCATCAGCTTCTGACTCTCACTCTGGCCAAGCACGTACCAGATGGGAAATGGACCATTTCCCAAATTTCACCATTCCCTGGAATCCATTGCCAATGTAGAACACCAACACGATCTAACTAACTAGTGACTGGGTCTCAAGGCAATTATCAGAGTAGAATCCCAATGACTGCCGTTGGGGGTCCCTCAGTATCCATCAGCATCCTTCACTCCCTGCTTCTCCTGACCTCGCTGACTCATCATCTTCCCAGAGGCGATAGCCCCTGGTCCTGCATTTGCCGTAACTGCACTCAGATTCTGCCCTTCCAGGAACCCCTCCCTCCTGCTCAGTTATTGCTTTTGGTTTCACTGTCTCTGATCCTGAGGTCCAGGTCAAGGTGGCTTCCAGCACCCTGTGAAGCTGAGGTCCGACAGCATGGTAGACCTCCTGAGTTTCCTGCTCAGGTTCTCTGTTATTTCCTTCATCTGATTTGCTGAGGTCTGTCTCTGTGTTCCTGATGCACAAAAGCCTTTCCTTCATCTACAAGATGCCTCAGGAGGACAATGAAACTCTCCCTACTTGCCTCTGTGACTGTGGCTCCCACAGCTCTTGATAACAAAGACCACCAATAGAGTGGTACCCCCATCCATCACCCTAAACATTCATTCTCTCTGCCAATGGGACCCAGAGGGTGCAGTGGGCACTGTCTACACTGCAATTACTTGTCCAGGTTCTCCCACACCCCCAACCTCTACCTGTAGGGAGAGCAAAAGCAGCAGTTCAGAGGAACCATACCACCAGCAGGCTCCCCTTAGTCACAAACACTGACTTCGAAATACTCTGCCAGCAGTCTGCTAGAGGAACCCACAGGTCGAGCAGCCTGTGGGAGGAAAGGAATTGTCAATATTACAGGTCAGGACTGTTGGATTAGAGTCTAAATTGTTATTTTGTGTGTAGTTTATGCTTGCCTGTTTGTCTGCAACTGTTGAGTGAATTTTCAGTAATTGCAGTTTAGCTGATTCTATATTTTTCACGTAGTTTCTCTGCAGCCCGAGTCATGACATTGAACCTCACTGTTTCGCAGGTTACTCCTTATCAATAGACTGTCTCTTATCTCTCCAGATTAAGCTAGTTTTTAGTCTAAAACAAAATCAACTTGTGTGTTCTTTATCTTTCTTTGTTCTCACTCTTCACTCCCCTCCCTTCCTTATTGAATTGGTTACTGTTATTTCTGTGTTATGACACAATAAAATGGCTGTAACCACAAGCTGCATGCCTCACTCTCGAATCCTGAAGACATTCTGGATCATGTCATCCCCAGGTCCAACGGTCCAGGGAGGGGAGAGGGGAGAGAGCCAATATAAAGAGAAGAAGTGGCAGGAGCCCAAGGTGACTGGCAGACTGAGGGAGGGTGAACAATGACGAGCAGGTGGAGCCAGGTAGGGGAGGTGGAGCAGAGGAGTGGGAGAACAACAAAAAACAACTCAGATGGAGCCAGGTGGAGGGAATGCAGGATGAGGGTGGGAAGTGACTTCTAAACATCTCATTGGTCCTTCCTCATCACTGAAACTCCCTCCCCAAGGGAGGGAACACCTTCACTAGAGGACCACGGCTGGGCAGCTAGCGATGAGCAATACTAATCTGGCTCAGTGACACCCCAGTCCTGAGAACGAATAAAGCAGAGCATCTTGAGGATGTGGACTGTGTGAGGGCAAGGGCAAGCTTTGCAAAGTTTTCCAGAGGTGGAGGGAGACATGTGCTAATGTAGCGGGCAGGTCTCTTGCCCATTGTCAGGAAGGGGCAGGGTATGGTGAAGGGAAGATGTTGGAGAAGGGTATATGGAGGCAGGCTATACTGTCAGGTATGGCAGGTGAGGGACCTCTTCACTAGGCCCATAAAACTCTAACAGAGTTTTCAGTGAAGGTTTGGAGACCATTGAGATCAGACCTGAGGTTGAGTGAGCAGAACTTCACCATAAGTTCTGACAAATCTGTTGGAACTCTTTGAGGCAATAACAGGCAGAGTAGGCAAAGGAGAGTCAGTGGATTTTTTTACTTGACCTTTCAGAAGACCTTTGACAAAGTGCCGCGCATGAGGCTGCTAAACAAGATAAGAGCCCATAGTATTACAGGAAAGATACTAGCAAGGATAGAGGATTGGCTGAATGGTGGGAAGCAAAGAGCAGGAATAAAGGGAGCCTTTTCTAGTTGGCTGCCAGTGACTAGTGCTGTTCACTAGTGCTGTTGACTAGTTGGCTGCCAGTGACTAGTGCTGTTGACTAGTGCTGTTGACTAGTTGGCTGCCAGTGACTAGTGCTGTTGACTAGTTGGCTGCCAGTGACTAGTGCTGTTCAGCAGCAGTCAGTGCAGCTCGCAGCAGCCACTCCGGTGGTGATGTCTGTTATTTGTCAAGTAGCGGCCGTGCACAATCCTGATTTGATGGAGACGGACGTGAGATCACGGAGGAACATCTGGTGAAACTTCTGAAATGCCTGCATGGCTGCTGCTGCTACTGTGTGGTCTGAAATCTCCAGAGGGGAAGGCCCCGAGTCCTTGGCTTTGCTTGTTGCTCGGCAACTGGGGCGGGGTCGAAGGACTCGGCAGAGGATGGTGCTCGGAGAGGCTGTGTCAGAGGGGCTGGTTGGAGGCTTGAAGTTTTCGGACAGACTCAGAGTCCACTGCGGTCGGGTGCTTCCAATGGTGCTGCATCGGCGAGTTGGCGGCACTTGGAGGTTCATGGCAGGGAGAGTTCCTCCCTTCTGCCGCCTGCGTGAGATGATGAGTCTATCGGGACTTTGAGACTTCTTTTTACCATGCCCATGGTCTGCTCTTTATCAAATTACGGTATTGCTTTGCACTGTTGTAACTATATGCTATAATTATGTGGTTTTGTCAGTTTTAGTCTTGGTTTGTCCTGTGTTTCTGTGATATCATGGAGGAACATTGTATCATTTTTTAATGCATGCGTTTCTAAATGACAATAAACGAGGACTGAGTGCCCTCATAATCTAATCTAATCTAATCTAATCAGTGTAGGGAACGCTCCTTTTCACGATTCATGTCAATGATCTGGATGATGGAATTGATGAATTTGTGGCCAAGTTTGCGGATGATGCAAAGATAGGTGGAGGAGAAGGAGGCATTGAGGAAGTAGGAAGTCTGCAGGAGGACTTAGACAGATTGGGCGAATGGCATAGAATTGGCAGGTGGAATACTGTATAGTATAGGGAAGTGCATGGCCATGCACTTTAGTAGAAAGAATAAAGGCATTGACTGAATGGAGAGAAAATTCAAAAAATTAGAGGTGCAAAGGGACTGATGAGTCCTTGTGCAGGATTCCCTAAAGGTTAATTTGCAGGTTGAGGCAGTGGTAAGGAAGGCAAATGCAATGTTTGCATTCATTTTGAGAGATCTGGAATATAAAAGCAAGGATGTAATGCTGAGGTTTTATAAGGTAACAGTCAGACTGCACTTGGAGTGTTGTGATTAGTTTTGGGCCCCCACATCTAAGAAATGATGTGGATCCAGAGGAAGTTCATAAGAATGATTCTAGGAATGAAAATGTTAACGTATGAGGAGTGTGTGATTGCACTGGCCCTGTACTTGCTGGATTTTAGAAGAATGAGGGGGGAATCTCATTGAATCCTATCAAATATAAGGCCTAGATAAAGTGGACATGGAGAGAATGTTTCATATAGTGGGGGAATCTAGGGCCAGAGGGCACAACCTCAGAATGGGAAGTTTAGAGCAAAGATACAGATGGATTTCTTTAGCCAGAGGATGGTGAATCTGTGGAATTCATTGGGTATATTAAAGCAGAGGTTGACAGATTTTTGATTAGACTACTACTACTACGTCGACTCAGGCCTAGGGGGCGATTAGAAAGGGCATCAAAGTTATGGGGAGAGGGTAGGAGATTGTTAATCAGCCATGGTGGAATAGGAAAACAGACTTGATGGGCCGAGTAGCCTAATTTTGCTTCCATGTCTAGTAAAATGGCTCCTTGATTTTACCATGTGCCAGCTCAGTGAATGGTGTAATTTTACCTGATATAAGTAAGATTACACAGTTCATGGAGCTCATTCTGAAAGTTCACTGACTCTCCTGAGTGGGTGCTGCATTCTCAGAGACACTCTCCTTCAGCTGTGGCATTCAGCTTCTGCTAGTCTCTCAAACAGGTAAAAATCTTACTTCATTATTTCCTCAGGTCCTCTACCTTATGCTTAGCTACCTAAACACCATCGGTGAACAATCTGGACATCTTATACACCCCTAATGAGGAGTTTTAAACTAAAATCAGAAAATGCTGGAAATACTCAGCAGGTCAGTCAGCATCTGCGGGAGGGGAAATTGGGTCATGTTTCAAGTAAAGCGGTGAATTGCTTTCCACACAGAGCTACAGTAAAAAAAAACTTTGTTCTGCATGTCATCCATACAGGGAAACAATACAGAATGCTGAATAAAGTATTCTGGTTACAGAGAAGGTGCAGTGCAGGCAGACAAAAATGTGTAAACCCATAACGAGGGAGCTTGTGACATCAAGATGCACCTTATTCTACAGGGAAGCATTCAATATCTTGTAACAGTGGGGTTGAAGCCTGGAGATGTACACTTTGAGGCTTTTTGTATCTTCTGCCTGATGGGAGGGGAAGAAGAAAGAATGTCTGGGGAGGATGAGATCCTTGATTATGCTGTCTGTTTTATCAAGTCAGCGCAAAGTGTACATGGCATCCATAGAGCAGAGGCTGGTTTCCAATCTATGCTGAGCTGTGTTCACAGCTCTCTGCAGTTTCCTTAGGGAAAAGCAATTGTCATATCAAGCCTGAGAGCCTTCATCAGAACTGAACGTTGACTCCATTTCTCTTCCCCAGATGCTGCCTGACCTGTCGGGTATTTTCCGGTTTTTGTTTCAGATTTCCAGCATCTGCAATGATTTTTCACCTCGTGTGACAGTTGCTGTGTGTTATTGGGCCATTGTGTGGCTCACACGAGAGACAATTATTATCCAAAGATGTTTCTTCATGGTGGGAAGGAATTTTGAGATATGCTGGGGCTGGGCTTGCTATCAGTTAAAATGCAGAACTTTCCCTCTCAGTCAATCAGTCTGTAAGGGAAAGGGAAGTCTCTTCCATGTCTCCACGTGAACTATAACCCAATTCTGTCCCAGACTCAGACAACGAGAATGGTTCCGAAGCTGTCTCACCAGTAAAGTTAATGAGTGAGTTCAAAAGGCTTAAAAAGAAGACAACAAAATTAAAGAGGACCCTGCTTGTCCAGATGATGAGACCACATTGGGCCTGCTTTTCACACAGTTTGGCTCCTTCATAATTTGTGTGTTTGTTACACGTTGTGACAATTCACTCAATAACTCCGGCAAGCGGTGACTCAAGCATAAAGTTCACACAGGGGTTACAGCAGGTGCTGACCATGGCTAAAATGGCAATTGCCAATTAAGTTCTTATGAATAGTTTGTTCATAGAATATTAGATCTTTTATTTGACAGCCCAGAATTGAAACTGTGCCTCATTCATGGCGCTGTCTGACAAACTGTTTGATTTAACAATGGTGCAACCAGCAGCAGGACTATCCCAAGCTCCAGCTCGGCAACAGGCTCCTAGTCCATGGCATTTTGCTCCAGTGAAGCACGCTATTAATTCATAGGCTCCATACTTTGGGAAATTAGTCATCCCTGCCTCATTCAAAGTGCCCCCTCTCTGTCCTTCCGCTGTTGCTTTTCCTGACATGTCACGATTAATTTAAAATGACTGAAGAATCTAAAGTTTTTCATCTTGATGCATTATCCTCATTGAAACTCTTCCAAACCAAGCCACTTGCTCCTGAAACACAGGACCATTGGAAGCAGGAGGAGGCTGTTCAGCAGTTCCAGTCTGTTCCACTCTCCCGTTAAATTAAAGCTAGTTTTCACTTCCATGGCATTCACCCAGATTTACCCGGTGTCCAGTTGTTCTCCCCGGTCTCTGCCAATCTGAAGCAGACAAAGAAAAAGCTGGAAATACTCGCTAGATCAGGCAACATACGTGAAGAGAGAACCATCTCTTATGTATTCATTCCAAACGTAGCTCGCTAGATTTCCTTTCCCAAGTCAAACTCCACACCATTGAGTAAAGCCACGGTGATCTGCTGGGACAGAGCAGTACTGTGGAACGAGCTTCCAGCAGAAGTGGTTGAGGCAGGTTTGATGTTGTCTTTTAAGTTAAATTGGATAGATATATGGACAGGAAAGGAATGGAGGGTTATGGGCTGAGTGCAGGTCGGTGAGACTAGGTGAGAGTAAGAGTTCGACATGGACAAGAAGGGCCAAGATGGCCTGTTTCCATGCTGTAATTGTTATATAATTTAAAAACGCAAACAACAGGAATTCTGCAGATGCTGGAAATTCAAGCAACACACATAAAAGTTGCTGGTGAACACAGCAGGCCAGGCAGCATCTCTAGGAAGAGGTGCAGTCGATATTTCAGGCCAAGACCCTCCATTGCTCCCTGATAGTGGTAACGCAGGTAGATTGGTGGATAAACAAGATGCATAGCCTGTAACATCAACTGTTTATTCCCCTCCAGAAATGCTGCCTGACTTGCTGAGTTCCTCCAGCATTTTGTGTACCTTGCTCAAGATTTCCTTCATCTGCGGAACCTCTTGTGTTTATGCATGACGTGCTTGCCTTCACCAGACAGGATGCGTAGTCTGGAATTCAGGAGGCCATGTTACAGTTATATGAAACCTTAGTTAGGCCATACCCAGAGAATTGTGTCACTGCTTTACTGGGAGGATGTGGAGCCTTTGGAGAAGATGCAGAAGTTTACTAGACTGTTGCCTGGATTAGAGAGTATTAGCTTTAAGGAGAGGTTGGACTTGGATTGGTGGAGGCCAAGGGGAGAACTGTTAGAAGTATGTAGAAGCAAAGTTATGGGAGTCATAGATAGGGTGGAGTCTTTCTCCCAGGGTGGAAATGTCAGGCACTAGAGGGCACTGTTTTAAGGTGAGAGGTAGAAAGTTTAAAGCAATTTTATGATGCAAGATTTTCTTACATGGACATTTCTGGTGCCTTGAACGTGCTGCCAAGGGAGCTGGTGGAAGCAGATACAACAGTAATGTTCCAGGGGCATTTATACAGGCTCAGGATCAGGCAGAGGATGGATGGATACAGAACATGTGCACGCAGGCGGGGTTAGTTAAAATTGGCATCATGGTCTGCACAGACACAATGGGCTGACAGTCCTGTTCCTGTTCTGTGTCCTGTGGCCAAATACACAACCTCTGTCCCTCAGAACAAGGGAAGCAAGTGCATGGGAACACCACCACACCCACAGGCTGTACACCATCCTGACTGGAAATCGATTGACTTTCAAAGTCAAAGTCGAGTTTGCCGTCAAACGCACGAGTACACGTGCACACAGGTGCGAAGTAAAACTTACTTACAGTGCATCACAAGCTACACACTGTCACACCCTGTAAGCAGCAGGCACAAGAAAAAACACAAATTATACTCCGTTTTTATAAGAAAGAATACAATTAGAGGAAAAGAGCCGAGTCCATTGAAGCTTAAAGTGGTCATCGTGTCGCTAAACTGAGCTTGTGATTTGGGTTGTGTCAGTGGCTCAAGGAAGAAGCTGAACACCACATTTCCGAGGGCGATTCTTGACGGGTGATTAAATGCTGGCCCTCCCAGCGACACTACCATTCTGAGGATGAATGCCCAATACCAGAGAGTGAGAAGGTGACCGGGGGGTGGGGGGGGGTAGGTTCAAGTGGGACGTGAGGGGTAAGTTTTTTACTCAGAGAGTGGTGGATGCCTGGTATGGTGGTAGAGGCAGATACATTAGAGGCAGTTAGCTGTGTCTATGAATGTGAGGAAGATGGGGAGATACGGACACTGTGTGGGTTGGAGGGATTAGTTTTTGGGGTGTGGTCAGCTTACTTTTGAGCTGGTTGGGCTCAGCATTGTGCGCCAAAGGGCCTGTTCCTGTGCTGTACTGTGCTGTGTTCCACGTATTTTAAGTAACACATTAAGAAGTGAGTGCAACAGGGTCTCTGTGATCAAGCACTATCGAGTGGTATTTGGGTCACTTCTCGCCTGCGACTCGCACTATTTGGTGGAAGGGTGCTGATTCTGCACTGCACAGCCCTTCCCCTCTGCTTGAATCCCCCTGCAGCCTGTGTTGAGTGCCTGCCCCTGTCAGCTCTCATTGACTCACTGTGACTCACTTTATTGTCTAGTGTTAAAATACCATTTGCCATAAATAACCCGTGTAATGCTGCATATTCTCTGACAGGTTTCTTAGCTCTTTCACTCACCACCCTCTCGAAGTTCCCATCAACATGGAGGTACAGGAGCCTGAAGTCACACACCAGCAGCTTCAAAAATGAATACCTAGTCCACACCTGTTGATCAGTAAAAATCTTTGACATTAATTTGCTTCACTGTGAGATCTTTTATGATGATGATGATGATTACGAGGACACGCAGTCCCCTTTTATTGTTATTTAGTAATGCATGCATTAAGAAATGATAAAAATGTTCTTCCAGAATGATATCTCAAAAACACATGACAAACCGACTTAAAAACTAACAAAAACCACATAATTATACGATATAGTTACAACAGTGCAAATCAATACCGTAATTTGATAAGAACAGACTATGGCACAGTAAAAGTCTCAAAGTCTCTCGAAAGTGCCATCATCTCACGCAGACGGTAAACCTCCAGCGCCGCCAACTTGCCGATGCAGCATCCGGGAAGCATCCGAACAGAGTCCGACTCCGAGTCCGTCCAAACAAGTCCGAGCCTCCGACCGCCTATTCGACACCGAGCACCGAGCACCATCTCTACCAAGCGTTTTGACCCCGGCCCCGGCAACAGACGATACGCAAAGCTGAGGATTTGGGGCCTTCGTCTCCGGAGATTCTCGATCGCACAGTAGCAGCGGCAGCGAAGCGGGCATTTCAGAAGTTTCTCCAAGTGTTCCTCTGCACTTTCACGGCTGTCTCCGTCAAATCCAGATTGTGCACGGCACCCCGAGTTATTCATTTGGAACGGCTGCACGCGCTGCGTCATGTCGCCATCTTCTCCTCCTTTCTTTTGCTTTAATAATTAAAATTAAATATTCAAATGACTGAACGTAGCTGCAGCACCATTGCTGGTCACCTCCAGTAACTCCAAACCACTTCTGTTTCTATTCTCCTGCCCTTTAACACGGAGCAGATGACGCACCACAGTAACCATTTACGCAGAAGATCCACTGTCTCACAGCCCCAGCGGCCCGGGTTCGAACCTGACCTCAGGTGCTGCCTATGTGGAGTTTGCATGTTCTTCCTGGAGCCATGCGAGTTTCTTCGGTGTGAGCTGGTTTCCTGCCGCGTCCCAAGAGTACAAGGACTGGCAGTGTGATTGGCTGGTAAAGGGGAGAATCTGGGGGCAGTTGATTGGAACGAGGGGAGAAAGGATGACAGGGGAAATGAGTGAAGGGGATAGTATTGATGTGTGAATCAAGATAATTAAATGGGACAAAATGCCTCCTTCTACAGAAATCGCTGCTGCTCTTGAATCTTCAAGGATTTCATTCTGATGGACTGGCTGCTACATTGTCAGAAATGTCAACTTTGCATGCAAGATGAGATCGGGCGTTCTCTGGTTGGGGGTACGAGACACAGCACTCTGGTAAGGAGAAGGGGCTGGAAACTTCCTGCTGAAACTTAATGTATCTTCTGACACCATGGCCTGGCACAATGAGGCCAAACACAGGATGGAGGAGAAAAATCATCTATTCTGTCGGGGTAGCTTCCGACCTGATGGCATGAGCTTCGATTTCCCCAACTTCAGATAACCACTCCACTTTACTTACCCCCACCCACCCCCAGCCTCGGCCAAGGCAGCACGTTGTGTCCTTGAGCAAGGCACTTAACCACACACTGCTCCAGTCTACCCAGCTGAAAATGGGTACCAGCAAATGCTGGGGGTTAACCTCGCGATAGACTGGAGTCCTATCCGGGGGGGAGTCTCGTACTCTCAGTCGCTTCACACCACAGAAGCAGGTATAAGGCTGGGGACAGACTTTAACTTTTAACCCACCTTTTTAGGTTTTTACCCTTTTCTGGTGGTCCTCTCATCCCTCCTCTGCTCAGCTTCTCTCATGACTTGCCCGTCACCTCCCTCTAGTTTCCCACATCGTTCCCTTTCCTCCACTGTCCTGTCCTATCGGATTCCTTCCTCTTTAGCCCTCTCCCTCTTCCACCACAGCTTCTCACATCATTTCCACCCAACTTTCCCGTCAGCTTATCCTCCTCCTCCTCCTCCCCACCTTCTTCTTCCTCCCTCCCAGTCCTGGTGAAGGGACTCTGCCTGAGAGGTCGACTCTTTATTCCCCTCCATAGATGCTGCCTGGCCTGCTGAGTTCCTCCAGCTTTTTTTTTAGATAATGAGGACACTCAGTCCTCGTTTATTGTCATTTAGAAATGCATGCATTAAAAAATGATACAATGTTCCTCCGGTATGATATCACAGAAACACAAGACAGACCAAGACTAAAACTGACAAAAACAACATATTATAACATATAGTTACAACAGTGCAAAGCAATACCATATTTTGATAAGAGCAGACCATGGGCACGGTAAAAAAAAGTCTCAAAGTCCTGATAGCCTCAACATCTCACGCAGACGGTAGGAGGAGGAAACTCTCCCTGCCATGAGCTTTCAGCGCCGCAAACTTGCCGATGCAGCACCCTGGAAGCACCCGACCACAATCCGACTCTGAGTCCGTCCAAAAATTTCAAGCCTCCGACCAGTCCTCCGACACCGAGAACCGAGTGCCATCTCTGCCGAGCGCTTTGACCCCAGCCCCGGCCGCCAAGCAACAGGCAAAGCCGAGGACTCGGGGCCTTCCCCTCCGGAGATTTTGGATCACACGGTAACAGCGGCAGCGAAGCAGGCATTTCAGAAGTTTCACCAGATGTTCCTCCGCGCCTCCATCAAACCAGAATTGTGCACGGCACCCTACTTGACATATAACAGATATTCATCACCGGAGAGGCCACGCGTGCTGCGTCGTGCCGCCATCTTCTCCTCCTCCCGTCTCGTTTTGTGTGCATCTTCTCATTAACTACAGTGCTTGTAACCTTTTGCCTGCAATTTCTTTTTCAATTGGGATCTTCCTGTGTCAGTTGCCAATGCCTGGCCTTCACTGACCCCCTTGCGTACTGAAGAAACTCACAAAGATCCCAGTGGCAACTGGACTTCAGATGATGGCAGACTGGTGAAGTCGTGCCCGGAATCACCTTCTGCAGGCCTCGACTGGGAGTGGAGAGGCTGTTTCCAATAGTCTTGAACCATAGGACCCAGCCGCAGAATAGAAGGACATCCTATTAAAACAGAGATGAGGTGGAATTTCTTCAGCCAGCAGGTAGTGAAACTGAGGAATTCATTGCCACGGATGGCTGGGAAGGCCAAGTTGTTGTGTGTATTTAAAACGGAGATTGATAGGCTTTTGATTAGTCAGGGTTTCAAGGGTTATGGAGGGAAGGCGGGCAGGAGAATGAGGTTGAGAGAAGTAGTAAATCAGCCATGGTGGAATGGCAGAGCAGAAACGATGGGCCAAATGACCTAACTCTGCTCCTATGCCTTATGGTCTCGTGGACACAAGGGCAAGGTCCGACTCTGATCTGAAACATATTTAAATGGCTTTAACATTCGGAAACAATTAAAGATCATTAGTTAACATATTCTTAAAAATGATCATTAAAGTATCTTAAAAGGAGTAAAATTAATTAAGGTGAATATAACATAGAGAAAGTGTTCCCATGTTCGAGTCTGAATGAATACGCCACAGTTTTCACTGACTTCATCAGATCTTGTGTGGATGGGTGTGTGCCTTTGAGAACATACCTGATGTACCCAAATCAAAAGCCATGGATGAACCAGAAGATTTGTAGTCTGCTGAGGGTTAGATCTTAGGCATTCAAGACCAGTGATTCAGAACTTTAGAAGAAGTCCAGTATGACTTATGGAAGGCTATTTTAACGGAGAGAAAATTCCGGTTGAGGTTAGATGGAACTGGATGTATGTCAGCTGCAGCAGGGCTTGCAGGCCATTACTTCCTACAAAGCAAAACCTAGCATCCTGAATGGCTTTGGTGCTTTATTCCCAGATGAGCTCAATGCCTTTTGTACACGCTCTGAAAAGGAGAATACAGCTGCATCTGTGCAAATCCCTGCAGCATCTGGTGATCGATGTGATCTCTGTCTCAGAGGCTGATTTCAGAACAGGTTCGAGAGGGTGAGCCCTTCCAAGGCATCAGGCCCTGACAGTGTACCCGGCAGGGCTCTGAAAACCTGTGCCAACCAACTGGCAGGAGTGATCGAGGACAGCTTCACTCCCTCACTGCTGCAGTCAGAGGTTTCTACCCGTTTCAGAAAGGTGACAGTCACACCAGTGCCCAAGAAGGGAAGAGCAGGGTGAGCAGCCTCAACGACTGTCACTCAGCGGCACTCACATCTACTGTGATGAGCAGGACACACAAAATGCTGGAGGGACTGAGCAGGCCAGGCAGCATCTATGGAAAAAAGTACAGTTGCCGTTTCGGGCCGAAACCCTTTGGCAGGGCTGAAGAAAAGGAGCTGAGGAGTAGATATGAAAGGTGGGGGGGGGGGGAGAGGGGTAGAGAGAAGCATTAGGTTATAGGTGAAACCTGGAGGGGAAGGAATGAGGTAAAGAGCGAGGAAATTGATTGGTGAAAGAGACAGAAGGCCATGGAAGAAAGAAAAAAGGAGGGTTGATAGGAGAACCAGAGAGAGGCGATGGGCGGGCAAGGAGATAACATGAGAGGGACAAGGGGATGGGAAATGGTGAAGGGGGGGTGTGGAGGCATTACTGGAAGTTTGAGAAATTGATGTTCATGCCATCAGGTTGGAGGCTACTCAAATGGAATATGAGGTGTTGTTCCTCCAACCTAAGTGTGGCCTTATCCCGACAGTGGAGGAGGCCATGGATGAACATATCGGAATGGGAACGGGAAGTGGAATTAAAATGGGTGACCACTGCGAGATCCCACTTGTTCTGGCGTAGATGCTCGCAAAGCAGTCTCCTAATCTACTCTCTCACCTCATCTCACCAATCAACTTCCCAGATCTTTACCTCAATCCTCCCCCTCTAGGTTTCACCTGTCACCTGGCGGTTCTCTCTTCCCTCCCCCACCTTTTAAATCTACTCCTCAGCTTTTTTTCTCCAGTCCTGCCGAAGGGTTTTGGCCTGAAACGTCAACTGTGCTTTTTTCCATTGATGCTGCCTGGCCTGCTGAGTTCCTCCAGCATTTTGTGTGAGTTGCACAGATTTATACTGCCTGGATTAGATAGCAAATCTTATGAGGATAGGTTGAGTGAGCTAGGACTTTTCTCTTTGAAGCAAAGGAGGATGAGAGGTGACCTAATAGAGATGTACAAGATGATAAGAGGAATAGACAGAGTCTTTTCATCCCAGAGTTGAAGTGGCTAACACGCGGGTGAATAATTTTAAGATGATTAGAGGAAAGTATAGGTGGCTGCCAGAACTAAGTTTTTATCTGTTGAGAGCTGATGGGGTGCAGAACGCACTGCCAGGAATGGTGGTAGAGGCAGGCACATTAGGGACATCTAAGAAACTCTTAGGAAGGCATGTAGATGATAGAAAAACAGAAAGCTTTGTAGCAGGAAAGGTTACATTGAACTTAGAATAAATACGTAGGTCACTACAGTATCATGGGCTGAAGTACTCGAATTGTGCTGTAATGTTCTATGTTCTATATAATCTTGTTTGGGAGCTTTCTAGGACATGTCCCTTCATTACTGGAGAATGCAAGCTTTGATTAACAGTGCAATGCCTTCTCCCCCTTGACTCCCCTTCCATCCCCTCCGTCCCCCTCCATCTCACCCGCAGAATTGAGTTGTGTCCAGCCTGGCTTTCACCATGTATCAATGAGGGCAACAATACCATAAACCCCTGTGTTTGTTAAAGCAGGGTTCATCTACTTAACTAGTAATGCTCCTTGCATTAAAATAGGCACCGTTTACCTTTGGAGTGGGAGGAGCTAAAGATAGAGGCAGAGGGTTTTGAGGACCTGGGCAACTTCTTCGAGTTCATACGCAAAACAGTTTAAATCTTCTGTTCTCATGTTGTTTTTTCCCTTTTCAAGGTGGCTGGGGTCCTGTCAGAGTCTACGATCTACAGCTACACCCAGACTATGTTCTTCTCACTTGGGGGGGTTCTTGCTCTTTGTTACTCTCTGAGTGCCTACATTTCGGTATCTCCAGGAGTGGCTTGGGAGGCGTGCGCCTTTGGGGAGTGTCCCTGTGGACAACTAGATTCCTTGCCAATGTCGCCAACTGAAGCGTTGTGGGAGATCGAAACATGAAGACAGCAGGCGCGGCTGCCAGAGGCCGCTGCACTTGAGTGATCTCCCTCTCTCTCGACGGTGAGAAAGAGTCTGCTGATTCTCGAGTCGGGAGAGCTCAAATAAGCGATGCAGGAGACCGTAACATCAGAACACCGAGCTGTTGGTCTCCCCTCTCAGTGTGACAGGAGCAGTATCTCTCTCTCCCTCATTCGTGAGAGAGATATCGAACTGTTAGAATGGACAGTAGTTTTGGATGGACTATAGATCATGGTCCTTGGTGACGTTATTGCTTGGTGGGTGGAGGGGGCGCTGATGGTTTTTGCTGGAACAAGTTGGGGGAAGGGGAGGTTTGATGCTTTGCTGTTGCTTGTGCATGGGAGGTGGGAGGGTGTCTTTGGGATTCTCACGTTTATCTGTCATTCAGTCTTGTTTTTTTCTGTTTTGTGGACGTCTGTGAAGAGTAAGGATTTCAGGTTGTAAACTGTATATGTTCTCTGATAGTAAATTGAAGCATTGAATTCCCTTTATATGCACTTACTCAACTGAGTGGAGATTGGAGAGATGTTATACAACAAACAATCCTACAGTAATTTTCCACTGTAGCATTAGATTGTAATAATCATTGCAGCCGTAGATCTGTAGTACGGGTCCAGTGTGCCTAATGTAGTGGTTAACATTGAAAGCATTACATGTCAGTGAGGGAATAATTTTGTAACTCTAGGGCAAACAGGTTATCTACTTAAAGAAGAATTGGATAATGATAAATTGATTGTGCTTTATGTAGGATAAGCTGATAAATGTGAAATCTTGAGTGGGTTGAAGGGGTGGAAGACGGGTATAATACTCTATTTTGAAATAGGAAGACCCTTCATTGACCAACAAACCCGGCGAGCTCTCAGTGAACGAGTTACAAACAGCAGTTGGAGGTGCCTCTCCCTTGGTCGGTCCAACTCCAACTCTCCGGTTTGCGTGGAGGTTTTGTGTTACAGGCACCTATTTAATGAAGTACTCTGATTCCTAACTTCCTCCTTCCTGCTTGGACTCACTAATGGCCAACCTTTCCGCCTTTCGCTGCGTGCATTCCCCCGTAGCTGTGGAGATCCCGGCTGTTGCTTTGTCTGTTTTCCCACAGGGCAGCAGATGTCAGCGAGGAGACGGCTGGCAGACAGGAGCACACGTTCACCGCCACCAACCCCCCCAGCTCCTTCCAACGTCCTCTTTCCAGCTCCCCCCCGCACCACCACCCACCAGAAGAAAGTCGATTTGGATGACCCAATTGTTCGAGTGACCATCCATCAGGGGTTGCCTGTCGTGCATCTGCCAGCAACACAAAGGCCAGGCCTCTGGAGTGACACATCCCGAAACAATAAAGCCCAGCCAGCCATCCAGGGCAGCTTCTGTCCCAGAGCCAACAGGTCCAGCAGCACCTCGAGCAATCCCCGAGGCCCATAGTGCTCAATGCAGCCCTGCCGTCCGCCATTCAGAACTTGGAACAAGGAAACACAGGCTCCTGACCCTAATCATTCAACCAGCTCTGAAAGAGCCGGGAGATAGATCTCTGTGTGATGGCGATTAGAAGCTCAGCAAACAAATGCAACTCTGGGGATTTAAATCAGGGTCCAATGAGGCTGGCAAGCCTGGGTTATATCTGAGACTGCACACCGTCACGCTGTGATGTGCAGTCACCATACTCAGCAACTAAAGGTTAATCTATAAAAATGTCACTTCCAAATGATGGGTTCACCATTCTGGGTCACTTGTTACTCTTTTATATGTATTATAATAGCGCATTAGTTATAATCAAATTATCCTAAAAATAATAAATTAGCAAGTTATTCTAAATAACCCAACTCTTTCCAATTACTAATCAAATTCTACAGACATAGAGCACTACGGCCCATCTAGTCCATGCTGTTACTCTGTCTCGTTCTTGTGAGCCGGACCTGGACCACAGCCCCGAATACTGTGATCTTATCCAAACTTCTCGTTAATTTGCCATCGAAACCACATCCATCACTTCTGCTGGCAGCTGGTTACACACTCTCACAACCCTCTGAGTAAAGAAGATCCTCCCCCCCCCCGCACCACCACCCCCCTGGATCCCTGTAAATATTTCACCTTTCGCACTTAACCTGTGACCTCTAGTTCTAATCTGACCCGTCTTCTGAGGGAAAAGTCTGTTTGCAATCAATGCTGCCCTTTGTCAATTAATAGCAAAACAAATGCGCCGTAGTTAACAAAACTCATAAGTAGCTAAACTCACCTCCTCGTGAACTGAACAAGAATATAAGAACATGAGAGACAAGAGTGAGAAGATCATTAAGTCCCTCGTACATAGCTCAATACAGCACAGTACAGGCCAGTCAGCCCACGATGTTGTGTTGACCTTTTAACCTTCTTCACGATCAGTCTAAACCTTCCCTCCCACACAGCTCCTCAACTTTTTTCATCCATGTGCCTATCCATGAGTCCCTTAACTCTCCTTATGTATCTGGCTATCCACTCTCACCATCTTATTATCACGGATACGTGTGTAGACAACGTTGGTACCTCAAGAGCAGTCATTCACAGCCCAACCACAAGCTTGGGCTGAACACAGAGGTACACTCTCTACTAAAAGCCCAGGACATTGTCTTCAAGTCTGGTGACAGTACAGCTCTCAGAGCAGCCAGGAAAATCCTTGCCTTCGGCAACAAAAGGGCAAAGGCAGCCTATGAACAAAGACTTCAGGAGCACCTGCCCAGTGAAGATCCCTGGTGTATGTGGCTCAGCATCAAGGGCTTTACTGACTACACAAGGAAAAACAGCATCACCTGTACCAGTGACACCTCCCTCCTTGACGGTCTAAACAACTTTTATGCACTCTTTGAGGCATGCAACACAAAGCTACCCCCTCCCAGGTGAGCAGCCACTGTCCGTAATAGCAGCAGATGTGGGAAGGACTCTGCAGTGAGTCAACTCCCGTAAGGCTATCGGATCAGACAACATCCCGGGCTGAGTATTCAGTGGAAGTGTGCACACCCCCTGACATCTTCATGGATATCTTCAACAGTTCACTCATTCTGGCTGCTTCAAATCAGCCCCCATCATCCCTGTACCAAAGAACCTTCAGAACTAAATGACTACCACCCAGTGGCACCGACGCCAAGCACCATGAAGTGCCTTGAACAGTTGGTGATGGTACAGTACATATTAAAACTCTATTCCTGCCACACTGGACACTCAGCAACATGCTTACCAACAGAACTGGTCACGCACCTGGTCCTAATTCTTCTGGAAAACAAAGACACTTACCTGTATCTCAGAATACTGTTTCTGGATTTCAGTTCAGCGTTCAACACTATTGTCTCAACATACCTCGATGAACAAACTCCTACTCCTTGGTCTGAATACACCACTGTGC
The DNA here is from genome assembly GCF_030028105.1 of Mobula birostris. Classification (NCBI taxonomy): domain Eukaryota; kingdom Metazoa; phylum Chordata; class Chondrichthyes; order Myliobatiformes; family Myliobatidae; genus Mobula; species Mobula birostris. Next base: position 14,986,620 of record NC_092387.1, on the reverse strand, counting down.
AATTGGGTATTGGACTTCAGATAGTCAAAATGCACAACTGCTCCTCCCTCCCTACCGTCCTTAACAGGGGTGTTCCCCCCCCCCCAGAGCTGTAGGCTGAGCCCATTGTTGAACACTCTGCTCAAACATAACTGCATGGCCAAACAGTGGAGTAATCACATTGACAAGTTCGCCAATGACACAACAGTGGTGGGGTTCATCACCAACAATGATGGCCTACAGAGAGAAGGTGGAAGAGCTCAAAGCCTGGTGCCAGGCCAATAAGCTCTTCCTCAATGTCAACAAGACAAAGAAGATGGTTATCGATTTCAGAACTCATACCACTCACAACCGTCTTTACGGCATCACCTTATGGGCATATTGTAAATCTATTTTATGTATTTATATTTATTGTGTTTTTTGTTGTTCTTTATCCTAGAGTGTTTTTAATATTTATTTATTTTATACAGCACGGGGTAGGCCCTTCTGGCCTTTCGAGCCGCACTGCCCAACAACCCACCAATTCAACACTCACCTTAGCGCGGGACAATTTACAATGACCAATTAACCTACCAACCGGTAATTCTTCAGACTGTGGAAGGAAACTGGAGCACCCACACAGTTACTGGGAGAACGTACAAACTCCTCAAAGGCAGTGTTGGGATTTGGACCCAGGCTGCCTGAACTGTAAAGGGTTGTGCTGACCACTACACTACTGTGTCGCCCCAGTGCTGCAGTGGGTCCCGAGTAACAATTATTTCATTCTCCTTCGCACTTGTGTGCTGGAAGTGACATGGAAAAATCTTGAATCTTGTACACCTATGTCAAGTCGCCTCTCATTCTCCTTCGCTCCTAAGAGGAAAGCCCTAACTCATTCAGCCTTTCCTCATAAGACACACTCTGTAATCAAGGCAGCGTTCTGGTAAATATCCTCGGCATGCTCTCTAAAGTTTCTACACCCTCCCTATAAGGAGGCGACCAGAACTGAACGCAATACTCGAAATGAGATCTAGCCAAAGCTTTATAAAAGTGCAACATTACTTCACAGCTCATGAACTCACTCTCCCAACTAATGAAGGCCAAGACACGTATACGCCTATATGCCAAGACACCTATACACAGGGCACCTATATGCCTATATGCCAAGACACCTATACACAGGGCACCTATACGCCTATATGCCAAGACACCTATACGCCTATATGCTAAGATACCTATACGCCTTCTTAACCACCCTATCAACTTGCGCAGCAACTTTGAGGAATCTATTGACATGGACCCTAAAATCCCTCTGTTCCTCCACACTGCTGAGAATCCTGCCAATAACCTCATATTCCTCACCCATGTTTGACCTTCCAAGGTGTTGAGCAAAGACCGGCGACCCATGATATTCTGGCAAGAGGACCGAGGTGGAAAAGTCTGGCAAGTGCAGCTAGAATAACTCAAAACTGGACTCTTGAAGCCTTGACTTTGATTACAGCATTCTGGTGTGCAGAGGGGCATGGGAGTGTTGGTGTATGAATTCAAAAAGGTTGTTATGCAGGTTATCAAGAAGGCAAATGGAATACTAGTCTTCATTGTTAGAGGAATTGAATTTAAGAGCAGGTAAGTTATGCTGCAACCGTACGGGGTACTGATTAGCTTAGATTATGAGGACACTCAGTCCTCATTTATTGTCATTTAGAAATGCATGCATTAAGAAATGATACGATGTTCCTCCAGAATGATATCACAGAAAAACAGACAAACCAAAGACTAACACTGACAAGACCACATAATTATAACATATAGTTACAGCAGTGCAAAGCAATACCATAATTTGATAAAGAGCAGACCATAGGAACGGTAAAAAAAAGTCTCAAAGTTCCGATCGACTCCCAATAGTCCCGATAGCAGGTGGCAGAAGGGAGAAACTCTCTGCCATAAACCTCCAGGCACCGACAACTGTCGATGCATTGGAAGCACCCGACCGCGGCGGACTCTGAGTCCATCTGAAAACTTCGAACCTCCGACCAGCCTACCGACTCCGAGCACCGAGCACCATTTCTGCTGAGTGCTTCGACCCCGCCCCGGCCGCTGAGCAACAAGCAAAGCCGAGACTTGGGGCCTTCCTCTCTGGAGATCCTGGGTCACACAGTAACAGCGGCAGCGAAAATGGCATTTCAGACGTTTCTCCAGATGTTCCTCCGTTCTCTCACGTCTGTCTCCATCAAATCAGGATTGTGCACGGCATCCTACTTGACAGATTACAGACATCATTCACCAGAGTGGCCGCGTAAGCTGCGTCATGCCGCCATCTTCTCCTCCTCCTGATGAGGCTGCACCTGGAGTATTAGGTCCAGTTCTGGACTCCTTACTTGAGCAAAGGAATACCAGCTTTGAAGCTGGTGCTGAGAGGTTCATCAGGTTGATTCCAGAGAAGAGGGGGTTAATTATGAGGAGAGACTGAGTGCCTGGGACTCTGTTCACTGGTGTTCTGAAGAACGACAGGGGATCCTATTAAAACATAGCAAGTCATGAAAAGAGAACTTATTTCCTTATGGCAGGTGAAACTAAAACTAGGGGGAGGAGGCCACAGCCTCAAGATTTGGGGGAGTAGATTTTGAATGGAGATGAGGAGGAATTTCTTTTCCCAGCATGAATCTTCAGAATCCTCTGCTCAGGTAAAAAGTAGAGGTTACCTCAGTAAATATATTTAAGACACAGAAAGGTTTTGGGTGGGACTGAGTCCATGGCCAGATCAGCCATGATCTTATTGAATAGTGGAGCAGGCTCATCGGGCCCGATTGCCAACCCTGCTCCTATTTCTTAACAGTTGTAGATGTGGATATCACTTGAATCTGTGACCATTCACCTCAGTGACTCCCTCTCCTATCACAGTTTCACCTCACATACCGCGTGTCCGGAAAGTGTCATTCCCCACTGAATATCTTGCTGTTACCACATTCCTCATTCCCCCAGTACTTCACACAGAGCAGACTCACAGGAGTGGAGTCAACTTTGTGATGTTATGTGGAATTTAGAGCACAGAAGTAGGTCATTCTGTGCGACTGGTCCACACTGATGTTGTGTAGTGGATTCTATAGCCATCACTAATTGTTGGGGATAGAAATGCCTCCTGAATTGGAAACATTTGTGACCGGTGTGTAACTCTGACCTATGGCATGGCTCACTCCAGAAATAGAAACTGCTCTTTGTATAAATCCTGGTAAACATACATCATTTTAAGGACATCTCAGTCCGGTTGGTTCCCCAGAGGATAAAGGATCACTGTTCGGTCATTCCTGGCAGGGACATCCCATCTGATCTTGTGTCAACGACTGCACACAATGAGTTGACCCATGCTGATGTGGGACAGGGGTTTAGCTGGTGGAAATAACAAAGCTCTGCTCTGCTGGGTCCCGTCCAGCCCAAAATAGGGGCGATGAAGAACGGGGGGCGGGGAGAGGTGGAGAGAGATGAGGAAGTAGAGAGGAGGAGGGAGAATGGGAGAGTGGGGAGAGAGAGAGGGGGGGGTGGGAGAGGGGTGAGAATGTGTGGAGGTACAGAGGGAGGGGAGAGAGAGGGGTGGGAGGGGGAGAGGGGAAAACAGAGTGATGAGACAGGGAGAACAGGAGAGTGGGGAGGGAGGGAACGAGAGGGAAGAAAAAGGAATAGAGGAGGAGATGGAGAGAGAGGAAGAGAGAAATAGAGGGAGAGAAGGGAAGAGGGCAGAGATAGAGAAAGTGTGTGTGAGGGACAAAGAGAGTGGGGAGAGAGAGTGGAGCAGAGTAACAGAGGAAAACAAAGAGAGTGGGGGATCTTTGTACTGGTTCTCTAGGCCTTCTGCTGGTTTTTAAGTCTGTTTTCAGGACTTTGAATTTCATGCAACAGCAATCAAAGTACTTTGACCTTTTGTTCTCAACATCCACATCCCCTGCAGAATTGTGCACAAACTGAGCGAGAAAATAATATCAGTCCTGCACACGGCAAGACCCTGTTGTAAGATTAAAACTGTAACAGTGGCTAAATTTGATCTAGTAATAGTGGTTTAAAATTAAATTAGTGATGTTGGTTTAAAAAGCTAAAATCAAAAATGCTGGAAGCAAGAAAATGCTTGGTCTGTGGAAAGAGAAACAGTAAATGTTTTGGGTCCCCGACCCTTTGCCAGGTCGGTCGGAGGGCTCTGGGAATACTGAATTCCTTGGAAGTGGCATCACGGGTATGGGGTCGAATGAGAGCTTTTGGCATGTTGGCTCTCGTAAGTCAGGGCACTGAGTACAGGAGTTGGAATGTCATGTTGAAGTTGTACAGGACATTGAAGAGGCTGAATTTGGAATATTGCGTGCAGTTCCGCTCATCCACCTACAGGGAATATATCAATAAGATTGAAAAAGCACAAAGAACGTTTACAAGGATATGGCCAGGAATTGAGGGTCTGCATTATAGGGAAAGGTTAAATTAGTTAGGATTTTATCTCCTGAAGGGTAGGAGAATGAGGGGAGATTTGATAGAAGTATACAAAATTATGAGGGGTACAGATAGGGTAAATACACGTAGGCTCTTTCCACTGAGGTTGGGTGAAATGAGAATTAGAGGTCATAGGTTCAGGGTAAAAGATGAAATATTTAAGAGGAGGAACTTCTTCAGTAAGAGGTTGGTGCAGGGGTGGAATGAGCTTCCAGTGGAGGTGGTAGTTGCAGGTTCAGTTGCAAAATTTAAGAGAAGTTTAGATAGGTACATGGAAGATGGGCATGGAGAGATATGGCCAAGGTATGGATAGATGGGATGGGTCGGCACAAACTAGATGGGCTGAAGGGCTGGCTTCTGTGCTGTAGTACTCTATGACTATGACTTTATTGATGGTTTAAGACTCTGATCAGATCACCTTAAGGGAAGCATTTATTAATCCATATCAGTAGTTACTTTTTACCACATAAAATGATGTGTAAATACAGAGTTCATTTTCATTCATGTTCTATCTACATTGTAGGTACGAGACACAGGGGATTGCAGATGGTGGAATCGGGAGTAACAAGCTACTGGAGGAACGCAGCAGGTCAGGCAGTGTCTGTGGAGCCAGAGGGGCGGTAGACGTTTCAGATCGAGACCCTGCACCAGGATTCATTTGCTGTTGGTTGCGCCTCTGAAGTTGAAGGAGATCAGGATAAAGCCAGCAGCAAGATTTGTGCTGGGACTTCACCTTAAATGGTTTTAGTTAGTTTGGATGTGTTTCATTATTTAATATATGCTTGGTTGATTTGATTGAGTAAAATTGGGTTAGGTTCACTAGAATTGTGTTCTTTGGGTTCATTGGGTTAATTGCTGTATGGTTGGTTAAAAAGAATGACTGTGATTAATTAGAGAGAGTTTGATTAATCTGTATGAAGGAGCCACTGAGAATGAATTGTGATTTTGGAATGAGTTGATTAAATACTGTGTTATCATAATTTTATTGTACCCAAAGAGCACAATTCTAGTGAACCTAACCCAGTACTCAATCTAATTAACCAAGCATATATTAAATAATCAAGCACATCCAAAATAACTAAAACCGTTTAAGGTGAGGTCCTAGCATAGCAGCTAGTGTGACGCTTTACAGCAGGGCTTTCCAACCTTTTTTATGCCATGGATCCCTACCATTAATCAAGGAGTCTGTGGAGCCCCAGTTGGGAACTCCTGCTTCATAGAAATCACGGTTCATTTTCCACTGCCCGCTGTAAGGAGTTTCTACATAAACACAAAATAATCTGCAGATGCTGGGGTCAAAGCAACACTCACAACATGCTGGAGGAACTCAGCAGGTCAGGCAGCATCTATGGAAAAGGCCGGAACCCTTCGTCAGGACTGTGGAGGGAAGGGGCAGAGGCCCTATAAAGAAGGTGGGGGGAGGGTGGGAAGGAGAAGGCTGGTAGGTTCCAGGTGAAAAACCAGTAAGGGGAAAGATAAAGGGGTGGGGGAGGGGAAGCAGGGAGGGGACAGGCAGGAAAGGTGAAGAAGGAATAGGGGAAAACACAATGGGAATAGAAGGAGGCAGAACCATGAGGGAGGTGGTAGACAGCTGGGGAGGGGGCAGAGTGACATCAGGATAGAGGAAGGGAGGGGGAGGGAATTACCGGAAGTTGGAGAATTCTATGTTCATACCAAGGGGCTGGAGACTACCTAGACAGTATATGAGATGCTGCTTCTCCAACCTGAGTTTAGCCTCATCATGGCAGTAGAGGAGGCCATGTATGGACATATCTGAATGGGAATGGGAAGCAGACTTGAAGTGGGTGGCTACCGGAAGATCCTGTCTGTTGTGGCGGACGGAGCGGAGATGCTCAATGGAGCAGTCCCCCAATCTGCGTTGGGTTTCACCAATGTAGAGAAGGCCACACCGGGAGCACCGGATGCTCCGTTCGCCGCAACAGACAGGATCTCCCAGCAGCCACCCACCTCAACTCTGCTTCCCGTTCCCATTCAGATATGTCCATACATGGCCTCCTCTACTGCCATGATGAGGCTAAACTCAGGTTGGAGAAGCAGCATCTCATATACTGTCTAGGTAGTCTCCAGCCCCTTGGTATGAACATAGAATTCTCCAACTTCCGGTAATTCCCTCCCCCTCCCTTCCTCTATCCCTATGTCACTCTGCCCCCTCCCCCAGCTGCCTATCACCTCCCTCATGGTTCCGCCTCCTTCTACTACCCATTGTGTTTTCCCCTATTCCTTCTTCACCTTTCCTGCCCATCACCTCCCTGCCTCCCCTCCCCCACCCCTTTATCTTCCTCCTTACTGGTTTTTCACCTGGAACCTACCAGCCTTCTCCTTCCCACCCTCCCCCCACCTTCTTTATAGGGCCTCTGCCCCTTCCCTCTTCAGTCCTGACGAAGGGTTCCAGCCCGAAACGTCAACCGATCTTTTCCATGGATGCTTCCCAACCTGCTGAGTTCCTCCAGCGTGTTGTGAAGGAGTTTCTACAATCTCCCAGTAAACGTATGTGTTTCATCCAGGTGCTCCAGTTCCTCCGACGTTCTGAAGATGTACAGCTTTGTGACGGTCAGTAAGCTGTGAGCACGGCATGTTGCCGCCGGAAGCAAAGTGACACTTGTAGGCTGCCCCCAACGCATCCTCGGACTGTGTTGGTTGTTAACACATTTTACTGTATTTTTCCATGTTTTGATATAAATGTGGCAATAAAGCTAATCTTTAATTTGAATACTAATCAACGAATAAGGGGTAATGAGGTTAAAACCTCAGTTATTACCCTGTGGTGTAACATGTTACAACTGGTCAGGTGACTGATCTCTTGGTGGGTGAGCAATTTGGAGGCAATGACCCTAACTCCTTGATCTTTACCATAGCCTTGGACAGGGATAGGAGTTGACACTATGGGAAAGTATTTAATTGGGGTGGAAAAATTATGATGCTATTAGGCAGGAACTTGAACATAAATTGGGAATGGATATACTCAGGGAAATGCACAATGGAAATGTGGAGGTTGCTTTGGGAGCTCTTGCATGGGTTCTGGATAGGTCTGCTCCATTGAGGCAGGCAAAAGCTGGGAGGGTGAAGGAACCAAGGTTGACAAGGGTTGTGGAACACCTAGCCAAGTTGGAAGAAAGGGGCTTACTCACGGTTTAGGAAGCAAGAATCAGCCAGGGCTCCAAGAGTTGCAAGGTAGCCAGCAAGGAGCTGAAGAATGGAATTAGGAGAGCTAGAAGGGACCATGGTGAGTTGAATTAAGAAAATCCCCAAGGCATTCTACACATATGTGAGGACAAGAGGAAGACTAGTGTGAGGGTTGGACTGATCAGGGATAGAAGAGGAGAAGAGCCTGGAAATGGAGGAAGCAGGAATACTTTGTTTCAGTATTCACCAGTGAGAAGGGCTATAATGTTTCTGAGGACAGCGTCAAACAGGCTGATATGCTTGAGTCATCGTTATGAAAGAGGATGTGGAGGGAACTTTTGAAAAACATTAAGAAACAAAAGCATTAGATAAGTAAGTCCTCGAGGCCAAATATATCTCAGGTTACTACAGGAAGGGAGGGAAGAGGTTGCTGCATCCTCACTGTCCGCAGGAGTAGTACCAGATGATTGGAAGGTGGCAAATGCTATTTCTTTGTTCAAAAAGGGGAGTAGAGATATCCCTGGGAATTATAGACCAGTAAGTCTTACTTCAGTGGTGGACAAATTATTGAAGAAGATTCTTAGAGACAGGAGTTACAGCCATTTGGAGAAGCCTAGTCTGATTAGGGACAGTCAACATGGCTTTGTGAGGGGCAGGTCATGCCTCATGCCCTGATTGAATTATTTGAGGATGTGACAAAGCACATTGATGAAGGTGGAGCAGTGGATGTGATGTATATGGATTTTAGTAAGGCATTTGATAAGCTTTCCCTGTAGTAAGTTCATTCCGCCAGTCAGGAGGCATGGGATCCAGGGAAACATGGCTGTGAGGATATAGAACTGGCCTATGAATGCAGAGGATGGTTGTAGATGGAGTGTATTCTGCCTGGATGCTCACTTTCCGATAGATCTAACACTTAACCTGGTTCATGCAGCTGGTTAGACCACAATTGAACTATTGTCGCAAACACAAGGAAATCTGCAGATGCTGGAATTTCAAGCAACACACACTGTCCTGACGAAGGGTCTCGGCCTGAAATATCGACTGTACTTCTTCCTATAGATGCTGCCTGGCCTGCTGCGTTCCACCAGCATTTTGTGTGTGTTGATTGAATTATTGTGCTCATTTCTGGTTGCCTCATTATAGGAAGGATGTAGTAACTGAGAGAAGGTGCAGAGGAAACCTACCAGAATTCTGCTAAATCCTTCTAAGGACCCTGCCTGAAACATTGACTGGTTATTCCCCGCCTGACTTGCTGAAGCCCTTCATCATTTTGTGTGCATTGTAACCAGAAAGTTGTTCTACCCTGAGATGTGCCAATTGGCTCTAGTTGTTCTGCAGACCCATTGCTCAGCTGATGAAGAGCTTCAGTCAGCTCCATGGTGTTCTCGGTCTAGACACCTGCTGCAAACCGATGTCCATATCATCGAGGCATTTAACTAGGCTCATTCAGAAGGTTAGGAAGCATAGCATCCAGAGAAACGTGGTTGTGTGGATTCTGAATTGGCTTGCCCATGGAAAGCAGTGTTGGTTGTGGATGGAGATATTCCACCTGGAGATCGGTGACCAGTGGTATTCTGTTCTGGGAGCCCTGACCTTTGTGATTTTTATAAATGACTTGGATGAGGAACTGGAAGGGTGTGTTAATAAGTTTGCAGATGGCACGAAGGTCGGTGGAGTTGTAGATAGTTGTTGTAGGTTGCAATAGGACATTGATAGGACACAGAGCTGGGCAGAGAAGTGGCAGATGGAGTTCAATGTGGGAAGTGGGAAGTCACACTTTGGTGCATCGGATGTCAACATGTTTGAGCATACTAGCTTGTTCTACGCTGACTCCTCATTCATCGATGTTTCTCTTGTTGGTTAATACTGAAGCAAGGTAGTCATTAAAAACCTCCCCTACTTCCTCTGCCTCCAGGCACACATTTCCCCTTTTATCCCTGATCGGTCCTTTCCTCTAGTCATCCTCATATTCTTAAAGTACCTTGGGGGTTTCCTTGCTTCCTACACATTCAGTATGCTTCCTTCTTCCTCTTGACTAAATGTTCCACTTCTCTAGTCAGCCATGGTTCCTTCACCCTACCATCCTTTCCCTGCTTCTGTGGGACAAACGTAACCAGAAGCCATGCAAGTGCTCCAACCTCCACATTTCCATTGTTCATTCCCCTGAGTATATACATTCCCAATTTATGCTCCCAAGTTCTGCTTAATAGCATCATAATTCCCCCTCCCCAATTAAATACTTTCCCATGCCACCTCCCCCAATCCATGTCCAAGGCCATGGTAAAGCTCAGGGAGTTGAGTTCACTGTCTCTGAAATGCTCACCTATGAAGAGATCTCACACTTGACCTGGTTCATTGCCAAGGTCCAAATCCAGTATGGCCTCTCCTCTAATTGGCTTGTCCACATATTGTGTCAGGAATCCTTCCCAAACTCACCTAACAAATTTTGCCCCATCTAAATTTTTTGATCTAAGGAGGTGTCAATCAATATTAGGGAAGTTGTAGTCACCCATAACAATAACCCTGTTATTTTTGCACCTTTCCAAAATCTACCTCCCAGTCTGTTCCTCGGTGTCTATTGGGAGGCCTATAGAATACAACCATTAGTGCGATTGCTCCCTTCCTGTTTCTGTCTTCCACCCAAACTGACTCAGCAGACAATCCCTCCACAATGTCCTCTCTTTCTGCAGCTGTGATACAATCCTGGATTAGCAATGCCACTCCCCACCCCCTTTAGTCATAGTCATAGTCATAGTCATACTTTATTGATCCCGGGGGAAATTGGCTTTCGTTACAGTTGCACCATAAATAATAAATAGTAATGAAACCATAAATAGTTATAGTTTGATGGCCACAGGCAGAAATGACTTCCTATGACGCTCTGTGCTGCATCTCGGTGGAATGAGTCTCTGGCTGAATGTACTCCTGTGCCCACCCAGTACATTATGTAGTGGATGGGAGACATTGTCCAAGTTGGCATGCAACTTGGACAGCATCCTCTTTTCAGACACCACCGTCAGAGAGTCCAGTTCCATTCCCACAACATTACTGGCCTTACAAATGAGTTTGTTGATTTCGTTGGTGTCTGCTACCCTCAGCCTGCTGCCCCAGCACACAACAGCAAACATGATAGCACTGGCCACCACAGACTCGTAGAACATCCTCAGCATCGTCCAGCAGATGTTAAAGGACCTCAGTCTCCTCAGGAAATAGAGACGGCTCTGACCCTTCTTGTAGACAGCCTCAGTGTTCTTTGACCAGTCTCCTTTTACCTCCCTCCTTGTCCCTTTTGAAACACCGAAGCCCTGGAACACCCGACAGCTATTCCTGTCCCTGTAATAGCCTAGTCTCCATAATGGCCACAACACCAGAGTTCCATGTACTGACCTATTCTCTAAGTTCATTGCCCTTGTTCGTAATACTTCTAGTATTAAAATAGACACATTTCAGCCCATCTTTCTGACTTCAATTTTGCCTTATCAGCTGTCTATCCTTCCTCACAGTCTCTCAAAACCACCTGTTGTGACAAAAGACCCAGTTATCAGAAGATTGATGCCAATAAGAGGACAATGGGGGAACATTCAAAATGCTAATAAGAGAGAGACGAGAGAGATTACTGAAAGGAGACACAGTTCCGAGTATTGTCAGAGACCGGTTGCTTTGAACCCGAACTGTTTGAAGTTTGATGGACAGGCGATACCCCAGCAGGGGGATAAAAGGGACAGGTTCGCTAAGGCAAAGAACACACACGACACCACGAGGTAATGAGACCCTGAAAGCGGTGTGCCCCCACAAGTTGGTGAGAGTTTTGGAGGTCTGTGCACGAGACGAGCCATAGACGCACAGGGTGGAAAGGTGCGGTCGGGCGGGAACACGGTGTGTGTATCCGCCCTTGCCTGGGTGCTGGGTTCACCGCAGAAGAATGATCGTATCTGGAACGGAGGGGTCACAGTCGGTGACCTCAGAAGACATTACAAAGGGCTCGCCCGAAAGCTAACTGCGAGGAATATCGAAGGTCGGTTTGGAATTCGATTTGCATATTCATTCTCTCTCTCTCCCCAACGGCAAAACAGCGATTACTGCGAACTGAACTAAATTGAACTGAACTCTGTGTCACTTGAGACTGATCATTTTACCCCTAGACTGCGATAGAGCTTGATTGATCCTATTATCCTAGTTCTGTGTACGTGTGTTTTATCATTGCTAAACTGTTGCATTTATATCCTTATGATTAGAGTACTGTGTTGCTTATTTCTTTAATAAAACTTTCTTAGTTCCAGTAATCCAGATTCCAACTGAGTGGTCCATTTCTGCTGGTTTGGCAACCCAGTTACGAGGTACGTAACACTGTATACAAATTACCCCATCCTCCAACTCATCACTCTGGTACCTATACCCCTCCAAAACTAGTTTAAACTTCCCCCAACAGTGCTCAGAAACTTGCCCACAAGGATATTAGACCCCCTAAGTTCTTTCTACCTTTCTTCTGGAGTAGCTGCTCTCTACAGCTTGGCAAGCCAAGACCCACACCCCCATACGTTGGCTCCTTGCCCAGGGTTAGTGTTAGATTAAGCCTGTGCTCATGGCAGATGTAAGATACTAAGGGGAAGATTATGAAAATCAAAAAACTTGAAATGTGAAATAAAAACAAAATGAACTGCTGAAAACACTCAGCAGGTCAGACAGCGAACCAAAGTTCACGTTGCAGATTGTCTAGCAGAGAGTCACTGACCTGAAATGTTAAAGCTGACTCTCCATCTACAGATGCTGGCTGGCCTACTACCAGGGTAACTTTAGACATGCACGGAAACTTTGTGGAAGCGCGTGGGAGAAGAGAGGTTTCACATGAGCTGGCCCCAGCTCGACAGATCCTAGACAACGTCCTTGTGGAGACATAAGACCACAGATGCCACAATCTGGAGCAACAAGCAATCTACTAGAGCAACTCAGTGGGCCGAGCAGCATCTGTGGAGCAACAAGGCAACAAGAATTGTCCTGCATCATGTGTGTTGCACCAGGTTCCAGCATCTGCAAAATTTAAAGATCTGGATTGAGGAACATGCCTTATGAGAACAGGTTGAGTGAACCTGGCCTTTTCTCCTTGGAGCGATGGAAGACGACAGGTGTGTAAGATGCTGAAAGGCATTGATTGTGTGGATAGCCAGGGCTGAAATGGGTAACACAAGGGGGCATAGTTTTAAGGTGCTTGGAAGCAGGTACCGAGGGGTTGTCAGGGGTAAGTTCTTCACACAGAGAGTGGTGGGTGCACTGCCGGCGACGGCGGTGGAAGCGGATACAATAGGGTCTTTTAAGAGTCTATTAAATAGGTACACGGAGCTTAGAAAAATAGAGGGCTATGCACTAGGGAAATTCTAGGCAGTTTCTAGAGTAGGCACATTGTGGGCCGAACGGCCTGCAATGTGCTGTAAATTTCTATGTTCTATGTTCTACTTTCAGTGAAGTAAATGTATTATCAAAGTATATATACTCAGAATGTTACTATGTACTATTGTGAGATTCAATTTCTTAACAGAAAAAAATGAAATACGGCAGTATTTATGAAAACTATATATAGAGAAAGAGTGACAAAAAACCAGTGTGCAAAAGAAGACAAACCATGCAAATAAAAAAGTAATACTGAGGACGTGAGTTGTAAAGAGTTCTTGAAAGTGAGTCTGTAGAATCATTTTAGAATTGTGGAGATTGAAATTATCCACACTGGTTTAGGAGCCTGTTGGTTGTAGTGTTATAATTGTTCTTGAACCAGGTGGTGTGAGACCCAAGACTTCTGTGTCTCCTACCTGATGGTAGTAGTGAGAGGAGAGTGTGGGCTGGATGGTGGGGGGCTTTGATGATGAATGCTCCTTGGTTACGTCAGCATCTTGTGTCTCTATTGTACAGGTGTCACCTTGCCAAGAAGCAACTCCAATGCTTTGGAAATCTAAAGCCTTCCTTCCTACATTTTCTCTTCAGTAACAAGTTTATCTGTCCTATATTTCTATCCTCACCAACGTGAGGCACCAGACACAATACATACATCATTACCTTGGACGTCCTGTTCTTTAATCTGCATCCTGGCTCCCTTAATTCCTATCGTAGGTCCACATTCCTCCTTACACTCATGCTGTTAGTTCCAAAATGGATCGTAAACACCGGCAGTGTGTCCTCCTCCTGTAGAATATCCAGAAACTGTTCTGGAACATTCCAGGGTAATAATTGCTCCTGGACCTGGTGGTGCAGGACTTAATGGTTCTGTACGTCCTGCCCAATGGTAGTAGTGAGAAGAGCACAAGGCCTGGATGGTGGATGCTGCTTTCTTGTGACAGCTCTCCTTGTAGATGTACTCTGTAGTGGGGAGGGGTTCGCCTATCATGGAGTGGGCTGTTTCTACCACTTCCTATAGTCTTTTCCATTCTAGAACCTGGTGTTTCCATTCCAGGCTATGGTGCAACATGTCAGGATACTCTCCACTGTGCATCCACAGAAGTTTGACAAAGATTTTGGTGACGTGCTGGATCTACGCCAACTCCAAAGTAGAAGTGTTCTTGTGCCCTCTACGTGCCCGTAGCAGGACAGATCTTCTGATATGTTAACGGCACGGAACGTAAAGCTACTAATAAAATCTGGCTCATGGACCTCCAGCTTTGTCCTCCTGTAATCAATAATCAGCTCCTTGGTTTTGCTGACATTGAGTGAGAGGTTGTTGTTGTGGTATCACTCAGCCAGATTTTCAGTCTCTCTCCGATATGCTGGTTCATCACCACCTTTGATTTGGCCAACAACAGTGGTGTCATCAGCAAAGTCGAGTACTTAAATCCATTCTGATTAGCAACATCATCTCCTCCAGCACTCACTATCAGCAGAGATGAGCAACCTATGGATCCATTTGCATAGGGAGGTACCGAGCCCCAGGTCCTGGAGCTTAGGGATGTATTTCAAGGGGGTGGTAGTGTTGAGTGCTGAATGGTAGTAAATTAAGAGCTTGCTGGCGCATGGATCTTCATTGCCCAGATGTTCCAGAGGAAAGCATAGGGCCAATGAAATGATATCGGCTGTTAATCTGTTGTGACAGTAAGCAAATTGGAGCAGATCTAGGTCACTCCTCAGGTGGGAATTGATATGCTTCATGAGTAACCTCGCAAAACACTTCATCACAGTGAATGTAAGTGCTACTGGATGACAGTCATTGAGGCAGGGTACCACACCCTTCTTGGGCACCGGTATGATTGAAGCCAGCTCGTAGGATAGATTAGGTGACTCCTTCCCTCCGTTAAGCAGGTCACCCTTGGGCGAGGTGTAGCACCTGCTTAGACCCCCGATCAAGGTCATGTCAAGCCATGGGACCAGGTGGTGGATGGCTGTATGATCAGCTGGTTCATTCACACGTCCTGGCTATGCAACCACTGACACCAGGCAGGCAATCTCTGAGGAGTTTTGATCATGGCTGGGGTCACCTGTCTTGTAAAGACACTGCCCAGAAGTAGGCAATGGCAAACCACTTCTGTAGAAAAATTTGCCAAGAACAACACTGAACAAGACCATGATCGCCCATGTCATTTGACACGGCACATAATGATAGTGATGGTGCCCTGACTGATGAAGGCAGTGATGATGGTGTGCACTTTCTTCACCCTATCTAATTGTGTTGCCACTTTCAGAGACTATGGACTTGCACCACAAGAGCCCTCTGTACATCACGGTCCCTAAGAGTCTATATGTTCCTGTCACATTTGACCTCCCAAAAAGTACCACCTCACATTTGTCCGGATTAAACTCTGCATGCCATTTTTTGCCCTAAATTTCCAGCAGATCTATATTCTACTATACCCTTTGACAACCTTCCTCACTATTCACAACTCCTCTGGTTTTTGTGTCCTTTAGAGATCTGAAATACATATTACGAACAATGAATATCCCAGCCTTGACCTTCGCAGAACACCACTGGTCACAATCTCTATTCAGAGAAAAACATCCCTCCACCACTCTCTCTTATAATCAAGCCAATTTTAGATCCAATTTACTAACTCACCATAGCTCCCATCTTCTGGACCAGCCTACTATGAGGACCTTGTCAAATGCCTTACTGAGGTCCATATAGGCAACATCCTCATCAATCACTTTTATCACTTCCCCAAAACGCTCAATCAAATTCGTGAGACAGGACCTACTCTGTATAAAGCCGTACTGACTGTCTTTAAAGCCATGCTATTTCAAATGTGAGGAAATCTTGTCCCTGAGAACCTCCTCCCTACAACTTTCAGAACTACACATGCCTTGTTTGTCCCTGTGCCTTCTTAAAGAAAGAAACAACATTGGCTATTCTCAGACTTCTGGAACCTCACCTGTGGCTAAAGAGGATGCAAAGATCATGGTCAGGGCTTCCACATCTTCTTCCCTTGCCTTCCTCAATATCATTGGTATAGATTCTATCAGGCCCTGAGGATCTATCCATCTTAAATACAAAATAATCTGCAGATGCTGGGGTCAAAGCAACACTCACAACACGCTGGAGGAACTCAGCAGGTTGGGCAGCATCAGTGGAAACGATGAGTAGACGTTTCGGGCCGGAACCCTTCGTCAGGACTGAAGAGGGAAGGGGCAGAGGCCCTATAAGGAAGGTGGGGGAGGGTTGGAGGGAGAAGGCTGGTAGGTTCAGTTGAAAAACCAGTAATTTGAAAGACAAAGGGGTGAGGGAGGGGAAGCAGGGAGGTGATAGGCAGCTGGGGGAGGGGGCAGAGTGAAATAGGGATAGAGGAAGGGAGGGGGAGGGAATTACCGGAAGTTGGAGAATTCTATGTTCATACCAAGGGGCTGGAGACTACCTAGACAGTATATGAGGTGTTGCTCCTCCAACCTGAGTTTAGCCTCATCATGGCAGTAGAGGAGGCCATGTATGGACATATCTGAATGGGAGTGGGAAGCAGAGTTGAAGTGGGTGGCTACCGGGAGATCCTGTCTGTGGTGGCGAACGGGGCGGAGGTGCTTGACGAAGCGGTCCCCCAATCTGCGTTGGGTTTCACCGATGTAGAGGAGGCCGCACCGGGATCTATCCATCTTAAAGTTTTTCAAGACATCCGGCACTTCTTCCTTCATCATATCAACTTCCCAAAGAATATCAACATCATCCATGTCCTTCCTGGTGAATACCAATGCAAAACTCATTTAAGACCTTGCCCACTTCCTCTAGTTCCATGTGCAACTTGCCTCTTTTGCCTTTCTTGAATTAAATTGACTTTATTTGTTACATCCTTCACGTACATGAGGAGTAAAAATCTTTACGTTACATCTCTGTCTGAATGTGCAATGTGCAAACATAGTAATTTATAATAATTTATAGTAAATAGAACAGTCAATGTAACATAGAAATACATTCAGGTCAGTGTGAGTTAGTCAGTCTGATAGCCTGGTGGAAGAAGCTGTCCCGGAGCCTGTTGGTCCTGTCTTTTATGCTGCGGTACCAGTTCCCGGATGGTAGCAGCTGGAGTAGATTGTGGTAGGGGTGACTCGGGTCCCCAATGATCCTTCAAGCCCTTTTTTCACACCTGTCTTTGTAAATGTCCTGAATCACAACTACAGATGCGCTGGGCTGTCCGCACCACTCTCTGCAGAGTCCTGCGATTGAGGGAAGTACAGTTCCCATACCAGGCAGTGATGCAGCCAGTCAGAATGCTCTCAATTGTGCCCCTGTAGAAAGTTCTTGGGATTTGGGGGCCCATACCAAACTTCCTCAACCGTCTGAGGTGAAAGAGGCCCTGTTGTGCCTTTTTCACCACACAGCTGGTGTGTACAGACCACATGAGGTCCTCAGTGATGTAGATGTTGAGGAACTTGTGTGCAATAAAGGAACAGCAGTTATAATGGGTGACTTCAATCTACATATAGATTGGGTGAACCAAATTGGTAAGGGTGCTGAGGAAGAGGATTTCTTGGAATGTATGCAGGATAGTTTTCTGAACCAACATGTCGAGGAACCAACTAGAGAGCAGGCCATTCTGGACTGGGTATTGAGCAATGAGGAAGGGTTAGTTAGCAATCTTGTCATGTGAGGCCCCTTGGGTAAGAGTGACCATAATACGGTGGAATTCTTCATTAAGATGGAGAGTGATATAGTTAATTCAGAAACAAGGGTTCTGAACTTAGAGAAGGGTAACTTTGAAGGTATGAGACGTGAATTAGCTAAGATAGACTGGCAAATGATACTTAAAGGGTTGATGGTGGATATGCAATGGCAAGCATTTATAGATCGCATGGATGAACTACAACAATTGTTCATCTCAGTTTGGCAAAAGAATAAACCAGGGAAGGTAGTGCACTCGTGGCTAACAAGGGAAATTAGGGATAGTATCAATTCCAAAAACATACAAATTAGCCAGAAAAAGCGGCACACCTGAGGAGTGGGAGAAATTCAGAGTGCAGCAGAGGAGGACAAAGGGCTTAATTAGGGAAGGGAAAAAAGATTATGAGAGAAAGCTGGCAGGGAACATAAAAACTGACTGTAAATGCTTTTATAGATATGTGAAAAGAAAAAGATTGGTTAAGACAAATGTAGATCCCTTACAGTCAGAAACAGGTCAATTGATCATGGGGAACAAGGACATGGCAGACCAATTGTATAACTACTTTAGTTCTGTCTTCACTAAGGAGGACATAAATAATCTTCCGGAAATAGTAGGGGACTGAGGGTCTAGTGAGATGGAGGAACTGAGGGAAATACATGTTAGTAGGGAAATGGAGTTAGGTAAATTGAAGGGATTGAAGGCAGATAAATCCCTAGTGCCAGATGGTCTGCATCCCAGAGTGCTTAAGGAAGTAGCCCAAGAAATAGTGGATGCATTAGTGATAATTTTTCAAAACTCTTTAGATAATGGATCAGTTCCTGAGGATTGGAGGGTGGCTAATGTAACCCCGCTTTTTAAAAAAGGAGGGAGAGAGAAACTGGGGAATTATAGACAGGTAAGCCTGACATCGGTGGTGGGAAAAATGTTAGAGTCAGTTATCAAAGATGTGATAACAGCACATTTGGAAAGTGGTGAAATCATCGGACAAAGTCAGCATGGATTCGTGAAAGGAAAATCATGTCTGACGAATCTCATAGAATTTTTTGAGGATGTAACTAGTAGAGTGGATAGGGGAGAACCAGTGGATGTGGTATATTTGGATTTTCAAAAGGCTTTTGACAAGGTCCCACACAGGAGATTAGTGCACAAACTTAAAGCACACGGTATTGGGGGTATGGTATTGATGTGGATAGAGAATTGGTTGGCAGACAGGAAGCAAAGAGTGGGAATAAATGGGACCTTTTCAGAATGGCAGGCAGTGACTAGTGGGGTACCGCAAGGCTCAGTGCTGGGACCCCAGTTGTTTACAATATATATTAATGACTTAGACGAGGGAATTAAATGCAGCATCTCCAAGTTTGCGGATGACACGAAGCTGGGCGGCAGTGTTAGCTGTGAGGAGGATACTAAGAGGATTCAGGGTGACTTGGATAGGTTAGGTGAATGGGCAAATTCATGGCAGATGCAATTTAATGAGGATAAATGTGAGGTTATCCACTTTGGTGGCAAGAACAGGAAAACAGATTATTATCTGAATGGTGGCTGATTAGGAAAAGGGGAGGTGCAACGAGACCTGGGTGTCATTGTACACCAGTCATTGAAAGTGGGCATGCAGGTACTGCAAGCAGTGAAAAAGGCGAATGGTATGCTGGAATTCATAGCAAGAGGATTCGAGTATAGGAGCAGGGAGGTACTACTGCAGTTGTACAAGGCCTTGGTGAGACCACACCTGGAGTATTGTGTGCAGTTTTGGTCCCCTAATTTGAAGAAAGACAGTCTTGCCATAGCGGGGGTACAAAGAAGGTTCACCAGATTGATTCCTGGGATGGCAGGACTTTCATATGATGAAAGACTGGATCGACTAGGCTTATACTCTCTGGAATATAGAAGATTAAGGGGGAGATCTGATTGAAACGTATAAAATTCTAAAGGGATTGGACAGGCTAGATGCAGGAAGATTGTTCCTGATGTTGGGGAAGTCCAGAATGAGGGGTCACAGTTTGAGGATAAAGGGGAAGCCTTTTAGGACTGAGATGAGGAAAAACTTCTTCACACAGAGAGTGGTGAATCTGTGGAATTCTCTGCCACAGGAAACAGTTGAGGCCAGTTCATTGGCTATATTTAAGAGGGAGTTAGATAAGGCCCTTGTGGCTAAAGGGATCAGGGGGTATGGAGAGAAGGCAGATATAGGGTTCTGAGTTGGATGATCAGCTATGATCATACTGAATGGCGGTGCAGGCTCGAAGGGCCGAATGGCCTTCTCCTGCACCTATTTTCTGTGTTTCTAACTTAAAGTTGTTTACCCTCTCAGCCCCAGATCCATTGATGTCAATAGGAGTTAACCCATCTCCATTCCTCCTGTAATCCACAATCAGCTCCTTTGTTTCTGCAAAATTAAGGAAGAGATTGTCTTCTTTATACCACTGTGTCAGAGAGATGACTTCTACCCTGTAGGCCACTTCCATAGACCAGTAACCAAGGTGATCATCCCAACGGCGGAGCAGGCGGAAGAGGAGACATCTCCCAACGGCTGCAAAGGTGGATGAGGATGTCCAACAATGGGTAGGGAGGCTTGCGAGCACGCCGCAAGAACTGCCGTAGACCCACAACACTCAGGGCTTGTCTACCTAGCGTGTGAAGCCTGGATTCGGCGGACTGCACAGAAGAAACCATCACTGGTTCAACGGGCAGAAAAGCGATTCTCAGCAATGTGTCGTGGAGCGCTAGGAGGGCACAGTGAGACACACAGAACACTGCTGGCCATCCACTGCATCCTGACCTATCTCCAGCCGTCTCGACTATGTCCTGCCACTGGGTCCAGATAGGCCGGGACGAGAGATTGAGGCTGACGACCTGCGCAACTCTCCCTCACTTTAACCCAAGTCAAGCGCAAGTCATGACTTCAAACCCAACGCGGAAGAAAGTGATGGTGCTCAGCCTTGGCACATGGAATGTGAGAACTCTGCGAGATAACATCAAGGCAGACAGACCAGAGAGAAGAATTGCACTGGTTGCAAAAGAGCTAGCTCGCTACAATGTGGACATAGCAGCTCTCAGCAAAACGCGCCTAGCAGACAAGGGCCAGCTGACAGAACGTAGTGGTGGATACACGTTCTTCTGGAGCGGTCGCAAGCGCTGAACGACGAGAAGCAGGCGTGGGATTTGCCATCAATTCTAACCTCGCCCGTAAACTCACCAAGCACCCAGAGAGCATCAACGACCGCCTGATGACACTTCAGCTCCCACTCGCAAACAAGCAGAGTGCTACGCTGATTAGTGCCTACGCTCCCACCATGACCAACCCGGATGACATTAAAGACAAGTTCCATGAAGAACTCGACGCCCTCATCTCAGCAATCCCACAGTCAGAGAAGCTCATCGTTCTCGGGGACTTCAATGCCAGAGTAGGGACAGACTACCAAACCTGGGAAGGAATCATTGGAAGACACGGCACTGGCAAGTGTAACAGCAACGGCCTTCTGCTCCTCAAGACGTGTGCCACAAACGACCTTGTCATCACCAACACCCTGTTCCGCCTACCCACCCGTAAGAAGACGTCATGGATGCACCCACGCTTGAAGCACTGGCATCTGATTGACTACATCATCACCAGGAAGAGGGACAGGATGGATGTCAGAGTGACGAGAGCCATGTGTGGTGCCGACTGCTGGACTGACCACCGCCTCATTGTGTCCAAGTTCAGGCTTCGCATTCTGCCCATGAGAAGACCCCAAGGGCAGAAGACTGCAAAGAGGTTGAATGTCTCCAAGCTGAAAAGCAGCAGGGCTGCAGAAGAATTCGTCGATGACCTTGAAGGCAGACTGCCAGACACACCACAGGAAGACGGGACTAGCGTTGAGGAACAGTGGACGGCCTTCAGAGATGCTGTCTACACTACCGCCCTCGAACATCTCGGACCAGCAACCCGAAGAAACCAAGACTGGTTCAATGAGAATGATGAAGAAATACAGGCACTACTAACGGAGAAACATCAACATTACAGAGCGCATCAGAACGACCCCACATCACTAGCCAAGAAAGATGCCTTTACCAACGCAAGAAGAAAGGTGCAGAAAAAACTTCGCGAGATGCAGGACAGCTGGTTCAGCAAGAAGGCGGATGAAATCTGGGGCTATGCAGACAGCCACGACATAAAGCACTTCTACGACGCGCTTAAGGCTGTATACGGACCCCAGTCCTCCAGCTCCTCACCCCTCCTCAACGCAGATGAGACGCAGCTGCTGACAGAGAAGAAGCAGATTCTGGATCGGTGGGCTGAGCACTTTAACAACGTCCTTAACCGCCCTGCCGACATCAACGACGAGGCCATTGCCCGCCTGCCCCAGGTAGAGATCAACAAGAAACTCGACACCCTTCCCACAGTAGATGAAGTCAGGAAGGCAGTGAAGCAACTCTCCTGTGGCAAAGCGCCAGGACCCGATGCAATCCCTGCTGAGGTATACAAAGCAGGAGGCCCTGTCATGATGCAAAAGCTGACTGTACTCTTCCAGTCCATGTGGAAAAAGGGACAGGTCCCGCAACAGCTGAAAGATGCCAGCATAGTCCACATCTACAAGAGGAAAGACAACCGCCAGTCTTGCGACAACCACCGAGGCATCTCCCTCTTGTCCATTGCGGGGAAGATTCTGGCCCGCGTCCTGCTCAACTGCCTTCTCCAACATCTTGAGCAAGGTCTGCTCCCAGAAAGCCAGTGCGGCTTCCGTGCTGAATGTGGGACCGCGGACATGATTTTTGCTGCGCGCCAACTCCAGGAAAAATGCCAGGAGCAACACAGCGACCTCTTCGTGACCTTTGTCGATCTAACCAAGGCTTTCGATACGGTCAGCAGAGAAGGCTTGTGGAAGATCATGGAGAAGTTGGCTGCCCCAGCAAGTTCATCACAATCGTCCGGCAGTTCCACGACGGTGTGATGGTGAAAGTTCTGGATGACGGCGACGAGTCGGAGGCCTTCCCAGTGACAAATGGCGTCAAACAAGGCTGCGTTCTTGCCCCGACTCTGTTCAGTATGGTATTCTCTGCCATGCTGACAGATGCCTTGCATAACTACGAAGAAGGAATCCACGTCAGGTACAGGACTGACGGCAGGTTGTTCAACCTTAGGCACCTGCAGGCAGTTACAAAGGTGCGAGAGACTGTCATCAGAGACTTCTTGTTTACTGATGACCGCGCACGCAACGCCAGCACAGAGCAGGAGATGCAGCGTGAAATGGACTGCTTCTCACAAGCCTGCGACAACTTCGGACTCACTATCAGCACCAAAAAGACCGAAGTTATGTAGCAGCCTGCCCCAGGAAAGCCATACCAGGAGCCGCGCATCACGGTGAAGGGCCAGAACCTCCAGGCAGTCGACAACTTCACCTACCTGGGCAGCATGCTCTCTCACGCAGTGAACATAGACGCTGAGGTCAACAACAGGATTGCCAAAGCCAGCGCCGCCTTTGGGAGACTCCGTGAGAACGTCTGGGAGCGGAGAGGACTCAGCCTTACCACCAAGCTGAAGGTCTACTGTGCAGTGGTCCTTACCACCCTCCTTTATGCCAGTGAGACCTGGACTGTCTACAGCAGACACGACAAACAGCTCAACCATCTTCACCTGAGCTGTCTCCGCAGACTCCTCCACATCAGGTGGCAGGACAAAGTCCCCGAGACGGAAATCCTGGAACGAGCTGGGCTCTGCAGCGTCTACACCTTCCTGCTGAAAGCCCAAGCCTGGTGGGCTGGACATGTGGTCAGAATGCCAGACAGCCGATTGCCTAAGCAGCTGCTGTACGGAGAACTGTGTCAGGGCAAGCGCTCAGTCGGGGGGGCAGAAGAAACGTTACAAAGACTGTCTGAAAGCGTCCCTCAAAGGCCTGGGTGTTGACATCAACACGTGGGAGACGCTTGCCCTCGACCGTCCAGCTTGGCGCAGCAAGATCACCACAGGAGCCCGTGCAGCTGAAGTCAGGCGCATCATCGAGGCGCAACGAAAGCGTGCTGTGCGCAAGGCCCGAGCAGCATCCACTGCCACGACAGCACCCACCCACTTGTGTCCCACATGTGGGCGAGCCTTCAGGGCCCGGATTGGCCTCATCAGTCACCTCCGGACCCACAGCCACCAATCTCCCATTTGACTTTGAAGCCATGGCCATCTTCGACTATGAAGGACGAACAACAACAACAACAACAACAACAGGCCACTTCGTTATTGTTTGAGATAAGGCCAATCAATGTAGTGTCGTCAGCAAATTTAATTAGCAGATTAGAGCTGTGGGTGGTGACACTGTCATGGGTATACAGAGGGTAAAGGAAGGGACTTAGTACACACCCCTGAGGAGCTCCTGTATTGAGAGTCAGAGGGGTGGAGGTGAGGGAGCCCACTATTTCAACCTGCTGGCGATCTGACAGGAAGTCCAGGATCGAGCTGCACAAGACAGGGTCAAGGCCGAGGTCTCTGAGCTGCCTGTGAGCCTGGATGGAATTATCGAGTTGAATGCTGAACTGTAGTCCAAGAACAGCATTCTCACATAAGCATCCTTCTTCTCCAGATGTGTAAGGACGGTATGTAGAGCAGTGGCTATTGCATTATCTGTCGATCAGTTGTGCCAGTAGGCGAATTGTAGGGGGTCCAGTTTTTGTGGTAGCATTCTGCAAATGTAATCCTTGACCAGCCTCTCAAAGCATTTGCTTATTATTGAGGTGAGTGTGACAGGGCACCAGTCGTTCAGGCATGTTACCTTGGTCTTTTTTGATACAGAGACAATGGTGGATGTTTTGAAGCAGGAGGGCAATCTACATGGGGAGAGGGAGAGATTAAAAATGCCTGTAAGCACATCTGCCAGTTGTGCTGCGCACATCCTGAGTACTTGACCTGGGATGCCGTCCAATCCCACGGCCTTGCGACTGTCCACTCATTGGAATCATCTGCGTACCTCAGTCTCAGCGATGACCACATTGAAGGTTGTATCTTCTGGGACTTTTGCTAAGCCAGCTGGGTGGTCTTCCCCTCTGATCTGCCATAGTGATGTCTCCTCATGGATGAGATTGCAATGTATATTTCAGCTTAGCGAAAACATAGCACACTTTCTCTCCCCACAGATGCTGCCGTACCTGCTGAGTAGTTCCATGGTTTTATTTCACATTTCCAACATCTGTATATTTTTTAATTTTCATTACCTGAGGGCATTGAAATAAAAGAAATAATCCAGAATTTATGGGAAAGACAAGCTGTTATATAGCAAAGAGTGATCTCCCACAAACGATCTCAAATTAATAACCAGATCTGACAATTTAGGGAAGTGGGATGAAGTCACCTGGGAAACGCAGGGAGGAAAGTCAAAAACAAAACTGCAGACACTGGATAAAGTTCTGATGAAAAGCCTCAGATATGAAGTATTGGGTGTTTTGTCCTTCCCTGTATGCTGCCTGGCCTCCTGAGTTTTGTGTGTTTTAGAGGCAAGGGAGGTCTGACTTGTGGTGTTGCACAGGGATCTGTATTGGGACCTCTACTATATGTGATATATATAATGTATACAGTAAATGAACTGGATGAAAATATAGCTGGGTGGTTTAGTAAATCTGCAGACCATATGAAGATTGGTGGTGCTCTGGATAACGTAGAAGTCTGGAATTAGGATCACTTTATTGGCAGTATATGAAACATACGAGAACTGATTGTGATTTGGTGCAAGGCATCAAATACAGGACAATACCATAATAGACAACCCAATAGCAACCAACAATTTTCACGATAATAGTGCAAACTTCCATGAGCAATCAACAGTTAGCAG
This sequence comes from Mobula birostris, assembly GCF_030028105.1. Classification (NCBI taxonomy): domain Eukaryota; kingdom Metazoa; phylum Chordata; class Chondrichthyes; order Myliobatiformes; family Myliobatidae; genus Mobula; species Mobula birostris. Next base: position 14,961,197 of record NC_092387.1, on the reverse strand, counting down.
AACGGTCACATACGTGCTACCTGGGATGGTGGTACAGGAAAACACGAGAGGTGTTCAAAGGCCTGCCTTCATGCACGTCCGGGAAATGGAAGGATATGGACATCGTTTGGGCAGGAGAGATTGAGCATTATAATTTGTTTAGCACAATATTGTGGGTCGAAGGTCCTGTTCTATGTTTAAATTGTTGGTGGGATCTCTGGATTTCCTTCTTTAGATCTCCCTGAGCAGGGGTTTAACTCCTGCAGTTTAACTTGTGATGGAGCAAAACTCTGCTATGGATTACGTTTTCAGAGACCTGGTGTGGAGCTGGTGCCTGGGACATTCCCTGACTAATGTCTTTGAGACACAGAATCACACAGGGCAGAAACTGGCCCTTCAGCCCATCAAATCCATGACTGTTAACCAATCCTACGCTGATCCCATTTTATTCTTTCCACATTCTTATCAACTCTACCCAGATTCCAACACTGCCCCAAGCACCAGCGAAAGTTTGCAGATAACTAATCAATATACAGTGTCTTAGGCACATGCAAAAAATCAGTAAAGCAGAGATGCTTTCAAAAATAATGAAAAGATTCTAAATATCAAAAATTACTACAAAGAGCAGTAAACAGTAAAAAAAACTAAATCAAATCTATACTTACATAATAACCGGACAAGATGGCGCCAGCGAACATTTCCTCAGGCGACATCGTTCAGATAGTCAATCTTTTCGGTTTTTCTACGTCTTCTATTTATTCCTTTTTATCTTAATTTTGTCTTGGAAACTGTTAGAGCCTGTGACTTACAGTTGTAGTTCAATCGAGTGAGCTAGCATTCCGCTTTCCTCAAGAAAACTTCCGGAAAGAAATGTGGGCATGAGCTACCACGAGGAGAAGCTCAGAGATGAGATGAGGGGCTCGATCGACTACATTTCTCGCCGATTAAAGTATCAAGGAAGATTGAAACATTGAGGCAAATATGGAGGAGAGAGAGTGGTTAGGATCGCTGCCCTCGGAGGGGCTGCTGGTTCGAATCACTACCCTTGGAGAGGCCACTGGTTCATGTTGCTGCCTCAGAGGGGCCACTAACTCGAGTCGCTGGTTCATTCCATTTCCCTTAGAGGAGCTTCTAGCTCATGTCACTTCCCTTGGAGGGGCCACTGGTTGAAGTCACTACCCTAAGAGGGCCACTGGTTTGAGTCAGTGCTTTTGTAGGGGCTGCTGGTTGGAGTCACTGCCCTCAGAGGGGCTGCTAGTTCATCTTGCAGCCCTTGGAGAGGACGCTGGTTCCGGGTCGCTGCCCTTGGAGGGTCGGCTTGGTCCTGGTGCTCTCGGAGATGTTATCGAGGTTCTGAGATTTGTGGATTACACTGTAGTTCAAACTAACTCTAGTTCATATTGGCCTCTTTCAGTTCTGTGTGTTCTCACCCATTCTTTCTTGTTGCTGATTGGCGGGCTGGTGTTTGGGGTTTGATTTTCTTGTTATTTCACAATGTGGGTGATCTGTTAGTTTTTTGGGCAAGGGAGGGGTGGGGGGGGTTGGTGTTTGTGAGTTTTTGTTTCTTTTTCTTTTTGCATGTGGGGGGGTTTAGAACTAGAAGATGAGGAGGGGATTGATATCTTTCTTTCAACTACTTCTATGGTTTGCTGTATTATATGGCTATCTTGAGAAGACAAGTTTCAGAGTTGTATTCTTCACACATACTTTGATAATAAAATGAACCTTTGGCCCTTTGATTTGGTGTGACCACACTTTGCCTTTGCAACTGCATCAATTATTGTGCAGTTTTATAAGATAATCGTTGGTACGTTGTACCAAACATCTTGGAGAAATTGCCACAGTTCTTCTGCAGACTTCGGCTGTTTTCCGCAGGTAATCCCAGAGAGCCTCGATGATGTTGAGATCAGGCTCTGTGGAAGCCACACCATCTGAAACCACATAAAAAATCTAAGATGCAGAGTACTTTACCCTCCCCTCCTGTGCGGCTTTGTGATGTGGGAGGAAATCAGAGCACCCAGGTGAAACCCTCATGGTCCCAGGGAGGACATGCAAACTCCATACAGAAAGCACTTGAGGTCGGGATCGAACACGTGTCACTGGAGCTGTAAAGCAGCATCCCTGCTACTGCATCATAGCTCCAAACCTGTCCAGGTATCAGAAGTATCGTTTCAATGCACAGTATGGGTTTTATTTGATCTGTAAAGGTAAACCTGGTCTCACGCCTGTTGGTCTCCTTGGAGATGGACTCAGCCTGACAGTGTGAGCAGTAGGTTAATCCCCTCAGAAGGCCCCAAGAACCCCTTTGCATCCTGTAGCAGCCCATAACCATAAATTATTCAAAATGAGCTTCGTTACAAGTGGAGCACTCCATCAAAAGAGATGTCCCCATTCAAAGCCTCTCAGGCTCTATTAATCAGTCAGTTGAATTGGCTTTTAGCTCAATTAGCTCTCAAACATGACTAGAGAAACGGCGAGGAGACACCGCGGACAGTGATTCGATTACTGTATCCCCGAAGGACTGATAACCCTCTGTGCTAAAACTCAGGCACCTGCAACACAACGGCGCACAAAAACTTGGAATAGACGGCACTCTGTTGTCTTCACTTTCCACCGACGTTTGCAGGGAAAGCAACGGATTTATGAAATAATTACACTGACTCTCACCAGTCATTCCCGGTGTGAGAAAACAAGGTCCTGAAACAAAGAATAGGGACAAAGAAACAAACATCAGGGATTAATTGTCAGCCCCAGAGACCACAGTGAGCACTGCCACTCCTCGGAGGAAGGTCCACCAGTGTCCTCCAGCACCCCCCTCCTCACGGTCGGGTAGAACATTCCTCGACTCTGGAACATTGGAGGGGCTAGGGTCAATAAAAAACCAGGTGGGTGGTTTTAGACAGAAGGTAGGGTCACCCCAATGAAATAACTCCCACCAGTAAATGAAGATCAAGAAGTATTCTTCTAGGGTGCATCACAACCTGGTATGAAAGTTGTCCTGTCCAAGACTGAAAGAAGCTGCAGAAGATCGTGAACACGGTGCAGCACATCACATGAACCAATCTTCCATCCTTGGACTCACTTTACACCGCACGCTGTCGGAGCAGCGCTGCCAGGATAATCAAGGACACGACCCACCCAGCCAACACACTTTTCATCCCTCTTCCCTCCGGGAGAAGGCTCAGGAGCTTGAAGACTCATACGGCCAGATTTAGGAACAGCTTCTTTCCAACTGTGATAAGATTGCTGAACGGATCCTGACCCGGATCTGGGCCGTACCTTCCAAATATCCGGACCTGCCTCTCGGATTTTTTGCACTACCTTACTTTCCATTTTTCTATTTTCTATTTATGATTTATAATTTAAAATTTTAATATTTACTTATTTTTACTATTTTTAATATTTAATATTTGTAATCCAGGGAGTGGGAAGCACAGAATCAAATATCGCTGTGATGATTGTACGTTCTAGTACCAATTGTTTGACGACATAAAGTATGAAGTATATAAGTATCACCAATGTTGAAAATCTAAAATAAAATCAGAAATAGTTGGAAACATTCAGCAGGCCAAACAGTATATGTGGGGAGAGAAACAGAGGTTAACCAGAAAGCAGCAGCCCAAATGGATTGTTTTCTTTTGTAACTTTTGTGTGATTCTGGGTAATCAGACATGACTATACTGTGCATTTCCACATAGTGATAGAAGAATCCATCGAGCCCAAATTGCTGCAGACAGTTTCAGGTATTCCGTGATGCTGGGATCTTGGGTCAGTGTCAGATCCCATCAATGCTGTGATCTGATGTTGCCCTGTCCTCTCCACTCTCCCTCGGCTCCCTCGGCTCTTGTCCGCCCAGCTCCACCACAGGCCACTTGCAGGATTCAGTTACACACCAGGTGGGTCACTTACCTGACTGTGCCCAAGTAATGCGACAGCAGCAGCTGTGTAGATCCGGTTCTGTTAGCTCTGCTCTGGCTTACGATTCAGGATGCTGAAGGTCTGAATCCCTGTCCTGCTGCATAATGCACTGAAGGGGTCGGAGAAGCTTTTTTGGGACAGTTAAACTGCTGGGGATTGTATCCTAACCCAATGACAAGCAGATGAGGGGTTTACAGTACAGCAAAACTCCTAGCCAGGGTTCCCATCCTCCCCCCACCTTCTTTATAGGGCCTCTGCCCCTTCCATCTACAGTCCTGACGAAGGGTTCCGGCCCAAAACGTTGACTGATCATTTCCACGGATGCTGCCCAACCTGCTGAGTTCCTCCAGCGTGTTGTGAGTGTTGCTTTGACCCCAGCATCTGCAGAGTATTTTGTGTTCAGGGTGTCTAAGACATTTGCACAGTACTGTAGGAACTTTACACATTGCGCTGTAATGCGGCCACACAAAAAAAATCATGACATCTGTGAGTGATGGTAAACCTGATTCTGATACGGGTCTCTGTTGTGGACTGAGAGTGAAAAGGGGGTAGGGAGAGGGAATCATGGTTGGGAAGAAGGGAAGGGAGAGGGGAGGGAGCAGGAAGCACCAGAGAGACATTCTGTAATGATCAATAAATCAATTGTTTGGAATCAAATGACCTTGCCTGGTGTCTCAGGTCTGGGTGTGTCTGCACCCACACCACCCCCTGTCCCTTGCACTCCTTCTCTGCCACCTGTCCCTCACCCCTCCTGTGGCGTTCCATCTTCACCATTCCCAATATCACTTGCTCCCGCCAGATTTACAAACTTGCTCTCCGCTCCACATTGACAAATACAGTACGGTGTAAAAGCGTTAGGCACGCTGTATGTGCCTGAGACTATTGCACAGCACCTCAGTTTTAAAGCGGTGAATTGTAATCTGGAATGGACTGTCTGAAGAAACCATGTTAGCAGAATCAACAAAAACTCTCTGTACTGTGTAGTGAGAAATTGTAGGCGAAATTGGGTAACATTATAGTGCAGCAGATAGCACGATGGAGCAGAAGTTGGCATGAGATTGGATGGCACAATAGAACAGTGGGTGGCATGAGATTGGATGGCATGATAGAGTAGAGTGTGGCATGAGATTGGATGGCACAATAGAACAGTGGGTGGCACGAGACTGGGTAGCACAATGGAGTTGAGGGTGGCACGATGAAGGAGTGGGTGGTACTGCTACTTCATAGCTCCAGCCTGCCCGGTTTGATCCTGACCTCCAGTGCTGACTGTTTGGGAGTTTGCTCATTCTCTCTGTGACTGTGTGAATTTCCCACAGGTACCCCGGTCCTCCTCCCACATCACAAGGATGTGCTGGTAGATTAAAAGGCAGGTAGCAGGAGAATTACAGGGGAGGTGATAGACAAGTAAGAGGGAATAGGTTATAGAGATATGTTGGAGAAGGGGACTGTTCCGAGAGTCAGCATAGCTGACTCTCTTCTGTTGAATGAGCGATTGGAGCTTATTCTAACCCCACCGCCCCTCCACCCACAATCCCATGAGGACAACAGATCAAAAGAAACGTCCAATTGTTAGGGCAGAAACTGCTGCCCCTTCACCGGGGATTTAAGTGACTCACTTTGTGGAGGGGAGATGTCCGGGCATTCACCAGAACAGTGAGGGCCAGAGGATTAAGTGTTGGCGGTAGGTGAGTTGAGGGAAGAGAAGTATTTTTCAGTGTTAGACTAAGCCTGGTGTCTCTGTGCAAAGAATACCGGTGTCCAGGTGTTCCATGTAACAGGCGTTTGGCCCTGTGGGGGGAGGTGTAACACAAAGACTGGTGTGAGTTACGGCTGAAGGGGACTGTGAGAATCTGCATTTTAGGTTCCCCTGTGAGATCAATACTGAAAAATTTTACTGACTGTTCACTTTCAATCAGCTTGAAATAATGGTCCAGCTAACCACAGGTCACTGTGGCCCTGAAGGTGCCCTCCCTTCACCAGTCACCTTATAGCATCAGTGTGAACGTGCAGAACATCTACCGAGAGAAATCTTTTGTGCTTGTCTTCATCATATTTTTGACTCATTTTCATGTTAATGTACCAGTGAAAGTCACTTCAGTCTGCTGAAGAATCATATGAGGTGTAGGACAGTCATAGACAGTAGATCCAACCTGCTGGCCAATTGGCCCTCAGGACACTTGTCTCCCTACTCACAGATACTGAATGAAATGAGGAACTCCCAACCCCAATGTTGGCCCAACGGAATAATGGCCTCCCAATACCAACAATGGACCAAGTAAATGGTATCTCCAATGCAATGAAATGGGGTGATTTCCTCTGACCAGATGATTGGTGTACAGGCACCATGAGACAACCATGAACCTTTTAAAAAATAATAATAATAATAAATGCCAAACTACATTTGAAGCTTTATTTTCTTTTTGATTTTATTGTCCACTTCACTTCATTTCCACTTAATTGCATTCAAGTTTTATGAATGAGCCAATCTAATTCCTCTTAAATGAACTACAGAAACAGCCAGCAGCTTTACCCAGTGATACATTCCCAGCACAGGTAGCTGCTTTGGCAGATCTACACCTGAAATACAAAAGTCTAAAAGACCAAGAGCACTAAGTAAACCAGCTGAGACTTACATTCACTATTACAGACATCAAAGTGATTTCACAACATTGAAATAAAACCCTATGACACATAAAACAAAATCTTGGAATGTCACTGATTGGCATCAATAACTTAACAGACCGTGCACAAGGTGATAAGGACATGATTCTGCAGATGGCAGGCTTCCCCCGTATTAAGGGAAGGTAGATGCCATTACTCTTTAATGTAGATCCTTGTACACACGACCTCATTGGCCACCAGCGTCTGTAAGTAAAGCAGAGACAAGTACTTTATCTCGAGTCCGTGTCTGCCACAGATAACATGCAAGATTTGGAATAGGCTCCCTAGAATTTTTATGTGGCTTCAGAGCCCTGAACTCAACATTGAGGCTGTCTGTGTTTACCTGGAGTGAGTTAAGCAAGTGAGACAGCCAAGGTCTGCAGAGGAACTGTGGCAAGTTCTCCAAGGTGCTTGGAACAACTTACCAGCTGAATTTCTAATAAAACTGCATGGCAGTGTACCCAAGAGAACTGATGCAGTTTTAAGGGCAAAGAGTGGTCACACCAAATATTGATTTGATTTAACTTTTTACTGTTTACTGCTCTTCATAGTCATTTTTTTTTTGATATTTAGAAACTTCATTTCATTATTTTTGAAAGCACCTTAGCACTTTTTCACGTGTGCCTAAGACTGCTGCACATAGTGCCTTTGATAATGCCAAGATGTTCCAAAGTGCTTGACAGCTCTGAAGTATTTTGGTCACTTTTGTCATGCATCAGCAGCAACCTGTTAACACAGAGCAAGATGATTTCCAGTGGGACTTCTTCAGGGTAAATTTTGCTAATATTCATTGAATGGACCACTGTCCACTGGAGGGTGTAGACGGCATCTGTTTGATGCTGCCTTTGAAAGGCAGCACCTTTGGGAGAGCAGGCTTCCTCTAGCACCTAGTCATCAGCCTAGACATGACCCAGCTCTGGAGTAAGATGTGAAGCTACGACGTTCTGTTTCAGAGGAGGAATTGCTGGGGTTATCAATGGCCCTGGTGTTCATATAGGAAAGTTGTCTGCAAGTCCACAAATGGCAGAGAGGGTCAACCAATGTTCCCATGATGTTGGGCCAGGAGGTTCATTGTAGCCGCAAGAATCCATTGTAGTGTGCACTAACAGATGTACTGAGCTTGGGCCTGGCCAGCTGGTAGACTACACAGCCAGTAGAGCAGCTGCCTCACAGTGCCAGAGACATGGGTTGAATCCTGATCTTGCATGCTGTCCGTGTGGAGTTTGCATGTTCCATAACTTTTAGATATTCAGTAAAATCCAGGGCGCGCGTGGCGCACGCAACTACATTGGTCAGCTCTACCCCACTTGCTGTGTCAATACAGAGTGCACTGGGGAAGCCAGGCCAATAGCCAGGGTGTTGTGGTGAGATAGGAGAGGGCTCAGTATCAGGCGATCGGAAGAGGCATTGTGGAGAGGGTCAGATCAATACCGATGATCTGTGGCGAGCACAGGGATTTATGGGAAGGGTTTGGCCACCGGTTTGGGAACCCTAAGCTGACGTCTGGGAAATGTCTATACATTGAGGGGAAGTGGCTGCTGAGTTGGGGGTTATGTCTGGAGGTCAGGCAGTGAGAGCAAAACCTTGGTACAGAGGACCAAGGCCACAGTTTTAAGGTGCTGGGGAATAGGTACAGGGGAGATGTCAGGGACAAGTTTTATTTTTACACAGAGAGTGGTGAGTGCATGGAATGGGCTGCCAGCAACAGTGGTGCAGGTGGAAATAATTAAGTGACTCCTGGATAGGCACATGGGGCTTAGAAAAACGGAGGGCTATGGGTAAACCTAGGTAATTTCTAAAGTAAGTACATGTTCAGCACAGTTTTATGGGCTGGAGGGCCTGTATTGTGCTGTAGGTTTTCTATGTTTTCATGACCAAGGCTGATCAGGTGAAGGGTATGAACTAGGAGGGTGGGAGACCAGTGCATGATGGGGATTGATGTATATTTAAAGGGATCTCATGTAAGTTGGGCTCCCGGTGTTGGGCTCATGGAGGTCCCTTTAAATCTCATTGCTGAGGTCACAGCTTTGCTGGAACCTGATTGGGCTGTGTGTGCTTTGGGACTACACTGGTAATTAACCCTGGCAACACACATAGCCCAGGGGGAAGCCATCGTCTCAGCACACCCAATGTAGACAATACACTGTAAACACAAGTAGTGGCACGATAGTGTAGTCGTTAGCATAACACTGTCACAGTGCCAGTGACCCAGGTTCCAATTCTGCCACTGTCTGTAAGAAGTTTGTATGTTCTCACTATGACTGCATGGGTTTCCTCTGGGTGCTCTGGTTTCCTCCCATATTCCAAATATAGTAAGTTAGTTGGTCATGTGGGTGTAATGGGGCAGCACAGGCTCAGTGGGCCAGAATGGCCTGTTACTGAGCTGTATCTCTAAATAAATAAATATGATCTGTGCCTGGTCAGATTTCCGAGGTGTGCAACCTCACTGGAAACTCTTGCACTCACAGTGTGCTCTGGAACTATGGCTCCTCGACAGAGATCGTGGAGAACGGGACTGAATTTCCAGGTGCCTGTCTTGCCTCTGGCCAGCAGGGTGAGGCGCTTGACAGGTCCACTGCTCACCGTGGATAGATTGGAAATCGGCAAGGGGGGCAAGCACCCCAGTACTGGTACCTACCAGGATCAGCTCGTTGTCCACCAGCTCCCGAGTCCAGTGTGTCTTTGGCCCACATCCGTTAAGAAGAGTTTGCTTGCAGTAGATTTTGTTCTCACTTTCCCACTTTGGCAGGCTCTGCGAGAGATAAAGAGGACAGTGAGAGACCCCGGCAACAATACAGACAAAGCCCCCATCTCTCACTTTTCAGAAATCTCTCAGCTGCCATCATACAAGCAAGTGAGCAGATTTTTTAAAACTTCTAACAATGCACAGTGCCTTGTGCTTGTAACTGACACAAATCATTATTTGCTCCTTCACATCTGCTCCAGAAAACTAGAGGATATGAGTTCAATCCCATGGAAGACTGTGAAACTGAATTTGCTGTATTATAAACAGAAAATGCCAGAAATACTCAGCAGCTCAGACAGCATCTGTAGGCTGAGAAATAAAGCACATTGGATCATCAAACCTTTCTTTTTAGCTCTGATGTAGTACCTTCAGCACACAACATTAATTCTGTTCTTTCCTCCACAGACGCTGCCTAACACGCTGGGTATCTTCAACATTTTCTGCTTTAACTCGGATTTACAGTAGCTGCAGGATTTGACTTTCATTTTTTGACGTGATTGGCAAATGTTAATTTTTTAAAAAACAGCCACTCATGTTCTTCAGTAAAGAGACCTATCCCAGCCTGGCTGACACCTGACTGCATCTGCACATAGCTTCATGGAATTGTTGCAATGCAGGAGGCCATTCAGCCCATTGACTATATGCTGGCCCCTGCATGATTGGTCTTTCATACCCTCAAAGCTACTGGTAGCAGAAGTACAGCATCATATTAAAAATACGCCTCCAAGATTACCGGGGCTGATGAGGTGCTGCACGTGTCGGTAGTAAACCATAATATCCCTGTGTGACTGTGAAACAGTCCTGATAAAGAGATGACTGACCGTCTAATTCATGTCCAAAAGATTTACAAACTGTCAGTGAAGTCAAGCACCAATAACACTAAATCCTCACCGTACAATTACTCAGTGTCAGGCCTGGTCCGAGATGGAGCGAGTGAGCTGAAGCAGGCACCTAATAGCCAATAATTTATCCATTTGTTTTTGTTCCTTTCGGCGTGATCCAATTAGACGAGCTGCTGGCTTGAAGGTACTTCAAAGGAACGCTTGTCTCTTATCAGGAATTCCAGCCGACTTCTCAGCATTGAGAGTTGCAAATCGGAAAAATGGGTGACACTCCCTTATGCACAGAAGGCGCACGGGGAGTCCCGTTAAACTCCCGATCTGTGCTTGCGGTGAGTGAAGGTGAACAAACAGACCCCAGCTCTCCACAGCCGTGGGAATGCGGTTTCACAAACTACAGCAAACCATAAACATCAGAAAGACTGCAAATGCTGGAAATCTAAAGCAACACACACACAAGATGCGGAATAAACTCAGCAAGTCATGGAAATGAATAAACAGTTGATGTTTTGGGCTGAGACCCTTTCTTCTGCGGCAGTTGGTGCGGCTGCCTCACTACCCCAGAGACCCAGGCTCCATCCCAACCCCTGCCTCGGGGTGTGTAGATTTCTCCCTGGTTCCATCCCAACCCCGAAACTTCGGTCTGTGTGGATTCTCCCTGGGTTCCATCCCAACCCCTGCTTCGGGGTGTGTGGACTTTCTCCAGGTGCTCCTGTTCCCTCCCACATCACAAAATCAGTAGGTTCCTGTAAAATTCCTCTGGAGTGGGCATCTGGCAGGAGAGTCGGGAGAGTTGGTGGGAATGTGAGAAAGAATGGGTTGCAGGGGAGTAGGATCGTTCTGAGAGCCAGTATAGACTTGATTGGCTGAATGGCCTCCTGTGTCATTTGAAAATATGAAGAAATATATGAGACTGGAAGTTTGTGTAGAAAATTTTTACCAGTGTTTAACAAAACATCAGACGGAAATATAGATGGTCAGATACATTAAATTCCATTTTGAGCTCCTCTGTTCGTGACTCCAGGTCTGATTTTGCTGAAGGGTGACAGCTTTGCATCTTAGAGTGGGGCAGGAGCATCTGGCTGATCATTCCTGTGATAGCTCTCAGACCGAGTCATCAAATTACTCCGAACACCAGCAACACCCCCCACTCCAGAAAGTATTTTCATTTTCAGTCACACTCAGGGGACCCTGCAACTAGCCTCACTTTCTTTCATTAACCTCGTGGCCTGACATCTGACTGGCAGGAATATATTCCACTGACAGGGACCAGAAACCCCGTGATACACAAAAAGAACCGCTCAGCTGCCAATCCAGAGGCACCGGTCGCAATAAAAAGTCAAATCATTTAGACATCTAATTTGAGTGAATTAGTTTTTCCTCAGCCAACCAGTTGCACAAAAGTACCAATTTCTTTAAAAACCTGAATATGTTACCTATTTAAACAACTGCAAAGTTTTGCACTGGAATTGTATTTATTAAGTATTTGTCAAATCAACTCCCACCTTCCCCTGGTGCGTGAGTTTTAGATCCCTATGGCAGCCCAGTGGAAGGATCAGCCTAACCCCACCATCTCAGCCAGTGTCAGTGCTCAGCTCTGCCTTGCGGAATCCTGTTCTGCCTCAACATCTACAGCTCCATCAGCAAAAGAATCTCTTGCCTGCTTTTTGAAGTTATGGTTTGGCTGAAATGTCCAGTGAAGGAAAGATTGACACACTGGTGGTGATAAATTACCAAAACTATCTCTAGTTGAATCAATATATTCTCAGACTAGCGCTCTCATCTCTGTCCAGTGTTTCTTTAATTATTATTCATTTACCGATACAGCGCGGACAGGCCAATCCGGTCCAACGAGCTGCGCTGCCCAGCAGCCCATTTATTCAGCCTAGCCTAATCACAGGGCCATTTACAACGACCATTTAACCTACTAACCAGTACGCCTTTGGAATGTGGGAGGAAACCGGAGCCCCCGGAGGAAACCCACACACTTCACGGGGGAAATGTACAAACTTCTTAAAAGCTCCGCCTGAAATGAACTGTGATGGATACACACAACATGCCGGAGGAATTCAGCAGGTCAGCTGTGCCGCCCACCTCCGTCGGACGCGCTCCCTTTGGCGCAAGACTGGACCCTCTCAGAAGACTCAGCTCAGCACATCAAAGACCTCCCCCTGGACATTCTCCACCACGACCCCCCCCCCCCCATTGGGCAAAAGATTCAAAAGCCTGAAAGCAGGTACCACCAGGCTCAGAGACAGCCATCTATCCTGAGGTTATCAGTCTGTGGAACGGACGTTTCGTACCGTATGTATCCTGCCTGCACCTTGGTATATATGACATTATCAGACCAATACTATACGAGTGTTGCACTTCCAAAGACGTACCAATTGGTAGGTTAATTTGTCATTGTAAATTTCCCATGATTAGGGTAGAGTTAATTATTATGGGTTTCAGAGCGGTGCGCCTGAAAGGGCTGGAAGGCGCTGTATCTAGTTAGATAGACAAAAGATAGAGAGATAGATAGCGGATATAAGATAGATAGACAGATAAAAGCAAGCATGGAGTTCTTCCCGTGTTCTGACAATGTGCATTGCCCAATCACCGGCAGAAAGGAAGAGAAGATTATACCCTGACTGTTTCAATCAGAGGATCTTGCTGTGGGCGAATCGGTTGCAGTCTTCCCTGCTTATTAACAGAAACCGTGTTTAAAAATGTTATTGCAAAGAGTGTACTGAAGCTGTGAAAGGTGTAATATATAAATGCAAGCCATTTATCTTTTCTCCATCACTTTGAAGGGCCAATTTGATCACAATGGAAGTTCAATTCATGGGCCGCTGTTCGACAGCCCGGCGAAGGTCCCACTCGTCGGCTCCCACTGACAGTGACAATAGACTGATGAGCCGCGGCTGCCGCAAGCGTGAGGCAGCCGTGCCGGCGGACGGGAGAGGCAAAGGGCAAAATAGCGGGAGCGAGGGAGGTTTCTTCATCTGCGCTCCTCTAAACCACGGGAGATCCGCTCATCTGCTTAAATGGTGTTGTTTCAGGGGCCGCTCGGATGTCGCCGAGAAGCAATTTGTCCCCAGCATCACTAATTTAATTTCAGATAAACTGTCCCAGTGATGTGCTCACTGATGATGAATTAGTCACCATTCAGTTTCAGGGTCTCCACAGGGAGTCACCCACACTCCATTTGTTACACGTTAGTAATGCATTCGGTGGCTCGAGGGCGCATGTTGCAACCCCTCCCCCCTAACCAGCTCGCTGGCTGTGTTAGGAATCCTCGCTGTCAGTTACACTCTGAAACCCACAAGACTACAGGTCAAAATACCATCTAATTAATTTCAAATTAGATTATCCAATGCGTCAGTTTCAGAAGCTATAAGTTTTTCCACTATTAGGGCAGTGAATCTTCGGAATTCGTTGTCGCGAGTGGCTGTGGAGGCCGGGTCATTGGGAGTATTTAAGGCAGAGGTTAATAGGTTCTTGATTAGTCAGGGTGTGAAAGGTTATGGGGAGAAGACTAGAGAACAGGATTGAGAGGGAAATGGCCTGTGGTCTTATTAATGTCGCTCATTTTACATTAGGGGATCGGTATGGATTATGCAATAACTCATCCACGCCTCACACCCCTTCTCCCTCCTATATACAGTCCATCCCTTAAACCTTTCCCCAATCTGCAGACCCCACCAACCCTCTCATCCCATTTTCAACGTCAACCCTCACCCTATCCCCAAAACCACACCTCACCCAAATATCCACACTTAGCCGTCACACCCCGCCCGAGTATACCTCCATCCATCCTGGGCTACCCATGTCGTCTTGGCCCCCAATTCTCACATCCCTCCCCGTCACACCCTCAATTCCCCAACCACCCGTCCATCCTAACACTCTGCACTCACCCGCCCCAAGCCTCATCGCAACCCCCCTCCCCACATGCCCCACCCATCCCAACTCCTTCCAATACTCCCCCCCCCCCAGGTCACCTTGCACTTCCTCCCGTCCACCGTCTCCTCCTCGAACTCCTCGCCGATGGTGAAGTTGATCTCGGTGGTCCTCACTGTGGTTGACGTCTTGATGTAGAAATGGTCGCCGTCTTGCCGGATCTCCACCAGGGGTTTGGAAGCAGCCGCCACCGCCACTTTCCTCAGCATCGCGTTGACTCCTGAAACGGCAACCGCTGGAGATTGACAGAGATGGACCAAAACCTCTCACACATAATGTCCCGGAACAGACAGTTGGGCTGGCTTTAGGTGATTAAACAAGTCCTTTTGTCACCGGGACGTGAAGAACAGTCAGTATTTTCTATTCTAGGAACGAAATAGAACTGTTCTATAACATTGACCAGTTCGGAGCAGCATTTGCCGGAGGCGGCAACATAACGCGACCCGACCCCTGACACTCGCACACCCAGGCTACCCGAACTATCAAACTGGCTGAACAATGACGCCAGTGAACGAGGGGTTGGCCGGGCAGTATTTATTCTAGGAGGGAACGTCCAGAGGCACGTGTGGGAATTTCAATATGTTAACATGATGAATTAAAGCTAACTTCCATTAAAACCCTAATTTGTTTTGCAGAGTAAGGAATCTGCCCTTTTTACGCAGTCTGTGCCACACGTGCCTCCTGACCCCACCACTGTTCCCCGTGAAGCAGGGTGGTAAGCTTGTCTTCTCCGGGGTCATCTTGAACGAGCAACACAATTCCCGCTCTCTGGATGAATTTGAACAAAATCGCAGCGTCACGGCGTCCACAGGACACAGAAACAGGCCCTTCACCCCACAGTATTTTTCAAAGCGACCATCGAGCACCCATCTACACTACTCCCATTTGATCCCGAACCTTCAACGCCCTGGCAGTTCAAATGTTGAATGCTGCATGTTGCGAGAGCCTCGGCTCCGCTATGCGTGCACTCCAGATCCCGGACACCCTCTCGGTGAACGCAGTTCCCAGCGGAACCTCCGACTCCTTGCATTAACCCTCCCGGCCTAGTTTTAGATACCCCTGCCATGGGGGGGGGGGGGGTTCTTACTGCCTGCCCAGAATATTTCCCTCATAATTCTATACACGCCAGTTATCAGTCACATTTACATCGAAATATCTGTCAATATATACACGTTTCGATATTTTGATGGACTTCTGACAAAGCCCAAGTTGGTGCCGTCTTTCTTTGATTCTGGAATGGTTATGGTTCTGTGAGTATGCCTGCAAGATGAATCTCAGACAACACACATCAAGGTTGCTGGTGAACGCAGCAGGCCAGGCAGCATCTCTGGGAAGCGGTACAGTCGACGTTTCGGTCTGAGACTCTTCGTCAGGACCTCGTCCTAGAGATGCTGAGTCCTGACGAAGGGTCTCGGCCCGAAACATCGACTGTACCTCTTCCTAGAGATGCTGCCTGGCCTGCTGCGTTCACCAGCAACTTTGATGTGTGTTGCTTGAAATTCCAGCATCTGCAGATTTCCTCGTGTTTGAATCTCGGGGTTGTCTATGGTGACTTAGATGTAGTTTGATAATAATGTACTTTGAACTTCGACATCCGAACCCGGCTTCCACCAGGTATGAGCTTTGCACGGGCGTAAGGACCGGTCCCTCCCGGATGCGACTATCACGGAGCAATTACAGGTACTGTAACGGGTCTATCGATGACGGATACGCACAAAATGCTGGAGGAATTCAACAGGTCAGTCAGCGGCTGTGGAGGGGAATAAACCGTCGGCGTTTCGGCCCTCATCGGGACGGGAAAGGAGGAGGGCAGAAGTCAGAAAGTCAGTGATCATGATGTTGCCGCCCTGCGAAACATCCTCTCCATGTTCTCCGAAATGTTCGGTAGGTTTGTCCGAACCTTATTGCTCTTTCTCTTTCTACTTCAGGAACAATAAACAAAGACCGATGGGTTGGCTTATTAAAAATTTAAAAGTTAAACCAAGCTATCGACAAAGACACAGCCAGGTCTGATCTCTGCATCTCCATCATTTAGAACAGCAAGGATCGATACAAACAGGGATTTTTGCTTCAGGGGCTACGTGTAAAACAAAAGCCTTACCTAGCACTTTCAACAGTTCGTCGAAATTCTCGCTGCTCTTCATCTTCCAAGTACCGGCGAAGTTGGGCATGATGTATGAGTTTTGCTGCCGACACCGGGTGCTGTGCTGGGGAGGGTTTCTCCGTACAGTAAAGCGGTTCCCACAGACTGGCTGCTCGCAGACACACAGCCTCTCCGCTGACCCTCAAACTCTGCGGCTCATTACGCGCAGGGTCTCGGCTCTGAACCACACGCCCCGCTGCCAGTCCGAGCCCACCCCGCGGCGGCCCGATATTTAAAGCGACAGGAGCCTCTTGGCTTCTTTATGTCTGGTCGATGGGCGGGGCGTGCTTCACTGTCGCCGCTTTCAGAACAGCTGAAACAACTCAGCCTGGGGTTCCCCAGGGCCAGATATTCCCCACCCCCCAACTCTGTCCTCCCCTTGGTCTCACTCACCAATCATTGACCCTTGCCCACACCGTTCCCTACCACCCCGGGTGTGGATTTCAAACCCACCGAGCATAATATGAGCATCATCCCTTCAGTGTCCAAGAACACAAAGAATGCAGAACGTGCCAACGTTGGTAACCTCCTATAAAATGCCACCAAATATTCATCCACGTTTTAAAATCCCCTCCGCTTTGTGTATCTTCAGCCCTAGTTTCAGCCTATTGTTACTAAGCTCTCGCCGCAACACCCCCCCCCCCCATGCTAAGGTAGGGAAAGCTGTGAAACCCTTTGCTCGCTCCCTGCTATTCTCATTTACAGTTGCATCTGGTGTAAGCTTTCAGCCATTCTGTCCTCTTAATCCTTTCCAGCTGCATGAGGCTCGGTTCTTCCAAGCCTGGCCTTCTCTTGCCCCTCCTCTAGCTGGGAACCCTAGACTCCTCGCCGCTGGGAAATACCCGTCCTCTTTTGCTTCATCACTTCTGCTCACCTTTGTATACCTGTTGTCATCCCTCTTTCTTTCTAGTCCCGATAAAGGATCTTTACCCAAATTGTTAGCTGCTCATTTCTCCCCCTAGACCCTGCCTGACCCAATGAGTTTCGCTGTCGCCCTTGTGTGTGGCTCCAAATTCCCAGCATCCGTATCCCAGTTCTGCACATATGTCACCTTGGTTCAAATCTTCCCTGAACATTCATTCTGGGGCTGTGGAGAATAATGGCACTTCCCACCCACCACATGATGCCCCAGAAAATGTGGGCAGATTTTGGACCTGCCAGACTGGTCGCGGCGAAGCGCGGACTGCACAGTCCCACAGCAGGTAGAGACACTGCCTGATAGCTCCAGGTTCGATACTGGAATTAGATTTGGATTTGGTTTATTATGGTCACTTACTGTTCAGGCAGATCACTTCATTACACTGTGTACTGGGTCAAACAAAGTAAAACAATTAAAATGCAGAATAAGGCGTGACAGCTACAGAGAAAGTGCAGGGCAGGTGGGCAGTAAGATGCAAACTCATAACAAGGTACAGCAAGAATCCATCTTATTGTGCTAGGGAACCATTCAATAGTCTTAGGACAGCAGGGTAGAGGCTGTCCTTGATCCTGATGGTCCAAACTTTCAGGCTTTGGTATCTTCTGCCTGATGGGAAAGGGGAGACAGAGAATGTCCAGAGGGGAGGGGGTCTTTGATTACGCTGGCCACAGATGCAGCGAGAAGTATTCATAGAATCCATGCAGGGGAGGTTGGCTTCTGTAAGGAGCTCAGCTCTGTCCACAACTCTCTGCAGTTTCTTGTGGTCATGAGCGATGCAGCTGCCATTCCAAACTGTGACGTCCCCAGAGGAGATGCTCTGATAAATATTGTTAAGGGTTGATGCGGACACGTCAGACTTCTTCAGCCTCATCAGGTAGTAGAGGTGCTGGTGAGCTTTCTTGGCTGTGACATCTACGTGGTTGGGCAAGCAGAGGCTGTTGGTTATCTTCAAGGAGCCTGAAGCTCTCAACTTCAGCATCGTTGTCGTAGAGAGGAGGATGTGCATTCCACCACACCCCCCACCCATCACCTCCTGAAGTCAATTACAGGCTCTTTAGTTCTGCTGACATTGAGAAAAGCTTGTTGTCTTGACACCGTGTTACTATAGTGTACCCTGACTGACCATATTGTAC
The DNA here is from genome assembly GCF_030028105.1 of Mobula birostris. Lineage (NCBI taxonomy): Eukaryota > Metazoa > Chordata > Chondrichthyes > Myliobatiformes > Myliobatidae > Mobula > Mobula birostris. Next base: position 14,942,917 of record NC_092387.1, on the reverse strand, counting down.
CCTGACTGACCATCACCATACTGTACTCTGACTGATGGTCACCATCACTGTACCCTGACTAACTGTCACCATACCCTGACTGACCGTCACTGTACCCAGACCAACTGTCACTGCACCCTGACTGACCATCACTGCGCTCTGACTGACCGTTACTGCACCCTGACTGATCGTCACTGTATCCTGACTAACCATCCTTGTACTCTGACTGACCATCACTGCACCCTGACTGACCATCACTGTACCCTGACTGACCATCACCATACCCTGACTGACCATCACTGTAGCATACCCTGACAGACTTCACTGTACCTTGACTGACCATGACAGTACCATACCCTGACTGACCATTACTGAAGCAGTACCCTGACTGACTGTACCATAACCTGACTGACCGTCACTGTACTGTACCCTGACTAGCTGTCACTGTACCCTGACTGACCGTCACCGCATCCTGACTGACTGTGGGAGGAAACCAGAGCACCCGGAGGAAACTCGTGCATTCCGTAGGGAGACATAAAGAGACCTCTTACCAATGATGACAGAGTTGCCCTTTGACCTCTGACACCCTGATCTGTAATAGTGTGGCATAAACCATTTGCTGTGTAGCATCACATTGAAGATTCAAGATTCAGGATTCTTAATATCATTTCCTGTACTCAAGTGTAAAAGAGAACAAAATAATTGATGCTCTATGTCGAATGCAGTACACAAGAAATACAATAAGATAAAGAACACAATAATAATAAAAAAAACAATATATAAAATACATAAGATAGCTTATATCCACAGATTGATTGTATGTCCGTAAAGCACAGGAGTGTCTGTACATGAGGTGACGGACAGGAAATGGTAAAGTAGTGCTCATTGGGGATGTGATGGGGTGGTTTAGTGGGTGGAGGTGTTGATCAGCCTTACTGTTTGGGGAAAGTAGCTGTTTTAGAGTCTGGTGATCCTGGCCTGGATGCTATGTAGCCTCCTCCCTGATGGGAGTAGGACAAAGAGTCCATGAGCAGGGTGGGTGAGATCCTTCTTCATGTTACTGGCCCTTTTCTGGTGCCTTTCTCTATGATGGTGGGTAGGCTGGTGCCAGTGGTGCCTTGGGCAGTTTTGATGACACACTTTAGCACCTTCCTGTCTGCCGCAGTGTAGTTTTCATACCAAGCAGTGATGTAGCTTGTTGGGATGTTCCCTACTGCGCATTTGAAGAACGATGTTAAGTATGGATGAGCAAAATCCAGCTCCGTTCAGCTTTCTCAGAAAGAGGAGGCACTGGTGAGCTTTCTGGACTACGTAGGATGTGTTCTGGGACCCTGATGTGCACTCTCAGGGGTTTGAAACTACTTGCAGTGAAGTTAGATCAAGGTAAAAGAAGTGGCAGAGGAAATAAAACCAATATTGTTCTCACTTCTGTGGAAGACACAGATACGCTTCCAGAAAGACTAAGGAATTAAAGGTCTGGAATGAATGAGTTCAATGAAACTCATATTTGCCAAGAAAAAGATGGAACTTAAGGTGATAAATTCCCGGGATCTGATAACCTACATCCGAAGGTTTTGAACAGTATGAAATAAGGAAGTGTGCACAAGTTCTAGAATGGCTTCCAAAGATTGGAACGAAATGCCCTTGGAAAGGCAGGAGAGCAAAAGCAGGAAACCACAAAGTCTGTTGATGTGAGTAGTACTGGAAGTGCTTGAAACTATAATGGAAGCAGCGATGAAGCACTTCGAAAATGATCTCAATGGGACAAACTTGCTTGGAATTGGTGTTAAAGGTGGAGCTGTGAAAAATACCGATCTCTGGTGCTGTCTGTGTGGAGTTTGCTTGTTCTCCCCGTGACTGCGTGTGTTTCCTCTGGGTGTGCTGGTTTCTCCCCACACCCTGAAGACGTACTGAATGGCTAATCCGTTGCTTTATATTGCTCCTGTATAGGTGGGTGGCAAGAGAATTAAGAAAGTTGACTTCATATGAGAGAGAAAGGCTTATGAGGAAATACCAGGGGAATGGGGTCTGATGGGATTGTTCTAAGAGCTGACATAGACTCAATGGGCTGAATGGTCTCGCTTCTTATAATATATAAAAATATAACCAGTCATGTGGCATATCTAACACAGTAGTGTTGGCTTGAGCAAATACAGATGGCTGATTTCCTTTGGAGTGAAGGAAGAGATACAAAGAGAAGTTCAACCCACTCTAAGTGCACGTCACTATAATGGCCGCTTTACTGTTGCCTAGTGTCAGAGGAACAGCCCAACAGAAATTCATTGCTTCATGGGACCTTTGCTGCACATAGCCAGGGAGAAATTCCTTCCGCAGTCTTTTTAAGATGAGCACGGTAACAATTAGCATGTTGAGAGATAAAATCACAGGCTGCAAAGAATGTGCTGTATGCAAAGTTCTTCTGATTATTGATCAGGACTTCTGACTGGCCAACTGCCCCCAGGCAGGGTGGGGGCAATTGATCAATCTAACTGCATCGTTGTAAATTATTTCACAACAAAAGAGTCAGAGGTGTACAGATGAGGCTCGGGGACCTGGGCTCCCCTTAACAAATTTACTTGCAGCAGATAATAAGGCCAGAGGAGATACTTAGCATTTATTGATTGAAGAGCAGACCGAATCCTGGTTGACAGTCCCACCTCAGCGAAAGCAATAAATCACTTCTGCACACTGCTGGAGAACAAAACATGGTCGCTGCGTGGAATAATTCCCTGGTTGTGTATAAATAGGTTTTAATGCTAAACTTAAAAAAATGGGAAATAAATTATAAGCATATCATTGTGGGTGGCAAATGTTCCAAGTAAATGCAAAGAAAATTAGAAGTGGAACGTAGTGACTGATGTGTTAATTGTACATTAATCTTTAAAAACAATGTTCCCCAGCTGATAGCAAATATCCTTCCTCCTGATTGTTCCCAGTTGGTGCAGATCATATAATAATGCATCATTGTGTGCCGAATGTACAAGAATATTTTGTCTGAAAATTATCCCTTATAAAAAAACAAACATGAGAAACGTTCTCTTTGTGGGTTTACAGGATCTCACTGAACGTAATGAATCATTTACAGTACTGTGCAAAAGTCAAAGGTATATATATATATATACAGCTGGGGTGCTTAAGCCTTTTACACGGTACTGTATTTGTCAACCTGGAGCAGAGAGCGAGCTTGTAAGTCTGGCAGGAGTGAAAGATGTTGGGAATAGTGAGGGTGGAGTGCCGCGGGAGGGCTGATGGACCAGGTGGCAGAGAAGGGGTGCCAGGTGCAGACACACCCATCATTGAGACTCCAGGCAAGGTCATTTGATTCCAAACAATTGGTTTATTGATCATTACACAATGTCTTTCTGGTGCTTCCTGCTCTCTCCCCTCTCCCTTCCCTTCTTCCCAACCATGATTCCCCTCTCCCTGTCCCCTTCCCACTCTCAATCCACAATAGAGACTCATATCAGAATCAGGTTTATCATCACTTACATATGTCATGAAATTTGTTTTTTTTTCTGGCAAAGTACAGTGCTATACATAAATTTACTACAGTACTGTGCAAAAACCTTAGGCACCCTAGCTATATACATGTGCCTAAGACTTTTACACAGTACTATATATATATATTTACACAGTACTGTGTGTATGTATGTGTGTGTGTGTATAAACAAAAAGCTGGAGGAGCTCGGCGGGTCTGGCAGCATCTGTGGAGGGAAATGGATAGTCGTTTTGGGCTGAGCCTCTTCATTTGGACTGACAAATATAGGAGAGAAAGCTAGTAACTTAGGACAAGAGCTGGCAAGTAGTTAGGTGGATCCAGCTGATGGGGGTAATAGGCCATTGCAGGTGGAAATTGTGACAGGGTCTGGGAGGTGGAGGAGATGAAGGGCTGCAGATGATGGAATCTGGTCAGAGCATGGAATCAAATGAGGGAGGTGAGGTGGGCAAATAGGACGATGGAAGGAAGGGATAGCGGACCCAGTAGGGGGAATGCATGGGTGATGGGCTAATGGTGTAGGTGGAGGAGGGGACAGAAACAGAGTGATTGGAGGCTGGGGGGTATGGAGTTGGCATTGGAGGCTGAGGGGTATGGAGTTGGTATTGGAGGCTGGGGGTATGGAGTTGGCATTGGAGGCTGGGGTATGGAGTTGGTGTTGGCAGCTGAGGGTATGGAGTTGGTATTGGAGGCTGGGGTATGGAGTTGGCATTGGAGGCTGGGGGTATGGAGTTGGTATCGGAAGCTGGGGGTATGGAGTTGGTATTGGAGGCTGGGGGTATGGAGTTGGTATTGGTGGCTGGGGGTATGGAGTTGGTATTGGAGGCTGGGGGTATGGAGTTGGTATTGGAGGCTGGGGGTATGGAGTTGATATTGGAGGCTGGGGATATGGAGTTGATATTGGCGGCTGGGGGTACGGAGTTGGTATTGGAGGCTGGGGGTATGGAGTTGGTATTGGAGGCTGGGGGTATAGAGTTGGCATTGGAGGCTGGGGGTATGGAGTTGGTATTGGAGGCTGGGGGTATAGAGTTGGTATTGGAGGCTGGGGTTATGGAGTTGATATTGGAGGCTGGGGTATGGAGTTGGTATTGGAGGCTGGGGGTATGGAGTTGGTACTGGAGAATGGGGTATGGAGTTGATATTGGCGGCTGAGGGTATGGAGTTGGTATTGGAGGCTGGGGTATGGAGTTGGCATTGGAGGCTGGGGGGTATGGAGTTGGTATTGGAGGCTGGGGTATGGAGTTGGTATTGGAGGCTGGGGTATGGAGCTGGTATTGGAGGCTGGGGTATGGAGTTGGTATTGGAGGCTGGGGGGTATGGAGCTGGTATTGGGGGCTGGGGTATGGAGTTGGTATTGGAGGCTGGGGGTATGGAGTTGGTACTGGAGGCTGGGGTATGGAGTTGGTATTGGAGTCTGGGGATATGGAGTTGGTATTGGAGGCTGGGGGTATGGAGTTGGTATTGGAGGCTGGGGATATGGAGTTGATATTGGAGGCTGGGGTATGGAGTTGGTATTAGAGGCTGGGGGTATGGAGTTGATATTGGAGGCTGGGGTATGGAGTTGGTATTGGAGGCTGGGGATATGGAGTTGGTATTGGAGGCTGGGGGTATAGAGTTGGTATTGGAGGCTGGGGATATGGAGTTGATATTGGAGGCTGGGGTATGGAGTTGGTATTGGAGGCTGGGGGTATGGAGTTGGTACTGGAGAATGGGGTATGGAGTTGATATTGGAGGCTGGGGATATGGAGTTGGTATTGGAGGCTGGGGGTATAGAGTTGGTATTGGAGGCTGGGGATATGGAGTTGATATTGGAGGCTGGGGTATGGAGTTGGTATTGGAGGCTGGGGGTATGGAGTTGGTACTGGAGAATGGGGTATAGAGTTGATATTGGCGGCTGAGGGTATGGAGTTGGTATTGGAGGCTGGGGTATGGAGTTGGCATTGGAGGCTGGGGGGTATGGAGTTGGTATTGGAGGCTGGGGTATGGAGTTGGTATTGGAGGCTGGGGTATGGAGTTGGTATTGGAGGCTGGGGGGTATGGAGCTGGTATTGGAGGCTGGGGTATGGAGTTGGTATTGGAGGCTGGGGGTATGGAGTTGGTACTGGAGGCTGGGGTATGGAGTTGGTATTGGAGGCTGGGGGTATGGAGTTGGTATTGGAGGCTGGGGTATGGAGTTGGTATTGGAGGCTGGGGGGTATGGAGCTGGTATTGGAGGCTGGGGTATGGAGTTGGTATTGGAGGCTGGGGGTATGGAGTTGGTACTGGAGGCTGGGGTATGGAGTTGGTATTGAAGGCTGGGGGTATGGAGTTGGTATTGGAGGCTGGGGTATGGAGTTGGTATTGGAGGCTGGGGGTATGGAGTTGGTATTGGAGGCTGGGGGTATGGAGTTGATATTGGAGGCTGGGGTATGGAGTTGGTATTGGAGGCTGGGGATATGGAGTTGATATTGGAGGCTGGGGGTATAGAGTTGGTATTGGAGGCTGGGGGTATGGAGTTGGTACTGGAGGATGGGGTATGGAGTTGATATTGGAGGCTGGGGTATGGAGTTGGTATTGGAGACTGGGGGTATGGAGTTGGTACTGGAGGATGGGGTATGGAGTTGATATTGGAGGCTGGGGGTATGGAGTTGGTATTGAAGGCTGGGGTATGGAGTTGGTATTGGAGGCTGGGGTATGGAGTTGGTATTGGAGGCTGGGGTATGGAGTTGGTATTGAAGGCTGGGGTATGGAGTTGGTATTGGAGGCTGGGGTATGGAGTTGGTATTGGAGGCTGGGGGTATGGAGTTGATATTGGAGGCTGGGGTATGGAGTTGGTATTGGAGGCTGGGGTATGGAGTTGGTATTGGAGGCTGGGGATATGGAGTTGATATTGGAGGCTGGGGGTATGGAGTTGATATTGGAGGCTGGGGTATGGAGTTGGTATTGGAGGCTGGGGATATGGAGTTGATATTGGAGGCTGGGGGTATAGAGTTGGTATTGGAGGCTGGGGGTATGGAGTTGGTACTGGAGGATGGGGTATGGAGTTGATATTGGAGGCTGGGGTATGGAGTTGGTATTGGAAGCTGGGGGTATGGAGTTGGTACTGGAGGATGGGGTATGGAGTTGATATTGGAGGCTGGGGGTATGGAGTTGGTATTGGAGGCTGGGGTATGGAGTTGGTATTGGAGGCTGGGGTATGGAGTTGGTATTGGAGGCTGGGGATATGGAGTTGATATTGGAGGCTGGGGATATGGAGTTGACATTGGAGGCTGGGGTATGGAGTTGGTATTAGAGGCTGGGGGTATGGAGTTGGTATTGGAGGCTGGGGTATAGAGTTGGTATTGGAGGCTGGGGATATGGAGTTGGTATTGGAGGCTGGGGGTATGGAGTTGGTATTGGAGGCTGGGGTATAGAGTTGGTATTGGAGGCTGGGGATATGGAGTTGATATTGGAGGCTGGGGTATGGAGTTGGTATTGGAGGCTGGGGGTATGGAGTTGATATTGGAGGCTGGGGTATTGAGTTGGTATTGGAGGCTGGGGATATGGAGTTGATATTGGAGGCTGGGGGTATAGAGTTGGTATTGGAGGCTGGGGGTATGGAGTTGGTACTGGAGGATGGGGTATGGAGTTGATATTGGAGGCTGGGGTATGGAGTTGGTATTGGAGGCTGGGGGTATGGAGTTGGTACTGGAGGATGGGGTATGGAGTTGATATTGGAGGCTGGGGGTATGGAGTTGGTATTGGAGGCTGGGGTATGGAGTTGGTATTGGAGGCTGGGGATATGGAGTTGATATTGGAGGCTGGGGGTATGGAGTTGATATTGGAGGCTGGGGTATGGAGTTGGTATTGGAGGCTGGGGATATGGAGTTGGTATTGGAGGCTGGGGTATGGAGTTGGTATTGGAGGCTGGGGGTATGGAGTTGATATTGGAGGCTGGGGTATGGAGTTGGTATTGGAGGCTGGGGTATGGAGTTGGTATTGGAGGCTGGGGATATGGAGTTGATATTGGAGGCTGGGGGTATGGAGTTGATATTGGAGGCTGGGGTATGGAGTTGGTATTGGAGGCTGGGGATATGGAGTTGATATTGGAGGCTGGGGGTATAGAGTTGGTATTGGAGGCTGGGGGTATGGAGTTGGTACTGGAGGATGGGGTATGGAGTTGATATTGGAGGCTGGGGTATGGAGTTGGTATTGGAAGCTGGGGGTATGGAGTTGGTACTGGAGGATGGGGTATGGAGTTGATATTGGAGGCTGGGGGTATGGAGTTGGTATTGGAGGCTGGGGTATGGAGTTGGTATTGGAGGCTGGGGTATGGAGTTGGTATTGGAGGCTGGGGATATGGAGTTGATATTGGAGGCTGGGGATATGGAGTTGACATTGGAGGCTGGGGTATGGAGTTGGTATTGGAGGCTGGGGATATGGAGTTGATATTGGAGGCTGGGGATATGGAGTTGATATTGGAGGCTGGGGTATGGAGTTGGCTGTGAGTAGGAGGAAGTGCTTGAATCACAAGGTGAGGAAAAAGGGACAGAGGTGGAGCAGTTTACCTGAAATTGGAGAATTGACAAATGCTAAGCTGGGGGTTTGAGGACCTTTTAGGGGGAGGGAATAGGGTTGGGGGTCAGCAGACTACTGTAGTGAACATATCAGCTCTCCCAATCTCCTGTCTAACACTGTATTTAGGTGTTACAACCTATCACAGACCCTGTGGTTCATCCGTATACCCGGAGCAAATTCAGAGGCAGTCGGCACTACCCTGTAATACCAAACTCATAGTGGAACATGTTTAAAGGACAGACATCTGTTCGTGCCTCTGATAGATCTTGGCTCCTCCAGTTCTTTGCATATAGTCACCAATAAAGCAGATCCTTCTCTGAAGAGAAACACTGGATAGAACCAGTGGGTCAGACAATATCTGAGTAGACAGAAACAGAGTCAGTGTTTCGGGTCAGTAGGCTTCATTCCAATTTTAACTTCAGTGGCTCATTTATTCCCACCGCCTCATGTTGCACAAGCTGATCCCAATGACAGCTTGCATCTGATTTGACATGGTAGAGGGGTCATATAGAATGCACTGCAAAATGAATGAGCTCTTAACTGAATCAAAGACCCCAATGTGCTCCACAAGAGTGACCCATGGCAAATCATGTCAGAAGCTGGTAGGATAAGGGAGAAAAATGGTGAAAATCAAAAAAAAAACAACTCACAGATACTGGAAATCTAAAATAGGGGAAAAAAAGAATATGCTTGAAATACTCAGCCAATCATGCCACATTTGTGGGATGAGAAGCAGATTTAATGCTTTGTTCAAAGCTCCTTCCTAGTTTGGCTGAGTATTTACGGCACCTCCTGTTTTTAACTTCCAAGAGACTAAATTATCAGTCACAAGTTTTAAGGCATGTCTTGAAGTAGAGCTTGTTGACTGCACTGTCAATAATATTCTCAACAAGAGTTTGAAAGTTGTGGCTTGCATTGCTGGATACATTAGGAAAAGGTGATGTCCAGACCTAAAGACAGCGGGCGCTCAAAGGAGAGAGTGTTTCATACCCAGGACGGAAATGTGAGAGTGAGCCCTACAGACGGACAAGGTAAATATAATCGAATGAAGAAAGGTGATCTGAAGCACAAGCTGATGCATGATTGGCCATGAAGGGGGACGGGAACTGGGGTAATAGGGCAGATGATGGGGTAGTTGGTTTACAAACAGAGGCGGTGTGTAGTGAGACTCCTAGTAAAGTGAGGCTGATGATAGGGCAAAATTGTCGTCAATGGGATGAGTTGCAACGTAAAAGGCAGACAAAATCAAAAAGGGGGAATATACGACTGGAGGTGTTATAGTTGAATACACACAGTATACAGAATAAGGTAGGTGATCTTGTAGCACAGTTGCAGATTGGCACGTATGATGTTGTGGGCATCACTGAGTCAAGGCTGAAAGAAGATTATAGCTGAAGCTTAACGTCCAAGGATACACATTGTATTGAAAGGGCAGGCAGGTAGGCAGAGGGGCTTGAGTGGTTCTGTTAGTAAAAAATGAAATCAAATCATTAGAAAGATGTGACATAGGATCAGAAGATATAGAATCATTGTGGACAGAGACGTGGTCTACAAATTGCAATGGGAGATGTTAAAAGGGCAATGTTACAATAGTCATAGGGGATTTCAATATTCAGATAGATAGCAAAAATCAGATTGGTGCTGGATCCCAAGAGGAGGAATTTCTAGAATGCCTATTTAGAGCAACTCATGGTTGAGCCCACTAAGGGTTCAGCTTTTCGGGTTTAGATGCTGTGCAGTGGACCAGAATTGATTTGAGAGCTTAAGGAACCCTTAGGGAAGTGATCATAATATGATTGAATTCACCCTGCAATTTGAAAAGGAAAAGCTAAAGTCAGATGTATCAGTATTACAGTGAAGTAAAGGGAATTAAAGTGGCATGAGAGAGGAGCTGGCCAAAATTGATTGGAAAGAAACATTAGCAGGAAAGGAACACGGCAGAGAAACAATGACTGGAATGGGAGCAATTCATAAGGTGCAAGATATACACATCCCAAAGAAGAAATATTCTAAAGGCAGGATGCTGCAGCCGTGGCTGACAAGGGGAGTCAAAGCCAACGTAAAAGCCAAACAAAGGCATATAACAGAGCAGAAATTAGTGTGAAGTTAGAGAATTGGGAAGCTTTTAAAAACCAACAGAACGCAACTAAAGTTATAAAGAAGGAAGAGGTGGAATACAAAAGTAATCGAGCAAATAATATTAAAGAGGATAAAAAAGCTTCTTTGGATATATGAAGTTTAAAAGAAAGATGAGATATCAGACCACTGGAAAATGATGCTGAAGAGGTGATAATGGGGGACAAGATGAACTGAATAAATATTTTACTTGCGTCTTCACTGTGGAAGACACTAGTAGTATGCTGGAAATTCTAGAGTGTCAGGGAGCAGAAGTGTATGAAGTTGCCATTACTAGGGAGAAGGTTTTGGGAAACTGAAAAGTCTAAAGGTAGATGAGTCACCTGGACCAGGTGTTGTATACCCAAGATTCTGAAAGAGATGGCTGAAGAGATTGTGGAGGCGTTAGTATTGATCTTTCAAGAATCACTAGATTTTGGTATGGTTAAGGAAGACTGGAAAATTGCAAAGTTTGCCAGTCAGTCTGACCTCGGTTGTTGGGAAGATGTTGGAGTTGATTGTTAAGGATAAGGTCTCAGGGTACTTGGAAGCATATAATAAAATAGGCCATAGTCAACAAGGTTTCAGTAGGGGAAAATCTTGCTAGAAAAATCTGTTGGAATTCTTTGAAGAAATAACAAGCAGGATAGACAAAGGAGAATTGGTAAATGTTGTGTACTTGGATTTTCAGAAGGCCTTTGACAGGGTGCCACACATGAAGCTGATTAACAAGAGTACATGGTATTATAGGAAAGATACCAGCATGGATAGAGCATTGGCTGATTGGCAGGAGGCAAAGAGTGGGAATAAAGGGATCCTTTTCCAGTTGTCTACCAGTGAGCAGCGGTGTTCCACAGGGGTCTGTTATGGCTCCGATTGTTTTTACGTTATATGTTAATGATTTGGATGATAGAATTGATGGCATTGTTGCAAAGTTTGCAGAAAATATGAAAACAGGTGGAGGGACAGGTAGTTTTGAGGAAGCAGAGAGGCTGCAGATGACTTAGATAGATTAGAAGAAAGGGCAAAGAAGTGGCAGGTGGAATACAGTGTTAGGAAGTGTATGGTCATGCACTTTGGTTGAAGAAATAAAACCAGAGACTATTTTCTAAATGGAGAGAAAATTCAAAAAACTGAGGTGACTTGGGACCTGGGAGTCCTTGTGGGAGATTCCTTGAAGGTTACTTTGCAGGTTGAGTTGGTGCTGAGGAAGGCAAATGCAATGTTAGCATTAATTTTGAGAGGACTAGAATATAAAAGCAAGGATGGAATATTGAGGCTTAAAAGGCACTGGTGAGGCCTCAAGTGGAGTATTGTGAACAGTTTGGGACAGTAACCTAAGAAAGAATGTGCTGACGTTGGAGAGGGGTCAAAGGAGGTTCACAAAAGTGATTTCGGGATTGAGTGGCTTATCATATGAGGAGTGTTTGATGGCTTTGGGCCTCTACTCACTGGAATTCAGAAGAATGAGGGGTGACCACATTGAAATCTATCGAATATTGAAAGGCCACAGAGTTAGATTGCAACATCAGAGACACTGGCCTAATCCAATTAATGGAGCCATTTGCAAAGACATGGGTTTATTTTAACAGAGGTAAAACCACTGACAACATATTGTCTCACACACACACTCACAAAGAAGAACATCTACAAAGTATCTATTGTTCAAAGAATTACTTCATTGCTGTCATCTTAAAAGTTACGTGAGAACAATTGTGGAGTTGCCATCCTCAGGTGAATAATCCCATCCGGAGATGAGAATCGAGATTGCTTTTTGCAGAAGTCTATACGTACACAGCGTGCTTGTACATTGGGATTGACAGACTGCTCATTGAACAGCCCCACACTGGCAGTCCGAGATCCTTGCCCACAATGAGTTCCTTCCAGGCTACGTCTGTGCTAAGAAAATTGGGTCAATGGATTCAAAGCCTTGTCACTAAAAGAACCCTGAACATTGAATGCATCATTTCTTCAGCTTTCACTCCACACTGATGTTAACATTAATAGCTAACCAGGACTGTCATTATTAATGTAGACAGTGAGAGGTTATTTTTGTATAAAATAGTGTGTGCTGTAGCTCGTAACCAGGGGTGAACCAACATGTGACAGACAGTACAACCTGAGTAGCAATCAATGTGCTTTCAGAGAATCATAGAGCATTACAGCACAGCTGTCCATGCCAGACTGTTATACTGCCTAGTCCCATCAATCCACACCTGGATCATCACCTCCACACCCCTCTCATCCATGTACTTATCCAAACTTTTCTTAAATCAAACATAGAACAATACAGCACAGTGCAGGCTCAAATCAATCTAACCCTTCCCTCACACATAGCCCCCCATTTTTAATAAATGTGCAGTTGAATCCACTACTTCCTGCCATTGACAATGACGGACAATAAATATCATTCTCTACTATTGTAGCTCTGTGTATCTGGGGGCCCTTCCCACTGTCATTAACACATTATTCAGATATATTTCTGAATTAGGAGCATGATTAGGCCACTTGCCCCCTCAATACTGTTCCAAGATCCTGGCTGACCAGCCTTTGCATCGAGGAAGTTATTAATCTCTGTCTTCAAAACATTAAAAAGCTCTGCTTCCACTATTTCTGAAGAAAGACTGTTCCTTGACCCAGTGAGAGTGGAAAATTTGCTTAAGCTTGGGCATAAAAATAGCTAATCCCTTTTGGGCTTTGGTTATGTTGTTGTCAAAGTGGTTTCAGACGTCTAGAGAGGGAGTTCAGGTTCTCCTTAGACAGAATACTGTACCTTTCACTCTCTGACTAGTATTAAGCCAGGGAAGCGACCCTGGTGGAATGGTGTGCAGCACAGCAGGCCAGGAGATCAAACCTCTGCAGTACTGCCATATCTAGTCACAGGTCATGAGGAATAGTGGAGGAGGCCCCATAAACTTGCTTATCCTCAGTGACGGCAGGGCCCAGTTGGATAAGGCTGAGGCAAATACAAGTGTTAACTGGGTCATCTGTCTTGGCTTCCTCTTGAGATCACGATCATCACAGGAGCTAGTCCTCAATCAGACAGATTTACTCCACATGACATCAGGAAATGGCTGAGAGTACGAGACACAGGTATGAGAGGTTTTGAGACCCAATCACATCCCAGCTGGAGAACCATAAATATGGGCTCCAGAACTAGCTTGTGCCTGTAGCAAAGCGGTTACAATACTGGAATCTGCCTGGCGGTGTGGAAAATTGTCCCAGTAGGTTCCTTCCCCCCCTAAAACAACAGGACAAATCCCATCTGGCATACTGCCACCCGACCAATGTACTCTCAAAGTGATGGGAATGTTATTGATAGTGCTAGAGAGCAGATCACTAATGCCAGTTTGAGTTTCACTTCAGACTGCACCACTGCCTTAGTCCGGACATGATCCAAAGAGCAAAATTCCAAGGTGAAGTGGAGTAGCCATTCATTGGATCCTGTGGCATTCGGAAGCCCTGATAAAATTCAACTTATTGGTGTCAAAGGGGAACATTGCAATGGCTGGGGTTATACCTTATACAGAGGAGGATGGTCGTGGTTGTTAGAGGTCAAATATCCCAGCACCAGGTCAGTGCTGGAGGGGATCCCAGGGCACTATCCTGGGACCAAACTACTTCAACTACTCAAGGTCAGAAATGGGTTTGTTCAATGATGTACTCCTCCGTAACTGAGGAAGTCCATGCCTGCATGTAACGAGACCTCATGAGTGTGGCAAGGAGTGGCAGAGGGCAATAACACTTACACAGGTACCAGGCAATGCCATCTCCAAAAGGAGATACTAATACCCATCTTCAACATTCAATGTCATTACCATTGCTAGTAGCACTATCACTTATAGAAACAGAGTAAGTAGCAGGAAGAGAACATTCGGCCCTTTGAGACTGCTTTCCCTTTCAATAAGATCACCGTCTCATGGGTCGTCACTGAGCGGAAACTCAGATTGGCCAATCACTTTGACCCTGGGGCTACAGAAGCACATCTGAGGCTGGGTTCTCTCCGAAAGACTCTTCTCCTTCTGACATCCCCAATACCCTTTCACCATCTACATGTCACAAGTAAGAAGTATGAAGGAATACTGTCTACTTGCCTGATAAGGAAAGCTTGAAAAACAATGAACAAAGAAGACAACAAAACGTAGTGCAACTTCAGCCTGGGTTAGTTATTGTGAAAGTACCACCCAAACTCACAGTCTCTGCACCAAGGGCAAGAGCAATTGTACCATGGCAAAGCCACCATTCCCTCCATGATAAATATCAAACCATAGATTTGTGACAGTGGAAGGAGCCATCTGGTTCACAAAGTCCACATTGACTCATTGCACAGCAAATTGCTCAACTATCTCCCTCTTTTTTCCCTTATAAATTATTTCCCCTCCAAAACTTATCCTTGGAAACCCTACTAAATGAAATTTCCACCACCAGTGAATTCCAGGCCAGAACCACTCTCTGTGTATGAAACATTCTCCTCACAGTTCCACTGTGTACTTTTCCATCACTTTGAATCTGTGCGCTTTGTCTTTGACCCATTTGTTAATAGGACCATCACTTCATGGTTCTATCAGATCCTCGACATCTCTGTGTAATCTCCACTCAACCATCTCTGCTCCAGGGAAATCTGCCCTCTCCCTTCAATGTAACCTTGGAGCTGAAATTCTTCAGACTTGTAAATATTCTAGAGAACCCTTCTGCACTCCCTCTACGACAAGAACTGAGCATTAAACTCAGTTGAACCAGCGTCTCACAGGAGTTCAACATAACCTTCCTGCTTTTGTTCTGTTTTTGAAACAAGGATTTCACAAACACAAGAACGCCTGCAGATGCTGGAAACCCAAAGCAGTACACACAAGGTTCCTTCAGTTAGTCCTGACGAAGGGTCTCGGCCCGAAACGTCGACTGCACCTCTTCCTAGAGATGCTGCCTGGCCTGCTGCGTTCACCAGCAACTTTGATGTGTGTTGCAGTACACACAAGATGCTGCAGGGACTCAGCAGGTCAGGCAGCATCTATGGAAATTAATTTTCATGTGCTTTACTAATTGCATTCTCAACCATCCCTATTATTTAACATGGATTATTGCACAGGTCCCTCTGCTCCTGCACTGCCTTTAGAAAAACGCCAACCTATTAATGTCTTGTTGCAATGTAATGCTGTATCAGTTGCAACATAATGCTGTATCAGCTGGAATTTTGCACTGCCACTTTATCTAAGTTAATAATATGTTGCAGGAACAGGAGCAGTCACAGCACCTTTTACCATTGTCCTGAATTAAACACAAATATTTATCCAGACTCTCTGTCCAAACGTTGATTTCTTGTCCATTCTGCCACTGACTCTTCTGCTCCAAGACCCTTAATTTTGCTAACAATCTTTTTGTTGGACTTTGTCAGGCAGTCTTTGAAAACTCAGTAATCGCAGTAAATTCATCAACTATCACAGAATCAAATATCGCTGTGATGATTGTACACTCTAGTATCAATTGTTTGGCGACAATAAAGTATAAAGTATAAGTATAAAGTATAAATTATCTGTTAGCTAATCAAATATTACAGTCAGGTTAGTCAAACACAATATAACTTTAATTAATCCATACTGACCAATCTTTATTTCAATGGTTCAATGGTTCCATTTAATATCAGAGGACGTATACAGCATACAACCTGAAATCCTTACCCTTCACAGACATCCATGAAATAGAAAAAAACCCCAAAGAATGAATGACAGGAAAACGTTAGGACCCAAAGACCCCATCTGCCCCCATGCACATGCACGAGCAGCAGTAGAGCATCAGTCTTCCCCTCTCCTCCTCGCACCTCTCTCAGCAAAAGCATCAGCCTCCCCCCCCCACCACCACCACTGCCATGCAAGCAATGGCAAAGAGACCATGATAGAGAGTCCATCAAACTCCACTGTTCCCATCCCAACAGTTTGACATGCCACAGGGTCTCTCTCTCACTAACAGAGAGAGAGAGAGGGTATTGCTTCTGCCTCAGCGAGAGGGGAGGACAACAGCTCACTATTTCAACGTTCAACGTTACGGTTTGCAGCATTGCATTATTTCAAGTTTCTCCGACTCGAGAATTAGCAGCAAACTCTTTCCTACCATAGAGAGAGAGAGAGAGCAATTGCTCGTGCAGAGGCCTCCGACAGCCACACCCGCTGTCTTGATGTTCCAACCTCCCGCGATGCTTCAGTCTGCCACACCGGCGAGAAACGGGTTGTCCACAATGCCACACGAGGCCGCACCCTGAAGACGCACGTCCTTCGGGCTGCTCCTGGAGATATGAAAAACCTTAGGCCACTCAGCGAGCTCCAAGATGAAGAACTCAAACTTCTCTAAAAGTAGGCTAAAAGAAGATGGCGGCGTGACGCAGCTCGCAGCGGCCACTCTGGTGGTGATGTTTGTTATTTGTCAAGTAGGGTGCCGTGCACAATCCTGATTTGATGGAGACGGACGTGAGATCACGGAGGAACATCTGGTGAAACTTCTGAAATGCCTGCTTTGCTGCTGCTGCTACTGTGTGGTCCAGAATCTCCGGAGGGGAAGGCCCCGAGTCCTCGGCTTTGCTTGTTGCTCGGCGGCCGGTGCAGGGTCGAAGCGCTCAGCAGAGGATGGTGCTCGGAGAGGCTGCGTCGGAAGGGCTGGTCAGAGGCTCGAAGTTTTTGGACGGACTCAGAGCCCGCTGCAGTTGGGTGCTTCCAGTGGTGCTGCATCAGTGGGTTGGCAGCACTTGGGGGTTCATGGCAGGAAGAGAGTTTCTCCCTTCTGCCTCCTGCGTGAGATGATGAGTCTATCAGGACTGAGACTTTTTTTTACCATGCCCTTGGTCTGCTCTTTATCAAGTTATGGTATTGCTTTGCACTGTTGTAACTATATGTTATAATTATGTGGTTTTGTCAGTTTTAGTCTTGGTTTGTCCTGTGTTTTTCTTGTGATATCATTCTGGAGGAACATTGTATCATTTGTTAATGCATGCATTTCTAAATGACAATAAATGAGGACTGAGTGTCCTCATAATCTAATCTAATCTAATCTAATTACTTTCTTCATTATTGTTTTCAAAAGCTTTTCTGCCACCCCGGTTAAACTGACTGGCCCAGAGTGGCTGAAAATGTCTGATGCCTCTTTTTGAGCAAGATAGATTTTTACTATACAGGCCATCCCCAGGTAACAAACGGTCCTATTTCTACAGATGACCCTAAATTGGAAGATACACAAGAATCACTTGATATGAAACCGTGTCTCCACAGTTTTGTAATGAATTCCATCAAAAACACGTAAGACTAATAAGAAAAACAATTATTAAAAGTGGAGGGAGAGGAATCTGGTTCTACTGTTTGGGGTGGCTGGGAGCAAATATATGGATGTACTCCACGTTGGGATTTTGAATTTATTAATGTTATGGGTTCTCATTCAAATGCAGTCACGCTCATAAGTCACGTATTTGTAACCCAGGAACAGCCATATTGGAGAGTCGGTGCTCATGGGGAGCTAGCAGAAAGGTAGAGATGAGACCAATGATCAGATCAGCTTTGAACGATAGAGTTTCCTCGCCACCTCCTCCTCCCATTGCTTCAGTACCGTGCACAACTTCAACCATTCCTCTGACACTCAGCTGTATCTAGAATGATTATACCAAGCCCTTCTGCAAATTCTACCTCCAGACTGGGAAAAGTTTACTTAAAGCATAGACAGTCTTTCTAGTTAACAAGTTATCCCTCTTATCTTAATAAGTTAGTCATATTATTCCTCCTCTTATTACCTACTTGTAATTCACATACAAGGGAAAGCTCCTGGGTCCAATTTTATGTTCTATTGTGTCCTCCTTTGTCCTTCCCCACCACCAAGCTTATTACGCTCACTTCAGCTATCCACCGGATATATATCATCCTTGTTTCATTCTGTCCTCTATTTCCTTCGTAACCTCACAAGCTGTGGCTTTAGTTCCCTCATCCTACCCTTGATGGAAATGTACCTGGCCTCTACCTGAAATACCTCCACTTTAAAGATCATCTGTTAATCCATTACGATATCTGGTTTCTCTTCACCCTGGTCAGATCTTCTCTTATCACCTCAAAGTTAGACCTTCCATTGCACTTCCTTACTCAGTGACATCCCATTACATCGCTAGCACTTAGGACAGCTCCATCCCTTGGCCATCTTCTCTTTCGTGTCTCATGTTTGGTTCAGGGTCCTCATTTCTGCCCCATACCATCGCACACAGATATAGAAGGTTTCTTCATTGCTGTTTCTATAACAATCTTGTTTGAACAGTCAGGGTTATTAGCCCTGAACTGAACCCCCAAACCTGGAGGACCGGTGGACCACTCTTAGTGTGGCCTCTACCCTTTGACCTGTCTGGCATGGGTGACCCTACCAACAATCAAAGCACAAGGCCCTGGCTCCAGCCAACATAGCTTTCCGGGTCATTGAGGCATGCAAGCCTTCAAACCCTACCAGGGTGTGGTCCTCTTGAAGGATTGCAGTTTCTTATTAGTAACTAAAGTACTGATATCTAATCTGCTTGATAGACCTCCTTTTCCAGAACAAGAGTCATAAGACCCCCATCGCAATGGACCAAAATCATACATACAGAAATGTTGTTGGTGTAAAAAAACACCACAGATAAAAGATGAGCCATATTGTTGAATACTGAACCAGGCCAGAGAGGCTGGGTATCATACTCCCCTATTTCTGCACACCTAGCCAGTAGTTCTGCACTTACCTGGAGTGGAACTTCTGACATTAACTTCCTGCATGGACTCAGCATGATCACGGAGGTCCTACTCAAAGATCCTACAGGAATATTTTGAGAGAGAGCTGGGCCATCCACCATCCTACTCCTCTATCAAACATAAACAGTATAAATTAAACATATCATTAACAAGTTTTCACAACCAAGTATGTTTAGACATCATCCAGCAGACTCAAGATATATATTTATATAAAGATATTTTAAATCTAAGAAAACAATTAAAGAGAATCTTACGGATCTCAAGGCCCTGAAATTTACCACACTCCCTCACAGATGCTCCTCTCCATTGAAATAAATTTGGCACAAGTTCATTGGGCAGATTGGGCAGAAGTTGGCTGTTCACCACAAAACTCCACGAGGACTTCAGTGCTGAAATGGCATTCAGAATTGACCAGAGAAAGTTTGTTAGGAAATTGGTGACTTGTAAATTCATGTCTGAACCCTAAACTTCATAACAACTGCTTGGGGAAAAGTATGCATTATCAGGAAAGTCTAGGCTTTTGAATGTATAAATGCCTCCCTAGGGAGCTGATTTTAAGGACTAAACCCTAATTGACCTAAACATTGTTTCTGCAGATTAATTTTGAAGTCATACTCCATCCTCAACCCTAGCAGCTTTGCCCATGTCCACAGGCTACTGCCATCGTAAAACAGCTTGCTAGGATTGACATTATCTAGCCCTTGAGGGACTCAAGACACAATCTCTGCTCGGTATCGACCTTCTAACACAGTTCAGCATTTGATTCACCATTCACTGCCATTGGGAATAGTCGGAAAATCAATCACATGGATCTGTAAATGATTGGAAGTAGTCAACCACAGCTGAATTCGGCAGGAGATGTGAATTTAATTATGACTGACAGTGTCTCACTGCCCAGCAACATTTCATTTTGAAACTCTCACCCTTCTGTTCCCATGCTCTAGGTAGCTGTCCCCCAACCCCTTCTCTATAGTCCCCAGTTCTGCTACTCTCCACACACTCCTTAATGTTGCAATGCCCTACCCATATGCACAATAGGAGCAGCCATTAACCTGTCAAGAAATCAGCTCGACGCTACCTTCTTAGGGGATGGACAAAGAAATGCAGGGCTTGTCCATCATATCTATAATCTCAAAACATGGTTTTAAAAATTCTTACCACTTATATCAATTGGCTCACCTACTTGGATCATAATACCTGATATTTCTTATCTTAGTTTCCTTTATCATCCTGAGAACATCCCTCATGGAGGAGGAAGTTGCGGGGGGGGGGGAGAGGAGGGAGAGAAGGGGAAAAGGGATGGGGTGAGAGGGTGAAGGAAGGGGTAGAGGGGGAGAGAGGGAGAGCTTGGGGGCAGAAGAGAAAGGGGTGAAAAGTAGAGGAGGGGGAGAGAGGTGGAAGAGAGGGGTTAAAGATGGAGGGGAGGAGGGAGCGAGGGGGGAGAGAGGGGGGAGAGAGGGGGGGAGAGAGTGGGGGAGAGAGGAAGAGACATACAATATTGACCACCAAATGCATGAAAACCATGAACTATATACATTAATCTCGCATTAATTCCATTTATTTTCCTTCAAACATTCCTATCAATATTCCCTAAATTCTTCCATTCACATAGGGCAATTTACAGTTGTCAGTTAACCTAACAACGTGCTAGGAATCCACCATGGTGAAAGTTTGGGTCATCAGGGCTTATGTCCCTTTCTGTTTATTACTAAACGTTAACTAGTAATACATCTGCAAAATGTCTCAGGAAGTTTTGTCCACAATACAATTGAAATTTGTTCTTGATTCATTGGATTCAAACAGACTTTAAAATGATAGAAACAGACAGAAATCTCACTAAACTGCATGCTTAAATACTGAATTTAAAAGATTTATTTAATTAAACCTTGTAGGCTAAGCAAAACTGTTTTGGTGTCGAACCACTAGTTAAACTTTTCACTGGAATTAAACGGATATCAAGAGAAGGGCAAATTTAATCAAGAAGGAAAAGAAAGCATGTATGGTTTAGGAAGCTAGAATCAAATGAGCCCTTGAGGACTATAAAGGAGTGAGCAAATAATTCTAGAAAGGAAAGGAGGGGGTGAGAGGCAAGAGATGAGATCGTTGGGGCCTTGACCAAGGTCTCTGTGTTCTTTCTAGCCACAGGCAAGGTTCCAGGGGACAGATGAATAATTAATGTCGTTCTGTTCCTCAAGAAGGGAAATGGGCATAATCCTGGAAATGAAAGATTGATTAGTCTTACATCAGTGGTAGGAAAGAAATTAGATACGATTCTTAGGGATAGGATTTATGAGTATTTAACAAACCATGGCTTAATTAGGGACAGACAGCATTGCTTTATGTATGACAAGCCACATCTTGCTAATTCATTGGGTTTATAGAGGTAGAGCTGTGAATGTTGTCTTTGTGGATGTTGTAAGGTGCTTGACAAGGTTCTTCATGGGAAGCTCATGAATATTAAGGTGCATGGAATCCATTGTGCCTTGGCAATCTGGATTCAGAATTGGTTTGCCAGTAGAAGGCAGAGGGTAGTGGTGCATGGGACTTAACCTGGCTGGAGGGTTATGAATGGTGGTGCTCTGCAGGGATCTGAACTGGGACTTATGCTGTTTGTGAAGTATATAAATGATCTGTATGAAAAGGAGGATTAGTGGGTGAGACAAAGATTGGTGGTGGTGTAGATAATGTAGAAGATGCTATAGGGTATGTTGTGCATTTAATATTTCAGTAATATTTGAGTAATCTTGTGCATATATTGTTCGATTCAACATTCTTATTCGGGGAAGAAGCCTATCACAAAGGTTTGCTTGCTGTTGAGTAACAGAAGTGAGTTAAATTGAAGAAAAGATGACAGAATCTTCAAGTGATAAATTGGTTTTTGAATTTAAATTTTTAACAGGGGAAATGATATAGATTTTAAATAAAATATAGCAAATTAGATTCTGGATAAACAGCCGTGAACTGAGAGAGGATGAGAAATAATTTCAATTAAATTTTCCCTGTAAATTTTACAAAACAGACTGGCTTTGAAGTCAAATAAGGGAAAAATAAGAACTAGTTTTCAAGGAGAGCCATTGGGAATCACAAATCAAGATTTTGATCAGAAACAAATATGAAAAGTCTCCATTTGATGCTTCCACATGCTCCGATGCCCTAATGGTACAATATCCCTGCCATGGAATTACAACCTGGAAAAATACAAAGGCTTCAAGCTGACTGGGTTCTGACAGTTTTTATTCCACAGCTTTGCTGATTCAGAATTGCACTGACAGGTCACTAAACAACTCTTTCCTGCCATCTGCTGGCTTAATAGGTACTCTGGTTCACCTATCTAGCAATGGTCTCCATATCGTGAGGTACCTTCTCTAAAGCATACAGGAGGCAGGGATGACTGCTGCTTGGCAGACCACAAGTTTGGTGCCAAATTTGAAGACCTGGTCTACAAACACTCTTCCCCATTTATACCAACATAGTCTGGTTGGATCTCAAATAACAATGGGTTGGTGAACAGGAAGGAGATAGAGAGCATACTGACATGGTGTCATGACATCAACCTTTCCCTCAAGGTCAGCATTGAAGAGCTGGCCATTGACTTCAGGAAGAGAGGTAGTGCAGATGCTCCTGTCTACATTGATAATGCTGTGGTTGAGTGGGTTCTTAGTGGTGAACATTACCAATATCCCATCTCGATCCAATCACATTGACGCCACCGCCAAGAAAGCTAACCAATGTCTCTACTTCCACAGGAGAAAGAAGTTGACCTTTACCAATTTTTATCGACACACCACAGAAATCAAGCTATCCAGAAGCATTACAGCTTGGTATGGCAAGTGCTCTGCCTGTGACCGCAAGAAACTGCCGAGTTGTGGACACAGCTCAGCATGTCATGGAATCCAGTCTCCCCTCCATGAACTCTGTCTATACTCACTATCTTAGTAAAGCTGCCAGCATAATCAAAGACCCATTAGCTCCGGACATTCTCTCTTCTCCCCTTTCCAATCAGGCAGAAAATACTAAAGCCTGAAAGCACATACCATCAGGTTCAAGAACAGCTTCTTCCATTCTTCCTACTGAACAGCTCCCTAATACAATAAAATAGACTCTTGATCTCATCATCTACCTTGTTTTGATCTTGCACTGTATTGTCTACCTGCACTGCACTTTTGCTGTAGCTGATACACATTATTCTGCATACTGTTAGTGTTTTAATTCAATGCATTCATCGATATGAGCAGAATGCAAGACAAGCTTTTCACAGTTCCTTAGTTATGGATACGGTTCTGCAACTTGCCAGGGGCACTGTACTGATGAGCACTGCACCAGTTGCCTCCATTGCTCACGAGTGTGGGTGAGTGCCTGGATTGTGGCAAAGCTCTCTCCGGTCCTCTCCGCAATGTTGCCTGTCCGTTTCTTCCTCTGTCTTTTCTCCTGCACCGTTCCCTGAGAATGGTCTTTGAGTGTCCACTTGATCTTGCTATATGGCCACACCATCTAATTTCCTCTTCCTTACAATAGATAGTAGATCTTCGTAATGTCTCATGTGTAGGGTAATCGTTCTTCATACTTTGTCATTTGAGACGTGGTCTGTATAGGAGATGCTGAGGAGCCTTCTGATGCATCTCATTTCTACTGCCTGGATCTACTTTTGCAGTTCTGTGTCAAAGTCTATGATTCGCATGCATGCAAGGTGGAGAGCACAAGTGTATGCAGAAGGTTCAAACTGGATCTGAGAGTGATGTTATTGTCTCTCCATATTGGTTTTAGTTTAGCCAGTGTTGCTGTTGTTTGGGCTGTCCTTGCAAAGACTTTGGGCTTTGATCCTTCTTGTTTGATGATGGCGTCAAGATACTTGAATCATTTGACAGTCTCTAGCTCTTGTCCACTGTCTGTGATTTTTGTCGTGATTGGCTCCTCACTGTTTCTCATCAGCTTGGTTTTCTCTGCACTCATCTCCATGCCATATCTGGTAGATGTATCACAAGGCAAGCCAATTCATCCTCACTTCCTGCCAGCCCTTCAATGTCATTGGCGATCCTGAGGTTGGTTATGATCTGTCCTCTGATGCTGACTGTGCCAACATGGTCTTCCAGGGCATCTGGCGTTATTTGCTCCAGGAAAAGGTTGAACTGCGTGGGTGAAAGGAGGCAGCCTTGTTGGGCTCCAACTGATGTGTGGAACCACTCTCCAACTGTACCTTGAACAAGTACCACACTGCTAGTTTTGGTGTAGAGCTTGATGACTTGGTTCAGCTTCTGGTCCATGTTGTATCTCTTCATTGTGGCCCAGAGTGCATCATGCCACACCCTATCAAATGCCTTCTTGAAGTCTATGGACACATGGAAAATGTCCTGTTGATGTTGGTTGTACTTCTCGCACAGTACTCGGTGACTGAATATCTGTTCTGTTGTACTTCTTCCACTTCTGAATCCAGTCTGCTCTTCAGCGATTATTTCTTCTGCTTGTGGTTTCTGTCTGTTCAAGATGACTTCCAACATCACTTTGCTTTCGTGGTTGATAAGACTTATGGTTCTATAATTCTGGCACAGCTGTAAGTTGCCTTTCTTGGGGAGAGTGATGAGTGATTTTGTCCAGGGTGTTGGCCATTTCCCAGTCTGCCAGATTCTGTTGCAGACATTGGTGAGGATGGCTATCTCTGTTTCTCCTCCTTGTTTTATCAGCTCAGGCAGGACGTTGCCTGTTCCTGCAGCTTTCCCAATCTTCTGCAATTTTATGGCTCCTTTTACTTCTCCCCACAGAATTGGACAGTTTTTGTAATTTGACTAGTGCCTGGTTTGTGAGTATGCTGGGATCTGATGGTTGTAAAGATCTGAACAATACTCAGTCTATCTGTTGAGAATGTTTTCATCTTCTCTGAGACAGTTTCATTCTTTGTCTTAGTTGGTGCTAACTTTTAGTGTCTCTGTCTGTGTTCAGTGAGGTGCTTCTCAATTTGAAAAGCTTTCCTGTGGTTATTCTTGTTCAGACTATCTTCTGTCTCAGAATCAGAATCAGGTTTATTATCACCGGCATGTGACGTGAACTTTGTTAACTCAGCAGCAGCAGTTCAATGCAATACATCATCCAGCAGAGAGAAAAAAAATAAAACATAATAATAAATAAACAAGTAAATCAATTGCATATATTGAATAGATTTTTTTAGATGTGCAAAACCAGAGATACTGTATATTAAAAAAGTGAGGTCGTGTCCAAAGCTTCAATGTCCATTTAGAAATCAGATGGCAAAGGGGAAGAAGCTGTTCCTGAATCACTGAGTGTGTGCCTTCAGGCTTCTGTACCTCCTACCTGATGGTAACAGTGAGAAAAGGGCATGTCCTGGGTGCTGGAGGTCTTTAATAATGGATGCTGCCTTTCTGAGACACTGCTCCCTAAAGTCCTGGGTACTTTGTAGGCTAGTGCCCAAGATGGAGCTGACTAGACTTACAACCTTCTGTAGCTTCATTCAGTCCTGTGCAGTAGCCCCTCCATACCAGACAGTGATGCTGCCTGTCAGAATGCTCTCCATGGTACAACTATATAAGTTTTTGAGTGTATTTGTTGACATGCCAAATCCCATCAAACTCCTAATGAAGTATAGCCGCTGTCTTGCCTTCTTTATGATTACATTAATATGTTGGGACCAGGTTAGATCCTCAGAGATCTTGACACCTATTCCTCCTTGGCCTAGATTTTCCTGATTTTCTTGCTGATCCCTCTGCATGCTACAGGTCCTGTTGTTGTGCTCTTAGTTTTCTTTAGGTCTCTTCTAGTGTCACACATTTCCAGGATCTCCTCTGTTACCCAGGATTGGGTTTTCTGGTGATGTTTTCCAAGTATCTCATTGGCTGTTTCTGTCATCACTTCATTGAACTTAGCTGTCAACATTTTAGCATCTTTGTCAAGCGATGTAAATTTTCTGCGGATTGTAGCTCTGAAGGATTCGATAATGGAGGGGTCCTTCAGTCTGTCCAAGCTGAATTTCATTCTGAAGTTCTTGGGTTTCTTGACTTTCTTCAGTCTGATTCTAAAGTTCATTTTCACCAGTTCATGGTCACTTCCAATGTCAGCACCTGGGAATGTCCTTGTTGTGGCTCTCTTGATCCCAGACTGAAACTGGTTCTGCACCAGTATGTAATCGATCTGGCTATGATGTATTCCACTGGATGCGTGCGATGGTTTGTGCTCTCGCCACTACATCTCATTGGCCACATGGAATGTGAGAACACTTGCCCAAGCAGAGAAAAGTGCAGGAGCTCACATATGAGCTACAGAGGTATACCTGGCACATTGTGGGACTCTGCGAAGTCAGGTGGGAAAACCTCGGTGAACTCTCACTGAGGAAGGCCAAATACCTTACTAGAGTGGAGAATTTGACAAACATGCCAAAGCCATAGGACCTCTTGTCAACGAGAGCATCAAGAACTCAGTACTGGGGTGCTGCCCGGTGTCCAGCAAGCGTACTTCCATCCACCTTAGAGCAGCACCTTTCAACATCACAGTAACACAGACCTATTCACCAACAACTGACTATGAAGATGATCAAGTGGAGGAATTCTACACCCAACTCCAGGGCATATTGACAAGGTGGACAAAAAGGACACTCTAATCATCCAGGGGAATTGGAATGCCAAGGTGGGTGCAGACGCACTGCAAGGCTGGAAGGAATTCTGCAGCCCCTCTCATAATGCTGTAACCAACAAGCTAGGATTACGCCTACTTGAGTTCGCCAGCTACAACAACATATTGTTTTCAAGCACCCTAGTAGAGTACCTTGGTGCATGTGACAATGATAAATCAATGCAAGTTTTTATTAGCAGGGACAAATATTAACTGAATCATTGATGCCCATCGCTACCGAGAGAAAGGTCTTGAAATTTGGGTCTATTCTTGGATTTTGATTGTCAGAAGTTGCTGTTAGGTTATAAGGGAAGTTGGTGGTGGACATTTGCCTTATGGACATGTCAGACCACTTTCTCGTTGTTCATTGAACAAATTGACATTACCCTGAAATTCAACCTTGAAATACAGACATAAGCTTTCATAGTGCAGATCAAAAGCTGAAATTGCTGTGAATTTGGTCAATGGTTAGAGTTGGTGAAGGTTGAATAGTTTTCCATTCATCCTCTAGATTTGCTTCACCAGAATGGTGGTCATATACAGTGGTACTGCGATCACTGGAGTTGGGTAAGATGTTCTTCTAAGGGGATGCATATCGATGGGTCTTCAGGTGGCTGTGGAGGCCTATCTGGGATCCATGTATTCTGGAGAAGCATGGACCTGAGTCAGTTGGAGCTGTAGTTAGTGGACAATCTTTTGGCTGTTCATTCTTTTCTTTCACTAATGTTGCTTGTTCTTGCACAGCAGAGGTCTCTCGCATGTTGAACAGATTTCCCCCGGGTACATCCATTGAGTGCAATGTCTTCCCAGTTTTTAGAGGTAATGTTGAATTTCTTTAGGTTGATTTTGATGTTATCTTTGAAGTGCTTCCTTTGTCTACCAGGGACTCACTGACCTTACTTCAGCAGCGAGTAGAGGATCTGTTTGGGGAGATGTGAGTTAGGTATCTGAATAACATAATGCATCCATCGGAGTTGGCATTGCTTTATCGTGGTGGCAACGCAGTTCGTGTTGGCCTCCTCCAGTACACTGGTGTTATTGTATCTGTCCTTCCAGATGATCCTCAAATTTCGTAAGGCTCTTTGGTGGTGTTGTTCCAGGGCTTTCAGGAGTCTACTTTTTCAGGGACATTGACCACACAGGGAGTACTTCTTCTGATAGCGGAAGGAGTCACTTGACAAGGATATGTGCCTGTTGTTGACGGGAGGGAGAGGTGCCCCTGCAATTGTCACAATCTGCCTTGTCTCCCTTCTTGAATGTGGTCACTATTAGACCATCCCTGACTTCTGAGGGCAGTTGTTCCTGTTCCCAGACCTTCAGAAACAAGGTACGTATGTTTTATAGGAGTGCAGGTCCACATTCCTTAAGGATCTCTGCTGGGATCCCATCAGAACCAGTGACTTTGTTGCTTATCTGCCTCCTAATGGCATCATGGACCTCTTTCCTACTGGGAGGTTCCCCCATGTCTTCTCTCACAGGTCTCTGGAGGAGCTGTCAGTAACCTCTGGTTCAGCAGCGTAGTTGTGGCCAAGAAGTTCTTGAAAGTGCTCTCTCCATCAATCATTGATATTCTTCCTGTCCATTGAGTACAGGGTGATTAATCTGAAGTAACTTGAACCATAGGCTGCTTTGAAGAAGCCCCTTGTGTCACCAGGGTCTGCCAATCTCTGGATTTCCAGGGCTTTCTCAGTCCACCAAGAATTCTTTAGCTTCCTCAACCTGCACTGGACATTTGCCTTGGCTCTGGAGTAAGCTTCTTTAGCCTTGCTGCTGATGCCATTCTGCCAGGCACAAAATAATTTCCTTTTCTTGGAGATAAGTTATTCTATCTCCATGTCAATATCATCAAACCAACCATGATGTTTTCTGGACTTGTACCCAAGGATATTTTTGTGGGTATCGAGGATGGTGGATTTTTGCAGACCCCAGTGTTCTTTGATATCCTCCAGATATTCCTGTTCAAGGTTTTCCCCAAACGAGACCTGAAGGAGCAGTTGGGTAGCAGTATCAAGCAAGTTCTTAAGTTTTAGTCTTGATCTGATCTGCCTCTTATGAATCCTCCTCTGTTTCATGAGTCTGATGGAAATGGTGGAGTGGATCAGTTGATGATCTGTCCAGTGGTCATCTAAGCCAGTTATGGCCCTTGTGATATTCACATCATGATGATAAGATTGCGCTCGGCACATATGGTGAGATGTAGCCAATGCCTTTCTTTCCTATGGTACTCTTCCAAATGACTGACCTTGGCATTGAAGTCCCCTAAGAGCTTTATCTTAATCTCCTTGGGGATGCTCGACAGTGTCACGTCTAGGCAAGCGTAGAAGGCCTCTTTTTCATACTCATGTGAGTCCAGTGTTGATGCTTAAACACTCATGATGGTTGCCATCTGGTTGTTGGCAAGCACCAAACAGATGGTCATAAGATGTTCACTGATGCCCACGGGAAGTTCAGAGAGTTGACAGACAAGCTGGTTCTTTATTGCAAACCCAACACCATAGATCCTTGGCACCTCAGTCGCCTTCCTTTTCTAGAAGAAGGTGTAACCACCCTTCTCCTTCCTCAATTACCCTTCATCTGCCAGGCGGGTTTCAGAAAGAACAGCTTAGTCGATCCGGCATCTCCTCAGATCTCTGGTGATGATTTCAGTTTTCCTCTCTGATTGACTACTGGTTGCACTGTCTATCAGAGAATGCACATTCCAGGCTCCAAAGGTCATGTTTGATTTTTTTCTGACTGCATATGGTGATCCCTCTGGGAGCACTGATCAATCAGGAAATTTCAAAGCCAGCTATTTTTAGGAGACCTCTTCCAGCCCCTTTCCTGAGTGGATCATAAATTAGGGCTATTCAGTTGTAGGTGCAGCTGCCTAAGTACTCTTTCCTCAGTGCAAGAGCCCAGTGACTGAATCAAATACACAGCACCAAATGTGCCAGCTGATGACCAGGGCTTCCAGACCCCACAATTGTACCCCCCTTCGCCACTTGTTGATCGTCACGGGACTTAATCCGGGGAGTATATAGGATGCGAGTGGCAGTATTGGAGTGAGAAATGTCAAGCAGGAGGTTGTTGTGATGACAAACTTTGCATGAGGATTGCGTGATCCACATGGTCAGGGGTCTGATGAATGGTAACAGACTCCTGAGGAGAGCAAGACTCCTGAAAGATTCTCCACAATCCTCATGGTCAACAGAATTGGCATGGGAGTGAGCAGGCAATAAGGTACTACAGCAGTTAGTGCAATGCTTTAAAGCCCTAGTGATCACCGTTCAGTGTTTGATTCCCACCACTGCCTGTAAGGAGTTCGTACATTCTCCTCATGTCCGTGTGGATTTCCCCCAGGTGTTCTAGTTTCCTCCCACATTCCAAAGACATATGGTTAGGATTAGTGAGGAATGAGTTGCTATGTTGGCGGTGGAAGTATTGTGGCACTCGTGGGCTGCCCCCAGAACAACCCTCAGACTGTGCCGGTCGTTGATGCAAAGTGACACGTTCACTAGATGTTTCAGTGTACTGTACATGTGACAAATAAAGCTAATCCTTAATCTTTGGAATCAAAAGATTGAAGAAGGCCATGCTCACTACATTTTGTTGGATTTTTCAGATGGGACAGAATCTGCATTTCGACTATCCCAGGCCAACATTTCCAGCACTGAGAATCAGATCCCACTCAGATATCTCTGACAGTAATCTGTAAGTAGCACACCAAAGTCCATCACAGCAAATGGAATTAGTTTATTGTTGTCACATATACCGACCTTTTCTTGGATATTATTCACACAGACCAGATCATTACACAGTGCATTGAGGGAGAACAAGGTAAATCAATAACAATGTCAAATAAAGTCCAGCAGCTACAGAGAAAGCGCAGTGCAGGTAAACAACAATGTGCAAGATCACAACAAGGAAGATTGTGAGGTTAAGAGCCCAATTTATTCTATTTAATGGGTGGGAGGAGAAGATGGCAGCGCGACGCAGCGCGCGTAGCCTCTCCGGTGAGATGACATCGTATTTGTAAGTAGGACGCCATGTACAATTCTGATTTGATGAAGACAGACGTGAGAAGCAGAGGAACATCTAGAGAAATTTCTGAAATGCCCGGTTCGCTGCTGCAGCTACTGTGCGATCGAGAATCTCCGGAGGGAAGGCCCCAAAATCCCCGGTTTTGCCTGCTGCTGGCAACTGAGGTTGAGGTCGAAGCGTTCAGATAGAGATGGTGCTCGGTACTTGGTGTCAGAGGGCTGATCAGAGCTCGAAATTTTCGGACGACTCAGAGTCGGACTGTGGTCGGGCATGGCAGGGAGAGTTTTCTTCCTTCTCCCGTTTGCGTGAGATGGGGGACTTTCGAGAGACTTTGAACTTTTTTACTGTGCCATGGACTGTTCTACATCAAGTCATGGTATTATTGCACTGTTGTAACTATATGTTATAATTATGTGGTTTTTGTTAGTTTTTCAGTCTTGTGTTTCTGTGATATCATACCGGAGGAATATTGTATCATTTCTTAATGCATGCATTACTAAATGACAATAAGAGCGAACTGCGTGTCCTCATAATCTAATCTAATCTAATCTAATAATGGTTTTACGAGAGGTGATTGATAAATTCGTGGCCTAAGGTAGCAGGAGATGAGTTATTAACTTCAAACTTTCTGCATTTTCACTCAAAGTTGAACTGCATGTGCATATAATGAGAGCTGTATAACTCATCTCCTCCTACCTTAGGCCACGAACCTATCAATCACCCCTGCTGAGGACCATTTCTACAAAGAAGTGATCCATATGCTCCACGACCGCTGGACTAAGTGTGTACATGTACGAGGGGACTACGTTGAAAAATAAATGTGCTAGGTTTTCTAAAATTGGCTTCTTCTACCTTAGGCCACGAACTTATCAATCACCCCTCGTATATCAACAGAGTAGAAGCTGGCCTTGAACGTGGTGGTACAGGCTTCCAGGCTTTTGTATCTTCTGCCCAATGGAAGAAGGGAGAAGAGAGAACATCCAGATTGGGTGGGGTCTTTGATATGCTGGTTGCTTTACGGAGGCAGTGAGGGGTGTAAACAAGTGATTTCCAGGACAAAGCAAACACTTCCAGAAGTCAGTCTCGTAGAAAAAATCCTTAGCAACTCATGGGAATGCCTGGCTTTCAAAATGGTAGGGCATCCGGAAGGCCCTGAACAGCTCGAGACTTTGCAGCGTCAGCACATAGAGGTTGAAAGAGTGCATAACAGCCCAAGTATCCTGTCGTGCAGTGTCTGTGAGTCCTGCAGAGAACTCTTCAGTCACCTTAGAACCCAGAGTTACCTTCAGTCAAGGAGGACGCTTAACTGTAATTATAAAAGGCATTATGCAAATACAACCACTATTGTATTCACATTTACACAATCAAGCATCTCAAGCGATTTAGTGTGGCCGATATTTAATGTTTGTGAGCTCCCAAGTTTATTTCTGCTGTGAGAGCCACATCATATATCCAGGGACCATGATGCGAATGAGAGTCAGATGCATGTCAACTCTGGCAGGGTTTGCAGGCCATTACTTCGTACAAAGCAAAACTTACCATTTTGATTAGCTGTGTTGCTTCACTGCCTGATGAGCCAATATCTTTTATTCATGTCCCAGCAGGCGGCGTGGCACGGCAGCAGCGGCCTTTCAGATCTGGTGTTACTTTAATTTAATTCCTTAATTTAATTTTAAGGCACAATTTTTGATTAGGGCACATGGATAACAGAGCGACTATTTACCATCGCCAGATACTGCTACAATACAGAGATCACCCAAAAACAAACCTCGGCTTGCTGACGGGATTGGGCCTGCAGTCTTCGGAGCCGCCTGATGCCGGTGGCTGGAGGTGGGGACATCATAAGCGGTGTGCGAGGAAGCAGGAGCGAGGCAAGCAGGCAGGAGTCTGTGCCAGGCAAAAATCAAACCCTAGCCGGCCGGCTCTCCCGTCCATTCTGCTCTCCAGTGTCTGCTCCCTGGACAATAAATTGGACTACATCCGACTCCAACAGAATACTCGGTGGGAGTACAGAGTCTGCTGTGCGTATGTTTTCACAGAAATGTAGCTCTCTGATGGAATCCTGGACAACGCCATTCAGCTGGATGGACTCGTCTTGTGTCGAGCAGACAGAGGTGCAGCTCTCTCTGGTAAGACTCGCGGTGGGGGCTTGTGTGTTTACATCAATACGGAATGGTGCAAGAACTCTGTGCTGGTTTCCAGATACTGCTCATTGCTAGTGGAGTTTGTGACTGTTAGATGCAGACCATTTTATTTGCCACAGGAATTCACCACTGTCCTTAGTGATGAATACTACATTCCCCCCAGCGGTAATGCCAAGGAGGCACTCTGTGAGCTGTATGGGGCTATTAGCGAACTGCAGAACGCACACCCTGATGGACTGTTTATTGTCACCGGAGATTTTAACCACGCAAACCTTAAGTCAGTGCTCCCTAACTTCCATCAGAATGTGGACTCTGCAACAAGAGGGGAGAACACGTTGGACCTTGTTTATACAAACATCCCCGATGTGTACCGGGCGGAGCCCCGCCCCCATCTCGGTTACGCAGACCACATCTCTGTAATGCTAATCCCAGCATACAGACTGCTCCTCAGGTGCTCCAGACCAGTTCAGAAGCAGGTGAAAGCCTGGCCAGCAAGAGCCATCTCTGCTCATCAAGACTGCTTTGAGCACACTGACTCGCACATGTTCAGGGAGGCTGCAACCGATGGCGACTCTACCAGCCTAGAGGAGTACACGGCATCAGTGACGAGCTACATCAGCAAGTGCATCGATGACCTCACTGTGGCCAAGACCATCACTACACACTCTAACCAGAAGCCATGGACGACCGCGGAGGTGCGTGCGCTGCTGAGGACCCATGACTCCGCCTTCAGAGCAGGCGACAAGGCAGCCCTAACAACAGCGAGGACCAAATTGTCCTGGGCCATCAGAAAGGCAAAGCGTGCACACACCCAGCGAGTCCACAGCCACCTCCAGGACAGCGTCGACACGCTGCACATGTGGAGGGGCATTCAGGACATCACTAACTACAAGACAACACTACCTGCCTGTGCTGGTGATGCCTCCCTCCCAGATGTGATGGACAACTTCTACACTTGTTTTGAGGCTGAAAATGACGTGGCGACGAGGAAGACCACTCCTCTTCCAAATGACCAGGTGCTGTGTCTTACCGTGGCCGATGTGAGGAGAGCCCTGTGCAGGGTCAACCCATGGAAGACTGCTGGACCAGACAATATTCCTGGCAGAGTGCTTAGAGGATGTGCAGACCAGCTAGCAGAGATTCTCACTGACATCTTCAACATCTCCCTGAGCAGCACTGTCGTTCCTACGTGCTTCAAGGCCGCCACCATCGTCCCCATGCCGAAGAAGTCTTCGGTGTTCTTCCTCAACGACTACCGTCCCGTTGCTCTCACATCCATCATCATGAAGTGTTTCAAGAGGCCTGTCATGAGGCACATCAAGTCCCTGCTGCCCCCCTCACTGGACCCCCTGCAGTTCGCGTACCGTCCCAACCGTTCAACAGACGATGCCATTCCCATCACCCTCCACCTGGCCCTAACCCACTTGGACAAAGAAGACACGTACGTTCGAATGTTGTTCATAGACTTCAGTTCAGCATTCAACACAATCATTCCTCAGAAACTGATTGGAAAGCTGAGCCTACTGGGCCTGAACACCTTCCTCTGCAAATGGATCCTAGACTTCCTGACTGGGAGACCTCAGTCAGTCCGCATTGGAAGCAGCACCTCCAACACCAACACACTGAGCACGGGGGCCCCCAGGGCAGTGTGCTCAGTCCACTGCTGTACACTCTGCTGACCCACGACTGTGCTGCAACACACAGCTCGAACCACATCATCAAGTTTGCCGATGACTCGACCATGGTGGGTCTCATCAGGAATAATGATGAGTCAGCATACAGAGAGGAGGTGCAGTGGCTAACGGACTGGTGCAGAGCCAACAACCTGTCTCTGAATGTGAACAAAACAAAAGAGATGGTTGTTGACTTCAGGAGGACATGGAGCGACCACTCTCCACTGAACATTGACGACTCCTCTGTAGACATCGTTAAGAGCACCAAATTTCTTGCTGTTCACCTGGCGGAGAATCTCACCTGGTCCCACAACACCAGCTTCACAGCAAAGAAAGCCCAGCAGCGTCTCTACTTTCTGCGAAGGCTGAAAGAAGTCCATCTCCCACCCCCCATCCTCACCACTTTCTACAGAGGTTGTATTGAGAGCATCCTGAGCAGCTGCATCACTGTCCGGTTCGGAAATTGCACCATCTCGGGATTGCAAGACCCTGCAGCGGATAGTGAGGTCAGCTGAGAAGATCATCAGGGTCTCCCTTCCCGCCATTACAGACAGTTACACCACATGCTGCATTCCTAAAGCGAACAGCATTATGAAGGACCCCACGCACCCCTCATATAAACTATCTGGCAAAAGGCACCGAAGTATTCGGGGTCTCACGACCAGACTATGTAACAGTTTTTTCCCCCAAGCCATCAGACTCCTCAATACCCAGAGCCTGGACTGACACCAACCTACTGCCCTCTACTGTGCCTATTGTCTTGTTTATTATTTATTGTAATGCCTGCACTGTTTTGTGCACTTTATGCAGTCCTGGATAGGTCTGTAGTCTAGTGTAGTTTTTGTGTTGTTTTTACGTAGTTCAGTGTAGTTTTTGTATTATTTCATATAGCACCATGGTCCTGAAAAACGTCTCATTTTTACTGTGTACTGTACCAGCAGTTATGGTCGAAATGACAGTAAAAAGTGACTTGACTTGACTTGATAGGGAGAATGAAGCTACACCTGTGTGAAATAATTCCTGCAGTGCCTGGTGATCAATGTGATTCTGTCTCAGAGGCTGATGTCAGAATATCTTTCAAGAGGGTATACCCTCGCAAGGTGTTAGGCTCTGATGATGTACCTGGCAGGCTTGGAAAACCTGTGCCAACAAACTGTTCAAGGACATCTTCAATCTCTCACTTCTGTAATTGGAGGTGCCCACCTGCTTGAAAAGGGTTATAATTGTACCAGTGACTAAATAGAGCAAGGTGAGTTGCCTCGATGACCATCGCCCAGTGGCACCCGCGTCTACTGTGATGAAGTGCTTTGAGAGGTTGATCATGGCTAGAATCTACTGCCTAAGCAAGGATCTGGACCCACTGCCATTTGCCTATTGTCACAATAGGTCTATCTCACTGGCTCTCCACTTGGTCTTGGACGACCTGGACAATAGCAATATCTACATCAGGCTGCTGTTTATTGATTACAGCTCAGCATTCAGCACAATCTCACACCCTCAATTCTAATCATCAAAGTTCAAAGTAAATTTATTATCAAAGTACATATATGTCACCATATAGATTTCCTTGTGGGCATACTCAGTAAATCATAATAGAATCAATGAAAGAACACACCCAACGGGACGGACAAACAACCAGTGTGCAAAAGACCACAAACTGTGCAAATACAGAAGAAGAAAAAAAATAATAATAATAATAAATAATTAAGCAATATATATCAAGAACAGCAGATGAAGAGTCCTTTAAATTGAGTCCAAAGGTTGAGGGAACAGTTCAGAGATGGAGCAAGTGAAGCTGAGCAAAGTTGTCCCAACTGGTTCAGGAGTCTAATGGTCGAGGGGTAATAACTGTTCCTGAACCTGGTGTGTGGGTCCTGAGGCTCCTGTACCTTCTTCCTGATCTCAGCGGAGAGAAGGGAGCGTGGCCTGGGTGGTGGGAATCCCTGATGATGGATGTGCCTTCCTGCGATGGTACTCCACGTAGATGAGGCCAAAGCCCAGGATTCCACACCTCCCCCTGCAACTGGAGCCTTGACTTCCTCACCGGCAGACCACAAACTGCACTGATCAGAAATAACACCTCCTCCTTGCTGACAATCAGCACTAACACATCTCCAGGATGATTGCTTAAGCCACTGCTCTACTCTCGCCAAACCCACAACTGTGTGGATAGGCACAGCTCAAACACCAGCCATGAATTTGCTGATGACACAACTACTGCTAGCAGAATTTCATGTGGCGACGAGGAGGCGTACAAGAGCGAGATAGATCAGCTGGTTGGGTGGTGCTAACACAACAATCTTGCACTCAATATCAATGAGACCAAGGAATTGATTGTGGACTTCAGGAAGGGAAAGTCCAGGGAACAGACATCAAGGGACGAGCAGTGGAAAGGGTGAGCAGTTTTAAGTTCCTGGATGGCAACATCTCTGAAGGTCTATCCTGAGTCCAACATATTGATGCAATTACAAAGAAGGCGTAAGAGCAGTAATATTTCATTAGTAGTTTGAGCCTTGGGCCAAAGGGCTTGTATTGTGCTGTGGGTTTTTCCATCTCCAAAGACCCCTGCAAATTTCTACAGGTGTACTGTGAAGAGCATTCTAACAGGTTGCATCACCGTTTGGCAGGGAGGAGCCACTGCACAGGATCAGAAAAAGCTGCAGAATGTTGTAAACTCAGCCAGTTCCATTATGGGCACTAGCCTCCCCAGCATAGAGGACATCTTCAAAAGGCGATGCCTCAGAAACATGGCAGCCATCATTAAGGACCCCCACCCCCAGGACAAGCCCTCTTCTCTTCACTACCATCAAGTACAGGAACTTGAAGACACACACTCAACAGCTTCTTGCCTTCTGCCATCACATTTCTGAATGGACAATGAATCCGTGAACACTGCCTCACTATTTTTCCCCTTCTTTTTGTACAATTTAGTTAATTAAACATTTTATATATTTACTTCTTATTGTAATGTATAACTTTTTATTATTATGTAATGCAATGTACCGCTGCAGCAAAAAAACAGTTTTCATAACACATGCCAGTGATATTAAACCTGACTGATGTCTTTTCCTCTGTTGGGCTCCTACATCAACTCTTTTCTGCCCTCTGGTGGCGTAACAGTGATTGTAAAAGTCTATCGATCCAAAAAGAGGTGTTAACTGACTCGATATACAATTGTAACTGAGTCCAAATGAACACATCACAGCAACCTATCCATTAACAGTTGCAAGAGGCACCTTATTTCTTCACGACACCTCAGGACTGGGTGTGATTAGCTGCTCAGACTGTTCAATGACATGCTGCTCTTGTTTCCCTCGGACTGAAGTTTCAAAGGATTAAATTCTCACTAAAGCCATTGCTACATTTCTATAGTGTTTCTTTCAGGGTCAATGCACCATTCAGAAATGCCATTTTGTTGCTGATCACAGAATCTTGGACTTCGTCAGCCCACTTTGACACACAACTTGTGAAAAATTATACTATGCATAAATTCATAAAGGAGACAAAATTAATATTATTTGTGATTTGGGTCATAGAGGAAGCTTAGGAAACATCTTTTATTTTTAATCTTTTAGACCATTGTATCTGTACCAAACTAAAGCCCAACTGGTGATGATAGGGTTTACCTATCCTGTGTACCAGAAATTAAGAGAGACTCAGTAAATTTCCAGTTCAAGTAATTAATTAGCTAATTATATAACACACAACACAGTGACTGCTTGAGGTTGCTTAAATTTGCAACTAGCCTCCACTTGCTGTATATTTCTGATGAAGATCCTTTGGCTCTATTTGAAGGAGAGTCTCTTGCGAGCTCTGTATTCTCCAAGCTCTCTCAACAGGGCCTGGCTAAGTTGACTACATTTGCTTGACAGTAGACTGCTCACTGCAAGATGTTTTCTACTGGGTTCTGCAGTACATCTACAATCCAAAGGCACACCCACTGAGACTTCAGAAGAGCTTATCAAGGACATGGTGATAGTCAGACTCACTCAAGGAGTGCTTCGAAAATGGTTATTTCAGTGGTCAAAGTTAATAAATATATTATCAAAGTACATATATGTCACCATATACAACCCTGTAAGTGGCGGTGTGGAGACATGTATCTACCTAAGGAAGTGTCAGGCCCTCCTTCCCTCCATTAGCCTGTAGATCACCCTTGGGAAAGGTGTAGCATCTGCTTATTCCCCCCCCCCACCCCCACCACCACCGCATCAGGCCCGTGTGAAGCCATGGCAGCGGGTGGTGGACGAGTAGCTGGTTCATACGCAAGTCCTGACCACTGACACCAGGCAGACAATCTCTGATAATGGTTAGGGTCACCCATCTTGTAAAGACACTGCCCAGAAGAAGATAATGGCAAACCACTTCTGTAGAAAAATTTGCCAAGAACAATGATCACGATATCTGACACAGCACATAATGATGATGATATGACCGTCATATTCATTTCCTTGTGAGCAATCACAATAAATAGAAGAAACACAATATAATCAATGAAAGACTGCACCCACCAGGACAGACAAACAACCAATGTGCAAAAGACAACAAACTGCGCAAATACAACAAAAAAGTGGTAATAATAATAAATTAGAAATAAATATCGAAAATATAAGATGAAGAGTCCATGAAAGTGAGTCCATAGGTTGTGGGAAGAGTTCAGTGCTGGGGATGAGTGAAGATGATTGAAGTTATCTCCTCTGGTTCAAGAGCCTGATGGTCGAAGGGTATTAACTGTTCCTGAACCTGGTGGTGTGGGTCCTGAGACTGCTGTACTTTCTTCCTGATGACTACAGCAAGAAGAAAACATAGCCTTCATGGTGGGGATCCCAGCTTTCCTGCCACAGCACTTTGTGTAGATGTGCTCATTGGTGGGGAGGGCTTTAACCGTAATGGACTAGGACGTATCCACTACTTTTTGTATGATTTTCTGTACAAGGGCATTGGTATTTCCATACCAGGCTGTGATGTAACCAGTGAATATACTCTCCACCACACGTCTATAAATGTTGTCAAAGTTTTAGATGTCATGCCAAATCTTTGCAAGCTTCTAAGAAAGTGGATACGTAGCTGTGCTTTCCTTGTAATGTCACTTCTGTGCTGGGCCCAGGACAGGTCTTAATCTAAAGTGATACCTGGAGAATTTAAGATTGCTGACTCTCTCCGCCAATGAGGACTGGCTCATGGATCTCTGGTTTCCTCCTCCTGAAGCAAATAATCAGCTCCTTGGTTTTGCTGACATTGAGTGAGAGGTTGTTGTTGTGGCACCACTCAGCCA
Organism: Mobula birostris; assembly: GCF_030028105.1. Taxonomy (NCBI): domain Eukaryota; kingdom Metazoa; phylum Chordata; class Chondrichthyes; order Myliobatiformes; family Myliobatidae; genus Mobula; species Mobula birostris. The sequence goes on along the minus strand of NC_092387.1, from coordinate 14,903,327 downwards.
GATTTTCAATCTCCCTCCTATATGCTGATTCATCACCACCTTTGACTTGGCCAACAGCAGTGGTCTCATTGGCAAACTTAAATATGACATTGGAGCTGTGCTTAGCCTCATAGTCATAAGTATGAAGTGAGTAGAGCAGAGGGCTAAGCCCACAGCCTTGTGGTGCACCTGCACTGAGGGAGATTGTGGAGGAGATGTTGCTGCCAATCTGAAGTGACTAGGGTCTACAAGTGAGGAAATCCAGGATCCAGTTGCAGAAGTTGGTATTGAGGTCAAGGTCCTGAAGCATATTGATTAATTTTGAAGGGATGATAGTATTGAATGCTGAGCTGTAGTCAATAAAGAGCATCCTGATGTATGCATCTTTGCTGTCCAGATGTTCCGGAAAAGCCAATGAGATGGTATTTGTTGTGGACCTGATGTGCCTGTAGGCAAATGGGAACAGATTCAAGCTGCTCCTCAAGCAGGAGTTGATATGTTTCATCGCCAGCTTTCAAAGCTAATATCACAATGAGTGTAAGTACTCCTGGATGACAGACATCGAAGCAGGTTACCATGAGGACAGTTAGATGATTAGATTTCCCTAAACATGGAACAGTAGGCATTCCTAATCATAGTATAGCAGTGGTCAAATGTATTAGGTCCCCTGGTGCTGCAGGTGTTATGTTGATGATAATTCGGCAGAGATTTCTTCAAACAGGTCTGACTGAAGTCTGCGACAATGATTTGAAAGGCAACCTGGAAGGCTGTTTCTTGTTTGCTAATCGTGGCTTGCTTAACATCTGCCTTTGGTGGTATGTAAATTGCGGTCGGGGTCACAGAAGAGAACTCTCTTTGTAAGTAGAATAACTGGCACTTAACCATCAGATATTCCAGGTCAGGGGAACAAGAGTGCACCAAGACCGCTGCATCAAAGAGTCTCCTCTGACTCAGCAGTTCAGTCCATCCTGTGTGCTAAGAAGCCTTAGGGTCTTAATGACATCTGGAGTGAGCCATGACTCCATGAAACACAGACGCAGCAATTCCTCATTTCCCTCCAATACAGCAACCTTGCCCTTTAGGTCCTCAATCTTGTTCTTCAGAACATTTGTACGTTTGCTAACAAAAAGCTGGGTAGAGGGTGTTTCATTCCTCAGCATTTCAGTGTGGCTTGGCCTCCTCCTCTCCTCCTTCTCTTTCAACTGTGGCAATGTACCTTCATCCACTTGAAGATGCCGTACCAGCATGTTTGAGGATTAGGTCCACTGTGCCCTTCAGAAAATCATGAAATCACAAGTTCATTAAGATGGTTCAAAAGTACATTGCTTAATGAGAAATAAGCAATGGGGTTCGCATGTTTCACTGTTGTTCATTCTTTGGGGCACTTCTCCATTTTCGTGGATGTTTGCGAAGAAAAAGCATTTCAGGATGTATATTGTATACATTTCTCTGACATTAAATTTACCTTTGAACATGCTGCAGATTGCAGTGAGAGTAATTCAGAAGTACATTTAGAAGTTTAGTATGAAGCCACAACGTATCACTAGTGCTGTCTTGGTTTATAAACAAACTTGTCTTATATATCGGTCTGATAAACAAGTTTGCTGACAAAATAAGGATTGTTTGAGTTGTAGAGAGGATGGTTGCCAAAGGATATAGAGGGAAATAGATCAGCTGGAAAGTTGGTGGGTAGAATTTAATCCACACAAGAGTGAGGTCATCTGATACTGGCTGCGTGTATACACTCAGTGCCCACTTTATTAAGTACAGTACTGTGCAAACGTCTTAGGCTCGTGAAAATATTGGTAAAGTAAAAATCAGCAATATATCTTAGCAAAGGTGGGGTGTAGATTACATGTGCTGATTTAAAACAACAGGAGAAATTACTGAAAATGAAGACTCCAGATGGAAGCAAAATTGTTAGTACATTAGTAGGGGGATAAATGAATGTTCGGGGTGTTATTTCAATTATACCTCTGTGTGGGTCTATGGAGGATATTAGGGACAAACTGAGAGAAAATAAGTTATTTTGGTGAAGAGGTTACTGACCTGGAGAGAAGGGGAAAAGTGTGATAGTCTGTCTGCTCTGTTGTGTTTTTCTGATGCAGTGCTGCCGTCAAGTCTTTTTAGGCTGCTTTAGTTATTCAGTCAGAATGTATGAGCCTCCACCATTGCAGAGTTTTAAATGCCAGTGAGAGGGACATGTTCTTCTTCCGGGGAGAATTGTGATGTACAAAAGGCAGAAGTGAACACAAATATAGGGATTGAGAAATTGGCGCTGAGACAAGATGCTGCAACTGCAGAGGATGCCCCCTTTTACAAGAGGCTGAGGAACTTCAGGAGGTGAAGTTAGCACATAATATTTTTTATGCTGAAGCACAAGAAGATTTGATTCCTTTACATCTGTAGAGTGACGGGGGGAAACACACTTACAGGGACTCAGGTGGAGGAAGACCATGAAGTGAGGTTGTACAGGTGGGGAGTGGGGGGTATTGATGCATAAAAAATTGATTTTCTTGCATTTATATGTGCTGTAGTTAATGGAACAGTACGGTAGGAAAGAGATTGGGGAATGGGCTGGTGGGGTGGAGGGTGATTGGGGAATAGGCTGGTGATGAGGGTGATTGGGGAATGGGCTGGTGATGAGGGTGATTGGGGAATGGGCTGGTGATGAGGGTGATTGAGGAATGGGCTGGTGGTGAGGGTGATTGGGGAATGGGCTGGTGATGAGGGTGATTGAGGAATGGGCTGGTGATGAGGGTGATTAAGGAATGGGCTGGTGATGAGGGTGACTGGGGAATGGGCTGGTGATGGAGGGTCATTAGGGAATGGGCTGGTGGTGAGGGTGATTGAGGACTGGGTTGGTGGTGAGGGTGATTAAGGAGTGGGCTGGTGGTGAGGGTGATTTGAGAATGGGCTGGTGATGAGGGTGATTGAGGAGTGGGCTGGTGATGGAGGGTGATTGGGGAATGGGTTGGTGATGGAGGGTGATTGAGAAATGGGCTGGTGATGGAGGGTGATTGAGGAATGGGCTGGTGATGAGGGTGATTGGGGAATGGGCTGGTGATGAGGGTGGTTGGGGAATGGGCTGGTGGTGAGGGTGATTAAGGAATGGGCTGGTGATGAGGGTGACTGGGGAATGGGCTGGTGATGAGGGTGGTTGGGGAATGGGCTGGTGGTGAGGGTGATTAAGGAATGGGCTGGTGATGAGGGTGATTTGAGAATGGGCTGGTGATGAGGGTGATTGAGGAATGGGCTGGTGATGAGGGTGATTGAGGAATGGGCTGGTGATGGAGGGTGATTGGGGAATGGGTTGGTGATGGAAGGTGATTGAGAAATGGGCTGGTGATGGAGGGTGATTGAGGAATGGGCTGGTGATGGAGGGTCATTGGGGGAGTGGGCTGGTTGTGAGGGTGATAGGGGAATGGGCTGGTGATGAGGGTGATTGGGGAATGGGCTGGTGATGAGGGTGATTGGGGAAAGGGCTGGTGATGAGGGTGGTTGGGGAATGGGCTGGTGGTGAGGGTGATTGGGGAATGGGCTGGTGATGAGGGTGGTTGGGGAATGGGCTGGTGGTGAGGGTGATTAAGGAATGGGCTGGTGATGAGGGTGACTGGGGAATGGGCTGGTGGTGGAGGGTGATTGAGGAATGGGCTGGTTGTGAGGGTGATTGGGGAATGGGCTGGTGATGAGGGTGATTGGGGAATGGGCTGGTGGTGGAGGGTGATTGAGGAATGGGCTGGTGAGGGAGGGTGATTTGGGAATGGGCTGGTGAGGGTGGTTGGGGAATGGGCTGGTAATGAGTGTGATTGAGGAATGGGCTGGTGATGAGGGTGATTGGGGAATGGGCTGGTGGGGTGGAGGGTGGTTGGGGAATGGGCTGGTGATGAGGGTGATTGGGGAATGGGCTGGTGATGATGGTGATTGAGGAATGGGCTGGTGATGAGGGTGATTGGGGAATGGGCTGGTGATGAGGGTGGTTGGGGAATGGGCTGGTGATGAGGGTGATTGAGGAATGGGCTGGTGATGATGGTGATTGGGGAATGGGCTGGTGATGAGGGTGATTGGGGAAAGGGCTGGTGATGAGGGTGGTTGGGGAATGGGCTGGTGGTGAGGGTGATTGGGGAATGGGCTGGTGATGAGGGTAGTTGGGGAATGGGCTGGTGGTGAGGGTGATTAAGGAATGGGCTGGTTGTGAGGGTGACTGGGGAATGGGCTGGTGAGGGTGGTTGGGGAATGGGCTGGTGATGAGGGTGATTGAGGAATGGGCTGGTGATCAGGGTGATTGGGGAATGGGCTGGTGATGAGGGTGATTGGGGAATGGGCTGGTGAGGGTGATTGGGGAATGGGCTGGTGGTGAGGGTGATTGGGGAATGGGCTGGTGGTGGAGGGTGATTGGGGAATGGGCTGGTGATGAGGGTGATTGGGGAATGGGCTGGTGATGAGGGTGATTGAGGAATGGGCTGGTGATCAGGGTGATTGGGGTATGGGCTGGTGATGAGGGTGATTGAGGAATGGGCTGGTGGTGAGGGTGATTGGGGAATGGGCTGGTGAGGGTGGTTGGGGAGTGGGCTGGTGATGAGGGTGTTTGGGGAATGGGCTAGTGATGAGGGTGATTGGGGAATGGGCTGGTGATGGAGGGTGATTGAGGTATGGGCTGGTGATGGAGGGTCATTGGGGGAATGGGCTGGTTGTGAGGGTGATTGGGGAATGGCCTGATGATGAGGGTGATTGGGGAAAGGGCTGGTGGTGAGGGTGATTGGGGAATGGGCTGGTGAGGGTGGTTGGGGAATGGGCTGGTGATGAGGGTGATTGGGGAATGGGCTGGTGATGAGGGTGATTGAGGAATGAGCTGGTGATGGAGGGTCATTGGGGGAGTGGGCTGGTTGTGAGGGTGATTGGGGAATGGGCGGGTGATGAGGGTGATTGGGGAATGGGCTGGTGATGAGGGTGATTGGGGAAAGGGCTGGTGATGAGGGTGGTTGGGGAATGGGCTGGTGGTGAGGGTGATTGGGGAATGGGCTGGTGATGAGGGTGGTTGGGGAATGGGCTGGTGGTGAGGGTGATTAAGGAATGGGCTGGTGATGAGGGTGACTGGGGAATGGGCTGGTGGTGGAGGGTGATTGAGGAATGGGCTGGTTGTGAGGGTGATTGGGGAATGGGCTGGTGATGAGGGTGTTTGGGGAATGGGCTGGTAATGAGTGTGATTGAGGAATGGGCTGGTGATGAGGGTGATTGGGGAATGGGCTGGTGGGGTGGAGGGTGGTTGAGGAATGGGCTGGTGATGAGGGTGATTGGGGAATGGGCTGGTGATGATGGTGATTGAGGAATGGGCTGGTGATGAGGGTGATTGGGGAATGGGCTGGTGATGAGGGTGGTTGGGGAATGGGCTGGTGATGAGGGTGATTGGGGAATGGGCTGGTGATGAGGGTGATTGGGGAATGGGCTGGTGATGAGGGTGATTGGGGAAAGGGCTGGTGATGAGGGTGGTTGGGGAATGGGCTGGTGGTGAGGGTGATTGGGGAATGGGCTGGTGATGAGGGTAGTTGGGGAATGGGCTGGTGGTGAGGGTGATTAAGGAATGGGCTGGTGATGAGGGTGACTGGGGAATGGGCTGGTGGTGGAGGGTGATTGAGGAATGGGCTGGTTGTGAGGGTGATTGGGGAATGGGCTGGTGAGGGTGGTTGGGGAATGGGCTGGTGATGAGGGTGATTGAGGAATGGGCTGGTGAGGGTGGTTGGGGAATGGGCTGGTGATGAGGGTGATTGAGGAATGGGCTGGTGATCAGGGTGATTGGGGAATGGGCTGGTGATGAGGGTGATTGGGGAATGGGCTGGTGAGGGTGGTTGGGGAATGGGCTGGTGATGAGGGTGATTGAGGAATGGGCTGGTGATCAGGGTGATTGGGGTATGGGCTGGTGATGAGGGTGATTGAGGAATGGGCTGGTGATGAGGGTGTTTGGGGAATGGGCTAGTGATGAGGGTGATTGGGGAATGGGCTGGTGATGGAGGGTGATTGAGGTATGGGCTGGTGATGGAGGGTCATTGGGGGAATGGGCTGGTTGTGAGGGTGATTGGGGAATGGCCTGGTGATGAGGGTGATTGGGGAAAGGGCTGGTGGTGAGGGTGATTGGGGAATGGGCTGGTGAGGGTGGTTGGGGAATGGGCTGGTGATGAGGGTGATTGGGGAATGGGCTGGTGATGAGGGTGATTGGGGAATGGGCTGGTGGTGAGGGTGATTAGGGAGTGGGCTGGTGATGAGGGTGTTTGGGGAATGGGCTAGTGATGAGGGTGATTGGGGAATGGGCTGGTGATGGAGGGTGATTGAGGTATGGGCTGGTGATGGAGGGTCATTGGGGGAATGGGCTGGTTGTGAGGGTGATTGGGGAATGGCCTGGTGATGAGTGTGATTGGGGAAAGGGCTGGTGGTGGAGGGTGATTGGGGAATGGGCTGGTGATGAGGGTGATTGGGGAATGGGCTGATGATGAGGGTGGTTGGGGAATGGGCTGGTTGTGAGGGTGATTGGGGAGTGGGCTGGTGATGAGGGTGATTTGGGAATGGACTGGTGGTGAGGGTGATTTGGTAATGGGCTGGTGGTGAGGGTAATTGAGGAATGGGCTGGTGATGAGGGTGATTGAGGAATGGGCTGGTTGTGAGGGTGATTGGGGAATGGGCTGGTGAGGATGGTTGGGGAATGGGCTGGTGATGAGGGTGATTGAGGAATGGGCTGGTGAGGGTGGTTGGGGAATGGGCTGGTGATGAGGGTGATTGAGGAATGGGCTGGTGATCAGGGTGATTGGGGAATGGGCTGGTGATGAGGGTGATTGGGGAATGGGCTGGTGAGGGTGGTTGGGGAATGGGCTGGTGATGAGGGTGATTGAGGAATGGGCTGGTGATCAGGGTGATTGGGGTATGGGCTGGTGATGAGGGTGATTGAGGAATGGGCTGGTGGTGAGGGTGATTGCGGAATGGGCTGGTGAGGGTGGTTGGGGAGTGGGCTGGTGATGAGGGTGTTTGGGGAATGGGCTAGTGATGAGGGTGATTGGGGAATGGGCTGGTGATGGAGGGTGATTGAGGTATGGGCTGGTGATGGAGGGTCATGGGGGAATGGGCTGGTTGTGAGGGTGATTGGGGAATGGCCTGGTGATGAGGGTGATTGGGGAAAGGGCTGGTGGTGAGGGTGGTTGGGGAATGGGCTGGTGGTGAGGGTGATTAAGGAATGGGCTGGTGATGAGGGTGACTGGGGAATGGGCTGGTGATGGAGGGTCATTGGGGAATGGGCTGGTGGTGAGGGTGGTTGGGGAATGGGCTGGTGGTGAGGGTGATTGGGGAATGGGCTGGCGATGAGGGTAGTTGGGGAATGGGCTGGTGGTGAGGGTGATTAAGGAATGGGCTGGTGATGAGGGTGACTGGGGAATGGGCTGGTGGTGGAGGGTGATTGAGGAATGGGCTGGTTGTGAGGGTGATTGGGGAATGGGCTGGTGAGGGTGGTTGGGGAATGGGCTGGTGATGAGGGTGATTGAGGAATGGGCTGGTGAGGGTGGTTGGGGAATGGGCTGGTGATGAGGGTGATTGAGGAATGGGCTGGTGATCAGGGTGATTGGGGAATGGGCTGGTGATGAGGGTGATTGGGGAATGGGCTGGTGAGGGTGGTTGGGGAATGGGCTGGTGATGAGGGTGATTGAGGAATGGGCTGGTGATCAGGGTGATTGGGGTATGGGCTGGTGATGAGGGTGATTGAGGAATGGGCTGGTGGTGAGGGTGATTGGGGAATGGGCTGGTGAGGGTGGTTGGGGAGTGGGCTGGTGATGAGGGTGTTTGGGGAATGGGCTAGTGATGAGGGTGATTGGGGAATGGGCTGGTGATGGAGGGTGATTGAGGTATGGGCTGGTGATGGAGGGTCATTGGGGGAATGGGCTGGTTGTGAGGGTGATTGGGGAATGGCCTGGTGATGAGGGTGATTGGGGAAAGGGCTGGTGGTGAGGGTGATTGGGGAATGGGCTGGTGAGGGTGGTTGGGGAATGGGCTGGTGATGAGGGTGATTGGGGAATGGGCTGGTGATGAGGGTGATTGGGGAATGGGCTGGTGGTGAGGGTGATTAGGGAGTGGGCTGGTGATGAGGGTGTTTGGGGAATGGGCTAGTGATGAGGGTGATTGGGGAATGGGCTGGTGATGGAGGGTGATTGAGGTATGGGCTGGTGATGGAGGGTCATTGGGGGAATGGGCTGGTTGTGAGGGTGATTGGGGAATGGCCTGGTGATGAGGGTGATTGGGGAAAGGGCTGGTGGTGGAGGGTGATTGGGGAATGGGCTGGTGATGAGGGTGATTGGGGAATGGGCTGATGATGAGGGTGGTTGGGGAATGGGCTGGTTGTGAGGGTGATTGGGGAGTGGGCTGGTGATGAGGGTGATTTGGGAATGGACTGGTGGTGAGGGTGATTTGGTAATGGGCTGGTGGTGAGGGTAATTGAGGAATGGGCTGGTGATGAGGGTGATTGAGGAATGGGCTGGTTGTGAGGGTGATTGGGGAATGGGCTGGTGAGGATGGTTGGGGAATGGGCTGGTGATGAGGGTGATTGAGGAATGGGCTGGTGATCAGGGTGACTGGGGAATTGGCTGGTGAGGGTGGTTGGGGAATGGGCTGGTGATGAGGGCGATTGAAGAATGGGCTGGTGATCAGAGTGATTGGGGAATGGCCACGTGAGGGAGGGTGATTTGGGAATGGGCTGGTTGTGAGGGTGATTGGGGAATGGGCTGGTGATGAGGGTGATTGAGGAAGGAGCTGGTGGTGAGGGTGATTGGGGAATGGGCTGGTGGTGGAGGGTGATTGGGGAATGGGCTGGTGATGAGGGTGATTGGGGAATGGGCTGGTGATGAGGGTCATTGGGGAATGGGCTGGTGATGAGGGTGATTGGGGAATGGGCTGGTGGTGAGGGTGATTGGGGAATGGGCTGGTGGGGTGGAGGGTGATTGGGGAATGGGCTGGTGATGAGGGTGATTGGGGAATGGTCTGGTGATGAGGGTGATTGGGGAATGGCTGGTGGTGAGGGTGATTGGGGAATGGTCTGGTGATGCGGGTGATTGGGGAATGGCTGGTGGTGAGGGTGATTGGGGAATGGGCTGGTGATGAGGGTGATTGGGGAATGGCTGGTGATGAGGGTGATTGAGGAATGGGCTGGTGGTGAGAGTGATTGGGGAATGGGCTGGTGGTGAGGGTGATTGGGGAATGGGCTGGTGATGAGGGTGATTGAGGAATGGGCTGGTGATGGAGGGTCATTGGGGGAATGGGCTGGTGATGAGGGTGATTGAGGAATGGGCTGGTGATGGAGGGTCATTGGGGTAATGGGGGGTGGGGTGGAGGGTGACTGGGGAACGGGCTGGTGGTGAGGGTGGTTGGGGAATGGGCTGGTGATGGAGGGTGACTGGGGAATGGTCTGATGGTGAGGGTGATTATACACATTGATCTCCTGATCAACTTTTACATCTTCATTAGAATGTAAGAAGTCTGTTAGCTAATGAACAGGAATTTGCTTATGCTTTATGTTTTGATGTATCCATAAGTGTGACTTCTATTCAAGAAACTTGGTTGTGATCATATTTACTGTTTGAGATTCTAGGTTATTAGTTTGTGAGATATGATAGACATACAGTTGTGGGAGGTGACCGTGCCACTTTTGTGAAGGAGGGTTTGTTGTGCAGACCTTTGCCTTCTCCAGAGTACAGAGTACAGAAAGGTAAAGTTATTTCTGTGGTGACTTAGAAACATAGAAAATAGGTGCAGGGGTAGGCCATTCGGCCCTTCGAGCCTGCACCGCCATTCAGTACGATCATGGCTGATCATCCAACTCAGAACCCTGTACCTGCCTTCTCTCCATACCCCCTGATCCCTTTAGCCACAAGGGCCATATCTAACTCCCTCTTAAATATAGCCAATGAACTGGCCTCAACTGTTTCTTGTGGCAGAGACTTTAATGCATATAGTGGTTTGTGAAGCAGTAAGACTACAGATGCGAATGGGGCAGTTGTCGAGGAATTTCTGGAAGAATGTGATTTAATTTGTTTAAATCATTAAAGAGAGACAAGGGTGTATATTGCTTAAGGTGGGGTTCTCGTCTGGACTTGACTCCTATCTGTGCTCCACTTGCTGGACTAAGTAGTTGGATGTAATGACTGATTTATGGGGAGTGATCATTTCCCAGTCCTGTGTGTTCACTCTCGAATTTGGGTTCTGGTACTAAATGGTGTTTTAAGAGGGCAAACTGGGGAAAATATTCTGTTGAGTGTAAGAAATCATAGAAGACTATCAGAATAAATTTGTAGTTTGTGTGGGGCAGCCCATCAACCCGTTCCTTTGGTGTTCTGAAGAGCTGGTAAGAAATGTGTTCCTTGGTAGACACAGGAATGTACAGAGACAGGCATTTCGTGTTTTGAAAAGTAGATTAATGCAAGAAGCCTTGCTGAACTTTCAGTAGGAAAGAGCGATAGCAAGGAGAGTAATTAGGAATGCTAAAAGGATGAATTGGAAGGGATTTTGCTCATCGATTGGGTGAGACAGTGGTGTGGAGAATGTTGAAGAAAATGAATGGTGTCAGAGGTTATCACCAGATTCCAGTGTTGGTGGAGAATGGAAATTTGGCCACAACAGACAAGGGAAAGGAAAATGTCTGGGAAACACGTTTGCAAAGATACACAGACTAGGCAATTTAGGCGATGAGTATGTTAAGGGATGACAGCATATTTTGATGGACAATGGAAAGGTTTGTGAGAAAAAGAGATGCTTGAGAACGATGAGTTTATGTTGGCTGAACTGAACTTGCTGTCAGTAGTGCTGCCAGTACTACAGCCCCAGGACAGGATATGGTGAGCTATCATACACTCCAACAGCTGCCTGGGACAGTGCGAAAGAAGTTGCTTGAGTTTTATAATAAGGCCTGGAAGCAGGGAATGCTCCCAGCAGACTGGAAAAGGGCGGTGGTGATGCCTATTGATCAAAAAGGCACAACAGCGCCTTTATTTCCTGTGGAGCATGAAGAAAGCTCACCTCTGTCCCAGGATACTGACGGACTTTTACCGCTGTACCATTGAGAGCATACTCACCAAGTGCATCTCAGTGTGGTATGGCAATTGTCCCGTATCGGACCGCAAAGCACTCCAGCGAGTAGTGAAAACTGCCCAGCGGATTATCGGCACCCAATTGCCCACCATTGAGAACATCAACCATAAGCGCTGCCTGGGCAGGGTGAAAATCATCATCAAGGATGCATCTCAACCTAACCATGGACTTTTTACTCTCCTCCCATCCGGTAGGCGCTACAGGAGCCTCCACTCCCACACCAGCAGGCACAGGAAGAGCTTCTTCCCTGAGGCTGTGACACTGCTGAACCTCTCATCACAGCGCTAAGCAGTATTGCATCCATATTGTACTGTCTCAGTACTTTTATATTTGTGTGCTGTAGCACTTACTTTTTATTCGCAGTTATTTTGTAAATAATACTATTCTTTTGCACTTCTGGTCAGATGCTAATTGCATTTCATTGGCTTTGTATCTGTACTCGGCACAATGACAATAAAGTTGAATCTAATCTAATCTAATCTATTGTTAAATCTGCAAAAGATCTGACACTGCCGAGTAGCTACAGGCCTATTGCTCTCACCTCTTCACTATGTAAAATAATGGAGAAAATGATAGTAATAAGGCTGCTGTTTGTTTTGGAGAAGAGAGAAATACTTAGTCGCTTCCAGTGTGGGTTTTGTAAGGGACATCAGAATCAGGTTTATTATCACCGGTATGTGACATGAAATTTGTTAACTTAGCAGCAGCAGTTCAATGCAATACATAATATAGAAGAGAATAATAATAATAATAATAAATATAATAATATTAGACAAGTAAATCATATGAAATACATTTGATGTCCTCGAACTACTGGGAAATGATATTCAGAAAGCTTTTACTGTAAAAGAATCAGTAGCTGCAGTGTTTCTGGACATAGAAAAAGCTTGTATTAGATTAGATTATGAGGACACGCAGTCCTCTTTTATTGTCATTTAGTAATGCATGCATTAGGAAATGATACAATTTGTTCTTCCAGAATGATATCGTAGAAACACAAGACAAACCAAGACTAAAACAAACTGACAAAAACCACATAATTATAACATATAGTTACAACAGTGCAAGCAACACCGTAATTTGATAGAAGAACAGACCATGGGCATGGTTAAAAAGTCTCAAAGTCTCTCAAAAGTCCCAACATCTCACGCAGATGGTTGAAGGAAGAAAACTCTCCCTGCCATGAGCTTCCAGCGCCGCGAACTTGCCGATGCAGCATCCTGGAAGCACCCGACCATAGTCCGACTCTCAGTCCATCCGAAAACTTCGAGCCTTTGACCAGCTCTCCGACACCAAGCATCGAGCACCATCTCTGCCGAGCGCTTCGACCCCGGCCCTGGCAACAGGCAATAGGCAAAGCCGAGGATCTGGGGCCTTCTCCTCCGGAGATTCTCGATCGCACAGTAGCAGCAGCAGCAAAATGGGCATTTCAGAAGTTTCTCCAGATGTTCCTCCATGCTTCTCACGGCTGTCTCCATCAAATCAGGATTGTGCACGGCATCCTACTTCACAAATACAACATCAGTTCGGAGCGGCCGCAAGCGCTGCATCGTACCGCCATCTTCTCCTCCCCCTCCCTATATCATGGAGGGAGGGGTTTTTGATTAAACTAAGTAGGCTTGGTATTTGTGGGGGGGTTTGTATTTTTTGTTTGGCCGTTGTTTAGAGTGAGGGTGGGTGAAGAAGTGTCATTAGAGTTTTTGGTAGATAAAGGGACCCCCCCACCCCAATCCCTAGGGTTGTGTTATTAGACCAATATTGTTTAATCTGATGATTAATGATATTTTTGATGGTGTTGGACCTGGGTTTGGATTGGCTTTTTATGCTGATGATGGGGCTCTGTGGAAAAGGGACTGTAATACTGCCTATGTGATAAAGTCTGTGCAAACAGTGTTATCAGCAACAGAAGAATGGCGTTTGGGGGCCAGTTGGTGGCGCAACGACATCGGCACCGGACCCGGGAGCGGAGGTTCCCGGGTTCGAAACTAGTTGGGTCCGCACCGGAGTACGCTTTCCATCCGTGCCGGGTAAAATAAAAGGGAAAATACTGTGAAAATATCTGTGTGAGGAGTGGCACGCCATACAGTCTCTCTCTCTCCCTCTGCACCTTGTAAAAGACATGAAAAAGACGCACATGCAGACACACACACACACAGAGACTCGCACGCACGCAGGCACACGCCAAAAAAAAGGGAGAATGGTGTTTGAAATGGGGTTTCAAATTTTCTGTTTATATATGTGGTTTTTACTCGGAAATGTAGTGTGAATCATATTCACCTTACTCTGAATGGCTGTTCATCGTTTAGGGTTCCTGTGTTTAAATACTTGGGGTTACAGTTGGATGCAAGACTGACTTGGAGAACACATATAAAGTTTTTGGAGGATAAATATAAGCAACTCCTTTCCAGATGCGGGAATAGATTTGTCGTTACTGGGAGATAGACAGGGTCTTGTGGGTGATGAGAGGGTGTCCCACAGCAGAAGTATTTTCCTTTTTTGGCTAAATTTATAGATTTCTGAAGAGCCAGTAGTAACTGGGTGATCTCAGGGATATATATCCTCTGCTTTAATGTTGAGTTTGGGGAAAAGGCTGACAGATGGGTTGTCTATCTATGCAGCAGAATTTATGGCCACCATCATTAGTTTGCAATGGGTCAAACAAGTTGCCAAATAGTCATGATCAGTTCAGATTCTGCCTTGGGACTGCAGAGTTTGGAATCAAAGTGTTCAAGGAGACCTGAGCTGTTGATGAAAATGTACTATAATCTGTTGTTGTTCGTCCTTTGTAGTCGAAGAGGACCATGACTTCAAAGTCAAATGGGAGATTGGTGGCTGTGGGTCCGGAGGTGACTGATGAGGCCAATCCGGGCCCTGAAGGCTCACCCACATGTGGGACACAAGTGGGTGGGTGCTGTTGTGGCAGTGGATGCTGCTCGGGCCTTGCACACAGCACGCTTTCGTTGCGCCTCGATGATGCGCCTGACTTCAGCTGCACGTGCTCCTGTGGTGATGTTGCTGTGCCAAGCTGGACGGTCGAGGGCAAGCGTCTCCCACGTGTTGATGTCGACACCCAGATCTTTGAGGGACGCTTTGAGGCAGTCTTTGTAACGTTTCTTCTGTTCTGCCCCCCGACTGAGCGCTTGCCCTGACACAGTTCTCCGTACAGCAGCTGCTTAGGCAATCGGCTGTCTGGCATTCTGACCACACGTCCAGCCCACCAGGCTTGGGCTGGACATGTGGTCAGAATGCTGGACTATAATCTATATGGATACCAACACACATGGGTCTATCAGGTCATGAAAGGGCAGATGTTATAGCTAAACAGGCACTTATTAAGTCAGAGGTAGATATTATAGTCAATATGGGAAAGTATGAAGCCAGGTCTTGTAGTAGGTTGGCTGGGATTAGAAAATGGCAAAATTTGCTGGAAAGGAGTGGGACAGGGAAGTGGTCGTACAATTTAGCCTAATTAGCTCAGGGAAGGAATAGGAGGGAGGATGTGTGGTGGCCAGACTGAGGTTAGGACACACAGCTTTGCACCCCATTTTGGCACTTGTTGGTAAACATGGGAACGGGTGGTGTGACTTTTGGAAGGTACCAGAGACAATGGAGCATGTAATCACGATGTGCCAGATATTCGTTAGAATGCAGGAAGCTGTTCAGGAAATTATTGAGTAGATTTACAGATTGAGTGCCGAGGCTAGAGGATATTCCGGAACTTGAAGCAGGGATGGTTAAGTCACGTAGGGCCCTGGTGAATCTTTTAATTAAAACAAGTTTGGAAGGCAGGATCTGATCCTCGCCATACTCTATTACGTTAGTGGCGGTAATATACTTTTCTGATAGGTGCGGGGCGCCTTCAGCACAAAAGAAGACAGTTTGTAAATTGTGCTCGCTGAGCCCCCGACCCATGGTAACGGGAGGGACCCTAAGGCTGGAGCCTCCTCGTCCGGGACGAGCGGTGCAGCCGGCCGGCCCACAAGGCCGCTCCCACCCGTCGATGCGGCCCGCTGGCCACGTGACGTGAATGCACCGCCCCGCTGACCACGTGACGGCCGCTCGGCGGGGCACGCGTGTACCTCATTGGAATGGACGCCGTCACTTCCGGGAGGGTTGTCATGGTGCCGAAGGCCTACTGAGGGAGCGCTGAGCCTCCGTCGATGTCTCCTGGACACCAGCGGTAGCATCAGAGAAGGTTAGTTGGGGATTTTGGTGATGGCGGCGGCGGCGGCGAGGAACTAGTAAACCCTCTGCCTCTCAGCCTGCCTGGCCTCGCGGGGGAACACCGGGTCCAGGAATAGCGGGAGCCGCACACCTTCAGCCTGGGCCCAGCGGGTGCCACACGCACCGCTCTCCACTCCCTGTCCCGGCGCCGAGTCGCCCAAAGAGCCAGATAAGCTGCCTTTTAAATGCACGCTATGTGTTGCTGTCATTCCAGAGTAAATCGTCGGTTGTTGTCGGTCAGAAGCTGGAACGATGAGCACGCAGGTAACTCCACTACGTCTTTAAATTCAGATTAGTTTTATTTGTCATACACACCAGAGGGTGCAATGAGATTAATTCTCGCATGAAGCTCACAGAAATAAACTGTACACAACAATAAACCTTACAAGAATAAGTATAAAACTGCAGAATGCACAATGACTGTAGTGCAAGCAGAGATGTTAAGTGGCAATAAAGGTATTAATTAGAGACAGATAATTAAGAGTCCAAGATTGTGGTAGTGTCATTAATAAGGGGAATGGGAAAGACGTGCTTGGTTCAAAACAAAAACCTGATAGCAATGGGGAAAAAGCCTTTTGAATCCGGGTAAGTTCCTGTATCTTCTCCCAAAAATAGAATAGGTGATGACTAGGGTGACAGGATTGCCTGACAATCTTTGTAAAGGAAGCAAAGTATTTTGATTCACTGTCATAAAATGGTTTGTGTGCTCACATCCTTCTTTCTGTTTACAGTACAGCATCCTATTCAAACAAGAACATGGTGAGTGAATTTACAAAGAGGGAAAAAGTAATGGAGTTTATTTTGTGAAAGCACGTTTAATGTTTTGACTGTATGATGCTAACCAGAGCTATCTATTTATTAAAGCAGAGTTGTATTTTGTAGGTTTAGTTTTTTTGAAGGTGTATTTAAATGGATTGATGAGGTAGAGCAGTGGATGTTGCCCATTTGATGAAGTCCCACTTGGAAGGCAAATCTAGAAGGTTAGGATCCATGGAATCCAGGGAGAGCTAGCTATGTGGATTCACGATTGATTTGGAGGTCAGAAGCAGGCAGTTGGTGGTTGAAGGTTTCCCAAAATGGAGGCCAGTGATTAGTGGTTCACTGCAGGTATCTGTTGGGACCTTTGTTTATATAAATAATTTGGATGCCAATGTACAAGGCTTCAAAGTTTGAAGTAAATTTATTTTCAAAGTACATGCCTGTCACCATATACAGTCTTGAGATTTGTTTTCTTGTGGGCATTCTCAGTAGATCCAGGAACCATCTTCAGTACATCTACAATCCAAGCACCCAAGGGCCCACCCAGCTGAGACTCAAGAAGAGATTATCAAGGACATGGAGACAGTCAGACTCACCCAAGGGGGTGTTTCAAAAATGATTGCCAGTGGTCAATGTCAAAGTAAATTTATTATCAAAGTAACGTATTACCATATACAATCCTGCCATTCATCGCAGTAAACACAAGAAACAATATAATCAATGAAAGACTGCACCCAGCAGGGTGGGCAAACAGCCAATGTGCAAAAGACAAAAAAAAAATACTTAGTATCAAGAACATGAGATGAAGACTTCTTGAAAGTGAGTCCTTAAGTCATGGAAGCTAGATCAGCAAGTTTGTGGACGACTCAAAATTAGAAACTGTAAATAATGAAGAAGGTTATAATATGGTTATAATGAAGAAGGTTATGGGGCATGTTGATCAGTTAGAGAAATGGGCCAAGGAGTGGCAAATAGATTTCAATAAGGATAAGTGTGATGTGATGCAGTTTGGAAAGTCAGACCAGTGTAGGACACTAGGGAGTGTAATGTAAGGGACTGAGGAGTACAGGTGCATAGCTCATTGAAGGTGACGTCAAGGGAAGACAGGATGGTGTAAAAGGATTTAACATTCTTGCCTTCAGTCAGGGCGTTGATTATAGCAGTTGGGATATTAAGTTGCAGTTGTATTTGGTGAGGCCACACTTGGAGTGGTACTGTGTACAATTTTGGTCACCCTGTTATGGGAATGATGTGGTTAAATTGGAAAGAGTGCAGAGAAAATTTATAAGGATGTCGCCAGGACTAGAAGGCTTGAGTTATAAGGAGAGGTTGGCCTGGCTTTATTCATTGGAACATAAGACAATGAGGGTTGAACTTACAGGAGTGTTTAAAATTATGAGGGGCTAGATAAGGTGGATGGTAACAGTAGTCTCCCCAACTGTACCTGATCAGCTTTATGGGCCGAAGGGTCTGTATTGTGCTGTAGGTTTTCTAAGTTCCTAAGACTGTTAAAATTCAAACTTTCCTCTAAATGAAAGCATAAATTGAAAGGGTGAAATATGTATGGCATCTCTCCTATAGAAGGCACTTTATAGCCAGTGAAGTATAGTTATTGTTATGAGTAACAAAGAATCAAGTTTCCAGAAATAGCTATGTGGTATTGACCACGTAATCTATCTTTGATGCTAACTGAAAGATAAATAGCACCTAGGGCTTGATCTTTGTGATGTCATTGAAACTTTTGGATGCTGGCTGTATACAACATACAAACATTTCTGCCTCTGAAGCACAGTTGCTGCAAATTTTGTTCTGGTGCATTTGCATCCTGATATTACTTTCATTCTCTTATGCTCCACCTAATTTCTCCTTACATTGCCTAACTTCACGTTGTGCCATTTCAGACTTTCACTGAAAAATATTTCAGGATTTGACTGATTTTTGAACAATCAGGAAATAAAGTACTTTCTAATCTGCTACTGAATGTTTGAACTGTCCTTTTGAGTGTCCATAACATAGAAACACTAACTGATCTCATGGGTCAAGTGGAAGGGGCTTGTGCCTTTGGGACAGCAAATTGAGTAACCTTCTGTTTAGTCTGCCCTGCATTATGATCTGTCAAGAGGTTACAACCTCTTGACTTTGGTTATATAAATTACTTCTGATCTAAATTTTTTTTTGAGGTTTTTCATAACTTCACTAAAAGTTGACTGATATAACGTTTGTTAGTTTCTTGAGTATCAATAATCAGAGGAAAGATCACCCATTTCAAACAATTTACAGGAATTGGGGAATTGTATTTAAATGTTAGTATTAGTGACTATCTTCTTTTAATTGAATTTTGAGTCTGCCTGCTCTTTGGTACTTATATTATCTGTTCTGTTGTTTGATAAAGATTTTACTTGTTAACATTAAATGAATAACCTTTGGTTATTTCTTGCAGCTCATGATGACTCCATCTGGTCTGTAGCTTGGGGAAAGAGTGAGAAAGATGGCTCAGAGACTATAGTGACTGGCTCATTAGATGACTTGGTTAAAGTCTGGAAATGGTAAGCTTGCTTTTGACATGGAGCTGAGAACTGTTTTGGAAAGAGAAAAGCCAGTTGCTGGAGATAATAAAGTCTTGCGGGTTCTATGAACAGAAGCAGTTGATGTGTCAAGTCAGAGTGGATGGCTGTGGCCCGTCCCACTGTTTTTCACCCAAAAGGTAGTTGGGTTCTGGAACACACTGCCTGAAAGGCAGAGATGGTCACAGCATTTGGGCTACACATTGAGTTCTGGAACATGGGATAAGCATGGGTGGATCCTCAGAGTCATACAGCACAGAAACAGCCCCTTCAGCATGGACATGGGGCTGATGGTGGCTGTTTCTGTGCTCTATGACTTTATAACTAAACTAGAAATTAGTTGATTTGCTTATTATGCTAAGACAAAAGAGACTAGATAGTGGAACCTGGAACAACAAAGAAACAGAATACTGGAAGGACCTGGTGGGTCATGCAATAACTGAAGGCAGAAGGCATCCCTAAGCGAGGAAACATTCATTTTTAACCTGGACTGCTGCATCTGGTGCTCACAATGTGGCCTCCTCTACTTTGGAGAAATCAAGTATATGCTAGGTGGCAGTTTTGTCACTCTGTCCACAATGGTCATCCAGTTGCATGTCATTTTAACTCTTCACTCCCACTCTGACCTGTCTCTACTAAGTTTTCTCCATTGCCATGAAAAGACACTCAAAAGAACAATAGTTCATGTTCTCCTTGGCTAGCTTTCAACACACCTTTTCCAATTTTAGGTAATCCGCACTCCCAGCTTTCCCACACACTAGGTCTTATTTCCTTTGTTCCCTCTTCCCCTTGGGCTCTTCTCCGGGGCATTGCTTATCTGGCAATGTAGCAACTGAAAAGCACTATAGGGTTAAAGAAAAAGTTGAGGACTTGAGCTGGATGATGTTACTTTGCATGTGGAATCTTTTAGAACAAAGTTGTCAAGAGCCAGTGGTAGATAAGAAAGGAGAGGCCAAAGATACTATTGGCAGGCATATGGTGAGGAAAGGAGGAGAAACTATATTTGTAGGTGGGTTGTTATTAGTGGGTTTATAAGTCAGTAATCAAGCTGATGAGCTATTGGGGAGGATGGACAACTGTAAATGAAGGTTATACGCAACATAGATGATGAAGACTCTCACACAAAAAGGCACTTGAAACTTCAATTGGAGTTGTGGTTTGAGCATGTTATGTTGATGTGAAATTCCTTATTGAGCACTGATTTGGAAGGAACAACTTGTTCTTCAGTAAGGAGAGAGTGTTTGGTGGTGTAAAAATAATGAGGATGGTAATGGACCACAGGCAGAGATGGGCTGGCAGAATAGTTGATGAGGTGGTGTAAATTGTGTAGGAGCAGAATGACCTGTAAGTACAGGGGCGTATATCCTCAGAAAGTGGCAGGTCGTGGTGGTGAAGCATATGGGATCATAAATAGTCAGAGGCCAGGTACTTGAAGGTAACATTGAAAACCTTTGTAAGATGTTTAGCTGCAGTTGAAATGATTTGTCTGATTCAGATTTTCATGTTTTAGGAAAGATGCAGTACTTTTGGCTATGAGGGAATTCAGTTCCACACTTGGATCAGAAAAACTGGGGGTGCCACATTTATGATCTTAAAGGAACACACTCTTTGTTCACTGGTGCATCAGCATTAGAACAATACACAGCAGGATGCACACTGTTTTGCTCCTGTATCCTTGGGCAGGTTTTACACAGGATATTTGCAATTCTAAACTGCTTTGTCGTACTTGCTGCCTTCTTCAGGCAGGATGAGAAGTTGGAACTGCAGTGGACTCTGGAGGGACACCAGCTGGGAGTTGTATCGGTTGATATCAATCACACAGGCGCCACTGCAGCCTCCAGTTCTCTGGATGCACATATTCGCCTCTGGGATTTAGAGTCGGGCAAACAGATCAAGTCGTTGGATGCTGGACCAGGTAACGTATTGCTTCAAATTTCTGTTGCTTACACTAGCTGCTTTAAAGCTACTTAATGGATATCAGTTTAATTCAAGTGAAATCTGGCAAAATAATGTACAAAAATCCAGTGACTTGTATTATTGTCAATACACTTCACTTCTGGAAGGTTGTGTATTTATTCAGCTTGTTGGGCTATCCTTTGCAGGAGTATCAGACTACACTGCAAAGTGCTGCTAGTTATATGTGAAGGGGAAATTAGAATTTGAACAAATTAGCTATGAAGCTTTCTTTTGTGAAAATGGTAATTGGATTATAATTGAGTTACACTTGGGGTCCACAATATAAGAACCTCCCAACAAAACATTGTTTAAAATTTCAAGTAAGCCTTCATTAATTATCAAAATTATCTTTAGACTTGGGTTCTTGTGCAATCAGAAGGGTTGGGCTAAAAGCCAATGGCTTGCAAACCTTTCAATGGATCTTGGGGGGTGGGGGAGGTGGGGGAAGTCTAGTTAATTTTAACACTAGAGTTCAGATGTCTGGGGAGGGGACTTGGTGGGGTTGGATGGTAGGTCCACAGTTACATTAACCATTTTGGCTTAAGTGACCTATTTTACTACTTTTTACACTGGGTTTCCTGTTGCCTCATTTCATTCCCTGGGGATTTTGTTTCTTGTCCTGTAGTTATTGTTCAAAGTGGTTGTGCCAAATCAAGTGTTGATATTGCAAATTTTTTCACAAATAGTGATCCTTTTTTCCATAATATTTTACATTAAACAACTAACACTGATTTGTTTTTCAGTTGACGCTTGGTCTGTGGCCTTTTCTCCAGATGGCAAGTTTTTAGCCACAGGGAGTCACTTGGGAAAAGTAAATATATTTGGAGTTGAAAGTGGAAAGAAAGAATCTTCTTTAGACACAAGAGGGAAATTCATCCTCAGCATTGCATACGTAAGACAAATCAGTATAATGTTATTTTCATTTGATATATTTCATTTGATGATCTGAAACTTGGTTCTGGGGAAGATGTTAATTTTAATGTGCTATCAGTCTTTGATTCAGTTTGCTTTGCCTCTGAGTGGGCTGTGGGTTGTGAACCCCAGTGCTCAGTAATTAGCCATTAGTATTAAAAGCAAGCCTCATGTTTCTTCATTCCTGTAACCCTGCATGATTTCTATGCTTTAGTTCTGGCTTTTTGAGCTTCTCTCAATTTTCACTGCCCTACCATGTATTCCTTAATTTTCTTTACTCTGCTGAATGTGGGTTGTTCCTTCTATTTCCAAAGCTGAAGCTCTGAAATGCACTCCCGAAGCACACTTTTTTTTCTTTAAACCATGCCCAAGTATTGATTATACCACTAATTCATGTTAAATTTGCCTTGCTTTGAAATTTGTTGTTTTGAAAATTCTGTCTTTGTACAGTAACATTGGATACCTTGACCTCAATTCTGCAGGTGTAAGAAATTTTCTGCAGTCTCCAGGGCTGACAGAATATAAGAAACAAAAGCATGAGTAAAATCAAGGTGGATCTGAGCCACTTTCCTCGGTTCCCTTAATATCTAATAAACTGTTGGTCTCTGTCTTAAGTACTGTCAGTGGCCACTTTATTATGTATACCTCCTTGTTAACACAAAATCACCCAATCATGTGGCAGCGACTCAATGCATGAAAGCATGCAGGCATGGTCAAGAGGTTCATTTGTTGTTCAGACCAAACATCAGAATGGGGAAGAAATGTCAACCAAGTGACTTTGATTGACTTAGGAATGATTGGTGCCAGGCAGAGTGGTTTGACTATCTCAAGCTGTTCAGCTCGTGGGATTTTCACGCACATTGGACTCTAGAGTTTACAGAAAATGGTGCGGGGCAGTTCAGTGGGTGAAAACACCATGTTAGTGAGAAAGGTGAGAAGAGAATGGCCAGACAACTTCAAGCTGTTAGGAAAAATAACAGTAACTCCAAAAAACCATGTGTTACAACACTGGTGTGCAGAAGAGCATTTCTGAATCTTGAAGTGGATGGGCCACAGCAGCTGACAACTGCAAACACAGAAATTATGTATCTCCTGTACCTAATAAGATTCACATATATGAATGGAACTGCTGCCTTTTAGAATCAGTGAATGAATATCAAGTAAGGATACTAGTAGCAAATACCATCTGTCTCTCTATTATTCCAACCAAAACTGCAGCTTTGTGTGTGCTTTATTCATTATCTGCTAACCAATCAGTTGGACATTTGCTAGATGTCCTATTGGGGGTGAGGGTTTACACAGAAAAGGCTGAAAGTACTCACTAAGTCAGGCAGCATTTGTGGCATGAGAAATGGGGCTAAATTTCAGATTGGCTTTTCATTAGAATCGGGGGGGAATAGAAATGGAGTCACTTTTTAGGTTTCAGTGAAGGGAAGTACAAAAGGAATGTCAGTTAAAGGGTGGAGTCTAAGAGAGACTGAGAATGTGAAAGTTTGTTTCTAGCAATAGTTGGTCGGGAGGAGTAGAACTTCATTCAAATATTCAAATTGAATTTCATTTCGCCACTCAGTGGAAATCTGAAATGGGAGAATGCTTTTCAGCTTCGGTTTTCTCTGTTGCCTGATTCCTTGGAAAGTGATCTTTTTCTAGAACTGAATCATTTTGATGTAATTAGTCTAGTAACACATTGTTCAGGATATCACCACTTCACAGGGAATTTTAAATCTTTTTAAATTAATGCATGTATGTCACAGTTTATTCAGTGATAAAAATATACAAATACAACTTAAGCCATGTGTTGCAGTGTGCATTTGCTACTTCTGATTCCAAGGCCATCTCCTGAGGAGTTTGAGTAGCTAGTAGTGGCTTTGAATGTTCACAAGTTTTAGGTTTCAGTCTGTTCCTCAACATTTTTTCCTTTTTTTTTAATATAATATGTGTGTTGGGGCCTGTAAGCGATCTTTATTTTTTTTCTTTTGCATGGTGCAATTGTTTGACTCCTTTTTAAGAAAAAAACTCAATACTTCAAGGTTTAGATGTACAATAAGTTGCATTAATATGGCTTGGTGATAATGGGCAAAGTGGTAGCTACCTAGTTCATACATTTCAATGATTTAATATTTAAGTTATGAAAGATTGCTCTGTACTCTGAGTTTGTTATCTGATGGGGATGAATCAACTAATTGGAACTTTTCACTGATTGTCAGTAAATCATAAGTTGTGGATTGATTAACAGGCAAACAAATGGAAATGGTTCATCTTTGGTTGGGGAACATGTAATTCGTTCTGAAGTCCAGCTGTTCACATTCTATCTCAATGACTTGGATGATGGGGCCAACCTGGGTGGCAGTGAGATTTGTCAGGAGGGCCCTTTGAAGCTTCGAGCGTAAGAATGAGAGGTGATCATACTCAATCATATATAATTGCCAAAGCAATAAGGTAGATGTTTCCCCTGGCTGGGATATCTGGAAATAGGGGTTTGTCCATTTGAACTGAGGTGAAAGGATCTTTCTCAAGAAAGAAATCATGAGGCTTTAAAGAAGGCATGAGGTTGCCTTAGCAGAGAAGGTGAAGGAAAATCCTAAGGGATTCTACAGATAACTTAAGACCAAAAGGATTGCAGGGGACAAAATAAGGTCCTGGAAGATCAGAATAGTAATTATGCGTGGAGCCAAAAGAGATGGGGGATATCTTAAGTGGAGATTTTTGTATCTGTATTTACTTAGGAGATGCACACAGTGTAACGATGTCATGGACCCTATACAGATTACAGAGGAGGAGGTTTTTACTCTCTTGAGGACCCTGTGGGAGGCAAGTGCAGAAATTGCAGGGGCCCTAGCAGAGATATTTAAATCATCATTGACAGCAGGTGAGGTGCCAGAGGATTAAAGGATAGCTGTTCTGCTGTTTAAGAAAGGCTCTAAAAATAAGCCCCAAAAATACAGGCAAATGAGCCAGACATCAGTAGTGGGAAAGTTATTGGAAGGTATTCTAAGGGACCGGATACATGAGTACTAGGATAGACATGGATATACTGATTAGGGATGGTCAGCATGGTTTTGTGTGTGGTAGGTCGTGTCTAACCAATCTTACAGTTTTTCGAGGAAGTTGCCAGGAAAGTTGATGAGGGTAAAGCAATGCATGTTGTCTACATGGACTTTGGTGAGGAATTTGACAAGGTCTGTCATGGGAGGTAGGTCAAGGAAGTTCAGTCACTCAGCAGTCAAGATGAAGTAGTAAATTGGATTATGCATTGGCTTTGTAGGGGAAGCCAGAGAGTGGTAGTAGATGGTTACCGCTCTGACTGGAGGCCTGTGACTAGTGAAGTGTTGCATGGGTTGATGCTCAGCCCCTTGTTGTTTGTCTTCTACATCAATGATCTTAACTAAATCAGTAAATTTACGTATCACACCAAGATTGGGGGTGTAGTGGACAGTGAGGAAGGCTACCATGATTTGCAGAAGGATCTGCACCAGCTGGACAAATGGGCTAAAAAATCTGCAGATGGAATTTAATGCAGAGAAGTGCAAGGTGCTGAACTTCGCTAAGACCAACCTGGTTAGATCTTACACAGTGAATGGTAGAACACTGAGGAATGCGGTAGAACAAAGGGATCGGGAAATATAGGTCCATAATTCAATGAAAATGGTGTCACAGGTAAATAGACTCGTAAAGAAAGCTTTTGGCATGTTGGCAGTCACAAATCAAAATATAAAGTACAGGAGATGGGATGTTGTGTATAAGACGTTGGTGAGCCATAAATTTGGAGAATTGTGTGCAGTTTTGGTTACCTATCTAAAGGACAGCTGTAAATAAGGTTGAAAGAGTACAGAAAATTTATAAAGATGTTGCTGGGGCTGGATGACCTGAGTAATAATGAAAGATTGAATAGATTAGGACTTTATTTCTCGGAATGTAGAAGGTTAAAGGGAGATTTGATAGAACTATATAAAATTGAAGGGTATAGATAAGGTAAATGCATGCAGGCTTTTTCTACTGAGGTTGGGTGGGACTGAAACTGGAGGTCATGGGTTAAGGGTGAGAATGAAAAGTATAAGAGGTACATGAGGGGAAACCACTCGGTCGTGTGTGTGGAATGAGCTGTCGGCACAAGTGATGTGTGCGAGCTTAATTTCAACATTTAAGAGAAGTTTGGATAAATACTTGGATGGTAGGGGTGTGGAGGGCTATGGTCTGAATGCAGGTTGATGGGAGTAGGCAGTTCAACCGATTTGGCATGGACTAGATGGGCCGAAGGGCCCATTTCTGTGCTGTATTTTTCTATTACTGTATGTAAAGTGTGGCTGCACTGATAACCAATTAATTTGGGAGCATTAATTCACAACCTAAGGGATGCATCTTCTGTTCCCTGCAGAGTCCTGATGGGAAATACCTTGCCAGTGGTGCTATTGATGGTATCATCAACATGTTCGATGTTGCAACTGGAAAGCTTTTGCACACATTAGAAGGTAAAATATACAAGTGGTGTGGTTGTAATCAGTGGAAAACACCAATCTCTGCAAAGTATAGTCATTGTACCAATGTGTTTTGAAGCTAGGCAGGTAGGCAGGAGTCTTTGTGCTTGTGATTCCCCCCTGTGGTCAGTACCTCTGGGGAGAGAGGCTGATGGTGATGCAGCTGAATTTTTAAGTAAATTGTATAGCTGGTTTATGGCAGTGGATTTGCATAGCTTCCCAAGCAAATTATAATGTTTTTCATAATTCCATTTACCTACCTACACTCTTAAACTTGCTCTCTTCTCAAACCGTTGTGTGTGCATCTGAGCCACTTTGTTTCTTGGGCAATTATTTGCCGTGTCTGTCAGGTGCATTGTCATTAAAGACCCCATCACCCAGGACATATCCTCTTCTCATTTTTTACCATTAGTGAGGGACATACAGGAGCTGTACGTGAAAGCTCACATTATACAAGTCAGGAATAGTTTCTTCTCTGCTATCAGATTTCTGAATAGATATTGAACCCATGAACACTACCTCATTACTTTTTTCTCTTTTTGCACTACCTATCTATTTCAACTTTTTAATTACTTTGCTGCAAAGTTTGCAGGTGATATGAAGATAGGTGGAAGGGCAGGTACTTTCAAGGAAGTAGAGGGGCTACAAAAGGACAGAAAGATTAGGAGAATGGGCAAAGAAATGGCAGGTGGAATACAGTGTTGAGAAGTGCATGGTCATTGCGAAATCTGGAAAGTCCCATACAATTGGAGAAGAACGGATTCTGCCAGTAGTAAGGGAGGTTCTGAGTACGTTTTACACAAGTCATCAGACCACATAATTAAACAACTCTGTTCAAAGACAATAGGTGAAATACCTGATATGTGGCAGACTCATTGTGCAACATACTTAGGGCAACAGAATTTCCCTGCCGTTGTGGATGAGTCAAGTTTGCCAGGTTTCAGGTTATGTTTGCTTCATAAAAGAATAAAGCATGATTCAAGAGTTTTTATTTCTAAGGAGACAAGAAACAGATACAAAGGGGAGTCAATATTTCAAGTTGTTGAGCAATTTTCAAAGAGAGGGCACACCAAGATCAAGTCAGGTGGTCACTTTTTAACTGTCATTTCGACCATAACTGCTGGTACAGAACATAGTAAAAATGAGGCGACGGTTTCCAGGACCATGGTGCTACATGAAACAATACAAAAACTACACTGAACTACGTAAGAAAAAAAAACCACAAAAACTACACTAGACTACAGACCTATCCAGGACTGCATAAAGTGCACAAAACAGTGCAGGCATTACAATAAATAATAAACAAGACAATAGCTACAGTAGAGGGCAGTAGGTTGGTGTCAGTCCAGGCTCTGGGTATTGAGGAGTCTGATGGCTTGGAGGAAGAAACTGTTACATAGTCTGGTCGTGAGAGCCTGAATGCTTCGGTGCCTTTTTCCAGATAGTTTATATGAGGGTGCGTGGGGTCCTTCATAATGCTGTTTGCTTTGCGGATGCAGCATGTGGTGTAAATGTCTGTGATGGCGGGAAGAGAGACCCCGATGATCATCTCAGCTGACCTCACTATCCGCTGCAGGGTCTTGCGATCCGAGATAGTGCAATTTCCGAACCAAACAGCGATGCAGCTGCTCAGGATGCTCTCAATACAACCTCTGTAGAATGTGGTGAGGATGGGGGGTGGGAGGTGGACTTTTCTCAGCCTTTGCAGAAAGTAGAGACGCTGCTGGGCATTCTTTGTTCTGAAGCTGGTGTTGAGGGACCAGGTGAGATTCTCTACCAGGTGAACACCAAGAAATTTGGTGCTCTTAACGATGTCTGCAGAGGAGTCGTCGATGTTCAGTGGAGAGTGGTCGCTCCGTGTCCTCCTGAAGTCAACAACCACCTCTTTTGTTTTGTTCACATTCAGAGACAGGTTGTTGGCTCTGCACCAGTCCGTTAGCCACTGCACCTCCTCTCTGTATGCTGACTCATCATTATTCCTGATGAGACCCACCATGGTCGAGTCATCGGCAAACTTGATGATGTGGTTCGAGCTGTGTGTTGCAGCACAGTCGTGGGTCAGCAGAGTGTACAGCAGTGGACTGAGCACACTGCCCTGGGGGACCCCCGTGCTCAGTGTGATGGTGTTGGAGATGGTGCTTCCAATCCGGACTGACTGAGGTCTCCCAGTCAGGAAGTCTAGGATCCAGTTGCAGAGGGAGGTGTTCAGGTCCAGTAGGCTCAGCCTTCCAATCAGTTTCTGAGGAATGATTGTGTTGAATGCTGAACCGAAGTCTATGAACAGCATTCGAACGTACGTGTCTTCTTTGTCCAGGTGGGTTAAGGCCAGGTGGAGGGTGATGGGAATGGCATCGTCTGTTGAACGGTTGGGACGGTACGCGAACTGCAGGGGGTCCAGTGAGGGGGGCAGCAGGGACTTGATGTGCCTCATGACAGGCCTCTTGAAACACTTCATGATGATGGATGTGAGTGCAACGGGACGGTAGTCGTTGAGGAAGGACACTGAAGACCTCTTCGGCACAGGGACGATGGTGGCGGCCTTGAAGCATGTAGGAACGACGGTGCTGCTCAGGGAGATGTTGAAGATGTCAGTGAGAATATCTGCTAGCTGGTCTGCACATTCTCTAAGCACTCTGCCAGGAATATTGTCTGGTCCAGCAGCCTCCCGTGGGTTGACCCTGCGCAGGGTTCTCCTCACATCGGCCACGGTAAGACACAGCACCTGGTCATTTGGAGGAGGGGTGGCCTTCCTCGCCGCCACATCATTATCCGCCTCAAACCAAGCGTAGAAGTTGTTCAACGCATCTGGGAGGGAGGCCAGATGCGTTGAACAACTTCTACGCTCGGTGATGTTGTCATGTAGTTGATGTCCTGCATGCCCTTCCACGTGTGTCGTGTATCTCTGCTGTCCTGGAATTGGTGTGGATTTGCTGGGCAGGTACACGCTTTGCCTCTCTGATGGCCCAGGACAGTTTGGCCCTCGCTGTTGTTAGGGCTGCCTTGTCGCCTGCTCTGAAGGCGGAGTCACGGGTCCTCAGCAGCGTACACACCTCCGCGGTCATCCATGGCTTCTGGTTAGAGCGTGTAGTGATGGTCTTGGCCACAGTGACGTCATCGATGCAAAGACCATCACTACGTGCTCTAACCAGAAGATTCGTGCTTATGGGGCATTATCAATGAAAGGATGCCACAATGGGGGTTTTTCCTTTCTCGAAAAAGGCTGTACCTAACATACTTGGCGTTCACTGTATAATTCACAGACACCATCTTGTTGCAAAAAAAACCAAGGTGATTGACTGCACAAATATTTAAATACTGTTATCACAACAGTAAATCAGATCAAATCCCATGTTCTCAACTCTCGACTGTTTGAGAGCTTTGTAATGAGAATGATGAACAGTTTGAGCGCTTGCTGTTGCGCACAGAAGTCAGATGGTTCTCAAAAGTAAATCGCCTGAGACGCTTCTATGTGCTTTTAGAAATTGATAAAATTCTTTAGACTCTAATGCTTCATTCAGTAATGAACTCAGAAAATATTAAGCATGACATTGCTTATTTGTCAATTATTCACAATAAAAAAGCAATCTCCAATTGCAAGGAAGTGTGAATCTTATCAAAGTAAAATTGGTTGTCTCTACATTTCTGTCGAGAGGTAACCCTATTTACGTGAAACATTGGCCATCACGGCCTTCTCTAATTTCCGAGCCCCTCTAAATTGGAAAAGAAAGGAAAGATACCAGATGATCGTCAAGTATACTGTGCCCACCTGGGTGAGCTGCATAAAGACACGACAGATTTCAGGATTTCTCCATCACAATTCCAGATTGGGTAATAAATCCATTACTGAACACTTGGAATGAGGAATTACAGGAAGGATAGAGGAAGAACTGATCTCGCTACAAAAAGACTGAGCTGAAGCCAAGGTTCAAAAAAAATCATATCAAGACTTTTGATTGCAGAAAGAAATATCTAGACGCTATCCTGCACTACGGTGGGGGGGGGCACGGGAGGAGTCAATATGTTCTTTATTGTTTTTCCAACATCATATTTAGTGGAAAACACATGGTTTCAGTGTTCTTTGAAAGCAGCAAAACAGACTCCAAGTTACTGAATGTGGGAATCTGAGAATCCTAAGTGACGTTCAGTCTGGTTGAGAAGCTGATATCACTGCACCAAGCTCATCCATCTCATTGAAAGGAGAAAAAGCCAATGAATAGTTGGACTACTAATGTACACTCTAAAATTGATGAATATTACTTTTACTGTAATTAAATAAGTAATAGTATTGGCTTTAAATTTTAATTTTTTTACAATTACTTGTCTCTTTGAATTTGCAGTTTCTGTTTTTCATGGTGCACCATAAATCAAAATTCTTTATAAATTCTGTGTAATGGGCAGATATGGGGTGGGGCACTGGGAATGGTCTGGGAGTCTAGGGGGCAGTAATCTGAAAAAATTTGAGAACCACTGCTCTAGATGGACTGATTTCAATGTGAAATATGTATTTTGAAAAGGAACTTGTCAATTACTTTGTTTTTAAATTATACAACTCTTTGAATTTCAGGTCATGCTAAGCCAATTAGATCTTTGACATTCTCCCCAGACTCTCAGCTTCTAATTACTGCCTCTGATGATGGATACATAAAGATTTATGATGTGTAAGAGGTTTCACTACATTTATTTGATGTTTTTGTTTAAGATTGGATTTCAATATTCCCTTTCTATCTTGTGGTTGTTAACACAAAACCTTTAATTATGTCTTCCTACAGACAACATGCCAATCTTGCCGGTACACTGAGTGGTCATGGATCCTGGGTGCTGAGTGTTGCATTTTGTCCAGATGACACTCATTTTGTATCAAGGTAATGCAGGACTAAATGCTAGTTTTGAAATGCTGACTTCCACTTTGTTCTTCAATTACGCAGTAGGTACTGGACAAAAGTTTAATGTTTTTCTGAATTCTGTTTGTTATCTCACCAGACACATGAATCAGGTTAATTTTAGACCAATACTTCTGTTCTTTAATATACAGTTCTATATCTTGTGTCCTGTTGAACTCTAAGCATTAAAGTAAGCTAATATACTGTCTGGAAAAAAAAAGTTCTAGTGAGGGTTTTTAACATCTCTATAGATGCTACCAGTCTGGAGTTTACCAATTTTATTTCAGATCGACAGCATCTACACTATTTTTGATTTCCATAATATATTTTTCTGGTTGGTCTCCAATAGTATCACTAAATGGTGCACCTCCATCTATAAAACAGTTGTTCTATTTCTCACTTTGCTTTGCACAACTCAGTAAAGGGAGCAGGGGTAGTGTTAATAGGATGAGAAAAGGGTTGTAACAAAGCTATGACAGTTTCTGTCAGTGCCACTGAAATGATTTGTTCAGAAGCATCTGTAGAGACAGCATTATACTTTTTATGATTTAATATTTTCCATGAATTCAAATCTGTCTTGGATTAAATGTATAATTTTGTCAATTTTGTGTGCACAAATTTAGCATTGTAAAAACAATAACATAGTTCTGGAGGACTGAAAAATTGCAAATATAACCCACTCTTCAAGGGAGCGAGGTAGAAAAAAAAGAGAACTGTAGTCCACTTAGCCTAACCTCAGTGGTTGGAGTTGATTGTTAAGGATGAGGTCTCAGAGTACGTGGAGGCATATTTAAAGCGGAGGTTGATGATTAGTTGGGCTATGAAAGGTTACAGGGAGGATAGTGCTGAGAGGGAAGGTGGACCAGCCATGATTAAATGGCAGAGCACTCAATAGGCTAAATGGCCTAATTCTGCTTCTATATCTTAATGGTCATTCTGCAGCAGCACAATTAGTCAGTTCATTTTAGATTTTCTAAATTCTAATCAAAAGTTTCAGTAGATAGAGTCAATGCACTGTTGTATCTGTTTATTCACTTGATAATGTTGATGTTAGCTGCCTAGAATCTGATCAGTGGATTTGATAACCATGACCTAGTATGTCAGTGTGCTCTATTGAAGATTGCTGCTTGAGCTGAAGTATTATTTGTAACCAGCTTCTGTTTTTCTTTTCATCAGTTCTTCTGACAAAAGTGTAAAGGTTTGGGATGCTGGTTCCAGAAGCTGTATACACACATTTTTTGATCACCTCGATCAGGTAACCTTAAAAGTGTTAAGTATAACTCTTGAGTTAATTAAATTCTGTGCTGTAACTATTGTGGCTGTTGTAAAATATTCTGCATTCTCAATAGGTCTGGGGTGCTAGATATAATGGAAATGGATCGAAGATAGTCTCTGTCGCAGATGATCGTGAGATCCATATTTATGACTGTCCAATCTGAAGTGTCCTTCTGCTCAGAATGTGAAACTGCAGTAAGATCTTCATCTTCAGCTACAAACTGGGAATATGTATAAGGCCAATAACGTCAACAAACTAGTTAAAAATATTGTGAAACCAAAGGCCCTGTCATGAAATCTGAATTGAATAAATCATTCCTCGTTTGCATTCAGATTATGTGGGAAAGTTTTCTCAAGCATATTTATTGCTTGTGTTTACGCTGTCCATTTGTGTATCATTTTTGTTTTATTTTTGTAGTTGGCAAAATAAATATGGTTTTCTATATATGATTTGAGACTGAAACAGATGAAATTGTAGTTTTTTATGACCTCTTTTAATCTCAGCTACCAACCCTCTCATTTTGGGTTGGAATTGATATTGATTACAGAAACTAAACTGGCCTGTGGAAACTACATGATTATCAGGAAAGACTAATGTTAAGTCACTCGAGAATGTTTTGTACATAACCGGTAAATCTGGTGACAATAGTCGATGGTGATGGAAATGCAATATTAAAATACAAATTTAATTCAGTTGTATATAATTGATTATTTTCTTTAAACTGGGATGAACTTCAGTGGGGCAAGAATCATTTCTTGTTATTTCTTGCTATTGGGCTTCTTATACTCAAAGGAAAACATTTATCCAGTCTATACTGCTATCCCCATATTTCTTCATATTAAGTATCCTTTTAAAAGTATGTAAATTAGTGTCAATATTACTTGCCTGTTTCTAAGTTTTTTTTTGATGTATACTTGTAATGACACTTGAGCAAAATGACTTTGAAGCCAAAGCTTGCAAGAATCCCAAGAGTGACATAGAACAGAAATTGGCTACAGAATATTTGCTACCCCTTAACTATCATACAGTTTGGTCCCTTCATCAGTACTAAATATTAGCATGAAAAGGTGTTAGAAAATAAGTGGATCTAGGTGAGGAGTAATAGGCAGACTGTGAAGGGGAAAGTTGAAATAGTTCCAGAAACAGAAGAGCTGAAGGTGATGGATTAATAGGAAAGATATGTGGAATACAGAAACCAGTGGGAAGGTGATGTGCAGTTGGGAGGGAAAGAGGGCTGGGGTGAGTGTAGGAAGAACTATGTACTGAACATCAGGGGAGAAAGAAAAGGTAGTGTATTTCTATGCAGAAAGAACCAACCAGAGCCCCAGGTCAGTAAGGGAAGGATTGGACCAGAAGGTAGATGTCAGGGAAAGTATTGAAAGGTAATATTGAAATAACAGTTTAAAGTGTGTATATTTTAATGCTAGGGGGCATTATGGGTAAAGGTGATAAACTTAGAGCATGGATCAGTACATGGAACTGCAATGTTGTGGTCATTACTGAAACTTGGTTGAGAGAGGGGCAGGAATGGGTGATTAATGTACCAAGTTTTTGAAGTTTTAGGAAAGATGAGGTGGTAAAAGTGAGGGGGCGGGACTCTAATCAGGGACAAATCACAGCTACACTTGGGAGACATAATGGAGGGGTCAGACAATGAGTCAATTTTGAGGAAAGGGCAATCACACTGATGGGATTATACTACAGACCCTCCCCCAGTTGCCACATTGCCACTGGGACAATGAGGAACAGATACAGAATCAATTAAGCAAATATGTAAAAATAATGGTTGTCATGGAGGATTTTAACCTTCCTAATATAAACTGGGACCTTCTTAGTGGGGCAAAATTTAAGTATCCAGGAAGGTTTCTTAAATCAATGTGTGGATGGTCCAACGGGTGGAGAGGCTGTACTGGACTGGTGTTGAGTAATGAGCCTTAACTTTCAGAATAGCTATAGATTAGGATAGGTATGGTCCTGCGGGAGAGTTTTAGATTGGAGTAGGACAAAATACGTGTGTATTATGCAGGAGCTAAGTAGAGTTAATTGGAAACACTTTTTTCTGGCAGGTCCACATCAGACATGTGGAGGGTGTTTAAAAATAAATTGCACAGAGTACAGGAAAGTTCCTGTTAGAAGAAAGGATGGGGATGGAAAGATGAGAAAAACTTGGATGTCCAGAAAGGTGATGGATTTAGTAAAGAAGTAAAAGGGAGTTGCTGTGCTTTGGAAGTTAGAATCAAATGAAACATGAGTATAAAGAAGACAGAAAAAAATTAAAGAAGGGAGTTAGGAAAGCCAGGAGGGCCCATGATAAGTCCTTGGCAAGTAGGATTAAGGTGAATTCCCAAGGCATTTTATATGTGCATCAAGAACAAGAGAATAACTAGGGAGAGGATAAAGAGGGGAACATTTGCTTAGATGCATAGAATATGAGTGAACAATTTAATAAGTACTTTGCTTCAGTAGTTTCCAAGAAAAATAATATGGGGCCAGGAGATCGGTGCTGAGTGTATAAGTCACCAGGGCGTGAGGGATTTACCCCAGGTTATTGAAGGAGCAAGAGATGAGATTGCTGGGCCCTTGACCAGTATCTTCATGTCCTCGCTCGGTACAGGTGAGGTCCTGGAGGACTAGCAGGTGGCGAATGTATCCCTATTTAAGAAGGAAACAAGGAAAATCCTGGAAACTATAGACCAGTGAGTCTCATGTCAGTTGTAGGGAAATTGCTGGAGGGATAGGATATATGAGCAGTTGGAACCCATGGCCTAATTAGGGAGAGCTAGCGTGGCTTTGTGTGGCAGGTCGTGCCCTGCCAACTTGATTGAGTTTTCTGACAAAGTGATGAGAAAGACTGATGAAGGTAGGGCAGTGGATGTTGCCTACATGGATTTTAGTAAGGCATTTGACAAAGTCCCTCATGGGAGGTTAACCCAAAAAATTAAGATGCATGGGGTCTGTGGGTGAATTGGCTGAATGGATTCAGAACTAGCTTGAGCATAGAAGATAGGGGAGTGGTTGAAAGGACTTATTTGAGTTGGAGGTCTGTAATTAGTGGTGTTCCACAGGGATCTGTGCTGGGACCTCTGCTGTTTGTGATGTATATAAATGACCTTGATGAAAATGTAGAATGGTGGGTTAGTAATTTTGTGGATGATACCAAGATTAGTGGAGTTATAGATAGTGTAGAAGACTGGTGAAGGGTACAGTATGGTATAGATCAGTTGCAGATATGGGCTGAGAAATGGCGTGGAGTTTAACCCAGATAAGTGTGAGGTGTTGTGCCTCAATAGGGCAAATGTAAGGAGACAGTGCAAGACCCTTAACAGTGTTAATGAGCAGACGATCTTAGGATCCAAGTTCATAGCTCCTTGAAAGTAGCTACACAGTTTGAAAGGGTGGTTAAGGCTGCTAATGGAATGCTTGCTTTTATTAGTTGAGGCACGAAGTCCAAAAGTCAAGATGTTGCAACTTTGGCACATCTGGAGTATTGCATACAGTTCTGATCTCCCCACTACAAGAAAGATGTTCAGGCTTTGGAGAGGGTACAGAGGTTTACCAGGATGCCTCCTGGTTTAGAGGGCATGTGCTGTCATGAGAGGCTGGATATACTTGGGTTGTTTTCTCTGGAGTGGTGAGGACTGGGGGAAGATCTAGGATAGTGATCTATAAGATTATGAAAGGCATAGATAGAGTGGACAGAAACTGTTTCCCAGGGTTGAAATATCTAATACCAGAGAGCATTGAAGCTGAGAGAGGGTAGGTTCAAAGAGGATGTGAGGGGTAAGTTTTCTGCTTTAGAGTTGTGGATGACTGGAATGTGCTGTCTGGTATGGTGGTAGAGGCAAATACATTAGAGGCTTTTTAAAGAGACATTTGGATAGACATAGATGTAAGGAAGATAGATATGGATATGGTATAGATAGGAGGGATTAATGTTTGGGTGGTTTTGATTTGCTTTTTAGCTGGTACAAGATGTGGGCTGAATGGCCTGTTTCTGTGTTGTACTCTTCTACGTTCTAATGCTCCACTGGAGCTCACAGTTTACCATTAAGCTTGGTAAATGTTCTTCGTCTGCCCATCTGAAGTTTGTTTCACATTTTTTATTGTGAAACCTCCAACTGCAGTCCTAGATCTCCTGACTATTGTCTTGCACCTTTAATTTCCCCTTTACCCCATTCCATTAGACAGTTCATAGTGATTGTTTGGATTATTTCCTTTTCGGATAATGCTGCAACAACATTTTTGTCCAGTGTTTCCTCCACAGTTCTGCAGTACCCTCACACTTCTCTGTCTTTGCCATCAAAGGGGTGCTCCATTGGAAGAGGGAGGAGCCTACACAACAACCACCCTCACCAAACAGTAACCATTAAGTATATTACAAATGTACATATTTGTGTAACATGCCACTTCAAATTCTAGCACTTCTATGTTAATGACTAACAGCATTAAATACCTACATTCTTGCATCTTATTTATTTTCTACTATGAGCAGCTTCACTACCAACTGTCACACACATCAAAGTTGCTGGTGAACGCAGCAGGCCAGGCAGCATCTCTAGGAAGAGGTACAGTTGATGTTTCAGGCTGAGAC
Source organism: Mobula birostris (assembly GCF_030028105.1). Lineage (NCBI taxonomy): Eukaryota > Metazoa > Chordata > Chondrichthyes > Myliobatiformes > Myliobatidae > Mobula > Mobula birostris. The sequence continues at coordinate 14,866,599 of NC_092387.1, read as the reverse complement.
CCTTCGTCAGGACTAACTGAAAGAAGAGTTAGTAAGAGATTTGGGAGTGGGAGGGGGAGGGGGAGATCTGAAATGATAGGAGAAGACAGGAGGGGGAGGGATGGAGCCAAGAGCTGGACAGGTGATTGGCAAAAGGGATACGAGAGGATCATGGAACAGGAGGCCTAGGAGAAAGAAAAGGGGGAGGGGGAAAAACCCAGAGGATGGGCAAGGGGTATAGTGAGAGGGACAGGGAGGAAAAAGGAGAGAGAGAAAAACAATGTGTCTATATAAATAATGGATGGGGTATGAGGGGGGAGGTGGGGCATTAGCGGAAGTCTGAGAAGTCAATGTTCATGCCATCAGGTTGGAGGCTACCCAGACGGAATATAAGGTGGTGTTCCTCCAACCTGAGTGTGGCTTCATCTTTACAGTAGAAGAGGCCGTGGATAGACATATCAGAATGGGACGTGGAATTAAAATGTGTGCCCACTGGGAGATCCTGCTTTTTCTGGCGGACAGAGCGTATGTGTTCAGCGAAATGATCTCCCAGTCTGCGTCGGGTCTCGCCAGTATATAGAAGGCTACATCGGGAGCACCGGATGCAGTATATCACCCCAGCTGACTCACAGGTGAAGTGTCACCTCACCTGGAAGGACTGTCTGGGGCCCTGAATGGTGATAAGGGAGGAAGTGTAAGGGCATGTGTAGCACTTGTTCCGCTTACAAGGATAAGTGCCAGGAGGGAGATCAGTGGGGAGGGATGGGGGGATGAATGGACAAGGGAGTTTCATGGGGAGCAATCCCTGCGGAAAGCAGAGAGAGAGGGGGAGGGAAAGATGTGCTTAGTGGTGGGATCCCGTTTGAGGTGGCGGAAGTTACTGAGAATTATATATTGGACCCGGAGACTGGTGGGGTGGTAGGTGAGGACAAGGGGAACCCGATTCCTAGTGGGGTGGTGGGAGGATGGAGAGAGAGCAGATGTGGGTGAAATGGGGGAGATGTGTTTGAGAGCAGAGTTGATGGTGGAGGAAGGGAAGCCCCTTTCTTTAAAAAAAGGACATCTCCCTAGTCATGGAATGAAAAGCTGAGGAACCACTACTACCACTCTCTGGCTACTCCCACAAAGCCAATGCCTAATCCAATTTACTACCTCATCTTGAATGCCAAGTGACTAAACCTTCTTGACCAACATTCCATGCAGGACCCTGTCAAATGGCTTGCTAAAAGTCCATGTAGACAAAATTCATTGCCTTGTCTTCATCCACTTTCCCAGTAACTTCCTTGAAAACTCCATTAAGATTTGGTAGACACGATCTACTACACATAAAGCCAGTCTGATTATCCCTAAACAGTCCCTGTCTATCCAAATACTTATATATCCGGTCCCTTAGAATATCGTCCAATAACTTTCCCCACTACTGCTATCAGGCTCACCAGCCTATAATTTCCTGTATTATTTTTAGAACAGAGGAACAACATTAGCTACCATCCAATGCACCAGTACCTCACCTGTTGCTAAGGATAATTTAAATATCTTTGCTAGGGCCCCTGCACTTTCCTCCCATAGGGTCTGAGGGAACACCTTATGTCCTGGGGAGTTATCCACCCTAATATGCCTCAAGACAGCAAACACCCCCTCTTCTGTAATCTGTAACGAGTCCATGACCTCACTGCTGTCTTGCCTTACTTCCATAGACTCTGTGTCCATCTCCCAAGTAAATACTGATGCAAAAGATCTCTTTCAGCTTCACACATGGATTACCATTCTGATCTTCCAGAGGACCAATTTTGTCCCTTGCAATCCTTTTGCTCTTAACATACACATTATTCTTCGTAACTCCCGCCACCTCCAACGGGATCCCACCACTAAGCACATCTTCTCCCCCCCCCCACTTTCCACAGGGATCGCTCCCTACACGACTCCCTTGTCCATTCATCCCCCCCATCCCTCCCCACCGATATTGCTCCTGGCACTTATCCTTGTAAGCGGAACAAGTGCTACACATACCCTTACACTTCCTCCCTTACCACCACTCAGGGCCCTAGACAGTCCTTCCAGGTGAGGCCATACTTCACCTGTGAGTCGGCTGGGGTGATATACTGCGTCCGGTGCTCCCAATGTGGCCTTCTATATATTGGTGAGCCCCAGTACAGACTGGGAGATCGTTTCGCTGAACACCTACGCTCTGTCCGCCAGAGAAAGCAGGATCTCCCAGTGGACAAACATTTTAATTCCATGCCCCATTTCCATTCTGATATGTCTATCCACGGCCTCCTCTATTGTAAAGATGAAGCCACACTCAGGTTGGAGGAACACTACCTTATATTCCATCTGGGTAGCCTCCAACCTGATGGCATGAACATTGACTTCTCTAACTTCCGCTAATGCCCCACCTCCCCCTCGTACCCCATCCGTTATTTATTTATATACACACGTTCTTTTTCTCTCTCCTTTTTCTCCCTCTGTCCCTCTCACTATACCCCTTGCCCATCCTCTGGGTCCCCCCCCTTTTTCTTTCTCCCTGGGCCTCCTGTCCCATGATCCTCGCATATCCCTTTTGCTAATCAACTGTCCATCTCTTGGCTCCATCCCACCCCATCCCCCTCCCACTTTCAAATCTCTTACTAACTCTTCTTTCAGTTAGTCCTGACAAAGGGTCTCGGCCCAAAACATCGACTGTACCTCTTCCTAGAGATGCTGCCTGGCCTACTGCATTCACCAGCAACTTTGATGTGCGTGGCTTGAATTTCCAGCATCTGCAGATTTCCTCCTGTTTGCATCACTACCAACTATTACCAGTTGGTGCTCCCCACCCCCCGCCCACCACCCAAGTCCAGCCTCTACAAACTTGGACATGCATTACTTCAAGCACAATCTTAACTTCATCTCTTCTGTAATGTCTTCCCACTACATCTGCTGTAGAAGTTAGTTAAATTAACAGTTAAACTTTTAAAGTGTGAATGTTTAAGGTATTTATTCATTTATGGCATCCTGGTGGTTAGACCAGCTTTAGGCATTCATTTTTTAAGCAGGGGTCCTAGCAAACACAAGTACAGTTGCAAGAAAAAGTTTGTGAACCTTCCGCAATTACCTGGTTTTCTGCATTAATTATTCATAAAATATGGTCTGATCTTCATCTAAGTCACAATAATAAACACAATCTGCCTAAACTACTAACACACAAAGAATTGGACTTTTCATGTCTTTATTGAACACATTATTTTATCATTGATGGTCCAGGCTGGTAAAACTACGTGCACCCCATATTATTAACTGCTAGAACCTCCTTTAGCAGCAATAACCTCTACCTGGCAAGGAGGAATTTTAGACTACTCCTCCATACAAAACTATTTCAGTTCATCAATATTTCTGGGATACCTTGCATGAACAGCCCTCTTCAGGTTATGCCACAGCATCTCAATTGGGTCAAGGTCTGGACTGTGACCTGGCCATTCCAAAACATGAATGTTCTTCTATCTAGACCATACCATTGTTGATTTTGTTTCAGATCATTGTCTTGTTGCATCATCCAACTTTTATTAAGCTTCAGGTGATGACTGCATTCTCCTGTAAAATTTCTTGATACAATTATTTCCTCAATGATTGCAGGCTATCCAGGCCCTGAGACAGCAAAGCAGCCCCAACCATCATGCTCCTTCCACCACACTTTACAGTTGGGATGAGGTTTTGGCATTGGTGTATAGTGCCCTTTTTCCTCTAAGTATAGCTATGTGGTTTTTTACCAAAGCATTCAACTTTGTCTCATTTGCCCACAGAACATTGTCCCAGAAGTATTGTGGGCCATCAAGGTGGTCTTTTGCAAACTTGAGACGTGCAGCAATGTTTTTCTTTGGGGAACATTTATTTCCTCGATGGTGTCCTTCCATAACACCATTCTTGTTCAGTGTTTTTCTTATAGTGGACACATGAACAGGCTTTAGCAGGTTTGAGAGATTTCTGCAGGTCTTTCACTGTTACCCTTTGGGTCATTTTCACCTCTTTCAGCATTGCATGTTATGCTGCTGGTGTGATCTTTACAGGACACCACTCCTAGGGAGAGTAGCGACAGTATTGAATTTCCTCCATTTGTGCAATGATCTCATGAACACTCAGGTCTTTAGAAATGCTTTTGTAGCCTTTTCCAGCTTCATTCATCTCTACAATTCTAAGGTCTTCTAAAAGTTGTTTTGATCAAAGCATGGTGCACATAAACAGATCTTTCTTGAAGAGCAATAACCTGACATACTGTATCTTTTTTTTAAAAATACAGGGCAGGGCACTTCTACAAGCCCCAGCTCCAATTTCATCTCATTGATTATTACACCTAACTCCAAGTAGCTTTTGTAGAAGGCATTACCCCCAGGAGGGTCATCTGCTTTTTGATCCTAGACTGTGATTGTTTAAATGGTGTACTCCGTATTGATGAGAAGTACAATTGTTTGTCCGTTATTAGTTTGGTGTTTCTCTATTATTGTGACTTAGATGAAGATCAGACAGATCAGACCACAATGAGTAATTAATACTGAAAACCAGGTAACTGCAAAGGGCTCACAAACTTCTTACAATTGTAAATAGTCCAGTTTAATAGTGGAACATGTTACATAACCGGCAACAATGAATATCAATCGAGACAAGTTATATAAAAACAACCAAACGTTTATTAAACACGGATAAACGATTTAAAAAAAAACAAAAACCTTAACCGGAAGTTAACCGCTATGCAGCCATTCAACAAATCGTCACTTGGCCCTGGTTCTTAAAGCATTAAATGCGAAAACAGTTCTTAAAGCGGTAAAAGTCAGGTATAGTTCTTAAAATAGTAAATTCCAAAGTCCAACAGATTTATACATTCAATTCGGAGACTCCTCTGGAGAAAGATTTCTTCATAGACGCGACTTTCCTGCTGGTTCTGTCCGAAGGATTCAGGATGCAGTAAATAAACAGTTTAAAATAACAGACCTTAATTTCTTTTAGAAAGCAAACCTTGCATGAACTCTTTGCTCTTTTGGCAAGAGTTATCTTCGATGAAGGAGTAGTGACCTGCAACGACGACTCAATAAGGTCGATCCTTTGTTAAACTGTCAACCGATGCCGACTCCCCTCAATCCTTTGGGTCCTCTACTTTGATAAAGTCTTCACTCTCCCTTCTACTGCTAGAATAAGGTACATCAACACATCTAGCAAAAATTTCGGTCCAGCAATATTGTACCTTGCAACAGAACGTAACAACAGTTTAAAAAATGAAACTGCGTCATAAAAACAAATATGCAACAGAAACGGAGACACAGTATGTTCTAGCTGGAAATCTAAAAACTAACTGCATCATCTGGGGTCTTCCTTTATACACCCGTGATGCACATGTCATCACGTGACCTCACATCGGTGGGAAAATTACATCAGGTGACCTCCAAAAGACCATTACATCATTCTCACACACAAAAAAAAAAATCACAGATCTCCTTGAGGCATGTAACAAAGACAAGGACACCAAAACATTATTTGATAATCCTAAGTTTAATACCAATTATGACATTATGACCCTTAGAAATACACTTCAAATTTATGTTTAGGTCCATGTTTTAGCATAAACAGGTCAAACATTAGATAGACTAGGACAAAGTACACCGTGCTTCAATACACACAAATCCTTGTCACAAATTTTTTAAAAATGTAGGTATTCTCTTACACCACAATGAAAAGGAAAACAAATTACCACTTTGTTTTTCAAGTATATGATGCACATGAAATGTCTTGTTATGTTTCTGGATAACCAAAGCAATGCTTTTTAGGATATTAAAAAGTTTTGATGCATTGTAAAGTCTATTTCACCCCTCAAATATTTGCTCTTCATTAAGAAGTTTGACATTGAACACCACCTCTAGGTCTTTGATCTTCTTCATATGCTTCCCCACTATAATTTCTGCGCTGCTGTTCTGGACTAAATTCTGATAACTCCACATGTTCCATATCATCACTGATCATTAGTTCTTGACGTGGTGGAAGCAGATGTTCCAGTTCAATCAGATTTTCTTGTGAAATCCATCCATATGACGGAAACTTCACCTAATGATGAGACATAAAACCTTAAGTATGCTAAGTTGTCATATGGGGATTTCAGTAACCTTAATATTCTGTGGTGAAACTTACTGAAAATTGTATGATCAGTTGTCCTTTTTCAAATGGGTCTCTATAAATAGGCATTCCTTCGTTATAAACACATCTAAGGCTGCTCTCTTTCACAACTTCACCTAAAAGAAATCAAGTGTTTATTTAAACACTAGATCAATAGATGGTTTAATAATACAAAAAGGCATTAGATATTCCTCCATACCCAAAGTTTGACCAAGTAAGAAAAATGAGCATCTAATAAATTCTCTCCAATACCAAGCCTAGAAGCATAGCACATATAATAAATAGGAAATATTGAAGGCCAACATTTCATGAGGGTAATGGCCAAACTAAACAAAGTGCGCTAATTAAATAACGTTTATATAATAAATGTGTTTAAACAGCCAGTCAAAGAAACATTTTTATGTAGATATTCTGTAATGATAGAAAAAGTGGGAGGAAAATCCTATGGACCATAGGAGACAGGGAAGAGGAGGCACCAGTAGGTGGCGATAGACAGGTGAGAAGTAAGGGCCAGAGTGGGGAGAAGAAAGAGGGAAGTGGGAGGGGAAAGAAGAGAAATTCATGTTCATGTCATCAGGTTGGAAAGCTACTAGACAAAATATGAGATGTTGCTCCTCCACCCTGAGGGGGGCCTCATCCTAGCACAAGGCCATGGACTGACTTGTCAGAATGGGACTGGATTAAAATAGTTGGCCACTGGGAAATTCCACTTTTGGCAGATGGAGCAGAGGTGCTCAACAAAGTAGTCCTCCAATTTACTTCGAGTCTCACCAATGGAGAGGAGGGCATAACAGGAGCACCAGATACAATAGACAACCTCAACAGATTTGCAGAAACGTTGCCTCACCTGGAAGAACTGGGGCCTTGAATGGAGGCAAGGGAGGAAGTGAATGGGCAGATGTAGGATTGCTCTCTTGCAGGGATAAGTGCCAGGAAGGAGATTAGTGGGGAGGGATGAATGGACAAGGGAATCCCTGAGGAATGTTTGGGGGTGTAAAAGTTTTTAGGTGGTAGCATCCCATTGAAGATGGCAGAATTTGAAATAATTAACTGTATGCAGAGGCCCATGGGGTGGTATGTGAGGACGTAAGAAACTCTATCCCTGTTAAGGTGGGATGAGTGCAAATATCCAGTAAATAGTGGATAATGGTGAAGGTAGCATCAATGATAGAAGAAAGAAAACCCCATTCTTTGAAGGCAGGTATCCCTTCCTGGAAAGGAAAGCCTCATCCTGGGAACAGATGCAACAGAGACGAAGGAACTTAGCAAAGGTAAAAGCATTTTTACAGCAGACAGGGTGAGAAGAGGTATTAGTTAAGATAGCTGCAGAAATCAGTAGGCTTATAAAGAATCAGTAAATCCAGAGATGTAGACAGAGCAATCAAGAAAAGGGAGAGAGGTGTCAGAAATGGACCAAGTGAATTTAAGGCAGGCTGGAAGTTGATGAAATTGACAAGTTCAGCACACATGCATGAAGCAGCACCAACATAGTGGTCAATATAGTGCAGAAAGAGTCGGGAGCATTACCAGGCAAGGTTTAGAACATGGACTGTTCCATGCAGCCAATGAAAAGGCAGGCATAGCTGGGGCCCATGAGAGTGCCCATGGCTACCATTTGTATTTGTAGAAAGTGGGAGGAGCTAAAGGAGAAGTAACACAAAGTGCTGGAGGAACTCAACAGGCCATGCAGCATCTATGGAAAAAAGTACAGTTGACAGTTTGGGCCGAGACATTTCTTTTTTCCCCATAGATGCTGCCTGGCCTGCTGAGTTCCTCCAGCATTTTGTGTGTGTTACTTTGGATTTCCAGCATCTCTGGGTTCCCTCTTGTTTGGAGCTAAAAGGGAATTTGTTGAGGGTGAGGACCTGTTCTGCTATGTGGTAGTGGAAGGGAACTGGTTGGGTCTTTTGCTGAAAATGAAGCAGAGAGCTTTGAGGCCTTCTTGTTTGGGAACAGAAATGTACAGGGACTTCCATGGTGAAAGTGATTTGGTCCAAGCCAGAGAATTGAAAGTTGTTGAGATCAAGAGCATGAGAAGTGTCATAGATGTAGGTGGGAAGGGACTGATCCAATGGAGATAGAATGGAGTCAAACTACACAAACACAAGATCAGTGGGCAGGAGCAGGCAGAGAAAATGGGCCTACCTGGAGAGTCAGATTTGTGGATCTTGGGTAGGAGGTAGAAACAAGCACTGCAAGGTTAGGGAACTTTGAGTTTGGTGGCAGTAAATGGTAGATCTCAGAATTGATGAGGTTGTTCATGGTGTTGGAGACAATGCTCTGATGGTCTTTTTCAAGAGGTAAGCAAAAGCTGAGTGTTGCTGTCAGGCCTCACCAAGACAGAGATCAGTCTACCATGCTAGAACAACACCCACTTTGTCTGCAGGTTTGACAGCAAGGTTGGGATTATAAACCCCCAATAAAACCCCCAATTTAATAAAAAGGCTTTCAAAATTTATGAAGTAGGATAGGTAGGAAATGACAAGTTCCACAAGTCTATTAGAAAGTATCAAATAAAAATCACAAATTAAAAAGATGCATCACTGTATATTTGAAAAATATTTTAAAAGTTTAGAACTTTCAGTGTTATAACGGCACAAATACCAAAATAAAAAATGTTTACCTGGTTTGGAACTAATAAGAAGCATTCTCTTGTCAAGTGTTTCTATTGTTTTTTTGAAACCACACAAAGCTTCCACTAGTAATATTTCCATCTTCATGATCAAGTCATTTCCATGTCTTCGAAACACTTCATGTTCTGTTTGGTCAAGTACAATGATGACATCACCAGGTTCTAATCCTGGCTCCTGATCCCCTTCTCCACGGAAGGTTATCTTCTGCCCATCTTGCATACCTTAATTTTTAAAAAATGAATCTTTGAATATAAAGCAAAATACAAGTTATAGGATCAACACATATCCCTATTCTCAGCTTAATTTACCTTTGTCCACATGAACTTCCAATATTTTTCTTTCTTTCACAATTTTGCGCCCATTACAATTCTTACATCGGTCTTTTGGATTAATCTGTTCACCTTGTCCATGGCATTCTGAGCACATTGTCTGAATCTGCTGCACCATACCCGGTCCAATTTGTTGAACATGGATTTCAATCCCTCGGCCTTTGCAATTTGCACACTTTTCCACAGCTCCTTTCTTGCCTCCTAAACCTGTTCATTTTTAAAATGAGTAACAGCAAAAAAAATTATTTCATTTGCCATAGAGAGCATTAGATAAAGTCTACTGTTCACTCATGATTACAACTAAATTCACACGTTACTGTTTAACAGCCATCTCTATTTACTTAAGATTTATTGGTGGCTCTCATTGTTTGTTTCTGGTTTCTTATCAATATCTTCACAAAACTACCTTCCAGTCACCAGCGATCCAAAGGCTCTTCTCAACCACAAAAAAAAGCCTTTAGATCAGGAGACAGGGAGGAATTGAAACATGTGCAGAGGGAGCTAAAGGAGAAGATCAAAGTGGCTAAAGAGGAATACAGGAGAGCTCTGGAGAACAAACATAAGCAGAGTAGCACGCAGGTGGTATGGAGAGGCATGAAGAACATCACTGACTTCAATCAGCCTAGCCGTAGAGCCTCAGACTGCAGTTGTGAATGGGTTAATGAATTAAACCAAATCTTCAATCGGTTTGACAATTGCCCTCCTTTTAACACCCCTTCAGCACACCAGTCCAGGCGCCAAGGCACCCAATGCCTTCCATCCTCCCTCCAATTCAATGTGGATGAACAACACAGACTAAACTGTCTAAATCCCTTCCTTGCTCTGCACCCACCATCCACACCTCCAAATACCAACTTCCATCGTCCCAATCTTCACCTCCCCCCACTCCCACCCTTACCTTCCACCAACTCCCCAGCCATCATGAACTCACCTTCACTAATGAGTAAGTGAGAAGAGATATGGGGAAATTCAGACACAGCAAAGCATTGCAAATGGATGGTGTGAACCCTAAAGTCCTGAAGGAGTGTGCTGAGCAGCTGTGTGCAGTTCTCCAGCACATTTTCAATGAGTCACAACCTGGAAAGGGTCCCAACTGCGTGGAAAACGTGTGGTCTCAGTACCCAAGAAGGGGCAACAAGTCTTGAATGACTACCATCCAGTGGCCCTGACCTTACATCATGAAGACCCTGGAGAGGCTAGTCCTGGCTCACCTCCAATCCCTGGTCAGATCAGCTCTTCATCTCCTGCAGTTTGCCTACAAGGAGCACATTGGAGTCAACGATGCTGTCATTTACCTGCTGAACAGAGCCTTCTCCTATTTGGATAAGCAGGGCAGCAGTGTGAGGATCACATTTTTTTGATTTCTCAAGTCCTTTCAATGCCATACAGCCCTTGCTACTGTGGAAAAGCTGTTCAATGCAGGTTGGCACTTCCATTGCACCCCGTATAATGGGCTACCCAACCGGCAGGCCACAGTTCCGAGCAGCTTCAGAGCTGTGCATCAGATATGGCTATAAGCAGCATTGGCACCAACCCCTCCCCCCCCCCATTGTCTCCTTTCCTGTTTACCCTGCATACTTCAGATACAACACCAAGTAATCTGCAGAAATTCTCTGATGACTCAGCATAGTTGGGTGTATAAAGGGAGGACAGGAGGATGAATACAGGGCTCTGGTGGAGGACTTCATCAAATGGTGCAAGATGAAACATCTGCAGCTCAACATTGGTAAGAGAAAGGAGACGGTGATGGACTTCAGGAAGACTAAGCGTGCACAGCTCTCTGTTATTATTGATGGTGAGAATGTGGATGTGGTGAGGATCTACAAGTACCTGGATGGCAGCCTTCAGTGAAGCACCAACACAGAGGCTGTGTACAAGGGCCAGAGTCACTTCTACTTCCTGAGAAGACTAAGGTCCTTTGGAGTATGCAGGCTTCTTCACATTTTCTACCAGTCTGTTACTGTGAGTACAATCTTCTATGCAGTGGTGTACTGGGGCAATGGCATCAACACAGGTGATACCAACAGGCTCAGTAAACTGATTAGAATGGCTGGCTCTTTTATAGGAGTCAAATTGGTCACACTGGAGGCTGTGGTAGAACAAAGGACCCTATGGAAAATCCTGGCAATTCTGTCAATGTTTCCCACCCTCTGCATGCCACCTTGGCTGAACACAGGAGCACTTTTTTGGGAAACATGAGGCTATCAGGCAAAAACTTGTAAGCATAAATTGGAAACAGATGTTCTCAGGGAAATGTACAGAGGAAATGTGGCAAATGTTCAGGGGATATTTGAATGGGGTTCTGCATAGGTACGTTCCAATGAGACAGGGAAAGGATGGTAGGGTACAGAACCATGGTGTACAAAGGCTGTTGTAAATCTAGTCAAGAAGAATAGAAAAGCTTACAAATGGTTAAAAAAAAACTAGACAATAGAGATCTAGAAGATTATAAAGCCAGCAGGAAGGAGCTTAAGAATGAAATTAGCAGAGCCAGAAGGGGCCATGCAAGGCCTTGGCAGACAGGATTAAGGAAAACCCCAAGGCATTCTACAAGTATGCAAACAGCAAGAGGATAAGACATGAGATAATAGGACCAATCAAGTGTGACCGTGGAAAAGTGTGTATGGAACTGGAGTAGATAGCAGAGGTACTTAGTGAATACTGAAGCAAAGTATTCATTATGGAAAAGGGTTTTGGTAATTGTAGGGATGTCTTGCAGCGGACTGAAAAGCTTGAGCATATAGATATTAAGGAAGAGGATGCGCTGGAGCTTTTGGAAAGCATCAAGTTCGATAAGTCACCGGGACCCGATGGGATGTACCCCAGGCTACTGTGGGAAGCGAGGGAGGAGATTGCTAAGCCTCTGGTGATGATCTTTGCATCATCGAGGACGGGAGAGATTCCTGAGGATTGGAGGGTTGCGGATGTTGTTCCCTTATTCAAGGGAGGGAGTAGAGATAGCCCAGGAAATTATAGACCAGTGAGTCTTACTTCAGTGGTTGGTAAATGGATGGAGAAGATCCTGAGAGGCAGAATTTATGAACATTTGGAGAGGCATAATACGATTAGTAATAGTCAGCATGGTTTTGTCAAAGGCAGGTCGTGCCTTATGAGCCTGATTGAATTTTTTTGAGGATGTGACTAAACACATTGATGAAGGTAGAGCAGAAGATGTAGTGTATAGGGATTTCAGCAAGGCACTTGATAAGGTACCCCATGCAAGGCTTATTGAGAAAATAAGGAGGCATAGGATCCAAGGGGACATTGCTTTGTGGATTCAGAACTGGATTGCCCACAGAAGGCAAAGAGTGGTTGTCAATCATTTTCTGCATGGAGGCTGGTGACCAGTGATGTGCCTCAGGGATCTGTTCTGGGACCCCTACTCTGTGATTTTTATAAATGACCTGGATAAGAAAGTGGAGGGATGGGTTAGTAAATTTGCTGATGACACAAAGGTTGGGGGTGTTGTGGATAGTGTGGAGGGTTATCAGAGGTTACAGTGATAGGATGCAAAACTAGGCTGAGAAGTATCTAACTAATAGGCAAATAAAAAGGAATCACTGCAGCCCTTTTAATCATTTCACATGTAGGCCTTGATAGCATTTCCCGTGACAACACTCATATCTTTCCTCTACCCCAAAAAGTCTAGTTTCTGAGCCTTTCACTTTATATGTAGAGAAAATACCAAACCCTATCCAGAATATGCTAGTGCCAATAGACTACTGATTAACTAAGAAAAATGAAAAGAGATGTTGACAGGACAGGTAAGAAAAGCATCAGGATAAATTTATCGAAGTGTAACCAGAGAACGATTACCTGAAAGCAGGGTAGACAATGTCTTTCCCTGTTAAGTTTCTCTAAAGTAGGGTGAACCCTCACCCAAACTTTGAATATTAAGCTTTTAGATGAAAAACACCCATCAAATGCCCTTTTTAACTGAGTTTAGATGAAAATAGTTTGCAAAATAACTGTCGACTTCACAGTTAGATTATTAACAATAAACTACCACTGGAAAATTCTCAAAAATATCGAATGCCATAATTTAGTTCCAAACAGACCCTTTAACCCATGATGTTGTGTCAACCTACCTGTGACACCTTTTCCCTTCAGACAGGACCATCACTATCCTTTTTCCTATATAATTATGTGCATAATCTAAGGCACCTCTTAAATGCCTTTCTATATGTCTCCACCGCCCAATGGTGCATTCCAGCTACCCACCACTATTTAAAAAAAAACCTGCCCAACACTTCTTTGAACATTCCCCCCGCCACCTCAAATCATACCTCCTAATATTAAGACATTGTGATCCAGGGGAGAAAGTACTGGTTACCTAGACACGCATCTCATTTGACCTTTTCTCAGTGCTCCACTCCAGAGAAAACAATTACAGGTCCACAATCCCATATCCGAAATTCTGAAATCCAAAAAGCTCCGAAAACCAAAGTTTTTTTTTTGTAGAGTGTGGAGCGTGTCGTAACAAGGCTTGTTTGGCACGCCAACAGCTGACGTCACTCAGGTGTGACGTGGCAGCACTAGCAGAGGCCGCCAGACGTCAGTTATGGCTCAGCACTCGTACTGATCAGCTGTCGGCAAAAAAAACTTCAGTTTTCAGAGCTTTTTGGATTTCAGAATTTTGGATAAGGGACTGTGAACCTGTATTTCATTTATCAGTATATTACTTTTGTGACGACAAACCAAGTTATCAGAAGATTGATGCTGATGAGAGAGATAAGTGAGACAGGCCCTTTATCAAAATGCTAATAAGAGAAAAGAGAGAGATTAACGAGAAAGAAACACATTTCAGAATATTGACAGACCGGTTGCTTTGAACCTGAACTGTTTGAAGTTTGATGGACAGGCAATACCCCAGCAGGGGGATAAAAAGAACAGGTTCGCTAAGGCACGACACCACGAGATAACGAGACCCTGGAAGAGCGGTGTGCCCCAAGTTGGAGGGAGTTTGGAGGTCTGGTCGCGGGAACCAACCATAGATGCACAGGGTGAAAGGGTACGATCAGCGGGAACCTGGTGTGTGTGTCTGCCCTTGCCTGGGTGCCGGGTTCACCGCGGAAGAACAGTCGTATCCGGAGCGGAGGGGTCAGTCAGTGACCACAGAAGACATAACAAAGGGTCCGCCCAAGAGCTATCTGCGAAGAACATCAAAGGTCTGCTGAATCAGATTTGCATATATCTCTCTCTCCCCCTCCCCCCCAACAGCACCACAGCGATTACTGCGAACTGTACTAAGTTGAACTGAACTCTGCGTCACTTGAGACTGATCATTTTACCCCTAGACTGCGATAGAGCTTGGTCGATTCCTATTACCCTAGTTCTGTGTACATGTGTGTTTTAACATGGCTAAACCTGTTGCATTTTATATCCTTACGATTAGAGTACTGTGTTACTTATTTCTTTAATAAAACTTTATTAGCTTCTGTTAAACCAGACTCTAACTAAGTGGTCCATTTCTGCTGGTTTGGCAACCCAGTTACGGGGTACGTAACACTTTATAAATAAACTGTAATAGTATTTGTAAAAGACCGCGGATCGGGAAAACCCAGAAGTTCTCTCTCCAGCACTCGTTATTTGAGCATATACAGACTTTTTTTTCTTGTCATTATTCCCTAAACAATACAGTACAACTATTTACATTGCATTTACATTGTATTAGGTATTATAAGTAATCTAGAGATGATTTAAAGTATACGGGAGGATGTGCTTAGGTCCAGAGCTCCCCGGCTCCTAAAGTCCACCACACTGAGACAGGTTAATTATCAATATAATTATCAATTTTCTGAAATCCAAAAAATTCTGAACCCAAAATGCAACTGGCCCAAGGGTTTCAGATAAGGGATTGTGGACCTGTCCAATTTCTAATTCAGGCAGCATCTTGATAAGCATTTTCTACAGCATCGCCATAGCCTTGACATCCATAAGACCACAAGATACAGGAGCACAATTATGCCATTTGGCCCATCAGATGTGCTCAGCTATTTCATCATGGCTGATCCATTTTCTCTTTCAGCCCCAATTTCCTACCATCTCCCCCATCCCTTCACACTGAATAACCAAGAACTTATCAACCTCTGCCTTAAATATAACCATTGACTTGGCCTCCACAGCCACCCATGGCAATTAATTCCACAGATTCACTGCTGTCTGCCTTAAGAAATTCCTCATCTCAATTATAAATGGACATCCCACTAGTCTGAGATTGTGTTCTCTGGTCTTAAGACTCCTCCACCACAGGAAATATCTTCTCACATTCAATCTATCAAAGCCTTTCAACATTCAATACGTTTTAATGAGATTCCCCTCCCCAATTCTTCTGAATTTCAGTAAGTACAGGCCCAGAGCCAAACACACTCATATGAGCCTTTCAATCCCAGAATCAGTTTCGCGAACCTCTTTTGAACTCTCTCCAATGTCAACACATCCTTAAATATGGAGCCCAAAACTGCTCTCAATACTAGAAGTGAGGCCTCAGCAGTACCTTTTAAGCCTTAAAATTACATCCTTGCTTTTATAATTCTAGTCCTCTCAAAATACTAACATCACATTTACTTTCCTCACCACTGATTCAACCTGCAAATTAACCTTCAGCGAATCCTGCATGAGGATTCCCAAGTCCCTTTGTGCCCCAGATTTTTGAATTTTCCCTCTCCATTTAAGTCTACATTTTTGTTCTACTAATGTGCATAGCCATACACTTCCTGACACTGTATTCCATCTGCCATTTACCCATTCTAAGTCTTTCTGTAGCCTCTCTGCTTCTTCAACACAACCTGCCCCTCTACCTATCTTTGTATAATACACAAATTTGGCCACAAATTCTGTCATCCAGATCATTGATGTATAACGTAAATAGAAACAGTCCCAACATCCATCCTGTAATGCAGTGACCAGAAATAAATACAATATGTCTGATACAACTTAATCAGTTTTATAAAGCTGCAAAAACATAAAAAGTAACTACATTTCTTTTTGCCATTCTAAATGTTTTAAACCTCTATACTAATTCTTGATTGACCCACCCCTAAACTTACTATTCAAAAGGCACTGTTCATTTCTATCTGTTCCAAAATTGCTACCAAACTTTCCACAAGGACTTTGGTCATTCTTTTGGTTCAATTAAGTCCATCCATTATTACAAATTATGTTGTATCAGGGACAAGCTGCTTCAATTCGATTCTTTCAATTGTGAATTGATAATTGCTATAAAATTGTACCAGTTATGGAAATACCACCCAGTTTTTGTTTCCTACTTTCAAATATATTAGTGTTATAGATTCAGCCTAACAATTGGGAATCTAATTGTATACTCACCATCACATTTGTCACAAATTACATTTTTCTTCAATGCCAACTTCCTTGTGGCCCCATTGTAAAGATCTTCAAGTGAAACAGCCAGCTGGTGCACAACATCCTTGCCTAGGCACAAATGAGTAATGCAGTCAAGATATGCAGAAAACACTTACACATTAAAGTTTTAACATTAATATTTAACAATCAATTTTGCTTCAGCACCAAGATAAAAAAATTAGACAACTCCAATGACAGCAGGATAACTTTAAATAACCTCAGTGTAGGTGGGGGCATAGAATTAGAGGGAACATTAACAAGCAGTAACACACAATGGTGGAGGAACTCAACAGATCAGGCAGCATCAGTGGAGGGAAATTAACAGTTGAAATTTTGGGCAGAGATCCTTCATTAGGACTTCAAAAGAAGGATCAAGAAAAGCAAAATGCTGGAGGAACTCAGCAAGTCAGGCAGTTTTTTTAATTCCATTTTTACTTGCCTGACCCCCAAAGCTTTACTTTCATTTCCATATTTTAGATTTCTACTTCAGATGAACCCCTAAGACTGCCACAATTCAGATAGACAATTGTGCAAATGAAAAACAATTTTATATAATTAACTGTTAAAACTAGAAACTTTGACTTGGGCTTTAACAGCTATGAGTTTCAATTCATAAACAACTTTCAAACAATTCATATAATGGTTTCCTTCATTAAAAAAAGCAAGCCTTTTGGCCCACCATGCTCACACTGATCTTTTCGCCCATCTACCATTAATCTCATTTGACTGCAACAGTACCATATCCTAGGCATTGCCTATTCAAGTACCTCTAAAAATGTACTAATTGTATCTGATCCCACCACTTCCTCCAGCAACATATTCCACATATCACCCACTCCACACAAAAAAATTCCTCTCAGATCCCCTTTCAAATGCATTCCTCTCAAAACTATGCTCGTGTTTTTGATATCCTTTCCACGTAAAAAAAACTTCTCATATGTCCCATACCTGTCAAATTTTGCATACCTACAGTACTGTCATAGGCATGTAAAAAAATTCTGTACAGTGAAGATGCTTTCAAAAATAATGAAAAGTTTCAAATATTATTAAAAAAATCACTATAAAAAGCAATAAATGGTAAAAACTAAATTGAATCAATATTTGGTGTGACCACCCTTTGCCTTTAAAACTGCATCAATTCTCTTAGGTGCGCTGTAGTGTAGTTTGGGGGGGGGGGGGGGGAATCATCAGCTGGTTGGTTGTTCCAGGCATCTTGGAGAACTTGCCAGTTCTTCTGCAGACTTTGGCTGCCTTGTTTGCTAGTGCCTCTCCAGGTAATACCAAACAGCCTCAATGATGTTGAGATCAGGGCTTTGTGGATCCCATACCATTTGTTGCAGAACTCCTTGTTCTTTTTGCTGAAAATAGTTCTTTATGACCTTGGTTGCGTGTTTGGGGTCATTGACCTGTTGCAGAATGAAATTGGGACCATTCAGATGCCTCCCTGATGGTATTGTGTGATGGATGGGAATCTACTTGTACTTCTCAGCATCATGGATTCCATTAATTCTGACCAAATCACCAACTCCATTTGCAAACCTGCAGGGAATTGCTACCATGCTTCACTTTGGCTGCAGACACTCATGCAAGTAGCTCTCTCTAGCTCTTCTATAGACCAACTCTAATGTTTGAGCCAAAAATTTCAAATTTTGTCTCATCAATCCGGAGCACTTGCTGCTATTATTCAGCACCTCAGTCCTTGTGTTTTTGTACATAGGTGAATCTCTTGGCTTTGTTTCCACTTTGGAGGAATGGCTTTTGGCAGCAACTCTTCCATGAGGACCACTTCTGACAAAACTTCTCTGGATTATAGAGGGGTCTTGGGTTCCAGTGGTTTCTGAGAGTTTAGAGCTGAGTTGAAGGTCTAGATGGGATAGTTTGTCAAATGTGTTCAGGAAAGTTTCCTTTATCAATAAATAGAAGCCTCAACAAGTGAGTATGTGACACTGGATCTGCTATTAGGGAATAAGACAGCAGGTAACAGAAGTTTGTGGAGGGAAACACCTTGCATCCAGTGACTACAATGCCTTTAGTTTCAAAGTAAATATGCAAACAGAGAGGTATGGTCCATGGGTTGAGATTCTAAACTGGAGAAAGGCCAATTTTGATGGTATCAAAATGACCTGGCAAGTATGGATTGGGACAGACTGTTTTCCAGCAAAGGTGTACTTGTTAAGTGGGAGGCCTTCAAAAATGAAATTCTGAGTGTATTTGCCTGTCAGAATAAAAGGTAAAGATAACAAGTGTAATAAACCTTGGTTTTCAAGAGATATGGAGGCCCTGGTTAAAAGAGAAAAAAAAAGGAGGTTCACAGCAGGTATTGGCAAGTCGGAACAAAAGAGGTGCTTATGGAGCACAAGAAATGCAAAAGAACACTCAAGTAAGGAATCAGAAGGGCTAAAAGAAAGGCATAAAGTTGCTCCAGCTGGCAAGGTGAAAGAGAATCCCAAGGGATTCTTCAGGTATGTTAAGAGCAAAAGGATTGCAAGGAACAAAGTTGGTCCTCTGGAAGACCATATTGGTAATCCATGTTTGGAGCCAAAACAGATGAGAGAGATCTTAAATGCATTATTTGCATCTGTATTTACTCAGGAGACTGATACAGAGCCTACAGAAGTGAGGCAAAGCAGCCATCAACTTCATGAACGTTGTACAGATTACTGAAGAGGTGTTTGCTACCCTGAGGGAAATCAGGGTGGATAAATCCCCAGAGCCTGACAAGGTGTTCTCTCTGAGCCTACGGGAGATGAATGCAGAAGCTGCCAGAGCCTTTGCAGAGATATTTAAAGCATCCTTAGCAACTGGAATGGTACCAGAGGATTGGAAGATAACCAATGTTATTCTACAGTTTACAAAAAGGCTGTAAATAGAAGCCATGAAATTATAGGCTGGTGAGTCTAACTCAGTGGTGGGAAAGTTATTGGAAGGTATACTAAGAGACCAGTATTTGGATTGATATGGGCTGATTAAGGTTAGTCAGCACAACTTTTTGCATAGTAGGTCATGTCTAACCAATTTTAGAGATATTTGAGGCAGTTACCAGGAAAGTGGATGAAGACAAGGCAGTGGATGTTGTGTACATCGACTTTAGAAAGGCATCTGACAAGGTCCTGCATGGGAGGCTGGTCAAGAAGGTTGAGTTGCTCAGCATTCGGAATGAGGTAGTAAATTGGATTAGACATTGACTTTGTATGAGAAGCCAGAGAGTGGTAGTAGAGTGTTGCCTCTGACTGGAAGCCTGTGACTAATGGTGTGCCACTGGGATCTATGCTAGGTCATTTGTTATTTATATAAATGATGTGGCTGATAATGTGGTTAATTGGATCATCAAATTTGTGGATGACACCAAGATTCGGGGTGTACTGGACAGTGAGGAAGGCTATCATGGCTTGCAGAGAGATCTGTACCAGCTGGACAAATTGGCTGAAAAAATGGCAGATGAAATTTAATACAGACAAGTATGAGGTTTTTGCACCTAGGTAAGACCAGCCAGAGTAGGTCTTACACAGTGAACAGTAGGGCACTGAGGAGTGAGGTTGAGAAAAGAGATCTGGGAATACAGGTACGTAATCCATTAAAAGTGGCATCACAGGGGGATAGGGTCAAATAAAAGCTTTTGGCACATCGGCCTTCATAAATCAAAGTATGAGTACAAATGATGCAAAGTTGTGTTGAAGTTGCACAAGACGTTGGTGAGGCCTAACCTGGAGTATTGTGGGCAGTTTTGGTCACCTACCTAAAGATGTAAACAAAGTTGAAAGAGAGTGCAGAGAAAATGTACAAGGGTGTTGCTGGGTCTGGAGAACCCGAGTTATAAGGAAAGACTGAATAGGTTAGGACTGTATTCTTTAGAACATAAAGATTGAGAGCAGATTTGATAAAGGTATACAAAATTGTAAGGGTATAGATATGGTAAGTTATTTCACAGATCTTGGCAGTGTGGAGGATCAGAGGGAACTTGGGGTCCGAGTCCATAGGAAACTCAAAGCTGCTGCGCAGTTTGACTCTGTGGTTAAGGAGGCATACGGTGCACTGGCCTTCATCAATCGTGGGACTGAGTTTAGGAGCCCAGAGGTAATGTTGCAGCTATACAGGACCCGGGTCAGACCCCACTTGGGAGTACTGTGCTCAATTCTGGTCGTCTCACTATAGGAGGGACATGGAAACCATAGGAAGGGTGCAGAGGAGATTTACAAGGATGTTGCCTGGATTGGGGAGCATGCCTTATAAGAATAGGTTGAGTGAACTCAGCCTTTTCTCCTTGGAGCAACGGAGGATGAGAGGTGACTTGATAGAGGTGTACAAGATAATGAGAGGCATTGATCGTGTGGATAGTCAGAGGCTTTTCCCCAGGGCTGAAATGGCTATAGTTTTAAGGTGCTTGGAAGTAGGTACAGAAGAGATGTCAGGAGAAAGTTGTTTGTGTTTTTTTTTAAATAAAAATACACAGAGAGTGGTGGGTGCATGGAATGGGCTGCCAGCAGCGGAAACGATAGGGTCTTTTAAGGGACTCCTGGATGGCTACATGGAGCTTAGAAAAATAGAGGGCTATGGGTAAAGCCTAAGTAGTTCTAAGGTAGGGAAATGCTCAGCACAGCTTTGTGGGCCAAAGGGCCTGTATTGTGCTGTATGTTTTTCTATGTTTCTATCTTGAACTCAATTCCTGACTACTGTGGGCCAACACACCATATGCCTTTTTAAGTGTCACTTTGAGGGATCTGTAGTCACGGATCCCAAGATCACTCTCTTCCTCCACACTGTTAAGAATCTTTCCATTAGACCTGTATTCTGCCTTCAAATGTGAAGATCCAAAGTAGATAACTTCACTTTTTTTGAGTTTGTTTCCATCTATCACTTCTCAGCCCAGCTTGGCATCTCATCAATGCCCTGTTTTAAACAGCAACAACCTTCTTCACTATCCACAACTTCATTAAACTGCAGGTCATCTGCAAACTTACTAACTTGCCTTCCACTTCCAGAAGTCTTAATAAAAATTCACAGCAGGAGTCCAGAACAGATCCTCGCGGAACAGCACTGGTCACCAACTTCCAGGCAGAATGCACTTCATCTATAACCACCCCCTCCATTCTTTGGGCAAGCCGATTCTGTATCCACGCAGCCATGTTTCCCTGGATCCCATGCCACCTGACTGTCAGGATGAACTTACTGTGGGGAAAACTTATCAAACACCTTATCAAACTCCATATATACCACATCCACTACTCGATCTTCATCACAATGTGCTTTGTCCTCAAAGAATACTACCAGGCTTGTGAGGCATGACCTACCCTTCATAAAGCCACGTTGACAATCCCTAATCAGACTGCTTCTCCAAATGATCGTAACTCCTGACTAAGAACCTCTTCCCATAATTTGCCCTCCACTGCAGTAAGACTTACTGATCAACTCCCAGTGTTATTCTCCAGTGCCTCATCTGCATTTCAGTATGTTTTAAAAAGAGTACCTCTCCCAGAGCTCCTGCAATTTCTGCACGACCCTCCCACAAGGTCGGAGGGGGAACCTTATCAGGCTCCTGGAATGTATCCTCCCTAACTTGCTGCAAGATAGCAAGCAGCTCCTTTTTTGTAATCCCAGTACAGTCCATGACCTCACTACTTTTCTGCCTTAGTTCTATTCACTCAGTGTCCACCTCTCCAAGAAAATACAGGTGCAAAAAATCCATTTAAGATCTGCCCCATTTCTTTTGGCTCCATGTGCAGATGATTGCATTGATCTTCAAGTAAACTAATTTTGTCCCTTGCTATCCTTTTGCTCTTAATATAGCTGTAGAGGTCCTTGTGATTCTCCTTCACCATTTATGCCAGAGCAATCCCATGCCTTTTTTATCCCTCCTGATTTCTTATACTGCTCAAGCACGTCATTTGTTCCTTGCTGCCTACACCTGCTATGCATCTCCTTCTTCATAACCAGGAAATATTAGGCCCTGAAAACCTATACCTGTTAACCTTGCAGTTTTTCTAATAGGAGCATACAAACTCTGTACAATCAAAATTTCACTTTTGAAGACTTCATCTCTTTGCTAGAGAAAAAAGAAATCATCCTAATCCACATCTACCAGATCCTTTCTGATGCCACCAAAATAGGGCTTACTGCAATCTAGAATCTCAACCTGAGGACCAGTTCTATCCTTCTCTATAATCATCTTGAAACTAATGGAATTACAATCACTAGATCCAAAGTGTCTCCTACAAACTTCTGTCACCTGCCCCGTATCATATATAGGCCTCCAAACAGTCAAACTCTCCCGAAAGTTCTTCCTTCAGTCCTGACGAAGGGTTTCGGCCCGAAACGTCAACTAATCTTTTCAACTGATGCTGACTGACCTGCTGAGTTCCTCCAGCGCATTGTGAGTAGCCAAGTGAGTTTGAGATTGCAAAAGGAGCTGGAAAAGGCATGCAATGGGAGACTTCAGTATGCAAAGGGATTGGGAAAATCAGGTTGGTGTTGGACCGTAGAGAGAAAATTTGTGGAATGCCTACAAGATGGCTTTTTAGAGCAGCTTGGATTGAGCCTAGAGGAAAGGCCATCTTAGATTGGGTGTTGTGTAATAACCCAGATTTTATTTGGGAACTTAACGTAAAGGAACCCTTAGGAGGCAGTGATCATAATATGATTTAATTTACACTGCAATTTGAGAGGGAGAAGCACAACTCACATGTATCAGTATCACAATACAATAAAGGGAATTACAGAGGCACGTGAGAGGAGCTTCCCCAGGTGGACTGGAGAAAGGAACTGGCGGGGTTGACGGCAGAGCAGAGGTGCAAGTTTCTGGGAATAGATCACAAGGCACAGGATGGATATGTTCCACAAGAGTTTTCAAATGGCAGGGGTAGGCAAACTGGCTGACAAAGGAAGTTAAGGACTGCATAAAAGCCAAGGAAATAGCATATAATATTGCAAAAGTGAGTGGAAAGTTGGACGATTGCGAAGCTTTTAAAATCCTATTAAAGGCAACTGAAAGAGTTATAAGGGAAAGGATGAAATAAGAGGGCAAACTAGCCAATAATATAAAGCAAGATACTAAAAGTTTTTCAGTTACACAAAAAGTAAAGGGAGGTGAGAGTTGATATTGGACCACTGAAAAATGATGCTGGTGCGGTATTAACGGGGGACAAAGAAAAGGCAGATGAACTTAATACCAGTGGTGATTGATAAGTTCGTGGCCTAAGGTAGAAGGCGTTAATTTTAGAAAACCTAGCACATTTTTTTCCCCTACATTTACACACTTAGTCCAGTGGTCATGGAGCACACAGATCCCTTCTTTGTAGAGGTCAGCATCTTGGGCCTCCAGAAGTGGTCCACAGCAGGGGTGGTTGATAAGCTCATGGCCTAAGGTAGAAAGGGATGAGTTATTAACTTCAAACTTTCTGCAAAATCACTCAGAGTTGAACTGCACGTGCATGTAACAAGAGCTGTATAACTCATCTCCTTCTACCTTAGGCCACGAACTTATCAATCACCCCTCGTAAGTACTTTGCATCAGTATTCACTGTGGAAGACACTAGCAGTGTGCCAGAGGTCCCTGAGTGCCAGGGAGTAGGGGTCAGTATTGGGACCACTACTTTTCATATTGTTTGTCAATGATTTGAATAATGGAATTGATGGCTTTGTGGCGAAGTCTGCAGATGATACGAAGATAGGGGAGGGGTAGGTGGCGCTGAGGAAGCAGCGGACTTGGATAAATTGGAAGAGTGGGCAAAAAAGTCGCAGATGAAACAGTGTTGGGAAATGTGCAATAATGTATTTTGGTAAAAGGAACAGTAGTGCAGACCATTATCTAAATGGGGAGAAGGCTCAAACATCAGAGGTGCTGAGGGACTGTCCTGTGCAAGACTCCCAGAAGATTAATTCACAGGTTGAGTGTGGTAAAGGAGACAAATGCAAGTTGGCATTTATTTTAAGGTGAATTAATTATAAAAGCAAGGAGATAATGCTGAGGCTTTATTAAGACACTAGTCAGGCTGCACTTGGAGTACTGTCAGCAGTTTTGGGCCCAGCACTCAGAAACGATGTGTTGTCATTGGAGAGAGTCGAGAGGAGGCTCACAAGGACGATTCCGGGAATGAAGAGGTTAACATACGAGGAGCATTTGGCAGCTTTGGGCCTGTACTCACTGGAATTTGAAAGAATGCAGGGGGATCTCATTGGAACCTACCAAATGTTGAAAGGACCAGATAGGGTGGATGTGGTTAGGATGTGTCCTATTGTGCGGCTATCCAGAACTAGAGGTCACAGCCTCAAAATTAAGGAGCAATCTTTTAGGACAGAAGTAAGGAGGATTTTTTTCAGCCAGAGTGTAACGTATCTGTTGAATGCTATGCCACAGACTGCTGTGGAAGCTAAATCCATGGGTATATTTAAAGCAGAAGTTATTTTCCTGATTGGTCAGGGCATCAAAGGATATAGTGAGAAGGCAGGTGTATGGGGTTGAGTGGGATCCGGGATCAGCCATGATCAAATGCCGGAGCAGGCTCGATGGGCTGAATAGCCTAATCCTACTCCCATGTCTTACAGCCTTATTCCCTCATTGGAGATCCAGTCTTTAGATCACACTCTCTAGTTGGGATCTCTATATATCAAGCAGACTTTCCACAACACAGTTGACAAATCCTATTCCATTGAGTCCTTTTACAGTATGGGAATCCCAGTCTTTATGTGGAAAGTTAAAATCACTATCACATTATTATTTTATCTTATAGATGTGACACAACTGCTAGGTTTAATTTTGTATCTTTCACTGCACTCTTCCTTTTAACATAGCACCTGCAGGCACAACTAGAATCTTACTACCATCTGAAGTTTAAGCTCTTTATTTAGGTAGCACAAAATTGCTTACCAATTATTTATCTTTCTATTCAAGTAATGTTGTTTTTACTTCCATGTTCGTGATTTTTTTTTTCCCCATCCACCAAACTTCCACTGAGATAGGGATGAAATATGTACCTCTTTTCTCCCTTTGCATTCTGCCACCACCACCAAAGAACATGTCGAAGATGTCCATGGGCGAGGAGAAGCCACCACCCCCTACTCCTCCTTCTTTAATGGCTTGCTCACCACCTTGGTCATAGATGTCTCGCTTCTTAGGATCTGATAAAACCTCATAGGCTTGTGATATAAGTTTGAACTATTTAAAAGAGAAGCAAAAGAAAATTTTAAAGAAATTATCTATCACGTCCAACCATTCCTAAAAGTCACTGATGAAAAAAAAAAGGACTTAGAGAAGATCAAGTTCTGCAGAGAAATCTTTTCTCTATCATCTGGAGAGAAAAAAATCTTTGTAAGACCACTAAAACTTATTTACCCAAGCAAATCAGAGGAAAAGAGAAAAAATCACCCAAGATGAAAACAGCTATTAATTTAAATTACAGACAAAAAATAATAACTAAATTTTACAAACTAATAGAATTACCCTTGGAATACTTCCTTCAAAATGACCAGTTGATGGGAAAAATATGGATCATTTTCCAAAACTTTTAATTAAGTTATTAAACTGTTAAAATTCAGTCATTTCCTGCTACCATCTCAAGTATCAATAAAGAAACTGTTCCAGATAAAAAATGTAGTTTTGTCACACAAGGATATTTAAAAACAGCACACACAATGGAGAATTGCAAATAACAACAGTTCAAATTTATGAACCTTGACTGTCTAGGTTAACTGCTGATACCATCTAATTTTGAAAGCATTTTATATCAAGATCAGGTAAAAAGAGAATTTTATCATTTCATCTCAAAGCATTGCACAAGCTGAGGTGGGATATTAAGCTATGTAGTCAAGAATAGATGCAGCTAACCATGACAATATCTCTTGCATTTCATCAGGAATGTGTTGTACAAAATAAAATGAGAATTAAAGGGAGAAACTGCACCAAGTAAAATTATTATTGAGATGCCAGCAATTTAGAATCTAACACCAAAATGGCATTCTTGTTCTGGATTAACAGTCCTATTAATTTTGAAGTTCCTTGTAATATTCTAATAATATGAAGACATTAATGGCAAATTACTGTCAACTATTTATATAATTTAGAACAATGTCATCAAAAGTATTTTACACTTCAGCCTTGGAACTCTATAGAACACCAAAATAATGTCACAAAATGGCAAGGAACACGAAGTCAAAAGGCATGCTCTTTTTCTATGTTTTCCTTTTTTTATTTTAAACTACTTTTAAATGGTCACCACCAGTTCTTTATTTTGTTTTCTAGATTAAAGCTGAAGCAGACCTTAATCTAATAACTATTCACTCCTGATAAAAAAAACTTAAAAATTGAAAAAGTAGTTAACGTGGATAAAAGTAAATCAGAGTGGAAGGACCAGAAGACCCAAGATTTAAAGGGATTCCCAAAAAGTTGACAGTTCAAAACGTCACCCAGATGAATTAGTCAGTGTTTTGGTTTAATTGCATATTTATAAAGATAGCAGAAATACAGAGATATTGACAGGCAAAGGACCTGCCTAGGGCCTGATGTACAAGGGAGACCTTAATTGGTAGGACAAAGTTAAGAATTAGATCCCCCACAAATAGCAGACTTACAGATAGGCTGCACATATACTATGTTTGGAGGTGGACAGGATGCACAAGTATGGATTTTCTGGCTGTTGTGGGAATCTTCTGCCAGGTGGGAACATAGTATGCCTTCTCTCTTCACCCAATGATGCCACGTGGCAGCCACTTCTCCCATGCCTGCTCAGTCTCCTGTCACAGCTATTTCTGTGATCCTCTCCCTCACTTATTTTCATTTTTGACAGGTACAGTTACAAACAGTCCTCAGTAACAGAAACATACAAAATGCTGGAGGAACTCAGCTATGGAAACAAATAAACAGTCGATGTTTTGGTGCCACTACACCAAAACCCAAAACCCTTTTTCGGGACTCACAATGGAAGAGTGCTCTGAATGGCACTGACTGGAGGAACATGCCACATCATGAACTGCTTATTTATCTCCCCTTTTGATAGAAGAAACTGCTATATCCATAATGATCTCAGCCACTTCAAAACCCAAAGACATTTATATTATTAAACTATTTCAAGCAAATTCAATCAAAACTATCAGACAAGTACTCTTCCTAACAACACCATGTGGTAGTTAATCCCCATCCAAATGTGATACACTCACAACCCTGTAATTATACATCCTACCCCTACTGCTTCTTTTGAAAAAAAGGTATATTTGCTATCTTCCAATTATCTGGCATCTCAGTCATGGCCAGTGAAGATTTAAAGATCTGCCATGATGCGAGCAGTCTCCTCACTTGCTTCTCATTGCAACCTCCATCTTTAAGACATCCAAAACCACCTGATTTTTAAGAATAACACCTTGAATTTCTCAATTCTCTTCAATTAAATAAGACCTCATCTATGCCCTCTGACTCTACAAAATACTGCTTTGTTTCTATTTTGTTGCTCATGTTCTTTCCCTTAATATATGTACTTTAAATATTTCAGGGTGTTCCTTAGCCTGCCAACAATATTTCATGTACCTTCTTTAGTCTGCTAATTTATATCTCCCTCCCAAACCATGTAAGCTTTCTAAACTCCTGAAGGACGTGGTTCACCGGAAAAAATGTAAAAAGTGTAATGGCCCAGAAATGCAAATTTTAGTTTTAATGAGAATTTCATCCAATAGTCCAAAAAGTCCCACTTTTCAGATTTACATACCTGCAAGAAGCTACTCAGTCCACTTTTTTCAGGTTCTGTTTTACAGTATTGAAATTAACCTTTTCCCTAATTCAGAACTTAAGTTTGGAGACCACACATCTCCCTTCAGTATAGCCACCAACTCCAAAATACTCTCCTACTTCTCCCACTATATTTCCTAAGACTGGGTTCAGGACAACTCTTTCTACAACTATACATCAACTGGCTCAAACACTTACCAAGAGCACACTTTAAAAACACCACTGGCTCCATGTCTTTCATACCAAAGCAATCCCACTTCACCTCACCTCCCCATTATATGCCACCAGTAAACACACCAGTCCCTTTTAGTTCCCAAGGAGTCTAGAGATACCCTTCATCACTACCATGCCTCTATTAACCTTTTTTTAATATCTTAATAATCACCAATAAAACAAAAAGGCAGACTTGTCAACTGTAATAACCTGTTGGGCCCAAGCCTCGCAAAGTCAACACTCACACACGCTGGAGGAACTCAGCAGGTCGGGCAGCATCCGTGGAAACGATCAAGCCATTTGTACTTATTTATTTATCTATTTATTTAGCGAGATACAGCGCGGAGTAGGTAGGGCTACTCCACACCGCCCAGCAACCCCCGACAGCCTAATCATGGGGAAATTTACAATGACCAATTACCCCACCAAATGGTAGGTCTTTGGAAACCGGAGCACCCGGAGGAAACCTACGCAGTCACGGGTACAACGTACAGGCGGCGGGAATATTTAATGGGATAAAGGGCAGTGAGATGATAGAATGTCATGATTATGAAATCGTAATATCTATTTAATTACAAAATAGAAAGGCCATATTATAGACGGTTAAGGTGTTTTGGAAATGTACCGATGTGTACAGTTATCAGCGAGGGTGGCCCAAAGAACCCCAGGGTGCCGAAGTGAGCGCTTTTCACACTCACTCACCACCCCCGGGGGCTGGTCTGATATACACCGAGCTCGGATGAAGTCCATGTCCCTGGTTTAACAAACACTGGGATTCCAAATGGAGCCACTTGCTCACTCCTTCCCTCCACCCAGAACGTTCTGGAAAGTTCTGCACGGCCGGCCGGCCGCTCGCTCGGCTTGTCTCTTACCCTTTCGCCCTCGCCCGGGTTTTTGTCGGGGTGATATTTCAGCGCCAGCTTCCGATACGCCTTCTTGATCTCGTCCGGGGAGGCGTTGGGCTTGACACCCAGGGTGTCGTAGTAGCCCGTCTCCTTCACCATCGCCGCTCTGCCGAGGCCAATCACTAGAGGCGAGTGCGGGGGTTACAGCGGACCCGGGCCGACCGAGGTGTCACCAAGCAAGCAAGAGCTGACAGCGCTCACACTGCCCCGGTGGATGTGGGGGCAATGCTTCGCCACACCGCCGATTTCCCTCCCGTTACGAGTTGAAGCGGCTCCGCTTCTGAACGCCAGCCTTTATTCGCCAGCTACTGGAAGGTTCTGGATTCGCCTCGCTCCGCCCCGCCCCCCGGCGCGCGGCCTTTATCCTCGCCGCCTGCTGGTTCCGGATTCGCGCAGCGCGGCTCCGCCCCGCCCCCGCCATCGCGTCACCCCGCCAGTTGCCAGAAGGTTCTGGATTTGCGTCGCGACGCCCCGCCTCCTGTTGCTGTGGGAACGCTGTGGTCGTTAAGGGGAACTTCTGGAAAGTTCGCGGTCCTCTGGAACTTTCCGCAGCGGGTGGTGCGGTGGAAGACTCGGCGGTTCGCTCAGTGGGGGTGAAGGCAGAACCCAGCGACCCCTGCCAGCATCGCCCACAGCCCGGCACCCGGTCACGGCGCCTTCTCCGCAACGTGGCGAATGACTCGACCTGGCAATACTAAATAAAAATGTATGTGCGTGACACAGGTGATAGCAATAACGACATGATAGTTATACTGTATTTTTAAACTAACTGTACCTATTTGAATCTTGTGAACAAAGCCTATATTTTATCTCCCACGCTATTTTATGTGATTGACCTGTAGATTAAAATTCAGAGGTTCATTTATTAACAAAGCATGTACCCTATACTGTACAACACTGAAATTTGTATTCTCCAGAGCCACGAAACGAGCGTGAAAGGACGCATCCCGATCACCAATCCCCAAAAAACCCTTCCCCCTCGCGCGAAACGGAAAGGGAGCATCAACCCCCCCCAAAAAAAACCCATACCGCTACAAAAAAACCTTAACAGAACATCGACCCCCAACAAAACATAAAAGGAACGGGCGATAAAACACACAGCACATAAAGTCTCAGAAAAAAGTAGACCCACTCCATAAACGCAGAACGATAGCAACCTGTAAATATTACCGACATCCATCGAACGAGAGGGACACGGCACAACATTTTGAGCAGATAATAATAATCACCAGGTTAATGTTGGTAATGAAAGTTTAGGGATAATTCGCATTGTATATGGGGCAGTGACTCCAAAAGTCTATGCAAATTCTGGGCGTGAATAACTTATCATGTGTAATACTTGTTACCCCTTTGAGAGAAGTCAACTTCACCCAAGACAAATCATAGGCTGAACCAGGGACATCCAAGTTCAATTTTATTGCCATCTGATTGACATATATACAACCAAATGAAACAATGTTCCTCTGGACCATAGTGCACCCACAAAACAAAATATTACCGTAAGTTAATAAAACACAATTCAATATGAATGTGGTGTGCTGCACAGGTAAACAGTAAACAGCTCACTGTCATAATGATGAGTCTTGGTGAAAGAGCATGGAAACATCCTGCAACCCAACTCATCCATGATGAGTTCTCTCCCCCTCCTCCTTTCCGTCAAAAGTCCCATTTGCTGGAATCCCTCTGTTCTACAACACTCCCCAGGGGCCAACCATTCACAATACAAGTCCTACCCTCATCGGACTTGCCAAAATAGAGCAAATCGCACTTAGCTTAATTGAAAGCTGCTTGCCAAACTTCAGCCCATTTAGTTGATCAAGATCCACCTTTCATTCTTTAAAAACTTCCTCATCACCTATGATACAACCTACTTTAGTATCATCCTCAAACATCCAGATCTTTTATATAAATAACAAAGGTCCCACACTAACCCCTGTGGCACCAAGTCATAAACCTCTAGTTTTAAAAACAACATTTGACCATCTCTCTTTGCTTTAAACAATCAAGTCAATTATGAATCCAATTGGCCATCTCTCCTTGGATACTATGCAGTTTAACTGTTCAGACTAGTAAGCTATGAAGGATGTTATCAAAGGCCATAAAAAGGTCAACATCTATTAAGACAACTACCACTGCTCTTACCACTATCTTCTTGGTTACCCCTTTGAAAATCTTTAAGAGATTTGTCAGACGCAATTTGCCCACTGACAAAGCCTTTCTAATCATTTCTAATTAGATCTTGTCTATTGAAACATTAGTAGATTCTATCCCTCAGAGTCCCCTCCAGTAACATACCCACCACCTTTGTCAAACTCAGTGGTAGTTCCCTGGTTTGTCTTTAGTGTCCTTGTTAAATAATGACTTGTTTGTAAGGTGTCATATCCTGCTTTTTGCCCTCCTGGACTAGTTCTACAGACTAATGTAAATATGCCTTACTGTATACAAGTTGAATATTTTCCCTTTTCCTTTTACTCATACTCAGGAGCTGGCCCTTGAGTCAATGTCATTGATGCTGTTTGTGGAAATAAAGGTCTGTTCTGTGAGAACAATGGACAGGTTCATGATTAGAAAAAGTTATGATTAGGAAGAAGCTGTTACTGAAACATTGGGTGCTTGCCTTCAGGCTTCTATAGCTCCTTCCTGATGGTGGCAATGAGAACAAGGTGTGATCTGGGTGATGTGGATCCTTAAAGCCACCTTTTTGAGTTATCGCTCCTTTAAGATATCCTGGATACTATGGAGGCTGGTGCCCATGATGAAGCTGAGTTTACAACTCTGCAGCTTATTTCAATCCTGTGCGGTAGCCTCCCCCCACCCCCATACCAGACAGTGATACACCAGTTAGAATGCACTGCACAATACATCTGTGGAAATTTGCGAGTGTCTTTGGTGACATACCAAATCTCTTCAAACTCCTAATGAAATATAGCTGCTAAGTGCTTTCTTTGTACTTGCATCGATATATTGGACCCATGATAGATCCTCAGACATTGACACCCAGAAACTTGAAATTGCTTCCTCTTTCCACTTCTGATCCCTCTACGAGGACTGGTGTGTGTTCCCTCATTTAAACCTTGAGTCCATAATTAGTTCTTTGGTCTTAATGTCGTTGAGTGCAAGGTTGTTGCTGCAACACCACTCGACTAGCAGATATATCTCACTCCTGTGTACGCATTGTTAATTGTCAGCGAGATGGAGGCGGTAATTTCCATCTGCATAGATTGTGGTCTTCCAGTTGCAGAGGCCCAGGTTCTGGAGCTTTTCGATCAGAACTGTAGGACCTATAATGTTAGACACCGAGCTATAGTCAATAAACGGCATCCTGCATCTGTATTGTCCAGGTGATGATCCAAGGCCATGTGAAGAGCCAATGACCTATTGTGGAGATATGTAAATTACTGTGGGTCCAGGTCCTTGCTGAGACAGGAGTTAATTCTAGCCATAACCAATCTCTCAAAGCACTTCATCACCACAGATGTGAGTGTAACCAGATGATAATTATTAAGGCACCTCACCCTGCTTTTCTTGGGCACTGGTACAATTGTTTTGAAGCAGGTGGGAACTGCAGGTTGTACCAATGAGATACTGAAAATGACTTTGAACATCCCACCAGTTGATTGGCACAGGTTTTCAGACTCTGTTGGGGCCTGTTGAAACAGGGTCATTGGATGCTGCAGGAGTCCTCAGAGCTGTGGTTTTATTCCCCCTTTCAAAGCATGCATAAAAGATGCTGAGCTCATCTGGGAGTGAAACATAACCGCCATTCACGATGTTAGGTTTTGCTTTGTAGGAAGTAACGGTCTGCAGACCCTGGCAGAGTTGACATGGATCCAATTCCGCCTCCATTCGGAATTGTTCCTTTGTCTTTAGATAGCCCTCCACAAGTTGTACCTAGTTTTCTTGTACAGACCTTGGTTGCCAGACTTGAATGCCACAGATCTAGACCTTAAGACTACAAACCTCCTGGTTCATCCACGACTTTTGTTTTGAGTATGTACAGTATGTTCTTGAAGGCATACACTTATCCACACAGGTTTTAATGAAGTCAGTGACAGCTGTTGTGTACTCATTCAGACTCAACGATGAATCACCAAATATATACAGCCCAGTCCACTGATTCAAAGCAATCCCGTAAGCACTCCAGTGCCTCCCTTGTCCGTACCTTCTTGGTCCTCATTACTGGTGCTGCAGTCTTCAGTCTCAAGTACAGCCAGGTGATCAGACTTTCCAAAGTGTGAACATACGATTGCACAGTAAGTGCTCTTGGTGGTAGTGTATGGTGGTCCAGTGTGTTGCTTCTTCTGGTAGTACAAGTGATTTGTTGCTATTAATTAGACTTTTCCAACCTGGTTTGATTAAAATTCCCCCAAATGATATGGAAAGCATCACAATGCACTATTTCATGCCTGTTTATTACATCACACAGTTCATCCCGAGCCTGTACCTACCCAAATGTTTTTCTAAAAGTTCCAGCATGTCCTCTTTCTCAAACTTGTGACCCAGCATATTATGCTGTTTTATGCTGAATTCACATTCAACAAGATCCTTCTCACTGGAGAATATTGAAGCAAAATATTCATTAAGGAATTCCCTCTACCTCCTCTGACTCCAGGTACATTTATTTTTATCCTTGATCAGTCCTACTCTCCCTCTAGTCATCCTCCTGATCTCCATGTACATGTAGAATACCTTGGGGTTTCCCTTAATCCTACTTGACAAGGCCTTCTCATATTCCCTCCTAGCTCTCCAGAGCCCAATCTTAAGCTCTTAATCCTAGAGCTCTGTCTGATCCTTGCTTCCTAAACATTCAATATGCTTCCTCTTACTCTTGACTAGATATTCCAATTTTTTTGTCAGCCACGGTTCCTTCACCCTACCATCCCTTCCCTGTTTCAGTGGGACACCCCATGTAAGGAGGTCTAAACAATCTCCTTATTTCTGTTGTACATTTCCCCGAAGACGTTGCTCTCGTTTGTTTAATAGTATCATAATTTGCCCTTCTCAAATTAAATGCTTTCCAATACTGTCTGCTCCTTTCACTGTCCAAGGTTACGCAGAAGATCAGGGAGTTACGGTATTTGTCTTCGAAATGCTCACCCACTGAGAGATCTGTCATCTTACCAAGTTCATAGTGCAGTACTACATCAAGAAGTGGCCTGTCCTTTAGTCCTCTGTTCAAGTAGTGTGTCAAGAATTCTTCCTGGACACCTAACAAATTCAGCCCCATCTAAATCTTTTGCACAAACTGAGGTGCCAATCAGTATTAGGGAATTTGACAACCCTGTTATTTTTGCATCTTTTCCAAATCTGGTCCCCAATATCTGTTGCTGTTGGGGGGGGGGGTGCAGGGTGTCTATAGAATACTCTCAAAAGAGTGAATGCTCCTTTACTGTTTCTGACTTCCACCCACATTGTCTCAGTGGACAATGGCATTCTCAATTTCTGCAGCAGTGATACTTTCCCTGATTAGCAATGCTACTCCCCGTCCTTATCCTTGGAACATCCAGCAGCCATACATCCCTTATGACAGCCAAGTATCTGTATTGGTCCCATCATAGTTCATGTACGGATCCATGCTCTAAGTTCATCACCCTCATTCCTGATTCTTGCATTAGACACATTTCAACCCATTCAAATGACAGCATACTCTGCACATTGCATCTACCTTTACACCAACTGCCCCATCCTCTGACTTATTACCTTAGCTCCTATGTCCCTGCCAATCTAGTTAAAACCTCAATAGCGCTAGCAAACTTGCCCACAAGGACACTGGTCCCCTCAAGTTCAGGTGTAACCTGTCTCTTTTGTACAGGTCATAACTTCCCCAGAAAAGATCCCAATGACATACAAAGCTCAAACATTGCCTCCTGCATCAATTCTTCAGCCACATGTTCTCCTGTTTTATCATCCTATTCTTAATCCTCACTGGCACATGACACAGGCAGCAATCCAAAGATTACTAACCTTGAGGTCCTACTGTTAACCTCCTACTTAGCTTACCATGTTCTTTTCAGCACCTCATTCCTTTTCCTACCCATGTCATTGTTACCGATATGTACCATGACTTCCAGCTGCTCACCTTCCCAGAATACTGCAGACACAATCTGGGTCGTACTTTACTCGAGCACCAAGATGGCAACATACTATCCAGAAGTATCTTTCATGTCCACAAAATCTCCTGTCTGATCCCCCTATTGAGTTCCCTATCACCACTGCTCTCTCATCTTTCCCCCCTTTTGAACCACAAAGCCAGATTCAGTGCCAGAGATCTGATCATATGCCCCATCCCCAAAGCAGTACACTTTTTAAAAATGGAGGGTAGTCTGCACTTTCTGCCTATTCCCTTCTCTCCTGACAGTCACCCAGCTATGTGCCAACTCCGACTCAGGTATGATTGCTCCCTGTAGTTCTCATCACCTCATTCTTCCAAGATATTCATTGGTCACCCAACTCTAGTTCCCTAATACTGTCTTGTAAGGAACTGTAGCCATTCCCACATCATGCAAGAGGAGCACACCATTTCCCTGGCTTCCATTCTCACAGCTCCACCTATGCAATAAAGAAAGTGAAGCTTGACAGAAACTTCAACCTAGCCTCTACCTCTTCTCACTGAAGCCTCTTAAGACAAAGCCTTGGTTTCCCACTCTAACACTGCCCATTCATACAATGACCACTCCCACAATGGCTGCTCCAATTAAACCTAATTTTTTTTAAAACACCAATTGTGATTTATCTGATCTATTTTAAACTGAACAGAAAGGACCAAATTTTTGAAAAAAAATCTTCTGCTTCTCATTCCAAGTAACAGCTTATGCTACCCAAGACCTCAACAGAAATTCCCAAGTTCCGCTTTTTAAATCTGTTTCTTGTGACAAATAATGGACTTTGCATACTAACCGCATTCCCATACTTACCCAGAATTTTCATCATTTGATTCTTTTGTATCATAAGTCAAGAATAATACAAAGTTCAAATGCAAATAAATTTATCTAGTTGATGTGCCTTAATATGACAGTAAAAAATGCATAAGGCGTGGCCTTCATATGCTAACACATTTGTGTGAACCAAGGATGTTACCCACTGAAAAGATCAAAGACCCAATTCTTCTACATATGCTATCCAATCTGAGTAGTTCCAGAAACTGCTATATTTTATTTTATATTTACATTAGCCACATTACCCTTATATAGTTTGCAATAAAAGTAAATGATGCCACATGATCTGGAGAACTGTACACATGGACCACCTCTGAACAGAAATGTTCCATTCAGATTCTGCATATTCGCCGTTTTCTTCTTTCTCCAATGCTGCTATGCTTGTCCAAAATAATTATAGCAAGACTGGTAAGGAATACAATTGCCAAAAGCAATATTAAGTATGACATGTCAAGGAATTCATTTCCAAATTTAACACCAGAACTAAAAATGTTAAAACTTTGCTGGCAATACCCACAATTGGTAACTAAGAATCTCAGCTTTCAACCTGAAAACTTTGCAGTAAGGTTTTTGTTAATATTTTTCTCAGTTATACATATTACCAAATGTTAAAAATAGTCATGATTGGCAAGGATTTTACAACATCATTTAAAAAAAATACATTAAGAGCAGTGACTTGTGGTTTAATTAAAAGTTGGCTTATCATAAATAGCATCAGAGCCAGTCTAGTGAGCAACCTAATTAAAAAACATCAATTACACTTAACAGTATGAGTAAATTTAAAAGTAGTTGAAAGTTCTTATAAAATGAACATCAGTGCTTCTTGCACCTTAAAGAAACATTTTTTTTTTAGCCTGCATACAAAGGAAATTAGCAGACTCTAGTCATAATTATTCAGCCTAGGGAAATGAAGCAAGTCTCCAGCAACACTTAATTAAATTTTTAAAAAAAGTACTGCAAAAAAAAATCAAGGAAATAGACTGACACTGAAATCCCATGTTCAATAGCAGAATGGATCTTTAAAACACCACTCAGGGAGATAACAAATACAAGAAGCTATTTTGAAACTGCTTTAATTAAGTGGAATGGAAGTAGTAACAAGGGAATGTCATGCGTGATCTTTATAGCAGCTTTCTATATAAAAAAATAACAACATTCCAGGTCAGTCAAAAAATACTCATTCAATCAATAAATAATCAGAATGCCATGAAAGCACATTATAACCAAAAAGGAAATTGTAAATTAGCAGGACATTTAAGTGACAATTCACAGCAATTGTTTACATGAATGTGAAACTGATTCTATTCAGTAGAGCTGATTTTGCAGGTTAATTCATAAGATTTGAATACGGTAGCAAATTTGTGCTGACTCAATCCTGATCCCTCACTCTTCGGCAGATTTCACTGGTGAACTCAGAACATTTAGATTTGCCACCAAGATCTTTGGTTAGCACCTGTGAAAACATAATAAAGAATCCATTTACTAAATTAGATGAGATTAAACTACTTCAAAGCCAGGGCAGACAAGTGGCACAACTACTAAAGTCATTACCTCAGAACAAGTCACCCAGCCTCAGATGCTGCTCGTGTGAAGTTTGCAGCTTCTCCCTGTGATTGTACAAGTTTCCTTTGGGTAACCCTGTTTCCTCCCATATCCCAAAGTAATGCGAATCAGAAAGGGCGGCAGCACATTAATGGTTCTCCTGTCTACATCAGTGGCACTAAGGTTGAGAACTTCAAGTTCCTAGGTTTGAATATTACCAATAGCCTGCTCTGGTCCAACCATAATTATATCATGGCCAAGAAAGCTCATCAAATCTCTACTTCCTCAGGAAGCTAAAGAAATTCAGCATGTCCCAATCAACTCTTACCAATTTATATTGATATACCACAGAAGGCGTTCTGCCTGAATGTATGACAACTGCAAGAAATTGCAGAATTGTGGACAGAGCTCAGCACACAGGAATCAGCCTCCCCTTCCATGGCCTCTGCCTATAATTCTCACTAACTTAGTAAGGCAGTCTGCATAACTAAAGATTCCACTTCTCCCCTCTTCCATTGGCCAGAAAATACTAAAGTAAATGGTGATGCTTTCCATATCATTTTGAGGGTTTTTTAACCACACCAGGTTGGAAAAGTCTCTAAATAATTAATACCAACAAATTACTTGTATTACCAGAAGAAGCAACACACTGGACCACTGTACATCACCATCAATAGTGTTTACTGTGCTATCCCACCACCAGGATCAAAAAGCTCGAAAGTATGTACCCCTATAAACAGCTTCTATCCCACTGTTATCAGTCTCTTGTTATGATCTTGCACTTTATTGTTCACCTACACTGGACATTTTTGATAGCTTTTACACTGTATTTTGCATTGTTACTGTTTTACTGAATTCTACCGCAATGCACTATGTAATGATTTAATCTGTATTAACAGTATGCAAGACAAGCTTTTCACTGTATCTTGGTACATGTGACAATAGCAAACCAATACCAATAGTAAGCTAATCAATATAGGTTAATAGGATGTTATAAGTTGCTCTAATGTAGATGCAAATTGCAGAATATGGGAGGAGTTGATAGAAAGAATAAAGTGGGATGAATGTAACTGGGTACCTGACTGTCAGTTTATATTAACTGAGGTTAAAGGTGTGTTCTGTGCGGTATGTCATATGGCAGGAAAAAAAGATGGATCTTTGGCCCCAGTAGCAGTAGTGCTCATCATGCCTCAGTCTATAGTACTCTTGGCTCTGGGCAAGTGGCTGGTAAGTGAACAAGTCCTACTCGCAATTTGAGCACAGACCGACATGCTTCACTGTCAGTGGTAACTTATTTTAATAACTGCTCTCTATGCTGGGAATAAAAAAGCTTCCATGATGTGTTAAGAGATATGATGGTGCTTCCTGGATAGAGCATCACAGTTATAAGGAGAGGCTGGAGAAACTAGGTCTGTTCTTTCTGGAACAGAAAGGGTTAAGAAGGAATGCGAGTGAGGTATATAATATTATGAGGAATATAGATAAGGTATAAACTGCAGGAAACTATCCCCTCCCCCCATATCAGGCGTAAATAAAGCTAGAGGACAGATACAGGAGATGGGGAAGAGATCTGAAGGGGACTTTCACCCAGAAAAGATAAATGCCTGAATGCACTATTGGAAAGAGTAGCTTGAGCTGGATCACTGACTTTTTTAAGAATCTAGGTGTGTACTTGAATTATCTAGGCACAAGGGCCATGGATCAACAGTGGGGAAACAGGAATAAGAGCAGAATTAGGTATTCAGCCCATCAAGTCTGCTCTGCCATTTCATCATGGCAGATCCATTTCCCTCTGAACCGCATTCTCCTGCCTTCTCCCATAACCTTTCATGCCCTGACTAATTAAGAACCTATGAACCTCTGCCATAAATGCACTCGGTACTTCCTGTGGCAATGAGTTCCACAGATTCACCACCATCTGGCTAAAGAAATTCCTCATCTCTGTTCTAAATGGACATCACCTTATTTTGAGGCTGTGCCCTCTAGTCCTAGACTCCTCAAACAAAGGAAACACTGTCTGCACATCTACTCTATCTACACCTTTCAACATTTGATAGGTTTCAATGAGATCCACCCCCCACATTCCTCTAAATTCCAATGAGTACAGGTCCAGAACCATCAAACGCTCCTCAAACAAGTCTTACAATCCTGGAATAATTTTTGTGAATGTCCTTTGAATCCTCTCCAATGTCAGCACTTTCTTTCTTAAATAAGGAGCCCAAAACTACTCTCAATACTCCCAAGTGAGGCCTCACCAGTGCCCTATAAAGCCTTAGCATTATACTCTTGCATTATATTCTAGTCCTTACAAAATGAATGCTAACATTGCACTTTCCTTCCTCACCACTGATTCATCTTGCAAATTAACCTTTAGGGAATCCTGGAAGAGGACTGCCAAATCCCTTTGCACCTCAGATTTTTAAAGTTTCGCCTCATTTAGAAAATAGTCTGTGCTTTTATTCCTTCTACCAAAGTGCATGACCATACACTTTCCAACAATGAATACATCTGCCACCTCTTTGCCCATTCTAATCTGTCCAAATCCTTCTGCAGTTTCTCTGCTTCCTCAAGATTACCTGGCCCCCTCCATCCATCTACATATTGTCCACAAAGCCATCAAGTTCATCATCCAAATCTCTGACATATAACATATAAAGCAGTCCCAACACAAACTGCTGTGGAACACTTGTCACCAGCAACCAATCTGTAAAGGATCCCTTTATTTTCACTCTTTGCCTCTGGCCAATCAGCCAATGCTCTATCCATGCTACTAGCTTTCCTGTAACACCCTGGGGTCTTGTCTCGTTAAGCAGCCACATGTGCAGCACCTTGTCAAATGCCTTCTGAAATTTCAAATAACACAACATCCACCGATTCTCCTTTGTCTATCCTGCTTGTTATTTCTTCAAGTTCTAACAGATTTGTAAGGCAAGATTTTCCCTTAAGGAAACCATGGTGACTTTGGCCTATTTTGTCAAGTGCCTCCAAATACCCTGAAACCACATTGGAATACAAATACAGAAGGGCATCCACTGGTTCATAGGGATGAATTGGTCTGAGTAGCCAATTTGTATGCTGTACAATTCTATGATACCAAAGAGTTGGACAGCATTCCCCAAAGTCCAGGCCAGTATTAGTATCCAAATCAACAGCAGTTATGCAGTGATCATCACACTTGCTTTGAGAGCTCTGTGCACACAATGCAACTCCCATATTAAAACAGTAACAAAACACTTTTCAAGTTGTTAGCAAATTGCTCTGGAAGCAGAATTAATGTTAACATGGTAGAATAATATAAACATGATGATATTTGAGAAATGTCTGAAATCAGTGCCTTGACTACTACACATACAAAAGGGTTTTCTAAAATGAATTGAGAATATAGATTGAAAGCCAAGACACATATACACAGCAACAAACTTATAAGGTGATATGATAAAGTTCTCAATCGAGATGTTTTTGTCATTGAGAAATAAAGGTTCTATGAGGAGAATTAAGAACAGTAGCAAATTAGAGAAGCATAGAGCATTGCAATGATGAGTGCTCATGAGGATCAGAAGCCTTTTAGGAGCAAAACAATGACTAAGATCAATTACAAGTAAGCTACAGAAATATGAAAAGACCATACATACTCCCACAGAAAGGTTGTCACTATACATTGGTTTCTTAAGATGAAGAAACTGGGGAATCAATATTGGAAAATAAAGAAACAACAGAGACTTTGAACAAGTATTCTGTAGCTGTCTTTATAGTAGAAGGCACCAAAAGCAGTTCAATAACAGAATCACAACATGCTAGTGGAGGCCATTCAGCCCATCAAATCTCATCCAGATTGATAAAAGATAAACTCAGCAAGTCCTACTTACTCACTCTTTCCCCACATTCCTCAAATTGTTTCCTTCTAGATATTTATCCAGTTCCCTTTTGAACGCCGCAACTGAATCAGTCTATCATCATTGCTGGCATGGCACTCCAGGTCCTAAGTATGTACAGCTTTTCCCATCATCTCATTTTTGATTTTGTCCTTTTCACCCTGTCAAAGGGGGTGGAGTGTGTTTTCTCTCTACCCAATCTCAATAATCCTCAGTTTAAATACTTCCCAACTTCCTCTCTTACAAGGAAAACAATCTCAGATTCTCCGGTGCATACTCACAAGAATCGGTACAGAAACAAGCTCTTCAGCCCAACTTGTCCATTTCCAACAAGCATCCTATATGAGCTAGATCCATCTACCCAAGTTTGACTCATATCCCTCTAAACCTTTTCTATCAATGTACCTGTCCCACATCCCTGGAATCATTTTGGTAAAGTAAATCTCTTCTAGACATCCAAACTTTCACATCTATGCAAAAATGTGATGCCCAGAATTAGATGCAATATTCTATCTGTGACCAAATCAGTGTTTTATTAAAACTTGCTGAAACACCCTGGATTCCTTGACTGCAGAAGTCTAGGGACGATACTCTCAAGTCCCGCCAAACCCGTGAGATTGAGACCCACCCCAAACCTGGTTTGTGTGGATGCTGTGTAATTTGCTACCCTGTTCCAAATTAGTGACATGAAATAACAGACAGTACACTGCATACGATTAAAGGAATTATAGTTATGAATCTTAACTAAAGGGTTAGTAAAGAATAACAAAAAAGAAAAAGGGCCCATTCTAATTAAACAGTCAAGTTGGAGCCTCACCTTGAACTTCTCTGTCACTCACGTGCCGGGCCTTCGGTCAGCGTGAACGCCCACACCACCTTCTGAACGTCACTCACAATCCATCTCAAACAAACTGGTCTCCCACCGGATCGTATGCTATGACTGGTTCTCCCTAGTGTCGTCGCTTTTCATCTCCCGATGAACAAAAGCCCAAGCTCAACCTTATTGTCCCTCACCAAGAAAACCTCCCAGTAATTGGATGGCACACATTCCACATCATCCCTTATCTTCAACAATAACCCCAACAGGCTGACAGCAGAACAGAGCTGCTAAATAAAATAACTACTGCATAACAGTAAAGATGTGAACCAAAGCATTACACTATCACAACTTCCTTTCTCTTGTACTTTATCCTTATT
The DNA here is from genome assembly GCF_030028105.1 of Mobula birostris. NCBI lineage: Eukaryota > Metazoa > Chordata > Chondrichthyes > Myliobatiformes > Myliobatidae > Mobula > Mobula birostris. Next base: position 14,823,787 of record NC_092387.1, on the reverse strand, counting down.
ATTCATAAAACCTAGCATCCCATTTGTCATTAAGTCATGCTTGCTACTCCCCTACCACTCTCAACTGTGCATGTATACACCTAGATTGCTCCATTCTAATATGCCTTTTAGAATTAAACCACCTGATTTATGGTGCTCCTCTACTTGTTCCAGCCATGAACTTCACATTTCTCAGCATTAAACTTTTACCGGCTATCCTTCCTCATGATAGTATATGACTACATCATCTTGAAGTCTATCATTATCCATCTCAATTTACCAGACCATGTTCTGTGCTTGTGCCCAATGCAGCCAAGTCATTACGATGTATTAAGAAAAGCAGCAGCCCCAGTCCTGACTCCTGAAAAATACAACTGTACAAAAAGGATCTAACGCTTTCCCAGCATATATGACAAATAAGTTCTTCTACGGCTTCCAGCCGAGTACAGATATCGAGTTTAACTGAGAGTTCAGTGACAAACTCTGCCTTCTTCATAAGGGGTGATGCCTGGACATGTCTAGTCCAGTGGTATTTATACCCTCATTGTCTGTCCCCCTGCTTGGTTAGTCCTCATCCAATCAGTTTTCCATTCTCCCACCTTGTTTACCTTGTTTCCAGTTCTTACTTAGACTGAGACCTTAGTCTTTGTTAAAATTTTTTTCCTCTAGTTTTATTTCAATGGCTTTCCTTCACCAGGTGGTCCCAAAAGCCATTGGCGCAGCACAGTAGTTTTGTGCTGAAGTCAATCCTATGGCCATTGCAAATGTAATATTCTGCTACCACTGATTTCACTGGATAACCCAAATAGATACACCTCCTGTGTGGGTTTCCACTGCATGTCCCGTCTAGCCAATATATGCTGCTCCACATTCACATGGAACCCTGTAAAAGCCAGCCATCCTAAGTCCCAGATCATCTTTGACCCAGATAAGCAGTGATTTGAGCTTCCTTACAGATGGTATTAATCCAGTATTTCTTCAGGATCCTGCCGATCCTTCCGCAAAACCACGGAAGTATAGGGAAGGCAGGCGGTAGCAACAAGCTCCTCCTCATTATTAGGTTTCCTGGTTTTTCTGTTTGCCCTTTTAAGCCCCCTGATGATTTCCTTCACCTTGTAGCCATTCTATAGGCACTTTATGTGTAATCATCATATTACCTCCTGGGGACTCGCAGGGTCCAAAATAGTTTTTCGCCCGGTTAATCACAGTAAAAGGAACTGCTTTACATTGGGAGGTATGATGGGTGGCTGTCATTGTTGAGGTACAAGTCCTCGTGAGTGGTTTTCCGATAGATGCCATGTCCGAGGCTATCATCTGGTTTCTGTTGTATTACAATGTCCAGGAACAGCAGGCAGCCACTCTTCTCCATCTCCATTGTAAATTGAATGTTTCGATCTATCCTGTTCAGATGGTCATGGAACTGCTGGAGTTCCTGGAGCCCATGAAGCCACACTATGAAGGTGTTATCGATGTACCTGAAGCAGCATTTGGTGTGTAACAGCGATGAACTCAGAGGCCACTCCTCAAAGTCCTCCATGTAGAAATTAGCAATAGCCAGCAGCAAGGGCGATCCCCTGGCCACTTTGTCTGTCGTACAATTGTACACTTCACCTCAAAAACCATTTTATTGCAAACAATGACAACATCTATATTGCAATTTCTCCTACCTCAAATTCCTTAGAGGCTTATACCCATTTTCATTACTGTATTCCTTTTTACTTACAGAAGTTCTCACACATTGGTCTCACTCAAAGAAAAAGCTGCTTTCAAACCCTTTAGATGGAGATAGTGTCCCAGGTTAAATATTTTATTACCCAAGATAGTGCAGATCCCACTATAAGTTGATGTTGTAAACTTAGAGGCTGGTTGCCCAACTTGAAAGTCTAATTGTAAACCACAGTTATTGCATTGCAAATCAATTTTGAAGGCCACTCAGCTGTTGAGAAGGCATCAAATGCCAATATCCCCATTTATTTAAGTAATGTATTTGCAGTGCCTACCTTTCCATTCTTAATTGCTTCAAAGCAGGCAGTTTCTATTTTGTTAGCATGGTCATGAAGTTCCATATGTCTCAACATCATTACAGCACTTAACAGAAGGGCTGTGGGATTTGCCATATCCAACCCAGCAATATCTGGTGCTGTACCATGAACCTGGTCAGGGAAAAGAGCACAAAGCGATTAAAAATTAAATTCTGGTGCAGAAGACTCAAACACCTCAAAATTCCACAAATTTATTTTTACAAATAAGAAGAAATATCACAATCATTAAAAGCCCTAGCTGTTTTCACATAAAGATTAGCAGCGCTCTCTTCAAGTTGAGAAGAATGAGGAATGATTTACTGAATCTTCCGGGTAAATGTGAAGCTGTTTCTACTAGTGGGAGGATCTCAAATGAGACAACATAGAAAGATGACATTTAAAAATGAGTTGTAGAGGAGTTGGACAGTAACAGTCTTTACCCCAGGACAGAGGAGTCCAAAGCAAGGGGGCATAAATTTAAAATAAGGGGAATTTTTTTTTTAAAGAAGGGTCCTGAGGGGCAGATTTTTCCACACAATGGTAAGTATATGGAAAGAGCTACCAGAAGTAATGGTTGAGGCAAGTACAATAGTATAATTTAAGCAGCACATGGATAGGTACATAGAGGGATAGAGATTAGAGGGATATGGGCCAAAGGCAAGAAATTGGGGTTAGATGGGTGAGCAACATATTGTCACGTACTTATTGGACTGAACAGGGGACAAGGAAATGGCAGATGAACTAAATGAGTATTTTGCATCAGTCTTCACTGGAAGACACTAGTAGTGTGCCAGATGGTGAAGGGTGTGAGGGAAGAGAAGTGAGTGCAATTATTATTATAAGGGAGGTGGTGCTCAAAAAGCTGAAAGACCCAAGGGTACATAAGTCACCCAGACCAGATAAGTTTTCAGATAGGGTTCTGAAAGAGGTAGCCATACAAGGTTGTGGAAGCATTAGCAATGATCTCAAAAATCACTGGACTCTGGCATGGTGCCAGGCAACTGGAAAATTGAAAATGTCACTCTATGAAAGGAGGAAGGCAGCAGAAAGGAAGTTATAGTCCAGTTAGCCTGACCTCAGTGGTTGGGAAGATGTTGGAGTCAATTGTTAAGGATGACTTGATGACACAGGACAAGATAGGACAAAGTCAGCATGGTTTCCTTCAGGCAAAATCTTGCCTGATGAACCCAATGGAATTTTTTGAGATGATTACAAGTAGGATAGATAAAGGGGATGCAGTGGATGTTGTATATTTGGACTTTCATAAGGGCTTTGACAAGGTGCCACACGAAGCTGCTTACCAAGTTAAGAGCCCATGGTATTTCAGGAAAGTTACTGGCATGATTAGAGCATTGGCTGATTGGTAGGAGGCAGGTAATGGGAATAAAACGATCCTTTTCTGGTTGGCTACCAGTGACTAGTGGTGTTCTGCAGGGTGTTGCGATCACTTCTTTTTATGCTGTATATCAACTATTTAGATAATGGAATAGATGGCTTTGTTGCCAAGTTTGCAGATAATACAAAGATTGGTGAAGGGCAGCTAGTGTTGAGGAAACTGGTAGGCTGCAGAAGGACTAGGACAGATTAGGAGAATGGGCAAGAGAGTGGCAAATGAAATACAATGTTGGAAAATGCATGGTCATACACTTTTGTAGAAGAAATAAATGTACAGACTACTTTCTACAAGGCAAGAAAATCCAAAAATCCAAGATGGAAAGGGACTTGGGAGCCCTTGTGCAGAACACACTAAAGGTTAACTTGTAAGTAGAGTCTGTGGTGAAGGCAGCAAATGCAATGTTAGCATTCACTTTAAGAGGTCCAGAATACAAAACCAAGGATGTGATGCTGAGGCTTTATAAGGCACTGGTGAGGCCTCACCTTGAACAGATCTGGGCTCCTCATCCAAGAAAAGATGTCCTAGCATTGGAGAGGGTTCAGCGGAGGTTCACAAGGATGACTCCGGGAATGGTTATCACAGAGGAATGTTTGATAGCGTTGGGTCTGAACTCACTGGAATTTCGAAGGATGAGTTGGGATCTCATTGAAATCTTTCGAATGTTGAAAGGCCTAGACAGAGTAGATGGTGGGGGAGTCTAGAACAAGAGGGTACAGCCTCAGGATAGAGGGGCATCCATTTAAAACAGAGATGCAGAGACATGAACGCCAGATCATTGGGTGTATTTAAGGCAAAGCTTGATAGGTTCTTGATTGGACACTATGTCAAAAGTTACTGGGAGAAGGCCGTGGAGTGGGGCTGAGAAAGGGAAAAGAAAAGATTCAGCCATGACTAAATGGCGGAGCAGACTCAATGGGCCAAATACCCTAATTCAATTATGTTTTATGATCTTATGGTGAACAGCCTGTATCGCGCAAGTACTTCTTGCAGAAGGGAAAAAAATTTCTGGAATTTTCTATCTAGAGTGCAAATCATTGGTTAATATAAAGAGGAATTGCATACATTTTTGAAAGATAAGGGAACTGAAATACATAGGGAAATGATATAGAAGAGCTCTAATCAACAAGCTCCAAAACCTGGGCCTCTGTCTTCCTTGACTTCCTCAGTGGCAGACCAGTCAGTGTGGATATGAAATAACATCTGCTCCTTGCTGACAATCAATACTAGCATACCTCAAGGATGTGTGGTATGTCCACAGCTCTACCCTCCCCACACCCATGACTGTGTGGCCACACAGCTCAAATGCCATCTGTAAATTTGCCAATGATATCTATTTTTGGCAAAATTTCAGATGGTGACAACGCAGCATTTAGGAGTGTGATTGAGTGGTGTTGCAACAACAGCCTTGCACTCAACACAAGTAGGACCAAAGAATTGATTATGGACTTAAGGAAGTGGAATCCGAGGGAACACACACCGGTCCTCATAGAGGGATCAGCAGTGTTAAAAGCGAACACTTTCAAGTTCCTGGGTGTCAACATCTCTGAAGATCTATGCTGGGCCCAACATATTGATACAATTACAGAGAAGGCACAACAGCACCTATATTTCATTAGGAGTTTTTGGTGACTTGGTATGTCACCAAAAACACTCGCAAATTTCTAGATGTACCTTGGAGAGCATTCTATATGATTGCATCAGTGTCTGGTATAAAGGGGCCCTGCATATGATCGGGAAAAAAAATCACATAAAGTTGTAAACTCAGCCAGTTCCACAATGGGCACTAGCCTCCCCAGCATTGAGGACACATTCAAAAGGTGATGCATTAGAAAGGCAGTATCCATCATTAAGGACTCCCCATCAACCAGGACATGCCTTCTTCTCATTGCTATTATCAAGGTGGTGGTACAGGAATCTGAAGAAATACAATATTTCAGGAACAGCTTCTTCCTCTCTGCCCGATTTCTCTTTTTGCAACACTTTACTTCTTATTGTAATTTGTAAGTTTTTTTTCCTAGTATTATGTAGTGACGTATACAGCTGCCGCAAAACAACAAATTTCATGACATATGACTGTGATATTAAACCTGATTCTGATTTAAGATTTGTGGGAGATCAGCAATCATATCTTATGCAGATTTTTTCTGAAGAGTTCTAATATGAGACAAAATTCATATTTATATAGCAATGCACTTTATCTATTCAATCTTATTTTAATTTTGCTGAGAAAGACAAGTCATCTTACAGACTCAAAAATTGCAACTCCATTTTCTCCAATGTTTCCACTTGGTGTAACTCCCAGACCTCCAATCAACCCAGCGCATAGATCACTGAAACACAAGGAAAACAGTCAGAAAAACAAGTAGGTGTAAATAGAGCACCTACATAACACCTCAAAACATGAATATTTAAACACTCTTAGTTCCTGGCTTCACCTGCAACCCACTCCATGCCATTTCTCTAATATGTTCCTGATTCACTGATGATAATAATTGTGTTGTTCTTGTCTTCTTTAAGCTGGAAAATCTAATCAATTTTGCAGTCAAATTCCAGTCTTGTCTCTCCTTCAGGAGCCACGTCTTGACTCGCACCTCCTGAGACTAGGTCAGTGACTAATAAACCCGTTGACTATCTTTGTGCCAAGAACAAGGCAGCGCAGTATCGTGTAGAGTTCCATGTAATACTAAATAGAGCCAGCAATTGGAAGATTGGATTCAATTCCTGCTGTTGACTGAAAGAGGTTTGTATATTCTCTCCATGACCGATTGGGTTTCCTCCCACATTCCAAAAGGCATACATACAGGTTAGGATTAGTAAATTGTAGGCATGCTTTTCTGGTGCCAGAAACAAGGTGATGCTTGTGGGGTTGGCCCCAGCACAACTTCGGGTCCGTTAGTTGTTGATGTGAACAATGCATTTCACTGTATGTTTCTAAATAATGTGACAAATAAAGCTCATCTTTGAATCTTTCCTTCTCTATGCATGTATTTGGAAGATTCTACTTTCTACATTAGTGCTTCCCATAGGATTTCCTGCCACCAAGATCATTAGATGGACTCTAACTTAGCTGTTGTCCTTTTCCTTTCCCTCCAGAAATACTGACTTTGATTACAGGTAACAGTATAACCTACTGAATCTGTGTTGCTCTCAGGATCTTGTTGTACGATTGAATTTGTGGGCACTTACACAATGCACTCCATGCTAATTTTCCCTTTATTGCTGTAATACAACATTGGTAATCACACTCCAAAAAAAACTTCAGATGAAGCGGATCACTTACCTTTCCTGCTTTCAATGATGTATTCTCCACTATATTGGTGAGACTTTCATGTATTCCCCAGCAGATTCCTGTGAGTTGCTACTTTCATTTCCAGTCTGTTTCCAATAGAGACGCCTTCATCACGTCAACAAGGAACAACTCAACTTTGATTGGACAAATTATAACCCCACCAGAATTTTTCAAGTTTCAGACTCTTCTATCGCAACACAAACCAGTGTGACCAATCTTCCCTGTCTGTATTTGCCACATCTCTGTCTTATCACCGTATCACAGAACACTTGTTACCAGTCATCTTATAATTTGTAATCCCTATTTTCTCAGTTTTACAGCATTTTTTTTTCCACACACAAACAGACTTGACTACCATGTTGACCATGTTTAATTAAAAACAATGTTGCCAGCCCCAATGACTCTTGGAGAATGACAAGAGGAAAAGCATGCAAACACTTTGTAGAAAGGTTGTATCCAGTCATTCAATCTAAAATTACCAACCTTAAGATGTCACCATAGAGATTTGGCATTACAAGCACATCAAATTGTGACGGGTCCTGCACCATCTAACAAAGGAAAAAAAAGATAAATTAGCTTTATTTGTCACTCTGCAACAAAACATACACAATGAAATATGTAATTTGCAACAATGACCAACACTTCTGATTCCAGCACAGCATGCCCACAACTTATTTACATTAACTCATGTCTTTGATATATGAGAAAACCAGAGCACCCAGAAGAAACCCATGCTGATAAAGTATGTAAAGGGTTAACACGGTCAGTTAAACATAGCAGGCTGTTTTCTCTGAAAGAAACCGTTGATGATCAACAGATGTGCTTTTCATTGCTGAGCATTATTTCTTCTCGAAGTTAGCCATCTAATGTTTCAGGGTCCTTGTTCTTGTGCATTCATGCACAGAAATAAGACCAGCCTGTTCTGTATATGAGGTCATTATACCCATTCTGTAATTTGTCTCTCAGTACTGTCAAGCAATAGGTCTGACTCCAGCTTGGTATGTGTGGGGGTATCTGAACGACTATATCCATTTTGTAAGGGGAATTGTGAGTTAGTTGGTGGACCGGATAGGAACAGTCACAGACTGTTCCTGTTTGAGTGACTAACTGAGCAAGCTCCGGGAGTTTTGAATAAAGTGCTTGTACTTACATGGCTCTGAGTGACTTTATCCGGATTTGACTTCCACAATGTAGTCACCAGGAGAACGTACAAATACTTTTACAGACAGCAGAGGGAATTGAACCCCATTCACTGCCAATGCAATAGCATTATGCTAATCGCTACGCTACCAGCCTGCTCTACCAGGCCAAGGAAAGGAACAGACTTTAAATGTAATTCTGCTCAATGGGTTTCATTTTTATTAAGCCAAAAAAGTCAATCTCATAATCACAATACTTACATTAAGACAAACTGTATCCAAATACATTTCATTGAACTTGATATCTTTAAAGTTTTCTGCTACTTCTCTGCATTTCCTCAGGAATAGTCCATCCGACATTCGCCTGCAACACATTCATACAAACGCGTTCAAGTGCTGGCAAGCTTCAGACTCCCACACAGAACATAAAGACCACTGTTTTGATGATGCATATAATCAGCTCCAGACACATATGATGTCAATGCTAAACAACTTAAATATGATGACATACATTTTAAAATTCATTCAATGCATAGGCATTTAGTCTTTAATTAGTAAAACAATTCTATTTCACAACAGATAATGTTGTCTCTTCAAAAAAGAGCTGACCACTTCTATAAACAATTGATTTCCACTCATATTATTGCCATTATGCCGCTGACAATTAGGGCAGCAATGAAAGTCCTCTGACCACTTCTATAAACAATTGATTTCCACTCATATTATTGCCATTATGCCGCTGACAATTAGGGCAGCAATGAAAGTCCTCCATCTCTGTTGGTCTCCCGCATTTCCTCCATCCTTCAAGGGTCCAGTTATATGCTACCTTGATGGATTTAACCTCTTCTCTTCACGTGCCCAATCCATCTCCAACGCTTCATACCATCGCAAACAGATGTAGGAGGATACTTCATTGCTGTTTCCGTAAGTTTTTTTTTTACCAGTTAGGGTTGTTGGCCCTAGGCTGAATTCCCAAACCTGGAGAACTGGTGGATCAGTCAGTCTAGCCACTATCTCAGACATGCCACCCTGCAAAAACTCATTTCAGGGAGGTAGCAACACCGCCCCCCCGCCCCCCCCCCCCCCGGGTCGACCTCCAAGGGTGTATGTAATACTTTGTTTAGTGATTTTGTCTAATCTGTAAACCAAGTTGGGTATATGCAGAAAATGTGACATTAAAATATGTACTTATGTTATGTTATATTATCCTGTTTATTCTATTACAACTTTAAGCAAGTCTACAGGGAGCTTGGCCTCATCATGTAGGGCATTAATAGCGCAGCTCCTTAGCAGCCAGCCAGCTAGTTTAAATAATGTTAGCTATGCTAATGAATGAACGACACCTGTTAAACTCACCTCAACATGTCTTTTACATTTTAACCCACCACGGGCAATAGAAATGTCACTATTGCAAACAGTGCAGCGAGCAACACTGTAATTATTTTTGAGGTTGACTATAAAGCCCACCCACAGAGAAAACTGATAGGTCTACTTAGCAGGGATCCCCAACCTTTTTTGCACCTTGCACTGCGGACCGGTTTAATACTGACAATATTTTTGTGGACCGGCCGACTGGGGGGGGTGTTAATCACGACTGGAATATAGGTGATAAGTCAACTATAAGTCACTTATAAGTGGCTAATACACTCAATTTCGTTTCTAAAAGGGTTTAACGAATTTAATATTAAACACACAGAGCATATTTTCCTTGCATGAATATAGTGATAAATCAATAGCATCATAATATTTTAAGTAATGTTTGGATATTAAACACACAGCGCATATTTTCCTTGTATGAACATATAAAATCATTGCATCACACCAAAATCGCTGAATCAGTGGGAGCCCTGGGCTCGTTTTCCTGCAACAAGACGGTGCCATCGAGGGGTGATGGGAGACAGTGATATTCGAAGGGGGTTCCTTATGTCCAGTCTATTCCACGATTTAGTTTTCATTGCATTCATTGCAGAAAACTCCGCTTCGCAGAGATGTTGGAAATGGAAGCAACATTTTCAGTGCTTTCATGGGTATCTCAGGATATTTAGCATTGACTTTGATCCAGAATGCCGGCAGAGATGTTATGTCAAACACACTTTTCAGACCGCCGTCATTTGCAAGCTCAAGGAGTTGATCTTCTTCCTGCGCTGACATGGATGACACGTGGGTAATGACCTTGCATGCGTTCAAGTTCAACAGTGGGCGCGACAGGGAATGAGGAAAGGTGCAGCTGACTCATATTGTTTCACAGCGCCGAATCATATCGTTTCCTCGCTTGGGTTGGGGACCACTCTTAGCACAAAGAGAGACCAATCAGGATACTTGCTCTCCCTCTCTTTCTCAAAAAAATCGATTTCTGGGATATTGTATATAATTTCCGGGCATCAGGGAGCCACTATCAATATGTAGGAGACTCCCAGAACTTCTGAGAGAGGTGGGATATCTGCTATCTTTGACCTGTTTGGGGTGACCCTACCAACAGCCAAAACACGAGGCCCGGACTCCAGCCAGTATAGATCTCTAGGTCACTGAGGCAACCAAGTCTTCAAACCATGACAAGGTTGTGGTCCTATTGGAGGTTCCAGTAACTTACCGTTGTTATTAATGACCAGAAATTTAACAACAAGAGCTACCCAAATACCATAGCTACAAGAGCACAAGAGAGGAAAGTTTGCAGCATGCAACTAACCTCAACTCTCAAAGGAATCAAGAGTCAATTAACACAAAAAAAAAATCGTTGCATTATCCAGGGCAGAAGCATCTCACTCACAAGAGCTTTCCCCCAAAATCCCTTCCTAATCTAGTATTGAAAAGGAGGGCAAAGAAAATAGCTAAATGGCAACTTTTCCACCATTTCCAATCCCATCCAGGAAGCACATGTTTAGAAAATCATTTTTTAGGAACTAACATTGCAAGAGTAGCCAACATCTACAGTCCCAATCATCTTATTCAGTGCTGAACAGAGAGCTTTTGATTTGTTCTTGTATCACAGTATTATGTATGTGGTTCAGTGGAGTTTCCAGTCAACGGTGATTCTAGGAACACCTCGGGCAACACTGTGTGTGGCACAGCAGATAATGCTGTCTCATAACTCCACTGACACAATCTTGGATGCCATCTGGAGTTTACATATTCTCCCTGCGAGTCTAAATTTCCCTTGGGTCCTAAAAAGATGTTGGACCAGACTACATCTACGAACAAATTCCTGACCTAATGTGACCGCCACACATTCTCAGCATAAAAGTTCTCTTTCTGCCCCTCTCATTCACTGCCTGCAGAGTCTAAACAGTCCATGAGTATGTACATTCAATCCTGACACGTTGGGTTGGATTGCCAGACTGGTAACTATGTTCTATTTGTCATACAGGATGTCCCACCCCAAACTCAAAACCAAAGCTTCCCAAAAGATCCTAGCATTGTGAATCTAGAATTAAAGTCACCCATGCTATAGCTACCCCCTCAACTGGTATCCCAAGCTCTCCTTATTAATCTGCCCTTCCTTTAAATATGACATTTTCAGATGTCTCACTGTTCATAAAACTCCTTCTAATCCTCTCTAAACTGGGATCAATGTGTACCGAATTTTCTTGTCAATCCCAAGACAAAGAAAGAAAGCCGTCGTTACAGAGGTCAATTATCCCAGCCCTAAAACACAACTACAAGAATTTCTTAGGACAGTGTGCATAACACAATCAACCTCATGTCAATGATGTTTCTATAATGTCAGAAATATGTTGGTTCCCTGATTGTACAATGCTCCATTCCATTTGAAACTTATCAGCAATTGAAACAATCCCTGCATGAATACAGCAAAACCAAGACACATGCAGACATGTACAAATTACCATAAATCAGTTCAACAAGTAGTACTGAGCAACAATCAGTTCCAATAAGAGAATCCCATGCCCTGTCCTTAATATTCAGTGACATCACCAGTACTGAATCCACAGCATCAGCATCCTGGAGCCATCTCTGATGAGGTCAACTGGCCTAGCCATATCAATACTGTGGCTACAAGAATAAGCTTGAGGTTGAATTTCCTGCTGACAGAAGGTCACCACCTGCTCCCCAAATCCTCCCATCGCATACAGGCATGTCAAAATGTGGTGGAATACTTCTCATTTGCCTAGATGAGCACATTTATAACAACACTCAATAAAGCTCAATGCCATCCAGAATAATACTGCCTGCTTGTTGGTATTCTATCCATCACCCCAAACAGACTGACTTGGGATTCTATCACTGTTCCTTCATTGTTGCTAGCTGCAAGCTCTGGAACTCCGAATCCTAAAGGCATTGTGGGAGTATAAGATTGTAAAAGTTCAAGGGCTCAGCACCATCTCCTGTCTTGCCAGAAAAGCTCATAACTTGAATAATAGAGAAAAACCCTTCTAATTTCACCTCTGTATCAGCACTCAAGCTCACCATCTCAAGGCAACTTATCCCATAACCATTACCCCATCTTAAACCTCTCTCTCTCTCTCATTTCAGGCCACAGAGCCTGCTTATATGCACAGATCCCTCCTCATTCAGTGAGGAGGAGGGCTTCACAACAAGAGTTTCTCACCCAAGTGGAGCACAGTGGCCACTCTGGTCATCATCACGGGCAAGAAAAGCTCATGATTTCTTCAACCCTTTTCATAGAAACATAGAAAATAGGTGCAGGAGTAGGCCATTCGGCCCTTCGAGCCTGCACCGCCATTTATTATGATCATGGCTGATCATCCAACTCAGAACCCCGCCCCAGCCTTCCCTCCATACCCCCTGATCCCCGTAGCCACAAGGGCCATATCTAACTCCCTCTTAAATATAGCCAATGTACTGGCCTCAACTGCTTCCTGTGGCAGAGAATTCCACAGATTCACCACTCTCTGAGTGAAGAAGTTTTTCCTAATCTCGGTCCTAAAAGGCTTCCCCTTTATCCTCAAACTGTGACCCCTTGTTCTGGACTTCCCCAACATCGGGAACAATCTTCCTGCATCTAGCCTGTCCAATCCCTTTAGGATTTTATACATTTCAATCAGATCCCCCCTCAATCTTCTAAATTCCAACGAGTACAAGCCCAGTTCATCCAGTCTTTCTTCATATGAAAGTCCTGCCATCCCAGGAATCAATCTGGTGAACCTTCTTTGTACTCCCTCTATGGCAAGGATGTCTTTCCTCAGATTAGGGGACCAAAACTGCACACAATACTCCAGGTGTGGTCTCACCAAGGCCTTGTACAACTGCAGTAGTACCTCCCTGCTCCTGTACTCCAATCCTCTCGCTATAAATGCCAGCATACCATTCGCCTTTTTCACCGCCTGCTGTACCTGCATGCCCACTTTCAATGACTGGTGTATAATGACACCCAGGTCTCGTTGCACCTCCCCTTTTCCTAATCGGCCACCATTCAGATAATAATCTGTTTTCCTATTTTTGCTACCAAAGTGGATAACTTCACATTTATCCACATTAAATTGCATCTGCCATGAATTTGCCCACTCACCCAACCTATCCAAGTCACTCTGCATCCTCTTAGCATCCTCCTCACAGCTAACACTGCCACCCAGCTTCGTGTCATCCGCAAACTTGGAGATGCTGCATTTAATTCCCTCATCCAAGTCATTAATATATATTGTAAACAACCGGGGTCCCAGCACTGAGCCTTGCAGTACCCCACTGGTCACCGCCTGCCATTCTGAAAAGGTCCCGTTTATTCCCACTCTTTGCTTCCTGTCTGCTAACCGATTCTCCATCCACATCAATACCTTACCCCTAACACCATGTGCTTTAAGTTTGCACACTAATCTCCTGTGTGGGACCTTGTCAAAAGCCTTTTGAAAATCCAAATATACCACATCCACTGGTTCTCCCCTATCCACTCTACTAGTTACATCCTCAAAAAATTCTATGAGATTCGTCAGACATGATTTTCCTTTCACAAATCCATGTTGACTTTGTCCGATGATTTCACCGCTTTCCAAATGTGCTGTTATCACATCTTTGACAACTGACCAGCAGTTTCCCCACCACCGACGTTAGGCTAACCGGTCTATAATTCCCCGGTTTCTCTCTCCCTCCTTTTTTAAAAAGTGGGGTTACATTAGCCACCCTCCAATCCTCAGAAACTAGTCCAGAATCTAACGAGTTTTGAAAAATTATCACTAATGCATCCACTATTTCTTGGGCTACTTCCGTAAGCACTCTAGGATGCAGACCATCTGGCCCTGAGGATTTATCTGCCTTCAATCCCTTCAATTTACCTAACACCACTTCCCTACTAACAAGTATTTCGCTCAGTTCCTCCATCTCACTGGACCCTCTGTCCCCTACTATTTCTGGAAGATTATTTATGTCCTCTTTAGTGAAGACAGAACCAAAGTAATTATTCAATTGGTCTGCCATGTCCTTGCTCCCCATAATCAATTCACCTGTTTCTGTCTGTAGGGGACCTACATTTGTCTTTACCAGTCTTTTCCTTTTTACATATCTATAAAAGCTTTTACAGTCAGTTTTTATGTTCCCTGCCAGTTTTCTCTCATAATCTTTTTTCCCCTTCCTAATTAAGCCCTTTGTCCTCCTCTGCTGAACTCTGAATTTCTCCCAGTCCTCAGGTGAGCCACTTTCTCTGGCTAATTTGTATGCTTCTTCTTTGGAATTGATACTATCCCTAATTTCTCTTGTCAGCCACGGGTGCATTACCTTCCTTGATTTATTCTTTTGCCAAACTGGGATGAACAATTGTTGTAGTTCATCCATGCAACCTTTAAATGCTTGCCATTGCATATCCACCGTCAATCCTTTAAGTGTCATTTGCCAGTCTATCTTAGCTAATTCACGTCTCATACCTTCAAAGTTACCCCTCTTTAAGTTCAGAACCTTTGTTTCTGAATTAACTATGTCACTCTTCATCTTAATGAATTCCACCATATTATGGTCACTCTTACCCAAAGGGCCTCTCACGACAAGATTGCTAATTAACCCTTCCTCATTGCTCAAAACCCAGTCCAGAATAGCCTGCTCTCTAGTTGGTTCCTCGACATGTTGGTTCAAAAAACCATCCCGCATACATTTCAAGAAATCCTCTTCCTCAGCACCTTTACCAATTTGGTTCACCCAATCTACATGTAGATTGAAGTCACCCATTATAACTGCTGTTCCTTTATTGCACACATTTCTAATTTCCTGTTTAATACCATCTCCGACCTCACAACTCCCACCAGCGTCTTCTGCCCCTTAGTGTTACGCAGCTCTACCCATACCGATTCCACATCTTCCCGGCTTATGTCCTTCCTTTCCATTGCGTTAGTCTCTTCCTTAACCAGCAACGCCACCCCACCTCCCCTTCCTTCATGTCTATCCCTCCTGAATATTGAATATCCCTGAACGTTGAGCTCCCATCCTTGGTCACCCTGGAGCCATGTCTCTGTGATCCCAACTATATCATAATCATTAATAACAATCTGCACTTTCAATTCATCCACCTTATTACGAATGCTCCTTGCATTGACACACAAAGCCTTCAGACGCTCTTTTACAACTCTCTTAGCCCTTATACAATTATGTTGAAAAGTGGTCCTTTTTAATGCTTGCCCTGGATTTGTCGGCCTGCCACTTTTACTCTTCTCCTTAGTACTTTTTGCTTCTACCCTCACTTTACACCTCTCTGTCTCTCTGCACTGGTTCCCATCCCCCTGTTGTGAACTAACCTCCTCACGCCTAGCCTCTTTAATTTGATTCCCACCCTCCAACCATTCTAGTTTAAAGTCACCTCAGTAGCCCTCGCTAATCTCCCTGCCAGGATATTGGTCCCCCTGGGATTCAAGTGTAACCCGTCCTTTTTGTACAGGTCACGCCTGCGCCAAAAGAGGTCCCAATGATCCAAAAACTTGAATCCCTGCCCCCTGCTCCAATCCCTCAGCCACGCATTTATCCTCCACCTCATCGCATTCCTACTCTCACTGTCGCGTGGCACAGGCAGTAATCCCAAGATTACTACCTTTGCGGTCCTTTTTCTCAACTCCCTCCCTAGCTCCCTATATTCTCCTTTCAGGACCTTTTCATCCACAATCATCTACTACAGTGTCAGGTAAGCAAATCATTGCAACTTTATATGGCAAATTAAACACAAGGAGCTCTCGCATCCTCCTTCGCAATGAAGCTCATTCCATTCCACTTACATGATGTTTGCCTTGTGCACAGCTGTGACCGTATTCCTCTTATTGTTCCGTGAATATTCAAAAGCAAACTCTGCAATCCTCCTGCTGGCATCCTCTGTGATCAGTTTAATACTCTGGACCACCCCATCGACAATCTGCAACAGGGTAAAAAGTCACACAAAATGTTTACAAACTGCTCACTAATCAGATTAGGTTTTTTTTTTGGATCAATAAGTCTGGATAAATTCTGGAAGCCAAATAACAGCTGCAACAGAAATAACTTCATCTTAACCATTTCCTATCTACCCATCAATTTTTGAATTTTTTTTTGAAAGGATTGTAAATATTAGTTGTAAATATTTCTGAACTGTACTGAGCATTAAACCACAGCACCATTCTATTTGCTCCTTACACCTACCCGCACATATTATTTGGAAAGGACATTACATGATACCCTGGAGCATTTTACTTTCTAGCTGAGACACTTTCTGGTGCCTCGATGGGCTGTGTTGCCAGAATCAGTCCAGCTGGCATTGACCAGAACTGATGCGTTTTCTGCACAGCTGAGAATATGACCTACTTGATTTATCAACCACACTATTCAATGACTTACTGTTCTGTACCCAAATTTGATATCCACTGATGCTTAGAGAATGCAAGACTCTCTTCAGTACTTCCAGAAGGGATGCAGAGCTGAGACATGCAAAACTGGTAACCTAGCCTGCTATTCAAAACAACAGTGGAGATGCCACATTTATCTTTACTGGTCATCTTTAGGCAAACATAATGGTGATACAGCCATTTCCTCTCCACTTCTGTAACAAACAATCAGCACTCATCCAGTGCTCTCCTCTTCTTCTTCCCACCCCTTCTTCTAAGTGACATGGTACACCACAGTGAACTGATGCTCTACCAAGCCACACTTATGGTATTTGAAAGTATACTTCAGCACACAATTCAACGAAGTACATGTAGAATGATTATGTAATGAAGAAGTCTGTCAAAGGGATGAGATGACAAGCAAGATTGATCAGAGTAAGAACCACAACTGACATCTCCAGCCCCCACACTATCTCAACCTCAGTGACTCACAAACTTCCATGCTCATTACAAGGGAAGAGGATTAGCTTATGACACTTGGAGAACAGAGCAAGTTCCTTGTTCATTGTCTTGAATGTGCTACATCTCAAATTTCTGGGGAATGATTTCTGAAGGGCAATTTTCTATCACCAGAACAGACATTACATGGGGGCAGGGGTCACCTTTACCTTGCAATCAAAGTATTTATCTCCGCTTTTATTTACTGTGAGAAGTAAATCTGCATTAACAGTGGAAAGACAAAGCCAGCTCTTTTTAAAAAAAATACTGTTCTTCTCAAAAAAAAACAATTGTGTTAGGTTTCCCTTTGAAACTGTCTCCCCTCCGAGTCCCCTTGGACGTTTGGCTACTTGTTCATTTAGTGGTTCAGAATTTCACCCAAGAGTAAACGCAAAGTCTAAATGGCAAAGCACAGGCAAGAATAGATAACCTTAGTGTTGCAACAGCAACCTACCAAATGTGAATGTGAAGGCTAAAATTTGTATAGCATCCTTCAATCTTTTTACTTTGTGGCACAATACCCTTCTGAGGTATAATCATTATTAAAAAAAAATAGCAAATGCACGCACACCAAGCTCCTGCAAACAACGTGGTAATGACCAATCGATTTTATAAAGGTTGATTGAAGGCTAAACATTGGCCAGGAAGTGAGTGATAATTATCAGCATTATTCTAAATATAGTGAAGGGTCTTTTATATCCTCCTGAAATATCACACGAGGCTCAATTCATTTGAGACAGCGAGCCCAGTCATCGCCCCAACACCTTCTAAATGCATTGCTGTTGCAGATTCTTCCAGTGAGAGAAAATGTGACAGGGATCACTACTGACTAGCTGACAGAGAGCCGATATGAGGGAAGCTGGACATTCGAGCCCCAAAACCCCTATAAGGCAAATGAAAACTTAGACATAATTTCACTGTTTACATACCCAGGTACATTTGAAGCATTGCATAAACCAGAATAAAGCAACTTGATTGACCGATCCACACTGTTGGTCTTTGAATCTACCCTCAACCCCTTCTGAAACGTCTGCCGTGCATAATATCTACAGATACATTTAAACTCAATTTCTGCTGCACCTCTCTTTGTAACCATTATTTCAACGGCTGGAAAGAATAATGTTGCTATAACACATTACTTCCAAATTTTCCCTAGTGCGCACATTAATCCTCATTTAATCACTGTCTCACATTTCCAATATATGGGGCGGTTGCGCAATTAGCTAAAAGGTGGCGGTGATTCAAGCAGTAAGCTCAGTATATTAGAATAAACAAACAATATATGCCCTCCTAGATAGCATCAGTCACATCCCAAAGATAAAACTAAATCACATTATTCCAAAACTAACTTACCACATGTTCTATGCCACTATATTCACCTTCTGTGTTCTCTCTAATCGTAACAAGATTCACGTTATTATATGGAGTCTCAAAACCTTCAATTGATACGCAAGGGCGCACATTTGCGTAAAGGTCAAAGGTCTTACGAAGTAGCAAATTCATTGAAGGATGCCCCGCTGCAATCGGAGTCTTCAAGGGTCCTGCAAGTTTAAAACTGTCTATTAAATATTGCCCAACAAAATATATCAATAGTAATTAATTACACATGGTCAAGAGAAATTGAAGATGTCAAAATATTCTAAAAATGTTATCTCACCTTCCTTTTAGTTTTTTTTCTTAAATATGTGACAAGAATACACATAGATTAAGATGTAGCTGGCCTGGGCTGGCACCAGTGGAATCAGCAGTTGGTCTGCCACCTGTCTTCAGGAGAGACAGAGATAAGGAAAACAATGGAGCAGCATTTGGAGATGTTAATGAAGGAAGGAGAGCTGGCAAGAGCGGCTCCCCCTTTGAACCCTGAACTGTTTGAAGTGATGGACAGGCGATACCCCAGCAGGGGGGATAAAAAGGGACAGGTTCGCAAAGGCAGGACACACACGACACCCGAGGTAACAAGACCCTGGAAGCGGTGCGTCTCTCACAAGTCGGTGGGAAGTACCGGGCCATAGACGCACAGGGTGGAAAGGCACGATCGGCGGGAACCTGGTGTGTGTCTACCCTTGCCTGGGTGCCAGGTTCACCGCAGGAAAACGATTCGTATCTGGAAACAGAGGGGTCACGGTCGGTGACCTCAGATGACATCACAAAGGACTCACCCGAAAGCTGACTGGAAAGGTCTCTGTGGAAGTCGTTTTGAATATTCATTCATTTTGCTCTCTCTCTCCTCCCCCGCACTGTCCATCGCCACGGCAGCGATTACTGCGAACTGAACTGAACTAATTTGAACTGAACTTTGCGTTACTTTGAAACTGGTCATTTACCCCTAGACAATGATAGAGCTTGATTGATCCTGTTATCTTAATTCTGTGTACATGTATGTTTATTATTGCTGAACTGTTGCATTCATTATCCTTTTGATTAGAGTACTGTGTTGCTTGTTTCTTTAATAAAACTTTCTTAGTTCTAGTAATCCAGACTCCAACTGAGTGATCCATTTCTGCTGGTTTGGCAACCCAGTTACGGGGTACGTAACAAATAATAGTTAAAGGCAGAATATTATCCTTTCTAAATGCCCTTGCGCAGAATCACCTTCCCTCTGGAGACTTCCATACTGCCATTGGATAAGGATTTCCAGGATTTAGAACCAATGAGAATGATAGGTTTTTGATATATTTCTAAGCAGAATGGTATGCAACTCAGAACCTGGAGGTGCTGATTTTCTAATGTACTTGCTGATCTGGCTGAGTGGTGTGATAATAATAACCTCTCAAAGTCAGCAAGACCAAAGAGCTGATTATTGACTTCAGGAAGAGAAAACCAGAGGTCTATGAGCCAGTCCTCATTGGGTATCAAAGGTGGAGAAGGGTCAGCAACTTTAAATTCCTCAGTGTTACCATTTCAGCAGACGCAGCACCCAAGTGCAATTATGAAGTAAGTATGACAGTGCCTCTACTTCCTTAAATGTTTGCAAGGTTTTGGCATCACATCTGCAACTTTGACCAACTACAACAGATGTGTGGTGGAGAGTGTATTAACTGGTTTCATCACAGCCTGGTTTGGAAACACCAATGCCCTTGAATGGAAGATCGTACAAAAAGTAGTGGATACAATTCAGTCCATCCAGGTAAAGCCCTGCCCTCCACTGAGCACATCGATACAGAGCACTGTCACAGGAAATCCATCACAGACCCTAACCACTCAGGTCATGCTCTCTTCTCGCTGCACTCACACTACCACATTCAGGAACAGTTATTATCCCCAACCATTGGGCTCTTGAACCAGTAGGGATAACTTCATTCAACTTCACTTGTCCCATCACTGAACTGTTTCCACACCCTATGCACTCACTTTCAAGGACTCTTCATCTCATGTTCAAATATTTATTGCTCATTTATTATTATTTTCTCTTTTGTATTTGCAGCTTGTTGTCTGTGAACATTGGTTGTTCGTCCACTCTGTTGGATGCGGTCTTCCACTGATTCTACTGAGAATGCCCGCAAGAAAACAAATCTCAGCATTATATATGGTGATATACATGTACTTCACTAATAAATTTACTTTGAGCTTTGATCTTATCCTTGGCAACAGCGGCTGTAAGTTTGCCAGGTGAGTAACTACAGTATATTTTGCAAGTAGTGCAGGTAATAATTAGAATCCAAACTGGGGTGCTAAGTCACAGGATTCGTATGGCGTGGATGGTGCAGAGTTTCTGAGCTTCAGAGCTGGAACTGCACTCGTTCAGGCAAGTGGAGGTGATCTCATCACACTCCTGAACTGTGCCTTATATATGGTAAAAAGGTTTAGGGATATCAGAAATCAACTCACTTGATGCAGGATACACAGCCTCTGTAGCCACCACAGCAGTTATTGTTAGTCCAGTTAAATTTCTCGTTAATTGTGATGCCCAGTAATGTTAATGAAGGGTGACTTGGCAATGATGACAACGACAACATTGAATATCAAGCTCAAACAGTTATAGTCAATTATTATCTGGCAGATGGCAAGATTCTACTTGCTACCAATCTACCCACACTTAAATCTTATCCACATCTTGATCTTTCAGGCATGGACTGCCTCACCTGCTTAAGGAGGTATCATACTACTAACTACTAAGCTGAATCAATATAACAGAATAAACAAGGATAGAAACAGCCACAGTGGCCAGGCCTGTAGATGAGAAAAATAAAAGACAATTCTGGCCCTTATAAAATCATGCTGATTTTAAGAACCAAAGTTTGAAATAAAATTCAAAACAATTTAATACTACAGGAAGTTATGAAAAACAAGTCTTTATTCAAGCAAGTTCCAATTATGATAAATCTGAAGTTATTATAACAATCTACACAAACTTTCTCAATCATTTTTAAAACAACAGGAACCTATTAAATATACTATGGAAATACTGTATAAAAAAATTTTGCCCATGCCTAAATTATGAACAAGCTTAAAGAGAATTCAATGAATTTATAAATTGAATTAGTAATTCATAAATTATCTATAGAGCATTTTTCATATAAATAATGTAATTCAAGGTACTTTTCAATGGAATAAAGTGCAAACAAAAATGGAAGACAAAATGATTAGTTAAAAGTATTAAAAGATTTTGAGCTGGTATTTAGAAGTATTGATCGAGTCTGCAATCCTTATAGTTTTAGATATTCAGTTCCACGGTTTAGGAATGCAATAAAAAAGCTGACCTGCCAATTTTCTTATGAAGGTGGAGGCTGCAGAGCACAGGAAAGCATCAATAAAATGAAACATGAAGGACACACTCAACTATCAAAGTAGAGTCCAGGGTTACTTCTCCCACAACAGAAATTACATTTTAGAGTTCAAGATTTTAAAGTTCAAGATCTAACCAAAATGCTTTAACTAATGTACTTTTTAAAAATTGTAATCACTGTTGGACTACAGCAAGTGCATCAGATGTTTTCCCCCAAAAGTAGCACACAAGTGAAGCAATTCACTTTGTAAAGTCTAATTTGAAGGCAGTGTGGAGGAACAGAAGGATTCAAGGGTCCACCATCCATAAATCCCCTCAAAGGTGCTGCACAAGTTGATACAGTGGTTAAGGAGTATGCCTTGTTGGCCTTCATTGGTCAGGGGATTGAGTTTAAGAGCCATAGAGTTATGTTGCAACTCTATAATACCCTGGTTAGACCACATTTGGATTATTGTGCTAATTTCTGGTCACTTTATAGGAAGAATGTAGAGCTTTAGAGAGGGTGTAGAGATGATTTACCAGGATGTTGCCTGGATTAGAGAACGTGTCTTATGAGGATAGGTTGAGTGAGCTAGGGCTTTTTCCTTTTGAGCAAAGAAGGATAAGAGATGACATGATAGAGGTGTACAAGTTGATAACGAGGCATAGCTCAATCAAGTGGATCATCAGAGACATTTTCCCCAGGGTGGAAATGGCTAATACCAGGGGACATAATTAAGGCTTTTGGAGGAAAGTATGGGGGGGGGGGGAGAAATGCTAGAAGTAAGTTCTTTACAGAGTAGTGAGTACATGGAACACGCTGTTGGGGTGATGGTAGAGACAGATACATTAGGGGCATTTATGAACTCCTAGATAAGCACATAATAACCAGATAATGATCATTTTATTCCTTAATTCCCCTCATCAAAATTAGCAAAAACAGTGCCACAGGATCTTTATATACCCTCACTGAGACACACAGGGCTTTAGTTTAGTCCTACATAATAACAGTATTTAAAAGAAATAGGATTAGAATTAAATGGACGGTTGTCTGCTCAGACTTGGTATCTCTCCTTGACTCAGAACTCACTACTTCTGACCGCATAGTGAATCTTTGGAGACAAATTTCTGGAATTCTCACGTCTACTTAAACGAGACACAAGTCGCTGGTGTTTCCGCACCAGCACCTACTACGCACCTTTCAATCCAATTTTGTTTACATCCATGGATTCTTTAGCTTCTGGAGGAATAATCCATTTTCCACTTGATGTTTGAATGGCCGTCACAGTCCTCTCCTCCCAACGAATGGGAGCCTTCAAAATGCAAGGAATTTGAGAAAATTACTTTCATTTTGTAGTTACAACTTTAATTGCTCTTCAGTTCTCCCACTGCACCCCAATTCATGTGCTTACACTGAAGGAAGCAAATTTCATTATCTGCTTGAACTATACACAACAAAAACTAGAACAAAATACTGGAGGCACTGAAGAGGTTAAGCAGTATCAGTGGAGATGGAAGCAGTTAACACTCAGAACTTGTGAAATAAAATGTTTGAAATAAAGCACATACATAATATGAAAAGGTAGATGAGGAAACACAAAATGGAGGGTTACAGACTTATCCCTTAAAGCAAAACCATTAAACACGACACTGCATGCAAAAGGCAATAGAAGAAACACACCAGTATGTTAACACTGGAGATCTGGCAATGGTAGTACAGTTGCCTGGCATTTGTGGGTCAAGCATGTTCTTCCACATCAGCTCAAGCTTATTACCTGATCTTTCTGCAATTTCGGATGATTCCACTTTCCCTATTTACACCAATATCAGACCTGTCACTAGATGACCAACTTCTTCAGTTATGGAAACAGTTACACTGGAACGTCTGCAGTAGTTCAAGAGAGCTAATCACCAACATCTTCACAAGGACAATTAAGCAAGTTAGGAAGAAGCAGAAGTTCGTTAGGTTTATCCAGGAGTGTTTCTTAAATCAATATGTATTCAGCTCAACAACAGAACAGGCCACATTGGACCTGGTGTTAGGTAATGAGTCTGGCCAGGTGATTGACCTTTCAGCGGGAGAACAATTAGGGAACAGTGATAACATCACCTTAAATTTGAAGCTAGTTATAGATAAACACAAGTATGAAGCTTTCAGAAGAGCAGGGCAAATTATGAGAGGATTGGGCAAGAACTAGGGAAATCAGGAAGAGCTTTTTTTTGGCAAGTCCTTATCTGACACATGGAGGGTGTATGAAGGCCAACTGCACAGAATACAGGACAGGTATGTTCCAATAACGAAGGAAGAAAGGAGGAATACAGGGTAAAGGAACCCTGAATGTCAAGAGAGGTGGCAAATTTAGTCAAGAAGAGAAAGGAAAAGTATGCAAAGTTTAGGAAGCTAAGATCAAACAGGGCTCTTGAGGATTATAAGAAAGCCAGCAAAGAACTGCAGAAAAGAATTAAGAAAGCCAGGAGGGTCCATTAAAAGTACTTGGAAAGTAGGATTAAAGAGAACCTCCAGCCTCTCTATACATACATCAAGAACAAGAGGATAACAAGGGAGCAGGAAGGACCAATCAAAGATAAAGCAGGGAACAACACACATCAAAGTTGCTGGCGAACGCAGCAGGCGTTATGTGGAACATGTGCTTAGAGGCAGAGGATGCTTTGTATCAGTATTTATCAAAGAGGAGGTCGTGGAGGATAGTGAGATCAGTGTGGAGCATATTAATTATTTTGAAATAAAGATAGGTAAAGTTGGGTCAAAACATTAAGGTGAACAAGCCCCAGGGCCTGAAGAAATATACCCTAGGTTATTGAGAGAGGCAAGAGATGAGATTGCTGGACCTTGGCCAAGATCTTCATGTTCTCCCTTGCCACAGGCAAGATCTCAGAAGGTGAGAAAGTAAATTTGATTTACAGGCAGTCCCCAGGTTAGGAATGAGTTCCGTTCCCAAGTCTGTCTTTAAGTCGGATTTGTACGCAAGTCGGAACAGGTTAGCCTATCCTTTGATGCCTTATGCCCTGGTGCACTTCGTTCCTCTTTCGAAATGTAGGCCCTTTCAGGCATAAGCCAGTCTCGTATACATTAGATATTTGGTCTGGCAAATAACCTCCCTCCGCAATAATTTTTTTTCAACGTTTCAGGAAAATCACTCACAGCACATACATCAGAACTCACTGCTTTACCTTGCACTTCAATATTATGTAAATTTGTCCTCACTTTGAAACGTCTGAACCAATCCCTACTCGCAACAAATTCTTCATCACAGAGTGAAATAAACACGAGATGGGAATTATTGATCCATAATTTTAACTCGTTTACCGTATCCGTCAACAGAACAGAAACACTGTGGATTCGGCGGTGGGTCCTGAGCTCCCCCGGGTCCTAAAGTCCACCTGCACTGAGACAGGTTAAATGGGACAAGTGGGGGGCGGTGCTGACTGGAAAGGGGGCGGGGGGGGGAGTCAGGGTGATTCTTGCTGAGAACAATTTAAGCCAAATACAAAGTTACACACTCAACACAGTGTTAACGGCAACATGATCTGACTTAAAATGGCGGACAGCGTTCTCCTTCCTCGAGCCGACGTGTTTTTAATATAATAGGCTTTATGGCAGTCTGTTCGTAAGTACGAGTTGTCTGTAAGTCCAACGTTCGTAACTCGGGGGATAACTGTATTCAAGAATGGAAATCAGGATAATTCTGGAAACTATTGACCAGTAAGTCCCATTCCAGTGTATGGACATTACTGGAAGGGATTCTTGGGGATAGGATTTATAAACATTTGGAAAACATTGGCTAATTAAGGATAAGCAGCATAACTTTGTCACGGGCAAGTTGTATCTTACTAACTTGATTGAGTTTTTCGAGAAGGATATGAAGGTGACTGACAAGGGTAGAGTTGTCTTGTTGACCACATGAGTTTAAACAAGATGGTTGACAAGGTCCCTCAACCAGAAGATTAAGATATATGAGATCTACAATGAATTTGTTGTTTGGATTCAGAATTAGCTTGCCCATAGAATACAGGAGTAGTTGATGGGACTTATTCTGTCTGGAGGTCTGTGACCTTTGGTGTTCTGCAGGGATCTGTACCGGGACTGCTACTGTTTGTTATGCATATAAATTGCATGGATGAAAACGTGGATAAGTGGATTAGTAAATTCACAACAATGTTTTGCATATTGCAGATCAAAGGATACAGCAGGATAGAGGTAAGTTGCAGATATCGGCAGCAGGAAAACAGATGGAATTTGACCCAGCCAAATACAAAGTTTTGCACTTTGAGAGATCAAATGTAAAGCGATGTACAGGGGGAGCTTGGGGTCCAAGTCCATAGCTCCCTGAAAGTGGCTACTCAGGTTGATAAAGTGGTAAAAATGGCATATGCATGCTTGCCTTTATTGGTCAAGGAATTTCAAGAACAAGCTTTATAAAACTCTAGTGAGACTGCACCTGGAGTATTGTGTTATATAGAGATTGGACCCCTATTTTCTCTGGGACAGTGGAGGTTGAGGATAGATTTACGAGATTATGAGAGGCATAGATAGAGTAGATGAACAGACCTTTTTATCCACAGGGATGAAATGACAACTACCAAATGCCATGCATCCAAGTTCAAAAGAGATGCATGGAACTTTTTTATTTTTGTACAGTGGGGGATGCCTGAAATGTGCTGCCCAGGGTGGTGGTGGAGGCAAATAAAATAGGGATTCAAGATATGAATGTGTATGAAATGGACAGGTATGGATTTGTGTAGCATAAGTGATTAGTGTATGTTGGCATTTGATTACTTATTTAGCTTGACACATTGCAGGCTGAAAGGCCTGTTCCTATACTGCTGCACTGCCATGTTCTAATGGTTTTGTCAGCAATGATCACATTTCATTAATAAAGTGAAAACAATGTTTGAATTCAGTATCTGGTTATTTGAAGAGCTGCAAACAATGCATCTATCCATATTGTTCCCATTAAAATGTACACCAACTTAATGTACTAATTTTTAAAAAGAATTGTAACCCTACTCCAAGAAAGAAATCAAGCATTACAGACATTAGCTAGTCTGTAGAATTTGAATATAGTGGAGGTTAGATGTGGTTGTATAGTCTTTGCCAGATTTATAACCATATAACAATTACAGCACGGAAACAGGCCATCTCGGCCCTTCTAGTCCATGCCGAACTCTTACTCTCACCTAGTCCCATCTACCTGCACTCAGCCCATAACCCTCCATTCCTTTCCTGTCCATATATCTATCCAATTTAACTTTAAATGACAACATCGAACCTGCCTCAACCACTTGTGCTGGAAGCTCATTCCACACAGCTACCACTCTCTGAGTAAAGAAGTCCTCCCTCATGTTACCCCTAAACTTTTGCCCTTTAACTCTCAACTCATTTGAATCTCCCTCACTCTCAATGGAAAAAGCCTATCAACGTCAACTCTATCTATCCCCCTCATAATTTTAAATACCTCTATCAAGTCCCCACTCAACCTTCTACACTCCAAAGAATAAAGACCCAACTTGTTCAACCTTTCTCTGTAACTTAGGAGATGAAACCCAGGCAACATTCTAGTAAATCTCGTCTGTACTCTATCAATTTTATTGACATCTTTCCTATAATTCGGTGACCAGAACTGTACACAATACTCCATATTTGGCCTTACCATTGCCTTACACAATTTCAACATTACATCCCAACTCCTATACTCAATGCTCTGATTAATAAAGGCCAGCATACCAAAAGCTTTAGGATAAACATGGAAAAAAAAAACCTCAAATCAAGTTACCAGGTGCCAAAAATAAAGTGAAATTGGAGAATTTGTCTTGCATCAAAGAGTGTTTTAGGGAAGTCTTGTGCCCTGGAGTTCCCCCTCACATTCAGCTGTAAAGACTGACAAAGCTCAACAAGCAGTTAAAGTGTTGTGGCTTCATTACATGGGAGCCGTGGCATGTTTAATTAACTTTTAGATAGGTTAGCAAGCAGTTTATGATAAAACAGGTTTTTTTTTTGACAAGTTCACACATTGGGAGGCACTGGCTACCACTGTGCTGTTCAAATGCCTAACAAAAACCTGAACAGCCATTTGAAAGCTGGTCAGAGTTCTCCAGAAACCATGAATACAGGCCCTTCAGCCACCAATTCTATGCTGATCATCAACCACCCATTTACATTAATTCTGAATATTTATTCAATTAAATAGATTTAATAACTACACTTTCAATTAAATAAGCAAAAAAGTGAAAAGCATTTACCTCAGCAGCATCAAAAATCTTCACTACAGCATCAGATATCTCTGGGCCAATGCCATCACCTGGGATTAAGGTTACAGTTCGTATCTGAAACAATAAATTAATAGTTTAAACAAGTCCCAAGAACATTGAATCTTATAAATTTTGTTTAGGGTATTTTAAAAGTGGGATTACATTTACAAAACTGGTTTCTACAGTCATTTTACCTAACACTGGTGACCTAGTTGCTGCAAAAACATATATTGTTTATAATCCTGCATCTTTTTCTCTTATGCGTTGATGCTGGAAACAAATGCAAAATAGTTTTGTATCTGGAATTGTTAACTGTTGTAAGATGTCTAAATGGCAACATATTTTTAGCAGTTTACATACGGTGTCAAAGATGGAAACACAAAAGGACATGAAGCAACTGCATGTGAAGCATTTGTAATTTGTCAGTTATTTTTAGCCTACCCGTGCCTCATGATTTCATAACTACATATTTTTATTCACAACATAGATTAACAATCTGCCAAGCTGTTTGCTAGCACAGTACATTCATGCAGACAAGTACTGCAATTTCAATAGTGAGACTTCCCATGGACATCACAATTATCCAGAATGTTCATTATATTTCTTTACTAGAAACTATTCAATGTAGAAATTACAAACGGGACATTTATGCTCAAAGTGTCATTTTCCCACTGCTTTAAAAATCTGATTTGAGAGCAAGAAAACTCGATTAGACACAATTACTATTTCAAAAAAGGATGCCTCCCTTATTCTAATATGTTTGCATTAGGGAGACCTCACCACTATTTAGAGATATATTATACGTGAGGTAGCCAATTTATTTGGACATCTATCTAACACAACCATTACTATTTCAGATGGTAAATTAACTAATAATGCTGGAGTTGAACACCCTTTCTTTCCCAACCCATAGTCAATATTTAATGAGAAGTGCTTCAAGTACCAGAAACTTGTAAATACTTTTTATCCAAAATTCAGTTTACTATTTGTTAAATATCTTCGCTTTTTTAAAAAAAGATAAATTTCCTCTGACTGTGAAAGCATAAGAAACACGTATCATATTAAGCAAGCTCTGTACTTCAATCTTGTGGTTTGTAGTCTTTGGTTATTCCTCCAATTTTCTGCTGAATTTTCAGTAACACCCAACTCCACTGTATTCCAAAAAAAAACTTATTCTTAAATACTTTAAATGACTAAACATTCACATAACTTTGGGGTGGAGAATTTCAAAGATGCACAACACAAATGAAGAAATTTTGCCACATCTCATTGGCGATCTCTTTATGACACAATGCCCTCTAGTCCGTGACCCACACCATGTGAAATCTGCATTATGTACCTAGCTTGTCAAGCCCTCTCAAAAATCTTGCATATTTAAATAAGATTCCATCTCATTCTTTCAAGCTACATAAAGGACAGGGCCATGTCACTCAATCTTCTTTCCTCCACTCCTCCCAGACAATCCCCAAATCCCAGAATTCAATTTAACAGTTCAATGAGGATTCAGCTCCAAGGATATATTTCCTTTATTTGAGGAAAGAAAGTCCACAAGATAGACTGTGTGGTTTTGCTAAAGATTTAACACAATTTCAGGGCAACTAGGATTAGCAGGGTTCCAGTATGAAGACAACACAGCTGGAACCCGAGCTCACATGCTCTGATTGTGTGTACAGGCTCTACGTGCTTACTAAACCACTGGTCTGAGCAGCTGGTCATTAATTAACTGCTTCTCTCCCTTCAGGGGCTGCCTGACTTGTCGCATTTATGTTTTTACTTCAGATTTTCAGTATCTTGCTGTTACTAAAAGACCTGAAATAGAGTGGACATGGAGAGGATATTTCCATCAGTGGAAAAGTCTAGGATCCATGGGCACAGCTTCAGAATAAGGGGTCATCACTTTAGAACTGAAATCTGGAGGAATTTCTTCAGCCTGAAGTTGGTAAATCTGTAGAATTTATTGCCACAGGTGTATTTAAGGCAGAACTGATAGGTTCTTAATTGGTAAGGAGGTGAAGGGTTACGGGGAGAAGACAGGAGGATGGGATTGAAAAAGAAAATCACCCATGTTAGAATGGTGGATCAGACTCAATGGGCCAAACAGCTAATTCTGCTCCCACATCTTCTGGCCTTATGATCTTCAGCTTTTCCATTGTTTGATCACACCCTGACAGCAGTTCTGGGTACCAGAAGTTATTTCTTTGATGCTGGAAATCATTGATTTTCATCTTCTGCAACAAATATACATGCAAGACAAAATGCTGCAGTATTCTGAAACACTTGAATTGTCTTTCTATTATCCATACAAGGCACAGAAGAGCCTAGACCACGCTGTGCATTAATACAAAGAATAACCTTTGGGTGATGGGTGATCATGGTTTTGACCATGATTGTTGTGGGCAAATTTTTCTACAGAAATGGTTTGCCATTGCTTTCTTCTGGGCAGTGTCTTTACAAGACGGGTGACTCTAGCCATTATCAATACTCTTCAGAGATTGTCTGCCTAGTGTCAGTGGTTGCATAATGAGGACCTGTGATATACGCCAGTTGCTCATATGACAGTCCGCCACCTGCTCCCATGGCTTCACTCGACCCTGATCAGGGGGCTAAGCAGGTGCTGCTACACCTTGCCCAAGGGTGAAAGAACGTGGAGGGAAGGAACACCTTACACCTCCTTTTGTATAGACGCATCCCCACCTTCGATCTGAGATTAAACTTAAGAATTGACTGTTAGTAAAGATTTCTAAGCCTCAACACCCTTAAGAAATGCTTCTTGACTTCACTATAGTTCTTCAGATGTGATCGCAGACCTAGAAATACCAGATTGTTGGATGTTAGTTTCCTTTAATATCTATTCCGACACATATGCACCTTCTCAAGGACACTGAGTCAAAGAACAAATATAAACACAACGCTCAGCATGCAGAAACAGAAAATGCCAACAACATTCAGCAGCTTAGGCAGCATAATAAGAAATAAATTTAAAAATAAATAGTCAAAATGTTTTAAGTCAGAAACCCTTCATGAGAACATTAAAACCATATGCAGGAAATAATTAATTTTCATTTTCTCCAATGAATGTACATGCGAGACAAAATGCTGCAGTGTTCTGAAACACTTGAATTGTCTTTCTATTATGCACACTAGGCACAGCATAACCTGGACCATGCTGTGCATTAATATAAAGTTATGGTTATATGATAATGAATAAACAGCATTAAAGAGAATATCTCACACAACACAGTCAGATCAACAGAATCATAAGCACATTTAGGCAAAGGTCACAGCAACCCTGAGAAAGGCTGAAATACTAACATCAGACAAGGTCCTGGCGACTGGTTGGTGACTCTTTACTGCTCCCATTACACGGGAAACCTGAAAGACAAAACAGAGAAATGCCACTGCAATTTCATCTGGCTCAGCTAACTCAACACCCCCGAATTCCCCCATCTCACTCTAGACATTCCTTCAACCCCAGGCTCAGCTTGCACTTATTACACCCCATCTTGTTATATATCTTTCACGATAGAGTTAATGTGGCCCATCAAATCTGTTAGCTACCAAAGCATTCCCATTACCCCACTTATTACCATGACCTATACTTTCTGACATAGTCATCAACTTCCCATCCACTGTCCACAAAAGAGAGGAACAATTCACAGTTGTCAATTAACCTACTGGGGCATAGAGAAAACTGAAGCACTAGGGCCACAGGGAGAACACAAAGTTCAGCAGCCAATAACATTACTGAATCCAATTCATGGAACTACAGGATAACAATGTAAAATGCTGTAGCAACCATAATCTGTGGCACAAGGTCCTTCACCTTGCCTTCTTAGCCTCCTTCTGTCACCCCACACCTGCTCTACCCAAACCAACCATTCCAGGGTCCCATCACCCTTAGAGCCTCAGCTTCTTAATGCCCTAGACACCCCAACACACCCACGCTATAAGTTCCCAAGATCTTCCCCCACACCCAAGGATGGCAGCTCTCTCCCCTTCCATCAGCTCCTCCTCCTCCTTGATTACCCTCACTGCCCTTCCTATTCACATACTTCATTGACCTGTCCACAGTTCAGGGCCTGAGCAACTAGACCCTGCCCTCCAGTATCCAGCTCCATCCAGTCCATGCCCACTTGGGAACACGACAAACATCTCATAGTGAGTCGGGAGGGACACCATTCCCCACGCCATCCCCACATGTACCCAGAACCTACTACCCTTTAAATGACCCCTCCGGCTGATCAACCCTGGCCCGATGCCAAATGCCCGCCCACGTCGGCAGCTCCTCTTCCGCCCGCTCCGCGTCCATGTGGCTCGAGCATCCAGGCGTCAGCAGCAAACATATTGCGGCCTCGCCTCTCAGGGTGCTCCATAATGGATGCCAAGGTACGAGAAAGCTCCAGCTCCAGGCACCGAGCCCGGACTCCATCGCCTCAGTCCCCCTCACCGTGCTCCTCCACAAGCCAGCCGCCATCTTCGCGCTGCACTACTCGAACCAGCAGCTCCGTGATTCCCCTCTCTCAGTCACCATAGGACCCGGCCACTACCAATCACTGGCTCCGCTCTGCTGGAGTCCCGCCCCATCCTGTCACCATAGGAACCAGCCCGTACCAATCATACACCCAGGTATGCTGCAGTTTTCCTCCTCCTCCTCCCCCTCCCCTCTTCTTTCCAACTGCTCCATGTCAATCACAGGCTCCGGGCAGCCCAAACCCGACCCGTCAAGAGAGGGAGATACCAGGTTCGGGCGACGTCCATTGCATAGGTCATCCCCGCAATCACGCGTTGGATCTGGTAAATCAGCGCACCCAATGTTGTCATTCTGCCATAGGACGAGAACCCTGTCAATCAGATACCCGCAGTTGGAAAGTCCCACCCCCAATCGACCGTGGTACCGGGATACGATCCATCGGAATTCTCTGACCACCCCCCGTGTCTGATAACCAGGAGAGAGGCCGCTGAGCGACCAGACGCAAGAATTCATCGGGACGCTTTTATCAGGACTCGGGTTATCCGGGCAAGCTAAATCCACTCTAATGCGCCAGTTGTCATTGGCACCTCGTGCAGTTTCTGATTCAGGGTCCGAAGCAGCTTCAGATTACTGGCCGCAGTGTGCCTCGATCGGAAAGTCCTGGATTGGTCCCGCTTCAGGGTCCACCTTCCTGAATGCTCTTTAAGGTGAAGGTATCCCGGGACAGTATTGAAACTGGAGAGTTCTTGAAGCATCACAGGAGTATGGCACATGAGAGTTGTAAAGATATAATGCAAGTTCCTTTGCTCTCTTATAGCACATTTGAAGCCCCATCTTTACCGCAATAAAAAGAGAATTTTCAGGCTTGCAGCTCCTCATTTTTGGGATTTGGCCTCAGTGGACCAAACAACCGTCATTTCCCGATACTCTGGTATATAGTACTTATTAATATTGCAAATACTGCAGACTTGAAGGTACATGGTCAGGCTAGTCAACTCCTCACGCTGGCTTCAGAATCAGGTTTAATATTACTGGCAATGTCGTGAAATATGCTATTTTGCGGCAGAAGTACAGTGAAATACATAATTAAAATATACATTCTTTCTCACATACAGTGGCATGCAAAAGTTTGGGCACCTCTGGTCAAAATTTCTGTTCCTGTGAATAGCTAAGCAAGTAAAAGATTACCTGATTTCCAAAAGGCATAAAGTTAAAGATAACATATTTCTTTTTTAAGCAAGATTACATTTTTATTTCCATCTTTTACAGTTTCAAAATAACAAAAAAGAAAAAGGGCCTGAAGCAAAAGTTTGGGCACCCTGCATGTTCAGTACTTAGTAACACCCCCTTTGGCAAGTATCACAGCTTGTAAACACTTTCTGCAGCCAGCTAAGATTCTTTCAATTCTTGTTTGGGGGATTTTCACCCATTCTTCCTTGCAAAAGGCTTCTAGTTCTGTGAGATTCTTGGGCCATCTTGCATGCACTGCCCTTTTGAGGACTATGCACAAATTTTCGATTATGTTTAGGTCAGGGGACTGTGATGGCCATGGCAAAATCTCCAGCTTGCACCTCTTGAGGCTGTTCATTGTAGATTTTGAGGTGTGTTTAGGATCATTATCCTGCTGTAGAAGCCATCCTCTTTTCATCTTCAGCTTTTTTTTTTTACAGACAGTGTGATGTTTGCTGGTATTTAATTGAATTCATTCTTCCTCTACCTTGAAATGTTCCCCGTGCCACTGGCTGCAACACAAGCCCAAAGCATGATCGATCCACCCCCCGTGCTTAACAGTGGAGAGGTGTTCTTTTCATGAAATTCTGCACCCTTTTTTCTCCAAACATACCTTTGCTTATTGTGGCCAAAAAGTTCTATTTTAATTTCATCAGTCCACAGGACTTGTTTCCAGAATGCAATGATGTTCCTTTGCAAATTTCTGATGCTGAATTTTGTGGTGAGGGCGCAGGAAAGGTTTTCTTCTGATGACTCTTCCATGAAGGTCATATCTGTGCAGGTGTCGCTGCATAGTAGAACATTGCACCACCACTCCAGAGTCTGCTAAATCTCCCTGAAGGTCTTTTGCAGTCAAATGGGGGTTTTGATTTGTCTTTCTAGCAATCCTACGAGCAGTTCTCTCGGAAAGTTTTCTTGGTCTTCCAGACCTTAACTTGACTTCCACTGTTCCTGTTAACTGCCATTTCTTAATTACATTATGAACTGAGGAAACGGCTACCTGAAAATGCTTTGCTTTCTTCTTATAGCCTTCTCCTGCTTTGTGGGCATCATTTATTTTAATTTTCAGAGTGCTAGGCAGCTGCTTAGAGGAGCCCATGGCTGCTGATTATTGGGACAAGGTTTCAGGAGTCAGAGTATTTATAAAGCTTTGAAATTTGCATCACCTGGCCTTTCCTAACAATGACTATGAACAAGCCATAGCCCTAACAAGCTAATTAAGGTCTGAGACCTTGGTAAAAGTTATCTGAGAGCTCAAATCTCTTGGGGTGCCCAAACTTTTGCAGGGTGCTCCTTTCCTTTTTCTCCCTCTAAAATTGTACAAAACAAAAATAGTACACTAATCTTGCTTAAAATGTTGAAAAGAATGTTTCATCTTTAACTTTATGACTTTTGGAGATCAGTTGATCTTCTACTCACTTAATTATTCACAGTAACAGAAATTTTGACCGGGGTACCCAAACTTTTGCATGCCACTGTGTATATGTGCAAAAGGAGAGCAAGAAAAGAAAAAAAAAAGTGAAGTAGTGTACATGGGTTCATTGTCCAGTCAGAAATCTGATAGCAGAGGGAAAGAAGCTGTTCCTGAAATGTGTGTGTGTCTTCAGGCTCCTGGTAGCAATGAGAAGAGGGCATGTCCTGGGTGAGGGGAGAATTTAATGATGGATGCAGCTTTTTTCAGGCATTGTCTTTTGAAGATTCCTCAATGCTGGGGAGGCTGCTGCCCATGGTGGAAATGGCTGAGTTTACAAGTTCCTGCAAACTTTTCAGGTCCAGTGCTGTGGCCCCTCCATACCAGACAGTGATACAACCAGTTAGAATACTCTCCAGAGTATATCTGTAGAAATTTGTGAGTTTTTGGTGACATACCAAGTCTCCTCAAACTCCTAATGAAATATAACCATTGTCAGCAAATTATAGTGGGTCCGGGTCCTTACTTAGGCAGCAGTCATCACCTATCTCTCAAAACACTTCATTACAGCAGATGTGAGTGCAACTGGGTGATAGCCATTGAGGCAGCTCACCCTGCTCTTCTTGGGCACTGGTATGATTGTCGCCCTTTTGAAGCAGGTGGGAACCTCCGACTGCAGCAGTGAGAAATTGAAGATGTCTTTGAACTCTCCCGCCAGTTGGTTGGCACAGGTTTTCAGAGCCCTAGCAGGTATGCTACTGGGGCCTGACGCCTTGTGAGGGTTTACCCTCTTGAAAGATGTTCTGACATCAGCCCTTGAGACAGATCACAAGTCACCAGATGCTGCAGGGATTCACACTGTATTTCAAAGCTTGCATAAAAGATGTTGAGTTCATCTGGAAGTGAAGCATCACAGCCATTCACAGTGTTAGGCTTTTTGCAATTCCTCAGTTTAGTCTCAAACCTTTGCTGTTTCTACCTGGCTCTCCTA
This sequence comes from Mobula birostris, assembly GCF_030028105.1. Classification (NCBI taxonomy): domain Eukaryota; kingdom Metazoa; phylum Chordata; class Chondrichthyes; order Myliobatiformes; family Myliobatidae; genus Mobula; species Mobula birostris. Next base: position 14,787,649 of record NC_092387.1, on the reverse strand, counting down.
ATTTCTTGTCATCAAGAATTTCACAGGTTCCCTTTTTAAAGTGTCTCTGGAATTGCCTTTTGCCACTTTTTTAAACAATGTTCTAGGTTAATTTTAAATTACTCTTTGAAAGGATTGTTGATCACTAGAATAGTTCTTTTGCCAATTACTTGAATTGTCCAGTCAAAGACTCCATTTGATTTCCTTTTCAATTTACTTCTAATTACCTGCTGCATCATTAATAAACTGAAATATAATCAATTTAGCATTGAGTTCCTGATGATAGTGACTGTAGAATTAACAATGTTTTACCTAATGAATATAAAACCACTTTGGTCTGTAATAGCTTACTCATTCCTAGTCAGGCCACAAAGCATAAAATGTTGAGCATCACTGTTCATGCTTTGAACAGCACAATCCAGTTCAGAGCTCTCAGTTATCTTGCAACCAAGAAAAATTTGCAGGAAGAAGCGGTTGAGTGGTGTCGCAACACAATCTTGCACTCAATACCAGTAAGACTATGGAATTGATGGTGAACTTCAAGAAGGTGAAGTCGAGAGAACGATGTTTCAGTTCTGATGAAGGGTCTCAACCTGCTGAGTTCCTCCAGCATTTTGTACGAGTTGCTTTTATAATTATAGTTAAGAGGCATTTGGACAGGTACTTGGAAATAAAAGGCACTGGTAGATTAATTACTACACACAGGCATCAGCATGAGCATGGATAAGGTAGACAGAAAAGCCTTTTTCTGTGATATACGAAGTCCATGTTCTTTATTCTGCAGTTTAAATTCCCTTTCTATTAAGGTTAGCCTATTGCTTGCCCTTCTAATTGTTTTGATGCGTATTTCTACTGCTTTCAAAGACTGAATTTTAGAAGCTTGTATTTAACACTTAAAGCCAAGCAGTGGCATTCACCCATTTTGTCAAGCACCTCATCAACAGCTTAGCAAGTTTCACCACACAGGTCAGGCAAATTGCGGTTAGCTCCCAAGAATGATCAAGAATCATAATTTGAAAGTTGAAAAGACGCAGAAGCTATGCTTTTTGGGGATAACATGATAGTTGGAAGCTATCAGAGCTTTATCACTTCAGATACAAGTTGAACCAAAACAAATCCATTATATCTGATTTTATACGATATTAATAATACGCATGTAGCCCCCCCCCCCCCCCCCAGCCAAGCCTCAGGGTCTCTTGGCTCGCTGTCGTCTAGGGAAACAGCCCTCGGCCCCGCCAGACTGGGTAATCAGTTTATGTGGATGCTGTGTGATGTACCCCACCCCACCCAAATAACAGACAATACACCAGATACGATTAAATGATTTACAGTTTGTAGATATTACTGGAACTATATAATTAATAGAGAATAAAATATAAAAGGAAAATAAAAGGCGCCACACTTATCAAAGTTCAATCACTTCGTGCTCAAACAGTTGGAGCTCAGGACCCTTCTTCTTCACCCTGCGACCCCTCGGACCACCTCGACCGGCTGCCTGGGACCAACAACGGTGGTCGACCAGATGCTCCACACAAGTCCGTCTCCTCTCCTCGCCGAACGCCCCGCTTGCAGTCCAACTCCGTTAGCAGACTCACAGCACCTGGTCCATCCTCTATCTCTCTCTCCCGCCTTCTGCCCCAAGATGCCGCACATACAATATCTTCAGACACACCAAAAGCATAACAACTATCCCAATTTGTTTGTAACACCTTTCTTATCAGTAACGTGATCCAAACAAACTGCTAGCGGGAGGACTTTCTTAGCAGTTAACATAACAAAGAAGCCCTTTCAATTATAACATAACAAAGAAGCCATTTTAATTATACTACGCAGTGACATTAAAAAAAACACCTTACACGGTAGTTCTACTGAAAGGTCATTAACCAAACTGATAACGCTGTATGCCTCTCTCATAAACCTGTCCAGTCTTCTGATTATAATCAGAATTTTCAGTAAGCCATGATTTGCAGTTGCATTGTGGAATATGATCTCTGTAGCACTCTTCAGGAAGCATTTAAATAGCTTAAGATTGCATCTTTTGTGAATGTATTGCTCACTGTGGGATTAGTATTTTGGAATACAACACCAGAGCCAATAGCTACAAATCACTGTTCACTTGGTCAAAATATGTATGAATAAATAGTTTATTTCAGTTGAATTAATAAACTATGCTTACATAAGTATAGTGTATTACAGTAGTCAGTGCTTTGAAGAAGGCACATTTAACAGTGCACGAGTTCGTTTAGAAGGCATAAAGATGGACCAGCAGGCATATCTGTCTGCTGGAATTGAGGTGGTAAAACCCAGTTCAATTCAGCACGTTATACATCTTTACTGGTTAAAGGATTTTGTTTTCACAACTTCGGGTGGCATATATTCCACCTGTATAGAAGCATACAGAAAACAACCTATAGTAGAAGGATCAGGCCCTTCCTTTACTTTCAGTAACGACTTCATTATAAAGAAATGATTTAGGTGATGTGTCAGTATAAATCTGTGGCCTCTGTTTCAGTATTGCTCAAGTTTCTGGAAGTAACTGCTGTTATTGCCATAGGTGTTTGCTTAATTCATTTTCCTTAGCGTCCTTTTGGTTTTTGTAATGACATCAGCAGCCTTACTGTTGAGCTTTCTGCATTCATTCAAAAGTTCTAAGTATTAAAAAAAGAGTAGCAATAAGAATCATTCATATTCAAAATAAACGGTTTGAAAAAATAATTTCTACTTAAATCTTAATCAATTGTTCCAAGTTCAAGTTCAAATTGCTGTAGTCAAGGGAACTCTTACCATAAAACTGTTCTGTAACTTCAGCAGTCTGTGTTTGCTGCACTGGCTGAAGTTCCCAGTAATTGTCCTCAACCCATTTCTTAGGGCCAAGTGGTACATTAAGAGGAGCATTGCTGTCAATTACTGGAAAAAAAAGAACAAGAATTTATATGAACAGTTTTCACAGTCTAAAGATATCCCAAAAAGAATTACTGCCAATAAAAATAGCTTATCTGTTTTAATGTCTTAAGCATTACAGACAATTTTCACAACTTAACTTCGCTGAAACTCCCTTGCTCATTTTAAAATTACGCTGCAGCATCCTTGCCTCTCATTTGAGAAAACAGATAGGGGTCATTTAATAATTCTGAAGATGGTACTCCTGACAATACAGTGCTTGTTCAGGACAGTACTGTACAGGTTTTCAGGTTATAAAAATCTGAAGCCATGACCTCTTACAGCAGGCAACAGCGCTTATTTTCTGAGTCAGAGAAAGCTGCACAAGAAAACACCTGTATGATTTTTTTTTGCTTTGTTAATATGCTGACAATAAACTACATAGCATACCACAGGAATACAATAACAATGGAACTTACATCTCTATGTGTCATGTTAAAATATGACATTTCCATTTTAACTAATTACATTAGTCTTTTTAATTGATCAACTCCTGAGGTTAGAAACATTAAACAGGCCCCTTGGCTCACTATGTCTGCACCAACTATGATGCCAAATTAGCCCAGTTCTATCTGTCTTTACGTGGTCTGTAACCCTTTATTCCCTGCCTGCGTATGTGTTTGTATAAATGGTTTATAAACATTGTTATTGTATCTTCTCTGGCAGTGAGTTTCAGACTATGTGAGAGAACATACTTTGCAAATTTACTTTCAATTTTCCCCTCTTTATGCTCTATTATCTACTATATCTATGCCTTTCATAATTTTATACTGTATACCATGGATTTCAGTTAATTAGGCCATTGGTTAATTGGGGCAGCTACTTATTTGAGACAACTCTTAAAGAACAAAAACTGATCGAGAAAATAGCTGGGATTCCCTTTGTTTATTTGGGACACTATGCCATTGTCATAAGGGCGGTGGCTGGGAACAGACCCAAGTGCAAGACACAGACACTGAAGTACTAGGGACAGGGCGACAGCAAGGACATGGATAAGAAAACTAGGAACCTGGAACAGGACTGAACAAGGGAGCTAGGAGCCCGGGCTTGGACTCCGAGCCAGAGACTGGACAAGGACCCAGTACCTGGGTCTTGCCTCTGGCTTGGGCCCCAGAACTAGGCAAGGACGAGGCAGAAATCTACAGGCTTGAAGTTCGAGGCTAGGCAAGAGACAAGGCGAGGTTGGCAAGAGGCTGGAGACTCGAGGCGAGGCGAGGCTGGAGACTCGAGACTTGAGGCGAGGCTGGAGACTCGAGACTTAAGGCGAGGCTGGAGACTCGAGACTTGAGGCGAGGCTGGAGACTCGAGACTTGAGGCGAGGCTGGAGACTCGAGACTTGAGGCGAGGCTGGAGACTCGAGACTTGAGGCGAGGCTGGAGACTCGAGACTGGAGACTTGAGGCGAGGCTTGGCAGGCTCCTCCTGGGCAGGGCACGGATCACCACCTGACAGAGGTGAGGGACAGGAAGGGACAGAACCAAACCTAGGTAATGGCAAGACAGCCTGGCTTACCTGGGCAGAGGCAAGGGACAGGAAAGGAGCTAGGTACAGAGTGGCTCCAGGACCAGACAGCAAGGCAAGGCAAGGCCACTGGCAAAGCAAGGCAAGACGAGAACTTCAGATGAGGCGAGAGTTACTAGCAACACAAGGCAGGGCTTCAGGCAATGCAAGGCGAGACAGAACTTGAGGCGAGGCAAGAGTTACTGGCAAGACAAGGCAGGGCTTCAGGCGAGGAAACAGAAGGCAGGGGAAGGGATACAAGGAGTAAGGACAAGAACAATCCAGCAGCCACGCCCTGGTCTCTGAAGGTATTTATGCAGCCAGCCCCAATTAGCATCAGCTGCCTCAATTAGCTCAACAAGGACAGAAACAGGGTAGAAAGGAAAACCTGGAGCAAGGGTCAATGGACCAGACCGTGAACCGGAGTATGGATTTCATGGACCGGACTATGACAGCCATTTAATTGAGACAGGTCACTATTGTCAAACAGTTTTTAAACAGCATCAGAATTTAATGGGTACTTTGCATCAGCTTTCACTGTAGGAAAACACTAGCAGTGTGCCAGAGGTCCGTGAGTGTCAGGGAGAGGAGTGAGTGCCATTGCTATTACAAAGGAAAAGTGCTCAGCAAACTCAAAGGTCTTAAGGTGGATAAGTCACCTGGACCAGATGGACTACATCCCAGAGTCCTGAGAGAGGTTGCAGAAGAGATAATGAAAGCAATTGTCATGATTTTTCAAGAAGCACTTAATTCCAGGAAGCAACAAGCAGGGTGGACAGAGAAAGCACAAAGGATGTCATTTACTTGGATTTCAGAAGGCATTTGATGAGTCGCCACACATAAGGCTGCTTAACAAGATAAAATCCTATGGTTTTACAGAAGAGATATTAGCATGGATCGAGGAATGGCTGACAGGCAGGAGTCAGCGAGTGGGAATAAAGGGGACCTTTTCAGGTTGGCCTCCAATGACTAGGGGTCAGTATTGGGACCGCTACTTTACGGATTGCTTGTCAATGATTTGGATAATGGAATTGATGGCTTTGTGGCAAATTTTGCGGATGACATGAAGATAGGTGGAGGGGTAGGTAGTACTGAGGAAGCAATGCGATTGCAGCAGGACTTAAACAAACTGGAAGAATGGGCAAAAAAGTGACAGATGGAATACAGTGTTGGGAAACGTATGATAATGAATTTTGGTAGAAGAAACAATAGTGTAGACTATTATCTAAATAGAGAGAAGGTTCAAACATCAGAGGCGCAGAGGGACTTAGCAGTCCTTGTGCAAGACTCCCAGAAGGTTAATTTACAGGTTGAGTTTGTGGTAAAAAAAAAAGGCAAATGCAATGTTGACATTTATTTCAATGGGAATAGAATATAAAAGCACGGAGATAATGCTGACGCTGTATAAGACACTAGTCAGACTGCACTTGGAGTATTGTCGACAGTTTTGGGCTCCATATCGCAGAAAGAATGTGTTGTCATTGGAGACAGTCCAGAGGAGGTTCACCAGGATGATTCCAGGAATGAAGGGGTTAACATATGAGGAGTGTTTGGCAGTTTTGGGCCTGTACTCACTGGAATTTAGAAGAATGCGGGGGAATCTCATTGAAACCTACTGAATGTTGAAAGGACTAGATAAGGTGGATGTGGAGAGGATGTTTCCTGTGGCGGGGGTATCCAGAACTAGAGGGCAAAGCTCAAAATTGGGGGCGGGGGGGAGGGTGAACTTTTAGAACAGAAGTAAAGAAGAATTTTTTTTAGCTAGAGAGTGGTGAATCTGTGGAATGCTCTGTTACAGATTGCGGTGGAGGTCAAGTCCATGGGTGTATTTAGGGTGGAAGTTGATCATCGGTCAGGGCATCAAAGGATATGGCCAGAAGGCAGGTGTATGGGGTTGAATGGGATCTGGAATCAGCCATGATGGAATGGTGGAGCAGACTCGATGGGCTGAATGGCCTAATTCTGCTCCTATTTCTTATGGTCTAAGCTAGGCAGTTGGAAGGTGCATCAAAATGAGGATTTATTTTCATAGTGATAAGTCAGTTAGATTTGGAAGAGCTATTGAAAGGACAGATAAAATAGGTCCTACATAGTGTCAGGCCAATTTTAATAGACATAACAGAGAAGAGAATAGGAAACAGCCACTTTAAGGGAGGCTGTTGGGAGATCTTCAGAAAGGAAATTCAAGGGATTAATGGTAAAAATATTCCCACAAAGTGTATGACTATCAAATCTCGAGCCCCTTCCTTGACAAAGTATATAGAGGCAAGAGAAGTTATAATAAGCCAAGTTTACACTATACCAAGAGCTTAAAACAACAGAAAATGTTCAAGTGTGATAGAAAGCCTAAATAGGAAATAATGGAGGAATGATAAAAACCCATAAAATGTGTAGATACTATATATATAAACAAAGAGCACATGAACCAAGGAAAAGAATCTGACTGTTCACAAAAGAGGAGAATGAAACCTTGTTGCAGTTACAAGAATTGATCGAAATAATGGCTAGGATAAAGACAGGAAAAAAAATTACAAGTATATGCATCTTTGAAAACTGATATACAGTATTCACAGGCCTTGATACAGGAGAACAATGCAGCACCTGGTATAAACCCATGCAGTTCCATACAGGGAGAACATGCAAATTCAACAGACAGCCTCCGATCAGGATTGAACCAAGGTCCCTGAAGCTGTGAGTTCTTGGGAGTAAATAGGACAAAACCTTTTCCTGTCTTCATTTTTGTTTTTTCCATTATAAGTTCCCATAACTGTAATTACAAAACTGGTTAATGGGACCTCAGCTCAAATTAAATCCAGAGAAAAAACATGCAAGGCAACCTTGCACCAAACTCAAGGAATGATTTCACATTATCAGATTGTTCGGAAATTATCCTAAGAATTACAATAATATACATGCAAAGAGGCTGGTATTGTCACTTGATGATTAAGATTTTCACAAGCAGATCAGTGTAAAGCACACATTTTGGCATATTAAAATGAGCTATTATCAGTTAGGAATTAAATGAAGGTTAGATGCTGTTCTGCATGGAGGTGCATTACCATTTTTGGAAGTCGCCAGTCGGTGGAGTTTTCGATATGTCCAGGTTTGGCCTGAAGTCAGATGCCTCTGGGGTGTGGCCTTGTGTGGCCCCGTGGACACAAACCCTCAACAGTGTCACAAAGTTAAGCAAAGAGGGAACCAGAACATTGAAGACAGCGCTCTGTACTTCATGATCAATCACTCTCTCTCTCTCTCTCGATGGTGAGTGAGAGTTTGCTGTCATTTCTCGAGTTGGGAAACTCAAAATAAAAAATGCTTCAGATTGACTGTGATATGAAACCACAACTATTTGTCTCACCTCTCGCTGTGGAAGAAATGATATCTGTCTCTCCCTTGTTAGTGTGAGAGAGAGAGAGAGAGAGAGAGAGAAACTGTAGGATGTCAAAATGTTGGAGTGAACAGTTAGTTTTGGAAGTACATGGTCTCTCTTTGTTGCCTGCATGGTGGTGGTGGGAATGCTGATGCTTTATGCAGGAATAAGTGAGGGGAGGGTTGACACTGCTCGCTGCATCTTGTGTGTGGGAGGGGCTAGGGGGCTTGGGGTTCTTAAATTTTTCTGTCATTCATTCTTAGGGGTTTTCTCTTCTGTTTCAAGGATGTCTGCAGAGAGTCAGAATTTCACGTTGTATATGTATAAATTCTCTGATACTAAATTGAACCATTGAACATGGGATAAAAAAAGCACCATCAGCAAGAAATGATTCTGCGCATTTCATAGGGACCTTTAAGCATAAAACTGTAGGGGTCCTCACTGATGGAGCTCACAACCACATTCCTGCCCTCCTCAAATGGGAAGGGGACTCCATTCAAAGAATTATCCAGATCACTAGAGAATACTAGTGCACAACTATGGTGAATGAGTTACCCTGTTTTTCAAAAACATATAGCGAGGGGAAGATATTAATAACAGGGCAAATATGTCTTCTGGTAAAGACAGACCAGTCCAAATGCATGAATCTTAAACAAAAAACAAAGATAGATAGTTCAATAAGGAATGAACTGCAAGAATCCACCAAAAGAAGGGGAAAAATGGAATGCCATTCAATAAGCATCGAATTTCAATCTTGGCCTCAATAGATACACAAATACAAGCACTTAAACTACAAAAAGAAACTTCTTTTCATTTGCTTAAGTAGGCAGCACAGCACATATCAAGTGTTTCCTCCACACGTTATATTTTCCTTGTCAATTTTAGTTTAATTAGCACCCCTCAGTTATTTGGAAGTCTATCTATAGACTTACTGTGAGTGATATCTAAAGTAGCCATTTGCAAATTACAATTGTGGAAACATAAACAAAGAACATTTCAAAAACCTAGTGAAGCCATCTAAATGATTTCAGAGTAAATTCATTATCAGCATGACATTGGGAAAGTCAGACTGGACCCTAGCATTGAAAAGCACATACATAATTCAAGTTTAATTCTGTCCATGATTTACTGTGTGTACTCACTTTAGTATGGAGTGAAAATACAATTTAAAGTTACAATCAAAACAAAAAAAACGCTGTCAAACCTTTTAAAGAGCTGTCAATATCTTTACACAGTCGGTACAAATCACTGCCCTTACCCATCACCCTCTCTCCTGTGAATGAAACAAAAACAATTATGATTCTTTTCATTTATTAGAAATAAATACATGTAAAGACAATTTATAACATGGTAATACTTGATAATATGTGGTAATACAAAAAAAAACAAACATTACACAATTAACAAATTTTCTCAATGAAAAACTATCTACTATTTTCCCGGCATATATGATGAATAAACACTTCTTGGGCTTCCAGCCAGTTACAGGTATCAATTATAACTGATATTTCGATGACAGACTCTGCCATCTTCTTCAGGGATGATACCTGGGTATGTCTTGACCAGTGGTATTTATATCCCCATAGTCTGTCCCTTCTGATTGGTCAGCCCTCATTCAGTTAGGTTTTCACTCTCCTACCTCGTTTACAATCGAATTCCAGTTCTTACCTAGAGTGAGATCATCGTCTTTGTAAAAATTCTTTTCCTCTAGTTTTATTTCAATGGCTTCCTCTTTCAGGCGGCCCCAAAGCTATTGACGCAGCACAGGAGTTTTGTGCTGTCGAAATCAATCCTATGGCCATTGCAAATGCAGCGTTCTGCTACCTCCGATTTCTCTGAGTAACCCAAGCAGATGCACCTCCTGTGCTCCTTGATGCGTGTTCCTATTGTGCGTTCTGTCTGGCTGATATACACTGCTCCACATTCACAGGAAATCCTGTAAACACCAGCTGACCCAAGTCCCAGGTCATCTTGACCCGCATAAGCTGGGACTTGAGCTTCCTTACGGGTTTCTGGACGGTATTAATCCAGTATTTCTTTAGGATCCTGGCAATCATTCCAACTACTGTGCTGTAATGGCAGCTTTTGGTAAAGGAAGCCATTGAATTAAAACTACAGAAAAGAATTTTAACAAAGATGATGGTCTCACTCTAAGTAAGAACTGGAATTCAATTGTAAACAAGATGGAGAGCGGAAACCTGATTGGATGAGGACTAACCAATCAGGAGGGACAGACTACAGGGGTATAAATACCACCAGTCTAGTCATATCCTGGTATCATCCCTGAAGAACGTCTGTCATCGAAATGTTGGTTACACTTGATACCTGTAACCCAGCTGGAAGCCCAAGTTTATTAGATTTGCTCAACGTTAAAGATAAGTTTATAAAAATAGTTCTCTTACAAGAACTGCACCAGCAACATCTTAATAACTGAGAATTCATTTACAATAAAATCACTAGCATCCCAGTTTACTGTTCAGGTCCTGATTTTCATCCATCAGATTCCATACTGATCACACTGCTATATGAAGACATTTGGCAACAAGTCATCCCTCAATGTAATGAAAGACAAGTGACAAAGGAAAGGAAAGTTTGGTGCTCCATTTTTAATACCAGTCAGAAAACAGGGACAAGAAGAACTGAGCATCAAGTAGAGAAAATATACAAATTCTTTTTAAAATTAGTAGAATATTCTTTCACCTTGCAAAATAGTGAGCAACTTCAGAAAATAGTAAAAATCACAGTCAAGTAGAAGCTTGTTTGAAGAAAAACAAAAGATGTCAGTTGACCAATGTTAGCAGATTTTAAAAGGACAATCTAATCAGTTTTCTAAATTCTGAATTAGGAATGTAACAAACAGGGTGATAAAATGGACTTAAGTTGATACAGTGGTTTTAGATTTCTAGAAGACATTTGACAACAGCTACATTAGAGCAGTGGTTCCCAACCACCTGGCTGCAAAGCATGTGCTACTGGGCCACGAGGAAACGATATGAGTCTACTGCACCTTTCCTCATTCCCTGTCACGCCCACTGTTGAACTTGAATGCACGAGAGACCATTACCCACGTGAGGACATCAGTCGGTCATTAACCTACAACTAGTCGATGAGTAAAAAACAAACGTCGCTTGAGAGTTTCTTTGGAAGAGATGGTAAGGGACATAAATGGCCTAATGCTGATGATAACGCAGAGACAGCTGAGGCCGAGACTGCAAAAAAAGGAAAGCTTCCTTCAACAGAAAATAGGACGAGTCGTACATAAAATATGGCTTTATTGCGACTGGTGACTCACACACTCCAAGCCCCCTATATGTGGTATGTGGAGACAAGCTGTCTAATGAGGCAATGAAGCCCTCAAAACTGCTTCAGAACCTTGAGTCCAAGCACCCTGCACTTAAAGACAAACCCGTTGAGTTTTCTGAACGGAAAAAACGTGCGCAAGTGGCACAGAAGCAAGTGCTGTGAGCCACCACCTCCACAAATTCTGCTGCTCTGAGAGCGTCGTATTTAGTGGCTAGCTGTATTGCTAAGGCTAAGAAGCCTTTCACTGTTGGTGAAGAATTGATTCTGCCTGCTGCCAAGGACATGTGCCGTGAACTGTTGGGAGAAGCTGCAGCTAACAAGATGGCACAGGTTTCTCTTCAGCTGCCACAGTTTCAAGGAGAATCGATGACATAGCGGAGGACATCGAAGCACAGCTTTTGGAATGGCTTAAGGAGTCTGGTTTCACTACCCGAGTCAAAGAGGTTGCTCCTCAATGCCAGTCTACACACTGTGTCACACACTGGGAAATGCTGGCTAGCCGAAAAATGTCAGCTGATCTTAACAGCGTATTGAGTGACATTGTTGAAGTTATCAATCACATCAAAGCAAAAGCCCTTAACTCACATCTGTTTGAGCAGCTTTGCGAGGAAATAGATGCAGAGCACAAACGCCTTCTCTTACACACTGAAGTCAGGTGGCTATCAAGGGGGAGAGCCCTGGCCAGGGTTTTTGAGTTAAGAGAGCAGCTACAGAGATTTCGTTCAGGAAAAAAGTCACCACTGGCAGCACACTTCAGTGACGAGGAGTGGATAGCAAAACTCGCTTATCTGTGTGACATCTTCAACCTGCTCAATGAACTCAATTTGTCACTTCGGGGAGAATGACAACTGTCTTCAAATTGGCAGATAAAGTGGCTGCTTTCACAGCCAAACTGGAACTGTGGGGATGGCGAGTGGACAGGGGCATATTTGACATATTCCCAACATTAGCTGGGAATTTGGGAGAGACTGAGGCTGCACCGTCTTTCTGACAGCTGGTGCGCGATCACCTAACTTCGCTGTCGGCAGAATTCCAGTGTTACTTCCCAACCGCAAATGACCCAAGACGTGCAAAGGAATGGGTCCGTGACCCATTTGTGAATGTCCCCGGTGAATCATCCATGTCAGCGCGAGAAGAAGATCAACTCCTCGAGCTTGCAAATGACGATGGGCTGAAAAGTATGTTTGACATAACATCTCTGCTGGCATTCTGGATCAAAGTCAAGGCTGAATATTCTGAGACAGCCACGAAAGCACTGAAAACTTTGCATCTATTTCCAACATCATATCTCTGCGAAGCAGAGTTTTCTGCAATGAATGCAACGAAAACTAAATTGCGGAATAGACTGGACATAAGGAACCCCCTTATGACTTATAATTGACATCACTATATTCATGTGAGGAAAATATGTGCTGTGTATTTAATATTAAATTCGTTAGATAAACCCTTTTAGAAACAAAAGTCCCTGATAAGGGACTTATAGTTGATTTATCACCTATATTCGAGTCGTGATAAACCCCTCTCCCCCGCCCCCACCTCTGGAGACTATTGTCAATATTAAACCGGTCCGTGGTGCAAAAAAGGTTGAGGACCCCTGCATTAGAGGTCAGTGCACAAGAATTATTAAGTTGTAGGTTATACATTGTCATAGATAATGAAATGGTCAACTAGAGAAAACAGTTGAGATGAACAAATCATTTACAGATTGGCAATCAATTAATGTGGTGCAATGGGGGGGATTAATGCTGGGACTTCAACTATTTGCAACTTATATTAATGATTTTGATAGAGGGTGTTCAATTCTTCCTGACTCCATTTCCATACTAGTACCAGAAATTTGGCACCAGATTTTTCTTTCTTTTATCACTGGTTCTTCTTAGAACTAAAGAGTTTCAAGGGGATTTGACAGCAGTATTTAAAATCATGAAGATTCACTGAGAGAAACTATTCCTACTCGTGAAAGGGCATTGAGCCATAGGGTATTGAATGAAGATGACTGACAAGGGAACCACGAAGAGAATCTTTGCTTTTATATACATGCAACAAGTGGTTAGGGTTTGGAATGTACCACCAGAATTTGATTCAACTGTAGTGTTCAAAGAGGAACTGAACAGATAACTGAAAGGAAAGAAACTGCAATGGTAAGGGAAATGGAATTAGCTGCATTTGTTTCACATAGAATAGTAAGGATGCAGTAGGCTGTATGACCTCCTTTAGTGCTGTAACCATTCAGCAATTTTGTGAACATTAGGACATTAAAAAAAGTTAAAATCTGATATGCATTTGAAATCATATTTATGCACTAAATTTAAAAGTGATTAACACTTAAATAAACATAATAAAAATACAGTACCTTTTGCCCTACACCATGTGTCTCTCATTCACTTGAATGGGAATTGTCGTGCATGGTCAGCAGACAGGTTTTCCAGCACAAAGAGTCAAGAAGCCTGCATATAACTGTGCTGCAGTGTTGGGACTTTAGATGAGTCCAGAGGTGACTGTGGCAAGGCAGAAAATGCTGCCTATCTGTATTTCTATGGGGATGTACAGATAAACTCTAGCATTCATGCTGGTATTGGGGAAGATCTGTGCCAGTATCTCAATCTCAATTTCTTAAAAGAGAAACTTCAATTTCTCAATTGTTCAAATTACTCACCATCTAATACCTTTATGTTTGGGAACATGTCCAACATTGTGCTCGAATATGATGTATTCATACACACTGAAAACAAAGACTTACAGTCACATCTTTCTGCAGAAATATTTGCATTTGTAGTGTTATAAGAGTATTAACTCTGAGGCAGCAATTATGCTATCCTATAAAAGCATTTTAACATTTCACATAAAATATATACTGCATCTACAAGAAGCATTACATGGTGATCAAATACCTTTAAATGAATTTGCCCTTCCTTTAACCTTGTAACATTACTAAGAGGCGAGACACCATAAATAATAGAAAACCTGTGATTTATTCCATGCCTTTGCACTAATGCAGATCTGCAATTTACCCAGGCCAGAAATTAATCTAATTCTCATCTAATTATTGCACTGCCTTCAAGGATGAACAGAGTTACAATCTTGGGTGTTCCCAAGTGCTTTATGTTCAATGGGATAAAGGAAAATACGAATCCAGTTTATACACAGGATCTCATAAATATCAGTGTGATAAATGCCTTCAGTAACGTGTATTAATGAATGGATAGCTTTAGCATCCAAAAGAATTCCCTTGAGGTAGTATTGTGGGATTTTGCAGCCATCAGGAGGGATATGACGACTTATTCAGTTTATTATCTCATCCCTGAAATGCCAAATTTCCCATATTATTGCTGTCATTACTGTGGAATACTAGTCTAAGTTTTACTCTCAAATCTCTATTGAAGGGCTTAGATCCAAATCCTTTTGACTTGAAAGGTTTCGATATGAACTGAGTCACAGCAAAGATAATGAGTTACCTGGATTACTAAAACCGCAAACTGCATCTTTCAATCGAATCGTATCTAGTTTCTTCAGCTCAGTTATTGAACGGAGGACATCAGCACTAAAGAGCAGTGCAGATATACAAAAATTGGCTTGATATATTTTTTTAAAAACTTACAACTGCTGAAACAAGTATTTCTGTCAAATAGGGACTGCAAACAACTTTTACACACTCACCTGCTGATTAGGTTTCCTGCCAAATTGAGGCTCTGCAAATTTTCACAGAAATACAGAGGATCTAGAATGGAAAATAAAATTTGATTACATTTGAAGACAGAAAAATTGAAAGTGAAGACCACATATTCTCTATCCATGATGGCTTCAACACGCCTGAAGTTATCATCCCCAGACAGAGGAGAAAGCTGTACATTTAAATAACCAAACACTTAACAAAAATTAAATATAAAAATAAATATAAAAAGAGAGTATATTTTTGCTATGCTGGAATGCATCGTCAAAATAAAATACTTTAGCACAAAACATTAATTCTGTTTCCCCTTGTATTAATGCTTTCTGACAATGTTGAGTTTTTCCATCATTTTGACTTTTTAGTTTGTTTCGGACTGAAGGTGGCACTGCTACATCATTTCCAATGGAAGCATCAATTGCACGCTGGGCAAAGTTTCAAACACTTCTATTTGCTGCCCTTAGTGTAAACCAGACTCTTGGGTACACATCATTAACATGCGACAAGTGTAAATTGCATTTCCAAGAGAAATATATTATGAACCATAGATTTAAATTCTTTATTGAATATATATTTCCAATGAAGTGTTTTTAAAACCAAAGGCTCAAAAACATAGATATAAACTTACTTTAATTAGAGATCAGGGAAAATTCATATTCAACACTTTATTAAATGTGCAGCTCATTTTACATTACTGCCGTCAGTGAAGGTCTGAGATCGACAGAGAGCAACGTGATTTTATTTTTTTGAAAGTATTTTATTGAGACAAAATTGCTCTAGGTGATACTACTACTACTACTACTACTACTACTACTACTACTACGTCGACTCAAAGGCCCAGGGGGCCGGCGCTGGGCACGATGACGGACTCCCCACTTCTCCCTCTCCCTCATCAGTGTGTTCCATTCATCTACATTAGCCGCGCCGCTGTCTTCTGGGATTGTGTTGACCATAGTCTTGGGAGGGCGCCCAGGGTTCATCCTCCCGTGCTTGGGCTGCCATATGATGACTAGGTTGGCAGGTAGCTCGGGGTGGTGTAGACAGTGCCCCACTAGTTGCAGTCTTCTCGCCTCAATTTTAGTGGTGAGCATCGGTAGGTTGTTATAGAGCTCGACGTTTGTCATGTACTGTTGCCAACTCACGCCAAGAGCTCTAGATGATGAAATATCCTAATACAGACAGATTACTATGAAAATATTAACTATCAAATCCACACAGCAGAAACAAGACACTATATTCATCTGTGCTAGCCCTCCATCAACATACACATACAAAGGTCCTCACATATTAATTTCACTGGCCCTGCATCCAGATTTATATATTCCCTTCTTCCTTATATGGAGTGTTCCAGTGCTATCTAATTTAACCACCAAGCACAAATTCCCACTATCTCAGCACCCTCTGAAAAGATATTTGACTTAAAACATGACTAACACTTCCAACAACAGCTCACTGTAGGAAGGTAGAGAATCACTAATCTATGTCAGTGTTTTATACAGTTCCTGTTCCTAACTCTTCAAGTGTTGCAATTGACCATAAGTACAGCACTGGTATCCTATTGTACCTAGCTGTAGAAAATAATCCAGATATCTTCTTGATTGTGAAAGCGACCTGACTGAATGTAGTGCATGAACTATACCATCGTGCAAATATCGCAGGTTCAGAATGTTTAACAATATGATCCAGATGCCTCCAATTTTTTAAAAAAAGTTATAATTTTGAAGAAGTTATAAAACTTAGAGTGGAAAAGAGCATGAACCTGCACAACCAAGCTTCTAGTTTTACTACTCCATTTTTCATTATGAAGATGTTGCAAAATTGTACAGTCCTTACCAATTAAAAATATTGCTTTGAGCTGCAAGAATTGAGGAACAGCTAAAAACATTTAAATTAATATAGCTGCTTTGCAACTTTAGCTTAGCCCAAAAACCATTACAGCCAATGTAGCAAGTTAATATCCCATTGCAAAACTTGTCAACCACACACATTCCAAAAAGGGGATTAGTGAAGGATTAGTGATTATGGGTAATACAGTCAGTGTGGGCTTGCAGGGCTGATGGACTCATTACTACTTGACTTTCTGACTCTTTGACCCACCATCAGCAACATTTTAATGACCAAATACCAGATAATGTTAGCTGAAGGATTACATTTTTGTCTAGGACAAAATGACCAATGAACCAGTTCTTCTTCAACCTAGTGCCTTGAACTCTTTTACATCTACCCAGAGTGCAGAGAAATCCTTAATTTAACCCTTCAACTGAAAGACAATCAATCACCTCAAATATTGCTGTAGCACTCGTTTATTTCTCTGGAGTTACAACCTATGCTATGGACAAAAGGAAAAAAAAAGACATTTTTGGTGGAGGGGCACATCATTAGACATTGTAAACTGTCCTGTGATTAGGCTAGTGTTAAATAGGTGGATTGCTGGGCAGTGCAGTTTGTTGGGACAGAAGGGGGCCTGTTTCACACACTTTCTAGATAAAATAATAAAAAACAAATGCTTTTCCACAGAAGTTTTATCACAAACTCAGTTTATTATATTCCTCATTTCAAAAACTATTTCCAAATTAAATCTATTTTTCAGCTGCATTTAAAAAACCTAATCTCTGATATTCCCTTGTACAAGGGCATGTGGAGTCAGGGCCAAACCATATGTATTTCAACACAAATGATCATTTGGACTTGACAAATACAAACACATTACTGTCTGCAGATCAGTCTTGAAACACAATTTGTGCTTCCTTTCTTTGAAAACAAGATGGAAGCTATATGCTTCCACTACAGATATGAGATTGCCAAAGGTCCAAAGTCCCAACTACAATTATTACTATGTTATTTGGTCATGTTTGCCGTCTTCAACAAATTTCAAACTGAAAGGCACCTTCCTATAAACCAATAAAATCCCTGAGTCTGAAAGAACAAGGGAGGAAAATGGAAGGTTTCTGCCTGCTCAGGCAGATATAAAAGACTACTTGCCACTTGTCAAGAGAGAATGCAACCACCCATCCTTGACATTCAATTACAATAGTATGTCCAAATCTCGTCATCAATATTCTACAGGTCAACATTGACCAGAAACTCAACTAAACCAGCCACACTGTTACATACCTCAAAGAGATCTTGTGATTTTCTTGTGAGAATGATGTAATGGTCTTTTGGAGGTCACCTGATGTAATTTTCCCACCGATGTGAGGTCACGTGATGACATGTTCACCACGGGTATAAAAGGGAAGACCTCTGGTGACGCAGTTAGTTTTAGTTTTCCAGCTAGAATGTTAGTCAGAGTCTCCGTTTCCGTTGCGTATGTGTTTTATGACACAGTTTCATTTTGTAAAACGGAGTTTTATGTTCTATTGTAAGATACAATAATGCTGGATTGGCATTTACCCTTTCTGCCAGCTTTGTTGATGTACCTTTTCAGAAGTATGGGAGAGTGAAGACTTTATCGAAGTACAGGATATGAAGGATTAAGAGAAGTCGGGAATGTTCGGCAGTTTAATAAAGGATCGACCTTATTGAGTCTTCGTTGAAGAAGTAGCAACCTGCATCAAAAATAACTCCTGCTGAAAGAGCAAGGTAGTTCATGCAAGGTGCTCTCTAGAAATTAAGGTCAGTTGTTTTAAGCCGTTTATTTCCTTTATAGTGAATCCTTTGGACAGAACCAGCAGGAAAGTCGCGTCTATGAAGAAATCCTTCTCCAGAGAAGTCTCTCCCAATTGAGTGTATAAATCCGTAGGACTTTCGAATTTACCACTTTAAGACCTGTATTTTGACTTTACCGCTTTAGGAACTGTTTTCGCATTTATCGCTTTAAGAATCAGTACCGAGTGACGATTTGTTGAACTGCTGTTAACTTCCAGTTAAGATTTTTGTTTGTTTTTTATTGTTTATTCGTGTTTCATAAATGTTTGCTTGTTTTTATATAACCTGTCTCGATTGATATTCATTGTTGCCGGTTACGTAACATAATTTGTGGGGGCTCGCCCGGGATCTTGTTCCAAAATTTTGAGTTTAAATGCTGGTTTAATTGTCATTCTGATTTGGACAGGGAAATACCTGACTTTTTTTTGTTTGATTGGTGCGTGAGTGGTATTCGGCAGCAATGGATGTTGACGAGTTTATGAAAATGCCAAACCCGGAGTTTTTAGAGAATGCAAGATAACCTGTTGTATTGGAGATTGCTAGGAAGTTGGATATTAAGCGAATTATGAAGGGAACCACGAAGGGAACCACAAAGGCCTTAATTCAAAGAAAAATCACTGAGCATTATATGAGTTTGAAAATATTTGATGATGAGGTGTTAGATAGGTTTCCAATGAGTAATCTGGAAATATAGTTACATCATGAACAGATAAAGTTTGAAAGATTTAAAGCAGAAATGGCCAAAAGAGAGGCTAATAAAAAAAGGGAATTTGAAGAAAAAGAGCAAAATAAATTAAGGGAATTTGAAGAAAGAGAAACTGAAAACCAGAGGGAATTTGAGTTAGAGATGGAGAAATTAAGGATGGGAAATCAGTCTTCTGGTTCTAAGAAACAGTTTATTGCTAGTCGTGAGGTTATTTTGGCTCCTCCATTTAATGAAACTGAAGTGGACAAATATTTCCAGCATTTCGAAATTGTTGCTCTGAGTTTAGGGTGGCCAAAAGAGCAATGGCCAGTGATGTTACAAAGTGTAATTAAAGGCAAGGCACAACAAGTTTATACAGCTTTAAATGCTGATCAAGCACTGGATTATGATATTGTTAAACAGCATATATTAAAGGCATATGAGTTAGTTCCGGAAGCGTATAGAGAAAGATTCAGAAATTTGAAGAAATTGATGGAAAAAACTTATGTGGAATTTGCCTATGAGAAATCTGTGTGTTTTGAGAGATGGGTTTCCTCTAAAAATGTGAATGGGGAGTATAATAAATTAAAAGAGTTGATTTTGCAGGAGGAATTTAAAAGAAGCATTCCTGTTGAAGTGAGAACATACTTAAATGAAAGGGACACTGTTAAATTGCAGGAGATTGCTAAATTGGCTGATGAGTATGCTTTAATTCATAAGAATAAATTTTCTCCAGGTAGAACTTTTAAGAGCAAAAATAGCACAGAGAATCAAGGTAAACCAGAAATTAAATCTGAAGTTAGTGAGAGAAGTAAGGATGAAGGGAGACATGTGGAGGAAAGACATTTTGGTATTATTTGTAATTATTGTAAGAAACCTGAATATGTAGTAGCTAACTGCTTCCGATTGAAATGGAAAGAGAAAGAAGCGGTCCCAGATGCTTGTGTGCAGCATATTGAAACACCTGTAAATTTACAGAGTTTGATAAATACTATGAAGATATGTCAGAGTCTGACCAAGTTAAGACGGGATATGAAACTTTTATAACAGAAGGATTTGTATCCTTGAAAGAAGGATCCAATTCAGTACCAATAAGAATACTTAGAGATACCGGAGCTTCTCAATCACTAATATTAGACAGTGTGCTAATGTTTAGTGATGAGTCTCACATTAGTGAGGTAAATTATATAAGAGGAGTTGGGAGTGCCCTTATGCCAGTACATTTACATAGAGTAAATATAAGGTCAGGATTAGTTACAGGGGTTGTTAAAGTAGGACTACAATCCAGTTTACCTGTGAATGATGTTTCTCTTTTGTTAGAGAATGACTTAGCAGGTGGACAAGTTTTTCCTGAAGTGCATTTGACAATAAATCCTAATTCTGAGGAACCACAGAGGGATTCTAACACAGATTCTTCCTGTGTTGTAACGACAGCTATGGCTAAAATGACTGATGTACAGGATGAGGTTGTTACCCATGACTGTTCAGCTCCAGATTCGAATTTTGAGGATATGTCAGAAACTTTCTTACCAACATTATTTGATCAGGATTTTGGTAGCAAGTCTGACCATGATGATTTGTCTTTATCTCGGAAGGAGATGATAGCAGAGCAGGGTAGAGATCCTGAGATAGTTAATTAAAGGAAAAAGCTCTTCCAGATAGTGAAATTGAAAACGTGCAGTAGGATATTATTTTGAAAAGGGAGTATTAATGAGAAAGTGGAGATCGCCTATAATTCCTGCTAGTGAGGAATGGGAAGTTAATCATCAGGTAGTAGTTCCTAAAGTTTACTGAAATGAGATTTTAACTATGGCCCATAGTATTCCTTTGGGTGGTCATTTAGGTGTAAAGAAAACTATGAACAAGGTTTCTAAACATTTTTATTGGCCTAGTTTAAGAAAAGATGTGGCGACATTTTGTAGAACGTGTCATATGTGTCAAATTGTGGGTAAACCTGATCAGGTTACTCCAGTGGCCCCACTGCAACCAATTCCAGTATTTGGTGAGCCATTCTCAAAAATCATTGTAGACTGTATAGGTCCATTGCCAAAAACTAAAACTGGACATCAATATTTGTTAACTATTATGTGCACAGCGCCTAGGTTTCCAGAGGCAGTACCTCTTAGGAATTTAACAGCCAAAACTGTAATAAAGGCTCTTATAAAATTCTTTACATATTTTGGGTTGCCTAAGGAAATACAATTGGATCAAGGTAGTAATTTTATGTCTGGATTGTTTCAGCAGATAGTTTATAAACTGGGAGCAAAACAGATTATCTCATCAGCCTCTCATCCAGAATCACAAGGATATTGGAGAGATTCCATTCTACATTAAAAACTATGATTAGGACATATTGTGTGGAAAATGAAAAGGACTGGGATGAAGGTGTACATTTACTATTTTTTGCAGTACGAGAGGCAGTACAGGAATCATTAAGTTTTAGTCCTTTTGAACTTGTGTTTGGGCATAGAGTTCGAGGACCTTTGGCCTTGTTGAAGGAACAGTGGATTAATAAAGAGGTACACACTAATTTGCTAGATTATCTTTTAAAATTTAAAGAAAGATTATATAAAGCTTGTTGCTTGGCAAAGGAAAATATAAAATTAGCTCAAGAGAAGATGAAGACTTGGTATGATAAGGAAGCTAGAATGAAGTTATTTAAGCCTGGAGATAAGGTGTTGGTTCTTTTCCCAGTGCAAAAGAACCCATTACAAGCTAAATTTCATGGTCCTTATGAGATTAAATCTAAAGTAAATGATGTAGATTACGTGATAAAAACCCCAGATCGAAGAAAGCCAACACAGCTGTGTCATATAAATATGATAAAACCGTATTATGAGAGAGAAGATGCTACTATGACTATTGTGATCAATAATGAGTCTGATCTTTCTAAAAACTTAATGGATGATTCATCTAAAACTCATTTTAAACCCAACATTATTTCAGCCAGGTTACCAAATTCAAAAATTCTAGAAAATATTGATGAAAAATTAGCTCATTTACAGCCAGAGCAGAGAGAGCAGATGAAACAGTTTATTTTTAAATATAGAGATTTATTTCCAACATTCCTAGAAGAACCACCATAGCTTCACATGATGTAGATGTTGGAAACGCAAAACCCATAAAACAACATCTGTATCGAATGAGCAGGGAAAAATGTGAACTTGCTGAACAAGAAATTAAGTATATGTTAGAGAATGATATTATTAGACATTCTAATTCGAATTGGAGTTCACTGTGTGTTACGGTGCCTAAGCCAGACAATAGTATTAGGTTTTGTACAGATTACAGGAAGGTGAAGGCTATGACAAAATGATGCATATCCAATCCCTAGGGTAGATGATTGTGTGGATAAAGTTGGACATGCCAAATTCCTTACAAAGGATGATTTGTTAAAAGGTTATTGGTGTGTTCCATTGACGGATAAAGGTAGAGAGATTTCAGCATTTGTAACCCCATCTGGGTTATATGAATATAATGTTCTTCCATTTGGGATGAGGAATGCACCAGGTACTTTTCAGAGGATGATTAATAGTGTGATTCATGGATTAGAAGATACAGATGCTTATATTGATGATTTAGTTACAGGAAATAATACATGGAAAGCACAAATTACTGCGGGGGAGAAACTATTTGAGAGACTTTCAAAAGCTAACTTAACTATTAAATTAGCTAAAAGTGAATTTGGTAATGCCACAGTGCCTTACCTTGGTTATGTTGTGGGTCAAGGAAAATTAGCTCCTGTTCAAACAAAAGTTCAGGCAATTTTAGAAGTACCCACTCCAACTGGTAGAAAAACTCTCAGAAGATTCTTGGGTATGGTAGGATATTACAGAAAATTTTGTAAGAATTTTGCGAGTATTGCTCTTCCATTAACTAATCTCCTGAAGAAAAATGAAAAGTTTGTTTGGACAGAGTCTTGTCAGGAAGCATTTGATAAATTGAAAACTATAATACGTAGTCAACCTGTACTAAAATCTCCTGACTTTGAAGAACCATTTTTGTTAGCTGTAGATGCTAGTGATGAAGCTGCAGGAGCAGTGTTACTTCAAAGAGATGATGGTGATGAAGTTGATCATCCGATAGCTTACAATTCTAAGAAATTTAATGCCCATCAAAGAATTATTCAACAATAGAAAAAGAATTATCTCTTGTTTTGGCTTTACAACATTTTGAAGTGTATGTTAGTACTACTCATAAACCACTCACAGTTTATACCGATCATAATCCATTAGTGTTTTTGAGTAAGATGAAAAACAAAAATAGAAGATTATTAAATTGGAGTTTAATGTTACAGGAGTATAATATTTTGATCACTCATATTAAGGGTAAAGATAATGTGATCGCTGATTGTCTATTTAGATGTTAAATGTACAATGAAAATTTTTTTATGGAGTGGTATTTTAACATTTGTAACACTCCTACTGTATATTAGTTTGTAAAGTGCTGAAAGATAAGACTGTATATATATTGTGTATGTTGTAAATTTTATACCTTTGTTTTTTTTTGTGTAAATTGTTAATTGTTAAAATTTGGTTCCTTAAGAGACCAAAATTTTTTTTTGGAGGAAGGTGTTACATACCTCAAGGAGATCTTGTGACTTTCTTGTGAGAATGATATAATGGTCTTTTGGAGGTCACCTGATGTAATTTTCCCGCCGATGTGAGGTCACGTGATGACATGTTCACCACGGGTATAAAAGGGAAGGCCTCTGGTGACGTAGTTAGTTTTAGTTTTCCAGCTAGAACATTAGTCAGGGTCTCTGTTTCCGTTGCGTATGTGTTTTATGATACAGTTTCATTTTGTAAAACGGAGTTTTACGTTCTGTTGTAAGATACGATAGTGCTGGATTGGCAGTTTACCCTTTCAGCCAGCTTTGTTGATGTAGCTTTTCAGAAGTATGGGAGAGTGAAGACTTCATCGAAGTACAGGATATGAAGGATTAAGAGAAGTTGGGAATGTTCGGCAGTTTTAATAAAGGATCGGCCTTATTGAGTCTTCGTTGAAGTAGTGACCTGCATCGAAGATAACTCCTGCCGAAAGAGCAAGGTAGTTCATGCAAGGTGCTCTCTAGAAATTAAGGTCAGTTGTTTTAAGCCGTTTATTTCCTTCACCGTGAATCCTTTGGACAGAACCAACAGGAAAGTCGTGTCTATGAAGAAATCCTTCTCTAGAGAAATCTCTCTCAATTGAGTGTATAAATCTGTTGGACTTTCAAATTTACCATTTTAAGAACTGTATTTTGACTTTACTGCTTTAGGAACTGTTTTCGCATTTATCGCTTTAAGAATCAGTACCGAGTGACGATTTGTTGAACAGTCACATAGCAGTTATCTTCCGGTTAAGGTTTTCGTTTGTTTTTTGTTGTTTATCCGTGTTTAATAAATGTTTGGTTGTTTTTATATAACCTGTCTCGTTTGATATTCATTGTTGCCGGTTAAGGCAGAGTATCTGAGCAGCCAGGGCATCAAGGGTTATGGTGAGAAGGTGGGGGAGTGGGACTAAATGGATCAGCTCATGATAAAAAGGCAGCGCAGACTCGATGGGCCGAATGGCCGACTTCTGCTCCTTTGTCTTATGGTCTTACATTTAATGTCAGAGAAATGTATACAATACACATCCTGAAATGCCTTTTCTTCGCAACCATCCACAAAAACAAAGGAGTGCCCCAAAGAATGAATGACAGTTAAATGTTAGAACCCCAGCTCCCCCCTCCCATGCACAAGCAGCAGCAAAGCAATGATCCCCCCTCCCCCACCAGCAAAAGAGCATCGGTGCCCCCCACTGAGCACTCAAGTGTCTGGGCACACAATCAGCTTGCTGCTTTTGATCTTCCATCTCCCACGACATACCGATTCCCTACAGAGACACCGACCACGAGTTCGCCCGCCTCCAGAGCCATGAAATCCCGGAACTCCGAAGGCGAGCTAATCTTCTAGGCCACGTCCTTGGTATATCGAATAACAGCCAGTTGTGAGTCCACGAGAGTGGGTTTCATTCCAGCAAAGAACCGAAGTCAGCGTGTAACTTCAGGTCAGGGTCTTCAAAAGAACCCGGAAAGGGAAAAATAGAGATATTAACAATAGAAATAGAGCTGTTTCCGAAGATGCAAGTGAAGGAGCCGCCATTAGGCGCCATTGTCTCCTTAGCTCCACCCACAAATGTTGATTAGTACTGAGGGTATGATGGTGTTGAACGCTGAGCTGTAATCAATAAACAGCAGCCTGATGTAGGTATTGCTGTTGTTCAGATCATCCAAGTGCAGAGCCAGTGCCACTGCACCTGATGTAAACCTATTGTGGTGATAGGTAAATTGCAGTAGGTCCAGGTCCTTGCTCAGGCAGGAGTTAATTCTGGCCATGACCAACCTCTCAGAGCACTCCTTCACAATAGATATGAGTGCAACTGGGTGATAGTCATTGAGGCAGCTTCCTAGGCACTTGAAGCCCTTTTGAAGCAGGTGGGAGTCTCCGAATGCAGCAGTGAGAGATTAAAGATATCCTTGAATGACCCCACCATTTGGTTGGCACATGTTTTCAGAGCCCTACCAGATACGTTATTAGGGCTGACACATTGCGAGGGTTCACCCTCCTGAAAGATGTTCTCACGTCGGTCTCCAAGACAGAGATCAGAGGGTCACCAAATGCTGCAGAGATTTGCACAGGTGTAGTTTTATTCTCCCTTCAAAGCATGCATAAACAGTGTTGTGCTCATCTGGGAGTGAAGCATCACAGCTGTTCATGATGTAGGTTTCACCTTGTAGGAAGTAATGGCCTGCAAATCCGGCCAGAGCTGATATGCATCTGATTCCGTCTCTAACTTCAATCAGAATTGTTTTTTTTGCCTTCTGTAGGTCATAACTGGACTTCTTGCTTAATTCTGGATCATCGGTCCCGAACATCAAGGATCTCGCCCTCAACAGACTGAAAACTTCCTGGTTCATCCACTGCTTTTGGTTTTGCTATGTTAGTTATGTTCCTAAAGGCACACGCTCATCCACACAGGCCTCGATGAAGTTGGTGACAACTGTGGCATATTCATTCAGATTCAAGGACAAATCCTTGAATACTGTCTGGTGCACCGACTCAAAGCAGTCTTATAAACGACCTTCCACTTCCCTTGACCACACCTTCATGGTCCTTACCATTGGTTCGAGACCACCAGGTACGTGAACCATCAGGTTCCTGAACCGGAGTGGATAACTTCTCTCATCACAACTCTGAATGGCTCCCCCAACCTACAGGCTCAAGGAATCTACAACTCATGTTCTCAGCATTATGATTTTTTTATTTGCACGATGGATCTTATTTTGCACACTAGTTGTTTGTCAGTCTTTCTTTATGTATGTTTTTCATAAATTCTATTGTATATCTTTATTTTCATGTAAATGCCTGCAAGAAAATGAACTTCAAGGAAGTACATGGTAACGTATACGTACTTTGATGATAAGTTTACTTTGACTTCGAAATTGCCATTGGAAAGTAGGTATTAAGATAGGCCTGATAATATGAGATTCAAGGGCAGAATTTGCTGAGGCTTTGATGGAAATTTTCAAATTTCTGAACACAACTGGAGGATAATGAATGTACCTTTTATTGAAAAAAAGACAGCAGGGAAAAGATAGGCAATTGCAGGCCAGCGAACTAACATCAGTAAAGTACTTAAAGGATATTGCAGCTATTTATAAATCAGAATGATTCAATTGATTAGAATATGACATATGTAAGTTAAACTTGCTGGTGTTAAAAAAGGAAGCATTAGAATGAGGATTCAGTAAGTCACATGATGTTTTAGCTACTAGTGCACAATGTATTCAGTCTGCATTTGTACTTGAAGTTATTGAAAGCAGTAAGAGAAGGCAAGTTCAAAATTAGTCTTCAAAGAATATTTTAGTGAGTCAATTAAGTGATCTCCCAGGATATAAATGAATCAGTTAGCATTACTGCTTTGAAACACAAACAAGATCTATTTTGGAAAATATTCTATGCATGTAATTTGAGGTGGAACAATGTTGAGTGGAGTTTAGTTTGGAAGGTAAAAATGGCTCTGCTCACTCAATGGCCTACTGTGGGCACGTGGCCAAGTGGTTAAGGCATTCGACTAGCGATCTGAAGGTCGTGAGTTTGAGTCCCAGCCGAGGCAGCGTGTTGTGTCCTTGAGCAAGGCACTTAATCACACAGTGCTCTGCGACGACACTGGTGCCAAGTTGTATCGGCCCTTGCCCTTCCCTTGGACAACATTGGTGTCGTGGAGAGGGGAGACTAGCAGCAAGGGCAACTGTCGGTCTTCCATACAACATTGCCCAGGCATGCGCCCTGGAGAGTGAAGACTTTACAGGCACAGATCCATGGTCTCGCAAGACTAACGGATGCCTTAACTGTACCTAATAAGGTGGGCACAGAGTGTATGTTCATGGTCTTCTGCTATTGTAGCCCATCCATGTCAAGGTTCAATGTATTCATAGATGCTTTTCTGAACACCACTAAAGAAGCACGAGTTACTGTCACCCTCCTGTCAGCTTGAACCAGTCTGACTATTCTCCTCTGACTTCTCTCATTAACATGGTGTTTTCATCTACAGAACTGTCTCTCACTGGATTTTCTTTTTGTTTTTCACACGATTCTCTGTAAACTCAAGACTGTTGTGCGTGGAAATCCCGTGAAATCAGCAGTTTCCGAGGTACTCAAACCAGCCCATCTGACAACAAGAATCATTCCATGGCCAAAGGCACTTAGATCACATTTCTTTGCTGTTCTTATGTTTGGTCTGAACAACAACGGAACCTCTTTGAACCATGTCTGCAAACTTTCATGCATTGAGTTACTGCCATGTAATTGGTTAGATATTTGCATTAACAAGCAGAAGTACAGGCGTACCTAATAAAGTGGCCACCGAGTGAAAGTGTAGATCCTGGGACTTAAATAAAAATACTGGACAAAACAACAAATGAGGAATCAAGTGTGAAAAGAAAGACAGAGTTAGTGTTTCAAACTGAATTCCCTTCACCAGAAAGTAGTCAGTGGCAGCGCCAGAGATTTTTTCTTGCTGGTGCTACGGAGGGGCAAAATGATTCAGTAATGGCGCTGAGGGATGCACTGTATGGTAATAGGTATTCGCAAGGCCAGACTTGTGGCGTTAAAAAGTTAGTTTCAAGCATTATGTGCCTACTATAAATGCCTCTGTTGATTCATAAGCAACAGCAATTGATAGATCTAATATAGAAGTGAACTGTTACAGTGTCAACGGCATTGGAGACAACCTGGGCTACATGGAGCATAAACAAAAAAAAAACAAACAGAGCATCCCAGCAACAGCGGAGAATGTGAATCACGCACCAATCCCGCAATCAGCATCAAATGTGTGCTTTTCAACTGAAAAACCCAACATAAACCTACTACCATTCGCATTACATAGACAGACAATGGCAAATGATACACCATTATTAAAGTCAAATAAGGCAAACAACAGATGCAAGGCTTTACCAGGAGTTGAACAACTGGTACTCTGACCATGCAGTACCTCAATTAATTTGGCTATTTAATTTAAACAAAAATCAAAAGAATCACCGCTTGGAAGTCTAAGCTAAACCAGTATGCTTAATAGCAGTAAACGTAATATTTTAGGATTTGCAGGTGTTACGTACCCTGTAACTGGGCTGCCAAACCAGCAGAAATGGACCACTTAGTTGGAGTCTGGATTACTGGAACTAAGAAAGTTTTATTAAAGAGATAAGCAGCACAGTACTCTAATCAAAAGGATATAGATGCAACAGTTTAGCAATGATAAAACATACATGTACACAGAACTAGGATAATAGGATCAATCAAGCTCTATCGCAGTCTAGGGGTAAATGATCAGTTTCAAGTGACGCAAAGTTCAGTTCAACTTAGTTCAATTCAGTTCGCAGTAATCGCTGTTGTGCTGTTGGGGCGGGGAGAACAGAGAGAGCGAAAGCGAATGAATATTCAAAACGGATTCCAAACAGACCTTCGATATTCCTCGCAGTTAGCTTTCGGGCGAGCCCTTTGTAATGTCTTCTGAGGTCACCGACTGTGACCCCTCCGTTCCAGATACGATCGTTCTTCTGTGGTGAAACCGGCACCCAGGCAAGGGCGGACACACACACCAGGTTCCCGCCCGACCGTATCTTTCCATCCTGTGTGTCTATGGCTGGTCCTGCGAACGGACCTCCAAAACTCCCACCAACTTGTGGGGGCACACAGCTTCCAGGGTCTCGTTACCTCATGGTGTCGTGTGTCTGTTGCCTTAGCGAACCTGTCCCTTTTTATCCCCCTGCTGGGGTATCGCCTGTCCATCAAACTTCAAACAGTTCAGGGTTCAAAGCCACCGGTCTCTGACAATACCCGGAACTGTGTCTCCTTTTCGTTAATCCCTCTCGTCTCTCATTAACATTTCTGAATGTTCCCCCATTGTCCTCTTATCGGCATCAATCTTCTGATAATTTGGTCTGTCGTCACACAGGAAACATAAGGACTATGGGGTATCCACCACAAAATAATAACAATACTCAGCATTAGTCTTAGCCCAAATTTTTAAAAAATCAACTGCACTCACCATTAATGTTTTCAGAGAAGCACAATCTGTCTGTTGTTGTGATCGTGGGCAACAGAGTTTAAAAAGAAGTTGTAAAGCAGCTGCACAGTTTCAAAAAACTCACCCACTTGTGGTACATTGTTCACAACATCCACTAAAACAAGGTTAAGTCTGTGAGCATGGCAGTGTATATATAATGCCTGTGGGACCTCTTTCCTGAACCTCTCTTGTACCCCGTTATTGCACCCAGACATCACTGCCGCCCCGTCATAACACTGACCCATACACGCGTTCTTATCAATAACACACTGGGCGAGTGTCTGTTCAATGCTTTTAAAAAGCGACTCTGCGTCCAACCCTTCTGCTAGAGTGAAGTGCAAGAATTCTTCAAGCACTGTTTCGTTATTCAAACACTGCACCACCACTGATATTTGCTCCTTTTTACTCAAGTCTTTACTTTCATCCACCATGATGGCAAAATATCCAGCCTCCTGGATTTCTGCACTTATTTGACGTCTGACCATATCTGCCATAATACCCATAATTTCATTTTGGATATCGTGATGGATTTTTTTTGCATTTCCAGGATTTCCCTCTTTTTCTTAGCTACAGTCTTATCAAACTTCCCAATTACACTGAGCAACTCAACAAAGTTTCCCCTATTGCCAGATCCATCATTCTCCCAGTGTCCTTGCTGGGCAATGCCTTGGCACGCAGTATAGCGCAGAGACTCAACCACTGCTCTCATATACTCACGATTTTCTTGGACAATCTTTGCATGTCCTTTGTCAAGCATATTTCCCAATCTTGAACCATCTTGTTTTCTCAATCTGAACTCGGCCCATGCCTCCATCGCAAACTTATGAGCTGCACTTACATGGTGGGTTTTGAAAGCTGTTGTAGCTTTCCACCAGTTGCGGTAACCAGTGACAGTGAAGGTAGACGCAGAATGGAACCCATGTCCTCCACACAGGAAATACCTGCATGCGAAGCAGAATGCAGCATCTTTTGTGATTGAATATTCCAGCCAGTCAAACCAGCCACGAATAAAACTCCTTTGCTGATTGCCAAACTGTTGTGAAGGGTACTTTTTCAATGCTGGCTGACGTCGCTAATAGTATTCCCACTCGCACTAAGAGCAGCTTCATTCACATTCTTTTCCGAATCCCGCTCTATTTCTTGTTCCTCTACTTCGCCCTCACACTCCTTCGATGAACTGCTGTCGTCCTCATCCCCACTTACTCCTTTCTGCATGTCACTTTCAATTAAGACAGGCTCAGGCTGAGACACCACTGATTCCTCTGGATGAGGTCGTTTTCTGACTAAAAATCGATCCATTTTTCACGCCTGCCAAACTAGTGCACGTGTCAGGCCCACGCTCGCTTGTAAAAGCACAACATTCGTGTGTGGCATCCGTTCGTCTCGCGAGACCATGGATCTGCGCCTGGATGTACTCCTGTGTGAGTGACGTCACCACCTTAAGTGATCTTAGATCAGCTTAACTGATCTGAGGACAGCAACGGCAAGACTTTGACAACGAATGAAGTGTAGAGTGGATCTGACAGAGTTTATAACTTTATTGCTGTGTGGGTGCTATGGTAATTGGGAACGCTGTTTCACTAGATCAACTGGAAAAACAAGCTGTATTCAAAACTATACAGAGGAAGCAAAGCAGATGTAGTTAATTTCTTGATGGTGCTATGGTGGGGCTATTGCAATTTCTGCTGGGGCTAAGCCCCACCTAGCACCACCTTAGCGCCGCCCCTGTAAGTAGTTATGAGAAGCTTCCAAGTGCATGTCATTGTAACATTGTATGTATGAATGAACAAGATAAGTTCTACTGGATAATCATTCTCAATGAAATATGAAAAGAGGTATTCATTATGAAAAAGTCACATTCTCATTTTTATGATACAAAAAATAGAAAATGTGGAAATCTGGAAATATTCAGAACCATATGAGGGAGAAATAGAGTCAACATTTTAAGGTTAATTACATTTTACTATGTCAACAGATGAAAGTTTGTTATATTTGTTTATAAAATCATTTTTAGTAATGGTCAAGATAGTTACTTTACCAATATTGGAGATTCTATTGGCTGACAAGTTGAGCACTGTTAGAAGTTTGAGTGATGCCAAGGGCTTGAGGTTTGAGATGTCATTTCTTGATAAGTCCAACCTCTCCAGATTTACACAATCTCCAATGCATCCAAGATTGCAGATGTCTAAAGCAAGCAACAACACAAATATTCCTTTACATAAATCTCCATTCTGTAATTTCCCTCGTTAAAAAAGACACTTGGGTTTACATCATATTTTGGATTTTACTTTCTAAAATTTGACATTGCCAACTAAAAGGATTGTCAGAAGTTTAGTATAAAATTCCCCTGCTCCAGTTATTTAATTATACTTAAAAGTACTTAAAGACAAAAGATGTTATGTTATATAATTGAAAGTTTTTGTTATTTAAATAAACTGATGACGCTCTTAATGGTTTGTTTTATCTTGTTTTTCAATTAGCTGCCACGAAACAGTAGATTATTTGGCCCAAAAGCCACTGTTCTAGGAACCCCGTGGGTCAAACAGCATCAGTGGAGGGAAAGGAATTGTCAGTTTTTTGGGACGAAATCCAGCATTAGGGCTCGAGCGGAGTTTGAATCTGAAACGTCAACAATTCCTGCTCAACCTGCTGAGTTCCTCCAGCTGATTGTTTAATAATAATCCATCTGTTTTGTCACAGCTAATTCGAATTTACAGCACAGCAGATTCCAGCAACTGCAGTCTCTTGTGTCTGAATTATTTGGCCGTTCGGCCTGTTTGGGATCCGAGCTGTGTGTGGCCATATTTGCCTGTAAATCGTGTCTGGCGACATGTTTGCGTGTCAAACGATAATCAATTTTTGTAAGAGCTGTTTGGAACGTTATTAACGGGTGATAAGGTGTAATAACAGCAACTCCTTCGATGGACTAACAACATACCAACACTACCCCAAAAGTAACTTTACAGCAAACCGGAATGGGACGTTTGAGTATGAGAGTGAGAGACAGAGAGATTCCGAGATAGAGAGAGAGAGAGAGAGATGGAGATGCACCTGCTTCTTTTTTAAAAAAAACTAGTTTCTCAGCCAACTATCATTGCACTCACCGATTTTCGTCAGCTTTAAGAACAAAATCGACTCCAGGTCAAACTCCCCAGTGATCGACTTGAGCAGCTCGGAAGTGATCTTGACACCTTCTTCCTCTGAAAATAATAAAATTAAGATCACAACTGAAGTCACAAGAGATTGTGGAAATCTTGAGCAACGCACAAATTGCCGGACGGACTCAGCAAGTCAGGCAGCATCTGTGGAAGAAGGGTCCTGTTGGAAGGACCTGCGGAGTTCCCGCAGAATTGTGAGTGTGTTGACCAACAGTTGGAGTGATTGCTGATCCCGTGGCGGGGTAGGAAACATCCGAGCCCTCTGCACACTCACCAGCTCCGACCATCCGCACCAACCCTGCTGTTGCTGGGTAGCTGCCGAAGCCTCCGGCCGCTCTCTCTCTTCCCTGCGCACTCTCCACCTTCCCACTGCCCCCGGCCGCCGTCTGTTAGCCTCGTCGCCACGGAGCCACATCAACCCAGCGCCTCGTCAACCCGTTCCCAAGCAACCGTTGCCATGATCGGAACCGCGTCGGCCGGAGCTTCCGTGTCGCAAAATGCGAGCTTCACGACGGAGCGCTGAGCTGCGGGCGAATGGCGGGAGGAGGTCGTTGGCTGGGGGAATCGCAGGTCCCGCGGCAGCGAACTGAGAAAATAGGTACCACGACAATAAACTAATGTTGCTTCAAGCTCTTTGACCTGTCAAACATTGTTGGACAAAGTTTAGAAAAATTGCCGGTCTCTCACCCCTCGCGTGTCTCCAACGAAAGTTCCAGAAATCCTTCAACTACAGTTAAGCAAAATTTGCTATGTAAATGTTAATAGCTTTAGTAATTAGATTTTTCTTACAGCCTCGTTAAATTCATTCTACAAGGTTGTTGTTATTTAAATTCTACCAAATTTGATTAGATTTCTGGTGATGAAGTGAATCAAAGATGTAAAAGAAAATCCTTTTTTTAAAAAAAATCAAAGTATAAACTACAAATGTTGGACATCTGAAGTAAACACAGAAAACACTGGAAACACAGACCTGAGTTGTTGAGTGTAGTTCCTCTCACAAACGCAGCATGACCCCGCTGTGTACTTACAACATTTTCTGATTTTATTTCTGTATTTTGTGTGGTTCCCAGAAGGGTGAACACTGCAATGTGCTGGAAGTGAATGACTTTTCTTGTCACTGCAGTGATGCAAGAAATATCCTCTTTGTCTATAGCAAGGTCCACGGTCAGCAGTGGGATAGGGCCATGTAATACACCCTGGTGGCTGTGCAAGGCTGAAAACATCATTTCTCAATGGACACTACCTCACTACGTTTTTATTTGTATTTTTGCACTACTTATTTAATGTAATTATATGGTATAAGTACTTACAGTATTACTGTAATTCACATTTCCCCCCAATTATTATGTATTGTATTATACTGCTGTCGCAAAGACAACAAATTTCACCGGATATGCCAGTGACATCAAACCTGATTCTGATTCTGAAATTCAGTAACACACAGCTAGACACTGCTGTTCATTCCTTCAGATTGAAACTTGTGGGGAGTATGCACTACTTCTCTACTTTTTTCAAAATAATTATTTTTTTTGCACTGATCTGAATTTAACTATTACACTTATTGTAATTCAGTGTTTTCCCTATATTTATCATTATTGCATTGTAATGCTGCCGCTAAACTAACACATTTCATGACGTAATGTGTTAGTTTAGCTAAACCTGATTCTGAAAGAAATTTCCAACCTTTTTCAGTGGCAATTCCAAACAGAGCATATATTGTAAAAATATATTCATTATTATAGTCATAATGTAATTTATTTAATGTTTGGATGTGTCTGATACAGTGAAATACCCAAGGTAAGACAAGAAACAAAGGAAGCATATTATCCTTGTAAGCGGAACAAGTGCTACACATGCCCTTACACTTCCTCCCTCACTACCATTCAGGGCCCCAGACAGTCCTTCCAGGTGAGGCGACACTTCACCTGTGAGTCGGCTGGGGTGATATACTGTGTCCGGTGTTCCCGATGTGGCCTTCTATATATTGGCGAGACCCGACGCAGACTGGGAGACCGCTTTGCTAAACACCTAAGCTCTGTCCGCCAGAGAAAGCAGGATCTCCCAGTGGCCACACATTTTAATTCCACATCCCATTCCCATTCTGACATGTCTATCCACGGCCTCCTCTACTGTAAAGATGAAGCCACACTCAGGTTGGAGGAACAACACCTTATATTCCGTCTGGGTAGCCTCCAACCTGATGGCATGAACATTGACTTCTCTAACTTCCGCTAATGCCCCACCTCCCCCTCGTACCCCATCCATTATTTATTTTTATACACACATTCTTTCTCTCACTCTGCTTTTTCTCCCTCTGTCCCTCTGACTATACCCCTTGCCCATCCTCTGGGTTTTCCCCCCCCTTTTTCCTCCTCCCTGGGCCTCCTGTCCCGTGATCCTCTCATATCTCCTTTGCCAATCACCTGTCCAACTCTTGGCTCCATCCCTCCCGCTCCCGTCTTCTCCTATCATTTCAGATCTCCCCCCCCCCCCCAACTTTCAAATCTGTTACTAATTCTTCCTTCAGTTAGTCCTGACGAAGGGTCTCGGCCTGAAATGTTGACTGTACCTCTTCCTAGAGATGCTGCCTGGCCTGCTGTGTTCACCAGCAACTTTGATGTGTGAAGCATATGATTTTCAACTTGTTACATCATTCAATTTCAACAAAGCTAATCTACCTTCTAATTCCATTTACTAAGCTTAATCGTGTGTCTTTTACTAACAATAAGCTGGGATCTTGCAATCAGTTTTGACATTTTCCATTAAGTCTGCCTCAACAGCCTTTTGGGGAGAAGTTATGGATTTTCACAAGCCTTTTGTTTGTGAACAGATATTTCCCTAAACAACTTAAGTCCCCTGTACAATCCTCAGACTGTGTTGGTCATTGATGCAGGCGACACATTTAGATTAGATTAGGTTATGAGGACACGCAGTCCTCTTTTATTGTCATTTAGTAATGCATGCACTAAGAAATGATACAATGTTTTTTCAGAATGATATCACAGAAACACAACAAAACAAAACTGAAAAACTGACAAAAACCTCATAATTATAACATATAGTTACAACAGTGCAAAGCAATTCCGTAATTTGATAAGAACAGACCATGGGCACGGTATGGTCTCAAAGTCACTCGAAAGTCCCATCATCTCACGCAGACGGTGAACCTCGAGCGCCACAAACTTGCTGATGCAGCATCCTGGAAGCATCTGACCACAGTCTGACTCCGAGTCCGTCCGAAAACTCCGAGCCTCCGACCAGCTCCCCGACACTGATGCACCGAGCACCATCTCTGCCGAGCGCTTCAACCCCGGCCCCGGCAACAGGCGGCTGCGGATTTGGGGCCTTCCCTCCGGAGATTCTCGATCGCACAGTAGCAGCGGCAGCGAAGCAGGCATTCCTGCTTCTTCATGTGTGTCTCTATCAAATCAGGATTGTGCACGGCATCCTACTTCACAGATACGATATCAATTCGGAGCTGCCACGCACGCTGCGTCGCGCCGCCATCTTCTCCTCCCTCCCTTTCACTGTATGTTTCAATATTTCAATTTACATTTGACAAATAAATAAAACTAATTTTATGCCTAGTTTTCTTTCCACTTAATCTTTTTTAATTATCTTGAACTAGGTATTTTGTTAACCCTTTATACTATTGGAAATAAATAAAAACTATTCAGCAGTGTCTCATTTTGACCTAGCGCTTCATGAGTTGGCATTTATTGTGGCTTGTCAAGTTTAAATATTAAACATCACATAAACATGCAGGAAATATATGGATCAAAGACAAAGACACAAACTTAAAGTTTTAGGAACAGCTTCCTCCCTTTTGCCATCAGACTTCTCAATGTTCAAAGTAAATTTATTATCAAAGTATATATATGTCACCATATACAACCCTGAGATTTATTTTCTAGCAGGCATACTCAGTAAATCCAGTAGCCATGATAGAATCAATGAAAGACCACACCAACCAGTGCGCAAAAGATAACAAACTGTGCAAATACAAAAATAAAGAAAACTCATTGGTGGTGAGGGCTTTATCCGTGATCGACTGGGCCGTATCCACTCATTCTTGTAGGGTTTTCCATTCAAGGGTATTGGTGTTTCTATACTCTGTGATGCAACTGGTCAATCTACTCTCCACCACACATCTATAGAAGTTTGTCAAAGTTTTAGATGTCATGCTGAATTTTCACAAACTTCTAAGGAGGTAGAGGCACCACCATGCCTTCTTCGTAATTGGACTTACATGCTGGGCCCAGCATGAAATGATGATACCGAGGAATTTAAAGTTGCTAATCCTTTCCACCTTCGATCCCCCAATAAGGACTGCCTCATGGACCACTAGTTTTCTCCTTCTGAAGTCAATAATCTGTCCTTGGTCTTGCTGACATTGAGTAAGAGGTTGTTGTGGCACCACTCAGCCAGATTTTTAATCACCCTCCTATATGCTGATTTGTCACCACCTTTTATTTGGCGTATGGTAGTGGTGCTGTCAGCAAACTTAAATATGATATTGGAACTGTGCTTAGCCTCACAGTCATAAATATAAAACGAATAGATCAGAGGGCTAAACACAGCCTTGTCTTGTACCTGTGCTGATGGAGATTGTGGAGGAGATGTTGTTGTCGATCTGAACTAACTGGGATCTATAAGTGAGAAAATCGAGGATCCAATTGCACAAGGGGGTATTGAGGCGAAGGTCTTGAAGCTTATTGATTAGTTTTGAGGGGATGATAGTTTTGAATGCTGAGCTGTACTGGATAAAGAATTCTAAACAGTTCATGAACACTTCCTCAATATTCTTCTTTTGCAATATTTATTATTGTAGCTTATAGTAATTTGTTCTGTTTACACTGTAATGCTGCCACAAAACAACACACTTCACAACTTCTGTCAGTGATAATAAACCTGATTCTGATTCTGAAGTCGAGTTGATTGTCATTTGCACAAATCCATG
Organism: Mobula birostris; assembly: GCF_030028105.1. Taxonomy (NCBI): domain Eukaryota; kingdom Metazoa; phylum Chordata; class Chondrichthyes; order Myliobatiformes; family Myliobatidae; genus Mobula; species Mobula birostris. Next base: position 14,749,847 of record NC_092387.1, on the reverse strand, counting down.
TATGCACAGGTACAATGAAAACCTCACTTGCAGCAGCGTCATAGGCACAGAGTATCAAATAAGCATCATTCACTAGAAAAAACATAAATTATACATATTTTTCTATGAGAAGTATGCAGTCAGGCAGGTTTATTTTAATTCATATCATAGTGGGTGCAGACATCATGAGCCGAAAAACCTATTCCTGTGCTGTACGGCTCTGTTCTATCATGTTTAAGGCAGCAGGGAGAAATATGTAACTAGCCAAATCAAAACAACGTCCAGCTTCCTGGCACTAAAAGGGAAGGAAGAGTAATTTTTCCTGTCAATACCACTGAATGAAGAACTACACTATGTGTTTTATTGCAGAATTGTTAGGAACAGAGGGGCACAGAGGTCAAAGAATCAGGAAAAATGAACGGAATAAATCAAAAGCTGTAGAAAGAGAAATGTCAAATCCTAATTATTTACTGCTATCTTCTTGGATCTAACTCTGCCCATTGATGAAAGCAATGTTGCTGATCTTGACTTTCAGAAATCATTTAATTTAGTCCTTCATGAAAAAGAACTATAGTTAAAATGAAAGTTCATGGGATTGAGAAGTTTATAAATTGAGCAGTGAGTTGTATAGGCAATGGGTAGAAGGTGATTCTTTTATGCTGAAATGTATCTGATGAGACAAACTAACAATCCTGAGATCTCTCCAACTCCTAATGGCCTATGGCAGTAACATGTTTACATTTTACATGAAAAGAAATCAATCAATGGCAGTCACACCCTGACCCAAGACCGTTTGTGCCTCAGGTAGGACTATGCCTTCAGTGAAATATACAGATAATGGTAGATGAAGCCCAGTTAACTTGCTTGGGTATGATTTACCCTGTCCTCGAAATCCATACATAAATTCAATAAAAGCAATGAGAAATTTCGGTGAAGCTGTCTTGCCCTTTGATTAGGCTCTATCAACTATAATAATCTTTCTAATAGAGTTAAGTGTTATGATTTGTTCAATCACACCGATTAATATCCCCTTGGGATATTTTATTAAAGGTTCATTAAAAATATAAGTTGTTATTGGAAGAATGTGTAACCTGTTACAACGCTGTAGTTAGGCAAATTGTGTGGATGTGAGGAAAATACAGAGAGGAGAAAGGATTAGAAGGTATTACGGAAGCTGAATTTTTGTGGGACCAGTTTTGTCCTGCCACTCACATACTCTCCACCAGGGGTCACTAGTCAGTAATCAGAAACACGCAGCATGCGGATGGAGACGAAATAGGCTGCAGATGCTGGAAATGGAGCGACGCACGATCAATGGCAGGAACTCCGTGGGTCAAGCAGCATCATTTGGGGGCGGGGGTAAAGGGAGATTCTGGTGTTCCAGCTTATCTCCCTCCAGCAACTGTCTCCAACCATCACACGACACTTCCCCCACCTCCCTCCATCATACTTCCTTTTTTATCTGCTTCCGTCTATCATTAACCTGCCTGTCTCCGAACTCTATCCAGCTCGCCGACCTGGCGCAACCTGCCTTTATTTCTACATTGCGTGTTAGCCTCACTCCCGCAGAACGTGTTTCAATTGTCATTTCCTCCAATCTTCTAATTCTGACCTCTTGCACGTCTCCAGTTGTCTTAATAGTTCTACCACTGGCAGCCTTGTCTTCAGCTATAGTTGCCCTAAGCTATAAAATTCTTTCTGAGAACCCCACAGCCTCGCTACCTTCATATCTCTCTTTGAGCATATTTTGGCCTAGAGATTCGGCATCATATTTTTGATTCCCGCCATCGGATACTACTTTACATTTAAAGTAGTGTTCGAATGCATCTTTCACGACCTCAGGACAACCCGGAGCATTTTACTGTCCAAGAAATAGACTCAAATTCGAGGTAGGTCATGTTGCAATATAGAAAATTTAGCTTTCAATGTGCACTCAGGAAAATCGCACAATTACGGGCCTAAATGGATACGACAGCAAGGGAGAGAATCCCCCCCCCCACCGTTTTTGTTAACACAATTAATGCCCTGTCAAGACTTCAACGCTGCTTGTGAGAGTAAACGCTGTCCTCAATTAATGACTTATGGAAAGGCAGCAGCTCTAGTGTTGCAGCACTGTCTCAACCCCACGCCCCCAAAGTGACAGAAATATCACTTAGAGAGTCGAGACACGAGACTGAGATCTGCGGAAACAAGCAATCTACAGACGAAACAAAGGTCCGGCAGCATCTGTGCGGAAAATAAACTGTCGATATTTCGGGTCGTTTGTTCTTGTCTCCCTGTACTCCGCTATAAGGTGTGTTGTCTTTGGGGGGGAAATTCCTCCTCCCTCCGAGGACCTGGTGCAGGGTTTCGACCCGAAACGTCGGCAGTTCCCTTCCTCCTGCAAATGCCACTCGACCCACCGAGTTCCTCCAGCTGATTTGTCGATCCATTGGAGAGTTTTGGGCATTGAGCTTTCAGTGCGGCACTCTACACTGTAGGGTACTTTGATCACAGTCACAGCCGAAGTACGGGTTTGAAGTCCTCCCGGACCCCGTCTGCGCTCCCTAATGCTCTCCGGCTGGTTGGCAAGGCAGGGCCAGTCGGCGAATACTGTACTGAGCACAAAACTGGTCTCCGGGAGCTGTCCCTGCTGAAACTGCTACCGAGCCGGGAAAGGAGACTTTAAAACAAAAGACAACAGACTAAGGGAGGGAAAATGTAACCCTTCCCCTTCTAACCCAGACTCCACGGGGGGGGGGGGGAGACTGTACACACCAGAAGGGGGAAGAAAGCACCGAGCCACTCACCAGACACCGGCTGGTGCTTTTGAAATTCAATGCTGGCTGGGGATCCTTCTGCGTGGGATCACGCCGTGTAAATGCCCTAAATGAATACAGTAGAAGGAGCGCCCGGAACAGCTAGTGTGATGCATCTTTACAAGAGGAATGTCACTGGTTTAAGATGGGTAATAAGCAGACGATATTTACTGATGAACAACTAGACGCCTACCAGGTAAGAAGATGGAAAGGGAATCGCAGAAGATCGTGCACGAAGCGTGCTGGGCTCGGAGTCTTACTGTCGCCGTCTCAAAACTAACCATTTCAGTCTGAACACCTCGGCTGGTTGTTAAATTCGAGTCAAAATGTTTCTTCCCGAAGGGTTTACTTTTACGTGTGGCGTTCCTGTGGATTTGAGCGGTGTAGATTTATTTTTATGCTAATAGCAACATCAGTTAAACGTGTTTATTGCTGCCTCGTTTTCAATCGATCGGCTAAACAGAGGCAAAATTAAACTTGAAATTTATAACATCTATTCAAAAGTTTAAGGCGGGGCGGTGAAATTGTCTGATTTGAATGGGAAACTTCGTCCATTCGAAGTAATTTATAACATGTTAATTGTGTTTATATTTTCTCGACTCACAGTAGTTCAAACAACTTCATTAAATCCCCCCTGGGTTCTTACAGCTGTTCAGTATTGCGTACGACCGCGATTATTTCAGCCGAAACCGAGAGTCGGTATAGGGAACATGGAGAAGAACAATTTAATATTACATCTAAAACAATTTGAGCTTCCTGTATGCGGATATGTCCATGTAAGTTTAGTGATAAAACGTTGCAGTCCGCATTAGCCGCAGTGTCCTGCAGCCGAGTGGTTGTAAATCTCGCGTCAGTTTCACGTACTGAGTCAACCATGAGGTCCGTCTGTTTGGGCTAATCGAAGTGTAGATTGCTGTAAGAAAATGAAACTATTCATGTTAATACATAATTGAAAGAAAGTATGAATGGTTTTAACCCAGGGAACCACATGGAGTGCCAGAACACCCGATTAATTCTTCACTGCGTTATTCAGCAGAAGGGGAAACAAGGTGTTATGAAACCATGATACGATGTGCAGAATGTAAGATTAAAACCTCCAGTGAAGTGAGCTTCAGGGGAAATATTCCAGCAGCTAGTTGACTGATTTCTTACCAATGCAGGCTGTGCGTTTGGTAGAGTCTGTTTGGTTCTAGAACAGCTTCTGGTAACGTTCCACAGGGAAGACTGCTGAAAGCGTTTAGGATTCAGGGGAGAGTGAAAAACTGAATCCAATGGAGTCCCAGTGACAGGAAGTGAAGGTTGGCAGGTGTATTTGTGACTGAACGGCTGTTTCCAATGGGGTTACTCTGGGTTAAATACTAAGTATGTATCTATTAATAATTTAGGAATACGTAGAGGGCATGATGAAGTTTGGAACTGACACAAAACTTGGGGCTGACAGTGAGGAGGAAAATGTCAGACTGCAGGTACATAGAGGTGGTTTGCTCTCTTGAGCAGAAAAAATGGCAAATGGAATTTAATTCGGAGAAATGTGCGCTAATGTATTTGGGGAGATGGAACAAGAGGTCGTGGGAATTGATACTAAATATGAGGATAATGAGCAATGTGATACAGAGATAGATATGCTTTTCCACAGATTCTAAGGGTTTCAGCAGGTTGGGTTGATAATTTGGTAAAAGGACTTTCCATTATTACCCCAGGTATAGAATATAAATGCAGGGAGGTGAGACTAGATTTTTATATGATACTGGTTAAACCACAGCTTGGAAACTTTGTGTAGTTCTGTTCACCATATTATAGAACAGTTGCAACTTCTTTGGACAGGAGATTTACCAGGATGTTGAAAGAAAAATACAAAGGCATGCAGATGTTGGAATCTCACAGGAAAGAAAGACTGAAATAAATACAGAAAGGGCTCTCAACTATTAACTCTCTCCTTTCACAGACCCTCTTTGACTTGCTGAGTATTTCCAGCATTGTCTCTTTTACAGGGATGTTGCCAGGACTGAAAATGTTAGCTACGAGGAAAGATTGACCAATTTAGGGTTCTTTTTCTTGCAATAGAGGAGGTGGGATAGGTGGGGAGAGTAACACAATTGAATTTTATATCGATGTGAGCCTCCTATCATAAATAACTATATTTGTAGATGTATTTGATGGGACTCAACAGTGATTTTCACCTGGCGGGAAGTGGTGTGGGTAGTGCACTGGAACACTGTAAGGATGATGGAGGCTAAAATCTTCATCATACTTAAAAAGTACTTAGTTCATAGAATAACTCAGCACAGAGAATAGCACAGCCTTTCAACCCAACTTGTCCACGTCAACCAAGATGCCCATTTGCTGCTTTTGGCCCTTGTCCTTGTAAACCTTTCCCATCCATGTACCTGTCACTCTACCAGTCTCAGCCACTTCCAATGGCAGTGCAATCCATGTATGGGCCACATTTAAATCTTTCCCCTTTCATCTTAAAATCATGCCCTCTAGTTTTTGATCCCCTGTACCCAGGAAAAAATGCCTTATTTATTTATCTTACTTATGCCCTTAATGATTTTATTCATTAAATCATTTTATATGAAGAGGTGTCTCTAGGGGGACGGCATTTGACTAACTTGTGTCTGAGGAAGATGGTCAGGTTTACTGTTGAAATGGTGCAATCAGAATCTGTAAGTATGTGACTGTTAAAGGTCAAAGGAAGGTAAACATATTTTGTATAGTTCTGTAACATTTTCAGTAAAAGATTTATAAGAATACACAGTAATCTTTCACCAAGGATTTTCACAGTTTTGTAATCAAAATGTTCAGAGTAAAGGATGCAGTTCTCAACCCTACAGTTCACCTTTAATGTGACAGGGCTGAAGGCTTCCTTGTGAGCATAAATTTATGACAGTCAGATTTTATTAAATGCAGGAGCAGGCTTCAGGCACCAAGTAAACTATTCCTATATTATTTCATATTTATGTTTCTCTTTACCCACAAAGACAAATTATACCTTCAGAGTGATCTCTGCAGAAGCATAATTGTCATTTGTGCTTTGATGATTCTAAAGCTCAATTTCTAGTTAAGCATCAGGAATATCCAGGCCAAAAACCAACTGTCAACCATGTGTAAAAATATACAGCACCTGCCATCATTCTTGTTCATACACAATTCTGTAGCACACATGATGCCTGCAAATCTCAAATATACACAAATCTCAATAGTGTTTAATATACTATATCCTCAATGCAAATAAGCATAAATAGATTTTAGCAGCCTTCATGTCTGTAAGTATGCACAAATAAATATTGTAAAGAGACAAATTGTATGGAGAATCAGAAAGAAAGCTTTAACTTTTATTATTGAAAATGCATTTTGAACAAAATGGATTGCTCTATTGATTACTGTAAGTTTTTATTTGAAGTGATCCACAGGGAATTGATTACATCAAAAGTTGCTCAGATTACCTCAGAAACATGACAGCAAAATACCATTGCAATCTTGCAATACAGCTATTAATTTGTTTAAGCCTGTTTTAAATAATGAATTGTTTGTGATTTTATATTTTATGTTTACTTTCTGTGTGTTTGAAGCCTCCTAAAGAACCTGTTCTAGTACAGTGCAGTAATTTTGTTGTAGAGTCAGGTATGAGGCTTTGACGCTTGAACTGAAGTCAAAGATTCAAAGAACATGTATTATCAAAGTATGTACACAGCTGAGATTTGTCTTTCCACTGCCAGCCACGAAATGGAAACACCATGGGTTTAAGAAAACATCAAACACCCATCACGTGAAAAAAGGAACAACTTGTGCCAATGGTGAAAAGCAAGTGAACAGCACATAGAATATCAAACGTCAAACCAGCAGTCTAGTAGTATTCAGTTTAGATCAGTTCGGCGTTCTGCCACTAGCCCACTGCAAGTTGCAGGGCCATTCTTTGCCGAACTGCCCCAGTCCACATCGATCGTCCCAATCAGACCACTCAAAAACAGCAAAAAAAAAGTAACCAGAATCTCAACAGGAACCTCAAAGTCCCCCAAAATGAATCCACAACCTCACTTGCAACATGGATCTCAAGACTCCTGCATGTTCCTCTAACAGCAGCTAGCGAGGGGGAAAGGAAGACTAGTCAAACACAGTCAGACGACGTTGAACACTCCCGTCCTTGCTGACTTCATTTTGCTAGTGATTTTGGAAAATGATTATGTCAAACAAACTCTGCTACGGAAATTGTTTGAAAGCATGTGATAAAATTTGCTTTCAGTGCTTTCAAATGCAGTTGAGGTAGTGATTAGTTACACCAAGGACTGGGGCTGTGAATGGCCACTTGCTTATGTATCTTACCTTCTGGCCAAAAGAGAAAATTAATACCCAGGCTAAGAGAGAGGATTTGGTAGTTCCACTTAGAACTTCAAGGTTTCACCAGTTCTTGCTAAAAGAATCATTTACACTAACTCACTATCTACTGGCCACAAGCTCTATCTGTTCTGGGCCCATCTGCTATTCCTTTTATGGTGGCAGGCATAGAGGTGAGCCATCCTATTGTCTAAGTGTAACTATGATACTAGGTATAGAACATCCAAACCATATGGGCACACCTCTTTAGACTACTAAATGAACATGGAAAGCAAAATTTATAAACACAAGAGATTCTGCAGATGCTAGAAATTCAGAGCAAAACAGACACAATTCTGGAAAATCTCAGCAGGTCAGGCAGCATCTATGGAAATGAATAAAGAATGAATAATCAGCCGAGACCCTTCTTCAGGACTGGAAGGGAAGGGGAAAATAACAGAATACAAAGGTGGGGGGAGGTGAGGGAGGAGAAGGAAGATTAGCTAGGTGAGTATTGGTGAGGAATTCTTGTAGACCATTTCATTATAGTGCATAATAACAGTACTAAAAAAGAAGATTGTGTCAGTGAACACATTCCTAAAGTGAATTCAAAATTGTTCAGAACAACACACTATTTTTCTAAGAGTCAAGATTAGTATTTACTAGCCTAGGGCTGGAGGCTGCTCCAATATCTGGCGAATCTGCAAGTTTAACAAAAGTAAAGTCACACTGCTGTGACATCAGATATCTGTACTCAGTTAAATTCTTAAAATTGTAAAATCAATTTATATTTTCTTTGTAAAAGGGAGAAGCAGTCTAATATATAATAATGATGTTTAAAGGTTATTACCACTTTAAAATGTCTGTCATGCGACTATCTCCTTTTTGGGTTATAACAACGTGACTATAAAACATTCCACTGATGATCTACAAAGAGCCATTGTTATGTTATACACTTCATCTTTGAGTTTATCTTGCCAGGCTGAAGAAAAGCTTTTATCCCCTGGTATGATAAGGTAGACTCTTGACCTCACAATCTACCTTGTTATGATCTTGTGCCTTATTATTTACCTGCTCTGCACTTTCTCTGTAGCTGTTAAACTTTATTCTGCATTGTTATTGATTTACCTTGCTCTACCTCACTGTATTGTGTAATGATTTGATTTGTATGAACAATATTCAAGACAAGCTTTTCACTGTATTCCTGTACATGTGACAATAATAAACTGTTTCCAATTCCAATTCATCCCATACATGCTGTAGCAGACTTTGTTAAAGGTTAACAAACAACTGAACTCATATACATTACAACAGTGCTTTAACTTTAGGTGGAGTAACCTAGGTAAAAGGCTGAGGTCATGATGCACGATCCCAGCCAAAATGAACAGAGTTTAAGGAGATGAACAATCACGAACTGTGAATAAATGTTTTCAACCTACAAAGCCCAAAGGCAATTAGGGGCAGGAGATGGTGTATAATAGGAAGAGGTCAAGGGGTGGTAGAATTTTGCGTGTTTTTGAGGTACTTACATCCAAATATCTTCAGTCTTTTATGGTGTTCCTTGTGCCCACAAATTGTCTTTGTCCCTGTGTTACAGGGATCCTGCAACTGCAATTGTTTGAACATTGTTATTCAAAATATATCTGGATTCCTAGATGTAACAGGAGAGAAGGTGATTTTCCTGGTGTTTTATTATCATCTGTACTTTTAAAACTTATCTCACTGTGACCTGTTCTGGACAGTATATCTGTTTGAATATATTTCAAAGCATTATGACCTTTGTCCATGACCAATGATCAATGTACAGAAGCTGAAACTTAAATATTCTTATTTTAGATAAATAATGTGGGCTTGGAGCTTTCCTTGGAGCCTGATTGTTTACTCAGATTAATATCCAGGTAGATGCGTTCCTCACACGCATTCAACCAATGATGAACAAAATATTGTGTGTAACATAGGAATTGCTATTGCAAGAATTCAATATATTCCTTAGACCTCACAATCCCTTTAGGTATCAGGTCAAATTATTTATGTAATTGATTGGAAATAAATGGTAACTCTTTAGCCTTCTGCAACTTTTCAGTTGTATCTGAACTTTGAAATCCAATAATTTCTTTGACACAACAAGATTAGAAGTTACTGGAAAATATCCAGCATCTATGACTCGATTTCGCAGATTTCTGTTCTCTTTCAGTGCAGTATAACCCAGTTACTATTAAACATTAGTATATTTGCTTCATGGTAATCATAATTTAAGGGAATGTGAGATAAACATGAGTGAGAAGTAGAAAGTTGGTTTGGAAGGGTTAGATAAGGGTGGTTTTTGAGCATTGGTCATTTATTTCTGTGTTGATGATCTTTTATATTATCAATGAACTTTGTTGATGATTAGAAAATGTAGTACAGGCTAGATTTCTGAACATGTGCCCTGAGTTGACAACTAACCTGTCTGTAGTTTGTAAAGAAGGAGATGTTTCTGACCTTTTATGATTAAATGTTAAACTGAATCTGGCTCCAGTTTCAATGTGCAGTTTCAGTCCCCATTATTACTGCCTGGCTACTGAACTAGGTCTGTCTTACAGTCCCTGAGGTAACACAGTATCAAAGCATAATACATTGGTTCTGGAAAGGAAGAACATTCAAGGTCCAGAGAGAGGCAGTAGAATTTAATAATGAAATAGAATCTGAAGTAAAGGCTCATCTTGAAACACTAGATATTTTAAATAATCCTGCCCTAATATCTAGATTGACTTTTGTTTGCTTAATTAAAGTGCTTACCCCGATGGTCTCATGTTTCATTCTATAGAATTTCAGAGTCACTTAGTGTATAATGCTAATGATGATAAGTGTTTCAGTCCAACTAATTTCTGGAACTTTTAAAACACATGTAATTTTTCTTTGTGTTATGGTCAATTGATATCGATAGCTTAAAGCAAACAATATGATGGTGATTTGGCAGCCTGGAATTTTAAGTCTTGGGCCATCAGCAGATTGAAGAGAGGTAATCTACAATGACTCCTTAACTATTAGAGTCTTACCGTTATCTACAAGGTACACAACTGGAATGTGATGAAGAAGCTGCATTTGTCTGGGTGTCCAGAAATTTGACACCATCCAGGACAAATCATGCTGCTTGATTGGCAGTCTTTATACATCTCAACCCATGCACCTCTGTCACCAAGCTAGCATCAACAAAATTCTGTGCAACAACCCACCATTGCTTCTTCTGCAGTGTTTGTGTACAAGGACACCCTGCAAACTTACACTAAAAGCTGTTTGCAGAGCGACTTGAGTGTCCTTAAACATGAATCATCAGAAGTTAGTGCACTGGTACAGCAACTTACCGCAAGAGGATTTTAGTACAAATGGAAGGCTGTCTCGCTGTGGTCCTATAGGACAACCAGAATATTGTGTATAGATCGTAAGTTGGAAATGTGGCCACCCAGCAATGACACCGTAGCCCAACCAAGGGCAACAGGTAGTTAAACCAAACATTCAGGTTTCTTTACAAGATGCAATGATATTCCCACAAACTGAGTTCCACACGATAGTTGATGCCTGTAGGCGCACTGGAGCCAGCAAATCTATCCTGCCGGACTCCAAGCACTCATTCGTATATACAGGCTGTCTGTAAGTCCAGTATACATAACCTAGGGTGGACCTGCTTGTGATAGAGAGACTGCAACAAAAGTTCACCAGATTGATTCCTGCGATGAGGGTGCACTCGCCAGTCACCAATGCTGTGCGTAGTTGAATGCATCATGTGTATTTTGTGTGTACTCTCTGTTTATTGTGTGTGTGGTGTTCATTTTGTGTGCACTCGTTGTAAAATACTCCACACTGTTGGGAACAAATACCATAGAAACACTATTCATGTATTGCACACTGTATGTACTCTGTGTACATAAATAATGCACCTTGCAAACAGTCTGCACTCAAAATACACATCCTTCACACAGAACATAAACTGTACTTCATACAACAAAGCAAACACTATGCACTTAAAATGCTCATTGTGTGCAAAAAAAGCATAAACTGTGCACAGAAAATGCCCAGAATGTGTGTCTTGCTGAGAAAATATGTACAAAACCCCACCATGGGCAGAAAATGTGCTTGGCACATACAAAACAAAAATTCACACCATGAACAGAAATTATGGGCTGTGTGTGTGATAAGGGTGTGCAGAAAGTAGACCAATGTATGGATATTTCCAAAATGCTCACCATGAACAGAAGGCAGCTATTGCACACACTCTTCACGCAAAATAAATACTGTGCACATGATGCAAAGCAACAACTTTCACCTCATGGAAGATAGTGATTAGAAACCTGATTCTGATTAAAAATACAGTATATACTATAAAATAAGGCAGCATGCAAATATATCCTACATGCAAAACAAACACATTGCTCACAAAATCTGCATACACACATGAGGCAAACATCCTGTACACAAAATGATCGATATGCACACAAAATGTAGATCATGCACACAATGTACTATGGGCATACCAAACAAAACTATACACACAAGATGAATACAACATGTTCTCAATATCAACACTAGGCACACCCTAACAATGCTATGCACACAATATACAGGGAACTCAATAATGTTTGAATAGGTTTTAGCTAATATTTTTTTTAAATATGAAGAAAGAGGAATGATTTCACTTTGGGTGGTAGTTTTGAAGTGTTTTGCCCATTTATGTTAATATAGAAAATAGGTGCAGGAGTAGGCCGTTCGGCCCTTCGAGCCTGCACCGCCATTTATTATGATCATGGCTGATCATCCAAATCAGAACCCTGCCCCAGCCTTCCCTCCATACCCCCTGATCCCCATAGCCACAAGGGCCATATCTAACTCCCTCTTAAATATAGCCAATGAACTGGCCTCAACTGTTTCCTGTGGCAGAGAATTCCACAGATTCACCACTCTCTGTGTGAAGAAGTTTTTCCTAATCTCGGTCCTAAAAGACTTCCCCTTTATCCTCAAACTGTGACCCCTCGTTCTGGACTTCCCCAACATCAGGAACAATCTTCCTGCATCTAGCCTGTCCAATCCCTTTAGGACTTTATACGTTTCAATCAGATCCCTCCTCAATCTTCTAAATTCCAACGAGTACAAGCCCAGTTCATCCAGTCTTTCTTCATATGAAAGTCCTGCCATCCCAGGAATCAATCTGGTGAACCTTCTTTGTACTCCCTCTATGGCAAGGATGTCTTTCCTCAGATTAGGGGACCAAAACTGCACACAATACTCCAGGTGTGGTCTCACCAAGGCCTTGTACAACTGCAGTAGTACCTCCCTGTTCCTGTACTCGAATCCTCTTGCTATAAATGCCAGCATACCATTCGCCTTTTTCACCGCCTGCTGTACCTGCATGCCCACTTTCAATGACTGGTGTATAATGACACCCAGGTCTCGTTGCACCTCCCCTTTTCCTAATCGGCCACCATTCAGATAATAATCTGTTTTCCTATTTTTGCCACCAAAGTGGATAACTTCACACTTATCCACATTAAATTGCATCTGCCATGAATTTGCCCACTCACCCAACCTATCCAAGTCACTCTGCATCCTCTTAGCATCCTCCTCACAGCTAACACTGCCACCCAGCTTCGTGTCATCTGCAAACTTGGAGATGCTGCATTTAATTCCCTCATCCAAATCATTAATATATATTGTAAACAACTGGGGTCCCAGCACTGAGCCTTGCGGTACCCCACTAGTGTATAAAATGGACTAACTGAGGTAAATCAGGATATTGACTGAGGTGCTAAGATTGAATGATCAATTTCAGGCTGTTTGCTGTAACACTTAAAAGCGCCTGGAAGTTAGAGCATGCTTTAACTCATACCCTTTGGAGGTTGATGGTGTAAGCAAATCTCAGTGGATATTTCATCCCAGCAGTGAAAACCTCCAGGACTTTCTGTATTATTGTTTGCTATAGTTTGATAGAACATCTGAATAAAAGAGGAAGTTATATTTTGTGCCAAGAGTATTAAGCTAATCGCTCATTTCAGTTGACAAAGTATCGAAACCTCAACCACTGCATCATATCCTTCGATGAAATCAACTGCAGTAAACCTGAGACTTCAAAATCTTATTATTGGCGCTGGACTGTAGATATTGAGTGTCCATGGGGCTACTAGTGATGGTATAGGTTCCCACAATAGGTCCTGGGCTTATTGTGATAGCTCATTCCCTGTGACTGAACTAAAACTCTTGTCTTCTCTCTTTCAGGACTGCACCTTTTTTACCCGCAAAGAAATCCTTCGGTGAGTGACGACATCAGGGGGTTGAATTTGAGTTTTCTTGTCTGGCTGAGTTTCCATTTTGTCAAGCATGATGGTAATGAATGATTGCACAAACTTTCTGAATGAAAAATGCATCTTTCATGTCACCTTCATATGGGTAGCATCGAATCAGTGTTGGAATCTCTGCCTTGAATTTAGCGTTAGTGGATATAAATAATAATTCAAGGGAATTTAAGTTACCAAAATCTAATTTCAACTACATTAAGCTGACTATATTTTAGGAATTGGATTAGTCCTAGGGTCGAGGTTCTGAACTGGAAGAAGGCCAAATTTGAAGAAATGAGAAAGGATCTAAAAAGCGTGGATTGGGACAGGTTGTTCTCTGACAAAGGTGTGATCAGTAGGTGGGAAGCCTTCAAAGGAGAAATTTTGAGAGTGCAGAGTTTGTATGTTCCTGTCAGGATTAAAGGCAAAGTGAATAGGAATAAGGAACCTTGGTTCTCAAGGGATATTGCAACTCTGATAAAGAAGAAGAGGGAGTTGTATGACATGTATAGGAAACGGAGTAAATATGGTGCTTGAGGAGTATAAGAAGTGCAAGAAAATACATAAGAAAGAAATCTGGAGGGCTAAAAGAAGACATGAGGTTGCCTTGGCAGTCGAAGTGAAGGATAATCCAAAGAGCTTTTACAGGTATGTTAAGAGCAAAAGGATTGTAAGGGATAAAGTTAGTCCTCTTGAAGACCAGAGTGGTCGGCTATGTGCGGAACCAAAGGAAATGGGGGAGATCTTAAATAGTTTTTTTGCGTCTGTATTTACTAAGGAAACTGGCATGAAGTCTATGGAGTTAAGGGAAACAAGTAGTGAGATCATGGAAACTGTACCGATTGAAAAGGAGGAGGTGCTTGCTGTCTTGAGGAAAATTAAAGTGGATAAATCCCCGTACCTGACAGGGTGTTCCCTTGGACCTTGAAGGGGACTAGTGTTGAAATTGCAGGGGCCCTGGCAGAAATATTTAAAATGTCGCTGTCTACAGGTGAGGTGCTGGAGGATTGGAGAGTGGCTCATGTTGTTCCGTTGTTTAAAAAAGGATCGAAAAGTTTCGCAGGAAATTATAGGCTGGTAAGTTTAACGTCGGTAGTAGGTAAGTCATTGGAGGGAGTACTAAGAGACAGAATGTATAAGCATTTCGATAGACAGGGACTTATTAGGGAGAGTCAACATGGCTTTGTGCGTGGTAGGTCATGTCTGACCAATCTATTGGAGTTTTTCGACGAGGTTACCAGGAAAGTGGATGAAGGGAAGGCAGTGGATATTGTCTACATGGACTTCAGTAAGGCCTTTGACAAAGTCCCGCATGGGAGGTTAGTTAGGAAAATACAGTCGCTAGGTATACATGGAGAGGTGGTAAATTGGATTAGACATTGGCTCAATGGTAGAAGTCAAAGAGTGGTAGTAGAGAATTGCTTCTCTGAGTGGAGGCCTGTGACTAGTGGTGTGCCACAGGGATCAGTGCTGGGTCCATTGTTATTTGTCATCTATATCAATGATCTGGATGATAATGTGGTAAATTGGATCAGCAAATTTGCTGATGATACAAAGATTGGAGGTGTAGTAGACAGTGAGGAAGGTTTTCAGAGCCTGCAGAGGGACTTGGACCAGCTGGAAAAGTGGGCTGAAAAATGGCAGATGGAGTTTAATACAGACAAGTATGAGGTATTGCACGTTGGAAGGACAAACCAAGGTAGAACATACAGGGTTAATGGTAAGGCACTGAGGAGTGCAGTAGAACAGAGGGATCTGGGAATACAGATACAAAATTCCCTAAAAGTGTCGTCACAGGTAGATAGGGTCGTAAAGAGAGCTTTTGGTACATTGGCCTTTATTAATCAAAGTATTGAGTATAAGAGCTGGAATGTTATGATGAGGTTGTATGAGGCATTGGTGAGGCCGAATCTGGAGTATTGTGTTCAGTTTTGGTCACCAAATTACAGGAAGGATATTAATAAGGTTGAAAGAGTGCAGAGAAGGTTTACAAGGATGTTGCTGGGACTTGAGAAACTCAGTTACAGAGAAAGGTTGAATAGGTTAGGACTTTATTCCCTGGAGCGTAGAAGAATGAGGGGAGATTTGATAGAGGTATATAAAATTATGATGGGTATAGATAGAGTGAATGCAAGCAGGCTTTTTCCACTGAAGCAAGGGGAGAAAAAAACCAGAGGACATGGGTTAAGGGTGAGGGGGGAAAAGTTTAAAGGGAACATTAGGGCGGGCTTCTTCACACAGAGAGTGGTGGGAGTATGGAATGAGCTGCCAGACGAGGTGGTAAATGCGGGTTCTTTTTTAACATTTAAGAATAAATTGGACAGATACATGGATGGGAGGTGTATGGAGAGATATGGTCAGTGGGACTAGGCAGAAAACGGTTCGGCACAGCCAAGAAGGGCCAAAAGGCCTGTTTCTGTGCTGTGGTTTTTCTATGGTTTCTATGGTTTCTAATCTTTCTAACCATTGAAAGGAATGACTTTATTTACAAACGTACATAGCACCATAATTTCAGGCAACCGCAGTGATCAAATTCAGATCAAGTGTGAGCTTTGAGCAATTCTATTCAATTCTATTTCTGTATACTGTACATTCTAAAGAAATATTTTAATAATATTTAAAATTTTATTTATTACCTGCTTGTGGAGACTCATTGTGTACAAATTGGTTCTAGTATTCTCCACCTTACACCAGTGCCTGCCTTTAATCAACTACTGATTTATCCCGAAATTACGGTGCTGCATAAATAAGTCATCCTCTTCAATTGGTTACTACATTAGTTTTCACGCTTCAGTCAATATCTATGAGAAAATTGTTTGATGAAGCAGTTAGTAAACCATTTGTTTATTGGAGTGAACACAATTTTCATAGCCCTACTGAGATTGGAGATCCCTAGTTTCAACAGATATATAGCGTCATCAATAGCCCTTAATGCCACCTTGACAATAGTTCAGAATGGAAGTCTACTCAGTTGATTTAGGAAACAAACAATTCTCAAGAAAAGTAGTGTTCTCACACTCCTTCTGCTTCTGTGGACTCCTGGGAACAGCAAATGTGTGAGAAACTGCTCTGCTTTGGCCCTTGATGCAGCTCACAATTTTATTCCAAAGGTGAAGTTCTCCATCAGTGGAGAACCTATCTATACACGAACAAACAAAACTTCTTTTTGTTACATGTTAATTCTCTCATGCCATATTGTCAATTATTATAGCACACAAGATTTAGTTAAGCTTATTAACATATGAACTATTACCATACTAGTGGCTTAACGATATTCACATCTTATGCAGGATTAATAAATACAATATAATTTATAATTTTAAAAATTCTAAACTGCTTACAAAGCTCTTGCCATCTTTGGCTTCACACCACATACTGGAGGGGTGTTGTACACGTCTGGAAACAGAAAAGCCACTTCTACATTCGGACGCACAGCCTGTAGGTATTCATGTAGCCTGGGATATTATTCATGTTCTTTGATGCCAAGTACTATTCCATTTCATGCAGAAAACAACAATGCAGCCAGTTCTTAAAAAGCATTGGTGATTCACGTACATCAATTAGCTCTCATAAACGTTGGTAGCAAAAATTATTTTTGACTTTAAGCACACAGCTTTTTTTGGATAAAGGAGTATAGACTTTACCTTAAAATACCCTGTTGAATTTCCACAGGTGAGAAAGATTAATTGATCTTTTGCAACCTTGAAACTCAGGGCATATTTCTAATTTTTTTCAGAAAAAACTGTTTCCTTTGGTATTGACTTTCAAAATGTGCCAGTTTCATCTACATTAGAAACTGGCTGTGAGTTGTGACCTTTCTGCTTAATAGGTTTGGCCCGCTGCTCTGTCGTGTCGGCACAGCTTTTCCATCCAGTTTAACGTTATGCAGCACTGGTTCTCTAAGAATTTCTCAAACTAACCTTTGAAGCACAAAGGAAAAACATTCAAGCTTTTAGAAGAACCTGTCTGCATCTGGGCACTTGATCCAAAATGTTGACTGCCCATTTCTCTCTACAGACACTGCCTGACTCACTGAGTTCCTCCAGCACCTGCAATTTTTTGCATCTCCAAGCGATTAAAGCAGTTTATTTAACTGCTCTGCTGTGTTCTTTCCTGAAGTTGGCATAGCTCCCCGTTTTAAGTGATTATACAATTGCTTTTTTTCTCAAATTATTGCTCATCTATGCAGGTTCTTTTCTCTGTTTGAGTTTTTTCATCATTTGTATGAATGCCTCACTAATATCGAACATTAGTTGAGTATTGTTTGGTAAATCTGTAGAAATACTTGTTCTAATTTTTGCCTCCTTTTCCTGGTCTACAGGCTCAAGTGTCTCATTGTACCTTAAGGAGCCTGTTCAACCTTTCCATTTTCTGTGTTCAAGTCAATGTCTTCTTATGCTTCTTCACAGTTGTCGTGTCACTTTTTGAATCAATTTCATGTAATTTTCTCCTTAAGGTCATAGTGAACACTTACTATAGGAGATAGAGTGTGGTTAAAGACACATGGGCCACAATGTTTATAAGACAATATCCCATAGTAACTGGATGGAGAGGCAGCTGAGTGGCTTGTGTATTCTAGCCACATTTGTGCAATCTTGGCCACCACACTGTACCCTGTAAAGGGGAAATCATCAATATATAAAAATAAAGCATCACAATTTATTGCTCGTACATGAATGAAATTATGCCAAAAGGTACTACTGCTTAGTACTACTAAATGGGGAGAGAATTCAAAGTTCTGAGATGCAATGGGACTTGGGAGTCCTCGTGCAGGATACCTTAAGGTTAACCTCCAGGTTGAGTCGGTGGTGAAGAAGGCAAATGCAATGTTGGCATTTATTTCTAGAGGAATAGAGTATAGGAGCAGGGATATGATGTTGAGGCTCTATAAGGCACTGGTAAGAATTCACTTGGAGTACTGTGGGCAGTTTTGGGCTCCTTATTTAAGAAAGGATGTGCTGACATTGGAGAGGGTTCAGAGAAGATTCACTAGAATGATTCCGGAAATGAGAGGGTTAACATATGAGGAATGTTTGTCCGCTCTTGGACTATACTCCTTGGAGTTTAGAAGAATGAGGGGGGATATTATAGAAACATTTTGAATGTTGAAAGGCATGGACAGAGTGGACTTGGCAAAATTGTTTCCCATGGTGGGGGAGTCTAGTACGAGAGGGCATGACTTAAGCATTGAAGGGTGCCCACTCAAGACAGAGATGCAAAGAAACTTTTTTAGTCAGAGGGTGGTGAATCTGTGGAATTTGTTGCCATGGGCAGCAGTGGAGGCCAAGTCATTGGGTGTATTTAAGGCAGAGATTGATAGTATCTGAGTAGCCAGGGCATCAAAGGTTATGGTGAGAAGGTGGGGCAGTGGGACTAAATGGGAGAATGGATCAGCTCATGATAAAATGGTGGAGCAGACTCCATGGGCGGAATGGCCGACTTCTGCTCCTTTGTCTTATGGTCTTACTGTATGTAGATCAAGGTCTGTCTCAACTAATTTATTTATATTTCTCTTTTTGATAAAATCCTTGATTATCCATTGTTTACACTTTTAACCATTATATTAATCACAATATATTTCTGTTTCCTTATGCTCCATGGCTGTTTTGTCTCGCCTCTGCCTCTAAGCGACTTGTGTTTATTTTTATTTAGCTTTTTCTTTGCAAATATATTTGAAAGATTGACACTTAGTGTTTTGCTCTTCTTTCTACCTTTGAGGCATCTCATCTGAAAGCTGGTGCCTCCAAGGCTGCTGTACTCATTCAGCACTAACCTGTTGTATCATGAGATCTGTAGACAAACCCCACCGCACTGGACTAAGCTGCTCTGTCTTGATTGCCACTTGAGGTGCTTATCTGTGCACTCTGTGTGTAGTTACATGCAGCTCAATGAGGCGTATACTGTGAGCTCCCGTACAGTATATCAGCCTATTGGCATAAATCCTCCCTGCCATGTTCTATAATACATCACTTCTTATCTTTGCTGCATCTTGTCGGATAAATCCTCAACTGCATTCAGAAGGTGGCCAGAAATCTGCCCTGGCAGACGATGGTGGGACAAGTGTAGAGGGTGCTGTTTAATGTGTGAACTCATTTTTATGTTTCTGCATTTTCATATGAACAGAACCTTAATCTGCGAGATCCTCTTAACAAACATTTGCATGGAGTAGGAAGTCATATTTGTCACTAATGCTTAAAGAGCCAAAGCTGATATTTATGCTCACAGTCCGTTCTTGTGATTTATTTCACAAACAAGAGAAAATCTGCAGATGCTGGAAATCTGAGCAACACCCACAGAATGCTAGAGGAACTCAGCAGGCCAGGCAGCATCTATGGAAAAGAGTACAGTTGATGTTTGGGCTGAGACGCTTCGTCAGGACTGCTGAAGCGTCTTGGCCTGAGGTGTCGACTGTACTTTTTTTCATAGATGCTGCCTGGCCTGCTGAGTTCCTCCAGCATTTTGTGTGTGTTGCCTGATTTATTTCTCGTTTTTGCACTTTTATACCTGTTCTCTTTTGATTGATCTCTCTTCCATTTTCCCTCTCTTATTTTCTTGTGTTTGTTCTCACTCTATTCTTACACCTTTTCTCGCTCCATCGCTCTCTGATTTACTCCTCTCTCCCTTGTTTTTAAATGTTATTTTCTCTTTCTTTCTCTTCTACTCTGTCTCATTCTTTCTAATTCTCTCTCTCTCTTTCTCCCGCTCATCCTTTCCCCATTATCTTTCCCATTTTCCCGTTTCACTTCTTTTGTTGTCACCTACCTGTCAATAGATGACCAGTTACATATCCCACATTTTGATGGTCTCAGATAAATTTCCAATTGCCTTTTATTTTAAGCACTGTGACCATAAATGCATTCTAAATATGGTCTCACTAATCCCCAATGTAAATGAAGTAAAATTTCCCTACTTTTACGTGCAATTCCCCTCAGAGTAAATATTATATTCATCTTTCTAATTACAGACTAGTCTTTTGCAAATCAAGAGTGAGGACACCAAGATCGTTCTGTGTCTCAAAATCTCTCACCACTTAGATATTATGTATTTTTATTATTTTAGCTAAGATGATCAATTGTCCATTTTCCCATATTAGATAGATCTTTGCCATTTACTGAACCCATTATAGCTAAGTATCTTCTTATGTCATTTTCATAATTTACTGCCCTATTTCCTGTAATCACACAACTCATTTCGGATTTCCATAGCTATAGAGTTTTTACATTAGTTCAAGTGATGCAGCTATGAGGCATTAAACTGTGGCCCCCACAGACCTCCAAGTTCAGTGTGGGATTACATGAGGAGCAGCAGAGTTTCCCGATTCCTGGCCAACTTTCATCCATCAATTCGAAACAGATTTTTTGGTTATATTGGAAGGAGTTTGTTTTGCACTAATTGGCTGCATTGTTTCAACATCCCAATTCCTCTGAGATTCTGAAAAGTTCTCACTCACTCTCTTTTTAGAGGAAGCAAAGATCTTCCTACATCAACAGTATAAACTTGATGCAACCTTTTGGTCTCCATATTGTGTAGGGGTTGTGAAGGCACTGGAGAGAGTTCAGAGAAGGGCGATTAGGCTCATTCCAGGTCTGTAAGGTAAGAGCTATGAAGGGAGATTGAAAGAATTAAATCTTTTTAGCCTAAGTAGATGTAGCTTGAGAGGAGACATGATAGAAATGTTCAGAATCATTAAGGGTATAAATAAGGTCGATGCCAGCAGCTACTTCAAAATTAATCCATCATCAAGGACACAGGGCCACAGTTGAAGGGAGATTTCAGACTACATCAGAAAGCATTTCTTTACATAGCGAGTTGTGGACACATGGAACAAACCACCTTGTTGGGAGTTGAGAGTAGTACCTTAGAGACTTTCAAATCTAAACTTAATAATTATTTCAACACTATGTGAAGAGGAATTTGGCAAGCTTTGTTGGGCCAAATGGCCTGTTCTTGTCAAAAACTTGCTAAGGTTCTAATATTCCAGCTGCTTTTTTGAGCTCAAGCTAATCTAGGGTGAGCTTGGGTTTGTGACAACTGACAGCTCCAGTGTTGTTCTCGGCTACTCTCTCTACCCACAGTCAGCAGTCTCTGAGTTCCTCAACTCCACATCACAGGCATAATTATCCCCCCACTCATACTATGAGAGTGACTGAGTGTAAAGAGCCAAGCAATTTCAGATAAAGCTGGAAATGTCCCTGCTTTCAGCTGTAGACATGGTCACAATGCTTGACACAGGGTCAGCAAGAAGATTCCCAAACAAGGAGCTGGGAAATCTGCAGCAGAATTGCTTTTACCCACATAGGAGGTCTTCCCATATGATTTATGTTTCGCCAGCTCCTACCTGAGGAAGGCTGTCATTGGTAGAGGTTGAGGGAAGGCTCGAACATAGCATGAGAGGTTAGACTGAAAGGCCTGTTAAATCCTATATGGAGTCCTTTGTTTGAAGCAAATTAATCTCCACCACAGGGTGGAGAAGCGACGCCTTAAGTTCGGTCCGGGTAGCCTCCAACCTGATGGCATGAATATCGATTTCTCCATCTGATACAAAAATTCTTTCCCCTCCCCTCTTCTTCTGTCCTCTTACCTCTTCTCACCTGCCTATCACTTCCCCCCGGACCCTTTCTTCTTCTCTTTCTCCTATGTTCCATTCTTCTCTCCTATCAGATTCCTTCCTCTCCAGCCCTTTTCCTTTCCCACCTGTCTGGCTTCATCTATCACCTTCTAGCTATCTTCCCTCCCCCCACCCCCACAACCTTCTTATTCTGGCATCTTCCCCTCCCCTTCCTTTCCAGACTTGAAGAAGGTCTCAGCCCGAATCGTTGACTGTTTGTTCATTTCAATGGATGCTGCCTGACCTGCTGAGTTCCACCAGAATTTTGCTTCTGTTGCTTTGGATCTCCAGCATCTGCAGAATTTCTTGTGTTAAATCTTCACCAAGTTGTATTCAGCATTAACACCTGCCACGCACACTGATGGACATGCCTGATATTTTGCACTTGGTGTATTAAGCAAGGCATGTCACATTGAATGCTGAGAGTAAGGTCAAAGGTTATACTTGGAACATAACTATAACTCCTTGCCTGCTCTCCACCCTCCGGGCTCCCCTCCCCCCTTCTCTTTCTCCCCAGGCTTCCCGTCCCATGATCCTCTCCCTTCTCCAGCTCTTAGATCCACCCCTCCCCTCCTGTCTTCTCCTATCATTTCAGATCTCCCCCTCCCCCTCTCACTTTCAAATCTCTTACTATCTCTTCTTTCAGTTAGTCCTGACAAAGGGTCTCGGCCCAAAATGTCAACTGTACCTCTTCCTATAGATGCTGCCTGGCCTGCTGCATTCACCAGCATTTTTTGTGTATATTACTTGGAACATTCCTCCAGCTTTTTGTCAGAAGAACATAATTATGGGATATATAAGTATACCATTTGTTCCTTTGTGTTTGCTCAGCCATCAGTAAGATCATGGCTGATCTTTCCTATCAGGACCACATTCCTGTTTTAACCTTATATTCCTTAATTTATTTAATATCAAAAATATTAAACTTTGTCTTGAATACCTCCACAGCTTTGTTAGATAGAGAATTGCAAAGATTAACAATGCTCTAGACTAAAAAAATTCTTCTCACCTGTCTTCCAACTTTGAGATGGTGATGACTGTTTCGTGATACTCAACAGTTGCCAACAACTGATGAATCCAGCCCTTCTGTGGAGTGGTCAAGAAGTCCATAGGCAAATGTTGCTCGAACATTGTGCCCCACTTTCCTTGTAATTTCGCCTTCATAAAGTAAAGGATTGCGTTTCTTCTTTTCATTCCATTACTTCAGCATACTCTACTTGTCTTTATGGAAAATGAGGTAGTTTATCTTGAAGTGGAGTCACCAGTAGAAATTGTGGCAATTTTCACACAGCAAACTTCTAAAATCAGCAGTGTGAGATTGACAGACAATCTCTTTTTGTCTTCTCAGTTGAGTATGAATATTGGGTAGGGTTCCAGGGAGAACTCCCTTGTTTTCTTTTTCTCACAATAGTTCCAAATTAAGAAAACCACTGATCCATGAGACTGACATGGATGTGAGGAAGAGCAAGACCACAGGGAGGAAATGGGAAAGCAGAACGGTAAATAGTGCACGAAAGCCTTCCCCCTTTGAAACAGCTTTAGAACAGACAAAACAATGCCTCTGTTTACCTTAGCTAATTAGTGATGTGAAAATGGAATTCTTGAAAGGAAATTAACTAAATATTTAATTATAGTGCGTTATCAATGGCAAAATTAGCCAACAATGTAGGAAAGAAGAGAAGTGGCTGGAACATAAGTATAACAAGATAAGAAAGAGAAGAAGGAGTACACCATCTGGCTGTTCAAGCCACTCGTCTACATCAGCTGACCTTTCTCTTCAGTGCCACTTTCAGCTCTACCCTCTTATGTCTTCTCTGAATGCCCACAAAGCGAACAGTTTCTGTTCTAAATAGACATAATGCAGAAGCTCCCAAAGCTGCCCTGTGTAGACGATTCTAAAGATTCACCACCTCTGATTGAAAAAGATTTTCCTCCTCTCAATCCCAAATGGCAGAATCAGCTTTATTGTTACTGACGTATGTTGTGAAAATTGTTGCTTGTTGGTACACTAATAAAGCTAATAAGTGAGCAGTGGAAGTGATGGCTTCAGCTTTGAATGAAAGGGGAAATTGTCTCCACCACACAATTACTCTTCTTATTTACAGTATGTATATTGTGTTCCTTTCAATCAATGCAAGGTTATGTTTTCATAAACAAAGCAGTGCTTTAGGATTTGAGATGAATCAATAAAGAAGCAATCTTTGACCTCACAAGGCTGAGCCAGTGAGAAAGTTGATACATGAAGATCTCATGTGTTCCCAGTACAACCCCAGGAAATGTCTTGTAATAACACAGAGATAAAGTAAACAATCTTGAAGTGTTTGAATTGAAGTTCAAAGTAAATTTATTATCAAAGTACATAATATCTCACCATATAAAACCCTGAGATTCATTCCCTTGCAGGCATTCTCAATAAATCTATAGATTAATAACCATAACAGAATCAATGAAAGACTGCACCAACTTGCCTGTTCAACCAGTTTGTAATAGACAACAAACAATGCAAATGCAAAAAGAAAGAGATAATAGTAGTAAATAATTAAGCAATAAATGTCGAGAACATGAGATGAAGAGCCCTTGAAAGTGAATTCATAGGTTGAAAAGATATTTCAATGAGGGGGCTAGTGAAGTTGAGTGAAATTATCCCCTTTGGTTCAAGAGCCTTACAGTTGAGGGGTAGTAATTGTTCCTGAGCCTGGTGATGTGAGTCGTGAGGCTCCTGAACTCTCTCCCTGATGGCAGCAGCGAGAAGAGAGCATGACCTGTGTGGTGGTGGTCCCTAATGATGGATGCTGCTTTCTTGAGACAACATTTCATGTAGATGTGCTGAACAGTGGGGAGGGCTTTAACCATGAAGGACTGGGCTGTATCCACTACTTTTTGTGGATATTCCATTCAAGGGCATTGGTGTTTCCATACCAGGCTGTGATGCAGCCAGTCAATATACTCTCCACCTCACATTTATAGAAATTTGTCAAGGTTTTAGATGTCAGGCCAAATCTTCACAAATTCCTAAGGAAGTAGAGGTGCTGCTGTGTCCTCAAAAATGATAACACTGAGGAATTTAAAGTTGCTGACCTTCTCTGATCCTCCAATAAATACTGGATCATGGACCTGTAGTTTCCTTCTCCTGAAGTCAATAATCAGCTCCTTGGTCTTCCTGACGCTGAGTAAGGGGTTATTGTTATGGCACCACTTAGCCAGATTTGCAATCTCCCTTCTATATATTGATTCATTACCACGTTTGATTCAGCTTATGACTGTGGTGCCTTCATGGCATTGGAGCTGTGCTTAGCCACCCAGTCATTAAGTGTAAAGCATGTAGAGCAGGGGGCTAAACACACAGCATTGTGGTGTATCTGTGCTGATGGAGATTGTGAAGGAGATGTTGTTGCCAATCTGAACTGACTAGGATATGCAAGTGAGGAAATCTAGGATACAATTGTACAAGGGAGTATTGAGGCCAAGATCTTAAAGCTTATTGATTAGTTTTGAGGGGATGATGATATTGAATGCTGAGCTGTAGTCGATAAAGAGTATTCTGAAATATGCGTCTTTGCTGTCCAAATGTTTCAGAGTTGAGTGCAGAGCCAATGGAATGACATCTGCTGCGGACCTGTTGCTCTTGTAGGTAAATTGGAGTGTATCTAAGTTGCTTCTCGGCAGGAGATGATACGTTTCATCACTGTGGATGGAAGTTGCTACTGGATGATAGTCACTGAGACAGTTCACCACATTTTTCTTCGGCACTGGAATTATAGAAGCCTGCTTGAAGCAGATAGGTACCTCAGACTGCCGAAGCAAGAGGTTAAAGAATTCAGTGAACACTCCAGCACAGGTCTTCACGACTTGGCCAGGTACCCTCCAACCTGATGGCATGAAGATCGACTTCTCTAACTTCTGCTAATGCCCCACCTCCCCCTCGTACTCCATCTGTTACTTATTTTTATACACACATTCTTTCTCTCACTCTCCTATTTCTCCCTCTGTCCCTCTGAATATACCCCTTGCCCATCCTCTGGGTCCCCCCACCCCCGTCTTTCTTCCCGGACCTCCTGTCCCATGATCCTCTCGATCCCTTTTGCCAATCACCTGTCCAGCTCTTGGCTCCATCCCTCCCCCTCCTGTCTTCTCCTATCATTTTGGATCTCCCCCTCCCCATCCAACTTTCAAATCCTTTACTCACTCTTCCTTCAGTTAGTCCTGATGAAGGGTCTCGGCCTGAAACGTCGACTGCACCTCTTCCTAGAGATGCTGCCTGGCCTGCTGCGTTCACCAGCAACTTTTCTGTGTGTTGCTTGAATTTCCAGCATCTGCAGAATTCCTGTTGTTTGCTGTAGAGAGAATGCCAGATTTTACCCTCGGGATGGGAAAGTGTTTACTGAGTAACTGCCCCCATTTTAAATCACACTATCAGAGACTTTCCCTGGTTCCACACATTCCTCAACTTCTTTCCAACTGAAAACTAATTTGTTCTTTTCCCTCAGTTCTGACGAGAAATCTCAGACCCAGAATGTTAATAATTTTTCCATTCACAGATGTTACCTAACCTGTTGTGAGTTTCCAATACTTCGTGTTTTTAACGAGAAAACTTGAGCGGGTAAAGGTAAGTTCAGACCATGGGGATAAATTAGCTAAAGCCAGAAAGTTGGCACAGAAATAGTGGGTCATACCACTCCTCCTGTAACCCCTGCTTCTTTGAACATTTTACCTGAAGATTTCAATGAAATGGAGACAATTACGAGAAGAATTATTTGCCCTTTTCTGAAATTTCAGTGCCATTTTCTTGAATTTAAATCCTCCAACAATAAAGTCAGTGTCTTGCACTGTAGAAAAAAAAATAACCAAGGACCTGCAGAATAAACTGAAGAAATTTACTGGAACGCTTAAAACTTATTTCTTAGGATATGGGTGTTGTGGGAAGGCTGGCGTTTATTGCCCAGCAAGTGACCTGTGATCTTTTCACTTGAAGCAGATTGCCAACTGGGGTTAACGAGTTTGTGATCAGTTGCCAATATCTGAATAATAAAGCTGAATTTGGCTTAGGCACGTGATGGATTGAAACTGGGACCCGTGTCATCTCCCTTGCCCAATCAGGCAACTGCAGCAGAATTGTGAGATGATCCAATCTCACTTAGAGGTTGCTGGTCGAGCAGCAGATCATTCAGCTAGATTTCTCGTTAGGTACAGAAAGCTCTGATCTGGTAAATACTTTGATTAATACATCAATGTAATTATAATTAACTTTTTTAGATGTTAGGCAATACAATACATTTTCCAGTGGATCAGGTAAGTTTAAATGAAGCATGGGGTGTGGGAGCCCGATAAGTAGAATGGGAGTGTGGGAACCAGCATCTCGGTCAGTGGAATATGAGCGTGGGAATAGGGAACATGCTGAATGAATTGCAACACAGGGACCAATGGCCTGGGATGTGGAAAACACTTGTGGGAACTGAGACACTCATAAGTGGAAAGGGAGCACAATAGATACTACCTGGTAAGCTAGATGCCAAACCATTGGGATTTCTAATTGGCCAGACAGAATTTCACTGTATTATTGTGTTAACAGATCAGCCATTATCTAATAGTGTGCGGAACAAGCTGCAGATGTGGAGACAATTGCCCACATGCCTATTTCTTGATCTTCAATGGCTTTTCTTCAGCAGTGATGTCTCCGATCTTGGCATTCTTTTGGAGATCTTTGGGTGGTGATTAGACAGTTATCAACGGATGGGACCCTGGGGATGGATGCTTTAAAAAGACTGACATACTAACCCACCCTACTACCTCAGTATGACCTCTTAATTATCAGCTTGTGTCCCTTTTCCCGGAGAACCACTGGTCTGCAGGTGGAACGTTGTAATTTTCTATTTCCTGTTCACTTGTCCCAAATCAAGCCTTGACTTATTGACATTTTGCTGGATCCTGTGCACACACTCTGATTAGCCTGGCTGCTTTGTTCGCTTTGACCTGGATGTGCCTGAGCATCTGAAGCTCATCAATCAAAGGAAACAATGAAGTATTGATTCAGGTTGCACCTCATTTCAATGCAAATGGCCTCCTGGTCTGTAAGACTGATGGGATCTGCCAAACCATCAACTCCGACCAATCTTTCGGGAATTCCATCTGACAGCCAGAGTTTATAAATGCCTCATGGAGTGTATGAAAAGCTACATAAACCAGGACACACAGAGCTGTGTGACAACGGAATCTAGTTTGTAATCAATAGAATCTTGGCGGAGGTGGATGCATAATCATAATGTGCAGTGAGCACTGCAAAAGCAAAGAATTTATTATTCTGTCCAGGGAAGTCTCATCATCTAAGACCATTTCTTTTGGCAATAGCCCCTGTTTCTGTGGTACCTTTTAACTTAGGACCTATGGTTGTTTGTTATTCATTATTTCAGGTCATATCTGTTGCCAGGGAAAGAATAGGAAAAGGCAAATCCCAGGCTAAGTCTCTTCATCTTTGGCTATGTTCCTAGCACATCTCTCCTGCAGCCATCCATTCCTGGGTCTATTTTGGTCAGCTCACAGCTTCAGTCTGAAAATGTTAAAGAGCAGACCAATGAGCATAAAGGCAAGGTACCTCAGCAAGTATCTTTTGTCCCTCAGCTGGGTGGGGTAGATGACACAGGAGTTATAAAATCCAACTCTGCTCTTCGCTTCAGCAGCACTGACACCCCCCCCCCCCAAAGCATATAAAGCCCACCCAAAGTCAGTCTGTCTCAAGATCGCTTACTTCCATGAAGTAATGAGGCAATGCAGGAAGCACAGGGCCAATCTGTACACTGCAGTATCTCACAAATATCTAGGTAAAATATCACCAGATAATCACTGTTTTAAAATCTGGGTTGGATAGAAGACCTCATCAGTTCTTGTTTGAAATGGTTTCAGTATGTCCACCTGAAAAACCTTGGTTTAGGTTTCATCCAGGAGAGGTAGTCTTTGAGCACTCCATTGAAGTATCAGGTTTGGTTAAGTTACCAAGCCTACGGGAATTCTGAGGACCCTTTGCGCACACATTTATCTCATTAGTCCAGTTGCTATTCATCTAATAGCCTGGAGAAATGCTCTTGCTGTCTGATGTAGACGCTAATGACTGCAGTGTGTTCCATCACCCTTCTGGGAAGCAGATCCATTCCCATGTACTGCGCTGAGCATAACACAAGTCCTCAAACTGTGAAGTTGAAAACGTAAACAGGGAGAATGTTAGGATACATCAAATTATTAAATTTTGTAAGTTACACATTATAGAAAATTTGTCACTCTTGCCGTGTCAACTGGCTCGCCATTTGACTTTCAGTTTTCTATTCTGAGTACCTCTGACCTTGTCTTCTTTTAACCAGACTGGACCTTAACTGCCAAGGTTGAGAGAATGGAACTGCCCGAGTGCAATGGCTTTCCCAATTTAAAAACTCTCCTGCACAGATCCTCTGTCATCGTTGGATATGACAACCAATCAATCAGTCATAGTTCATGCATTCAGACACTGCTCCTTTCACTTTGACAAGAACAAGTTCAACTTTTGAACTCGCTTACTTTGAGGGATGGACAACTGCTCCAAGCTTTCAATAAGTACATTTAATGTCAGAGAAATATATACAATATACATCCTGAAATTCTTTTATTTCACAAACATTCATGAAAACAGAGGAGTGCCCCAAAGAATGAATGACGGAGAAATGTTAGAATCCCAGCTCACCCCTCCCACACATAAGCAGCAGCAGGTTAACTCCTAGAAATCAAGAGCTACCTTCTGAAAACAAGGTTTGTTAGATTCAAACCAGCATCTTAGACTTTGCATATTTTCAGTCGATAATTTCCCATAGTTTACAAATATGTTTGTACATAAATCTAATTCTTGAGGCCTATATTAATGCTTTATAATTTACCACATTCACAGTCTGATTTTAGTTTCAATGGACCTGCAATTCACATGGAATAAAATACATATATCAAGGGAAAATGGCTTGGTGACTGAGAGATGGCTGGAGTACACCAAGCTCACCAAATATACATCATTAAATGGAATTTGACAAAGTTCAGCTCTTATTTACTTCAATGAATTGGTCTTGAGCCAACATGATTAGAATTTGGTGATCCTGTCAATTTTGATTGTCAAGCAGAACTGATGCAAAGTGGAAGTATTTGGATATAATAGATTGGTAGTTTTTTGTAAGAAGATGTAAATTGTCCCATGATTAGATTAGAATTAAATTGATGGACTTCTGGGCTGCAGTGCTTGAAGGCCTGGTAGGGCATGTTCTGCACTGTATCTCTAATAAATAAATAAATTCTTTAATTATTATATTTAATTAAAAAGTGAGGAATACCCAGGCGGTTCTTTTCTTCCTTTTTTTTTTCTTTCTTTCTTTTTAGGTAGGACTTTATATGGGGGGGGGAGGGTAGGTTCTTTTTTTCATGTATTCCTTTTGAAAATTCAATAAAAATTATATTATAAAAAAAAAGTGAGGTAGTGTTCATGGGTTCAATGTCCATTTTGGAATTGGATGGGGGAGGGGAAGAAACTGTTCCTGAATTGCTGAGTTATTGCCTTCAGGCTTCTGCACCTCCTTCCCAATGGTAACAATGAGAAGAGAGTACGTCCTGGGTAATGGAGGTCCTTTATAATGGACGCCACCTTTCTGAGGCATTGCGCCTTGGAGATGTCTTGGATACTACGGTGGCTAGTACCCAAGATGGAGCTGACTAATTTTACAACTTTCTGTAGCTTCTTTCAATCCTGTGCAGTAGCCCATCACCACCCCCCCCCGCCATACCAGGCAGTAATGCAGCCTTTCAGAATGTTCTCCATGGTACATCTTCTCAAACTCCTGATGAAATGTAGCTGCTGTCTTGCCTTCTTTATAGCTGCAACAATATGTTGGGGCCAGGTTAAATCCTTAGAGATCTTGACACCTAGGAATTTGAAATTGCTCACTCTCTCCACTTCTGATCCCTTTTTGAGGAATGGTTTGTGTTCCTTCATCTTACCCTTCCTGAAGTCCACAATCAGCTCTTTGGTTGTTGCTACAACACCACTCCACTAGTTGGCATATCTCGCTCCTGTACACCCTCTCATCCCCATCTGAGATTCTACCACCAATGGTTGTATCATCAGCAAATTTGAGTTATACCTAACCATACAGTCATGGGTATAGAGAGAGTAGAGCAGTGGGCTAAGCACAGATCCCTGAGGTGCACCAGTGTCAATCGTCAACAAGGATGAGAATAAACAGTTGATGTTTCAAGCCGAGACTCTTCATCAGTGCTGGAGAGAAACGGGGAAGAAACCAAAATAAGAATGTGGGGGTGGGAGGGAGGAAGGGCGGTAGGTGAGGGGATGGTGGGTAGGCGGGGGTGGGGGAATGAAGAAAGAAGCTGGGAGGTGACAGTTGAAAGGCTGAAGAAGAAGGAATCTGATAGGAGAGTATAGCCAACCATGGAAGAAAGGGAATTCTTTTTCTTTACAAACATCCATGAAAACAGAGGAGTGGCCCAAAGAATGAATGACAGTTAACCGTTAGAACCCCCAAAGCACCCCCCAGCTCTCTCCTCCCACGCACAAACAGCAACAAGGCAACGACCTTCCTCCCATCCCCACCAGCACCAGCAAAAAGCAACAACACCCTCCACTGAGCACTGAAGCATGCGGCAAAGCATCAATAAAGACACAGACCTGCAGTGCTCCAAAGACTACTCGTTCATCCGGTAATTTGACATACCACAGGCTCTCTCTCTCCCTAATAAGGGAAAAAAATGGGTCTCCGTTTCACAGCGAGAGGGGAGATATAACAAGCAACTCGCTGACTTACGATGTTAAAAGTTTGTTGTGTCACTTTTTCCAAGCTCTGCACCCAGGGAGTTGGCCCCAGAAAGGCTCAGCTGTCCGGACACACCATCCATAGCGGCTAACCCACTGCTCCCAATGTTCCAAGTTCTCCCGCGATGCCTCAGTCAGGGGCACTGGCCTAGAATTGGCCCGTCTCCAGAGCCACGAAAATCCGGCATCCTGAAGCGCGCTAGTCTTCCAGGCTGCGTCCTTGCATATCAAAAAGCAGACAGCCGTGAGACCTGAGAGCGGGTCCCATTCCTGCAAAAAAACCAAAGTCAGAGTGTAACTCCAGATCAGGGTCTTCTAACGAATCTTGAAAAGGAGAAAAGGAGATATCAAAGACAGAAATAGAGTTGTTTCCGAAGATGCAAACAAAGGAGTTGCCATTTAGCACCATCATAACTTTGCTCCGCCCCTCCTAGATGGCTGAAGTATTAGAGAATAATGTGTTAGGTAAGGACAAAGAGAATCCTATCCCTGTTATAGCAATGGGAATATAGAAACATAGAAAATAGGTGCAGGAGTAGGCCATTCGACCTTTCGAGCCTGCACCGCCATTCAGTATGATCATGGCTGATCATCCAACTCAGAACCCTGTACCTGCCTTCTCTCCATACCCCCTGATCCCTTTAGCCACAAGGGCCATATCTAACTCCCTCTTAAATATAGCCAATGAACTGGCCTCAACTGTTTCCTGTGGCAGAGAATTCCACAGATTCATCACTCTCTGTGTGAAGAAGTTTTTCCTTATCTCGGTCCTAAAAGGCTTCCCCTTTATGCTCAAACTGTGACCCCTTGTTCTGGACTTCCCCAAAATCGGGAACAATCTTCCTGCATCTAGCCTGTCCAATCCCTTTGGAATTTTATACATTTCAATAGGATCCCCCCTTCAATCTTCTAAATTCCAGCGAGTATAAGCCTAGTCGATCCAGTCTTTCATCATACGAAAGTCCTGCCATCCCAGGATTCAATCTGGTGAACCTTCTTTGTACTCCCTCTATAGCAAGAATGCCTTTCCTCAGATTAGGGGACCAAAACTGCACACAATACTCCAGGTGTGGTCTCACCAAGGCCTTGTACAACTGCAGTAGTACCTCCCTGCTCCTGTACTCGAATCCTCTTGCTATGAATGCCAGCATACCATTCGCCTTTTTCACCGCCTGTTGTACCTGCATACCCACTTTCAATGACTGGTGTACAATGACACCCAGGTCTCTTTGCACCTCCCCTTTTCCTAATCGGCCACCATTCAGATAATATGGGGTGAGGGCACGTGTGCGGGAAATTGAGGAGATGTAGGTGAGGCAGTATCGATGGTAATGGAAGAGAAACTGTAGTACTGTGCAAAAGATTTAGGGACGTATATATAGCTAGGGTATCGAAGACTTGTACAGTACCGCAAACTGTTCTTTGTATCTTTCCTGCATGGATTAATTTTTATTTGATTTGAAGCACGTGGTGGAAAGACATCCATCTCCACCTACTCTTGATTTGCCCTTGGAACACCAATACCTGCGGGGTTTGTTAATATTGGAAAACATTTAGTAGATGCAGTTCTGTGCAAAAGTCTTAGGCACCCTAGCTAGGGCATGTGCCTAAAGATTTTCGCACAGCACACTATAATGTTCTAGAATGGAAGCCTCATCCTGAGAATAGATGTGGTGGAGGCAGAGGAAATGAGAAAGAGGAATAGAATTTTTAAGAGTGAAATGGTGGGAAGAGGCATTGTCAAGCTAGCTGTGAGAGTCAGCTGATATATAAAAGATATCAGTAGATCGTCTGTCTCCAGTTATTGTCATCTCATTTCAGGCCCATTGATTCACATTTCCATGCAGCTTCATTTTCAATCTTCATTCAAATGATTTTTGGACAATTTTATTTACTAATATAAAGGAAATGTGATCAGATACCTCATAGACATTTTTTATCTTGCACAATTAGGTAAAGCTGACACCGAGTAAACAGAGTTTATCTTTATGTACCCTGTGAAGTACTAACTTTATCATTATTGGTCAAGTACATTTTCTGGAATAGCACTATTAATTTATAGGTTCCATAATTTATTTAAAGAAAGCTTTGCAAGCTCACTTTGACTTCTATGAACTCCATAAGCATTTCTGCGTTACTCAAGTGCTTCTTGATAATTCAACAGGGAACTGAAGGTTCCTCCACTTCCACAATAACAGAAGAAATAGGGGAAGGGGTAGGCGTAGCCTCTCAAGCCTGCCTCGACATTCTATATGACCATGGCAAACCCACCTGAGGCCTTGACTCCCCTTCTGTGCCAGATTCTATGGCCCTCAACTCTTGATCTTTCAAAATATCAACTAGCTCCATTTTAAATACTGTTAATCATCTAGACTTCATAACTCTCTGAGGCAGAGATTCCAGAAGCTTACCGGCCTCTGTGAAAAGAGTCTATCCAAGTCACTGTATGATTTGTTGATTCCCAGCATCTCAAAATACAGAGTGTTCATTGGTTTCATTTACCACTGTCTCTCTATTCAGAGGAGGAAGGCTTCTTTGAAAGAATTTTATTTTCAGCAAAAGTGAATCTTAGGATCATTAAGGTAGTGGTATTGCCTAGGAAGGAGCAAGTGTATTCGTTCCTTATCTTCAAGTTGTTTGAAAATAGTGGTATAAGGACTTTAAAAGAGAACCTTGCAGAATCAAAGTTGTTTTTGATAAGGATCAAGGAAGTGGAGATACGAATTGGATCTTCAGTAAAAACTTTTTTTCCCTATCTTTCCACCGGTTTACATTGTAGTCTGGTTGCTCCAAATATGATATATCATGTAGGGCTTAAAGCATCATTTGGTTTGTTATTATTTGAACTATAAATTAAGGAGCTGAGATAAATGCAGAGGTTTCAATGTAGATAGTTTTGCTCTGACCTCTCAGGGAAAAGGATGAAACCCTCTGGATTTGCCCATTGCATGGCTGATCTCCCAACTGTGCCTGTAACTCTTGTCCTGTTCACACACTGATAGTGATCCCAGGTTACTATGCCCATGATTTACAATCCTAATCCTTTTCCATGCCCTTGTCCCTTGTGTCTCAGTAAACACCCCCAGCCCTGCAATGAGTAGTTTACCTGCTCAGGTATGTAGTTGTGTGGCTTGGTGTTAGAATTAAGCACTTTGAGATGTTTTGTGACTTTTAAGACTGAGTAGATGTTAACATGTCATTTTACATCAAAAGGCTGCAGTAATGCAGATTATATGGAAATTTTATATCAAGATGAATGAGTGATTCACAGTGCACAGTTAACTGCAAAGCAATCAATAACTCAGGAAAACGTGGGGAAAGCAGAAATGGCAGGAACTTCTAATATAATGGATAATTTCAGAACAAATGAACTGAGTAACAAGAACTCATTGAAAGATAAATGGCTACCGAGCTTGATTGATATGGCAAAAATCTGGCTGTTAAATTGGCCCATTGTTTTGATGCTACATACTGTATGTACTATCTCCTAACAATTTCTTCTGTGAATAGCATGCATCCACTTTAGCACAATTTGCATCATTCAGCAACTTAGCAAGCTGGGAGCATGTGTACATCTGTCTGACTTGCAATAACACCTCTGCAGTGCTGCCTTGATTTTGATGCTGTCAAGTCAGACCACACATCCTGGCCATTTCACAAAAGGAAGAACTCCCACTGCCAAAAAAACTGCACTGTCGGTTCGCTGGTCATCTACCGTCCCTGGTTAATGGGCTGAGATCTGAAGGTATTTTCACAGACCAGTACCATGCATGGAAGATCATTAAACTTGCTGTGGCACTGTGTTCATGCCTGGCTTTGACACTGGTTGTCATCTCCTCCAGATTGGTGTTTGAAGATTGGAATGGTAGTTCATGCCCCTGATCAGCAATAGCCTGATTGGTGGAGTGAAGTAAAATAGAGCTTATCCTCCCACCTGGGTCAAAAGGTCCTCCTAGCAGAAAGTCCAATGGCAATAAGAAATTACAATCAATGTCAAAGCCAGGCAAGCTCCTGGGGTATAATTCCAATATCATTTTCACCACAAAGCACCTTTCCTTTCAGAGTTGCAATCTGGATTAATGAACAACAGCTTCCTTTCCCTAACCGTTGACATAACTGAACCAAAAATTAATTGAACAAACAGTGGCTTGATACCAAAATCACAGTAAAGAGTTGAGGCCCTTCATCTCAATCAATTGCTGAGTTTCTCCAACCATTTGTTTTCTGTTCCAGATTCCAGCATCTGCAGTCTAGTGTGTCTCCACCTTCTTCAAAGTTCAAAGTAAATTTTATTATCAAAATACATATACATCACCACATACTATCCTGAGATTCATTGTCTTGCAGGCATCCACAGTAGAATAAAGAAATACAATAGAATCAATGAAAAGCCTACACAAAAGAAGACAATCTGTGCAAACAAACAAATAAATAAATAGATGTGGGAATGCGAGTTGTAGCATCCTTGAAAGTGAGTCTATAGATTGTGGAATCAGTTCAGATTGAGGTGAGTGAAGTTATCCATGCTGGTTCAGAAGGGTGTTGTCTTTTCTATATTACAAGAGTTACACTTCAAAATCTTTCATTAGCTGTAATCTTTCTTTAGACATTTCAAAACATATAATAGAAATGCAGCTACTTAATTTGATTATTTATATAGTGCAAAATACGTTTAGGTTTTATTTCAGTGGATTGTTTCAAATGAGAAGGGGCTTTGATGGAGTTGCTTTGGTAACGCTACAGTCGGCTCTCCGTATCTGCGGAGGTTTGGTTCCGGGACCGCCCCATGGATACCAAATTCCGCGGATGCTCAAGTCCC
Source organism: Mobula birostris (assembly GCF_030028105.1). Classification (NCBI taxonomy): domain Eukaryota; kingdom Metazoa; phylum Chordata; class Chondrichthyes; order Myliobatiformes; family Myliobatidae; genus Mobula; species Mobula birostris. The sequence continues at coordinate 14,713,198 of NC_092387.1, read as the reverse complement.
GTATATAAAATGATGTAGTATTTGCATATAACCTATGCACATCCTCCCGTATACTTTAAATCATCTCTAGGTTACTTATAATACCTAATACAATGTAAATGCTATTTAAATAGTTGTTATACTGTATTGTTTAGGGAATAATGAAAAGAAAAAAAGTCTGTACGTGTTCAGTACAGACGCAACCATCGTAGCTCTTCTGGGAACACTGATACTGCCTCGGCATCAACCGATGCTGATTGTTCCATGATCTTTAAGTTCTTGCGGCTGTAGCGCTTTACATAGCTAGCCAGCCATCCCTTACTAACCTTAAACTCCTTCCTCTCGCTCACAACACAAGTAGCGAATGAACGAGACGCGAGGCGAACAATGCTCAAACAGCGAGTGCTGGAGAGAGAACTTCTGGGTTTTTTTCAATCCCAATCCGCGGTTGGTTGAATCCGCGGATGTGGAATCCGCAGATGTGGAACCCACGGATACGGAGGATCGACTGTATTTCTTCTGAAATGGAGCAATGAGATGTAAATTAACTTTATAAATGAAATCCGGGACAGTTCTTCGTTTGATAGATAATAAAGTCAGGAAGGTTTCCTCCAAAAGGCTTTGAGTTTTGTGGAATTCCAATGATCAGAAATTCATCCTCAATGAAAGGTTGAACACAATTCCAATCTTTGTTTCCAATGGAGATGCATTTGGAAAATAAAGTCCTGTGTACAGCCACTACTATAGTCTATGCCCCTATCCCTAGTTTTGTGTAATTTATTGTAATAAGGAATTTAAAGGAAAGGCCAACAAATGGTTTGCAATACTACACCAACCATAATTTAGTAGATTGGAAGAACAAGTTTCAAAAGTTTCTGAATTATTTATTCCTGTTCATAGTACAGCCATGAAGGATGAAATTGTCCTATCAACTTAAAAGTTTCAGCAATATAACCTTACAAGGGCTGGGTATTTTTCAATGATAGACTAAGTACAGATTTGTGGTAGAAAGTGTGCTGAAGTGTGCAACAGACCTTGAGGGGCATACTCATTCTTGATGAAATGCTCTGGAAGTGCAGAAGAAAGAAAGAATTGTACAGATTAAACAGGATTACGGTAACACTATTTAAGGAGGGAAACAATAAAATGTTATAGGAGACGTAGCCTGACTCATCTTGTATTTCCAATTTCTCGTACTTGCAGATCTCTGACGTAGATTAAGTAGTCATTTAAAGAAATGAATAGCTCATGATGGCTTAAAGCTGGTTCTCTACCTCAGTGATGCTACCATATCATGTTTACAGTATTTTTAGAGATCCTGTAAATCATTTAGTATACTTGAGATCCAAGCTGCAGAATGATGTAGTTACTAAGATGGAGAAACATGAACTTCAATATAGTGGGACTAACAAAAACATTAGTATCAGTGCACTAACATTTAGAAAGAAATGAAAATCTAGTAACTTAATTTGCTTAACTTGGAGGAGGCAGAGAATATTTACTGGGGTGTTTTTAAGAATGAGGAATGAGGCCAATTTCATACTTCATGGCTAGACTATGAACAGGAATAAATGATTCAGAAACTTTTGAAACATATTTTTCCAATCTGCTTAGTCATGGTTGATCTAATATTCCAATCCATTTATTGACCTTTCCTCTAAATCCCCTGCTATAATAAATTACATAAAACTGGGGGTAGAAACTTTTTGGTCCCTTGAATTAAACATAGAATGTAGTAGATCTGCACACGGGGTGGGGGGGGGGTGGTTGGAGACAAGGAAGTAATACATTTTTTCAAACTTCTGAGACCATTTTGAGCATTTCCACCCACAGAAGGACCTAAACCAAAGAGTTCAAATAATTTGAGAAAGGATTAAACAGATTTTAGGCCTTTATTTATATTGGGAGCTATGAGTTGGACTCTATTTGATCCCATGATTATTTCTAAATTAGATCCTCACCATTACGCAGCTGTCCCTCCCCTTTGCAACACTGATGGTCAGATTTAACAAGAATTAAGTCAGACCATCTTTTATGTGATGGATATTTTTGTGTTTCCACAGAAATACTTTTTGTTTTGTCATACACTCAGCAAACAAGTGTCTGGGGCTATGATGAGATGAAATGCTTGATCCCTCCTGGCGTGTCGCACCAGACAGTCAGCCATTCTTGTCTGGCGCGTAGTGTCAGGATTGGTCTCCTTTTGGATTAATCGGGTCACAATATGAATGTTCCTGACTCAACCCTTGTTTTTTTTCACGAGGCTGAGTGGCTAGCTCGACGCTTAACCCGACACGGATGGAAAACGTGCTCGGGGGTGGCCCGACTTGGATTCAAACTCTGGAGCCTTCACTCCGAAGTCTGGTGCTGATGCCACTGCGCCACCAACCGGCTTGATAAAAATAACATATTGCTGCATCATAGACTAATGAGCAATACTACTGGGGCAGTCAATTTACATATTGAATACTGAAGTTCTGACTGACAGGTAATCCCAGGGGATGCGTATGGAGACGAAGAAACAGCGTGTGGAATGCATTTGAGAACTGGAAGTTTTCTAAGACAATAGGTTGAATAAAATCTCATACTTGATAGACAGTCTTACTATCATTATAATGAGACAGCAGTAAAGGAATTTGTTAAGATATTTGTAAAAGGTTTCCATCAACTATGAGTATTTTTTGATTGTTCCTGGAAAATGTATGTATGGCATAAATGTATTGTTATTTTTGAGGCTCAGGGAAAATATTCTTCAAAAGGTTAAAGAAAGTGAATCTCTTGATTTGATGAAGATTGCAACAAAGTAGGAGCTCATGTTTGGGTATATTTAAAGCAGAGGTTGATGGGCTCTTGATCAGTAAAGGTATTAAAGGTTTTGAAGAGAAGGCAGGAGATTGGGGTTGAGAGGGAAAGTAAATCAGCCATGATTGAATGGCAGATCAATCTCAATGGGCCAAATGGCCTAATTATGCTCCTATGTCTTCTGGTCTTTAGCAGGAGTGAGCTTCATGGAGTTGTCAGGAGCTGGTGGGACATGGGTGACTTGGACTGGTGTTGGGAGGGAGTGGTTTTGCAGTCTTGGCTCTCTCAGGAGATTGTAAGATTTCATGGTCCTCTGTTTTATTACTTTACTGAAAATTATCATTGACATATGTATGTTATGGAATTTGTTGTGTTGTGGCAGCAGTACAGCACGATACCTAAAAATTACTATAAATTACAATAAGAATATATTTAAAAAAATAAATAGTGCAAAAAGAGAGGAAAATAATGAGCTAGTGTCCATGAGGTACATGGACCATTCAGGAATCTGAAAGCAAAAGTGAAAAAACTGTTCCTAAAACATTGAGTGTGCATCTTCTGGCTCCTGTATCTCCTCCCTGATGGTAGCAATGAAGAGAGGGCATATTCTGGATGGTGAGAATCCTTCATGATGGACGTTGCCTTTCTGAGATGTCCAAATGGTGGGGGTGGGAGGGGGGAAGGCTAGTGCCCATAATGGATCTGGCTGAGTTTACAACTGCCTGTAGCTTTTTCCAATCCTGCACATTGGCGCCTCCATACCAGACGGCGATACAACAACTCAGAATGCTTGCCACTGAAAATCAGAATGCTCTCCACGGTACATCTGTAGAAATCTTCTAGAGTCTTTGGTGACATACCAAATCTCCTCAGACTTCTAATGAAATATAGCCACTGGTGTGCTTTCTTCATGACCACGTCAATATGTTGAGGCCAGGTTAGATCTTCAGAGATGATGACACCCAGAACTTGAAACTGCTCACCCTTTCTACTGCTGACCCCTGCGTGTTCCCTCAATTTCCTTTTCCTGAAGTCCACAACTCTCTTACCAAGGGCTTGCTTGCTTTGTTGGTGGTTTTCCAGTGCTTTGAGTATGAGTGTTTACCTATTGAATGTTTGATGGTGGCTGGATTTCTTGACCTTGAACTTGGCTGAAGCAACAAATAGAACATATCTAGTTGGAGTCACCGAACTTCCCTCTAGATGCGCTGCCTCCTCATCTCTCCTTGGAAGGTGACTAAGAGGAAGATTACCACAAGGGAAATTCACAGGAGCTGAAAGGATGAGGAGAACAAACTCAGATTATTTATTTTCAGTCAAACTGGCAGCTTCAGGAAACTCAGGTAAACAATTTAGATTTAATTAAAAGCTGTGATTAATTTCACAGGAGTAGTATTGCCTTTTCTCTGTGAGCAGTCTTTATTAGCAGGAGTGTGGACAATGACAGATCTGCTGTTTAGTTTATAAACTGCCAATGAAACACAGTCTATGTACCATTCAAAAGATGTCTAGTAATTGAGCTTCTGTTTAAAATATATAATCTAATTCATAACAGCCAATGTAATATCAGCTTCACAGTACATTGGTCTGTTTGTGTGGAGATGTTTCATGTGTAAGTCTCACATTTCCATTGTCTTGACAAAAATTCTGTGGATCTATTCTGAAAGTGTAACTGTGGAATAAATGACAGGGGGTATTATTGTTAGGCATTAAATACTTAGAAATGAACAGAGACGAAAACACGTACTGATGTTACTTGTCCCAATGAGTGCCTGGCCCAGGTGATTCTGGCAAGTGTACATTTATTTATCCTGCTCTTGAGGTTTCAGGTTGCTTTCAGTTAGCAGCTGTTGCCCTGAGTCTAGTATATGGAGCAGGAAGCTGGCCAAAGCTCCTCTCTTCTCCTCTTGTCACAGCCAAATGAAAAAGATGATATGCTAGAGGAATGGTGTGAATGGTGGTTCTTGGAATTGCCTCTGAAGTCAGGGCAAGGGACATGGAAAAATCTGAGTGTAGCCCTGTTACTGATGCTGTGTTTATACAGATTAAAATTACATTTACGACAATGGACCTTTATTAAAAGACCACCTTAACTGTGTCCCCATGCCGGATAGGGAGTATGGATTTCTTGGTTTTTGAGGAGATTACCAAATCAGGGAGGCGGGGATTGAAAGCAATGATTAATTCTTTAAGATTGAGGTTTATAGAATATAGGTCAGTGTTGGGAATAATTCAGAAAATGTGCAGCTTGGGTGTTGGTGGTTAGGTTGAGTTGTCCTCCAATCTTGGCAATTTGCTTCCAAGTGTTTCATCACCATATAAGGAGACATTGTCAGTGTACTGTTGATCATGGTGTGTACTCTGAATGCTTGACCACAGAACTTAATATGAAGATGCCTACGAGGTCGACAACACTCCAACCAAGAAGCGACCAAACAGGTTATCCTTCCACATATTTGAAATATCTAGAAAGTGACAGCCTGACTGTTCCAAGAACATAGAAGTTAAGTTATGCATAAGCCAACTGCAACATTGAGGAGAGTACTTTGCAGACCAAAAGAATGAACCAAGCTATTAAACTAGACTAATGACTAGACTGGGAGAAAACAATCCACAAGGATCCATGAACATCAACTGGCTATAAAGCAGCATGACCAACTCTCCCTAGTCTCTACCCGTGACCAACTCTCTCTAGTCTCTACCCGTGACCAATTCTCACTAGTCTCTACCCGTGACCAACTCTCCCTAGTCTCTACCCGTGACCAGCTCTCCCTAGTCTCTACCCGTGACCAAGTCTCCCTAGTTTCTACCCATGAAGACTGAAAGGGGCACAAATTCAACTGGGCATCAGTAAAAGTCATGGTGCAAGCGAGCAGGCGGCATGCAAGACAATTCCTAGAAGCATGGTTTTCTGTGAACAATTCTGTAAAGAAACATGTAGACTCCAATCCCATTTATGAGCCATTGCAGGCATAATTCCAGACCACAATGGCTGAAGTTCCTTACACAACCAATCAGCAACGAGATTTCCTCCCCACATTACAACTGAATTTCCAAAACGATGACCAATCAGCTTATTGATAAGTACATAAAGGCCAAGCATTCAGAGGACACACTGTAATCAATGTCTCCTTGTGTGGTAACAAAATGTTTACAGTAAATTGCCAAGATTGGAGAACAACTCAACCCAACCATTGGTCAGTGTGTTATCTAAATGAGTTACACATGTGCCTCCGAGCTTTGATTGATCTTGTTTATACAGGGCAGACAAAGGAGGACAGGCAGAATGAGTGAAACGAGGTAGCAATGTCTGGTAAGGGTCTGCAGGAATCTGTAATTCCTGCAATGGAATTGCGGTGGAAACAGTGTTAGGCAATGTTACAAACATGGAGGTAGATATGCTTAGTGATAGCACAGACATGTCGTGTTAAGCTGATCACAGGGTCAAGATTAGCAGCAAGTTTGTTTCAGTGTCAAACATTCACTGGGAATGGACACTGCTTAGGAAATGGGAGCCTGTGATATGGAGATAAGATGATTGCTTCGGCCTTTCAAATATGTATTTAGTTGGAGGAAATTCCTGCTCAGCCAATATAGGACATCAGACCAACAGTCTCACAGCTTGTATCCAGTGAAGGGGTTAGAGAGAAATATCAATTTCCAAATACACAAGTATACCCAAATTCCTCTATTCTTCACACTTTTAAGAATAGTGTTATTCAATCTAAATTGTTTTTCATTATTTCTGCTAAAGTGTATTAGTTAACAATTATTTATATTAAATTTCACCTCCTACTTATATTCCCATTCAGCTAGCTAATCCATGTCTTTTGCTGTCTTTAACTGGCCTCCACGCTGTTTACAAACTGGCTAACGGGAGGTGATGTGGCAAAGGCTGCAGGCTGTTGAGAAGGATGAGGAGGCTTGGGTTACCCTCTTCACCTATAGCATGCCATTGGTGTACCTGGAAAGAACTGGTCAGAACTATGGTAGGGATGGAAACCAAACGGCATGGATTCAAACATGTTCCTGGAAGAACAGGCATAGATTTCCCAACATTTTCACTTAGAGATAAAGGACAACAGTTTGCAAGGATAGGAAAGTTAAATATTGTTTTGTTTAGAGTAATGATGAAGAAAGGTTAGAAGTGGGCATGCTGTGTAGAAAGATAGCAATATTGTAGGAATGAGAATCATTAATAACGTCGGCGGATAGAGACCTAACTCTGCCTGGCTGCAGAAGGGAGGAGGATTGGGCATAGAGCTAGCAACTCCATCCCATAAAAACCCAATGCACAGAAATGCCAACAGAAGCTCCAAAGACTTCATTCCCGGGACAAGAACAATCTTTGATGGGCTACACCTGGAGAGATGAAAGACTGCCCCTGAACCAAGGACTCTGGTGAGCTGCTGTCAGTGGCCCAGAAGGGGTGATGGGCTTAAGAAGAAGTTGATAGAGACCTGGAATGGAAGTTAAATAAGTCTATAGTTTAATACGAATGGTTTTAAGGATGGAAGAGCTGGGTTATGGGAGAGAGTAAGCTTGAAGATAGCATCAAGAGGGATATGGAAAGAAAGGAGAGGTAGATGTCATTTCTAACTTTTCCTATTAATCCAAGAAGGAAGATGTCCACCTGGACCTTCAGAAGGCATTCAATAAAATCCAAGAGGAAGGTTTGTTAGCAAAAGTAAGACTCATGAAATTAAAGGGTCAAGAGTAGTATAGATTTGAAACTGGCATAAAAAAAGAACCAAGAAGTCATGCAAAATGATTATTTCCTTTCAGATCCAAGGGAAAGCACTGGCTCATTTCTTTTACAGTTTTCAGACTCGAGTTAGAGGTTGATGTGAGGGTTAAGGATAATTTGGGGATTGCCTGGGTACTTTGCTTGATGTTAGAATTTGTGGTTGAATATGGGGTTAATGTTAATGTTTATTGAGGAAACACTGTACTGGAAGGGTGATAGGATGCTAACCTGAGGACAATATGCTGCCCAGCAGGAAGGAAAATATCCTGAGATAGTTCTCATTTGTATCCTGGTCAATATTTATTTCTCAATCAATATCAGTAAAACAGTTTATCTAGTCATTATGTTACAGCTACTTGTGAAAGCTTGGGCACACACTGGTTATGTCAGGGGCCACACTTCAAAACTAGCATGTGAATTGTACCAGTGCAAACACTTCTATCTAAAAACTAACAATGCGTCAGTTGTTTTTACAAGAATCTAATAGCTTCAAAGTCACTTCACTGAACCCATCTTTTTATATTTCTTTTGATATTGAGCTCAACACTTAAACCAGCTCTGTTGGGCTGATGAAGTGTAGTCTCCCGGGATTCATCTCAGATCGCTTGTGTGGCCTTGTGTTCCCCACGGGTCTGCTTTTGGAACTGGCTACTCATGGAGCAAATGCTTCCTCGGCACCATCTGTTTGAGATTCAGTGTGAATTTTGCACGGCTCTTGCACTCACTTGTTCTGCCACTCCTTAATTCTCACTTGTGTTTAAATGCCCGTCAATTGCACTGATTTGTTTTTATTCTACATGATGCAGAAGACTGTCACACATTGAAGGTTAGAAGGTGGCACCCAGGCTAGAAGATACCAGATATCTGTTCAAAAGCCCATGGTCTTAGACCATTAATGTTGTGCTATTTGTCCTCGTAAATCTCAATTATCAGATTTAATTGTTCTATTCACTGTGCACTTTTTTATTGTAGACATCAGAGTCATGTAAAATTAAATTGACTGTTCAGTGTAAATATTAAATTTTAACAGACACAGGTGCTTCCCTTTTACCCTTTAGTGATAGTCCAGGAACAAGATGGAAATACAGAACTGTGAACAAGTCTTAGGCACATATACATACTACAGCTAGGGAGCCTAAGACTTTTGCACAGTACTGTAGCAATTTTATGTATTGCACTGTACTGCTGCTGCTGCAAAATAAAAACAAATTTCATGACATATGTGAGTCCAGCTATCTCTATTCTGCACTGAAAGTGGGAAGGGTACTGGGGGAGGGGAATCATGGTTTGGAAAGGGGGAAGAATGTGGGGACAGAGCAGGAAGCACCAGAGAGACATTCTGTAATGATCAATAAATCAATTGTTTGTCATGGTCCGGTCCGTGAAATCCGCATTCCGGTTCACGATCTGGTTCATCGATCCTTATTCCGGGTTTTCCTGTTTTCCCTTGTTCCATTGGGTGCCTTCCTTAATTGAGGCACCTGATTCTCATTTTGGGCTGGACTGTTCCCTTCCCCTCCCCATCTGAATCCCTGACAGTTTCCTTGGCAGTTACCTTGGCAGTCATCCTGGCCCTGCTTCCTAGAAAGCATCCCGGCCCTGCGCTCCAAGGAGGGTCCTGGCTCTGTACCCAAGAGCCTAATCAAGCCGATTCCAAAAACAGAGCCACACCTAGTCCAAGAGCCACATCCTGTGCTGGAGTTCCTCATCCTGCCCAGGAGTTCCTCACCCAGTCCAGGAGTACCTTGCCCAGTCCAGGAGTACCTCGCCCAGCCCGGGAGTACCTCGCCCAGCCCGGTGCTGGAGATTCCTCGTCCTGTGCTGAAGATTCCTTGTCCTGTGCTGGAGTTCCTCGTCCTGCACAGGAGTTCCTCACCCAGTCCAGGAGTTCCTCGCCCAGTCCAGGAGTACCTCGCCCAGCCCAGGAGTACCTCACCCAGTCCAGTGCTGGAGATTCCTTGTCCTGTGCTGGATTTCCTCGTCCTGTGCTGGAGAGTTCCCTCGTCCTGTGCTGGAGTTCCCTCATCCTGTGCTGGAGTCTCTCATCCTGTCCAGGAGTCTCTCGTCCAGTCCAAGCCACGTCCAAGAATCTCGTCTAGTCCAAGTCATGTCCAAGTACCTCATCTCGTCTAAGCCTAGTCCAAGAACCTCTTCCTGTCCAAGTCAAGGCTTTGTGGGGTTCTCATCCTGTCCATGTGCGTCATCCTGTGCAGGAGTTCCATGTCCAGTCCTGTAGCCTAGCCACGTCCAGTTCTGTAGCCACGTTTTGTCCTTGCCTAGATCCAGGGTCCAAGCCTGAGTCAAGACCCAGGTTCCGGGTCCCTGTCCGGTCTCTGGCTCGGAGTCCTAGCCCAAGCTCCTAGTTCCAAGTTCCTTGTCCTGGTCCTGCTTTCCTAGTCTTAGTCCTAGCCCAGGCCCGGTGTCCTTGTCTCGCCCAGGGCCTGCGTTCATGTCCAGAGTCGTTTCTTCCTGACTCCCCTTGCTTTCTTCATAAACTTTGTCCTGTTCCTAGTACTTCAGTGTCTGTGTCTTGCATTTGGGTCCACTCCTAACGCCCCCCTATGACATTGTTAGGAATCAAATGACTTTGCCTGGTGTCTCAGTGTTGGGTGGGTCTGCACCCATGCCACCTCCCGCTCCTGGTACTTTTCTCTGCCACCTGCACCCCTCCCGCAGCGCTCCACTCTCACCATTCCCAACATCCTTTGCTCCTGCCAGATTTACAAACTTGCTTTCCGCTCTATATTAATAAATATAGTACTATGCACAAGTATTAGGCACATATTTATAGCTGGGGTGCCTATGTCTTTTGCTCAGTCTTGTAAAAACTGCTGTTTATTGGATTTAAAACTGCTTGCAATTAAAGTAGAAAAGTAGTAAAATGGTCCAGCGAACTTCTTGGTAGCTTATTTGATTCCTTTTCACCTTACTTCCTTGTCAGATTCCATAATTTGCAGAGATTTGTTGCTTCCATCTATCACTTCCCAGCCTCTGTTGCTCTCTTCACCCTTCCCTTACTGCTGATTCCATCTGCCAATCAAATTGTCCTCATCTGCATCCACCTTTCACTTGCTGGACTTTTCCCCACCCCTCTGCCTCATCTTGTTCTGTTGGCTATCTCCCCTCTGACTTTTCAGTCCAGGTGAATGATTTTGATCTGAAACACCAACTATTTCCCTCTATGGATGCTGCTCAACCCACTGACTTCCTCCTACAGCTCTTTATGTTTTTGCACCAGATTCCAGAATGTGCAGTCTCCTGTGATTTTGGTAACTGAACTTTGGTGATATCTCGCCAGTGCTTCATGCTTTGTCCACATCTCAGAGGTGTACAGGAAGGCAAGCATCATTGCTGCACAGTGAACTACTAGCTCCTCTGGAAATTTCAAAGTCTTAATTTTTAACTAATCCTTTCCTCAGGTGGAGAAAGGCTGGGCTATCACACTGAAGATGAACCTCAATCTGCAGACAATATTAAAAAGAATATGAAATACTATAGATATTTGAAATGTGAACTTAAACATAATTAAGTTCATGGCACACTGCAGGCCAGGCATCATCTGTGGAAGTAAAGCAGTCAAGAGAGACTTACTTCTAACAGAATATAAGGGGATTCCTTTTCATAAATTTCAACAGGAAAGGCCAAGTCTGATCAGCTTGGTTTTCCCATAGCTGCTGGAACTTTGGAGAGTTCTACTCTTGGGGCGCCATGGTGGTGTAGTGGGTAGCTTGACATTCTGTGAATTCCGAAATTCAGAGTTCAATTCCAGTGGCATTCTGTAAGGAGTCTCTGTACGTCTTCCCTGTGGAATGTGTGGATTTTCTCCAGGTCCTCCGGTTTCCTCCCACAGTTCAAACATGAGAAAATCTGCAAATGCTGGAAATCCAAAGCAACACAGACAAAATGCTGGAGGAACTCAGCAGGCCAGGCATTCTAAGGAATAGGTTAAAAAGTCAACATTTTGGGCTAAGACCCTTCATGAGGATGGGAAAAAAATGAGAAGTCAGAGTAAGAAGGCGGGAGGAGGGGAGGAAGAAGTACAAGGTGGTAGGTGATAGGTGAAACCAGAGGAGGGGGAGGAGTGAAGTGAAGAGCTGTGACGTTGATTGGTGAAAGAGATAAAGGGCTGGAGAAGGGGGGGGAATCTGATAAGAGAGGGTAGAAGAGCATGGAAGAAAGGGAAGGAGGAGGAGCATCAGCGGGAGGTGATGGGCAGGTAAGTAGATAAGCTGAGAGAGGGAAACATGAATGGGGAATGGTGAGGGTGGGGTCATTACCAGAAGTTTGAGAAATTGATGTTCATGCCATTAAGTTGGAGGCTAGCCAGATAGAACCCAGATAAGGTGTTGATCCTCCAACCTGAGTGCGGCTTCATCACGGCAGTAGAGGAGGCCATGGACTGACATGTCAAATAGGAATGGGAGGTAGAATTGAAATGGGTGGCTACCAGGAGATCCCACTTTTTCTAGCAGATGGAGCATAGGTGCTTGGCAAAATGGTCTCCCAATCTACATCAGGTCTCACTGATATACAGGAAGCCACACTGAGAGCACTGGATACAGTAGGTGACCCCAACGGACTCAAAGGTGAAGTGTTACCTCACCTGGAAGGACTGTTTGGGGCACTGAATGGCAGTGAGGGAGGAGGTGTAGCACTTGTTCTGCTTGCAAGGATAAGTGCCAGAAAGGAGATCAGTGGGGAGGGACATGTAGAGAAGCGAGTCACATAGGGAGCATTCCTTGCGGAAAGTAGAAAGAGCTGGGGAGGGAAAGGTGTGCTTGTTGGTGGGATCCTGTTGGAGATGGTGGAAGTTACAGAAAATTATGTGCTGGATATGAAGGCTGGTGGGGTGGTAGGTAGGGATAAGAGGAACCCTATCCCTGGTATGGCGGCAGGAGGATGGGGTGAGGTCAGATGTGTGAGAAGTGGAAGAGATGTGGATGAGGGCAGCTTTGATGGTGGCGGAAGGAAAGCTCCTTTCTTTGAAGAAGAAGGACATCTCATTAATTCTGGAATGAAAAGCCTCGTCCTGAGAGCAGATGCAGTGGAGAAAGAGGAACTGAGGGAAGGGGATGGAATTTTAACAAGTGACAGGGTGGGAAGAGGTATAGTCCAGGTAGCTGTGAGAATCAGTGGGTTTGTAAAAGATATTGGTAGGTTGACTGTCTCCAGAGATAGAGACAAGGAGATTGAGAAAGAGGAATGTGTTGGAAATGGACCAAATAAATTTGACGGCAGGGTGGAAGTTGGAGGCAAAGTTAATGAAGTCAACAAGCTCTGCATGGGTGTAAGAAGCAGCACCATTGCAAACGTCAATGTAGCATAGGAAGAGTTTGGGAGTGATGCCGGTGTAGGCTTGGAAAATGGACTAGTCCATGGAGCCAACAAAAAGGCAAGCATAGCTGGGACCCATATGAGCGTCCTTGGCTACACCTTTGGTTTGAAGGTAGTGGGTTAATGTGGTTTGGGGGTTTGAAGGTAGTGGGTTAATGGGGTTTGGGGGTTTGAAGGTAGTGGGTTAATGGAGTTTGTTGGGGGTTTGAAGATAGTGGGTTAATGGGGTTTGTTGGGGGTTTGAAGGTACCAAGTTTCCCCCGCCATCTGAAGGTAGAGCGTTCCTATGAAATGGTTCGTAAGCCGAAATGTCGTAAAGCGAAGAAGCAATTACCATTTATTTATATGGGAAAATTTTGTGAGCGTTCGCAGACCCAAAAATAACCTACCAAATCATGCCAAATAACACATAAAACCTAAAATAACAGTAACACATAGTGAAAGCAGGAATGATATGATAAATACGCAGCCTATATAAAGTAGAAATACTTTTCCACAGTCATTACTGCACTGCTCTCCATAGCGAAAATCTCACGCAAGCGCCGTCAGCAGAAAATCTCACGCAAGTGCCATTGGCAAAAACATGGTGCAAGCGCTGTTGGCAAAAACATGGCGCAAGCACTCTCCAGTAACCTTTAAACTATGAAGCTGCCAAATCATACCAAATAACACGTAAAAATACACAGCCTATATAAAGTAGAAATAATGTATGTACGGTGTAGTACGACTTACTGGAATTGGGAAGACAGCGCCGAGCACACTGATGATGGTGTGTTAGACTGAGTCGTCGCAGGCTGGGGTAGTGTAGTGGTCCCCACCCTCCAGGCTGCCGAGCAATACATTGCCGCGAGGCATGCAGGGGTCCAGCGATAGCCGGAAGGCATACAGCACATCTTTCAGAAAAGAGCCGAAATAAACATGCTATTTAATTAGGTGCTGCCAGGCACGTAATTGTTGGCCCAGATCAGTGCCGATTGCATCGCCTTTGATCTGGGCCGACATTTACGTGTGGCGCGGCACCTAATTAATTAGCATGTTTATTTCGGCTTTTTTCTTAAAGATGCGCTGTGTGCCTCCCGGCTACTGCTGCATTCTCCACGAACCGGTGCAGTATCTGTCCACGGCCTGGGTGTTGGGGTGGTGGGACACTGGGGTGTCATCTCGTCGTTTGTTTCCATTAGAGCAAGCAGCTCATCTTCTCCTATGACTGCCTGCCTCGATGTCGAAGGTCGAGGTTTGTCGTCTGCTGTGGCTGATGTGGAAGGCTTGCCTGACTGCTGAGCCTCGCACATTTTTCTATCATACAGTTCTTTGTAAGGACTCAAACCATCTTGCAAATATCTCCTAAACCTACGTACCCTTTCAAAATTAAAGTCGAACTTTATCATTGCAGTGAAAATCTCACGCAGTTGCTTCACTTTCGCTACTGCATTCGGTTTCGATTGTTATCCTTTCCTCTTCCAATTGCATCAGCTCTTCATCTATCAGTTCTTGGTCATGGGATGCCAAAACCTCAACATCATCTTCGTCAGCTTCCACAAGCCAATCTCACTTAGTCCTTACTTCGTTCACCACGATCGAAACGCTTAATCATGTCTAGCTTTACGCTAAGTGTAACACCCTTAAGAACTCTTTCAGGCTTTTCCAATACCGCAGAACTCATCTTGCTAACGGCTGCTCAATGCACCGTGTTGAAACAATGCCGTTCCCAATCCGGGGGAGAACGGCTGCTCGGGGTGCGTGCTGCCTTTTATCGCGCGCTGAATTTTTCATAACAGTGAAAACACCTTCTGAAAGCGAAAACAGGGTACTAATGTAGGTCTTTCGTAACAGTGAGGTTTCGTAAAGCGAACGTTCGAAAAGCAGGGGACGCCTGTAGTGGGTTAATGGAGTTTGGGGGTTTGAAGTTAGTGGGTTAATGGGATTTGGGGGTTTGAAGGTAGTGGGATAATGGGGTTTGTTGGGGGTTGCTGGAGCAGCGTGGCTCAAATGCTGGAAGGGCCTACTCCACACTGTATCACCAAATACATAAATAAGCAGATACACAACTAGACTTTTCCAACCATAGGTACACTAGTTGGTCTTCCTCTTGGACTAAGAAATCTCCTCTGGGAAAGATGAGCCCTGGAAAAGTGGAAAAGTGGAACAAGCTTCTCAAAATCAGAGGAGAAGGAGAAGAGAAAGTAGACCTCCTAGGAGGAGATATCAGCCCAGGATATTCATCGGGCACTTTTCTTATCTGAAGTTCACTGGGAATTGATAGAGTTGTTTGCAGTTCGCTGAGGGCATTGATTTTGTATATTGGTAATTGTTGCAGACACACCTCTAACTTCAGAATAGACCAAGGACTGCATTGTCAGACATTATTATGGCATCCAAGGCAGCAAACATTTAGATACTGGAGCTTTAACAGATGCTTAAGATGTTAGCAATATTTCCCAGTCAAAGAGAGCTGACCATGGATTGTGAACTTTGCCAAGCTTTTGCGTAAATCCTCTCCAGCAGAACCTGCATCCGAGTTTTCCATGTTCCTGATGACACCTGCTTTGGCTGTGCTGCACTGTCCAGCATTGTTATTGTCACTGTTTGAGTTTGTGGCTGCAAGTGTGAAATCAAGGGATGGAGTAACTTCATCATTGATGCCTTGATGTCTGCTCTCTGGCTAGGTTTCCTTTCATGAGTAAGAATGGTAAAGGAATAAAGCCAAGGATATGGTAGTCTGGAGGAACTGAAGTGGTGCTTGCTTCAATTATCTGTAGTGCATAGACGAGGGATTCCAGGATGACAGAGGGATGAGATATAAGGAGGAGGAATAGGTGAAAGGATACTGATGTGACACTGGAGCCTATTATTGCCCTCTGCCCAAGCAACACCCATCTCAATAATAGCATTGGACAGCAAATTTTTTCAAATGTGTTGCTTCCTCAGAAACCTTCTGTAGTTATGATAGACCATTCGAAGCTGAACACAAGTATAATTTCAGACTATGATCATGTAGGAATTTGGAGAAACAAGATATGTTTTTATTGAATGTAATGTGTTTAATTGCATAACAGTGTTGACGCTTTACAAAAGTTCAACTAAGCTAAAAATGTTTTGTTGATGATTTTCATTTGTACTCAGTGTCTGAGGCTTCTTGCTTAAGTGTCCAACAATAACCAGCAGCGTTGAAGGATCCCAGTTGCCCTAATACAATTTCTCCATGACCGCAATGTCCTGGTGAAACCTTTCACTATGCTTGTCACTGACAGCACCAAGATTTGCAGGGAAGAAGTCTAAATGGGAATGCAGGAAATAAATCTTTAGTGATATGCTGTACTTGTTAGTTTTGTATACTTGAAGATTGTTGTTAATCAGCTGCACATAGTTTGGTACTCTGTAATTGCTATGAAAATTTTCAACAACATCCTTGAATGCCTTCCATGCTATTTTCTCCAGCCCCACTAGAATTTTTTCAAATTGCCTATCATTGATGACCTGTTTGACTTTTGGACCAACAAAAATGCCTTTCTTAATCTTGGCATCAGTTATTCTGGGAAACATCTATCTTAAATATTGATAATCTTCATGGAAATTTTTGTGCCTGGTGACAGCAGATTCCATCCTTGCAGTCTTGAACCCAGTAATTTCCAAGACTCTGACCAAGTAATTTAACTCATACTGATTATCAGATGAGGCTCACTCGAAATAAAGGGTTCAAAATTTGTGTCGGTATCAGTGTCGTTTTCGATTCCTGGCTCGTGCATCATGGCATCTTCGTCTGCCTCCTCTAGATTCCTTATCTCTGGTGGCTTCGGAAGATTATCATCATGCAGCACAGATCTCAAGGGAGGGTGGGGTACTCAGTGGAGTTCCTGTTTTTAGCAGAGAAACCAGACACACTGATCAGACAGAAGTAGCAGTCTGTCACATGTTCCTTCTCTCGCCATATCATCAGGATAGCGAATGGCATTGACTTCCAAGTACCTCTGAGCCAAGCTCTAAGATCGACAGCACATGTTGTGCAACAAATGTGAAGAGCCCAGGCTTTGTCTTGGCTGCCAATTTTACACCCAAAGTAGAACTCATAGGCTTTCTTAATGAGAGGAGTCACGCTCCGTCTTTGAGATTTAAGCGTATACTCGTCATAAATATAACAAAGTACCACGGCTGTTGCAACATTGCCGAGACATTTTGCTATCACAAATGTTCCTGAAAATATAATTACTTTATAATGAGTACACAAAATACACTATGCGCATAGAGCATGTACATCCATGTGATGGCAAACTGATATACGTGTAAATGCAATGCATAGAACAGTGTGTTTGTGATGCTTTTACAACCTTTCTAAAACCCCTCCTCCCATGCAGCGTCTACCCTGCCTTAGCATTGCCAAGACATGCCTGGACAAGATAGAAAACTTTTCAGCTTACATTTGAATTGAATTGAAGTAACAAATATAGGCGATTTAAAAAAATATGGTGTGTGATAGGAAAATTTCATGGTGGTTTTCATGATCAGCAGCCTAAGATCCACAAGGTACACCCAAAAGTATTCAGGAAGCAAAATCTTTGTTGTCCAGTGTAGCTAGCACCATCTGTCTGTCTCCCAACTTCAGGAAGATTCCACTCCCAGATACATATGCCCATTTCCAGATGGCCTAATTCCGCTCCAATGTCTTATGATCCTATGGTCTTATGAACTAGTCAAATACAGGAGACCCAGTCAGTTAACTTTGCTCTGCTTCTCCAGGCTTCCCAGGGAAGCTTTGGCTCTGCCTTGCTCCGCACTTCACTTTTTATCCATTTGAACTGTTCCCTCCCATGTTGCAATATTGATGGCCGAGCAACTCTCCTCTGATGATCATCTACGTACTGGGTCTGGTGGGCCTGGCTATTGATTCCCAGAATGCTTATTCATTGAGGCCCAGTCATGAGTATTTCCAAACTGCCATAACCCTCAACCCTCCGATTCATGACTCACTTGGGGTTTAACACATTCTCACTACACTCAAACCTGAGACTTATGTCTTAATAATAATAGGTACTTTATTGATCCTGAGCGGGAAATTCTTTAGTTACAGCAGCAACATTTAAAAACACACTTAGCAGTGTGTCATCTTAACTAATAATAAAGTACAGAATAACAATATACACAAAATAAATTCCCATGTGCAATAATATTGTATGAAGTAATAAAACAGAGACTATTGTACGATGATGTGTGTTCTCCTGTCACACAGAGATGAACTGTTTTATATGCTTATTGCATTTGGTAGGAAAGATTTTCTGTAACGATCCTTATGACAGCAGAACTCTTATTCAGTAGGTTTGTGCAGATTGTCCATAATGGATTACAGTTTGGTGACCTCCTCTCCACCACTGATGAGTTTATTTAGTTCTTTTGCATCGCCAGCACAGATGCTGCTCTCCCAACATAAAGCCATAAAGAAGACTGCACTTGCTACAGCAGACTGGTAAAAGATCTCCAACATCCTGCTGCACACTTTGAAGGATCTCAGCTTCCCCAGAAAATAGAGGCTGTTCACCCCCTTCTTGTAAACAGCCTTGGTGTTGGTTTTCCAGTCAAGTCTGTTGTCGAGGCCAACACCTAAGTATTTGTATTCCCCCACCGCCTCAACTTCTTCTCCCAGAATGTATATAGGACTCGTCACATTTGCCTTCCTCCTAAAATCAATCACCATCTCCCTGGTTTTGACCATATTCAGGAGCAGGTGATTCCTCCCTCACTATTCCACAAGCTTGTCCACCAGTCCTCTGTACTCCGACTCCTGCCCGTCTCTGACACACCCAACCACCGCAGAGTCATCAGGGAACTTCTGCAAGTGACAAGACTCAGATTTGTACTGAAAGTCTGAGGTGTGCGGTGTGAACAGAGACGGAGACAGGACAGTCCCTTGAGACGCTCCAGTTCCACTCACCACCATCTCCGACAGAGAACTACCCAGCCGTACAAACTGGGGTCTATCTGTTAGGTAGTCAGTAATCCAGGAGATGGTGGATTTGTCTACACCCATCCTTTGCAGCTTCTCACTGAGAAGAAGTGGCTGAAAGACTTTATTATAATGAGATCTAAAGAAGAAGTGTGCAATTCTGGAGGCATTTTTACCTCCACATCAATGCGATGGTATGCTGGTTTGAGAATCACTGTTTGCAGATATTCCAGATCAGTGAACAAGATATTGTTATGTTTCTCAGAGCCAACAGATTTCTGCCAAGCTGCCCTTTATCACAGCTTTATGAGGATTTCAGTCCTTGCTGAATCAGCTGGCTTAGGGGATATCAATTTATGTCCTGCCACGGCATTTCAACTGTAATTAAACCTCTTACCAGCTGCTCTATCACCTCTAGGGAGACGTTTCAATCCTGTGGCGTACAGCATAATTTTTTTCCAATTTGCTGGTTATTTGTTTAGCTGCAGGGCTTAAGTAATCCTGATAATGTAATAAATAAGAAATATGGCCTGTAATAATTCAAGAAGTACATTAATTTCAGGCATATTGTAATTAATGAGATGTTTTGATGCATTAGGTTTTAATAGTCCCTGGTCTATCCTTTTATATTTGAGTCATTGCATACTCTTGTTTTCAGTGCTCAGCACTGTGGAAGGATTTGATTATTTAATAATTGAATCTATCTGTTGGGTAGAGTTAGGCTGAAGGCTTTGAATAAATTGCCCGTCTTGACCCGAAGGCCCACCTTCCCCTCCCAGTTTCCTAGATTAATAGACGTGAGCTGCAAGAGGGGAAATAAACACCTTTGAAAGTGACCTGCCTGCAATCAAACCAGCTTCAAGTGAAACAGAAATAAGTTAATACATCAAGGGTTAATGCAAATTTAATTCCCCTGCTGTGTAACCAATGGGGTAAGGAGCATTCAGCAGCCAATGTGGTATAAGACTGGCAAACTCTGGATCCCAAGAGATTCCCATCCAAAGTTGGCATAAAACCAACCTCAGGCTGAATTTTATCAATAGGCAAGGTCCATGCACAAAGACCAAAGCTTACTCACTTGCTTATTCACTTTACAGAGGCAGTGTAACAAAGTGGATGTCAATGCCACTTGGGGAAGGAAATTCACGAAAATGCTGATAATTTTAATATTTCTTACAATATAATATAAATTGAGTTTTTTGCCAATTGTCAGAATATTTCCATCAGTCCCTTTCCCCTACTGATCTAATCTTTCTCACAGGTCCGTCAGTTCCCCTGATTCTTCTGCCACTGAAATGCACTAAGGGTAATTTTACAGAAACCGATTAACCTATCTATCAGTTCTAGGGATGTGGCAAACCAGAACACCTGGGGAAGCCAAGGAGATACAGAGAAACAACATACTCCAATACAAACTCCAGACAAACAGCACCCAAGGTCAGGATTGAACCTGTGTCACTGGAGCTGTGTGACAACATCACTAACTGCTGCACTTTTGATGGCCAATCACCAGGAAGCAAGCTATTGCATTCATATAATGCTATTCATAATCACCAGGCAGACCAAGATATTCATTAGGCATTATCTTACTGCCCATTACACCACTGGCATTTAGGGCAGCAATGATGGTCCTCCATCTCTGACAATGTTCAGGGCTTCCTTCATCGTGTCAGTAGCTTCCTCTCGGTTTTCACTACTGTCAGTCATGCAAGTCTCAGGAACACCATCGCACTCAGATGTGAAAGAATTCTTCAATGATGCTTCGGTAACAATTTTGATTGACCAGTCAGGGGTGTTAGCCCTGAGCTGAAGCCCTGAACCTGGAGGACCGGTGGACCACTCTTAGTCTGGCCTCTACCCTTTGACCTGTTTGGCATGGCTGACCCTACCAAAACCCGGAGCATAAAGTCCGGACTCCAGCCAACATAGCTCTCCGTGTCATTGAGGCACACAAGCCTCGAAACCACAACAAGGTTATGATCCTCTTGGAGGTTCAGGCATTATCAGTATTGGGTTATTGCCACATGTATGAAGATACAATGAAAAGCTTGTCTTGAGTACTGTTTATACAGATCAATTCATCACAAAACGCATTGAAGTAGAACAAGGTGAAGTACAACAATATCATACAAAGTGTAAAAGTGACTGAGAAAATGCGGAGCAGGTAAACAATAAAGTGCAAGATCATGACAAAGTAGATTGTGAGGTCAAGTGTCCGTCTTATCGTACAAGAAGTCCGTTCGAGAGTCTGATTAACAGTGGAAGAGAAGCTGTCCTTGATCCTAGTACAATGTGCCTTCAGACTTTTGTATCTTACTTCCCAGTGGAACAGGGGAGAAAGAAAAACATCAGGGTTGGTGCTGGTCTTTGATTATGCTGGCTGCTGCACTCTGGTGGTGAGAAATACAGACAGAGTCCAAAGAGGGGGAGACTTGTACAGTTACAGTTACAGTTTTGAAGGCGAGATCATCAGCGTAACTAGTTTCTAGTTACAGTTTCTCATTGAAGGCCTTTCAAAACAAGTTAGTTTTAATTTGCAGAGGGTGGGGGAGAGATGAATGTAACTATCACTGACAGGTCTAGGGCAGGGTTGCTGTAGTAATAGACTGTTTATTACTGATAGATTAATTAGTATAAAACAAAGTGGCATGTAAAGGTGTAACATACAGGTCAGACCATTTACAGAGAGCTGAAACAAAAGGGGAATATGCCCAGCAGGTCAGACAGTATCTGTGAAGAGAACTAAATTAGGATTTCAGATTGATACACATACTTAAGTGGAACTGGCTAACATATTATTGAATTCAGTAGTAAGTTTCGAGGGATGCAAAGCGCCCAGAGCGAAGATGATGCATTGTTCCTCAAGTTTACATTGGGCTTCATTGGACAGTGCAGGAGACCACAGGCAGATAATGAGAGAGGGAGTGGGATGAAGTGTTAAGGTGATGAACAACCGGAAACTCGAAGTCACCTGCAAACTGAACAATGGCGCTGGGCAAAACAGACACCCAATCTGCATTTGGTTTCTCCACTTTAGATGAGAGCACATCCTGAGCACTGAATTCCAAAGATTTCTTACTCTTTACCAGAAGGATTTTTGTTTCATATCCTAGTCTGGATGGCCAGCTCCTTATTTTGATGCATTGAGCCCTGGTTTTCGCCATCCCAGCTTTGAGAACCTCAATTCTGCAACGACCTGTTCAAACCTGTAAGAATTTTAAATGGGATCACTCTCATTCTTCTAAACTCAGGAGGGTATAGATTCCATTTATCTAATCTCCCCTCATGCAAGAAACCAGCCATACTAGGACAGAATATGAAAAACAAGTTAAATTTCAGAATTCAATATATAATCCTGGAGAAGCTGATTCAATATATAATCCTGTGAATACAGTGGATGTAGAAATATACCAAAAGTGTGTCAGTATTGAGTAGAGGAGTTCCATTCTGTGAGATTTGCCTTTCAGGATGCGATCTTTAAGGCTGCTTTGGCACAACTAACAATTGAAATGCTTTGTGTCAGGAAACAACGCAAGTTGTCTGGAGAAGGCTGATGGAGGATTAGTTTTAATCATAAGAGATATAAAGCCATGAATCAGTTCCACGGTGGGAATTCGATTATTCAGCAGGCCAGACAGTTAAATTACTCTTTTTATACTGCTGCAAAGTCAGCCCTGGCAATGAGATAAGTGTGGTAATCATCGTTCATTAAACCAAGTGGATGATTCAATCACATTTTTACTGGGTACATGAGCTGATATCTCTGCTTGTTGCTTTATAGTGAAGCTAATTACTGTTGGTATCAGCTGCATTCTCTTAATAGAATGGGTTGAAAAGGTTGGCTACCATTCAGTCATGGAGTTTAGTGTTTGCTCACTGAAGCTAACACATTTTGCAAAGTATAATAAATAATCACGGTGCTGTCATTTTATTTAAACACTGGCACTAATGTCCTGGCAGAGGTAAGATCAGGTGAGCCTTTAAGCTGATCCTTGAAAGTCTGTTAAGAAAACTAAAGGATGTGCAAATCCAAACAATGTACTGATAGCCTACGAGTCATTGGGAATGGCAGAGCTCCTGTTGCTTGAAATGCATTAGTGTTTTGATAATCTGACTCCAAAGTTCTAATCTTGAGTCTGTGATGATAATGTA
The DNA here is from genome assembly GCF_030028105.1 of Mobula birostris. Lineage (NCBI taxonomy): Eukaryota > Metazoa > Chordata > Chondrichthyes > Myliobatiformes > Myliobatidae > Mobula > Mobula birostris. Next base: position 14,690,249 of record NC_092387.1, on the reverse strand, counting down.
AAGTCCAAACCTCAGGATGTAGATGAGTTCAGGTTTCTGACTGCCCAGTGATGAGAATGGTCCAGATTTTTGACTGTCTTAGTTGTATATATGGGTTCAGATCTCCAAATGTACAGGGTAAATATTATTGCTATTCGGCCTGCTGTAAACTGTCAGCAAAATGACAGAAGGTGTGACAAGTGACCAATATTTGCTCAGCACATTCAATTTGGCTTTGGCCAGGGCCACTCAGATCTAGTGTTCATTGCAGACTATGTCCAAACATAAGCCAAGGGCTGAATTCCGGACGTGAAGTAGAAGTAATTGTCCTTGACATTAAAGCATCATATGACTGAGTGTAGCTTTAGGAAGGCCCATAATATTGAAGTCAATGAAAGCATCTTTGAAGGAGTTTTCTGAGTTATATGTTGCTCCAAGGAAGATGGTTGTGTTTGTTAGATACCAATTCCCAGGATATCTCTGCAGGAGTTCCTCAGGACTGTATCTCAGATCCAGCCATCTTCAGCTGCTTCAATAATGTTCCTTCCTTCAGAAGGTAAGAAGTGGGAAGGTTCTCTGATATTTTGCAGTATTCAATCCACTCCCAAACTCTTCAGCAAATGAAGCAGTCCATGCCTGCATGCAACAAGACCTAGTAATAATGGACTGATAAGTGACCAATAAGAATCATGTCACAAAATACCAACCATTAACAACCTCCAACAAAATAGAATCCCATCATCTACCCTAGGCATTTAAAGGCACACCATCTTCATTTCCCCCTACGTTAACATATTGGGGGTTGCCTTTGAAAATCATTAGCACTGAAGCTGTAAGAGCAAGCCAAAGGCTGAGTACCTTGTGGTGAGTAATTCAGCTCCTGACAACCCCAAAGAGTTTCCATGATCTAAAAGACACGTCAAGAGTGTGATGGAATATTTTCCATCTGCCTGGATGAACGCAGTTCCAAGAACCTCGGCACCTTGTAAGGAAACACACGCTGAAACTAAACATTTCTTCTCTTCACCACTGCCAAACAGTGGCTGCAGTGTGCACTGGAGTTGTTCAACGCAGACTGCTCCAACAGCACCTTCCACAGCTGTGATCATTTCCCAACGTATCAGTAGAACAGCACTGACACGTTATCCTCTAAGTCACATACCATCCTGCCTTTGTTTTATAGTCTCTGTAATTCAGCTAACAGGAGCTGTAGGACCCATTCTCCTGAAAAAGTATAGCAGCTCTAGATTCTGGGCAGTAAATTCTGGTTTTGGAACTGATTCACTGTTCTGTGGAAGATTTTGGTTCAGGCCTCCAAATGTCTAGTGGAAATATAATCCTGTGTCTCTGACTGTCTGATCACATCCAGGTTGACCTGTCTAGTGGAAGATAGAGGTCCAAATCAGTGATATAAAGTAACTTATAATTGTAGTGATATAAAGTAGTTTCTAGTTTTTTAGGTTAGCTAGAATTGGTTAATTGATGTTGTTACCTTGAAAAATAAATCCAGCCGAAAGCACTGTGAGATACTAGCACAAAGGTCTGTCTGTTATGGACTTTTACCACTAAGGGCCTTGGGTGACAGTGACTGATTTGAATGCTCATAATTTGATTTAGTTTATTATTGTTGGCACATGTACCGAGATACAGTGAAAAATTTTTTTGTATGCAGGCAGATAATGTCATACATCAGTACATCAAAGTAGAAAAATCAGAATACAGAATATTGTGAGGCAGCTACGGAAAGAGTGCAGTGCACGTAGACAATGATTACATTACATAGATATTTTAAGACCTGTGTTGCAGGCTGATTAATACATTGCTGTTTTAATATATGGGAGTTGATGGAAACTATTGGAATCCATCGGGAGAAGGTGTCTGCAGTTGGTGGAACTGAGTACAGCAATAATGATCTAGTCAGAGTTTCACACACTGCAATACATCAGAAGAGCAGAAACTTTGTTGATGAGGCAGTCACACTCCTTAGGTTACATACTAAAGAACACATCAGTCAATTAGCACTTGGTGGGACAGGTATGGGGATCCACAGATATCATTGCAGAGGCCTCAGCTGTTTTATATGTCCATCAGATATGAAGACTTTGTACCTTGTATGGATTAAAGCAGTGTCTGCGAATAGATGAACAAACTGACCACAGTACAATGATATAGAGGGCCATTCATACTGTTCATAAACTGTCTCCTAATACCGCTACATCCACTTTCACAGTGGGAAGGAAAGTAGTGGTAATAGAGGATAGTTTATGAGTGGGTAATATTGTTCTCTGTGTGAATCCATGAATCCCAAGGTTGTATACTCTCTCAGGTTTTAGGGATAAACACAACTAAAGGCAGAAAAGAAACTTGCAGTGGGAGGAGAAATTCCCAATGTGATCTATGTCAGATCAAGACAAGGAAAAGTTCTACTGAATAAAAATACTAACAAAAAGAAATCAAATTAAAAATCAGAGCTACAAAGGTGATAATCTATGGACTACTTCAAGAGCCACTTGCAAATTGAGAGAGTGTTGAATTAATGGCTCAAAGGTCAGAGTGGGAGAAATGTATTTTTAATTTATTAGTTAATGGCACCAGCACTGGGGAAAGTGAAGCTATCCTGTTGAAACAGGCTTCACATACCTGGTCAGGACTAATATCTAACTAGGACTGTAGATAACATTTTGTAGTTTGTTGAGGGAGGTACAAGAGACTGCAGGTGCTGGAATCCAGGGCAACAAATCATCTGCTGGAAGAACTCAGTTGGCCAAACAGCATTAGTGGAGGGAAATAGACAGTTAGTGTTTTGGGGCAAGACCCTCCACCTTGATCGAAAGATAGAGAGAACAAAGTCAGTATAAAAAGCTGGAGGGAAGGGGTTGAGCAAGAGGAAGGAGGAGTGTTTGGGTTCTGGTTTGGGGAAACTTAAAGAGCTTAATAAAAAAATCAAAGCAATAAAGGGAAGCATAGCCAAAGTCTGTCACAAAGGGAGAGAGAATATACAGAAAACATAAAAATATTCCTGGAATTGGGAATAGCAAGAACATTGAAAGATCTTTAATTGTATGTAGGCAACATTTGTAACAAGACAGGTGAATTAATAGCACCGATAGAAACACATGAGTGCAATCAAAAAGCCTTTTAAATGACTCCAAAATGACACAGGTTGGGTTAAGTATTATCATATACATAACTTGCAGAAGAGTTATGCAAAGTGGAAAAGGGGTTGGATACTCTCAATAGTAAAGAATGGGGTTAAGATAGCAGAGGGAGGAAGGATCTTAGCTCAGAACATCAAGAAGAAGAATCAGGTTAGTGGAGCTAAGACATAGCAAGGGAGAAAATGATATTGATGGGAGTTATCTGTAAATCCTAAATGGTAGATCTCATATACAACATTGTACACAACAGGAAATTAACAGTGTATGTAACAAGGGTAATAAAGTAATCATTGGGGACTTTAATGTAAATACATACTAGACACAACAAATGATCTATAACTGTGTAGTACAAATTCACGGAGTGCTTAGGAAAACTTTTCTGGAATGCTATATTGTGGAGATAAGGAACCAAGCTATCCCAGATCAAATTAATAATTTTGTTCCCAGAAAAGCAGTAAGCTTGAGGATTGGAAACATTTCACCAGAGGAGGACACAACATTGAAAGGGAAAGGAAATGTAGAATATGATACTTATCAACCAATAAACAAATAAACAAGCTATAAAAGTTTCTGTGGATATGTTAAATAGAAAAGATGAGTTAAAGTTCATGTGGGTTCCCTACAGACTGGGAGAGAAAAAATAATAATGAGCGTAACTGCATGCCTCTAACTGATGCAGAGGATGTAAGTCCAGGTCTACATCTAGTCAATGTTGAATATGTATATAGATCTTCAAAATTTGAGTGTTGTATAAGGCAGCAAGACTGATTGTCCAGTATAAAACCCCATGGCAGATAACAATTCAGGTCTCTGAATGCCTGGAGGTGAATGTGGCTGTACAGTATGTCACTGACATCCTGTGGAGTAAATGGTTCAGGGTCTCTGACAATCTAGCTTTAGATATGTGTCTGGGTCTGCATCTCTCGGTTAGTGGATGCATCCAGGTCTGCAACTGTCTGTGGAAGATTTGAGTCCAAGTCAATGAGTGCCCAGTGTTGGATTTGTGTCTAGCTCTCTGATTATGCAGTGGGGAATTTTGGTCTAAGTTCACACTTGTCCAGCGATGGACAGACAGTTCCGTCTCCAAGAGTTAAGTCCAAGTCCGAAACTGTCCAGTTGTGGATACAGGTCCATGTGTGTGATTGTCTAGTGTAAGATATATGCTTGGATCTCTAACTTCAAGATGGCATTAGTGAACCATGGTAACGTATTGCAGGCTGCTTACAAATCTTCTAAATATACTTCTGAATTACTCTCACTACAATTTGCAGCCTGTAATTTCCCTTTAAGCAACGTGATTTTGAACTGTCTTAATGAATTAGTGATTTCATGATCTTCTGAAAGACTCAACGGATTCAACTCTCAAGCGTGCAGGTATGGCACCTTTAAGCAGATGAAGATACATCGCCTTGGCCAGAAGAGAGGGAGGGGAGGAGTGAATTGCTGAAGAATGAAACACCCTCTAACCAGCATCTTGTTAGCAAATGTACAGTCGTTAGAGAACAAGATTGAGGACCTAAGGGCAAGAGTGCTGTATTGGTGGGAAATGAGGAATTGTTGTGTTCTGTGTTTCACAGAGACATGGCTCACTCCAGATATGCTGGATATGTCGGTAAGATCCGAGGGCTTCTCAATACACCAGATGGACCAGACTGCTGATTCACAGAAAGCAAATGGTTGGGGTCTGTCTTTTATGATAAATTCTTTGTGGTGCTTGGACGCAATGGTCTTGTTGCACTCTTGTTCCCCCAATCTGGAATATCTGATGATTAAGTGCCTACTAGTCTACTTACCAAGAGTGTTCTCCACTGTGATCCTGATCTCAGTTTATCTATCTCCAAAGGCAAAAGCACTTGATGTACTGAATGCTGTGAATAGCCATCAAGAAACAGCCTACCCCCGACTCCTTTAAAATTATAGTCAGGGATTCAATCAGGCTTGTTTGAGGAAAAATCTGTGCAATTATCATCAACATAAGACCTGTAGCACCAGGGGTCCCAACAAACTCAACCACTGTTACACTGTGATTAGGAATGCCTATTGTTCCATGCTGAGACCATATTTTAGGGAATCTGATCACTTAGCTGTCCTCCTCCTACCTGTATACAGGCAGAGGCTAAAGAGCAAGGTTCCAGAGATAAGGACAACAAAGAGGTGGTTGCAGGAGACTGAGGAATGGCTTTGGGATCGCTATGGGTTGGTAGACTGGGCTGTGTTCAAAAGCTTATCGGAGAATCTGAACGAATACACCATCGTTGTCATGGACCTTAGAAAAACTGTCATGGGCAAGTGTGTCCCCACAAAATCATTCTGAGTCTTCCCAAACCAGAAGCCCTGGATGAACCATGAGATCTGCAACTTGCTAAGGCCCAGACTGGTGGCATTCAGCTCGGGCGACCATGTTACATACAAGAGAATCCAGTACAATCTCCAAAAAGCCATCTCACGTGTCAAGTAGCAATCTGAACCAAACTTAAATCACTGAAGGATGCTCGGCGGCTGAGGAAGGGCTTGAATGCTATCACCGCTTGCAAAATGAAACCAGCAACATAGGTGACAGCAAAGCTTCGCTCCCAGACCAGCTCAATGTCCTGATGTAAGGTCTAGGCCTGAAACGTCAACTGTTTACTCTTTTCCATAGATACTGCCTGGTCTGCTGAGTTCCTCCAGCATTTTGTGTGTATTACTTTGATTTCAGACATTGCAGATTTCCTCTTGTCAATGCCTTTTATGCTCACTTTGACCATCAAAACATGGTGGCACCTTCATGAACTCCCACAGCCCCTGATGACCTGGTGATTTCAGTTTCCTCGATTGACGTGAGAGCATCCTTTGGGAGGGTGAACCCAGGGAAAGCATTGCCCCAGATGTGTACCTGGCAGAATACTAAAGACCTGTGCTGATCAATTGGCTGGAGTGTTCACCGATATCTTTAACCTCTCATTTTAGCAGTCTGAGATACCCACTTGCTTCAAACAGGTTTCAATCATACCAGTGGTAGAATGTGGTAATCTGCCTCAATGATCATCATCCAGTAGCACTTACATCCAATGTGATGAAGTACTTTGAGACGCTGATGATGAATCATATCCATTCATAGCTGAGAAATGACTGGGATCCACTCAAATTTGCCTACCATCACAACAGGTCAACAGTGGATGTTCAGTCAATCCTGGAACATCTGGACAACAAAGAGGTATACTTCAGGATTCTCTTCGTTGACTGCAGCTCAGCATTCAATACTAACATCGCTTCAAAACTAATCAATAAGCTTCTAGACTTCAATACTTCCTTGTGCAATTGGATCCTTGATTTCTTCACTTGAAGACCTCAGTCAGTAGAGACTACCAACAACATCTCCTCTACGATCTCCATCAGCACAGGTGCACCACAAGGCTGTGTGCTTGGCCTCCTGCTTTACTCACTTTATCCTTATGACTGTGAGCACAGATCCAATGCCATATTTAAATTTGCTGACAACACCACAGTCATTGGCCAAACGAAAGGTGCCGATGAATGAGCATATAGGAGAGAGATTAAAAATCTCTCTGAGTGGTGCCACAACAATAACCTTTCCCTCAATGACACAAGATCAAGGAGATGATGATTGACTTCAGCAGGAGGAGAGAGGTCCATGAGCCAGTCCGCATCAGGGTATTCAGAAGTGGGGCGGGTCAGCAACTTTAACCTCCGCAGAGTTATCATTTCAGAGGATTTGTTCTGGCTCCAGCACATAAGTGCCATTACGAAGGAAGCATGGCAGTGTCTCTACTTTCTTAAAAGTTTGTGAAGAGTTAGCATGTCATCTAAAACTTTGACAATGTTCTATAAATGTGTACTGGAGAGTATAATGACAGGTTGCATCATGGTCTGGTTTGTAAACACCAATGCCCTTGAATGAAAGAGCCTACAAAAAATAGTGTATACAGCCCAGTCCATCATGGTAAAGCCCTCCCCACCATTAAGCACATCTACACAGAGTGCAGTCACAGGAAAGCAGCATCCATTAACAAGGACACCCACCATCCGAGGCCACGTTCTCTTCTCAGGAAGCAGGTACAAGGGCCTCAGGAATCACACCAGCGGTTCAGGAATAGTTATTACCTCTCAGCCATCAGGCTCTTGAACCAGAGGGGGTAACTTCACTTGCCCTATCACTGAACTGCTTCCACAACCTATGGACTCATTTTCAAGGAATCTTCATCTCATCATCTTATTATTTATTTATATATATATTTTTTAGATTATGAAGACACGCAGTCCTCTTTTATTGTCATTTAGTAATGCATGCATTAAGAAATGATACAATATTTCCTCCGGTGTGATATCACAAAACACAGGACAGACCAAGACTTAAAAAACTGACAAAACCACATAATTATAACATATAGTTACAACAGTGCAGCGATACCATAACTTGATGAAGAAGTCCATGAGCACTGTAAAAAGTTCAAAGTCTCTCAAGTGTCTCACATCTCACGCAGACAGGAGAAAGAAGAAAAACTCTCCCTGCCATGCCTGACCACAATCCGTCTCTGAGTCATCCGAAAACTTCGAGCCTCCGAATCAGCTCTCCAACACCGAGTACTGAGCGCCATCTCTGTCCGAGCGATTCGACCTCAATCTCGGTCGCCAACAGCAGGCAAAGCTGGGGATTTTGAGGCCTACCCTCCGGAAGATTCCCGACCACGCAGTAACGACAGCGGCGAACGAGCTTTTCAGAAATTTCTCCAGATGTTCCTCTGTGCTTTCACGTCCGTCTCCATCAAACCAGAATTGTCCACGGCCCCTATTTAACGGATACATTATCATTTTTCACCGGAGGGCTGTGCAGTATTTGTACAGTTTGTTGCCTTTTGTACGTTGGTTGGGGCAGTCTTTCATTGATTCCATTGTGTTTCTTGTATTTACTGGGAATGCTCACAAGTAATGAATCTCAGGGTTGTATATAGTGACATTCATGTTCAAAGTTCAAAGTAAATTTACTATCAAAGTACATATATGTCAACCATCAAGCTCTTCAACAAAAGGGGATAACTACACTCATCTATTGAGATGTTCCCTCAGCCAATGATCTTACTTTAAGGACTTTTTATTTCATGCTCTTGTTATTTATTGCTATTTATTTAAATTTGTATCTTTACAGTTTGTTGCCTTCTGTGCTCTACTTGATCTTTCATTGATCCTGTTATAGTAATGTAATACCCTGGTTAAGATTTCTACTGCTAAGCTGTGAGGTATTTTTATTTTAGCAGTTTTCTCAAAAGCAGTGCGTTCTGCTGGTAAGGGTGTTTTGGCTTTGGCTAGAGATAAGGAGCCACAATGTCTGACTTAAGAATGTTATGTCGGCCAATCAGGATTGTGTAACCTTCTGCCTAGTGGAAGATTTGGTAGAGCTGGGTGGGATCAGATTTCTGAAGGACAGGAGGACATGCCAATATTCCTGAGAGAGCCAGTTCATTCAAGATGCTCTTCAAGGGAAGTTTGGAATGTGATGGGTGCCTTCACGTAGAGTGTGGGTTCAGCACATGGGTAACGAGATACTCCTGACGATGCCAGAAATGAACTCCAAGGTTTATGTACACATTGGACTGGTTTAACTGTAATGTACCCTTCTATTTTTCTTCTCTTTTTCTGTAACTATTTGTTAAAGTCAAAAATATGGTAAATACACGTACTTTGTAATTTTATGCCAGTGTGTGATCTGTCATTTCTTGGCGACTATGCATGGGGCAGTATTTACACAACATTCACTATAATTAATGTTCCTTAACCAGTTTGATGGAACCCCAAATAATACTGATCCTAGACTTATATCACGAATGAAAGGTGGCCTCACCGCTGAGTTAGCTAACGAGCCAAGTTTGTATATGAGCCCCATGAGATGGTTACAAGTACTATTCTATAGATTTGCTGAGTATGTCCGCAGGAATAAAGAATCTCAGGGTTGTATGTGGTGACATATATGTCCTCTAATAATGAATCTTGCCATTAAACTTTGAACCATATACAACCCTGAGATTTGTTTTCTTGCGGGCATACCCAGTAAATCCAAGAATCATAATGAAAGACGGCACCCAACAGGGCGGACAAACAACCAATGTGCAAACAACAACTAGCTCTGCAAATACAAAAGAAAAAATGAAATAATAACAAACACTGTAAATAAGCAATAAATATCAAGCTCAGGTGATGAGGAGTCCTTGAAAGTGAGTCCATTGTGTAGGATGTGAGATTATTTATGATTATTATTATTTGTTTTTTGTCTGCTCTTTCTTTTTTTGTATTTACAGAGTTATTTTTCACATTGCTTGTTGTCCATCCTGTTGGGTGTGGTCTTTCATTGCTTCTCTTGTGTTTCTTGTATTTATTGTGATTGCCACAAGTAAATGAATCTCATGGTTGTATATGGTGATATATATGTACTTTGATAATAAGATTACTTCGAACTTTGAACAAACTTATAGACGATAAGGGCCTAGTTCTATATCTCTCCAAAGGTGGGCTTTGGTCCAGATGCAAACTATTCAGTGATACATGAGACTTGATCTTAGACTCTTCAATGGAAAGTCTGGGTCCAGGTCTAACACTGTCTTTTGGTTTATCTAGGTCCAGGTGTCCATTTGGCTAGTGATGGCCTGCATTCAGATCTAGGATTGTTGAGTGCAGCATTGTGATCCGAGGTCCAAATCTCCAGCCGTTTCAGCTTCCCTATTGCCTTTATTCTCTTTTTTTGTAATGTGAAGACCAGAACAGTGCTTGGTTCTTTAGGTCTGAGCTAACTACATCTGTAGCTTGATATTATATTTCAACATGCTTGAAGGCGTGAGAAGAGCAGGGCAGTTGATGAGAAAACATATCGTCACTGTCATCCTGATGTTACCTTAGGGCAGAGCCCAGATGATAAGATGCACCTCCAAAGCTATGCTTCAAGTATTCAGCCTTGTATAAAGAAAGAAAGATTAGCTTTATTTGTCACACGTACATCAAAGCATACAGTGAAATCTGTCATTTGCGTTAAATCAGTGAAAGTTGTGCTGGGTACCCTGCAAATGTAGCCTTGCTTCCAGCACCATCATAACATGCTGTCAACTCACCAACCCGATTAGTATGTGGGAGGAAACCAGAGCACCTGGAGGAAACCCACACAGTCATGGGGAAGACATACACACTCCTTACAGACAGCAGTGGGATTGAACCCCAATCTTACTGCTGGCGCTGTAAATCGTTGTGTTAATAGCTATGCTACTGTGCTGTCCTTATCTCTTAAATATCTTAATTAATATGTTAGCATTCTAATTATTTAATATTCTCTCAAATCTAATGGAAAAAATGTGAGTCAATTGAAAATGGGTCAAACTGCTTTGTACCAGACAGTTTAATCATTCTGGCAAGAAAACAAAAAAAAGGATGTTTTAATTTTTGGCACTTGGACCTGAGTAAAACTGTAGTGAAAGTTATTAAAAGCCTATGTAAGTGTAGGGACACTCTTAAAAAAACAATGATTTACATTTTTTTCTCACATGTAACGTTTCTCAGACTGAGTCATATGAGAAAGATAACATTGATGTAGTTGCCAAATGTCCCAGCATCAATGATCATTAACTTAATTATTAATCAAGTAACAGATGGACTGGCTAACGCCTTAAGATACACCAAGTTGCAAGTGAGTGCATACATTATCAAGGTGCTCAGAGATTGTCTTTCATTTCTCTGCAGGTTGCATGGCAGATACCATGAGATGGCTCCTCACATAGTGCCAATGGATTACACCAAGGAGCCAGACGTCACAATTCCAATTCAACTCATAATAAATATGCCGGAGCTAAAGGTACAAGGATAGACTCCATTACTGTCAAATGCAGGACATCCTTCATGTGCATGTGTTTGTATGATTGAGGAGGATTTAGTCATGCAGCTAACAGCAGTATGATTCTTTGCCTTTTTCACAAGGTACAAATCACAGGAAGAATTGTTATACTTAATAGAGGGTAGCAGGAGCTTCCACAAGACAATAAGGAAGAACATCTGTTAAGCATTAAGCAGGGCAGCCAACAACCTGCTCCCTGTTCTGTGGGTGGATGGCAGACACAGAGACAGGCTTTGTCTGCACTGGCAAGAGCAAAGATATGTGAGCGTTAAGTTCTTTATAATGGGGAATGACAGCTAATGCCCTGAGGAATAGAGGAATGCCACAGTTATTTGGAGATCAAGACTCCAGGACTCTATCTTGATGCATTTGCGGCAGATGTTATATGAGATGGCTATTTCTTTGAATGAGTCTTGTTACCAGAGGTTGTCAGTCACTGAATTTCCATGCACATAGTGCTGTGTCACAGAATCAGACTGCAGTGGGATTTGGATTCTGTACTCCATGTGAGGAACAGTAGATGTACAGCGACGTCTGTATAACACCTGTGTTACAGTGGTAGTACCAACCATCCAAACACCAGTCCCAAACCCAGTGCAGTGAACAGCCAAGGAGAGAGAAGAAAAATAAACAGTAAGTTTCCAGAGGTTATTAAATCTCTGGCGATTCCATGTTAATCCCGGCAATTTACTGTTGTGACTGCCTTTTGAATGGAGATGTAGAATATACAGGCAGATGACCTTAAGCTGCAGTTTTCAAAAGTGATCCCTTTTTAGACAGCTCTTTAAAGGTTACAAAAAAGGTGTGGAGTGAGCAGTAGTGAAGGAATAGAGCACCAGCATGACCTCACTGACCCTTCCTGGTGCTCTCTGCCTCTTTTGTGGACCTGTGGCAGAGGAGGGATACCCTTATTAGCGTTATAAGACCAGGCCAAAGGTAAAAGGCAAGGTGTCAAATGTTCAGAGCACCTGGGACACAAAGAAATGAAAGATCTATTGAAGATCTGAGCCTTCGTGAGTATTTGGACTGTGCATTACTGTACTATCTACGACTTTGTCAAGCATCCTGCTAAAATCCTAGTAGACCACATCAGTGGTTTTACCCTCATCAACCTCTTTGCTACCACCTCAAAAAATTAAAGCCTTCCCTTAAGAAATCAGTGTTGAGTATTCTTGATTAGCTGTATCTCTCTGCTGATTAATGTAGTCTTTCAGCCTTTTACCTAATAATTATCAAGTACCATAAACGGAAAGGAGGAATAGGTCTTGGAGGTCTTGCACATTGAATATAGGAAGTTAGGAAAGAACTGAAAGGCAGGATCTCAGAGCTAGTAATCTGTGGATTTCTCCTGGTGCCACATGATAGGCCAGGAATAGAAAGTCAGACAGGGGCAGTGTTTCAGATTTCTGGATCATTGGAACCCCTTTTGGGGCAGGGGTGACCTATACAAGAGGGACAGGTTGTACCTTAACCATGCGACCATAAAACATAGGAGCAGAATTAGGCCATTCGGACCATTGAGCCTGCTCTGCCATTTGATCATGGCTGACTCATGCCCCTCTCACTCCCATTCTTCTGCCTTCTCCCCTTAACCTTTCACGCCCTGATTGATCAAGAACCTGTCAGTCTCCACCTTAAATACTCCCAATGACTTGGCCTCCACAGCCGCCTGTGGCAACGAATTCCACAGATTCAACCCCCTACCCCCAATTAAAGAAATTCCTCCTCATCTCTGTTCCAAATGGACGCCCCTCTATTCTGAGGCTGTGCCCTCTGCTCCTCAAAAATCCACTCCACAATCCACTCTATCTAGGCCTTTCAACATTTGATAGGTTTCAGTGAGATCCTCCCTCTCCCAATTCTTCTAAATTCCAACAAGTGCAGGCTTGGAGCCATCAAACCCTTTCATTCCTGGAATCATTCTCATGAACCTGCTTTGAACCCTGTCCAATGTCAGCACATCTATTTTTAGATAAGGTGCCCAAAACTGCTCACAATACTCCAAGTTAGGCCTCACCAGTGCCCTATAAAGACTTAATATTACACCCTTGCTTTCATATTCTAGTCCTTGCGAAATGAATGCTAAAATTGCATTTCTCTTCCTCACCATTGTCTCAACCTGCAAGTTAACCTTTAGGGAATCCTGCACGAGGAATCCCAAGTCCCTTTGCACCTCAGATTTTTGAAATTTCTGCCCATTTAGAAAATAGTCTACACTTTTGTGCCTTCTACCAAAGTGCATGACTGTGGACTTCCTGACACTGTATTTCATTTTCCACTTCTTTGCCCATTTTCTTAATTTGTTTACTTCCTACTACAGCCTCCCTACTTCCTCAATGCTACCTGCCCCCTTCACCTATCTTCATATCATCTTCAAACTTGGCCACAGGCCATCAATTTCATACATAGAACATAGAATAGTACAGCACATTACAGGCCCTTTGGCCCACAATGTTGTGCCGACCCTCAAACCCTGCCTCCCATATAAACCCCCACCTGAAATTCCTCCATATACCTGTCTAGTAGTCTCTAAACTTCATGAGTGTATCTGCCTCCACCACTGACTCAGGCAGTGCATTCTACACACCAACTACTCTCTGAGTAAATTTCATCATCCAAATCATTGACATATAAAGTAAAAAGAAGTGGGCCCAACACTAACCCCTGCAGAACACCATTGGTCATCAGTAGCTAATCAGAAAAGGCTCCTTTTATTCCCACTCTTTGCCTCCCTCCAATCAGCCAATCCTCTTTGCATGTTGGTATCTTTCCTGTAATACCATGAACTCTTATTTTGCTAAGCAACCTCACGTGCAACACCTTGACAAAGGCCTTCTGAAAATCCAAGTCCATAGGGTCCACCAATACCCCTTTGTTAATCCTGCTTGTTATTTCCTCAAAAAAATTCCAACAGATTTACCAGGCAAGATTTTCCCTTAAGGAAACCTTGTCGACATGGCCTATTTTACCATGTGCCTCCAAGTACCATGAGACCTCATTCTTAACAATTGACTCCAATGTCTTCCCAACCACTGAGGTCAGGCTAACTGGCCAATAATTTCCTTTCTTCCTCCTTCCTCCCTTCTTGAAAGATGGAGTGACTTTTGCAATTTTCCAGTCCTCCAGCACCATACCAGGATCTATTGATTATAGAAAGGTCATTACTAATGCCTCCACAATCTCTTCAGCCCCCACTTTCAGAACCCTGGGGTGTAGGCCATCTAGTCCAGGTGATTTATTTACTTTCAGACCTTCCAGCTTCTCAATCACCTTCTCCCTAGTAATAGCAATTGAACTCACTTATGTTCCCTGACGCTCTTAAACCTCCAGCATACTGCTAATGTCTTTCCACACTGAAGATGGATACAAGTACTTATCTAGTTCATCTTCCATTTCTTTGTTCCCCACTACTACCTCTCCAGTGTCATTTTCCAGCAGTATGATAACTGATCTTGCCTTTCTTTAAATCTTTATATATCTGAAAATTTTTATATATTTTGGTATCCTCTTTGATATTATTGGCTAGTTTACCTTCATATTTCATCCTTTCCCTCCTTATGGCTTTTTTAGATATCTTCTGTTGGTTTTAAAGTCTTTCCAATCCTCTAACTTCCCACTATTTTTGCTGTATTAAATGCTCTCTCTTTGGCTTTTACGTTAGCTTTGACTTCTCTTGTCAGCCATGGTTGTGTCATCCAAATTGCTCTGAGAAACTCCAGCCATTGCTGCACTGCCATCATCACTGCTAGTGTTCCCTTCCAATCAACTTTGACCAGCTTACCTCTCATGCCCCTATAATTCCCTTTACTCCACTGAAATACTGATACATCAGAATCAGAATCAGGTTTAATATCACTGGCATATGTCATGAAATTTGTTAACTTCACGGTGGCAGTACAAAGGAATACATGGTAAATAAATATAGAGAAGAAAGACTGAATTACATTAAATATATATATATGTCTATTAATAAGTTAAGTTAAAATAAGTAGTGCTAACAAAAACAAAAATAAAATGTAGTGAGGTAGTGATCATGGGTTCAATGTCCATTTAGGAATCTGATGGCAAAAGGAAAGAAGCTGTTCCTGAATCACTGAGTGTGCACCTTCAGGCTTCTGTATCTCTTTCCCAATGGTAACAATGAGAAGAGGGCATGTCCTGTGGGGTGGGGATCTTTAATGATGGATAACGCCCTCCTAAGCTCCTTGAAGATGTTTTGGATACTATGAGAACTAGTACCCATGGTGGAACTAACTAATCTTACAAGTTTCTGCGAATTACTTTGGTAGTGGTCAATGAGACTTATAAGTGGAAGTCTGTAAATAGTGGTGTTCTACAGGGGTCTGTACTGGGACATCTGCTGCTTGTGTGTCAGTACCTCCAGTTGAACTCTGTCTTTTTGTGCGTTTCTCCCTAGCTGTCAGTCTGTGGTTTTGTATTGCCATGTGCTCCTGTTCCCACTCCTGCTCTACTTCGGCCCCTGTATTACTGAGTACTCTGTCTCTCATGAGTTTCTCATTATTACCTGTATTGCTGCCACCTGTGTCTCATTGTGCTCCACCTATCATCTGCCTCTCTGTTCATTGCTCAGTGTATTTCAGCCCTGTGTTTTCACCTATTTGTGGCCAGATTGTGCCAGTGAATTTTCCTGAGCCTTTCCAGTTTTTGTATCTGTACTCTGTCTGATTCTGGTGTTTGGTATATGAAATTGTAGATGGGTAGGTTAGTAAATTTGCAGGCAATATGAAAAATGATGATATTCTGGATAGAATAGAAATCTGGCAAACAATAGAGTAAAATGTAGACTATTTGTAGATATGAGCAGAGAGATAGAAAGTGGATTTTAACCCTGTGAAATGTGAAGTGTTGCATTTTGGTAGATCAAATGTAAAGAGGCAGTACACTATGAATAACAAGGTCCTTAATGTTTTTGTGTAGAGAGATCTTGGAGTCCAAGTCCATAGCTCCCTGAAAATGGCTACCCTGGATGACAGGGTGGTAAAGAGGGAGTATGGCATACTTTATTAGTTGAGCAAATAATTTCAAGAGTTGGGAAGTTATGTTGCAGCTATATAAGACTCACATGGCAGAGGCTGAGGGCAGATGTGAAAGAGGTTTGTAAGAAACATACATGGAGTAAATAGACAGTAACTTTTTCCCAGTTGAAATATCTAATGCCAGAGGGCATATGGTTAAGGTGAGAGGGGGTAAATTCCAAGGTGATATGCAAGGCAGGGTTTTTTTTTTATACAGAGTGGTGAATGCCTGAAATGCATGGCCAGGAGTGGTGGTGGTGGAAGCAAATATGATGGGGACAGTCAGGAGGCTCTTGGACAGGCACTTGAATATATAGGAAATAGAGATTGTATAGGCAGGAGGATAGTTTAGTTGAGCATTTGGTTACTAATTTAATTAGTTTATACAGTATTGTAGGTCATAGGGGCTATATTGTGCTGTTAAGTTCTATGTGCCAGTCTCAGCCAGACTGGTTGGTAGATACTCCAAATATTACTTTTTTTTTGCTTTTTAAAGCATGGAACTACCCCTGTATCTGCAAAAATGAGTCAGAACCTGTACTAACTCCTCATTGCTTCCAAGAAGAGTCTTTTTATCCAGGTTTGGTAACTTTCTTCATTTGTAGAGATACTAGGAGGTGGTGCCTTCTGCACATGTAATTGCACAGCAGTCTGTAACAGAATAACAGAGCAAGACATTGCCTGGCTGCAGAACTGGCTATTGCATCAGCATTGCTCAAGTATTCTCCTCCTGGCTGCAATTGAACCTCTTCCTCCACTTCTCGATGGATGAAAAACTTACTTCCAACTTGCCTGTGACGGCGATACTGCTTAAATCATGACCGTTTGAATCCACCTTCAGAACTTGATCCAGCCAGGACCAACTCACATGCAACCTCAGCCTGACGCATAAGTGTTTTAATACTGAAACCTGACCTCTTTACTAACTTGGTTGGATTCTACAAGGATCAGGTCATGTTGCCAGATTCCTATAACATATGCTTTATACTAAATGTTCAGAAGAAACCTATCTTTGTTTATCTCTCCTGCAATACCACCACCCCCTTGACATCAAGGTCTACAATGAGACTGTGGAAAATGTGGATCACTTTCCCATACCTCATGAGCCAACTCTCAGCAAAGGCACTCATCTAAGATGAAATTTACCATCTCTTCCATTGCATTAGTATAGCCTTTGGCCAGCTGAGGAAAAGAGCATTCAAAGGCCAAGAGGCAAAAAAAAACTCATCCTTTTTGGCATCTGGTTTTATTTCCCAGTTTAGGAGGGTCTGTAACTAGAGGATACAGGTGTGAAGTGAGAGGGGAAAGTTTAAAGGAGACATAAGGGCAAGTTTTTCACGTTGATGCTGGTGGGTATGTTGAGTATTTTGCAAGAGGAAGTTTTAGAAATGGGTTCAATTACAACGTTTAACAGACATTTTGACAGATACAAGGATATGAAAGCTTTAGTGGGATACAGGCCAAATATGGGCTAATGGAACTCGCTCAGGAAGATACTTGGTGGATATGGGGAAAGGGCCTGTTTCTGTGTTCTGTCACTCTGATTCTGTGTGTTGATTTGATAAAACAGCCACAACATTCAACTGATGCAATAAGCTGATTCATCTACAGTCAACATGCCATGAACAAGTTATTTTCAAGGACTGAAAAATAAACATTGAGTATGAGCCAAGACTACCCTGCCAAGCTGTTACAGGCCTTGGAGACCAATCATGCATCTTTTAGAGTCAAAGGATATGCACATTGTTAGCATAGATGACACTTATTTCCCATCAACTGGTTCTCCCAGGTACATTTAAGTGGCTCTCGAGAGAAAGGTATACTGGAGTCACATATGACTTAATCTGGGTAAGACTTCCTTTCTTGATGGAGATTTGTTAAACCACTTGGGTTCTCATGAAAATCAATCAGCATCATGAACACGTGACTTTAATGATGTTGAATATTGTTTAATGCAGTGCTGGTCTTAGGCTGCAACCTCCCTCAAGTGCTCAGTCTTCCCTGAAGCTCTCCAGAGCTTCCTGTGGCTCAGAACCTCAACACACATGGTGTGCATTAGGTTATTTCTTCATATAAAAAAAGCTTCTTATACATTCATGAGATGGGCTTTTCTAGAAAGGTTGTTATCCATTGCCCACTGTAGCTGACTTTGATTAGGTGATGGAGAATTTCTTCATGAACCATTGAAGAACATATGGAGAAGGTGCTCACACTGTGCTGTTGGGCAGAGTTCCTGCATTTTGGTCTATTGACGATGAAGGAATACAAATAAACTGTTGTCAAGTGATGACAAATATTGAAGTCTAAATGTTCATGCCACCTTCATAAGGTATTCCCATAGGTCTGTGACCTTTGCCCTTGAGCTGGTACAAGTGGCAGGTTGCTGGCGGAATGGCCTGGGTGCATTTTGTAACTGCACTTGCACTGCTGAAACAGGCAGTAATGTTTGAGGTGGCAGATGGAGTACGAATCGAGTAAGCTGCTTGGTCCTGAATAATGTTGAGTTTCTTTAGTGTTGTTGGACTGCAATCAAGCGGACAAAAAAAAAAGCATTGCACCACGTTTCTGACCTGGAAGGATGTCAAGTGATGAGTTGTATGCCACAAGACATCCATGTCTTTGTAGCCACAGTATTTAGTAGCTTTTCCTAAAAGAAAGTTCTCATTGCTGACTGCCAGCTGTCAAAAGTTGACTTCAACATGGTGACACAACGGACTGTCATACAATGGTAACATTATTGCCATTGGAGGTGGTTATCTTGATGGAGATGGTCAAATGAATAGAGTATCTCCTAAGTTACAGAGAAAGGTTGAACAAGTTAGGTCTTTATTCTTTGGAGCGTAGAAGGTTGAGGGGAGACTTGATAGAGGTGTTTAAAATTATGAGGGGGATAGATAGAGTTGACGTGGTTAGACTTTTTCCATTGAGAGTGGGGAAGATTCAAACAAGAGGGCATGGGTTGAGAATTAGAGGACAAAAGTTTAGGAGTAACATGAGGGGGAACTTCTTTACTCAGAGAGTGGTAGCTGTGTGGAATGAGCTTCCAGCAGAAGTGGTTAAGGCAGGTTCTATGTTGTCGTTTAAAGTTAAATTGTATGGATATATGGACAGGAAAGGTACGGAGGGTTATGAGCTGAGTGCAGGTCGGTGGGAATAGGATCCGAGATGGCCTGTTTCCATGCTGCAATTGTTATATGGTTATATGGTAATCCTGTGAGGTATAGAAAACAATGAATGGACAACATTCTACAACACATTTCATTTTTTCTTGCTACAACACTGTATCTAAAAAAAATTATTTTACACACTCAATGTGCCCAGCTGACAGATAGTGAAGTGTATTTTGAAGTTGTAGAATAGTAAAGGCATCCGTTAGTCTTGCGAGACCATGGATCTGCGCCTGGAAAGTCTTCACTCTCCAGGGCGCAGGCCTGGGCAAGGTTGTATGGAAGACCAGCAGTTGCCCATGCTGCAAGTCTCCCCTCTCCACAACACCAATGTTGTCCAAGGGAAGGGCATTAGGACCCATACAGCTTGGCACCAGTGTCATCGCAGAACAATGTGTGATTAAGTGCCTTGTTCAAGGACACAACACGTTCCCTCGGCTGGGGCTTGAACTCACGACCTTCAGGTCGCTAGTCCAATGCCTTAACCACTTGGCCACGTGCCGCAAATATAGCAACCAAATTGTGCACACTAAGCTCGTACTGCAATGTGAAGCTGACTTTTTTAATCAAAGGGTTAAACGTTGCTCTGAGCAGCTGTAGAAACACCCCTATCCTCCTTCAAAAGTATGCTGTAGGATCTTTGCAGTCCACATCTTTAACATCACAATTGAAAGAAGGCAGCACGTGCTCAGTACAATGTGAGGAATGTGAGCCTGCATGGTGTGTTCAGATCCCTTAAGGGCAACTAAACCAACAGCAGTCTAATGCAAAGGTGACATTCCTACTCACTGAATCAAAGCTGGAACCCTTTTAGATTTAGATTATGAGGACACTCAGTCCTCGTTTATTGTCATTTAGAAATGCATGCATTAAGAAATGATACAATGTTCCTCCAGTATGATATCACAGAAAAACAGGACAGACCAAGACTAAAACTGAGAAAAAACACATAATTATAACATATAGTTACAACAATGCAAAGCAATACCATAATTTGATAAAGAGCAGACCATGGGCACGGTAAAAAAAAGTCTCAAAGTCCCAATAGCCCATCATCATCATAGCTGGTACTTGCTGCCAGATGTACCAGCAGGAAGATATTTCAAATTTAGTGGCTTCTGCAGGACTCCTTTCAAATATAGAATGATTGATTACACTCTGAAACCCTGACAGGATTGAATTATTTTTATAAATTCTCACCAACTTTTACAATTAGACAATTGCAGACAATTCCTCCTCATCCTATTAAGTGTTCCCTCTCATCAAGACCATGCCAAGAAGGTTTAAAGTTTCCTGATTACATATAATTTCCCAAAATGAACAGTGGCCAAATGACACAGATGTTCTGTATAACCATTGTGGTCACTTGCAATCATTCCTCGCTTCCCACACTCTCCCCTACATGCTGCATAATTTTCAATTTTGAATCATAATTACAATGTTGATGCAAGAAGAGGACTGCAATAGCAAGCAACACTGTACTAACCTCACAGAATTCAATCAGACACATTTTCCAGTCCAGGCAAAGGTTGTGCCTTCATTTTCAAGTGTAATTGGGAAGGGTCTAGGGCTTGACCCAAGTCCTTTAATATTTTAGCCACTGCTGAGTTTGAAGACAACATTAGTTTTTTTAAAAAAAGTGGTTCTACACAATAGGATTGTGCAGAAAGTCAAGTTGCTTCTCATTTCTGAGGCCAGAGAGACGAGTTTCATCTCTTAGAGACCTCCAGTTTGGTTCTTGTTTGTGGTTTTCTGGGCTGCATCACCCGGACAAGGAATGATGTAACCCCAATGGAGTGAAGACTAATGCCGGAAATGGCAGTAGACTATTGTTTATTGACTACAGCTGTGCCTTCAGTACTATAGTTCCAAGCAAACTCCTCATCAAACTCTGGGATATTCTCACATTAAAATAGACACATTTCAACCCATCCAGCAGACTGTAATTTCCACTTCCTACGGTATCCTTCCTCATTGTCTCTCTACATGCTACACCTATGTTCACACCAACTACCCCACGCTCTGAACTATCACTCTGGCTCCCATCCCCCTGCCAAACTAGTTTAAACCCTCCTCAACAGCTCTAGCAAACCTGCCCAGAGAATATTGCGCCCCTCAAGTTCTGGTGTAACCTGTCCTTTTTGTACAAGCTATACCTTCATCGGAAGAGATCCCAATGATCCACAAATCTGGAATCCTGCCCCCCACACAAGTTCCTCAGTCACACATTCATCTGCCAAATCATCCAGTTCTTACCCTCACTGGCGTGTGGCACAGTCAGCAATCCAGAGATTATCATCCTTGAGATTCTACTTTTCAGTTTCCCATCTAGCTTTCTACATTTTCTCTTCATGACCTCATCCCCTTTCCTACCTATGTCATTGGTACCAATGTGTACCCCAACTTTTAGCTGCTCACCACCCCCTTTAGAATGCCATGGACCTGATCTGAGATGTCCCTCAGAGGACAATAAACTATTCAGGTATCTCTTTCACATACACAAGATCTTCTGACTGTTCCCCTAACTATTCAATCCTCTATCTCCACTGATGTCCTCTTCTTCTCCCTTCACTTTTAAGCTACGGAGCAAGACTCAGCACCAGAGATCTGGTCGCTGTGGTTTTCTCTTGGTAGTTCTTCAGCGGAGCCAGAGGAACAGTATCCAAAGCAGTATATATGTTACTGAGGGGAATGGCTACAGAGGCACTCTATACTATCTACCTACTCCCTTTCCTTCTAAAAGTCACCCAGCTACCTTCCTCCCGGACTGCCTCCCTGTAGCTCTTATCTATCACCTTCTCATTCTCCCGAATGAAACAAAGATTATCCAGATGAAACTCCAGTTCCCTAACATGGTCTGTAAGGAGTTGCACCCAGATACAATTCTCTCAGACGTGGTAATCAGGAAGACTGGAGGCCTCCCAGATCTCCTATATCTTGCATGAGGAGCATACCACTGACTTCAAATCTATTCCACTACTCCAGCTAGGCACTAATTGACAAAGAAAGAGAAACCTTAACAGAAATCTTAACCTAACCCCTGCCTCTGCTTGCCGAATCCGAATCCTCTTGAGTCAAAGGCTAACCCTGTCCCACTGCAACAATAGCTGCTCTGCTTAAACTCAGCTTTTTTTTTATTGGTCACAGACAAGAGAAAATCTGCAGATGATGTGTGTTGCTTCTTTTATTGGCCTTGCCAGACCTTTAACTCAAATAATCTCCACCTCCACAGAAAGACCCAACAAGCCCTGCTCACTTTTTAAATGGTGGTGTCATGGTTAGTATAACACCATTACAGCACCACCTCCACATTCCTCCCACATTCCAAAAAGACATATAATTATGGTTAGTGAGTAGTGAACATGCTATCTGTGGTGCCAAGTTGGAGGCATGGCAGCATTTGTGGGCTGTCCCTAGCACAATCCTCACTGATTTGAAATGACACATTTCACTGTATATTTCAAAGCACATGTGACAAATAAAGCTAAACATTATTTTATCCTTATCTTTAAATCGGCACTGAAACTGCACTAGCAATTGTTACCACAATCTCAATCTGTTCAGGAAGTCCTGACAGAGGGTTGAGAACTTCAAATTCCTCGGCGCGAACGTGACCAATAGTCTGTCCTGGTCTAATCACGTAAATGCCTCAGCCACTCATCAATGTCCCTACTTCCTCAGGAGGCTAAAGAAATTTGACATGACCCATCGACCCTTACCAATTCCTGTTTTCATTAAAGTAAGCGAATGTTTCTAGGCAATTTGACATTATTACAGCAGCACAGTCACCTCCTTGATTAATGTTTCAAACCAAGTGACACGTTTCACACACCATCAAAAACTGTGCTATCAACTCCCAAACAGCACAGCCCTGGGATGAGTAGCAAAGGTTAGTTCTCTCAGAGCAAGTGTAGAAGGGGTTGAGGAAGGGAGAGCTAGGTAGAGAGTTCATCTGAGTACAGATGGAATGTGTCCGAGCATCTGTGTGTGGTTTTGAATGGATACTTGCAAATGTGTATGGGTATGTTAAGACTATGCAGTAGCAAACGTTCTCTGACTGTCATTGCACCAAGATCTTGTCCTGTCAGACTAGTGTACTGGTGTTTAGTAGCCACCCCACATTAAAGGAATAATAGTGGAAGTAAGCCATCCTCGATCTGAATCTTCATTACTGTCTCCTTCACTCTTCAAAGTTCAAAGTGCATTTAATATCAAAGTGTGTATACTTTATACAACCATAGCTGCCTGTCAGGAGACAAATCTGAAGGTTGTATTAAGTATATGAACTTTGATAATAAATGTACTTTGATCTTTGAAGAGTGAAGGAGCTGTAATGAAGATGAACTTTTTTGTTAAGAGTTCAGTGAGTGTATGGTGATGGGGGATTATCCCTTTCTAAATGACTATTAATATAGTGAGGTGTATAGACTGATAGGCTTTTGTTGTAACAAAGCTGTTTGTTTTCACAGGAGAATCCATTCAAGGAACAAATAGTGAAGACTTTTTCTGAAGATGGTGAAGGGAACCTGAGCTTCAATGACTTTGTAGATATGTTTTCGGTGCTGAGTGAAATGGCCCCTCGAGAGCTAAAGGCCATTTATGCCTTTAAAATCTATGGTACAGTAGTCACTTCCTTTATTAAACTGTTTCACTACCCAAATTGAAGGATGAGATTGTCATCAGGTCTTAGGCAGGGAAGTCAGGATATGGGGTTGTTCTTCATTCGCAAAATATATAAATTGTATTCAAAGTTGTTCCTCCTACAATAGTCACCTTTTCTGTAAAATTTATGTTTTAGTCCATGCCTTACTTGCACATTTACCACTAATTTTTTGCAAAGCCATTCTTTGGCAGATCGCATCTTAATTACAGGAGGAAGCCATGCAGCTCATCAGGTCCATACTGGCTTCAATAGAGCAATCTCATAATCTCACTCCCCCTCTCTCCCTGAATCCCTGCAATTTGCTGTCTCACACACGTCCATCAGTTCATCTTTGATCCTTGACACTAACCTAAACTGAGGAGTAATTTACAGGGATGTGGTATGAAATCAAAGGACCTGCAGACACCTACATGGTCAAAGACAGAATGTGCAAACTCCACATTGTCACCCCCCAAATCTGGATCAAGCCCAGGTTCCTAGTGCTATGAGGCAGCCATGCTAACAATGTGTTACTATGACATCTGAAGCAGTTTCAACTCTCTGGCAAGTATCGAGAAGAAGGTGTGATCAACCAGCTGCACCCTAATGATTGCAAACCCAGAACGTTAGGTATACTGACAGCACACCCAGAACATCAGGGATCCTGACAGCTCACCCAGAACATCAGGGATACCGACAGCACACCCACAGCATCAGGGATACCAACAGCACACTCAGAACGTCAGGGATACTAACAGCACACTCAGAACATCAGGGATACTGACAGCACACCCAGAACATCAGGGATACCAACAGCACACCCAGAACATCAGGGATACCGACAGCACACCCAGAACATCAGCATACCCACAGCACACCCAGAATATCAGGGATACCAACAGCACACCCGTAATATCTGGTATAGCAACAACACACCCAGAATATTTGGTATACCAACAGCACACCCATAACCTCATGGCCAAACAAGAGATGACAGGAAGTTGGGCTGATAGTTTGTGAGGAGACAAGGGATCCAAAGTGGTCAGGTTTTCAAGATGTAGGTGTGGGAAACTGGGGTGATAAAGTCCTCTGTGGCAACTCCTCGTCTTCTTCTGTTTCCAAGGAAGGACTCAGAGGTTTGTGATCTCAGTGCCATTGGGTCTTATTGGCTTAATAGGAACTTCTGACCACAACCCTTAAATATATAAGCGCTCTGCCATGGGGCTGGTAAAGACGAATATTCTTAGCCAATTTCACTGAGTTATTTAATAAGTGTTAATGAAAGGGGTGTGTTTGATGTATTGATGGTGTTCTGCAGGTATCATAGAATGAGATCCACTGCACTTTTTGATAAAGGTTAATGACCTGCACTTAAATTTGCAGAATATGGTTTCAAGTTTTCAGATTGTACACTGCATTTTCAATGAGTTTTCAACTTTTCAATAGTCAGACCGTTGGAACAACAGACACACAACACATGCAAATAATCTCAGAAAAATGTGAAGCCATTAACTTGTTAGGAAGAATATAAACCAAATGCTACAATTATTAAAGTGGGGCTGGGGACAGAAAAGCCTGTGGGTTTATATACTCAGCTCCTGAGGGTGACAGAAGCCTTTTAGAAGACCCACTGGATCTGTGGCTTTATGAAGCAGCCATGGAATGTAAAGCAACACACACAAAGCCCGGATTTCCAGCGTCAGCAGATTTTCTCTTGCTTGTGAATGAAATACAAAGACAAGGAAACAGTGTTAAACCCCAGCAGAATCATGTACTCAATTCAGGAATCACACTTAAAGAACGATATTTAGGCACTGGAGAGAGTGCAAAAGTAAACAAAACATAAGGATCGTTCCTGTAAATGACAAAGCTTTGGGAAGATTCAAGTTAAAAAGATTCACTGGTAGGAGGGTGGTGATCAGGAATGAGGTCCTCTTCAGGTTGGTAAAATGAGATCGATTGGAATTTTGAAAGGGGATTTAGATACCTGAAGGGGAACAAATTGGAGAAGGGACAAAGATTTAGTTACAGAGCTCATTCACTGATGGGCTGAATGGCTGCCTTTTGAGTATTGTATGATTTTATAAATCCAAAAGGACCGATATTTACATACATAAATAAGAACTTGAAAAATCAGGCATGTTAATCAGGATTAAGGCTAGGTGGGTAATCCACCCATTGTCACTGGTCACTTTGCCTTGAATCTCTAAAATAGAATTAGTGACAATGGCCTCCTAATCCAGCCCAGTGCAGCAGGTCCCTGTCTCTGGCATGTATCCTGTTTTGTTTTAAAGGCCCATATGGCAATTCCAGCTGTTCCACGTAAATCTTTTCTCTAAGGAGTCATCGGGCGTCTTTTTCAGTGCGGTACTTGCTTCTCACATCTCTATATCCTAATCTGTTAAACATTCAGTTACTTGCAACTACTGTTAAATATGTACCAGCTAGGTTCTGCATTTTGTTACAACTCTCCTGTGAGTGCACACTGGGAGTGGGTGGGGTGGGGGTACTTTGAGTCTGCATTTTGTTACTGCGTTATTTATACAACTCTCCATTAAGTGTAAACAGGGGGCGGGGGACTTTTAGTCTGTCAGTGAATCACTCCTGTATGGTAGTCAAAACTTACCCACCTCTCAAGGTCTATAGTCACACAGTTCTCCTGGACACCCCCGTTGACCATCTTAACTACGCAGGCTAGACTTGCCACTGCTACTGATTCAGAATGGGAAGTAATTAGTTACAGTACCTTGCCATTGAATGAAAAACAAATTAAAGAGATGCCTCCTCACTGGGCTATTTGTTGCTTCCCTGGGAGCTGAGGTTAAAAACTGAGTGAGGGATGTAGGTTTCATAACCAGCATTTAGAACCTTGACGCATTCCACCAGGAACATGATTGAATCTGTCAAGGAGCCACCTACCTTTTTTTTTTTTTCCCTCAGCTTGCACCGCTGGGCTTGATTGATGAAAGGTGATGTGAAATTGTAGGATTGTGTTGACATCGGGGACATTTCTGAACTCTCCCAGCGTTAGGCTGAGTGATTGGTTTATATTTTGTGAGAAACTCTGAAATTAAATGGCACATATGAAACAGAATTCGGAGGTCGTGGCACTGGATATAAACTCAGTGTTGCATGACTATGTAGTTTTACACATTACATTGGAATTAAACATGAACTCACAGGGTTATTTAGCAAAGGGAGTCCTGACTCCTGTAACCATTTCAAATTAAGAGAATGATTAATAACGTTGTTTAATTCGTTCTGTCTATCCAATTTTAAATTATTCTGCAGTGAGTTTGGAGTCTCAGAATTCTCATTAACATTATATTTATTGGAGCTGATTATTTACCTAATGAGATGGCCATTAATATTCATATTTAACAGTGGGAGGAAGGTAGAATCATAGATGTATACAGCAAAAAAACATGCCTTTCAGCCCAACTCATCTATGCTGACCAGGTTGCCGACCTGAACTAGTCCCATGTGTCTGTATTTGGCCCATATTCCTCCAAACTGCTCCTATCCATGTAATTGTCTTTTAAAATTCCTTAGTATCACATAGCATTACTTCTCAGCTGTGGCTCAGTTGGTGAATTTCTTGGTTTGGATGTCTGGGTTCAAATCCCATTCCAAAGAGTTGAATACATAATCTCGACTGAGGTGTCATCAGTCAGATGAAATAGGAAGCAGATGCCTTGGCTACCCTGGAATTTTTGTGCTTTTGGTCAGGTCTTGACAAGACTATAACGAAAAGAAAGGAGTTAAATACCACTATAATGAAACAGTAATTAGCTGGAACGTGCATGCACACAATGCAATTGCCAAACCTGTTGGACAGCCCACCTGTGGGGATGCATAGACGCTGCAGCAGAGTCCGTAGTTGTTACAGGACCCCCCCCCCCGGCCAGGCGCAGCTCCCGAGGTGCCACAGACCGTGCCCACAGGAACTCCCAGATGAGAGATTTGTCCAGGATGTCATCCGCCGGGATCCATGAACCATACCTTCCCAATCCATGAAGTATTGGACTTTGCGTTGGCGAGATGCCAGGAGATGCCACACAATATAGACCAGTGAACCGTCCACCTAGTGAGGAGGAAGGGGAGTTGGGGTGACTGGAGCCAGTGGGGAGGTAGCAACTGACTTGAGCTGGGAAACATGGAACACTGGGTAGATCTTCATCGATGATAGTAGGCACAATCTATACAAGACCTTTGATAGACTTTTCCACTACAAGTGGTCCCACGTAGCTTTCGACTTTCAGAGGAAGGTCCCCTGATGTTAGACCTTCTCTCCTGGCTTGAGAGCCTTCACCTGTCAGCGGAGCTGATCATCCTGTCTGGCATGTTGTT
Source organism: Mobula birostris (assembly GCF_030028105.1). Taxonomy (NCBI): domain Eukaryota; kingdom Metazoa; phylum Chordata; class Chondrichthyes; order Myliobatiformes; family Myliobatidae; genus Mobula; species Mobula birostris. The sequence goes on along the minus strand of NC_092387.1, from coordinate 14,662,047 downwards.
CTGAGCGTGCATCAGAGAAGAGCTGGCTCGTCTCCAGTTGCGCCTTTAGAATGGGACCAGCTGTTCAGCAGCTGGAACTCTGACATAAACCTCCTGGTCAGGGAAGAACAGTGGCTGGAATTCCTCTGGCGTTCAAAGGGGGACATACCTGTGGAGGGCGACTGGAGGTTATTGTGGGCAATCTCTTCTCAAACCAAACGTGGGGTTGGAAGAGCCAAGGCAGCATAGAGTTGTCTGCAACTCTTGATTCACTCTCTCAGTCTCGCCATTAGATTGGGGGTAAAAACCAGATAATTGGCTCCTACAAGAGAACAGAAACCCTTCCAAAAACGGAATGTGAGCTGTGGTCTTCGATCAGAAACTATGTCCTGAGGAAAGCCATGCAGCCTGAACACATGTTGAACCATGACGGTGGCAGTCTCACAAGCTGGTGGGAGCTTAGGGACAGCAATAAGGAGGGCAGTCTTGGAGAAGCAATCCAGAATGATTAGAATGGTACTGTTTCCATTAGATGGGGGTAGCCCAGTGTTGAAATTCACTGCGAAGTGGGACCAGGGATGGTGGGGCATAGGTAGTGGATATAGCAGCACGCTGGGTGCTGGTCTGAAGTCTTGTTCTGAGCACAGATGTGACAGGCAGAGACAAAGTCGTGGATATCCTGGGACATAGATGGCCACCAAAGTCATCTCTTGATAAACTCCCAGGTCCATTGAATTCTCGGATGGCCAACCAGACAGGAGGAATGGCCCCATTCCAAAGCTTTGCAGCGCACCGTAGCAGGGACAAACAGCCAGTTAGAAGGTCCCCCACCTGGGACTGGATTCGACTGTTGTGTGTCCCTCACCTCCACCTCTATTCCCCAGATCACCAGACCAGCAATGCACATGTGAGGAAGGATGGGTTCTGGATTGGCGTTGCTTTCAGATCTGTTAAACTGCTAAAGAGAGTGTCGGCCTTGGTGATCTTGCTGCTGGGACAATAGGTGAGGAAGAAATTAAACAAGGCGGAGAAGAAATCCTAACGGGCTTGATGGGAGTTGAATCTCTTAGCCTCCAAATGTAGGAGAGGTTCTTTTGATCTGTCCAAACCAAAACAAAGATGCTCTTCCCCCTCCAACCAGTGTCGCCATTCTTCCAGGGCCTTCTTGACAGCCAGAATTTCTCCGTTCCCAACATTGTAGTTATTTTTGGCCGGAGACAAGCAATGGGAAAGAGAGGCACAGAGGTGCAGCCAACTAACCGCGGAAGAGCGCTGAAAGAGAACAGCTCCAGTGCCGACAGTTGATGCATCCACCTCGACAATGCATGGCCGGGGTAGATTTGGGTGTTGCAGCGCTAGGGCAGTGTTGAAGCATTGCTTTAGCTCTGAAAGTGGTTGGTCTGCTTCATTTGTCCAATGGAATCCTGCAGAGATCTTCCTGGCGAGTGCATTTATGGGGGCTGTGATGGAGCTGACATTTCAGATGAAACCGCGATAGAAGCTTGCAAACCCCCATGAAGTGCTATATCTATTTGACCACAGATGGTTTGGGCTACTCCATGACCACCTGGACTTTACTCAGGTCCATTTGAGCACTGGAAGGGGTAAGTATATATTCAAAAAATGGCACCTGATCTTTATGGATCTCACATGTAGGGGAAGCCAATTTTAGGGTGAGCCTCTTTTGAGGTTATCCTCTTTTAATGGACACCTGAGACATGACATCCCATAAATGTTTTGGATCACCACAATAGAGTCAAGAATCTGTTCTCCTGCACTGTTCTCATTTCTTCTGAGATAGGTGTGTAACCTTCCTGCACGCATGCAGAACTCGTTGACTTTATTAACTTTGCCTCCAACTTTCACCCTGCCCTCAAGTTTACCTGGTCCATTTCCGACACCTCCCTCCCCTTTCTAGATCTTTCTGTCTCTGTCTCTGGAGACAGCTTATCCACTGATGTCTACTATAAGCCTACTGACTCTCACAGCTATCTGGACTATTCCTCTTCCCACCCTGTCTCTTGCAAAAACGCTATCCCCTTCTCGCAATTCCTCCGTCTCCGCCGCATCTGCTCTCAGGATGAGGCTTTTCATTCTAGGACGAGGGAGATGTCTTCCTTTTTTAAAGAAAGGGCTTCCCTTCCTCCACTATCAACTCTGCTCTTAAACGCATCTCCCCCATTTCACGTACATCTGCTCTCACTCCATCCTCCTGCCACCCCACTAGGAATAGGGTTCCCCTGGTCCTCACCTACCACCCCACCAGCCTCCGGGTCCAACATATTATTCTCCGTAACTTCCGCCACCTCCAACGGGATCCCACCACTAAGCACATCTTTCCCTCCCCCCCCCTGCATTCCGCAGGGATCGCTCCCTACACAACTCCCTTGTCCATTCGTCCCCCCCATCCCTCCCCACTGATCTCCCTCCTGGCACTTATCCGTGTAAGCGGAACAATTGCTACACATGCCCTTACACTTCCTCCCTTACCACCATTCAGGGCCCCAAACAGTCCTTCCAGGTGAGGCAACACTTCACCTGTGAGTCGACTGGGGTGATATACTGCGTCCGGTGCTCCCGATGTGGCCTTTTATATATTGGCGAGACCCGACGCAGACTGGGAGACCGCTTTGCTGAACATCCACGCTCTGTCCGCCAGAGAAAGCAGGATCTCCCAGTGGCCACACATTTTAATTCCACATCCCATTCCCATTCTGACATGTCCATCCACGGCCTCCTCTACTGTAAAGATGAAGCCACACTCAGGTTGGAGGAACAACACCTTATATTCCGTCTGGGTAGCCTCCAACCTGATGGCATGAACATCGACTTCTCTAACTTCCGCTAAGGCCCCACCTCCCCCTCGTACCCCATCTGTTACTTATTTTTATGCACACATTCTTTCTCTCACTCTCCTTTTTCTCCCTCTGTCCCTTTGAATATACCTCTTGCCCATCCCCTGGGCCCCCCCCCCCCCTTCTCGGACCTCCTGTCCCATGATCCTCTCGTATCCCCTTTTGCCAATCACCTGTCCAGCTCTTGGCTCCATCCCTCCCCCTCCTGTCTTCTCCTATCATTTTGGATCTCCCCCTCCCCCTCCAACTTTCAAATCCCTTACTCACTCTTCCTTCAGTTAGTCCTGACGAAGGGTCTTGGCCTGAAATGTCGACTGCACCTCTTCCTACAGATGCTGCCTGGCCTGCTGCGTTCACCAGCAACTTTGATGTGTGTTGCTTGAATTTCCAGCATCTGCAGAATTCCTGTTGTTTAGGTGTGTAACCTGCAGGTTCTGTCAGCTGTGTAAGTCTAGGGAAGATAATCTCTGGCCTCGCCAAACGGGTGAGATTGAGATGTGAGTCCACCCCATTTGTTACCCCGTTACAAATCAGAACCACGAAATAACAGACAGTACACCACATTCAATTAAACGACTTAGCGTTATAATCCTTAATTTGACTACAGGGTTAGTGGAGAAAAAGCAAAAAAAGAAAAGGGCCCATTGTAATGGAAGAGTCTAATGTGCACAAGTTGGAGCTCACGTTTTCCCCTTTACCGATCCTACATCGATCTCCCCGGCCTTCATGGGATCATGGCTCCGCTCCAGGTCGAGTCCTATGACCACTTCTCTCTAGCGTTTTCTCTCTTCATCTCCCCCCTGAACAAATGACCCAGCTCACCCTGGTGTCAGGGACACACCATGAAAACACCCTCCCGTTATTGGACGGCTCACATTCCAAAGCACCCATTATCTCTAACCATAACCCAAACACTGCTTCTACAGAAAGTCCATTAAATTTGCAGTGAAACCTTTACCAGGGTGTTACAGGTGTATGTGCCCACTTGCATAGGTTCCTTTGTGGACGGGATGTTGGGTGATGAAGAAGAGGGTGAAGTCAGATGGTGATCTGAAGAGTAGGAGGTTTGAGACATTCTTTTCCAGTGGCAATCAGTTACGCAGTCATCAACTCAAATAGCCAAATTAACCAGGTCATCCAGACTGTCCTGCTTGTCACAGACAGTGATCTTGTGTTGGACCCTGGTGTTCGGTCTGCTCTGGAAGGCAGTAGTGAGGGATCTTTCATTTCCTCCTGTCTCCACTGAAAGCGTGTGGAATTTAACTGTGTAGGTCCTCACTGTCCATCTACCTTAGCACAGGTCCAGGAGTTGGTGGGCAGCCTCCTGACCCAGTATAGGAAGGTCAAAAACTCTCCTTAAATCAGCAATAAAATTGAAATGACTGGGCTGTGGGGAAAACTTGCTCCTGTAGAGTGTTGAACAGGCTGAGTGAAGCTCCATCCAAGAGATTTGCCATGTATGCCAGTTTACGGGCATCATCACCAAACTGACCAGGATAGGCTTGTAAAGCCAGTGCACACTGGGTAATTAAACTCCTGCAAACATCAGGTCAGCAGAGTACCTGCCTGGTGCGAAAATACTCGGTTCCAGTACAGACACGGGAGTTAGTTCTGATCCAAATGTGGGAGCCAGGTCATTAGTGGCCGAGGTTTCTATGAGATGCTGGGAGTGGGATTGACCTGGCCAACAGCTGCTGAATTATTTTTGCAAGAATGCTAATGGCTGTCACTGTAAGTACATGGACTGTGGCTGTGAGAGTGGAAATAGCTGTCACCTGATTCTGATTGCTGAACTGTTTCTGCAAGGGATAACTTCTGTTCCTCCAGCTGAGACTGGGCTTCTCAAAATGAGATTACCTGCCGCATTGCTTTGGTCACTTCTCCCAAAACGGATTCGATCACATGTAACTTCTCCCCTACCTGACCAATATATCTCAAAGCCTAGGTTAGCTGGTCTCTCTCTGGTGGGTCCATTTTCAGTGGTCAAAACTTACTGTCAGAACATTTGGATATGGCCCAAGTGCAGAGAGAGAGAGATACTGAAGCGACTTTAATGAGAATTGTTGTAGAATTTAAAGAAAAAGGAAAACAATAAATGCTAAGCCAACAGGGCCATTAACTAAACTCTCAGACTGAAAGTTAAATGCCCACACTGCAGCTAGAAGCAATAACTAAATGCTAAATGAATACCGCTGCTTTCCAGCATCAGTTGAAATGGTAGTCCTCTTTCCCAGACAAGGACGTGGATAGACAGGGAATATAACATTCCTGTGCTTTTGGTCATGTCTTGACAAGACTACAACAAAAAGAATGGAGTTAAATGCCACCATAATGAAACAGTAATTAGCTGGAACGCGCGTACTCACTAGCTCATACCCTGTTGTGCAGCCCGCCTGCAGGGATGCATAGACCCTGCAGCAGAGTCCATGGTTGTGACAGAACTATGCACCAGGGATGGCCAGGTTCTCCTTCACCTCAGAACTCTGCAGTCACTCATTGTTTAGAAAATATAGTAAAACTTTGGTAGTGCAGATAAGCAGTTTTTCCAGCCTATTGGATATTGTTCTATTCGTAAAATTTGCATAAGTTGGAAATGATCAAACAATGAGCTTCCAACACTGATTTCAGTGACCCACCACTCATTACTATTTGCCAACCAGAGAAGAAAAGATTCCAGCATGGATAAAGCATTGGTTGATTGGTAGGAGGCAAAGAGTGGGAATAAAGGGAGCCTTTTCTGGTTGGCTGCCAGTGACTAGTGGTGTTCAACAGAGGTCTGTGTTGGGACCAATTCTTTTTTACGCTATATGTCAATGATTTGGATGTTGGAATTGATGGCTTTGTTCCGAAGTTTGTGGACGATATGAAGATAGATGGTGGGGCAGGTAGTTTTGAGGAAGTAGAGAGGCTAAGACCTCAGACAGATTAGGAGAATGGACAAAAAAGCGGTAGATGGAATACAGTCAACACACATCAAAGTTGCTGGTGAACGCAGCAGGCCACACAGCATCTGTAGGAAAAGGTGCAGTCGACGTTTCAGGCCGAGACCCTTCGTCAGGATTAACTGAAGGAAGAGTGAGTAAGGGATTTGAAAGTTGGAGGGGGAGGGGGAGATCCAAAATGATAGGAGAAGACAGGACGGGGAGGGATAGAGCGAAGAGCTGGACAGGTGATAGGCAAAAGGGGATATGAGAGGATCATGGGACAGGAGGTCCGGGAAGAAAGACAAGGGGGGGGGGGACCCAGAGGATGGGCAAGAGGTATATTCAGAGGGACAGAGGGAGAAAAAGGAGAGTGAGAGAAAGAATGTGTGCATAAAAATGAGTAACAGATGGGGTACGAGGGGGAGGTGGGGCCTTAGCGGAAGTTAGAGAAGTCAATGTTCATGCCATCAGGTTGGAGGCTACCCAGACGGAATATAAGGTGTTGTTCCTCCAACCTGAGTGTGGCTTCATCTTTACAGTAGAGGAGGCCGTGGATGGACATGTCAGAATGGGAATGGGATGTGGAATTAAAATGTGTGGCCACTGGGAGATCCTGCTTTCTCTGGCGGACAGAGCGTAGATGTTCAGCAAAGCAGTCTCCCAGTCTGCGTCGGGTCTCACCAATATATAAAAGGCCACATCGGGAGCACCGGATGCAGTATATCACCCCAGTCGACTCACAGGTGAAGTGTTGCCTCACCTGGAAGGACTGTTTGGGGCCCTGAATGGTGGTAAGGGAGGAAGTGTAAAGGCATGTGTAGCACTTGTTCCGCTTACACGGATAAGTGCCAGGAGGGAGATCAGTGGGGAGGGATGGGGGGGACGAATGGACAAGGGAGTTGTGTAGGGAGCGATCCCTGCGGAATGCAGAGGGGGGGGAGGGAAAGATGTGCTTAGTGGTGGGATCCCGTTGGAGGTGGCGGAAGTTACGGAGAATAATATGTTGGACCCGGAGGCTGGTGGGGTGGTAGGTGAGGACCAGGGGAACCCTATTCCTAGTGGGGTGGCGAGAGGATGGAGTGAGAGCAGATGTACGTGCAATGGGGGAGATGCGTTTAAGAGCAGAGTTGATAGTGGAGGAAGGGAAGCCCCTTTCTTTAAAAAAGGAAGACATCTCCCTCGTCCTAGAATGAAAAGCCTCATCCTGAGAGCAGATGCGGCGGAGACGGAGGAATTGCGAGAAGGGGATGGCATTTTTGCAAGAGACAGGGTGAGAAGAGGAATAGTCCAGATAGCTGTGAGAGTCAGTAGGCTTATAGTAGACATCAGTGGATAAGCTGTCTCCAGAGACAGAGACAGAAAGATCTAGAAAGGGGAGGGAGGTGTCGGAAATGGACCAGGTAAACTTGAGGGCAGGGTGAAAGTTGGAGGCAAAGTTAATAAAGTCAACGAGTTCTGCATGCGTGCAGGAAGCAGCGCCAATGCAGTCATCGATGTAGCAAAGGAAAAGTGGGGGACAGATACCAGAATAGGCACGGAACATAGATTGTTCCACAAACCCAACAAAAAGGCAGGCATAGCTAGGACCCATACGGGTGCCCATAGCTACACCTTTAGTTTGGAGGAAGTGGGAGGAGCCAAAGGAGAAATTATTAAGAGTAAGGACTAATTCCGCTAGACGGAGCAGAGTGGTGGTAGAGGGGAACTGATTAGGTCTGGAATCCAAAAAGAAGCGTAGAGTTTTAATACCTTCCTGATGGGGGATGGAAGTATATAAGGACTGGACATCCATGGTGAAAATAAAGCGGTGGGGGCCAGGGAACTTAAAATCATTGAAAAGTTTAAGAGCGTGAGAAGTGTCACGAACATAGGTCGGAAGGGATTGAACAAGGGGTGATAAAACAGTGTCGAGGTATGCAGAAATGAGTTCGGTGGGGCAGGAGCAAGCTGAGACAATAGGTCGGCCAGGACAAGCAGGTTTGTGGATCTTGGGTAGGAGGTAGAAACAGGAAGTGCGGGGTATGGGAACTATAAGGATGGTAGCAGTGGATGGGAGATCCCCTGAGCGGATAAATTCGGTGATGGTGTGGGAGACAATGGCCTGGTGCTCCTTAGTGGGGTCACGATCGAGGGGTAAATAAGAGGAGGTATCTGCGAGTTGTCGCTGTGCCTCGGCAAGGTAGAGGTCAGTACGCCAGACTACAACAGCACCCCCCTTATCGGCGGGTTTAATAATAAGGTTAGGATTAGTGCGGAGGGAGCGGAGAGCAGAGCGTTCGGAAGGAGTGAGGTTGGAATGGGGACAAGGTGCGGTGAAGTCGAGACGGTTGATGTCCCGTCGGCAATTAGTAATAAAGAGATCCAGAGCAGGCAGAAGACCAGAGCGGGGTGTCCATGAAGAAGAGGAGAGTTGAAGACGAGAGAAGGGGTCATCGGTGGGGGTGGAAGAGTCCTTGCCGAAGAAGTAGGCTCGGAGATGGAGACGGCGGAAGAAAAGTTCCGCATCATGGCGAACACGGAACTCGCTGAGGGGGACAAACGTGAGGCCCTTACTGAGAACAGAGCGTTCTGCCTCCAACAGTTGAAGGTCGGAGGGGATGGTAAAGATCCGGCACGGATGAGAGCTGGGATCAGAGGGGGGAGGGGGGAGGCTGGGGGTGTCAGTGGAGAGGGGAGGGTTGGGGTGAGAGGAAGATGGAGCCTCCGGGGGCCCAGGAGTTGACGGTGGGATCTGAGGAAGACGGGACTGCGGAGTGGCGGTGGGGGAAGGGGAGACGGGAGTCACAACAGCAGCACATAAAGACCCGGCCTGGAGTTCAAGGCTGGAATCTTGAGAGCTGGGATCAGAGGTGGGAGGGACCACCACTAAGCACATCTTTCCCTCCCCCCCCTCTCTGCATTCCGCAGGGATCGCTCCCTACACAACTCCCTTGTCCATTCGTCCCCCCCATCCCTCCCCACTGATCTCCCTCCTGGCACTTATCCGTGTAAGCGGAACAAGTGCTACACATGCCCTTACATTTCCTCCCTTACCACCATTCAGGGCCCCAAACAGTCCTTCCAGGTGAGGCAACACTTCACCTGTGAGTCGACTGGGGTGATATACTGCGTCCGGTGCTCCCGATGTGGCCTTTTATATATTGGCGAGACCCGACGCAGACTGGGAGACTGCTTTGCTGAACATCTACGCTCTGTCCACCAGAGAAAGCAGGATCTCCAAGTGGCCACACATTTTAATTCCACATCCCATTCACATTCTGACATGTCCATCCACGGCCTCCTCTACTGTAAAGATGAAGCCACACTCAGGTTGGAGGAACAACACCTTATATTCCGTCTGGGTAGCCTCCAACCTGATGGCATGAACATCGACTTCTCTAACTTCCGCTAAGGCCCCACCTCCCCCTCGTACCCCATCTGTTACTCATTTTTATGCACACATTCTTTCTCTCACTCTCCTTTTTCTCCCTCTGTCCCTCTGAATATACCTCTTGCCCATCCTCTGGGTCCCCCCCCCCTTGTCTTTCTTCCCGGACCTCCTGTCCCATGATCCTCTCGTATCCCCTTTTGCCTATCACCTGTCCAGCTCTTGGCTCTATCCCTCCCCCTCCTGTCTTCTCCTATCATTTTGGATCTCCCCCTCCCCCTCCAACTTTCAAATCCCTTACTCACTCTTCCTTCAGTTAGTCCTGACGAAGGGTCTTGGCCTGAAACGTCGACTGCACCTTTTCCTACAGATGCTGCCTGGCCTGCTGCGTTCACCAGCAACTTTGATGTGTGTTGCTTGAATTTCCAGCATCTGCAGAATTCCTGTTGTTTGAGATGGAATACAGTGTCAGGAAATATAAGGGCATGCACCTTGGTAAAATAAATGAAAGGTTGACTATTTTCTAAATGGAGAGAAAATACAAAAGACAGAGGTGCAAAGGGACTTGGGAGTCCTCATGCAGGATTCCCTAAAGGTAAACTTTCAGGTTGAATCTGTGGTGAGGAATCAAATGTGATTCTTTCAAGAGGGTGAGAATATAAAAGCAGAGTTGTAATGTTGAGACTTTATAAAGCACTGATGAAGCCTCACGTGGAATATTGTGAGTAGTTTTGGGCCCCTTATCTTAGAAAGGATGTGCTGAAACTGGAGAGGGTTCAAACGAGGTTAATAAAAATTATTCCAAGATTGAATGACATATGATGGCTCTGAGCCTGTATTCACTGAAATTCAGAAGAATGAGGGTGACCTCATTGAAACCTATTGAATGGTGAAAGCCCTTGATAGAGTGGATGTGGAGAGGATGTTTTCTGTGGTGGGCGGGTCTAAGACTAGAGGACACAGCCTCAGAATGGAGGGCCATTCTTTTAGAACAGAGATGAGGAGTAATTCCTTTAGCCAGAGATAGAGAGTGGTGAATCTGTGGAATTTGTTACCACAGGCAACTGTGGAGGCTAAGTATATTTAAGGCAGAGGTTGATAGATTCTTAATTGGTCAGGGCATGAAGGGATACGGAGGGGGCGGGGAGGAACGCAGGAGATTGGATCTGAGTGCCATGATGAAATGGCGGAGCAGACTCAATGGGTCAAATGGCCTAATTCTGCTCCCATGTCTTATGGTCTGAGAAACATATATGCCCATTCTTTGTTTCTTTACCTAGGGTTGGTTGAAAGATCATGGCAAGTCTCCCCACTTCTCTTTCGAAGCCAAGGTTCTTCCCAGTTCAGAAGGCATCTATTCTAAGTACAGCTGACCTTTCCAGTGCCTCCTCCTCATTGTTTTACCATATGTACCCATTATTTTTACAAACTTGTCATCCTTATAAAAATTGATACAATGTTCTCACTATACACTCTGGCACTATTTTGCTCATTATGCATGATTTATTTATTCTTATTGTAACCTATAGTAATTTTTATGTAAACACAAGAGATTCTGCAGATGTTAGAAATGCAGAGTAACACCTACAAAATGCCGGAGGAACTTGGCAGGTCAGGACAGCATCTCAGGAATGGAATAAAGAGTCAACATTTCGGGCTGAGACCTTTCATCAGGACTGGAAAGGAAGAGGGAAGAAGCCAGAATAAGAAGGTGGGGGAGGGAAAGGAGTACAAGCTAGAAGGTGATAGGTGAAGCCATATGGGGGTAAAGGTATGTAGGTGGGAAGGGGAATGATGCGATAAGCTGGGAAGTGATAGGTGGAAAAGGAAAAGGGCTGAAAAAGAAGGAATCTGATAGGAGAGGAGAGTGACCTATAGGAGTAAGGGAAGGAGGAGGGGCACCAAAGGCAGGTGAGAAGAAGAGGAGTAAGAGGGGAGCCAAAATGGGGAATGGAAAATGAGAGAAGGGGTAAGGGAAGAAATTACCAGAAGTTAGAGAAATTGATGTTCATGCTGTCAGGGTAGAGGCTACCCATATGGAAAATGAGGTGTTCCTCCTCCAACCTGGACCAACAGCTCTGAATGAGAACGGACAGAGGGATTTAAATGGTTGGCCAACAGGAAGTGCTGATGGTTGCGGATGAACACAGGTGCTCGACGAAGCGGTTCATCAATGTACATGGTAATTCACTATTGTGGAGGAGGCAGTACCAAGAGCACCATCAGACTCACATCTGGAAGGACTGAATGGTAGTGAGGGAGGAGGTCAATGGACAGGTGTCTAGCTCTGTACTGCTGCTCCAAAACAACAAATTCAGGACATTTGTCAGTGATAATAAATCTGATTCCATTTCTGATTCTGTTCCATTTGTTCTTTTTTCCCTTGTACATGAATGCCCTGTTGAGTACTTAATTGACAGCACCTCTCTTTGCACTCCCATTTACCACTCACACTCTTACAGAAGCCTTTTAGATTTCTGAGATATCAAGTCATGCAATACGGAAACAGGCCTTTGAGCCCAGACCACCACTTACACTAATCCCATTCTATTCTCCCCACATTTACACCAATTCCCCCCTGATTCTATCATTTATCTACACACTAGGGGCAGTTTACCTTGGTCAGTTAACCTACCGACTGTTTGCCTCTGGGTAGCACAGTAGTGTAACGCTTCACATAATGCCAATACAGCACCAGTGGTCTGGGGTCAATTCCACCCCTCTCTGGAGTTTGTGCATCCTTCCTTGTGGTCGCATGGGTTTCCTTCAGTCTCTCTGGTTTCCTGCCACATTCCAACAATATATGGATTAGCTGGCTAATTGTCCCATAGGTATACTTGGGCAGTGTGACCTTGTTGGGCTGGAAGGGCCTGTTAACTTGTATCTCCCAATTAAAATAAAAATTAAAAAAGACGTCTCAGACCCAGGCAGTTGGTTATTAGAAAAGATAGGAGTTGTGATGTTATGTTAATGTTGTATAAGACATTGGTGAGGGAAAAAATTGGAGTATTTTGTGCAATTCTGGTCATGTACCTACAGGAAAGATGTCAAGCTTGAAACATAAGTACATAAGAAATAGGAGCAGGAGTAGGCCATCTGGCCCATCGAGCCTGCTCTGTCATTCAAAAAGATCATGGCTGATCTGGCCATGGACTCATCTCCACCAACCTGCTTTTTCCCCATAACCCTTAATTCCCCTACTATGCGAAACTCTATCCAACCTCGTCTAAAATATATTTACTGAGGTAACCTCCACTGTTTCATTCAACAGAGAGTTCCAGCGATTCACCACTCTCTGGGAAAAGCAGTTCCTCCTCATCTCCGTCCTAAATCTACTCCCCTGAACCTTGAGGCTATGTCACCTAGTTCTAGTCTCACCTACCAGTGGAAACAATTTTTCGGACTTTATCTTATCTATCCCTTTCATTCTTCTTAATGCCAGCGAGTACAGCCCCAGGCGACTCAATCTCTCTTCATAGTCTAACCCTGTCATCTCTGGAAACAGCCTAGTGAATCTCCTCTGCACCACTGTCTGGAGTTGTAAGAGTGGAGTTGGAAAGCATGCAGCAAAAGTGTTCAAGGACATTTCCAGATCTTGAGGACCCATGTTGCAGGGGAAGTTCGAAATGGTTAGGACTTTATTTCCTGGATTATAGGAGAGTGATGGGAGATCTTATCGGAATATACAAAATTATGGGGGGTATAGATAGGGTGAAATCATGCAGGCTCTTCCACCTCATGTTGAGTGAGAAACAGACCAGTGGTAAAAGGTTTAGGATTAAAGATGAAATAATAAAGGTGAATCTGAGGGGGAGCTTTGTACTCAAGGGGTGATGAGAATGAGGAATGAGCTGCTAACCGAAGTGGTAAATGCTGGTTCTATTGTAAAATTTAAGAGAAGTTTGAATAGTTTATTGATGAGCGTGACATGGAGGGATATGGTCTGGGTGCAGATGGTTGGGACTGATAGACCAGTCCAGCACAGACTAGATGGGACATAGGGGCTTTTTCTGTATTGTAGTTCTCCATGATGCTACAATGAATGAAAAAAGTTAAGTGTTATCCATCATCTCAGCACCTGCACTATTGGTTGTATGTGAGACACAACAGCATAGAGATTACAGTACTAGATCCATTTTTAGGAGTCCAAATCCATTATGACAGCTGGGGAATTTAAATTCAACTAATTAAACAAATCTGGATTAAAATCCACTGCCAGTAACGGTGCTCATTGTCATGAAATTCATCTTCGGGGGCTATCATCCCCCATCTTTCTTTGGTGCAGGCAGAATGTGACAGCAACCTTTAAGCAAGGCGGTCGCTCTCGGAAACAGCCAAGGTGCTGTCCATTTTCAGGAATAATTAGAGATGGGCAGTCAACACTTTAGGTGGAATATGATCAGCAAATTACCAATCGTTGTTCCAGGAATTTTCAGTGACGTTCACCGGACTGGGTTCAGTAGTCTGAGGGAATTGGACGTACTGCATGTTCTTTTCTGTCTTGGTTGAGGACAATCCGCCTGTTGGAGCATGCTAGGGTGTGGCAGACATTGTGTGGGGTAGGCTGGTTACCAGCCATTGTCTTCCGTGTGCTTGCTTAGACCTTTGATATATTGGGGTTCCCTCTGACAGATTTCAACACGGACAATTACATCTGCAAATCAGACCTAGAGAAGACCCTGAATAAGCTGACCCGCGAGGAACTGGCTGTTGAAGAGGTCACACTGGTGTGTGAGAAAGCTATTGAAGAGGCTGACCTGGATGGTGATGGCAAGCTGAATTTTGCAGATTTTGAGAATATGATTGGCAGAGCACCGGACTTCCTCAGGTGGGTCAAAATAAATAAAGCGGTTAGTGGTGTGGAGAGCCTTTGTCAGGAAATCAAGACATAATTAACTAATTGCAAAGGGTGCAAGAATTTGCGTGCTTCTTCCTGTTGTACATTTAAGAAGTCTCTATAAGGGCTGGGTTGCCAGGCCTCGGCCTCAGGAACAGTGACCCACATTTGTCACAGAGGCTCAGGCCCATAACCCAGACAGACCCACTCTGTAGCATCAGTCACCTCCTCAGGTCTTGTCAGCAGAGAGACCTCAGTGGCTGTATCCTAGAAAGCAGGACAGCAGGCTGGAGCACCAGTTAGTATCACTGCTGCTCAGCTCCATCAGCCCAGGTTCAATCCTGATTTCAGGTGTGCCCTGTGTGGAGTTTTTTTTTGGCTTTCAACTGGTCCTTAGTTTATTTTCCATGATTACAACTCAAAATCATGTTGGTAAACGGCTTCATAAATACAGCAAGAGGGAAGATCCGTGATCCCCCGGTGTTCAACGGTACTTCCTCCAAGGTTCATGCTTCAGGTGATCGTACTCCCAGATGCAATGTAGCCAGCCTCCAACATGGAAAGCCCACCAGTACTGCCTCATTTCACGTTGATATACTTGTTATAGTATCGATTGTGGCCTCACCATAAAGCACCCAGAATGCCATTGGGAGTGAAAGCCCGCACAATAACCCAGCGGGAGAACTCTCCCAACTTCACACCCATCAGGCGCTTGTCTGCAATTGGAACTGGCAGGCCCGCTTTCACACCTTCCATCAGATTGTGCAGCTTTCTCCAGGTGTTCTAACGTTTCTCGACAAGACATGCGGGGTAGTTAATTAGCTGTTGAAAATAGTGGGAGAAGCAGCAAATTCACAAGTATGTGAGAGGGTACAGGTGTCCCCCGCTTTACAAAAGTTCGCTTTACGCCACTTCGCTTTTACGAAAGACCTACATTAGTGCCTGTTTTCGCTAACTGAAAGAAATCCGAAGAGGATTTTCACTTTTACGAAAAAAGGTGCCCGCTTTAAACTTGTGTTTACCCCAAGAAAGGCTATCATGACCGTGAAGTCTTGCACGGGCAGGTGTGTGCGCATGCGTGTACATGCTGATTTTTTTCTACAAATTGGTTTTGGCTAAATCTTCCCGCTTCTGTTAAGTGAAACTACACTGTACATACATTATTTCTACTTTATATAGGCTGTGTATTTATCATATCATTCCTGCTTTTACTATATGTTAGTGTTATTTTAGGTTTTATGTGCTATTTGGTATGATTTGGTAGGTTATTTTTTTGGGTCCGGGAACGCTCAGAAATTTTTCCCATATAAATTAATATCTTTGCTTTACGCCATTTCAGCTTACGAAAGGTTTCATAGGAACGCTGTATTTTCGGATCAGCCAAACGTGTGGCAGCAACTCATTGCATGCAATGCGGGGGAAACCTGTATAAGATAAGGGGCAATAAATGGGGAAATGGGATCAATGGAAAGCTTCAGAAGCTAGCATAAATTTGATGGGCTGATTGGTTTCCTTTTATGTCATCAGAATATACACAGTGGCCATTTAATTAGGTACATCCTGTATCTTGATCTTGATCTTCTGCTGCTGTGGACTATCCACTTTAAGGTTCAAAGTGTCGTTCATTCACACCACTGTTGTAATGTGTGGTTATTTGAGTTACTGTCGCCTTCCTGTGAGCTTGAACCAGTCTGGCTATTCTCCTCTGACCTCTCTCATTAACAAGGCATTTTCTCTGACAGAAACCTGGATGTTTTTTGTTTTTCACACCATTCTCTGTAAACTCCAGAAACTGTTGGGCTTGAAAATCGCAGGAGCTCAGGAGTTTTGGGAGATACACAAACCACCCCATCTGGCACTAACAATCACTCCGTGGTCAAAGTCACTTAGATCACATTTCTTCCCAATTCTGATGTTTGGTTTGAACAACAACTGAACCTCCTGACCATGTTTTGCTTGCTTTTATGCATTGAGTTGCTGCCACATGTTTGGCTGATTAGAAATTTGCAATAACAAGCTGATATAATATGTGGTCACTGAGTGTATGAGGGAAAAATGTAGAGATGAATGTGTAACAAGGATAAAATCTGGACCATCAGTCAGTGGCTGTGAGTTTCAAAGTCTTCACCAAGGATTAGACAAAGAGGGTTCACAGGTTTATAACTGAGGATCAGATCAGGGGCCAGAGACTCATCACTGAGGATCAGGTTAGGGGTCAGGAACTCATCTTTGCCAACAATCAGGTCAGTGGTCAGATGCTCAACAGCATGCCAAATTTCTTTACCAGCTGATTTAACCACATTTGACAGAGGGCCTTATCAGTTTTCACCAACCAGCAGTGTATGAGGTGGTGGTGGCAGATGTGCTGGGAAAAGGGAGGGAATTTGCACCCCTTGTCTCTCTAGGCACTGATTCAGAATTCAAGATCTCCATTCACTGCGTATTGCCTGGGGTAGGAGAGGGAACCTTGTCTGCCAGCCTCACAGGCAGTGCCACTACCATTGAGATGGAGACCCATTTCACTTTCGAAATTGATGGCAACAGTTCCATTAAAGCTGAAGTGAAGAAAAATACAGGAGAGGCCACTTGTATTATGCCAGTGACGCTTCTCCAATGGGAGGAATGTAATTAGTAGTTATGCAAGTATCACAGAGGGATACTTATCTCAGAATCAGTTTTATTATCACCGGCATGTGTCGTGGAATTTGTTAACTTAGCAGCAGCAGTTCAATGCAAAACGTGATAATATAGAAGGAAAAACAATAAGTAAATCAATTACAGTAAGTATGTATATGTATATGAAATAGTTAGATTAAAAATAGTTCAAAAATAGAAATAACATAAAAAAGGTGAGGTAATGTTCATGGGTTCAATGTCCATTCAGAAATCAGAGAGCAGAGGGGAAGAAGCTGTTCTCGAAAAGCTAAGTGTGTGCCTTTAGGCGTCTGCTCCTCCTTCCTGACAGTAACAATGAGAAGAGGGCATGCCCTGGGTGATTAGGGTCTGTAATAATGGATGCCACCTTTCTGAGGCACTGCTCCTTGAAGATGTCTTGGATACTATGGAGGCTGGTACCCAAGATGGAACTGACTGATTTTACAACTTTCTGTGGCTTGCCAAATGCTTGAAGAGGTCTGGAGGAGACCATTTAAAATAGAAATGGGAACCAGCCTTTTTTTTTCCATATTAGGTTCCAGTTAATTACGATTAACTTACAGAATTTAAATTCAAGTAGTTGAATAATATTGGACTAAATTACTGTTATTGCCAATAGTAAGTGTGCATTACTGGTATTATTAATACCCATCTCATTCACTAATGCCCTTTAGAGAGGGAAACCAGAACACTATAAGATATCAGAGCAGAATTAGGCCATTTGGCCCATCGAGTCTGCTCCACCATTTCATCACGTCTGATCCATTTTCCCTCTCAGCCCTATTCTCCTGCCTTTCCCCCGTATTCCTTCATGCCCTGAATAATCAAGAATCTATCAATCTCTGCCTTAAATATACTCAAAGACCTGGCCTCCACAGCCTTGTGTGGCAATGAATTCCATAGATTGACCACCCTCTGGCTAAAGAAATTCCTCCTCATCTCCATTCTAAAGAGACATTCTCTCTATTCTGAAAGCTGTGATCCTGGGCTGTATGTGACTCCAGGCCCACCAGTGTGATTGCCTCACTTGTCCTCTGGAGTCACTGTTCAGGAGTCAGCAATATCCACAGCCTGTGAACTAGTCCTCAATTTCTAATGATTATAATGCTTGATTTTTCCAGTTTGTATGAGATGTGTGTTTCTGGGGAGTTGTGCTTCCACTTGCTGCATTTCAGCCCTGACTACACCGAGTTTCATAGTTCTGAAGCATTTGGGGGATACATTAAACTTATCAAGTGTAACAGTGCAGAAGTTTTATTTTTTAGAACCGGCCTTGTAAATATCAAGTTCAAGTTGAAGTTTAATTGTCATTCAGCCATACATGAATACCCATGAATACAGCCAAACGAAACAGCGTTACCTTGGGGCCACAGCGTAAAGCACAGGACCAACAGTCGTACAGATTCACAAAGCACACGTAAGATAGCGGTAAACATATAGTCAGACAAAATTATATAATGTAGTCTAAGTCCCTGAGTTGTCGACAAGAACAATCCCAAAAGTCCACAGACACATTCAGTCCTACTGAGCAAACACTGGAGGAGAGCACTGAAGGGAGGGGCCTGCCCCCAATCCAGCATGGACGCTGCACCAACTCGCCTTGTGCGTCACCTCTCCTGGGTGGCTGCAACATGCGACACCAAAGCACGAGGCCTAGTCTGCATCACGACGGAGGTCAGGCAGCTCCCTGGTGTTATTCCCACCAAGGAACCAGTGAACCAGACTTGCAGCATTCTATATTACCAATGCCCAACAGGGACTTGCGATCACAAGAAGAGCGACTGAGACAATACGCCAATTCCAAACATGATAACCCCCTTCCCCTTGAAGAATTGCAATGTGCACAGCCTTGTTTCCCAGGATTGGAGAACCAAGAACTAGCGGACGTAGGTTTAAGGTGAGAGGGAAGAGGAAACTGAGCAGCAGCACTTTCACCCAGAGGGTGGTCCATGTATGGAATCAGCTGCAAAGGCAAGCGGTTGAGGCAGATACATTAACAACATTTAAAACACACTTGGATATGTACACAGATAGGACAGGTTGAGAGGGATAGGGGCCAAATGTGTGCAAATGGGATTAGTTTAGACTGGAATGTAGAGCCAAAGGACCTGTTTCCATGCTGTGACTATCTGATTTTATGGCTTTATAATTTGGAGTGAAAACTATTTATTAATACATGAATTGTAGTGATTTAAAATCCAGTATTCTTAGTCTGTGGCCTTTTATTTTTCCAGCACTTTTCACATTCGGATCTGAAAGGCAGAGATTGGACTGGCGTACGATGAGACAGGTGCACGTGAGATCGGGGCTGGCAAACCTTGGTTGTTGCAACCTCTCAAACTGTTGTGCCCAGATTGCAGAGTTGGTTGGAACATGAGCCCACTCAGCTGAAGAGAAAGAGCAGCTGAACTCTCCTACTTGTGTTTGACTGAGCAACTGCGCAGGGGTCAGGCTAGATTGCCGATAATTCAAGTTACCTGATTGGATGCTTGAAGCCTCTGTAAAAAGTGACAATTAACCTCCATGTTGATAGCAACACTCTAGAACTTCCGGAGCGCTCTTGAATTTACCACTGATGGCAGTGACAGTGAAAGTGATTCACTAAACGAAGCACAGCCAGATTCCTAGGGCTAAATCTTCTTTATCTGTATTTTCTATCACAGTAGACAATGGCGCATCACCCTTCACCTGGGTTGCAAGGAAACCTTTCTATATCTCCACTGTTTTGTAATTGCTTGCTGTAGATGTTTCAGTTATTAATTTTCATTCAAAGTTGTTTGTTAATAATGGAGCTGACAAAACCTCTTCTAAGTCTTCGCTTTTGGTGATTCCTCTTTGCAGAAGCATCAACGATATGTATGATCCCAACTTTGCCTCCCATCTCCATTCCCCCATTCCTGCAAAGAACCTTGGCAGGATACCTCAGTGGACCAGTTGCAGGAACACTGAGGTTTATTGCTGTGACTGGGTCTGTGTTCACAATGCTTATCCATCAGTGGTTGGATCTTAGCTGGGTGGTGGGGCTACTGGTAAAACCCAGCACACTGCAGGTCCAGCAGAGGATGGAGACCATTGTGTTACCAGCTACACAAACCCAGTCATTGACAATGCATGAATGCAACCTTCTGCTTTCCCCATTTTTTAAAAAAATTCCAGTATCAGAGAGGTACTGGAGCACAATGACAATCATGTGGCTGTAATACAGTCTGTGGAAGGGCTCTGTTAATACACTGTTGGGATTCTTTCTCACTCTGAGGATCGCCAATTGGCAATTACTGTTTTCGGTTTGAATATGCTCTTTGATTTTCTTTCATTTTTCTTGCAACTGATTGTAAGAAATTGATATGTACTGATATCTCTTTTCCAGGGTCTTTCCCTGTTGAAAACTTCTGGTTATATTTTGAAAATATGGCTTTCCCATTGCTTGTTGTCTTAAATAAATAATTGAAAGCAACCCAACTGCTTAAGCTGTGTCCTTGGAAAGTTTCATACACTGTGTCAGCATGCTTAACCCAACAGATGACCTAAAGGTCCTCCTGTGAAGGCACATCTTCCACTGTGAAGTCTGCTTGCGGAACCTTGGACCTCAGCTCCAGGTGACAAGTTAAATCCATGAAAACTGAGAAGACTGCGCACTGATAGAGGGTCTGAACATTGGTTATTCTAGTGAGGATATCACCCGACAAGTCAGCGAAACAGGTTGGTGCCTGAAGGTTTTGGAAGGTTCCTACATTCCTTCAGAATTGTGTCTCCTTTGCTGACACTTAACCAGGTAGCCCAGAAGTAAGGCGATTCACTACTGGAAATGAATGGTGTGGAACCTGACTTCTAACATCAATCTAAGAGAGCGAGATTAGTATCGGAAGAGAATTGAAGAGCAGGCATTTAGATATTTGACATATCATCTTTTGATTCTGCAGGTTTTTATTTAACCCAAGAGCAATAGTGTTCCTGTTGAGGGGCCGGTATTAAAGAGGCACCAGACTGAGCAATCTAACTTGGCTTAGTAGGAGCACCCTGGCCTCTGAATCAGGGATTGAGCATGTAACCTGGATTGGCCTCACTGAAGGAATGTTGCCCTGAGGGACCTGAAGCTTTCCATAGATAGAAGAGCCTCCCTGCTGTCAGGTGGACAGCACGGTTGTGAAGCAATAGACAATAGACAATAGGTGCAGGAGTAGGCCATTCGGCCCTTCAAGCCAGCACCGCCATTCACTGTGATCATGGCTGATCATCCACAATCAGTATCCAGTTCCTGCCTTATCCCCATAACCTTTGATTCCGCTATCTTTAAGAACTCTATCCATCTCTTTCTTGAAAGCATCCAGAGACTTGGCCTCCACAACCTTCTGCAGCAGGGCATTCCATATATCCACCGCTCTCTGAGTGAAAAAGTTTTTCCTCAACTCCGTTCTAAATGGCCTACCCCTTATTCTTAAACTGTGGCCTCTGGTTCTGGACTCACCCATCAGCGGGAACATGCTTCCTGCCTCCAGCGTGTCCAATCCCTTAATAATCCTATATGTTTCAATAAGAACCCCTCTCAGCCTTCTAAATTCCAGAGTATACAAGCCCAGTCGCTCCAATCTTTCAACATATGACAGTCCCGCCATCCCGGGAATTAACCTTGTGAACCTACGCTGTACTTCCTCAATAGCAAGAATGTCCTTCTTCAAATTTGGAGACCAAAACTGCACACAGTACTCCAGGTGTGGTCGCACCAGGGCCCTGTACAGCTGCAGAAGGATCTCTTTGCTCTTATACTCAATTCCCCTTGTTATGAAGGCCAGCATGCCATTAGCTTTCTTCACTGCCTGCTGTACTTGCATGCTTGCTTTCAGTGACTGATGTACAAGAACACCTGGATCTCGTTGTGCTTCCCTTTTCCTAACTTGACTACATTTAGATAATAATCTGCCTTCCTGTTCTTACCACCAAAGTGGATAACCTCACATTTATCCACATTAAACTGCATCTGCCATTCATCTGCCCACTCACCCAGCCTGTCCAAGTCACCCTGCATTCTCATAAGCAGACCATAATCTATCCTTCAGTCAACATTCCTGTAGCAGATCACTTGGTCATTATCACACTGACCTTTGTGGGAGTTTGCTGTGTGGCATTTCCTACATTTCACCAGCCACAAGGCATCTTGGGTCAAATCCTGCTGATATAAAAGGAGATAAAGAAAGAAAGGATTCACCTTTCTGGTTGTGGTTGAAGTCAAACTGACTCAGCAAAGCACAGTCCAGCTGTAGAATTATGAGAAGCTGCTCAGAAAGTGATGACATTGTCAAAACATGCAAGGATGGATGTCCTCCACTGAATGGGCAAATTAAACAATAAAGAAATTTTCCCTGAATTGAAAATGACTTAAGCTGTAAATGAATGAGCTTTTAGTCCAGATAATTATCCCCAGCTCCCAGCCTGGCCTGACCTGCAGTGCAGTGAATAAGTTCATTTTCCTTCCCTTCAGAATGAATGATTTTCATTCACACATCGATGGACCTCTAAAACTCTCAAGGTGGCGGGCAGGAACAAAATCAGTCAGTCACATTGCGAACAAAGAATAGATGCTTACAAATTCTCTCAAATCTGCTTGGGAACTGTCAGGGTGGAATGGAGAGTTATCTGCCCAATAAGCACATCAAAAGTCCCTATGGGGTAGGTATATTTCTAACTGATTTATACTGGTTGGCTCCTGTTTATCTCAGGCCTAATATGCTTACTGAGCATTCCCAACTTAACTAACTTCATGACTATGACAACTGTGTCCTGCCAAAGCCCCCTATCAACGACCTCTGCTGTTTTGTACTATTGAGTTCAGGTTGGCCCTACCAAACATTCTCACACTACCTGTCCTGACTCTTCCAGTTTGTGTCCTGTCTGAACACCCCAGTCTGCATCCCATCCTATTTATTCTAGTCTGTGTCCTGCACTACCTGTCCCAGTTTCTGCCCTATCTTGACTGTCCCAGTCTGTGTCCTGTGCTATTTCTCCCAGTTTATTTGCTTTGTGCTGTGGGTCAAGCCTGACTGTTCTTTGCATCTGCCCTGTTGTCCAGCTTATCATTTTAATTCTCCATCCCACTCGCATTCTGACCTCTATATCTGGCTTCCTGCTCTTTTCCAATAAAACCTGATGTAAACTCAAGGAACATCTTCTGCCGGGGTACATTGCAGTCCTCAGACCCTGTATTGAATTCAAAAAGTCTTCCCTGTTATTGTCAGAACTGGACAATTCTGTTGGTAGACATCTGCTTGTAACTTTAATTCAGGCTTTGTCTCTCCATAGGTGTGACCTCACTTGGGTACTTGCATAATTCTATGTTTCAGTTTCCCCCACTTGCTTCGTCTCCCTCTGTATTCTCTATCTAATGAGCCTCAATCATCTACTAACTAGACCAATCTGAAAGCATTGTGTCCTGGTCAGCTTTGGTCTTCATCCTGTTCCAGATGTCCCACCCATTCCATTCAACCCTGTTCTTCTTTATATTTTACACAAGCTTGTTTTCTTAAAGTCAAATCCTCTTATTTATCATTTTTTCAGTTACGATAAAGGATCATTGAGCTGATTAACTCTGCTTCTCGCTCCGTAGATGCTGCCTGAACTGCTGGATATTTTCACTATTCATTGTTTCTTTTTCAAGATTTCAACATTGCAACTTCTTTTTTCTCCATCTGTCTGCCCTGTTTTATCTGTTTTGTCATTACCAGTTTACCCAGTCAGACTGCTCCATGCTGTCTATTGCTTGTTGTCTTTCCAAGTGTATCTGTCTGCTGCTCTCTGTCTCACAGTCCTTACAGCCTCTCCCAGGCCATTTGCTCCCTGTGACCTATATCTTGCAGTGTGTCACAGTCTAACTCTTCTGTGCTCTTCTGTCTTATTTGGCTGTCCTGTTCCAGTTTGCTCAGTGGGTATATTGGTTCTGTCAGTTCCAGTAGGCCCACTTATTGTTGTCTCAATGCCTCCTGTAAATCCTGTGGTGTCTGTCCCTGTCTGTCTGTTTCGCTTGTCTACCTGTGCTGCCTGAGTCATGTTATCTGTTGCTTGTTTCTTGTCCTGTGTTGTCTTTCCCAGCCTGACACACGCACTGTGATGTTTGACACTGTCAGTCTTATGCAGTCTGCCCCCTGCTGTCTGTCCTTTACAGTCTGTACCTTACAGTATTCATAATACATCTTTCTTACGTTTCTCATGATGTTTCTGCCTGTCCAAAGGCGTCTTATTGTCAGTCCCTGTCTCTCTATCCAGCGATGCTATACCATCTATCTACCTTTGCTCTGGTCTGTCTGCCCTGATCTCTGGAAGTGCCATGGTTTATCCAGTGTTGCCTGTCCCATGCTATCTTTCCTTGTCTATCTTCCCCATCTGTCTGTCCTGATGAGCTATCCCAAACCTTTTATCCTTTGGAGACACACGAGGCTGGAGATACTGGAATCTGAGCAACAAACAATCTGTGGAGGAACTCAGAACTGATGCACAGTTTTGACCTGAAGCATAAGCAATTCCTTTCTCCCAACACATTCTGCTCAACCCACTGGGTTCCTCCAGCAGATTGTTAGTTGCTCCTTTTAAACTTTCCTCTGTGTGCGTGTGAGTTACCTCCGGGTGCTCTCGTTTCCTTCTGCAATCCAGAGAATTACCAGTTAATTGGTCATTGTAAATCAGGGGTGGCCTTCCATGCGTCAGTTTTTTCACTCACGAGTTCAGATGCGCCATACAGCTCCTGTACCCCCATTCAATTCTTGTAAAAATATGTTAATATAGAACTCGTGCGTGAAAAAATTGACGCATAGAATGTAAAAGGTTGGCCACCCCTGTTGTAAGTTGTCCTGTGATTGGTCCAGGGTTAAATCAGTGGGTTGCTGGCGGCGTGGCTCAGAAGAGCCTGTTCTGCACTATATCTCTAAAACAAAAACACACAAACTGAATCCTGCTATCTATTATCAGAAGAGCAGCTGCTTTATTGGTGGTTTGCCAGGGCACTGTCACTCCATTTCCTAAGGAGATGTGTCTTGGGGTCATACAGTGACCTGCAGATCTCAGGACGAGATGGGGTAACTGTTCCTCCTGTAAATCATCAACCTGGTCACATCCACAGCATTGACCCATGGATCTCGCAGGAGCACTGGAGAACTACTCAGTGTTTCAAGGTAGGAAATCCCCCTCAAATCCTTGCACATTTCATTTGCAACCTGACTTCTAACCAACTTGGTGTATGTTTAATAACTTCTGCATTTCAATTCTGTCCCTCTAAGAAAACTCCAGTGCTGAGTTTCACTTTAATAACCTTATTCAGCAGCACTGCTATTTTATTGATTCGTAGATTTGTATGTCCAGATCCATTTGCTCCTTTATATCATATAGAATCTTATTTTGTAAGTATCAAGTGACATGTCTAATTTTCTTACCAAGCTGTAATACCTCACACTTACTCCTGTTAAACCTTATTTGCTAGCTTAATGCTCAGTCTGCAGTTATGTTAGCTGTATTCTTCTAATGTGTTCCTCTTTCAACTTTTTTTTAGACTTGCCATCACCTACAAATATAGAAATTGCCAAATAACAATGGTAAAGACAGACAGACGCCAAAAATCAAAACAAAATTCTGGAAGAACTCAGGAGGTCAGACAACATCCACAGAGGGAAATGCATAGTCAAGTTGTTGAGTTGAGAGCCTTCTTCTGGAATGTCCACTAGAAGTTCCTGCAGCAGTTTCGTTTGTTTTTGCTCTGGGTTCCACTATCTGCAGCCTCTTTGTCTGTCTATAAAGGCAGACAACTTCAATTCACCTCTAAATTAGGCCATTCCAAATCGCTAATTTCAGCTGGGAATTACAGGGGTTCTAGTACGTTCAGCTTCATCACCTTAAGACTTTATCTCTACCCTCTTCCTCCTTCCTACCTTGTCCATTCTGTCCTCATATCCTTAGTGAAACACTCTGGTTTCCTTTGCTGTGTAAGTCTAGGGAAACCCAACTCCAGCCCCGGCAAACATGTGAGACTGAGGTGCAAGCCCACCCCAAAACCCCCTGTTTGTGTGGTTGCTGTGTAATTCGTTACCCTGTTACAAATGAGTGCCACAAAATAACAGATAATATAATGCATACAATTAAAAGATTTAGGTTTATAATTCTTAATTTGATTAAAGAAAGAACAAAAAAGGGCCCATTTTAATCAAACAGTCTAATGTGTACAAGTTGGAGCTCACAGCTTCTCTGTCTCCAATCCTCCATCGATCACCCCAGGCTTCATTGAATCACGGCCCTGCTCTGGGCCAAATCCTACGACCTCTTCCCTCCTGCAACTTCTCTCTTCATCTCCCTCCAACAAAAAGCCCCAAGCCCAACCTTAGTGTCCCTCAACAGAAATATCTCTGCTTGATCCAACCATCCTAATTGGATGGCACACAATTCTCCTATCTCTCATCTTCAACAGTAACCCAGACATAAGCGGAAAACAAGCAGCTCTCACAGAACAGCACAAAATAAAATACAGAACAGCATAACAGTAAAAAATATGAACTAGGGCATTACACTAGTATTCATTAATCTAACATATAACAAGAGAGGGGTCAATAACTTTACTGGGTGTAAAGTTACCAATAGTAACAGGGATATCGAGGAGCAGATAGGGAAACAGATCCTGGAAAGGTGTAATAATAACAGAGTTGTCATGATGGGAGATTTTAATTTCCCAAATATCAGTTGGCATCTCCCTAGATCAAGGGGTTTAGATGGGGTGGAGTTTGTTAGGTGCGTTCAGGAGGGTTTCTTGACACAATATGTAGGTAAGCCTACAAGAGGAGAAGCTGTACTTGATTTGGTATTGGGAAATGAACTTGGTCAGGTGTCAGATCTCTCAGTGGGAGAGCACTTTGGAGATAGTGATCATAATTCTATCTCCTTTACAATAGCATTGGAGAGAGATAGGAACAGACAAGTTAGAAAAGCGTTTAATTGGAGTAAAGGGAATTATGAGGCTATCAGGCAGGAAATTAGAGGCTTAAATTGGAAACAGATATACTCAGGGAAAAGTATGGAAGAAATGTGGCAAATATTCAGGGGATATTCATGTGGAGTTCTGCATAGGTACGTTCCAATGAGACAGGGAAGTTATGGTAGGGTACAAGAACCGTGGTGTACAAAGGCTGTAATAAATCTAGTCAAGAAGAAAAGAAAAGCTTACAAAAGGTTCAGAGAGCTAGGTAATGTTAGAGATCTAGAAGATTATAAGGCTAATAGGAAGGAGCTTAAGAAGGAAGTTAGGAGAGCCAGAAGGGGCCATGAGAAGGCCTTGGCGGGCAGGATTAAGGAAAACCCCAAGGCATTCTACAAGTATGTGAAGAGCAGGAGGATAAGACGTGAAAGAATAGGACCTATCAAGTATGACAGTGGGAAACTGTGAATGGAACCGGAGGAAATAGCAGAGGTACTTAATGAATACTTTACTTCAGTATTCACTATGGAAAAGGATCTTGGTGATTGTAGTGATGACTTGCAGCAGACTAAAAAGCTTGAGCATGTAGATATTAAGAAAGAGGATGTGCTGGAGCTTTTGGAAAACATCTAGTTGGATTAGTCGCCGGGACCAGATGAGATGTACCCCAGGCTACTGTGGGAGGCGAGGGAGGAGATTGCTGAGCCTCTGGAAATGATCTTTGCATCATCAATGGGGCCGGGAGAGGTTCTAGAGGATTGGAGGGTTGCGGATGTTGTTACTTTATTCAAGAAAGAGATAAGAGTAGAGATAGCCCGGGAAATTATAGACCAGTGAGTCTTACCTCAGTGGTTGGTAAGTTGATGGAGAAGATCCTAAGAGGCAGGATTTATCAACATTTGGAGAGGTATAATATGATTAGGAGTAGTCAGCATGGCTTTGTCAAGGGCAGGTCATGCCTTATGAGCCCGACTGAACTTTTTGAGGATGTGACTAAACACATTGATGAAGGAAGAGCAGTAGATTTAGTGTATATGGATTTCAGCAAAGCATTTGATAAGGTACCCCATGCAAGGCTTATGAGAAAGTAAAGAGGCATGGGATCCAAGGGGACATTGCTTTGTGGATCCAGAACTGGCTTGCCCACAGAAGGCAAAGAGTGGTTGTAGACGGGTCATATTCTGCATGGGGGTCGGTCACCAGCGGAGTGCCTCAGGGATCTGTTCTGGGACCCTTACTCTTCGTGATTTTTTTTAATGACCTGGGTGAGGAAGTGGAGGGGTGGGATAGTAAGTTTTCTGTTGACACAAAGGTTGGAGGTGTTTTGGATAGTGTGGAGAGCTGTCAGAGATTACAACGGGACATTGATAGGATGCAAAACTGGGCTGAGAAGTGGCAGATGGAGTTCAACCCAGAGAAGTGTGAAGTGGTTCATTTTGGTAGGTCAAATATGATGGCAGAATATAGTATTAATGGTAAACTCTTGGCAGTGTGGAGGATCAGAGGGATCTTGGGGTCTGAGTCCATAGGACACTCAAAGCAGCTGTGCAGGTTGACTCTGTGATTAAGAAGGCATACGGTGTATTGGCCTTCATCAATTATGGAATTCAATTGCTGAGAGGTAATGTTGCAGCTATATAGGACCCTGGTCAGACCACACTTGGAGTACTGTGCTCAGTTCTGGTTGCCTCACTACAGGAAGGATGTGGAAGCCATAGAAAGGGTGCAGAGGAGACTTACAAGGATGTTGCCTGGATTGGGGAGCATGCCTTATGAGAATAGATTGAGTGAACTCGGACTTTTCTCCTTGGAGCGATGGAGGATGAGAGGTGACTTGATCGAGGTGTATAAGATGATGAGAGGCATTGATCATGTGGGTAGTCAGAGGCTTTTTCCCAGGGCTGAAATGGTTGCCACAAGAGGACACAGGTTTAAGGTGCTTGAGAGTAGGTACAGAGGAGATTTCAGGGGTAAGCTTTTTACTCAGAGAGTGGTGAGTGCGTGGAATAGGCTGCCGGCAACGGTGGTGGAGGCAGATAAGAAAGGGTCTTTTAAGAGACTTTTAGATAGGTACATAGAGCTTAGTAAAACAGAGGGCTTTAGGTAAGCCTAGTAATTTCTAAGTAGGGACATGTTCGGCACAACTCTGTGGGCCGAAGGGTCTGTATTGTGCTGTAGGTTTTCTATGTATGTTCCTATGTATCTTGTCAAAGGCTTTGCCTTATCAAACTCCTTTGGATTCTAGGTAAATTACACATTTACCACTCTTTAAATTAATCTGATCTTCTCAGAGATTAATTAAGCAAAACTTTCCTTTCATTCATTTTTATATTTTTTCACTTCTTGTTATTTTCAAAGTCCTTTCTCTGTAGAGGTTCCATAATGTTTCCAACCAACAATGTTAAACTAGTTTCCTCAAATGTTCTATTCCTCTCTTTTTAACATCACTATCACATTAACTAGCCACAGTCCACAGTGCTACACACTGTTGGCAAGATGCTGAAATCTATAATCAAGAAAGAAAAGGTAAGTCATTTAGAGAACAATCAAGCCAAGTTAACATGGTTTATAAAAGCAAGCATGTTTGACAAATTTGCTAGAATTCTAAGAGGATATAATACACAGAGTCAATAGAGGGCAACCTGTAGATGTAATATATTTGGATTTCCAGAAAGCATTCAATAATATGTCACAAGAAAGCCTGGATTTTGGAGGATGTGTATTAACATTAATTGAAAATTGATTACAACATAGAACACTAAGACTGGAATCAATAGGTCTTCTTCAGATAGGAAAGATGTAAGTCGTTGATTGTCCCAAGGATCAGTTACTTAACCTCAGTGATTTACTATCCTTATTAATGACTTTTGCTATTGCTTGCATGATGTGGGGGTGGGGGGGGGGGGTCGGTGTTTCTGCTGGTGCAAATGGGGGGAGGGGAGGGGTGGGTCGATGCTTTTGCTTGTGCGAGGGAAGGTGGGGGGTTCTTTGGGGTTCTGATGTTGCTATCATTCATTCTTTAGCGTTTCTTGTTTTGTGGATGTCTCTGTGAAGAGTAAGAATTTCAGGTTGTATACTGTATACGTTCTCTGATGTTAAATTGAACCATTTGAACTTGGAGGAGAGGGCAGAGAGTTATGTATCTAAGGTTGCTAGTGACCGGAAAATGACTGCAAGATTAACTGTGATAAGGATTTCTGGGGTCCAGAACAGAATATAGAAAGGCTGAATGAGTGGGCAAAATCTTGGCAAAGTGAAGTTAATTTTAAGAGGAGGAATCTAAGGTAGACCAGATGGACAGAGACAAAAAATGAATAGAATACAGAGAGATGGGGATGTTCTCTTGAATGAAACACCAAAAAGTTAGAATGTAGAAAGAAATTAAGAAGACAACTGACATATTGACCTTTATTACTAGGTGACTGGAGTTTAATAACAGAGAAGTATTTATATAATTGTGCAGGGTGTTGTTGAGGCCACACCTGCAGTACTGTGACCAGCTTTGATTCCCTTATTTAAGGGAGGATATAAAGGCATTTGTGGCAGTCCAGAAGAGATTTACCTTGGATAAGAGAGTGTCCTTTCACCCATGCTTATAAAAGTTAGAAATACACCTTTTACAGTTTTGAAAGATGAGGGGTAATTTTATTACATGGCATGACAAGGTAGATTTTGAAACATTTCCACTAGCGGGATGAGTCTCGTCTATTGTCACAAAGTTATGAGATAAGGGGGTGGTCATTTAAAATTCAGTGTTTGTGCACCAGCAGGGTTGAGGAGAGAGTGCGGGGACCCCTGGCCTCTTTGTCCATCCTGCTTGTTGGGTAAGAGACCAACAATCCCCAGGTGAAAGGGATCCCAGCTGTGAGAAGAAGGCAGTTCATGAAAGTAAGTGCCTCCTCTGGCTGTGCTGAGTGGCAAGATGAAGGCTTCGGCCTCTGTCGCTCTGCTACTGCAAGATTCTCTTTTAATCTGCAGGGTGGTGCCGTAACACACTGGTTACAAATCAACAACCCAGATTCAATCTCGGTCAGTGTGGAGTGTGCACTCTTTTCCCATGATCGCGTGGATTTCCTCTGGGTGCTTCAGTTTCCTCTCACAACCCAAGGGTGTTCAGACTGGTAAGTTTTAACTGGCCACTGTAAATTGCCCTTGGTGTGTAGATGAGTGGCAGTAAAATCGGAACAGAGAGTAATTTACTGGGAAATATTATTAGAGGAATGGGACAGCATAGACTTGGTGGACAGAAGTGCAAGTCATTGGAAATAATGATATTTTTCATGACATTAAAGAAGTGAATAGTAAAAAATGCACCTCCCTTTCCGAATGAGAATCTCTTGTCTGCGCATCATTCACAGTCAGAAGGGACTCAGTCCTGCCATTAGCCTGTGGGTGTCAGTGGGATATGCTGTACTAGTTACAACACAACCCACAACCAGTCCAGCAGGAGCTGACGGACCTCCAACAATCTCCAACTCTTTATCAACGCACACAAATTGCTGGAGGAACTCAGCAAGTCGGGTAGCATCTATGGAGGGGAAATAACCTACTGACGTTTCAGGCCAAGACCAATAAAGACCTGAAACATCGACTCCTTATTCCCCTCCATAGATGCTTCCTGACTTGCTGATTTCCTCCAGCATTTTTGTTCATGTTGCTCAAGATTTCCTTCATCTGCAGAACCTCTTGTGTTTATAATCTCCAACACTTGCACGTTTCAGTGTCTCTAACAATCTCCACACTCCAACCCGAATAAAAGGAAAGAATCATAGATCCTCCAGCAATTCCTCAGAATAAAAAAATGGAGTTAGGAGCAGTTGAGAACCATGTACTGTATTTGTTAAACCAAACAGTTGAGGAGGGTGCTCTTTTGCTTTGCAGTCTCTTTAATTGACTTCTTAAAGTAGAAAGGAAGAGGGGAAAATATTGTACTGGAGAACTAAAGATTGAAGATTAGCTTTATTTGTCACATGTGCATTGAAATATCAAAAGATTGTCAAAGTGAAAATGTTAGCAGCTATCCTTGAAGGTGGTATTGCAAGACACTTAGAAAAAACTTAAGGTAGTCAGACCGAGGCAACATAATTTTGTGAAAATCAAATCAATTTTGAGCAATTTATTGGAGTACCTTGAAGAAGCCACACATGATGTAGATAAATAGGAATCAGTGGATTCAATATACTTATCTTTCCTGAAGGCATTTGTTAAGTTGCCTATCAGTTGTTATAATTGAAAATATGAGCTCATTTATGTGGATGGAAGACTGGCTGGATAATAGGCATAATGGATCTTTTTCTAGTTGGTGAGATTTAACAAGTGATGTACTGGATCCTCAACTTTTGGCACACATCAGCTCGAGCTCCCCAGAAAACCTCAACCCACTGCATTCACCTACAGCAGGAGCTGGGTCCATGACAGACACCATCTTCCTGGCCCTACACTCATCTCTGGAGCACCTGGACAGTAATGACACCTATGTTAAGCTATTGTTCATTGACTACAGTTTCATCTTCAGTGCTGTAATTCCAAGTAAGCTCACCTTCAGACTTCTAGACCTGGGAATCAACTCCCTTTGGAACTGGATCCTTGACTTCCTGACCAACAGACCACAATCAGTAAGGATAGGCAGCAACATCTCTGCTGCAGCCGTACTCAACCCTGGTGCCCCACAAGGGTGTGTCCTCAGCCCTCTATGTTACACTCACACCTGTAGCTAGATTCTGCTCTAGCTCTGTCTACAAGTTTGCAGATGTCACCTCCGCAGTGGGCCATATCTCATGTACTAATGATTCAGACTTCTTTACTTTATACTTTATTGTCGCCAAACAGTTGATACTAGAGCGTACAATCATCACAGCGATATTTGATTCTGCACTTTGCGCTCCCTGGAGTATAAATCAATAGTAAATATTAAAAATTTTAAATTATAAATCATAAATAGAAAAGGCAAAGTAAGGTAGTGCAAAAAAACTGAGAGGCAGGTCCAGATATTTAGAGGGTACGGCCCAGATCCGGGTCAGGGTCCATTCAGCAGTCTTATCACAGTTGGAAAGAAGCTGTTCCCAAATCTGGCCGTACGAGTCTTCAAGCTCCTGAGCCTTCTCCCGGAGGGAAGAGGGACGAAAAGTGTGTTGGCTGGGTGGGTCGTGTCCTTGATTATCCTGGCAGAACTGCTCCGACAGCGTGCAGTGTGAAATGAGTCCACGGACGGAAGATTGGTTTGTGTGATGTGCTGTGCTGTGTTCACGATCTTCTGCAGGAAGAGTACAGGAAGGAGATAGAGAGTTTAGTGGCACGGTGTCATGACATCAGGCTTTCCACAGCAGGGAGGGAAGTACACAAGCTCTTTTTTGGGTTGAAAGGGCTGAGCGTCACCGATAGCCAGTCCTGGTCAAACCAGGTAGACACCAAGGCCAAATAAGCACACCAGTACTTCTGTTCCTCATAAGACTAAAGAAATTTGACCCTCACCAGCTTTTATAGGCACACTATCAAATCCAATGCGTCACAGCTTGGTACGGCAACTGCTGTGCTCAAGACCACAAGGAGCTGCAGGGAGTTATAGACTCAGCTCAACACATCACCGAGACCAGCTTCCCTCCATAGACTCTGTCTGCCCTTCCTGCTGTCTCAGTAAAACAGCCAAAGACTCCACCCACTCCCAGACAGCCTCGCTTCTCCCGTC
Organism: Mobula birostris; assembly: GCF_030028105.1. Taxonomy (NCBI): domain Eukaryota; kingdom Metazoa; phylum Chordata; class Chondrichthyes; order Myliobatiformes; family Myliobatidae; genus Mobula; species Mobula birostris. The sequence goes on along the minus strand of NC_092387.1, from coordinate 14,628,805 downwards.
TCCCATCAGGCAGAAGATACAAAAGCCTGAAAGAATGTACCACCAGGCTCAAGGGCACTACATTTCCCTCTGGCCACAGCTTGGAGAGCAACTGGATTGGAGATGGAACAAACTGGAACAAAAAGAAAGATTCCGCAGATCAGCTGGCATCCGTGGGAAAGAACTAGAATCAGGTCAATGATCCACCAACAAAAGCAGTGCCAATGAAACATTATCCCTGCTTCTGTCTCACACATATACCTCCTGACTATCTCTTACATGTTCTGTTTTCGTTCTGTAGAACCCCATCCCACAGATGGGAGCTTTTAAAGGGTCATTGCTGACATAATCAAAGAAATGCATTAAGTCATGAGTGCACAGATACATTTGTGGTGTGTGTTTGGAGATCAGTGGTGGTCAGAACTCCCCTACTCTTCAAAATGATGCTACGGGATCCAGGAGAGAAGTGGGAAGCCTCATCCCATTCAAAGAAGGGCATCTGCAACAGTGGAGTTGGTGGCCAGGCATGCTGGTCACTGGACTTACCTCGACAGCTGGAGTAGACCAGGCAGCCTGACTGGCCAAACCTGAGCAGCATCTCATCAGACAGGCCCGACCCCGAGAGGCGACTTAGCCTCAGGATAAGATTATCGTGAGCTCCCAGCCCAGGATATACCAACAGCTCACTACTGTTGGATGTCTTTGTACAGTTGCAAAAACTTCTCTCAGTCAGGGACAAGTAAAAATCAATCTAACTCATTGAGGAATATAGGATACTTATAAGGGTCAAGGAGCAACTGTTTTCACCATTTACATTTACATATATTGGGAACTTTCTGTGGTGTGTTGGTCAGGGCACGAACTGCAACAAAAAACAATATTCAACAATTATAAAGAATAAAGAACTATATAAAAACATAACAGATTATAAAGTTAATAAAATTAGAGGTTTAAAGATGGATGTGGAATAAAATATACATAAATAATAAATACAGGCATGTATTTGCAATGTAGACAGCATTGTAAACAGCCTACAGGAAGTAGTGGATACAGCCCAGTCCGTCACGGGGGAAGCCCTCCCACCTTTGAGCAGATCTACAAGGAGAACTATCGCAGGAAAGCAGCATCCATCATCAAGGACCTCACCATCCAGGCCATGCTCTCTCCTCACTGCTGCCATCGGGAAGGAGATACAGAAGTCTCAGGGCCCACACCACCAGGTCCAGGAACATCTCGCTCTTGAACCAGACTGGATAACTTTACTCACCCCGAGGCTGAATGGATTCCACAACCTATGGACTCAATTTCAAGGATTCTACAGCCCAAGTTCTCTATATTTATTGTTTATTATTATTATTATTATTGTGTTTTTTCTTTTTTTCTGTATTTGTACAATTTGTTGTTTTCTGCACATCGGTTATTTGTCCAACTTTGTTGTGTAAGTTTTTCATTGATTCTATTGCGTTTCTTTGTATTTACTGTGAATGCCCACAAGTAATTGCATCTCAGGTGGTATATGTGACATGTATGTATTTTGATAATAAACTTACTTTGAATTTTGAACTTAAAAAGTGGTTTAAAGTATCTACAGTGCAGTTCAGTGACAGGGGTAATAGATAGCAGGTAGCGGGAAGGTTAACGAGACTATAACTGCCTGGGCGAAGAAAGTTTTAAGATGGCATGAAGTTTTTATTTTTAAAGCCCTCTAGCACTTTCCTTTAAAAAAAATAAATTAAGCAAGCATTTACCAGTCCTGATGCAGGGTTTCAACCGGAAACTGACAATTCCTCTTCCCCCACAGATGCTGCTCAACCCCTCTCCCAAGCTCCCCCAGCAAATTGTTTGTTACTTACCAGTGTTTACCTTGTCCTAGAGAGTTGGCAATGCTTGTACTCCAGCCGTCCCTGGCAAAAAGCTGAGGCCAGATATAAAGTGCACTCTCTCTCTCCACAAGATTGTTGCTCAACACACATCCAGGTTTTGACTCCAATTTGCCTCATTTTCTGCCATCTGGCTCCACACACTCAGAGGCTGAAAGCACACAGAGGTCCAGGCTTTCCACTCTCTGTCCACGCTGGCTGGTGCATGATCTCCTTAGGTAAAAGATGACTGCTTCCATTTTTGTACCAGTACCCCTCCAGGAGACGATCAGTTGAGCTGCTAAATTAATCCATGCAGCGATGATGCACGAGATAATAATTCCTTTGGTCTCTGCCTGTCATATGGTGAGAAGAGACCTGCACAGAAATCTGTTGTGTATTAGCTGCTCAGGCAATGGTTTCAAGGTCCTGTTTCTCAGGCAAGAGCAAGGATGCACTGTGCGAACTTTTATAATTACGTTTTGTGTATTGAATACTTAGTGCCAATGTAATTGCTTCTTGGATTCTGGATGCAATTTCTGCAAAAAGCATGACAAAGGAAGTTAGAATATCATTGATTCTCAATACCTGGAGCATTCTCTCCAACAAAAGCATGATCTACTGCCCTGAAATGAGCAAGAATTGCTTTCTCCAACCAAGCATGTAATCTAATCTGCTTTTGTAACCTATTGATTTAAGGGTTCTTTGCTTTCATTAAAATGAAAGAAGCTGAGCCCAAAGCAAGCTTTTAACCCCTCGTGTACCTCTTTTGTTATATCTAGATATCACTGTTGTTTCTTGTAAGTTCAGTCACTAGGGATTGGAGGGAAACATTTAGATTTGATCTGGCTGACAGAGCCAGCAGTTACTGCCAAACTCCTGAGGGGCCAATCGATGAAGAGAAGGTAGAGGGAGTGAGGGCACAGGAAACTGGTAAGGGGATCAGGAAGGAGATTTTTAAGGAGTCAGAGAAAACTGAACAGTCCAGTAAGATCAGTGTGGTTCAGGAAAGGAACCATGGTTTTGACAAAGAACATCGAAACCTATCCCAGTATTCAACACAGCAGTGGCAGATCATCCTTAAGCCACAAGTCTGCCTCCCTGCGAGATCATCCCAATCCTTCAAAGCTGTATGTCCCTCTACTTTAACAGCTTTTCATGAGCCAGTGCTCACATCTTAGAGGGCAGAAAGTTCCAGAGTTTCACCACACACCGCACCTGTTTACAAATGACTGACTCCACATTTGTCCCTAATTGGAGACTTGGCACCCGGTGAAGACTGGATTGGTGGCTCTAGTGGGGAACAGGACATAGGCAAGATGCAGATCTGAAAATAATGTAGGAGCCGACTTTAAGAGAGATCATTGTCTCGGACTCCTCGGCAAAAGCTGACTAGAGATTAGGCTTTTAACCACAGCAGGAGCTGATCTCAACCATCTGGGTAACAACAGCTGCTGTTTTTTGGTCCTGCATCAATTATGAGGCATGTACACCCAGCTCTAGATCAAATGGTCATACATTGTACACAGGGCGCTGTCACTATGTATATCCAATGCACTCCTGGTATTCCAGCAGAGGACTGGGATCAAATATACAGAGACAAACACAAGGAAATCTGCAGATGCTGGAAATCCAAGCAACACACACAAAATGCTGGAGGAACTCAGCAGGCCAGGCAGCATTTATGGAAAAGAGTAAACAGTCGATGGGTCAAATCCCTTCAACTGATCACAGCAAGAAGGTGGGGGGAGGGGAGGTAGAAGTACAAGGTGGTAGGTGAAACTGGGAGGGGTGGAGGGGTGAAGTAAAGAGCTGGGAAGTTGATTGATGAAAGGGATAAAGGGCTGGAGAAGGGGGAATCTGGAAGGAAAGAACAGAAGATATGGAAGAAAGGGAAGGGGAGGAACACCAGTGGGAGGTGATGGGCAGGTAAGGAGATAAGGTGAGAGAGGGAAGCAGGAATGGGGAACGGTGAAGGAGTGGGGTGGGCAATTACTGGAAGTTTGAGAAATCAGTGTTCATGTCATTAGGTTGGAGGCTACATAGACAGACTATAAGGTGTTGCCTCTCCAAACTGAGTGTGTCCTCATTGCGACAGTAGAGGAGGCCATTGACTGACACTTCAGAATGGGAATGGCAGATGGAGTGTAGGTGCTCAGTGAAACGGTCTCCCAATCTACATCGGGTCTCACCAATATACAGGAGGCCACACTGGGAGCTCCGGATACAGTAGGTGACCCCAACAGACTCAAAGGTGAAGTGTCACCTCACCTGGAAGGACTATTTGGGCCCCTGAGTGGTAGTGAGGGAGGAGGTGTAGGGACAGGTGTAGCGTTTGTTCTGCTTACAAGTACCAGGAAGCAGATCAGTGGAGAGAGTTGAGTGGACAAGGGAGTCACGAAGGGAGTGATTCCGGCGGAAAGCAGAAAGCGGTGGGAGGTGGGGAGATGTGCTTGGTGGTGGGATTCCGTTGGAGATAGCAGAATTTATGGAAAATTATGTGCTGGACGTGGAGGCTGGTGGGGTGGTAGGTGAGGACAAGAGAACAGAATGGGAAGTAAAATTTAAATGGGTGGCTACAGGGAGATCCCGCTTTTTCTGACGGGTGGTGCGTAGGTGCTCAGTGAAGTGGTTCTCCTACATTGGGTCTCAGATGTAGATAAATTTCACTAGTGCAGTTCATAAAGCTAAGCAAGGAAGTCTCAAAGCTTTTGGTCATTAATTAATGCAGGCTGTAGCATTCCCCTCTCCACCTCCGCTACTCGTACAAGACCAACACAGGGAGGAAAATACAGTCTGTAGAATATCAGAGCAGAACCCGCCACCAAAGTACTCTCCCCATGTGAAGGGTGTGAAGTATAAAAGCAACATTTCCATCTCCCTCCAAAACTGAGATAAAATCAGTAAGTGTTGAAGATACTTGGCAAGTCTGTGGAGAGAGAAACAGGGTCAACATTTCAGGTTGATTTTTTTCTCCTTTCTACTTCTCCTTTCTTTCATCTACCCCACATCTCTCACCCACCTGCCCCCCCTCCCACAATCCATCTAATGTCCCTCTGAAAGCCCAGACAATCACCAGGCCCCTCAACAGGGGCAGAGAAGTTGAGTGGTGACAATATAGCTGCACATAATGGACCTTCACGCTGCAGACTAAAGATTGTTGTGTTCGACGGCTATTTGATGCAATCTTCATAAGAGCATAAAACAAAGGAGAGGAATTAGGCCATTCAGCTCATCGAACCTGCTCTGCCATTCCATCCTGGCTGATTTACTCCCTTTCCTCTCAGCCCACTCTTCTTGCCTTCACCCCGTAACCTCTGACACCCAGACTAATCCTCCTCCACTTTAAAATATACCTAATGACTTTGGTCTCCACCGCCAATGAGGTCCACAGACTCACTGCCCTCTGTCTAAAGAAATTCATCCTTGACCCTTAGATAGGCACACGGATGAAAGAGAAATGGAAGCTAAGTGGGAGGGAAGGGTTAGATTAGTCTAAGAGTAGATTAAAGGGTCGGCACAACATAATGGGCCTAAGAGCTTGTTCCATGCTGTTCTATGTTGCATGTTGTATGTTCTATGTTGCATGTTGTATGTTCTATGTTCTAGCTTTCCTCTGATATGAGGCTCAAAGCAGCTCAAGATAATGCAAATGTGATCTGACCAATACTTTATAAACCCAGAGATTCTGCAGATGCTAGAAATCCAACGCAACACATGCAAAATGCTGGAGAAACTCAGCAGGTCGGGCAGCGTCTATGGAAATGAATAAACAGTCAACATTTGGGGCTGAGATCCTTCTTCAGGACTGGAAAAGAAGGGGGGGAAGGTGCCAAAATAAAAAGTGTGGGGGGGGGGGGAGAGAAAGAGAATAGCTAGAAAGTGAAAGGTAAAATTGTGGGTAGGAAGGGCAAAGGTCTGGCGAAGAAGGAATACGATAGAAGAGGAGAGTGAACCAGAAGAGACAGGGGAGAAGGGGTCCCAGGGGGAGGTGATAGGCAGATGAGAAGAGGTAAAAGGCCAGAGTGGGGAATAGAAGTAGAGGGGAGGGAAAGGGAATTGTGTTTTTACCAGAAACAGAAATCGATATTCATGCCATCAGGTTGGAGGCTACCCAGATGGAATACAAGGCATTGTTTCCCCATCTTGAGGGTTGCCTCATCTTGGCACAAGAGGAGGCTATGGACCAACATGGGAATCGGAATTAAAATGTTTGGCCATTGGGCAGTTCCACTTTCAGTGGATGGAACGGAGGTGTTCAATGAAGCGTTCCCCAAATTTACACAGGTCTCTCCAACGTAGTGGAGGCCGCATTGGACACAATAGGCGACCCTAGCAGATTAGCCTAGAAGGACTGTTTGGGGCTCTGAAGGGAGGTGAGGGAGGGGGTGAATGGGCAGGTGTGGCACTTTGGCCACTTGAGGGGAGAAGTGCCAAGAGAGAGATTAGTGGTAAGGGATGAATGAGCAAGGAAATTGCGGAGGGAAGATGTAAAGAGGGAAGATGTAAAGATATGTTTGGTGGTAGGACCCCTTTGGAGTTGGTGGAAGTTGCAGAGTATGATGTGTTGGATAGAGGCCCATGGGGTGGAAGGTAAGGATAAGAGGAACTCTATTGGTTATATACCTTATAATGCCTCAGCAATACATCTCTGCTTTTATATTCTAGTCCTCTTGAAATGAATGCTAACATTGTAGTTGTCCAGTCCAAGGCCAATACAAACGATCAGGTAAGCCCTCCTTGGCTTTTGAAAAAGGCCATCCTTAGTGTGCATAATGCCTATAGAAGCCTGATATGTACAGGTCCAGATACAGTGGGATATGTCTAACTCTGGTGATGATGAGGTCATTCACCCCTTTGGGTTTATGCCAGCTCCCTGGGACCAACCCCATTAGACCACCCAGAGGAAGCCAATTCAGAAGTGGAAATAAAAGGCCAATTCCAAACTGACAGACCTGAGGTTATGATTGAACCTGGGTCCCTGGAGCAGTGAAACAGCAGCTTCAATGCTGCCCTGGGGTTTTGCAGGGAAGGTACGTGTTGGTGGGAGGGGGAGGCGGTGTGATGGAATGGGGAGAATGTTCGGACAGAGTCAGGGTGGACATTGATTGGGGCAGGAGAAGTGATCCAGCACGAGGTGAAGCCCTGGCTGGTGGTACGCTCTGCATGCTGAGGGGATATCGCTAGCTGTAGAGGTATGGAGGTCAGGGAAAGGGTCTGGCCCAGAGGTCAGGGGAGAGCAATAAGCAACAGACTACAGATAGCCCTGGTAGTTTGTGATTGGGATTTATGGCAAAGGTCTCAAACCGGCAGGTTATAGAAGTCATGAGGAGCAGGACAGAAGGGATTCTACTGATGCTGGAAATCTGGAGCAACACACAAAATGCTGGAGGAACTCAGCGGGTCAGGCAGCATCTGTGGAGGAGAATAAACAGTCAACTTTTTGAAACACTGACTGTTCATTTCTCTCCATTGCTCCTGCTGACTTACTCCAGTATTTTGTGTGTGTTACCCATGAGGACAGGGTTGTGTGGTGACCCAAGGGAGACTCTGCGAAGGGAAGTGCACCAGAACATAAAAACACAGGAGCAGGATTAGACCACGTGGCCCCCTTGAGCCTACCCCACCGTTCTATATGACCATGACAGATCTACAATCATCTCAACTCTCCTGCTCCATCTCCATACCCTTAATTCCTCAATCTTTCAAATATTCACCTGCCCTCATCTTAAATAAGTCCAATGATCTGGTCTCCACACGTCTCATAAACAGAGTTCCAGGGATTCATTACCCTCTGAGAGAAAAAATTACTACACATCTCAGTTTTAAATGACTGGACCTTATTTTGTAGCTATGTCCCTTGTTCATTAGTGAAAACATCTCAACATCTACCTTGTCAAGCCCTCTTAGAATCCTGTACTGTATGTCTAAATAAAGTCACAGCTCGTTCTCCCAAACTCCACGTAATTCAGACACAGACTGCCGTGTCTCTGTATAAGACTTTGGTTAGGTCATGGCTGGAGTATAGTGTGCAGGTTGTGATCACCCATACCACAGGAAGGACGAGAAGGTCTTGAAGAAATTGCAGAAGATGTTCACCAGGATGTTGCCTGGATGGGAGAGTGTAAGTTATAAGGAGAGAATAGACAACCTTGGATTGTTTGCTCTGGAGAACAGGAGGCTGAGGGGAGACCTGATGAAAGCTTATAAAATGAGAGAATAAATAAGCGAGATGGTCAGAATCCTTTCTCCAGAGTGGAAACGTAAAATACTATGGGGTGTAGGCTTAAGGTGAGGGGGGGCATTTAAAGGAGGTATTTGAGGCAAGGTTTGTTTTACACAGAAACTGGTAGGTACATAGAATGCACTGTCAGTGGAAGTGGTAGAAGTCAATGTATAGGGTCACAGACAGTCAGGAAATAGAGGGGTATGATCCACATGCAGGCAAATGGAATTAGTAAGATTGGCATAGACACAGTAAGCCAAAGGGCCTGTTGCTGAGCCTTGCCATTCTATGCTTTATGTTCTCCTCATAGAACAGTTCTTATTCCAGGATTTAGACAAGTAAATCTTCTTAGTTTAGTAAACCTGAATGAGGTTCTCAGTGCAGAGCCCATGTACGGCTCAGCTAGACCCTTGTACGTAACACGAAACCAAGCCTCACCTACAGAAGACAGCTCCACCTTAGTGATCAGCTCCTTCCACAGGTCATGCACACCTGGACCAACAAGCTGAAGGTAGAATTCAGCTGTGGTTTGCAAGTTACTGGAGTCCATGTGCATGTCTGGGATCCTTCCTGACGAACACAATGTCAAGTATAAGTAACTCCCATGACTTGCTCTGAGCAAGAAGTTATTTTTATCTATGAACTCACCCATTGGAGGACAATGTTAAGAGTGGGATTGCAGTACATGGTTCCTCCATGCCTTTAGGAATGAAGAATGTCACACCTCTTCCCCTTTGATTTGGATTAATCAGTCAAAAGAGTCTAATACTGACAACTAGCATCTCCCTGTTCACAAATTCAAACTGTATCATGATTTTCCTACTCATGGTACATGCCACTATTCCCCCAAGCCGCCAGAGTGCGCAGCCGCGTAGTAACTGAAACGCTCCTACGCACATAGCCTTTGTTGCCACACAGCTGGAATTTTCTTTTATGTAATGTTAATATAATTTTGAAATCTATATTTACAATTACACTGCAGTCTAAAAGCTAAAATTAACAAGTTACATGTTAATTGGCAATACTGTTTATTAGAGTGCGAAAATTAAGGATCTGCTTGCATCTATACGTTCTGCTGTCAATGTTCACCTATTATTCAATCAATCAATCACTTGGATAATTGATATCCTGACAATAAGTTAAGAAAATGGCAAAATGTTGACCCTGTTGCTTTTGTAAATGCAACCAAATTTGAATTTGGAAAAGAGAATGTTGTACGACTGACAAAAAAAATAATCAGCTGCTATTATGAACTACCACAAAAGTATTTCCTCAAAAATATTGCATCAATATTGTGGTTTCAAATTTCTTGTTTCTGAGAATTCAGACTGGTTTAATGAAGGAGTTCACTAATACGTTGAACTATGTGCTTAGAAATGAAAAATTTGAAGAACTGTCAATTCTTGATGACTTTGTTGGAACATTTTAAGCTTCTAGTGCAGACTGTGAATGTGGATTCAGTTCTTATGAATTCAATGAAATTTAACCTAGAAACTGAATAGAAGTGGAACATTTGGATGATCTAATGTAATAAAGACAGATGAGAAAACATTTACGAAATGTGAAAGATTTTCTTTGTTGTACTGTATCTCATTATACCCTTCAATTAATAAAATCAAAAGTATGTGATTTTTCAATTTTCATTCAAAATACTCATTGTATGCATATTACAAAAAAAACTTTTAAAGTGGTGTAACAGACACAAAATGCAGGAGGAACTGAGCAAGTCAAGCAGCGTCTATGGAAATGAATAAACAGTCGACGTTTTGGGTCAGCATACATAGATGCTGCCTGACCTGTGGAGTTGATCCACCATTTTGTGTGTGTTGCTTTGGATTCACAGCGTCTGCAGAATCTCTCATGTCTATAATTTAAAGTGGCTCACATTTTTCAAGCCATGTAAAAATTCACTGCTCAGAGCAATGGTTGGTCCGCTCAGCTGTAAAAACAAATGAGAGGGAGCATTGTAGCATGACCTATCTCTGTTTAGACTCAGAGTTATACAGCACAGAAACAGGTTCATGGCAACCATTCTGCCTCACTGAACTCGTCCATTTGCCAACTCTGGCCCATATCCTGGGCAAACAGATCGAAAAACTTCACTGGGAAGAGTAAAGGAGGAGGGGTATGCTTCATGGTCAACAATGCTTGGTGCGACCCCCAGAATGCGCACGCACTCAACTCCTTTTTTTCCCCAGACCTGGAGTTCCTGGTGCTGCTGTGCAGACCCTACTGGCTGCCGAGGGAGTTCATGGCAGTTATCGTCACAGAGGTGTACATTCCGTTGCAGGCTAAATCTGGCTCTCAAGGAAATGTACGAGACCATCAGCACCCTGAGACTGCACATCCGGGGGCTGCTTTCATCGACGGCTTTGACTTTAATCGAGCGTCGCTGACAAAAGTCCCGCCAAAGTTTTGTCAGCACATCCAGGTGAGCACTTGTGGAGATAACACACTTGACCACCATAGTTAAAACCGTCCGCCGTTGGTCCGACAAATCGGCCTCCATTCTGCAGGACTGCTTCGATGACATTGACTGGAATGTCTTCCATGATAAGGATGTCTCCAAGTTCACTGGTGGAGTCACGTGCTTCATCTGGAAGTGCATTGACGATGTTGTCCCCCAGAAGTCAGTCAGGGTCTCCCCGAATCAGAAACCCTGGATCAATAGTTCCGTGCGAGCAGCACTTACAGCGCGACGTAAAGCTTATATTACCAGCAATCAACTAGAGCTCAAGAAAAGCAGCTATTATCTGCGTAAAGCTATCAAGGCTGCGAAACAACAATATAGGGAGAAGATTGAGTCAAGATTCACTTCAGATAGCACAAATGACTTATGGCGGGGGCTGCATACCATTGCAGACTTCAAAGCCAAACATCGTGGTGCCGCCAACATCACAGCCTCTCTCCCAGATGAGCTCAATCGCTTTTACGCTCAGTTTGATGTCGCTAGCTCTGAGCCTCCGAGGAAAGCCACTGCTACAACCTACAACCTGCAACCTGGTCATCTCTGAGGCTGAGGTACGAGGATGTTTCCAACGAGTGGACAGTCGCAAGGCTGCGGGACCGGATGGCATCCCAGGGCGGGTACTCAGGATGTGCGCAGCACAAGTGGCAGGTGTGTTTACAGACATTTTTAATCTCTTCCTCTCCCAGTGTAGGGTGCCCTCCTGCTTCAAATTATTCACCATTGTCCCTGTATCAAAAACAACCAAGGTAACATGCCTGAACGACTGGTGTCTTGTCACACTCACCTCAATAATAAGCAAATGCTTTGAGAGGCTGGTCAAGGATTACATCTGCAGCTTGCTACCACCCAAACTGGACCACCTACAATTCGCCTACCAACACAACCGATCGATAGACAACGCAATAGCCACTGCTCTACATACCGTACTTACACATCTGGAGAAGATGTGGCTTATGTGAGAATGCTGCTTTTGGACTACAGTTCAGCATTCAACACCGTAGTTCCATCCAGGCTCGACAAGAAGCTCAGAGACTTCGGCCTTGACCCTGCCTTATGCAGCTGGATCCTGGACTTCCTGTCAGATGCCAGCAGGTTGTAAGAGTGGACTTCTTCACCTCCAACCCCATGACTCTCAATACAGGAGCCCCTCAGGGCTGCGTATTGAGTCCTCTCCTTTACTCTCTGTATACCCATGACTGTGTCGCCACCCACAGCTCCTATCTGCTAATTAAATTTGCCGACGACATTACATTGATTGGCCTTATCTCAAACAATAACGAGGTGGCCTACTGGGAAAAAGTAATCTCTCTGACACAGTAGTGTCAAGAAAACAACCTCTCCCTCAATGTCGCGAAAACAAAGGAGCTGGTTGTGGATTACAGGACGAATGGAGACAGGCTAACCCCTACTGACATCAATGGATCTGGGGTTGAGAGGGTGAACAGCTTCAAGTTCCTTGGCATCCACATCACCAAAGACCTTACGTGGTCTGTACACACCAGCTGTGTGGTGAAAAAGGCACAACAGTGCCTCTTTCACCTGAGATGGTTGAGGAAGTTTGGTATGGGCCCCCACATGCTAAAAACTTTCTACAGGGGCACAATTGAGAGCATCCTGACTGGCTGCATCACTGCCTGGTATAGGAACTGTTTTTCCCGTAATCGCAGGACTCTGCAGAGAGTGGTGCGGACAGCCCAGTGCATCTGTAGTTGTGAACTTCCCATGATTCAGGAAATTTACAAGGACAGGTGTGTAAAAAGGTTCCGAAGGATCACTGGGGACCCAAGCCACCCCAACCACAATCTATTCCAGCTGCTGCCATCCGGGAAGCGGTACCACAGCATAAAAGCCAGGACCAACAGGCTCCAGGACAGTTTCTTCCACCAGGCCATCAGACTGATGAACTCATGCTGATTTGAATGTACTCTATATTACACTGACTGTTCTATTTATTATAAATTACTATGATTGCACATTGCACATTTAGATGGAGACGTAACATAAAGATTTTTACTCCTCATGTATGTGAAGGATGTAAGAAATAAAGTCAAATCAATTCTAAACTTTTCCCATCAATAGGCCTGTCCAAATGACATACCAATGTTGTAATTGTACCTCCTCTACCACTTTCTCTGGCAATTAATTCCAAATATCAACCATCTTCTGTGTGAATAAAAAAAACCCTTTAAATTTTTCATATCCCATCTTAAACCCATGCCTTCTAGTTTTAGACGCCCCTACACTGGGAAAATGACTATGTCTCTCATGGCTTGATATACCTCTATAAGTTTATGCTAGAATATCACAAGGGGATGGTGATATCGCACTTCTGGGTGAATTCTTTACTGGAATGGTGTCAGAAGAGGACAAGGAAACACCCGGTTTACCCAATCACAAACAAGAGAAAATCTGCAGATGCTGGAAATCTAAGTAACACACACAAAAATGCTGGAGGACCTCAGCAGACCAGGCAGCATCTGTGGAAAAGAGTTCAGTCGCCGTTTTGGGCCAAAACCCTTCAGCAGGACTGGAGAAAAAAAGCTGAGGAGTAGATTTAAAAGGTGGGGTGAAGGGGAGAGGAGAAAGTGTTTCTCTTTTGTGTATTTTGTGTGTGTTGATCTAGTAACTTATTAATCAATGACATTTATGAGACTGGAATAATACCAGAAGGGATGAAAAAATCAGTATTTATCACTCTTCTTAAGAAACCTGGAGCAACAGAATGTGAATTACATAGGACCATAAGTTTAATGAGTCATATCACTAAGGTACTTCTAAGAATTTTGATGACAAGAGCTAAAAGTAAGATACAAGCTGAAGTAGGTAAAGAACAATGTGGTTTTGTGAAAGATAAAGGTACAAGAAACGCGATATTGATGTTAAGGATACTATCAGAACAAGCTATTCAAGTGCAAGAAGATTTGTTTGCTTGTTTTATCGACTACACAAAAGCATTTGATAAAGTGAAGCACAATAAGTTATTTGAAATATTACAGGAAACTCTAGATCTAGATTCGAAAGACCTCCACCTAATCAGAAATCCGTACTGGGAACAAACTGCCGCTGTAAGAATAGATGGAGAAGTGAGTCAGTTTATGAAAATCAAGAGAGGCGTTAGACAAGGGTGTGTTTTCTCCCCTGATTTGTTTAATATGTACAGTGAAACAATATTACAAAAAATAAGAGATATCTTGGGAATCAAGGTTGGTGGTGAAAACATCAATAATTTCAGACATGCGGATGACACTGTGTTAATTGCAAGAACAGAGGAAGAACCACAGAACTTAATTGATATGGTTGTTGAAGAAAGTGCAAAAATGGGTCTATCTATCAATTGTAAAAAGACAGAATGTATGGTGATATCCAAAAAGAAGGAGAATCCTATCTGCGGGCTGGGAATAAACGGGGAAGACTTAAAACAAGTACAGAATTTTTGCTAGTTAGGAAGCTGGGTGACATCAGATAGCAGGTGCGACATGGACATCGGAAGAAGAATAAGGATGGCAAAAGACTCCTTTACGAGAATGAAGAGTATATTGACCAATACTAAACTAGGCATGACAACCCGTCTTAGAGTACTGAAATGTTACGTTTATCCAGTGATGTTATATGGATCAGAATGTTGGGCAATATCTAGTAAAATGAGGAAACGAATTGAAGCAGCAGAGATGTGGTTTTTGAGGAGGATGCAAAGAATATCATGGACGAAACGAATATCTAATGAGGATGTCATGAACAGGGCAAACACAAAAAGAGAAGTAATGTATGAGATCATGAAAAGGCAAAGTAACTTCATTGGACATGCGATTAGGAAAGAGGAGTTAGAATGCACGGTAATTATGGGAAAGATTGAAGGGATGAAAGCAAAAGGAAGGCAAAGACAAGTGATGATGGAGTCAGCAGCCAGAAAACTGGAAATGAATACCAACGAATTGATCCACTTGACCTGAAACAGGAGTGTGTGGGCCATGGCAGTCAAAGCTCAAACTGGGCACGGTGCCTGATGATGATGATGATGTTGATCTGGTTGACCCGGTGACATATGAGACAACATATGAGGTCATAATCAGCCTCACTTCATTGTGTAATCATGATTGACATCACATATCCTCCTGCCTTCTGCTCTCTGTCCCCCAAACCCAAGTGTTCTCTGACGTCAGTCCATCGGTATCGCTGTGGGGGAACTGTTTTAGAGCCGTATGAAGTGTATTTGCTGACTTCCCATCAGAGTATTCTCTAACTGCTTGTCTGCTTGTGTCCACCAGACAAAACCTCTTTCAGCTTGCCTGATGTGGGACACACTCATGTCAGAAAGCAGTTTGTCTTTGTGAGGAATCAACATCTCTGAAGCCGTGCAGAACACCAGTGTTCTGAACGTACAACATGGACTTCTTCCTGTAATACTGTAAAAATCTCCCTCCCGGCGGTTCTGGGTTTGTTCCTGAGGAGCTGGAGCCACATCTCGCCATGGTACGAAGCTACCAGTTGCACTGAGTTGAGCTTGTGAGGCGTGGTCAAGATCTCAGCTCCACAGGGCAGAGTAAGATGTAACCTTCGGCCAGGCGTAAGGGGGACCTGTGGGCGGTTACCATATAACATGCACAGGTCCCAGTGATGTTACCTGTCTTCACTATACAGCTGGTTCAGCTATAACTACTGTTTGACCTCTCTTCAGCTCCTGCCCAGCCTTTTACAATATACAGTCTGAAGAAGGTGTCTTGGTCTGAAACATCGACCTTATTCCTGAAGAAGGGTCTTGGCCTGAAACGTCGACTGTTTATTCATTTCCCATAGATGCTGCCTGGTCTGCTGAGTTCCTCCAGCATTTTGTGTGTGTTGCTTTGGATTTCCAGCATCTGCAGACCTTGTTGTGTTTATAAGATACAGTTGTGCTTTAGAAGTGCAGTGTGAGACATCCTCCCTCAGGTCCATTCTGGTTGGCAAACACCTCAATGCCCTTGTCAAACACAACAGATTCTTTGTGTTCTCAATCTCTCCCCATCACTCAGCCTTCTCTGCCAGTAGGGGAACAACCCATTTCTTCCAGTCTAATCCAGGAGCTGAAATCCCTCATCCCGGAGACCAGCCGGTAAACCCTCCCTGCACCTTCTCTGTGACTTCCACACCTTACCTAACATGTGGCAGCATATATTGAACACAATTTCACTTTAGAACTGAGATGAGAAGGAATTTTTTTCTGCCAGAGGGTGGAGAATCTGTGGAATTTGTTGCCACAGATGGCTGTGGAGGAAAAGTCAACAGGTGCATTTAAGGAAGAGGTTGGTAGTTTCTTGATAGGTAAAGGGGTTAAGAGTTAAGGAAAGAAGATTAGAGAATGAAGTTAAAAATTGACTTAATGCTTTTCCTGTTCTTTTCCCGACCTGCTGAGGTCCTCCAGCGTGTTGTGAGTGTTGCTTTGACCCCAGCATCTGCAGATTATTTTGTGTTTGCTTTTCCTGATTACTATTTCTGACAGTTCCTCCACATCTGTGAAAACGCTGACTGATCTGTAGTTCCCTGACATGCCCTCACAGTGTCTTTAACTGGAGGTGCTACTTCTGTCACAGTCCAGTTCTCCGGTACTTCTCCTGTGCTCAGGAAGAATATCAGCATGAGAAGTCCTTCAGTAATCTCCAAACAGATCCAGTGACCCGTTCAAACTTTTTGAGTAACTATTTTAAACATCTATTTTTCACCTTGTCCATTATCCCCACAACCTGCAGAAATTTTGTTAATTCTTCCTTGGCAATACAAAGTACTCATTTAGTATTCCAGCCGAGCCTCTCTGTATAAATCACCTCTGTAGAAACTACAGAGTCCTTCCATCAACACATGAGCTAACGGCAAGATTGAATGCCATCCACTTACCTGGCTGAATGCAACTCAGGAAGCTCAAAACTGTCTAGGAAAAAGAACTTAGTCCTGCCAAAGGGTCTCAGCCAGAAACAGTGATTGTACTTTCTTCCACAGATGCTGCTTGGCCTGCTGAGTTCCTCCAGTATTTTGTGTTTGTTGCTCGGATTTCCAGCATCTGCAGATTTTCTCTTGTTTCTGCACAAACTATCCATCTTTTCACTACCATTTTCCTATTTACGTGTCTTTTGGATTCCCTGTGATTTTAAATACCATTCTCTTTTCTCTCATTGTTCATTGTACTCTCCTCTTCACATCTTCTCAGTTTATTATATTCATCCTGATTCCCACTGGAATTATTCACCCGGTATGTGTCACCCACCACATCATTTTTCATTGGACTCTGGTGAGATCTGCTGTGGGTTTCAGGAACCCCACTGTGTCAGTGAACCTGTGCCTTGCCCCTGAGTTATGCTGCCAGATGGTCCCATAGTCCAGCAGGGAGACGCCCACCTACACTTCCCATGAAAATCACAAACCAAGTTCTTTTTCCTTGATAGTTTTGACCTTCCTGAGTTGCATTCATTCAGGTAAGTCGGTGGCATTCAATCTTGCTGTTAACTCATGTGTTGATGGAAAAGCTTTAAAGGAGAGTCAGACACCACACGATAGCTCTGACCTGCTGAGAGGAGAGGAGATCTTATAGAAACATCTAAAATTATGAAAGGGATAGATACGATAGAGGCAGGAAAGTTGTTTCCACTGGTAGGTGAGACTAAAACTAGGGGACATAACCTCGGGATTAGGGGGAGTAGATTTGGGAGATTAGGAGGAACTGCTTTTCCCAGGGAGTAGTGAATCTGTGGAGTTTTCTGCCTGATGAAGCAGTGGAGGCTACCTCAGTAAATATATTTAAGACAGGGTTGGATAGAGTTTTGAATAGTAGGGGAATTGAGGATTATGGGGAAAAGAAAGGTAGGTGGAAAAGAGTCCATGGCCAGATCAGCCTTGATCTTATTGAATGGTGGAGCAGGCTCGGCAGGCCTGATGGCCCACTCCTGCTCCTATTTCTTATGTTCTTATGTTCATAACCACAGGTTTTATATGTCTTGTTTGGTTTACTGGTCAGTGGCGATCCCCAGCTTGTTGACGGTGGAGAACTCAGGGATGGGAAGACCATTGAATGAAAAGGACACGTGGTTCAGTTCCCTCTTGTTGGTGATAGTAATCACCTGGCATTTTAGAGGCTCAAATATCACCAAGCTTTCAGCAGCCCATGTTTAAATGTTGGCCAGGTCTTCTTGCTTCACCTCTGGAGGAGTTATGAATGGAACTGAGTGTTGTTCAGCCATCAACAAACATCCCCAGCCCCAGGGTAGGTCACTGATGAAGCAATGGGATGGATGGGTCTAGGTCACTGCTCTGAGATGAGGTCCAGGGATCGAGAATATTGAATATCAATAATTGCAGCTGCAGAAGATCTAAAATAGAAATGACAAATGCATCTGAAGGAGCAGTGGCTGATGGCCCCAGCATTAAGTGTCTCTCCATCCTGGGACAACTGACCATAAGCATCTTTGTCACAAAGAGAGGATCTGCAGATGCTCTAAGTCCAAGCAACACACACACACACACACACACACACACACACAAAGTGCTGGAGGAACTCAGCAGACAAGGCAGCATCTATGGGAAAGAGTAGACAGTCGGTGTTTCAGGCTGAGACTCCCCATCAGGACTGGAGGAAAAAAGATGAGAAGTCAGAGTAAGAAGGTGGGGGGAGGGGAGGAAGAAGTACATGGTAGTAGGGGATAGAACAACACCTTATATCCCATCTGAATAGCCTCCAACCTGATTGCATGAATATCGCTTTCTCAAACTTCTGGTAATTAGTCATAGTCAATAGTCATAGTCATACTTTATTGATCCCGAGGGAAATTGGTTTTCATTACAGTTGCACCATAAATAATTAAATAGTAATAAAACCATAAATCATTAAATAGTAATATGTAAATTATGCCAGGAGATAAGTCCAGGATCAGCCTATCGGCTCAGGGTGTCTGACTCTCCAAGGGAGGAGTTGTAAAGTTTGATGGCCACAGGCAGGAATGACTTCCTATGACGCTCAGTGCTGCATCTCGGTGGAATGAGTCTCTGGCTGAATGTACTCCTGTGCCCAACCAGTACATTATGTAGTGGATGGGAGACATTGACTAAGATGGCATCCAACCTAGACAGCATCCTCTTTTCAGACACCACCGTCAGAGAGTCCAGTTCCATCCCCACAACATCACTGGCCTTACGAATGAGTTTGTTGATTCTGTTGGTGTCTGCTACCCTCAGCCTGATGCCCCAGCACACAACAGCAAACATGATAGCACTGGCCACCACAGACTCATAGGACATCCTCAGCATCATCCGACAGATGTTAAAGGACCTCAGTCTCCTCAGGAAATAGAGACGGCTCTGACCCTTCTTGTAGACAGCCTCAGTGTTCTTTGACCAGTCCAGTTTATTGTCAATTTGTATCCCCAGGTATTTGTAATCCTCCACCATGTCCACACTGACCCCCTGGATGGAAACAGGGGTCACCAGTGCCTTAGCCCTCCTCAGGTCTACCACCAGCTCCTTAGTCTTTTTCACATTAAGCTGCAGATAATTCTGCTCACACCATGTGACAAAGTTTCCTACCGTAGCCCTGTACTCAGCCTCATCTCCCTTGCTGATGCATCCAACTATGACAGAGTCATCAGAAAACTTCTGAAGGTGACAAGACTCTGTGCAGTAGTTGAAGTCCGAGGTGTAAATGGTGAAGAGAAAGGGAGACAAGACAGTCCCCTGTGGAGCCCCAGTGCTGCTGATCACTCTGTTGGACACACAGTGTTGCAAGCACACGTGCTGTGGTCTGCCAGTCAGGTAATCAAGAACCCATGATACCAGGGAAGCATCCACCTGCATCGCTGTCAGTTTCTCCCCCAGCAGAGAAGGATGGATAGTGTTGAACGCACTGGAGAAGTCAAAAAACATGACCCTCACAGTGCTCGCTGGCTTGTCTAGGTGGGCGTAGACACGGTTCAGCAGGTAGACGATGGCATCCTTAACTCCTAGTCGGGGCTGGTAGGCGAACTGGAGGGGATCTAAGTGTTGCCTAACCATAGGTTGGAGCAGCTCCATAACAAGTCTCTCCAGGGTCTTCATGATGTGGGAGGTCAATGCTACCAGTCTGTAGTCATTGAGGCCGCTGGGGCGCGGCGTCTTCGGCACAGGGACGAGGCAGGACATCTTCCACAGTACAGGAACCCTCTGGAGCCTCAGGCTCAGGCTGAATACATGGCGAAGTACTCCACATAGCTGAGGGGCACAGGCTTTGAGCCCCCTTGGGCTGACACCATCCAGTCCTGCAGCCTTGCTTGGGTTGAGACGCTTCAGCTGTCTTCTCACCTGTTCAGCTGTGAAGCCCACCATGGTGGTTTCATGTGGGGAAGGGGTATAGTCATGAGAGCAGGGTGGGGGACTGTGAGGAGGGGTAGGAGGGGAGAGTGGAATATGTGTTGGTTGGGGGCCGACAACAGAAGAATCACGTGGGGGATTGCCCCTCCTTCACCACTCCCCATTCCCATTTCCTTCTCTCACCTTTTCTCCTTGCCTACTCTGGTGCTCCTCCCCCTTCCTTTTCTTCCCTGGTCTTCTACCCTTTCCTATCAGATTCCCCCTTCTCCAGCCTTTTATCTTTTTCACCAATTGAATTCAATTTCCACCTCTTTACTTCACTACTCCTCCTCTCCTGGTTTCACCTAACACCTACTACCTTGTATTTCTTCCTCCCTTCCCCCCCCCCCCCGCCAATCTCCTTGTCCTGACTCCTCATACTTTTTCTCGTGTCCTGATGAAGGGTTTTGGCCTGAAACGTCAACTGTTTACTCTTTTTCATAGGTGCTGCCTAGCCTCCAGCATTTTATGCGTGTTGATAAGCAGCTGTGGCTTCAGCCATTGGAGCGTTCCCCCACCCCGTGCCCATTGGCTTCACTTTCATCAGGAATCCTTAATGCCATACCCAATCAGATTCAATCTCTCTTGATGCCGCACCCAATCAGATTCAGTCTCTCTTGATACCGCACCCAATCTGATTCAGTCTCTCTTGATGCCACACCCAATCTAATTCAGTCTCCCTCACATCGCCTCTGGAATTCAGCTGTGGCCTGTGTTTAGACCAAGACTGCGGGTGTTGCAACGAATGAGGCAGACCCAAGTGCAGGACACAGGCACGGAGATTTAGTTAGGATGCAGATGTGAACAGCAAACAGGAGGGAGAGCAGGAAGGCAGGAGGCAGGAATAATTATCTTGACAAGGAGCATAGAAAGGGAAACGGCAGACAAAACTCTTCTTAGCACGGAGAGACAGAGTTACGCAGGCAAACCTCAGTGCTGAAGTAAAACTTTAGAAGGCTTATCTTAACGCAGAGACTGAGTTTCACAGTTAAACCTCGGTACTGGAGCAAAATTTAGGACACACAATCCTAAGCAGCCGGGAAACGTTAATTACCACACTGGCAAAATCAACGATCTGGCAACTAGTGGTTGTAACGCCAGGGTTTTATGCTGCAGGTCTGCAGGTGTGCCATCATCAAAGAGAATTAGGAGCAGTTGGGGAATTAATGGTCAGAACCATGGCACAATCAATGGAAAATAGGAGAAAATGGGGGATTAACGGTCGGGGCCGTGACAGCGAGGGATTCAGAGTGGTCCTGTCAAGTTGGCCACCTGGTGAGCAAGTGCCATTTGACAGCACTGTCCACCATTCTGCAGATGAGTGGGTGAGGATTGAGTAGATGATAATGGGTTAGATTGGATTGATCTTGCTTTTTGTGATGGGTAACTGTCCCCATTGTTGGGTAGATGTCTGCGTTTTTACTCTACTGTGAACGGGAGGAGAAGATGGCGGCGTGACGCAGCTCGCAGCGGCCACTCTGGTGGTGATGTTTGTTATTTGTCAAGTAGGGTGCCGTGCACAATCCTGATTTGATGGAGACTGACGTGAGAGTACGGAGGAACATCTGGAGAAACTTCTGAAATGCCTGCTTCGCTGCTGCTGCTACTGTGTGGTCCGGAATCTCCGGAGGAGAGGGCCCCAAGTCCTCGGCTTTGCTTGTTGCTCAGTGACTGAGGTGGGGTCGAAGCGCTCGGTAGAGGATGGTGCTTGGAGAGGCTGTGTTGGAGGGGCTGGTCGGAGGCTCGAAGTTTTCGGATGGACTCAGAGCTGGCTGCGGTTGGGTGCTTCCAATGCATCGGCAGGTTGGTGGCGTTTGGAGGTTCATGGCAGGGAGAGTTCCTCCCTTCTGCCGCCTGCGTTAGATGATGAGTCTATCAGGGACTTAGAGACTTTTTTTTAACCGTGCCCATGGTCTGCTCTTTATCAAATTATGATATTGCTTTGCACTGTTGTAACTATATGTTATAATTATGTGGTTTTGTCAGTTTTAGTCTTTGTCCTGTGTTTTCTTGTGATATCTTTCTGGAGGAACGTTGTATCATTTTTTAATGCATGCATTTCTAAATGACAATAAACGAGGACTGAGTGTACTCATAATCTAGAAAAAAATCTGAAAAAATTGACTAGATGTTACAGCCATTTCTACAGTGCAGGTCATCAGCACCAGAGCTGGAATGTTTTCGGCCATTCCCTGATGTCACAGAGGGGTGAATCAAGATGTCTGAAGTCTGAATACTGTGACAGTGGTGATCTCAGTATCATCACCCAATGCTCTTCCATCATTTCAACATCCTCAAATTCCTTTGAGATATTCCTTCTGTATTCCCTGAGCTCCACTCCACAATCAACAACCGCCCCCACACTAGTTTGCTTGAATATCCCCTTAGCCTCTGTATTGCAATACTTGCAGAACACAACGTTACCTTTGATAATAACCAAGTTTAATTTATTACCTATCAGGTGTATTAATGTTTGTGCAATTATGATTTTCCTTTTCATTCCCCATCAGTCAAGCTGTCCTTCAATTAAACAGAGAGAAGGTCAAGTAACTGAATTATTTGCTTAACTGAGGTGTATTTTTAAAAATGAACTTTTGTGCTCAATAATGTGATGTTTAAAGTATCCCCATGACACTTGAAAGTGCCACTTCAATTATTCAGTGATTTAAGCCCCTCCTTGTCTTACGCTGGCTGTTGTACTGCAGTATGTTCCCTGGCAGAGCTGATGCATTGAGACTGAATCGTTCTCCCTCAGGACAGTGAGAACTCTTTCATTACCATCGGCACGAAGAAAGCTCACCTCTGTCCCAGGATACTGAAGGACTTTTACCGCTGTACCATTGAGAGCATACTCACCAACTGCATCTCAGTGTGGTATGGCAATTGTCCCGTATCAGACCGCAAAGCACTCCAGCATATGGTGAAAACTGCCCAGCGGATTATCGGCGCCCAATTGCCCACCATTGAGAACATCTACCATAAACGCTGCCTGGGCAGGGCGAAAAGCGTTATCAGGGATGCATCTCACCATAACCATGGACTTCTTACTCTCCTCCCATCCGGTAGGCGCTACAGGAGCCTCCGCTCCCGCACCAGCAGGCACAGGAAGAGCTTCTTCCCTGAGGCTGTGACCCTACTGAACCTCACATCACAGCACTAAGCAGTATTGCATCCGTATTGTACTGTCTCAGTACTTTTATATTTGTGTGCTGTAGCACTTTTTATTCGCAGTTATTTTGTAAATAACACTATTCTTTGCATTTCTGGTCAGATGCTAAATGCATTTCATTGGCTTTGTATCTGTACTCAGCACAATAACAATAAAGTTGAATCTAATCCAATCTAATCTAATAATCCCAAAGTAATTGTGGGAGTTGGGAGCATCTGTTGGTTAAGGAGTCAGTCACTGTGGAGAGAGAGAGAGAGAGGGAGTAATGGCCCCTTCCGAGGCACAGGAGCAGTAAATGATGTTGGGAATAGGAGACCGGTTTCCACACACTCTGGCTCTGTTACCCACAGGGACATTAACCTCACCAGTTTCCGTAGGTTTCCCACTGACACCCAGCCTCATTCCTTCCACCAAATGTGACGTTATAATCCTTGGCGCAAGGAAAGGTTTCATTTGGCAAGGCCAAATTCTACTAATCTTAGACAGCTTAGTTCCATCAAGTTCCTAAGTATAAGTCAATTTACAGTACTGTGCAAAAGTTTTAGGCACATGCTTTATATATAGCTAGTACTGTATTTGTCAATGTGGAGTGGAGAGCAAGTTTGCAAATCTGGCTAGTGCAAATGATATTGGGAGTGGCAAAGGTGGAACGCCACAGGAGGGGTGTAGGGCAGGTGGCAGAGAAGGAATGCCAGGGGCAGAGGGTGGGGTGACACGGGTGCAAACACACCCAGTCCTGAGACACCAGGCAAGGTCATTTGATTCTAAACAATTGGTTTATTGATCATTACACAGTGTCTCTCTGGTGCTTCCTGCTCCCTCCCCTCTCCCTTCCCCTTTTCCCAGCCATGATTCCCCTCTCCCTGCCCCCTTCCCACTCTCAGTCCACAACAGAGACCCATATCAGAATCAGGTTTATCATCACTCACACATGTCATGAATCTTGTTTTTTGTTTTGCGGCAGCAGTACAGTGTAATATGTAAAATTACTACAGTACTGTGCAAGTATTTTAGACACCCTAACTATACAGTATGAGGGGTGATTGATAAGTTCGTGGCCTAAGGTAGAAGGAGTCAATTTTAGAAAACCTGGCACATTTATTTTTCCTACATTTGCACACTTAGTCCAGCGGTTGTGGAGCATTTGGATCCCTTCTTTGTAGAAGTTGGCATCTTGGACCTCCAGAAAGTGGTCCAAAGCGGTGATTGATATGTTTGTGGCCTAAGATAGAAGGAGTGAGTTATACAGCTCTCATTACATGCACGTGCAGTTCAACTTTTTGAGTAATTATGCAGAAGGTTTGAAGTTAATAACGCATCTCCTTCTACCTTAGGCCACGACCTTATCAGTCACCCCTGCTGTGGACCACTTTCTGGAGGTCGAAGACACCGACTTCTACAACGAAGGGATCTGTATGCTCCAACATGCTGGACTAAGTGTGTAAATGTAGGAAAAATAAATGTGCTAGGTTTTCTAAAATTGACTCCGTCTACCGTAGGCCACGAACTTATCAATCAACCCTCGTGTGCGCGTGTGTGTGTGTGTGTGTGTGTGTGTGTGCGTGTGTGTGTATACACTTACAACTTTTACACAGTAGTGTAGATGCAATGATCACCAAACTGTTGAACAAACATCAGTTGTCAGTGAAAGGATTTATCAGACTTTGTATAACTTTACAGATGTGCTGGCATTGGAGAGGGTCCAGAGGAAGTTCATGAGAATGATTCTGAGAATGAACATGTGAGGAGCGTTTGATGGCTCTGTGCCTGCAGTTTAGAAGAATGAGGGGGATTTTCACTGAAACCTTGAAAGGTTGAAACATTGAAAGGCCTAGGTATAGTGGATGTGGAGAGGATATTTCCCATAGTTGGTGAGTCTAGGAGCAGAGGGCACAGCCTCGCCCATTTAGAACAGAGATGAGGAGGAATTTCTTTAGCCAGCGGATGGTGAATCTGTGGAATTCATTGCCACAGACGGCTGTGGAGGCCAAGTCTTTGAGTATACTTAAAGCGGAGATTGATAGCTTCTTGATGAGTCAGAGCATCAAAGGTTACAGGGAGAAGGCAGGAGAACGGGGTTGAGAGGGATAATAAATCAGCCATGATGGAATGGCAGAGCAGACTCGACGGGCTAAATGGCCGAATTCTGCTCCTATATCGTATGGTCATTTGGTCTAACATCAGTTTATAATAAGTGCAGGAAAAGTAATTGTGTTTTTCTCTGGGAAACAACTGAACATACTTAGTTCTTTTCCAGAAGTACTTTACTGGTGTAAAGTAGCAGAGCTAAAAAGTCAGATCCAACTTTACTTGGTGAGATAGTTTCACTTTAACACATTAAATTACTCATTAGAAACACATTAAATTACTCATTAGAAAGATGATGAAATTTAAGATGCTTTACTGATTCAAGGGTAAAATGCTCATTGCAGCTAAGTATTAAGCAATAAGAAAATTGAAATTCCCCATGCATGAGATACATTATATAATGGTGTCATTCAGAGAAGTTAAGAAATCCAATAACCCGACACCTTCAGGATTATAGATGTGCCAAACTATTCAGTTTTCCAGACTATTGGATGAGACCCCTGTTAATATGCAAATAAACTTTTATTTTTAAAATTCTACACAGTGGTAGATGAACTTTCCAGTGAACCTGATGATTTTAAGAGGGGTGGGAAAAAAGTCAAACCTCCGAACCTGTCTGGCTACCAGCCCACCCAGATTCCTGATCCCAACCCTGGCTCCAGCCTCAGTCTTCAGTTCTGGCCACTCTCTCCCCCCTGGCTCACAGCCAAGGCTTAGGAGTCAGTGGGATGCAACACCACTGGGATTTCCGTACAATCGGAAACCAGCCAGAGTAAGCAGGATCTCCCAGTGGCCACATATTTCAATTCCACGTCCCATTCCCATTCTGATATGTCCATCCATGGCCTCCACTACTGTCAAGATGAAGCCACACTCAGGTTGGAGGAACAACACCTTATATTCCGTCTGGGTAGCCTCCAACCTGATGGCATGAACATTGACTTCTCTAACTTCCATTAATGCCCCACCTCCCTTTTGTACCCCACCCTTTATTTATTTATTTATTTATGTATTTATATATGTATGTATTTATTTAGTTATTTTTACTTTTTCCCCTTTTCCTCTCTCTTTTTTCTCCCTCTGTCCCTCTCACTATATCTTCCTCTGGGCTTCCCCCCTCCCCCTTTCTCTCTCCCTAGGCCTCCCGTCCCATGATCCTCTCCCTTCTCCAGCCTCGTATCCCTTTTGCCAATCAACTTTCTAGCTCTTAGCTCCATCCCTCCCCCTCCTGTCTTCTCCTATCATTTCAGGTCTCCCCCTCCCACTTTCAGATCTCTTACTATTTCTTCTTTTGGCTAGTCTTGACGAAGGGTCTCGGCCCGAAATGTTGACTGTACCTCTTCATAGAGATGCTGCCTGGCCTGCTGCGTTCCACCAGCATTTTGTATGTGTTGCTTGAATTTTCAGCATCTGCAGATTTCCTCGTGTTTACCAGATTATTGGAGTTTTTCTGAGGCACTTGCTGACTAATCTCATAATGTAATGCAAATGATTACTTCTGTTACACTGAGCAGGGAACTAATTTTAAGAGAATGTGTTGAATTCTTAATAATTCTGATCACCACCGTCTAAGTGAAGAAGTTCCCCCTCATTTCCCCCTTCACCCTTAACCCATGACCTCTATTTGTAGTCCCACCCAACCTCAGTGGAAAAAGACTGCTTGCCTTGTCTATACCCCTATAATTTTATATAGTTCTATCAAATCTCCCTTCAATCTTCTACATTCTAAGGAATACAGCCCTAACCTTTTCAACCTTTCCCATAACTCAGGTCCTCAAATCACAGCAACATCCTTGTGAATTTTCTATGCACTCCTTCAATCTTATTTGCATCTCTCCTGTAGATAGGTGACCAAAACTGCACACAATACTCCCAATTAGGCCTCACTGGTTTCAACATAACTTCCCAACTCTTGTACTCAATACACTAATTCATGAGTGCCAATGAGCCAAAAGCTTTCTTTATGACCCTATCCACCTGTGATGCCACTTTCAAGGACTTATAGATCTGTATTCCCAGATCCCTCTGTTCTACTGCACTCCTCAGTGTCCTAACGCTCATCACCTACCCTGGTTGGTCCTCTAAAACGCAACATCTCACAGTTGCCTGCATTAAATTCCACCTGTCATTTTTCAGCCTGCAATCTTTCTACAAATTTGCTCCTCTAAATCCCGTGGACTGTTGGATGGCCTATATATAATCCCAATAACATGGTAATACCTTATTCTTCAATTCTATATTTTCCTACACTATATTCCAACTGCCCCTGCCCTGCCTATTTTCCCAATCTGTCCAAGTTCTCAATTATCAAGCTGCTTGGGGAAATGTTGGAGTCCATTACTAAGGATGAGGTTTTGGGGTATTTAGATTAGATTTAGATTAGTTTATGAGGACACTCAGTCCTCGTTTATTGTCATTTAGAAATGCATGCATTAAAAAATGATACAACGTTCCTCCAAAATGATATCACAAGAAAACACAGGACAAACCAAAATTAAAACTGACAAAACCACACTGTTGTAACATATAGTTACAACAGTGCAAAGCAGTACCATAATTTGATAAAAGAGCAGACCATGGGCACGGTAAAAAAAGTCTTAAAGTCCCGATAGACTCATCATCTCACGCAGATGGCAGAAGGGAGGAACTCTCCCTCCATGAACCCCCAAGCGCCGCCAACTTGCTGATGCAGCGCCATTGGAAGCACTCGACCGCAGCGGACTCTGAGTCCGTCCGAAAACTTCGAGCCTCCGACCAGCCCCTCTGACACAGCCTCTCCGAGCACCACCCTCTGCTGAGCACTTCGACCCCGCCCCGGCCGCCAAGCAACAAGCAAAGTCGAGGACTCGGGGCCTTCTCCTCTGGAGATTCTGGACCACACAGTAGCAGCAGGAGCGAAGCAGGCATTTCAGAAGTTTCACCAGATGTTCCTCTGTGCTCTCGTGTCCATCTTCATCAAATCGGGATTGTGCACGGCACCCTACTTGACAAATAGTGGCCGCTGCGAGCTACGTCGTGTCGCCATCTTCTCCTCCCTCCGAAATACTTGGAGACACTTGATAAAGTAGGCCAAAGTCAGCATGGTTTCCTTCAGGGGAAATCTTGCCTGACAAATCTGTTTGAATTCTTTAAGGAAATAACAGGCAGGATGGACAAAGGAGAGTCAGTGAACGTTGTTTACTTGGATTTTCAGAAGGGCTTTGACAACGTGCTGCATTTCAGCCTGCTTAACAACATAAGAGCCCATGGTACTAACAGGAAATATATTATGTATAGTCAGAAGATTGGCTGACTGGCAGAAGCAGAGTCAAAATAAATGGGACCTATTCTTGTTGGCTGTCGGAGTCAGTTTTGGGGCCACTTCTTTTCGCATTATATGTCAACGATTTGGATGACAGAATTGATGGCCTTGTGGCCAAGTTCGCAGACGATACCAAGATAGGTGAAGGGG
Source organism: Mobula birostris (assembly GCF_030028105.1). Taxonomy (NCBI): domain Eukaryota; kingdom Metazoa; phylum Chordata; class Chondrichthyes; order Myliobatiformes; family Myliobatidae; genus Mobula; species Mobula birostris. Next base: position 14,600,221 of record NC_092387.1, on the reverse strand, counting down.
CAGGTTGTGTTGAGGAAGCAGGGAGTTTGCAGAAGGACTTGGACAGATTAGGAAAATGGGCAAAGAACTGGCAGATGAAATATTGTGTAGGGAACTGTATGGTCATACACTTGGTTAGAAGGAATAAAGGTGTAAATTATTTTCTAAACAAGTAGAAAATGCTAAAATCTGAGTTGCAAGGGGACTTGGGAGTCCTTCTGCAAGATTCCCTAAATGTTAACATACAGTTTGAGTCAGTGGTGAGGAAGGCAAATGCAATGTTAGCATTCATTTTGAGAGGACTAGAATATAAGAGCAAGGATGTAAAGCTGAAGCTTAATAAGGCATTGATTAGACCACACTTGGAGTACTGTGAGCAGTTTTGGGCCCTTTATCTCAGAAAAGATGTGCTGGTATTGGAGAAGGTCCAAGGAAGTTCAAGTGAATGATTCCAGAAATAAAAGAGTTAATGTATGAGGAATGTTTGATGGCTCTGAGGTTGTAGTTGCTGGAGTTTAGAAGAATGAGTGGGGATCTCATTGAAGCTGATCAAATATTGAAAGACCTAGATAGAGTGGATGTAGAGAAGATATTTCCCATAGTGGGCTAGTCTAGGACCAAAGGATACAGCCTTCTAAATGGATGTCCATTTAGAACAGAAATCAGACATAATGGAATGGCAGAGCAGACTTAATGGGCCGAGTGGCCTAACTTTGCCCCTATGTTTATAGTTGTATCTCCTTAGTGCAGAAGGTTGGAATGGGGTAGAATCTGTTAGGTGTGTCCAGGAAGGATTTCTGACTCAATATGTAGACAGGCTGACCAAAGGACCGGCCATACTGAACCTGCAGCTAGGCAATGAACCAGCTCAGCTGTCAGTTCTCTCGGTGGGTGAGCATTTCGGTGACAGTGGCCACTATTTCCTTTTACCATAGCCTTGGACAGGGATAGGAGAAAACAGTATGGGGAAGTATTTAATTGGGGGAGCGGGAATTCTGGTGCTATCAGGCGGGTACTTGGGAGCAGAAATTGGGAACTGATGCATTCGAGGGAATGCACAAGAGAAATGTGAAGTTTGTTTAGGGACGGAAGGATTAAGCAGTTTAAAGGGTCAGCACAGCATGAAGGACTGAAGGGCCGTACCGTGCTGTAACACTCAATGTTCTAGGTTCTATGATGCTTTTCACGGTACCTTGTTATATGAGACAATAATAGACCGATACCAGCTCCACTTCCAATTCTGATTCCAAGAGGTGCGGCACTTCTCAGTTAATTTGACTTTAGGTTGAAACCTAACCCTGGTGTGGGTGTGTGATAGGGAAATCCGAGCAAGAGCAAGAGTGGGGAAACGATGAGCAATTAGGCAGCAGGGAAGTAGAGTCATGGAGTAAGGGCATTGTAACAGGTTCGTCAGCCCACTATGTCTATCCCTGCTATCCCACCAGCCTACATTAATTCCATATCCCCCAATGCCCTACTTATTGATGCATGTGTCCAGGTGCTCCTTAAGTGCTATTTCTGTTCCTGCCTTCGTCTCCTCCTCTGGCAGATTATCTCAGATACCAACAGCTCTGTTTGAAAAGTTTACCCCTCCAACCCCTCTTCCCTCTCTTCTTAGACATGTGTCCTCTTGTTTTAAATGTTCCTACCATGAAAACAGACTCCTATCTACTTTACCTGGGCATTTCAATTTACATACCTCTACCATGTCACCTCTCAGTCGCCTTTGTTCAAAGGAAATCACCCAAACCTACCCAATCTCTTCTTATAACTCATATCCAAGCCACAACCTTGTTGTCTGCAGCCTCTCTTTCCTCAACACATCCTTCCTGTAGTGTGATGCACACAATACTCCCATGAGGTCTATGCACCATTTTGTACCCCTGTTGCATGTTAGTCCGGTGTCTTGGTTGAGGATGATAAGCAAGCCTCTTGCAGTGAATTCCACAGATTCACCACCCTCTGGCTAAAGAAATTCCTCCTTACTCTGTTCTAAATGGATGTCCCTCTATCCTGAGGCTGTGCCCTCTGGTCTTAAACTCCCCCACCACAGGAAACATCCTCTCCACATCCACTCTATCTAGGCCTTTCAGCATTTGATAGGCTTTAATGAGATCTGCCCTCATTCTTCTAAATTATATTGAGTAAAGGCCTAGAGCAATGTCCCCTCCAATTTGTAATGACCAGTGTGTGCAAAGATCTTGTGCTGTGTAATTTTTTGCCCAGTGACAACATGTGCACACTGAATGTTTTGATATAGAGGTATTCATTTTAACAGCAAGCAAAGCACTGTCAATAAGAACTTTGTTCTCCTCTGGGTTTGATCATTTTCGCTCTTGGTCATCTGCACTCTCACAAAACATACGCAGCAGGCCTGTAGCGGGTAATGAAGGATTTTCTCATCGGAGCTTTTCAACACCGTCCATATGTGATTTGCTTGCTAAATGATGTTTTAAAAAGTCAGGTTTCCACATATCACTCCACTTCATCCCACTTGCAAATTTTCTAGCAACTTTTGCATCACAACGATACATGTAGGTAACACCAGTTTCTGTATTGTACATAAATATTTCTCATAGCTGCACATTCCTGACCTCATGAGCTTTCTGTGTAGCAGTTTCTACTGTTTCATTAAGCCATTCCGCTTTAAATGAACTAGCAGTTCTTTTGCGCTTCATACCCTTTGCTCTTTTGGAATTTGAAAGATTGGAGCGACTGGGCTTGTATACACTGGAATTTAGAAGGATGAGAGGGGATCTGATTGAAACATATAAGATTATTAAGGGATTGAACATGCTAGAGGCAGGAAACATGTTCCCGATGTTGGGAGGGTCCAGAACCAGAGGCCACAATTTGAGAATAAGGGGTAGGCTATTTAGAACTGAGTTGAAGAAAAACTTTTTCACCCAGGGAGTTGTGAATCTGTGGAATGCTCTGCCTCAGAAGGCAGTGGAGGCCAATTCTCTGGATGCTTTCAAGAAAGAGTTAGATAGAGCTCTTAATGATAGTGGAGTCAAGGGAAATGGGGAGAAGGCAGGAACGGGGTACTAATTGTGGATGATCAGCCATGATCACATGATAATGGTGGTGCTGGCTCGAAGGGCCGAATGGCCTACTCCTGCACCTATTGTCTATTGTCTGTTGTTTATTGACACCGTGAATTAATAATTTCTTCAATAAGCCAGTTCTAAAATCTGCAGACAAATTGTCGCCAACTTCATATAGTTAACTTTGTCTGCATCAGAAACCAGAAAAGGAAATGTGATTGTGTACAATTGTGAAATATACTTAACATGCCAACCAGGTAGAGGGTGACAGACTTTTGTGCACAGTTTAAATTCCTTTGTGCACTAGTAGCAAAAGATGAGTGTGTGCACATACGTGCACATCTTAGAGGGAACTTTGGCCCAGAGCCGTCAATCATTTCTCATACAATAACCCTTTCATTCCCATGATCATTCTCGGGAACCTCCTCCAAACCCTCTCCAATGTCAGCACATCCTTTTTTAAATAAGGGGGCCAAAACTGCTTACAATACTCCAAGTGAGGCCTCACCAGTGACACCTACAGCCTCAGCATTACATCCTTGCTTTTCTATTCCAGTTCTCTCAGGATGAACACTAATGTTGCATTTGCCTTCCTCGTCACCTACTCAAGCTGCAAATTAAACCTTAGTGAATCATGCACAAGGACTCCCCAGGGGTCGCAGGGGATATGTGCAAACGGCACACAGACTGCACCTGGCTCTCTGGAGCTGTGATGCCCTGCCACTACCCCCTGCACTATTAACTGCAGCAATGAGGTAAGAGGATAACCTGACATCTGTTCCTCACTTCAGGGATGGGATAATTACCAATACAAGAAAATCTGCAGATGCTGGAAATACAAAGCAACACACACACACACACAATGCTGGGGGAACTCAGCAGGTCAGGCAGCATCTATGGAAAAGTGTACTGTTGACGTTTCAGGCTGAGAGTCTTCTTCAGGATGGGGAAGGGAGGGGAGAAGTCTGAGTGGGAAGGTGGGGGGAGGGGAGGAAGAAGTACAAGGTGGCAGCTGATGGGTGAAACTCGGAGAGGGAGAAGGGGTTGAAGTAAAGAGCTGGGAAGTTGATTGATGAAAGAGTTAAAAGGCTGGAGAAGGGGGAATCTGATAGGAGAGGACAGAAGACCATGGGAGAAAGGGAAAGGGGAGGAGAACCAGTGGGAGGTGATGGGCAGGTAAGGAGATAAGGTGAGAGAGGGAAAAAGGAATGGGGAACGGTGAAGGAGTGGGGTGGGCAATTACTGGAAGTTTGAGAAATCAATGTTCATGTCATTAGGTTGGAGGCTACCTAGACAGATTATAAGGTGTTGCTCCTCCAAACTGAGTGTGTCCTCATTGCGACAGTAGAGGAGGCCATTGACTGACACGTCAGAATGGGAATGGCAGATGGAGTGTAGGTGCTCAGTGAAGCGGTCTCCCAGTCTACGTCGGGTCTCACCAATATACAGGAGGCCACACTGGGAGCTCCGGATACAGTAGGTGACCCCAACAGACTCAAAGGTGAAGTGTCACCTCACCTGGAAGGACTATTTGGGCCCCTGAGGGGTGGTGAGGGAGGAGGTGTAGAGGGCAGGTGTAGCACTCTTACCACTTCTCAGGATAAGTGCTAGGAAGCAGATCAGTGGGAGAGGGTCGAGTGGACAAAGGAGTCACGTAGGGAGTGATCCTGGCGGAAAGCAGAAAGTTGTGGGGGGAGGGGCAGGGAGATGTGCTTGGTGGTGGGATTCAGTTGGAGATAGCAGAATTTATAGGAAATTATGTGCTGGACATGGAGGCTGGTGGACTGTGGCGGGCAATGGAAAATGGAAGAGATGCGGATGAGAGCAGCATTGATGCTGGAGGAATGGAAGACTCTGTCTTTAAAGAAGGAGGAGATCTCATTAGTTCTGGAATAAAAATCCTCATCTTGTGTGCAGTTGTGGCGGGGATTGAAGAACTGAGAAAAGGGGATGGGATCCTTACAAGTGACAGGGTGGAAAGAGGTACAGTCCAGGTAGCTGTGAGAATTAGTAGGTTTATAAAAGCTATCAGTGGACCTGGTGTCTCCAGAGATGGAGACAGACAGATCAAGAAAGAGGAGAAAGGTGTCGGAAATGGACCAGGTACATTTGAGGGCAGGGTGGAAGTTGGAGGCAAAGTTGATGAAGTCGATGAGCTCAGCATGGGTACAGGAAGAATTACTCATGGGATGTCCTCTTTCTTCAAAGAAAGGGGCTTCCCTTCCTCCAGCATCAATGCTCCGCCCACTTCCATCTCTTCCATCTTGCACTCATCTGCCCTCACCCCATCCTCCTGCCGCCTTATCAGGGATAGGTCCTTACCTGCCACCCAACTAGCCTCCGTGCCTAAAGCATAATTCTCCATAACTTCCACCATCTCCAACGGGATCCCACCACCAAGCACATCTTTTGTTACCCCCATCCCACTTCGCAATTTCCACAGGGATCACTCCCCACGTGACTCCCTTGTCTACTTGACCCTCCCCAGTGATCCCCATCCTGGTACTTATCTTTGCAAACAGAACATGTGCTACCGTGCCTCTACACCTCCTCCCTCACTGCTACCCAGGGCCCCAAACTGTCTTTCCAGGTAGGGCAACACTTCAGCTGTCAGTCTGTTGGGGTCATATACTGTGTCCAGCGCTCTCAGTGTGTCCTCCTGTGTATCGGTGAGACAGGAGGTAGAATGGGAGACTGCTTCGTCTGTCAGAAAAAGTGAGATCTCCCCAAGGCCACCCATTTCAGAACCGCTTCCCATTCCCATTCTGGCATGTCAGTCCACGGCCTCTTCTACTGTAAAGATGAAGCCACACTCAGGTTGGAGGAAGAACACCTTACACTCCGTCTGAGTAGCCTCCAACCTGATGACATGAACATCGATTTCTCCAACTTACGATATTTGTTCCCCTTCATCTCATTCATCATTCTCCATTTCTGATTCCCTCTCTCACCTTATCTCCTTGCCTGCCCATCACCTCCCTCTGGTGCTCCTCTCCCTTCCCTTTCTTCCGTGGCAGACATCCCACGCTGCAAAAGCTCATTTCAGAGAGGTAGCAACCCCAGCCCCTGCAACCCCATATCTTCCCCCCACTCCCGATCGACCTCCAAGGATGTATGTAATACTTTGTTTAGTGATTTTGTCTAATCTGTAAACCAAGTTGGGTATATGCAGCAAATGTGACATCAAAATATGTACTTATATTATCATGTTTATTCTATTACAACTTTAAGCAAGTCTACAGGGAGTTTGGCCTCATCACGTAGGACATCAATAGCGTAGCTCCTTAGCAGCCAGCCAGCTAGTTTAAATAATGTTAGCTATGCTGTAATGACACCTGTTAAACTCACCTCAACACGTCTTTTACATTTTAACCCAACATGGGCAACAGAAAAGTCACTGTTGAAACAATGCAGCGAGCAGCACTGTAAAGCCCGCCCACAGAGAAAACTGATAGGTCTATTTAGCACGAAGAGAGACCAATCAGGATGCTCGCTCTTGCTCTCCCTCTCCCTCTCAAAAAAATCGATTTCTGGGATATTGTATATAATTTCTGGGCATCAGGGAGCCACTATCAATATGCGGGAGATTCCCGGAACTTCCGGGAGAGGTGGGATGTCTGCCATGGTTTTCTGTCCTCTCCTATCACATTCCCTCTCCGCCAGCCCTGTATCTCTTCAGCAATCAGCTTGCCAGCTCTTTACCTCAACCCCTCCCCATCTCCCAGTTTTACCTATCACCTGCCATCTCGTGCTTCTTCCACTCCCCCCCACCCCCACTCTGACCCTTCCTCTCCAGTTCTGAAGACGATCCTCAGCCGAAACATCAGCTGTTTACTCTTTCCCATCAATGCTGCCCGGCATAATGACAGTAAATGGCAGGAAGTACAGTGTCTGTTTACCTTGGCATACTCCATGGGTTGTTTAAATTGGGGTGCCCTGGGTGTAGCAGGGGCTGCATAAATTTCTCCTAAATTAATGTCCAAGTACTTCTTGAAGGCCAGTGCTTTACATCAGAGAAACCACATCTTGCAAACAAGGGTACTGCAGTATTTCATTCAAGTGGCTGCTTTCCAAGGTCTGGGCTGCAAGGTTACTCAAGTGTGTCAGTCAATAAAGATTACAGCGTGAGGCAATTAGAAGCTCCTGAAGCTACACAGCACAGCTACTGAACAGCAAGGTCACTGAGGTAGAGACACAGTGAGTTCAATGCTCAGCACACTTCTTACAAAAACACAATTTAACAGTGACCTCAGATTAGACTGCCCAGCTCAGCCATTTCTCTTATCTCTTCCTTTGGTTAACCCAATATCAGCCTAATGTCTTTAGGAAATTAAAAGCAGCTCCATCAAAGTGCATGAACTGTGCGCGGAACAGTGAACTGTCTTAGGCAAGTATTTACAGCTATGGAGCCTCAGACGTTTTTACAGTACTGTTGTAATTTTATGTATTGCACTGTACTACTGCCACAAAAAGATAACAAATTTCATACAGATGTGAGTGATGATGAGTCTGATTCTGATATGGGTCTCTGTTGAGAACTGGGAGCGGGAAGGGGGCAGGGAGAGCGGAATCATGCTTGGGAAAAGGGGAAGGGAGAGGGAAGCGAGTGGGAAGCACCAGGAGGCTTTCTGTAATGATCAATAAACCAATTGTTTGGAATGAAATGACCTCATCTGCTGTCTCAGGGCTGGGTGTGTCTGCACCTGAGCCACCACCCCCCACCCCGTCCCCTGGCACTCCTTCTCCGCCACCTGTCCCACAGACCCTCCTGTGGCCCTCCACTCTCACCATTCCTATCGTCCCTTGCTCCCACCAGATTTACAAACTCGCTCTCCACTCCACATTCAGCAATCCAGGGCTGTACAGAGGTTTTAGGGACCCCAGCTACCTATACGTGCCTAAGAAGTTTGCACAGTACAGTACATGAACTGTCTTTTCTAAAGAGCCACCATCGTAGGCTGTCTGGGTTCAGCAAAGATATGACAGTAGGAGAGGCTCTGATACACGCTCTGGCACAGGAATTCATTACATTTGTTCCATTTTGCGTCATCTTTTATTTTGGAATTAATTATATCAAAACTCCACAATGCTTTACATGAAAATTCTGCTACTTGTGAGTGCAGCATCCTCTCCAATTTTTCCAGATTCCCAGCCGACTCAAGGACAAGTCAAATTGAAGAGCAAAGTGGCAGCAAATACTTGGGGTGGGAATGAGTCATCAGTCACCATGTCTATGTTCCATTTTGCGTTACCCTTTATTTTGGAAGTTCTTTTTTTAAGTTAAAATGCGTGTGTAATATAAAAGCAATAATTTGTAGAGGGGGCCGTACCAGTGCTGCCTTCCGCTAGGACTACTAGATGATATGGTGCAGACCCAGTCCTCACAGCGAGAGCCACAGGCTTTCCAACTGCTCCCACCAGGATTCCGGCACTTCAGGTTTTGGGAAACCGCGATCAAATCCAAACTCTTTGCTTTGTTCAACTTCATCTACACAGAAGCAGGAAAAGGTCACAGAATCACAGAGTCATTCAGCCTGCTATGAATGAGCTAGCCTTCTCTAATCTGTCTTCACTGCTCCCATGTTCCAGCACTTTGCTGCTTTCTGTGCCTGGTATTCCGAGTAGTGTGAGAACCTATGCCTCCAACACTCCTCAGGCAATGAATTCCAGATTCCATCCATCCTCTGGGTGAAAATGTTCTTCCTTAAATCTCCTCTATATTAATTATCCCCTTACCTTAAACCTATGACGTTCTGTTAGAGACACAAGCGAAAAACTTTCTCACTATCTACGTAATTGATGCCATACATTTTTTTTCCTGAATCGAGTCTCCCTTCAGCCTCCTTCTCCAAGGATAGAAGACCAAGCCTCGTGAACCCACCTCATAACTGAAACACTCCATCCCAGGCAGCATCTGACTAATCTCCTCTCCGCCCGCTCCAGTGTGGTCATATCCTTCCTCTTGTGTGCTGACTGCAGTACTCTTGTCCATGGACCGCGCTGACAAATGACTGAACCCAGGTGCGGAGGAGCAACAGACTCCCATGCGGAGACAGAAACACAAGTTTATTCATCGGAATTCCAACAGAAAATCGTAGCTCGACTAAGCGACACCACGAGACGAGTCATTCTCGAAACACAAGAACCCTACGATAGGCACTAATTGGGAGTCCGCTTTAGATAATCACAGTACATGGAAAACCCATGCCAGTCAAAATAAACCTGACAAGGTAAACATGAAACACAGGAGCTTAGATAAGACAGTAATTAACAAATGGGGTGTATGGGGTGTCAGAGAGGGGTAGCACCTCTGGTGGGGGAACATGTCGCGTCCTTTTCGAGGTGGTTAGTCCACCTTTGGTCCCCACCTGGCACTCAGCTCTCACCTGTGGCTCCCTGTAGCTGTTTGCATGTGACAGCGGCCATACCCCGGACAACGGCTTCGACAAGCCGGCTAAATCAGGTGAGGGTAGCCGACGGGTCTCAAACCCTCGGTGAGATAGGGAGTTGTCTATCCCAGCATGTGAAGACAGACTCCAGCGGATTGAACGGACGAGACCAATGGAAGTTCCAACGGTCAAGAAGGCGGTCTCTGCAAGCGTCGTGGAACATGTAGAGCAGGACAAGACACAGAAGATGTCCTGGTCATCCACTGCACCTAGTCCCATCTCGGGCCGTCTCAACTGTCTTGCCACTGGATTCAGATGGGAATTGGGAAGAGAGAGTGAGGCCGACACTACGCAACTCTCCCTCACTTAAATCTAAATCACGCGCTAGTCTCGACACCATCATAATGGTGTCGAGGTCCTCATCGACGTTGATGATGGACGAACACACAACACACAAATAACAAATACAGGTGCACAGGCCTGCAGGGCTCATGTCCTAATAAATGATTTATAAAATTGTACCATAGTCTTCTATAATACTATAAGGGATAGGAGCAGAATTAGGCCATTTGGCCCATTGAGTCTGATCCACCATTTCATCATGGCTGACTTATTTTCTCTCTCAACCCCATTCTCCTGCCTTCTCCCTGTAACCTTTGATGCCCTTACTAATCAAGAAACTATCAACCTCTATGTCAAATATACTCAAAGAATTGGCCTCCACAGCCATGTGTGACAATGAATTCCAAAGACTCACCACCCTCTGGCTAAATAAATTGCTCCTGTTCTAAAGTGACATCCTTCTACTCTGAGGCTGTCCCTTCTGGTCCTCTCTACGTTCACTCTATCTAGGCCTCCCTGCCCTTATATCTAATGCCCCAGCTACTGAAGGCAAACATTTTTAATCTTATCTATCTCTGCAGCTGCCCCGGGGTCCTGAGAATTGCACACCACGGTCTGTCTGTTGTTCGGTACTTTTAAGAGTCCTGCCATGCATTGCAATAATCCTGACCTTATTAGTTTTCACAACACCAATACCTCTCATTTCTGCGGCCAGAAACAGCACCCTGCTTTATCAACGCCGCCAATCTCTGTGTCATTGCAGAAGTTCTATTCCTGCCTCCTACGTTGACATTCAGACCATTACCAAATGTAACAGGACCAATCGCCTCCAATATCTTCCCGTCATCCACTGTGTCCTCTCACCAAGACAGGTTTGGATCTAGTTTTCCAATTTGTTCTGGATGTCGTAGGCACCAATGCGTCTTCGATCTGGGACTTTGTCAAAGGCCCTACTGAAGTCTGTAACCACATTATCCACATTTCAAAGTTCAAAGTAAATTTATTATCAAAGTACATACTATAAACATTCATTTTTTGTGGGCATTCACAGTAAATACAAGGAAACACAATAGAATTAATGAAGAACTGCGCACAAGGACAGGCAAACAGCCAATGTGCAAAAGGTAACAAATAATGTGTATACAAACAGAGGAAAAATAATAACAATAATAAATAAATGAGTTATAAATATTGAGTAAGTAATCAGCTACTTGGTGGTGAGTCCACAGATTGTGGAATCAGTTCATTGTTGGGGTGAGGGAAGTTATCCACACTGGTTGAGGGGTAATAACTGTGGGTGTGGGACCTGAAGCTCCTGTATCTCCTTCCTGAAGGTAGCAATGAGAAGACAGTATGGCCTGGTTGATGGGGTCCTTGATGTTAGATGCTACATTCCTGCTACAGTGCACTGTGTAGATGTGGCTGATGATGGGGAGAGCTTTACGGTGATGGACTGGCCATATCCATTACTTTTTGAAGGTCTATCTGTACAAGGGCATTGGTGTTTTTAGATTAGATTATAAGGACATGCAGTCCTCTTTTATTGTCATTTAGTAATGCATGCACTAAGAAATGATATAATGTTCCTCCAGAATGATATCACAGAAACACATGACAAACCAAGACTAAAAAAACTGACAAAAACCACATAATTATAACATATAGTTACAACAGTGAAAAGCAATACTGTAATTTGATAAAGAACAGACCATGGACACGGTAAAAAGAAGTCTCAAAATCTCTCGAAAGTCCCATCATCTCACGCAGACGGTAGAAGGAAGAGAAACTCTTCCTGTCATGAACCTCCAGTGCCACAAACTTGTCGATGCAGCACCCTGGAAGCACCCAACCACAGCTGACTCTTGAGTCCGTCCAAAAACTTTGAGCCTCCAACTAGCCCTCCGACACCAAGCACCGGGCACCATCTCTGCCGAGTGCTTCGACCCCAGCCCGGCTGCCAGCAACAGGCAAAGCCGAGGATTTGGGGCCTTCCCCTCCAGAGATCCTTGATCGCACAATAGCAACGGCAGCGAAGCAAGCATTTCAGAAGTTTCTCTAGATGTTCCTTTGTGCTTCTCACGTCTGTCTCCATCAAATCAGGATTGTGCACGTTACCTACTTAACAAATACAGGTATCATTTTGGAGCGGCCGCGCGCGCTGTGTCACGCCGCCATCTTCTCCTCCCCACCTAGATTGGGCCGTTTCCATACCAGGCCGTGATGCAACCAGTCAGTATACTCTCAACAATGTATCTGTAGAAGATCATCAAAGTTTTAGATGTCATGCAAACTGCTCTGAAAGTAGAGGGGCTGCTGGGCTTTCTTTGTAACAGTGCTTACCTGCTGGAGCCAGGATAGGTCCTCTGAAATGATAACACCGAGGGATGTAAAGCTGCTGACCCTCTCCACCTTTAGTCCCCCAGTGAGGCCTGGCTCATGGATATCCGGTTTCCTCCTCCCAAAGTAAATATTCAGCTCCGTGGTCTTGCTGACATGGAGTGAGGGGCTGTTGCTGTAGAACCACTCAGCCAGATTTTCACTCTCCTTCCTATATTCTGATTCGTCAATGACCATGATATCATCAGCAATCTTAAATATGGCATTGGAGCTGTGCTTAGCCTCACAGTCTCATAAGTAAAGGGTAAAGTGAGTTGAGCAGGGAGCTAAGCACAGCCTTATGCTGCATCTGTACTGGTGGAGATTGTGGAAGAGATGTTGTTACTAACCCACACAAAATGCTGGAGGAACTCAGCAGGCCAGGCAGCATCTATGGCAAAAAGTACAGTTGACGTTTTCGGCTGAAACCCCTCAGCAGGACACCGGATGGTGTACACCCCAGGGTTCTGAAAGACGAGACTGAAGGGATTGTAGAAGCATTTGTAATGATCTTCCATAAATCACTAGACTCTGGAGTGGTTCTGGAGGACTGGAAAATTGCAAATGTTTCTCCACTCTTCAAGAGGAGAGAGAGGCAGAAGAAAGGAAATTATAGGTCAGTTAGACTGATTGGGAAGATGTTGGAGTCCATTGTTCAGGATGTGGTTTTGGTGTACTTGGAGGCACATAATAAATTAGGCTGTAGTCGGCATGGTTTTCTTCAGGGAAAATCTTACTTGACAGATCTGTCGGAATTCTTTGAGGAAATAACAAGTGGGATAAACAAAGGAGAATCAGCTGATGTTGTGTACTTGGATTTTGAGAGGGCCTTTGACAAAGTGCCACACATGAGGCTGCTTAACAAGATAAGAGCCCATGGTGTTACAGGAAAGATAGTAGCATGGGTAGAGGATTGGCTGGTTGGCAGGAGGGAACAAAAGGAGTCTTTCTAGGTGGCTGCCAGTGACTAGCGGTGTTCCACTGGGTTCTGGGTTTGGGACCGATTCTTTTTACATGATATGTCAATAATTTGGATGATAGCTTTGTAGCCAAATTTGCAGGTGATATGAAGATAGGTGGAGGGACAGGTAGGTTTGAGGAAGTAGAGAGGCCACAGAAGGACTTGGGCAAATTAGGTGGAGGGGCAAAGAAGTGATTAGATAGAGTAGCGTCGGGAAGTGTATGGTCATACAATTTTGTAGATGAAAGGGTTGACAATTTTCTAAATGGAGAGAACATTCAAAAATCTATGGTGCAAAGGCACTTGGGCGTCCTTGTGCAGGATTGCCTAAAGGTTAATTTGCAGCAGGTTGAGTTGGTGGTGAGGAAGGCAAATGCAATGTTAGCATTCATTTCAAAACCACTAGAATAAAATTGTAAGGATGTAATGTTGAGGCTTTATAAGGCACTGATGAGTATTGTGAACAGTTTTGGGCCTCTTATCTAAGAAAGGATGTGCTGACATTGGAGAGGGTTCAAAACAGGTTCATGAAAATGATTCCAGGAATGAAAGTCTTGTCATATGAGGAGCATTTGATGGCTTTGGGCCTGTACTTGCTGGTATTTAGAAGAATGAGGAGGGATCTCATTGAAACCTATTGAATATTGAAAGGTCTTGATAGAATGGATGTGGAGAAGATGTTTCCTATGGTGGGGGAGTCTAAGACCAGAGGACACAGCCTCAAAATTGAGTGACATCCTTTAAGAACTGAAATAAGGAGGAATTTCTTAACCAGAGAATGGCGAATCTGTGGAATTTGTTGCCACAGGTGGCCGTGGGAGGCCAAGTCTTTGGGTATATTTAAGGCAGAGGTTGATAGATTCTTGATTAGTCAGGGCATGAAGGGATACAGGAAGAGGGCAGGAGACTGGGGCTGAGAGGGAAAATGGATCAGCCATGATGAAATAGTGGAGCAGGCTTGATGGGCCAAATGGCCTAATTCTGCTCCTGTATCTTATGGTTTTATGGTCTAAAACTAACAATAAACCAGAAGTGAATGGCAAAGTAATTACAATGAAATTGGACACTGGTTCAGCTGTTTCAGTCATCCAACAAAATAAATTTGAATGGCATTTCAACGATACTGAACTGAAGTCTACCGATATTTAACTGAGAACTTACACTGGAGATAAGATAACTCCTGTGGGAATGACATTTGTAACAATGAAATACAACAACCAACAAGCCACATTGGGCTTGTACGTGGTGAAAACAGGAGGATCAGCATTGTGGGGTTGTATGTGGCTGAGACAACTACAACTTGACTGGAAATCCATCCACCATTTGTATATCACACCCTATACAAAGGAGTGAATTGAACGCCATTTAAGGCACTGGATGATGCCACAGCAGGGTTCAAAGATGACATTGGAAAACTCAAACATATCAAGGGTAAAATAGTATTAAGTGAAAATGCCACACCCCAGTTTAACAAAGCCCATCCAATCATCCATCAAAAAGTAGCCAGTGAGATAAATTGCAAGGAGGTTGAAGGAATTCTTTCCAATGCCAATGGACCCAGTAGCCAAGAAGAATGGGTCTGTCACAATCTGAAGTGATTTTAAAGTCACCATCAACCCAGTACTGAAAGTAGATCAACACCCTCCACCCAGGATAGAGGATACCTTTGCAAACCTTTCTGGAGGAAAACACTTTAGCTAAGTTGTCTTAGCTGAGGCCTACCTGCAGATGGAGATGGAAGAAGAATCCAAAATGTTTCTCACCAAAAACACTCTCAAAGGGCTTTATCACTATAATAGGCTTAGTTTCGGAGTAGCACATGCAATTGCACTCTGGCAGAAAGCTCTGGACCAGGTGCTGTGATGCTGGCCAGACAGTACATGTCACCTGGATGACATCATTGTTACTGGTAAAGACAACAAGGAACATACGACCATAAGACCATAAGATATAGGAACAGAAGTAGGCCATTCAGCCCATAAGAGTCTGCTACACCATTCAATCATGGCTGATCCAATTCTTCCAGTCATCCCCACTCCCCTGCTTTCACCTATCTCTCTCTGCAATAAATACACCCAATGACTTAGCCTCCACAGCCGCTCGTGGCAACAAATTCCAGACTTACCACCCTCTGACGAAAGTAATTTCTCCACATTTCTGTTCTAAATGGATGTCTTTCAATCCTGAAGTCGTTCTAGACTCCCCTACCATTGGAAATAACTTTTCCATATCTGATCTGTTCAGGCCTTTTAACATTTGGAATGTTTCTGTGAGATCCCCTCTCATTCTCCTGAACTCCAGGGAATACAGCCCAAGAGCTGCCAGACATCCCTCATATGGTAACCCTTTCATTCCTGGAACCATTCTCATTAATTTTCTCTGTACCATCTCCAATGTCAGTATATACTTTCTAAAATAAGGAGCCCAAAACTGCATGCAATACTCCGTGTGGTCTCACAAGTGCCTTTTAGAGCCTCAACAACACATCCCTGCTCTTATATTCTATACCTCTAGAAATGAATGCCAATATTGCATTCGCCTTCTTCACTACCGACTTAACCTGGAGGTTAACCTTTAGGGTATCCTGCACAAGAACTCCCAAGTCCCTTTGCATTTCTGCATTTTGAATTCTTTCCCCATCTAAATAATAGTCTGCCCATTTATTTCTTCCACCAAAGTGCATGACCATACACTTTCCAACATTGTATTTCATTTGCCACTTCTTTGCCCATTCCCCTAAACTATCTAAGTCTCTTCACAGGTTCTCTGTTTTCTCAACACTATCCGCTCTTTGTATCATCTTTGCATCATCAGAAAATTTAGCCATAAATCCATTAATCCCATTGTCCAAATCATTGACATACATTGTAAAAAGCAGATGTCTTAACATTGACCCCTGTGGAACTTCACTGGTAACTGGCAGCCAGCCAGAATAGGATCCCTTTATTCTCACTCTCTGCTTTCTGCTGATCAGCCAATGCTCCACCCATGCTAGTAACTCCCTTGTAATTCCATGGGCTCTTATCCTGCGAAGCAGCTTCATGTGTGGCACCTTGTTAAAGGCCCTCTGAAAATCCAAGTATACCACATCCACAGCATCTCATTTGTCTACCCTGCTTTTAATTTCCTCAAAAAATTGCAGTAGGTTAGTCAGGTAGGATTTTCCTTTGAGGAAACCATGCTGGCTTTGGCCTATCTTGTCATGTGCCTCCAGGTACCCCGTAATCTCATTCCTAACAATTGATTCCAACAACTTCCCAACCACTGATATCAGGCTAACAGGTCTATAGTTTCTTTTCTGCTGCCTCCCACTCTTCTTAAATAGTGGAGTAACATTTGCAATTTTCCAGTCATCTGGTACATTGCCAGAATCTATCGATTCTTTAAAGATCATTGTTAATGCCTCCACAGTCTCTCCAGCTACTTCCTTCAGAACACAAGCATGCATTCCATCAGGTCCAGGAGGTTTATCTACCCTCAGACCATAAGCTTCCTGAGCACCTTCTCAGTCGTAATTTTCACTGCACAAACTTCACTTCCCTGACACTCTTGAATGTACGGTATACTGCAGATGTCTTCCACTGTGAAGACTGAAGCAAAGTATGTGTTCAGTTCCTCTGCCACCTCCACATCTCTCATTACACTATCTCCAGCATCGTTTTCTATTGGTCCTGATATCTACCCTCAACTCCCTTTCACCCTTTATATACTTAAAAGAGTTTTTAGTATCTTCTTTGACATTAGTTGCCAGCTTCCTTTCATAATTCATCTTTTCCTTTCTAATGACCTTCTTAGTTCCCTTCCTTGGGAAGTTTTTAAAAGTTTCCTAATCCTCTATCTTCCCACTAGCCTTGGTATCCTTGTATGGCCTCTCTTTTGCTTTTACTTTGGCTCTGAATTCACTTGTCAGCCACGGTAGTGTTCTTCTTCCATTCGAAAATATCTTCTTATTTGGAATATATCTGTCTTGTACTTCCCTCATTTTTTGCAGAAACTCCAGCCATTGCTGCTCTGCCGTCCTTCCTGCTAGTGCCCCTATCCAGTCAACCTTGGCCAGTTCCCCCCTCATGCCATTGTAATTTCCTTTATTCTACTGAAATACCGACATATTGGAATTTAGTTTCTCCTTCTCAAATTCCAAAGTGAACTCGATCATATTGTGATCACTGTTCCCTAAGGGCTCCTTAACCTTAAACTCTCTTATCACCTCCAGATGATTACACAAAACCCAAACTGGCACAACCGATCCCCCAGTGGGCTCAACAACAAGCTGTTCTAAAAAGCAAAGTTCTACAAATTCTCTCTCTTGAGGTCCAGTACTGACCTGGTTTTCCTGATCCACTTTCATGTTAAAATCCCCAGCGATTATCATGACATTGCCTTTCTGACACACCTTTTCTATCTCCTGCTGTAATTTGTAATCCACATCCTGGCTGCTGTTTGAAGGCCTGTATACAACTACCATTAGGGTCCTTTTACCCTTGCCATTTCCAAACTCAACCCCCATAGAGACTCTACCCCTTCCGATCCTATGTCATCCCTTTCTAATGATTTAAGATTATTTCTTATACAGAGGGCCACACCACCCCCTCTGCCTACTATCCTATCTTTCCAATACACCGTATATCCTTGGACGTTTAGATTAGATTAGATTATGAGGACACGCAGTCCTCTTTTATTGTCATTTAGTAATGCATGCATTAAGAAATGATACAATATTCCTCCGGTGCAGCTCCCAATGGCAGCCATCGCTTAGCCAAGTTTCAGAGATAAACACAACGTCACCTTTGCCAATCCGTAGCTGAATTTCAAGATTGTCCATTTTATTTCTTATGCTGCATGCATTCAAATATAACACTTTCAGTCCAGAATTTGTTGCTTTCTGAAGATCTGAAGACAGCATTAAAAAGGTCAGAAGATTATGGATTCAGAACATGATGCAACAAGTGTGAATTCTGTAAACCAAGATCACTTACTGCGGTCACACTATTGACGCAAAATGAATACACAAGTGTGCTGAGAAAATTTTAGTAGTGGCAGATGTCCCAAGGCCAAAGGACGTGTCACAGATGTGGTCCTTTTCAGGACTTGTCAATTACTATAACAGGATCCTACCCTTGAACTCATTACTACAGATCGGGAAGAATTGGCACTGGACAAAGTAGTGTGAGGTGGCTTTCCAAAAGGCAAAGGAAGTGGAGGGGTCAGACACTGTATATGCTCATTATGATGCACATGTCCAGGAGAAAGGTGCCCAGAGCTGTCAGAACCACCTTCGGCAGTCCCAACATCAACTCCTGCAGCCACCGCGGAGGATGCCCCTGAACCTGAGATTGTTTCACAGCCACAAATCTCTCCTGAGAAACAGAGTGATCCCCCTGTCAGGAAAGACATTGTCCCATGAGAGCAAGAAATCCTCCACAGTGATTCAATCTTTAGGCCTGAGTGGGACATTTATAATTTACTATGCTTTTGAAGTAGTTGTATTATATAGTACATTATATATACACACTCATACTGTGTAAATTGAGATGCATTCTATATCAAGGTGGAGTTTATAGCTAAGTAAGGAGGAGAGTTGTGTATTCAATATTGAGTAATATTGTAAATACATTGTTTGATTAAGATTACTTGTTTGTTTAAATAAATGATATGGGTTATATGTTAAAGTTAAAGACAGCTGTGGCAGGTTTTGAATGCCATAACCTACAAAGTTAAATCTTGTGACACAGGGGACAACAGAGCTTCACTTCCAGATGAGCTCAACACCTTCTATTCTGGCTTTGATCACCAGAACAGGGAGGAAACATCACACACCTGGCTGTGCGATGAGTACCTGGTTGAGTGCTGAAGACCTGTGCTGGCCAGCTGACTGGTGTATTCACGGTATCTTCAACCTCTTGCTCCTGTAGTGTGTGGTACCCCCATGTTTCAAGCAGGCTTCAATCATACTGGTGTTAGAGTAAGTTATTGGGTAGATGATTCATTTACACTTGAATGACTTTGGCCACCAGTCTTCTGTTTGACAAGGTACTGTGGATTGAGTTCACAACAATGCATTTCCTAAAAGCTGAGAATATCGGAATACTAGCCCAGATGCTGCGGATGGAAGTGTGAAGAATACAGGTAGTTTCGAAGACAGCCTTATCTATACTTTATAAATACTAATTGTCCTCTATGTTAGCACGTAAAATACCAAATAAATGTATTGTGGATTTGACTTGCACTCCTAAAGGCTGTGAGTACCAACCCAGACACGTTGGCATCGGGAGGAAAGGATGAAGTCAGAAGGTGTGATGCTTTGTATGTAGCTTCGAAAGAAAGCATTGTCTATACTTTGTAAGTAGGGATTGCCCTTTGTGTTTAGCAAATAAATATCAAGCCCACATTGGGCTAGCAGACCTTCCTACCAAAAGCATTTCCATCCGTATGATGCCTGCTGTACCTTGTTGTGTCGAATAAAGAAGCTGCTTTGTATGTACCAGTGACTCTGTCTCTCCGGTGATTTCAGTCACGCTACAACACCAGTGCCTAAGAAGAGCATGGTGACCTCTCTAAATGACTATCGCCCAGTGGCACTTACATCCACAGTGATGAAGTGTTTTAAGAGGCTGGTGTTGAATCAACTCCTGTCTGAGTGGCAACACGGATCTGTTCCAATTCGCCAACTGAAGCAACAGGTCTACAGAAGATGCCATCTGATTGTCTCTTCACACAACCCTGGAACATCTGGACACCAAAGATGCTCTTTATCAATTACAGCTTGGCATTTAACACTACCATCCCCTCAAAGCTAATCAGTAAACTCCAAGGCCTTGGCCTCAGTACCTTCTTGTGCAATTGGATCCTTGACTTCCTCACTCGTTGACCCCAGTAAGTTCAGATTGGCAAAAACATCTCCTCCATGATCTCCATCAGCAGAGGAAAACCACAGGGATGTTTACTTAGCACCCTGTTCTACTTGTTTTACGCCTACAACTATGTGGCTAAGTACAGCTCCAACACCAAACACAAGTTTGCTGATAACACCACTGTCGTGGGCTGTACCAAAGGTGGTGATGAATCAGCATACAGGAGGGAAATTGAAAATTTGGCTGACTGGTGTAATAACAACATGAGCCAGTAATCATCAGAGGATCAGTGGAGAAAGAGGGTCAGTAACTTTAAATTCCTGGTGTCGCTATCTCAGAGGATATTGCAAAGAAAGCACGACAGTGCCACTACTTCCTCAGGAGTCTGTGGAAATTAGGCATTTCATCAAAGACTTTGGAAAACTTCTATCGATGTGTGGTGGAAAGTGTGCTGACCGACTGCATTACGGACTAGTATGAGAACACCAATGCCTTTCAGCAGGACATCCTACAAAAGGTAGTGGATTTGGCCCAGTACATCATCGGTAAAACCCCCCCAACTATTGAGTGTATCTACATGAAACGTTGCTGTAGAAAAGCAGCATCCATCATCAACGACCCTCACCATCCAGGCCAGGCTCTTTTCTCATTGCTGCCATCAGGTAGAAGGTACAAGAGCCTCAGGACTCACACCACCAGGTTCAAGAACAGTTACTACCCCTCAACCATCAGGCTCTTGAACAAAAGGGGATAACTACACTCATTTAAGGATTCTTTCATGTCATTACTTCAAACTTGTTAAGTATTTATTCACATCTACGTTTGCATAGTTTACAGTTCCTGGTGTTTACAGCGTACAGATCCTGTTTACAGTTACTGCTCTATAGGTTTTCTGACTGTGCCTGAGGAACAAGAATTGCATGCAGTAACATGTCTGAACTCTGATGATAAATTTAACTCTGAACTTTAAAAAGTATGTGAATGGCATACATCATTACTCCGCCACATCATATGGGTGCTTCTCGTATCGTAAAATCAAAACTAAGTTAGGTTATTTCTGGCTCCTTGTGTTCTTTTCTTTTAAATAGTTTTCTAAGTTTTGGGGTTGCAAGACCCAAGAGAAAGGACTGGGGTATTTATGCAGCCTTGTTTAACACCTGTCTTCTCAGGGATTGTATTGTAGGCCTGTGGATTTGTGTCATGGCCTGTGTGCCTTCATGGAGTAGAATTAAGCTAGGGGAGGAGTAGCAGTAGGCAGCTGAAATTGAGAAGGGTGTTTCGCAGTCCCTGCTGATGACCAGAGCCAAATTCTAATGAAGTCAAAGAGGACCTTGTATGGTGGCTGGTGCTGCTCTCTGAACTTTTCTTGGATGTCTTTTTAACTGTTTCCCTCAGGAGTATTTTTCTATTTATTTCCATTCCACTAGATCATAGGTTAAGGGTGAAAGGAGAAATATTTAAGAGAAACCTGAGGGGAAACTTCTTCACTCAGAGGGTGATGAGAGTGTGGAATGAGCTGGCAGGGGATGCGAGTTCAATTGTACCGTTTAGAGAGGTTTGTACAGTAACTGGATGAGAGGGATATGGAGGGCAGGTAGATGGGATTAGGCAGAAGACCAAGCTGGCATGGACTAGATGGGCTGAAGGACTGTATAGCTGTTCGACTCCATGTCTGTAAAGTTGGACTCGTTGGCCTGTAACTCTCCAGCTTATCCCTGCGTCCCTTCTGTAACTAAGGAGGCACATCTGCTGTTCTTCAGTCATCCATTTGTGGCCAAGGAGGGTTGGAAGGACCTTGTCAGAATTCCAGCAGTCTCCCCTCTTCACCAACCCCACCCCACCCCAACAACCTGGGATAGATCTCATCAGAGCCTGGGGATCTGTCCACCTCTGACCAGTAAGACATCCGATGGCCCCTCCTTTTTGATGACAATTTGTTCTAGACAAGCTTCTGCTAATGAAGAGTTGGAGCAGGACCAGTCACCAGCCCAGTGAAGGTGTCCCAGACAGTTTCAACATTGTCATCTGTCCTGTTTGGAACAACCTTCCCACGGAGCTTGGTATGGGTTCCTCTGGGAATGTTCTCTCCAGAGTTCTCAGTCTTTGCACTG
The DNA here is from genome assembly GCF_030028105.1 of Mobula birostris. NCBI lineage: Eukaryota > Metazoa > Chordata > Chondrichthyes > Myliobatiformes > Myliobatidae > Mobula > Mobula birostris. The sequence continues at coordinate 14,578,165 of NC_092387.1, read as the reverse complement.
AAGCCAAAGGACTGACCCATCGGCCAGCAGATACCATGGAGACACTCCCTCCCCCTGTGTTCGTGCTGCCCATTCACCTGATACTCCTTGTTTGCTGCTCCCTCATCCCTCCCCGTCACTGTGAGAGATCTCCTGGTTATTACCTCTTTATACAGAGAGTGTTCGTCCATCGTCGATGTCGATGAGGACCTCAACAGCATTATGATGGTGTCGAGACTAGCGCTTAATTTGGATTTAAGTGAGGGAGAGTTGCGTAGCGTCGGCCTCACTCTCTCTTCCCAATTCCCATCTGGATCCAGTGGCAAGACAGAGTCGAGATGGGACGAGGCGCAGTGGATGACCAGGACATCTTCGGTATCTTGTCCTGCTCTACACGTTCCACGACGCTTGCAGAGACCGCCTTCTTGACCGTTGGACCTTCCGTTGGTCTCGTCCGCTCAATCCGCCGGGGTCTGTCTTCACATGCCGGGATAGACAACTCCCTATCTCACCGAGGGTTTGAGACCTGTCAGCTACCCTCACCTGGTTTAGCCGGCTTGTCGAAGCCGTTGCCTGGGGTGTGGCCGCTGTCGTATGCAAACAGCTACGGGGAGCCACAGGTGAGAGCTGAGTGCAAGGTGGGGACCAAAGGTGGACTAACCACTTTGAAAAGGACGCGACATGTTCCCCTACCAGAGGTACTACCCCTCCCTGACACCCCATACACCCCACATAGAGAATGGTGGGTGCTTCAAATGTGCTGCCAGGGATTCTGGTGGAGGCAAATATAAGAGGCATTTAGGAGCCTCTTAGATCAACACATGAATACACAGAGGATAAAGGGACAGGGATGTTGAGCATAGAGTAGGGATCAGTTTAACTAGAGATCAGGCCGAATGGCCTGTTCCTGTGCTGCACTGTTCTTAACAAGTAAAAGGAAAAGAAAGGAAATCCTAAACGGATTATTTGCGTCTGTATTTACTCAGGAGACAGGCACGGAGTCTGTATAAGTGACAAAGCAGCATCAACTTCATGGACCCTGCAGGGGTTACAGAAGAGGAGATGAGGCAAATCAGGGTGGGTAAATCCCCTGGGCCTGACAAGGTGTATCCTTGGACCCTAGGGGAGGCAAGTGCAGAAATTGCCGGGACCCTAGCAAAGATATTTAACTTATCCTTAGCAACAAGGGAAGCACCAAAGGATTGAAGGATAGCCAATGGTGCTCTGTTGTTTCAAAAAAAGGGTCTGAACATAAATCAGGAAATTATAGGCCGGTGAGTCTGATATCAGTAGTGAGAAAGTTATAAGAAAGTATTCTAAGGGATTGGATGTATAAGTATTAGGATAGACATGGACTGATTAAGGATAGTCAGCATGGTTTTGTGCATGGTAGGTCATGTCTAAACAATCTTATAGATTTTTGTGAGGAAGTTACCAGGAAGGTTGATGAAGGCAAGGCAGTGGATGTTGTTTACATGGACTTTATCTAGGCATTTGACAAGGTCCCACATGGGAGGCTGTCAAGAAGGTTCAGTTGCTCAGCATTCAGGGTGAAGTAGCAAATTGGATTAGACATTGGCTTTGTGGAAGAAGGCAGAGAGTGGTAGTAGATGGCTGCCTCTCTGACTGGAGGCCTGTGACTAGTGGAGTGCTGCTTGGATCCGTGCTGAGTCTATATCTATATCAATGATCTGGATGACAATGTAGTTAACTGGATCAGCAAATTTGCGTATCACACCAAGATTGGGGGCTGTAGTGGACAGTGAGGAAGGCTATCAGAGCTTGCAGTGGGATCTGCACCAGCTGGAAAACATGACAGATGGAGTTTAATGCAGACAGGTGTGAGTGTTGCACTTCGGGAGGACCAACCAGGGTAGGTCTTACACAGTGAACGGTCGGGCACTGAGGAGTGTGGTAGAGCAAAGGGATCTGGGAGTGCAGGTATATAGTTCAATGAACAGGGAGATAGGGTCGTAAAGAAGGCTTTGGCACATTGGCCTTCGTAAATCACTCTGGAGTTCAGAAGAATGAGAAGGGATCTTATGGAAACATACAAAATTTTGAAAGGGATAGATAAGATAGAAGTAGGAAAGTTGTTTCCATTGGTAGGTGAGACTAGAACTAGGGGACATTGCCTCAAGATTCAGGGGAGAAGATTTAGGACGGAGATGAGGAGAAACTGTTTTTCCCAGAGAGTGGTGAATCTGTGGAATTCTCTGCCCGGGGAAGCAGTTGAGGCTTCTTCACTAAATATATTTAAGAAACAGTTAGATAGATTTTTACATAGTAGGGGAGTTCAGGGTTATGGGGAAAAGGCAGGTAGATGGAGCTGAGTTTACGGACAGATCAGCCATGATCTTATTGAATGGCGGGGCAGACTTGATGGACCCAATGGCCTACTCCTGCTCCTATTTCTTATGTTCTCATATTGAGTACAGGAGATAGGATGTTATGTTGAAATTGTATAAGACATTGCTGAAGCCTAACCTGGAGTATTGTGGACAGTTTTGGTCATTCACCTACAGGCAAGGTGTAAACAAGGTTGAAAGAGTGCAGAGAAAATTTACAAGAATGGTGCTGGGTCTGGAGGACCTGAGTTATAAGGAAAGATTGAATAGGTTAGGACTGTATTCCTTGGAACATAGAAGATTGAGAGGAGAATTGATAGAGGTGTACAAAATTATGAGAGGATTAGACAGGGTAAATTCAAGCAAGCTTTTTTAACAGGTTGTTTGGGACTACAGCTAGAGGTCATGGGTTAAGGGTGAAAAGTAAGAAGTTTAAGGGGAAGATGAGGGGAAACTTCTTCACTTAGAGGGTCATGAGAGTGTGGCACAAGCTCGGAGCATAAGTGGTGCATGCCAGCTCGATTTCAACTTTTAAGAGAAGTTTGGATAGGTACATGATAGGGATATGGAGGGCTATGCTCCTGGTGCAGGTTGATGAGAGTGGGCATTTTAAGTGGCTTGGCATGGACTAGATGGGCTGAAGGGCCTGTTTCTGTGCCGTACTTCTCTACATCTCTATGACTGTAAGCGCGTGGCCGAGTGGATAAGGCGTTGGTCTAGTGACCTGAAGGTCGCTAGTTCAAGCCTTGACTGAGGCAGCGTGTTGTGTCCTTGAGCAAGGTACTTAACCACACATTGCTCTGCGACAACACCGGTGCCAAGCTGTATCAGCCCTAGTGCCCTTCCCTTGGACAACATCGATGGCGTGGAGAGGAGAGACTTGCAGCATGGGCAACTGCCGGTCTTCCGTACAACCTTGCCCAGGCCTGGGCTCTGGAAACCTTCCAAGGCGTAAATCCATGGTCTCACGAGACTAACGGATGCCTATATATGACTGTAAGCCGATACTTCCTGCTGCCTTCTACAGGCTTCCATTGCCCGGTCCCATCCTAAGGCAGAGAGATACCAGCACAGAAACAGGCTCTTCAGCCCACCGAGTCCTCCTATCCATCAAGCTCCCATTTACACTGACTCTGTTTGATACCTTCCTACTTTTTCCACCAGCTCCCCCACTCCCCTACACACCAGAAGCAACTTACAGTTGCCAATATCTACCAGCCTGCGCGTCTTTGGGATGAGGGAGGAAACCGGAGCACCTGGAGGAAAGTCATGTTGTCACACGTGCAAACTCCACACAGACAGTACTGGAGGTTGGGATTCAGGATGGGTTGTTGGAACTGAGAGAAGTGGCTCTGCCAACTGCTCACTCACGTGCCAGATCGAAACTGGAGACTGAATTTTCCGGGGCAGAAGTCGTGGACTGAGTGTATGCAGCGACTTGTAAAAGGAACGGGATTGCCAGTGGGCAAACAATCTGTCTCTGAACCTCTGTCCACAGATCTACTCTGGTGATCATCTGATTTGGGAATTCCAAAGCACTGAAGCATTCGAACCCAACTCTCTGCATTTAAATGGAATGCAACCTGGTGATTCAACCTGGCAAGAGGAGGGGAAATGAAAGATGTCCCCACTTGTTAACTCAGTTCACCTTACATGGACAGAAATTTCTGTTGGGTGGAACAAGGAAGAGGGATGACAATTATAGAGAAAGTCACAGCTCAGAGAGGGGAGACGCAGGAGAGACGGTTGGGTGAGTCATTAGGTAGTTGATGCTGGCTCAGGGTTAAGAGATCTTTGGCTGGGTGACCCCCAGAGTCTTTGACCTTCTGATACTTTGTAGTACTCAGGGACAGAGGGAAAGTTTCAGTTTGAGAAGCCTGTAATTTACAGATAAGTTGTTGATGGAATGTGAGGAAATTTCTCATCAATGTCTGTCTCCCTCTTCCACAATGTCTCTCGCCCTCCTCATCAATGTCTGTCTCCCTCCTCCACAATGGCTGTCTCCCTCCTCATCTATGTCTGTCTCCCTCCTCCACAATGGCTGTCTCCCTCCTCATCAATGTCTGTCTCCCTCCTCAGCAATGTCTGCCTCTCTCCTCAGCGATGTCTGTCTCCCTCCTCAAGCAATGTCTGCCTCCATCCTCAGCACAGAGAGACTGCAGAGGGGTATTTTCAGACTGAATGAGCCAGTGAAGTTCTGACAGAGAAGATGTAGTGTCCTTTTCAGTAGTACAACCACTGCCACAACACCGACTTCCTCCGCTCAAATACCAACCATCTCACTGCCTATTGCTCTCAAGATATCGAAGAGGGTTTCATTGGCCAGTGGGTGTGAGTGAGCATCAGCACTGAGTTTGCTTGTTTATTTTTGTGGGGTGAGTCGTGTGGTCAAAGTTGTTAGCAATGAGATCTGTAGATCTGGTAACTTGTACACAGAAATGTACATGCGGTACCATTGACAACCATCAGCCTCTGGATAAGATCAAGCAGATTTTCGTTATCAGCAAAACGAATGAATGATGGAAACTTTGCTAAAATAAGACGGTATTGAAGTGTCAGTGAAAAAAGATTTAGTTGCATGAGATATCTGAGAGGAATGGAAATAAGCGACCGGGTTTAATACTGTAGAGGGGGGCATTGCAAACAGATTCCCTGAATGATGCACTAAAGATGAAGGCACACCAGCCGCTACACTTCACTAGGAGTTTGAGGAGGTTTGAGATATCACCAGACAGGCGGATGGTGGAGAGCGTTCTGACTAGATGCATCAAATTGGAGGCTCCAATATGCCAACTCAGCCAGCTGCAGCGTCGGTGCGACCCTCGACACCATGGAGAATATCTTCACCTGCTGGTGCCTCCAGAAAGCCGAGTCCAGTATGAAAGACCCTCAGCGTCTGGCCGTGCCTTCTTCTCATCACCACTGTTAGGGAGGAGGTTCAGTAGCCTGAAGACACGCACTCAACATTTTAGGAACAGCTTCTTCCCTTCTGCCATTAGATTTCTGAATGGTCCATGAAAACTACCTACTATTTTACTCTCTTTTCACACTATTCATTTATAGATTAGTGTTTATGTATTTATTGTTTGTTTGTTTATCTATGTCTGTTTTTCTCTTGATTTATTTATTATTGTGACTAGAGTAGTTTCTATGCATTGCACTCTACTGCAGCCGCAAAGCGGCACATTTCTGACGTGTACTGGTGATCTTGCTAAGAACACGGGATGCTGCTTTTAAATCTGGGGATCGACAGGCCTATGGGCAGCCAAGAAGAGCCCTGAAAAGCGGCATCAGAGAGACCAAGCGCAGATAGAAACAGTGTATAGAGGAGCACTTTACCAATAACAACTCCAGGTGTATGTGGCAGGGGATAAAGACTCTTACGGGCTACAAGGACAGCTATACAGTCACAAACTCCTCAGACAGGACACTGCCAGACACTCTGAAACAGTTCCTTTCTCGCTTTGACAGTCATAATGGAGAAGTTGGCATCCAGTCAGCGCTAACAGAGAAGGATGACCCTATACAATTACACCAACACCAGGTCAGATCCGCCCTGCGCGGAGTCAAAGCGAGGAAAGCAGCTGGCCCAAATGGAGTCACCGGAAGGATTCTTAAGGACTGCGCAGATCAACTAGCGGGAGTATTTACTACCATCTTCAACCTCTCGCTACTACAGTCTGTAGTCCCCACCTGCCTTAAGTCAGCCACAATAATACCCATACCAAAGAAAAGTACAGTGTACTGCCTTAATGACTATCGCCCAGTTTCTCTAACTCCTATCATCATGAAATGTTTTGAGACACTCATACTGTCTTCTATTAAGTCTGCCGTACCTGCTGACCTTGATAAATACCAGTTTGCGTATCGTGCAAACAGATCGACAGAGGATGCAGTCATCACAGCTCTCCACACAGCCCTTACAAACCTGGATCAGGGTAACACCTATGTAAGAATGCTGTTTGTGGACTACAGTTCAGCTTTTAATACAGTCATCCCCTACAAACTGGTGCAGAAACTGAGCAACCTGGGCCTTGGCAGTTCACTGTGCTCATGGATACTGGATTTTCTGAGTAACAGACCCCAAAGTGTCAGGATGGGAGAACACACATCATCTACATACGCTCATCCTGAACACTGGTACCCCACAGGGGTGTGTTCTCAGCCCCATCCTCTATTCTCTTTTCACCCATGACTGCTCTACCATTCACTCCACCAACACCATTGTCAAATTTGCTGACAATACCACCCTAATAGGTATCATATCAGACTGTGATGAGACAGCCTATAGGCAGGAGGTACAGCATTTGACAGAATGGTGCTGTCATAATAACCTGGACTTGAACATCACAAAAACCAAGGAGCTGATAGTAGACTTCAGGAAATCAAAGCACGTCGAGCACTCTGCTCTGCACATATACGGGAAAGAGGTGGAAAGAGTAGAGAGTTTCAAGTTCCTCGGCGTCCACATCTCGGCTGACCTCACCTGGACTGCCCATATCTCTTATCAGGTGGGGAAGGCCCAACAGAGGCTCTACTTCCTAAGGAAGCTAAAGCACGCTCTCCTCCCTCATCACCTGCTGATCAACTTCTATCGGACAACTGTAGAGAGCCTCCTGACGTATTGCTGTGCAGTGTGGTTTGCCAGCTGTACAGAACAGAACAGGAAGGACTTGCAGCGGGTGGCGAGGGTAGCAGAGCGGGTTATTGGCACAACATTACCCTCCCTCAGAGACATTTATACTGGCAGACTTCAAAAGAAGGCTACTTGTATTTCAAAGGATCCCACTCATCCTGGACGTCACCTGTTTTCCCCTCTACCTTCTGGGAAGAGATACAGAGCATTAAAGACGAAAACACAGAGACTCCTTACCCGCTTCTACCCACAAGCAGTGAGATGTATAACACCCTTCTCCTGTCCCCCTCCTAAGACGGCGGCAGCTAAATGCATCACACTTCCAGGAATGGCAGGTGTGCAATAGTCCTACCCCCCCCCCATCCATATATTATTAATTTTGCACTGCACTCCTGAGGTTTTAGAGTTTATTTTATGTATATGTTCTTTGTCATGCTGCAAAACGTTGAGCTGCTGAACTGTGTTTCATTGCTCCACAGCAATGACAATAAAGATATTTTATTTCTATTTCTATTTCTATTTAAACCTGATTCTGATTCTGATAACTCTTCTTTGTCAGTGAGGAGTGGGGACCCCAGGAATGTTGGTGTGGCTACGGGTGTACCTGACTGATGCACAGGACGATCCAGTTCACTGAAGTTTGGTGTGAGACCTGACTTCAGGTGGGGAAGGGCTGTGCCTAGATTTTTTAAAGTGTTAAATTAATAAATAAACAGCAATTATCTGGAGTGCTAAGCACGAAGCAGGCCCTTCGGCCCATCACCTCTGTGCAAGCGTTTAGATGAATGCCATTATATTCTCTCCACATTCCCATCATTTCCTCCCGGGACTCAGCACCTACCACAGGCCAATTGACCTATTGATCTGCACCCCTTTGGGACAAGGGAGGAAAGCGAGGAACGCAAATGTCACAGGGAGAACGTGCAAGTTGCATAGAGAAATCAGGATTATATCTGGGTCATTCATGTTGAGGCAGCGACTCATCTGGTTCCACCACAGTTTCACTCCAGATCCCTGAGATATTGGGGGTGGGTTCTTGGGGGGGGGGCATTTTGGTGGGATGGAATCTGTACGAGATGGGCAGCTTGCAGCTAAATGGGGTTGGGGTACAATATTCCTTTGGGGTTCTTTGCTGGTTCCATTGGGGAGGGTGTGAAGGTGGAGGAAGCGTCACAGCAGTTTGAGAAGGGGAGAGACGTGGAAGACCTGGAAGGCAGAGGAACATTCTTGAGGTGTGCCAGCCTTCATAGACCGGGCACCGGGTATCAAAGATGGCATGTTGTTTTGTAACTTTACAAAACACTTGGGCTAGGCCACACTTCGGAGTATTATGTACACTTCTGGTCGTCACAGGGTAGAGAGGATGTGATTGTGCTGGAGAGGGTGCAGAGGAGATTCACCAGGCTGCAAAAGGAACTGAGGATTCTGGAAATCTTCAGCAACACACACAGGCTGCTAGAGGGACTCTGTGGAGGGAAACAAACAGTCAACCTTTCCGGCCGAGAGCCTCCGTCAGGAAGTTGCCTGGATTGAGTGACTTTAGTCATGGGCAGAGATTGGATAGGCTTGTTCTCCCTGAGGTGGAGACTGACGAGTGACCCAACGGAGGTGTGTAAGACTATGAGAGGGATAAATGGAATGGATAGTTGAATTTTTTTTCCTGCTGTGGGATTATCAAGAGCAAAGAGGTGCAGGTTAAAGGTGAGAGGGAGGAGGATTAAAGAGGATCTGAGGTGGAAGATCTCTATACAGAGAATGGGAGATATCTGGCTCCTGCTGCCAGAGGAGGTGGAGGAACCAGATGGCTGTGGTGCAACCAGTCAGGATACTCTCCATTCTGTATCCTTAAATATTTGCCGAAGTTTTAGATGGCATACCGAATCTGGGCAAACCTCTGAGAGAGCAGAGGTGCTGTCGTGCCTTCTTTGTGATGGCACTTACGTGCTGGTCCCAGAACAGATCCTCAGTTGTGAAATCACCAAGAGGCCTAAATTTATTGACCCTCTCCACCTCCCTAATGAGAACTGGCTCATGGACCTCTGGCTTCTTCCTCCTGTAGCCAATAAACAGCTGTTTGGCTTTTGCTGATGTTGAGCTGTTGTTGGGCACCATTCAATTAGATTTCCAATCTCCCTCCTAAGTGCCAATTCGTCACCACCTTTGATCCGCCACCAGCAGTGGTGTTATCAGTAAACGTAAATGTGGCATTGGAGCAGCACTTTGCCACAACATCACAGGCTTAGAGGAAACGGAACTAGTATCATGGTCAAGAATGGATCTGGTAGGCTGAGGGGCCATTCCTGTGATTATAGAACTCAGTGCCATTATGAAACAGGAGTAAAGGGAAAGGGACCAGGTAGTTTACCAGTGCTTCCTTGGTGATTTAATTCTGGGTGTGGGTGGCAAGCTCAACACCAGGCTATGGACCAGAGGAGTCTATGCTCCCTCTGCAACTGGATCCTTGACTTCTTGACCTACAGATCACAATCAGCAAGGATAGGCAGAAACTCCTGCATCTTGATTATTCTCAACACTGGTGCCCTACATGGTTCTGTCTCCTCAGCCCCCTATCTACTCCCTGTACACTCATAAACTGTGTGGACTCATAAACTCACAAACTGTGTAGCCCCCTATCTACTCCCTGTACACTCATAAACTCACAAACTGTGTAGCCCCCTATCTACTCCCTGTACACTCATAAACTGTGTGGACAAATTCTGCTCTCACTCCTTCTACAGATCTGCAGATGATGCCACCGCCCTGGGCCATACCTCAAATAACAATGAGCTGGAGTACAGGGAAGAGGTAGAGAGCTTAATGATGTGGTGTCAAAACATAGTCATGGTCATACTTTATTGATCCCGAGGGAAATTGATTAAAACAACATTGGCAGCTGCTCTGCATGTGACCACAGGAAACTAGGGAGAGTTGTGGATACAGCTCGGCACATCAGAAGAACCAGTCTCCCTTCTAAGGACTCTGTCTATACCCTACGTAACCTGGACATGGTCTCTTGTCCTCCATCTTCCACTGGGCAGAAGATACAAAAGTCTGAAAGGGCATACCAGGCTCAAGGACAGCTTCTATCCTGCTGTTATCAGAGTCTTCAATGGACCTCTTGATAAGATGGGCTCCTGGCCTCACAATACATCTTGTCATGATCATAAGATCGTAAGACCATAAGACAAAGGAGCAGAAGTCGGCCATTCAGCCCATCGAGTCTGCTCCGCCATTTTATCATGAGCTGATCCATTCTCCCATTTAGTCCCACTGCCCTGCCTTCTCACCATAATCTTTGATGCCCCGGCTACTCAGATACCTATCAATCTCTGCCTTAAATACACCCGATGACTTGCCCTCCACTGCTGCCCATGGCAACAAGTTCCATAGATTCACCACCCTCTGGCTAAAAAAAATTTCTTCACATCTCTGTTCTGAATGGGCGCCCTTCAATCCTTGTACTTTATCTGCAAAGAAATGCCCTGCACTATTTTGGCAGCTTTTACTCTGTTTTCTGCATTGCTGTTGCTTTACTTTATGCTCTGAGTAATGATCTGATCTGTATGAACAGGATGCAAGACAAACCTTCCACGTGTGACGATAATAAACCGGTACTAATGATCTATGTTCACAGATCACCGAGAGGTCACCAGGGCTGCTGAATGGTTATGTGGCTCTCCATGAGGCACAAAGTTGTAAAATGTGACATGCAGCGTCAGGGGTTAGAGGAACAATATCAGTTGTGGGGTGAATGAGGCCTTTGGGTAGGAAAGGCAGTGACATTGTTGAGAAGTACTCTCGGTCTCCCACAGCCGCAGAGGGACTGAACAGTAAGTGTGAGGTGTGAAAATAGCAAGGCCTTGATCACGGTGGGATTCCTCGCCTCCAGGTGGAACAGAACAGAATAAGGGGGTAGAGAGAACAAGATTCTTGACCAGTTCAGAATTTTTATGAACAGTGTAACAGACCTAACAAGAGAAACATGCGCCTACACTTAGTTTTAGGAAGGGCTAAAGCTGCCATTGGGAGAGTGTATGGGGAATAGGGTCATGGGTCAGGTACATGTAACGTAGCAAAACAGGGGTAAAGTTGTACTAAGAAGAATTTTAAGAAGCTACGGTTTGTCTTAGAAAAGGTGGACTGAAAATAGCTGGTTGTCAGAGTATTGTGAGGCACAACAGGAGGGGACAGTAAAACTCCAAGCCAGCTTCCAGTAACAGGGAAAGATTCTTCATGGAGCTTATAAATGATTTTCACTTGGACAGAGCGACAACATTTTGTGGATGATACCAAAACTGGCTGTGAAAGTGATAGCATGGAGGAGGGTTGCTGACCGTGGGGAAACGTCGCTGGGCCGGTCAGCTGGGCACACAAGTGGCACAACAAAGCTCATCCTGCAGAAAGTAAAGCATTTGGAGGGCAAGCAAGCCAAGGCGATTTTCCAGCTGAGGCAACACCTCACCTGCGAATCTGCTGGGGTCATCTATAGCATCCAGTGCTCCCGATACGGCCTCCTCCACATTGCTGAGACTCAACATAAACTGGGGGGACCACTTTGTCGAGCACCTCCGCTCCATCTGCCAAAAGTGGAATTTCCCAGTGGCCGACATTTAAATTCCTATTCCCATTCTTGTTTCGACATGCCTGGGAAGCCTCCAACCTAATGGCATGCATATCGATTTCTCCTTCAGGTAATTTTTTTCCCTCACCCCCCGCCTTTTCTTCTATTCCCCACTCTGCTTCTTACCTCTTCCCACCTGCCTATCACCTCCCTCTTCCCTTTCCCCCATGGTCCACTCTCCTCTCCTATCAGATTCTTTCCTCGCCAGCCGGTTACCTTTCCAACCCACCTGGATTTACCCATCACCTTCTAGCAAGCTTCCTTCCCCTCCTCTGCCTTTGTATCCCAGCGTCTTCTCCCTTCCTTTTCAATCCCGAAGAAGGGTCTCTGTCCGAAATGTTGACTGTTTATTCATTTCCATGGTTGCCACCTGACCTGCAGAGTTCCACTGGAATTTTGTTTGTGTATGATTGGTACGACAAGTAGAGGAATGACACAGTTCTGGGGTGGATGTCCACTATCCCTGCGGACAGCAAGTGGAGCAGGTTGGGCGGGGGGCGGTGGGGTGGGTTACAAATACCCACTGAGTGTGCTTGTGCCTTTACTGGCTGAGCCACAGGTCAGAGCAGAGAGGCAGAGAGGTCAGCTACACATCATTCATTACGCCACCTTAGATGGTTCTGGTATCCACACGTCTGGAAGAGTTGAGAGGGTGCAGAAAAGATCTGTGAGGATACTTGTAGGACTGTGCGATTACACTTGGCAGGAGAGGTCGTCAGTAGGCGAATATAAGGAAGAATCCTAAGGGGAAGTTTAACTGAAGTAACAAAAGAACTGAGAGGCATAAATAGGGTGGACGTGAAAGACCCCCGCCCCAGGGAGGATTACAATTCGATAGCAGAGATTACAATGAATCTGTAAAGGACAAGGGATAGACTGAGGAGAATTGTCTTCACGGGAGTGGTGGGATGTGCGACCCTCTGCCTGAAAGGGTGGTGGAAGTGGGAACCCCAGCAGTACATGTGTGAAGCTCTTGTACAGGCACGTGGAATGACAGCTAGAATGTGGATGCACAGTCACCCAGTGGCCAGTGCAATCGCGTTATACTGTCCAAGTTGCATGCCATCTTGGACAATGTCTCCCATCCACTACATAATGTACTGGGTGGGCACAGGAGTACATTCAGCCAGAGACTCATTCCACCGAGATGCAACACAAAGCATCATAGGAAATCATTCCTGCCTGTGGCCATCAAACTTTACAACTCCTCCCTTGGAGGGTCAGACGCCCTGAGCCAATAGGCTGGTCCTGGACTTATTTCCTGGCATACTTTACATATTACTATTTAACTATTTATGGTTTTATTACTATTTATTATTTATGGTGCAACTGTAATGAAAACCAATTTCCCCCGGGATCAATAAAGTATGACTATGACTATGACTACTGTCAGCAAACCCGACTGAACTTCGATTCCCATCGCTGTCTGTGAAGAGCTTGTACGTTCTCCCTGTGACCCTGTGGGTATCTCCCAGGTGCTCTGCCTTCTTTTGCACTCCGATGGCATAGGTTAGGGTTAGTGAGTTGTGGGCATGCTATGTTGGTGCCAGAAATGTGGCAAGGCTTGTGGGCTGGCCCCAGCGCAATCTTCAGGCAGTGTTAGCTGCTGACAAAAACTTACGCACTTCATTCGATATTTCAATGCGCATGTGACAGATAAAGCTAATCTTTTAAAACTCTTTATCATTAACATAAACCATTCTGTTTGACCAAAATGGGCACGATGGTCAGAAAGCCCCTTGTACGAAACTATTGGATGTATGTCAGCTCTCCCCAGCCGTGTTGAGACTGTTTCATCTGTTCCCTTGGCTCAGATAGTGACAGCTTCGAAAAACACTAGGCCAGCAAAAGATTATCAAGTCATAATTTTATTGCAGAAACAAAAGACTTAATTTAAGTGACTTTCAAAACTGTACATGGTCTGAGTCAATAATAACTGAAACATGAGAAAGAACACAAAGCAAAGTACAGAATGATTAAACATTTAAAAAAATGCAGTTTCACACCTGCTCGTACAAATATTATTTCTTATCCTTAAGCTTGCATTTTGTCAATACATTTTGTCTTAGAGGGTCTCAGCCCCAGTGTTGACAAAGTCTGCTGGTAGTGTGCATGAGTAGAGACTAAAATAACATTATTGTGTTTGCGGTAGATAACCAGGATGATAGTGGAACCGTGGGTTTTTGGGCTGGTTTGTAGCACCTTGCTTCAAGCAGCAGAAAACTGGAACAGTCTTTGCCTCTCAGGAACAGTTAAAAATGTCTTGGTCGAGGGACTGGGTTAAGGAACTGGAGTGAGCTGATGGCATCGGCACAGAATAGCTACAATCTAGAATGTCAAAGTTAGTTGGAAGGGCTGAGTGGCCTATTCTGTGACCACACTGACATGGTGATAGGATGGAGGAAGCAATGACAAGTAATTAATGTAAGTAAAATGGCAATTTCAACATTTTACTGAGTATCTTCCTTCACCATTGCCACGGCAAAGAGAAGGAGAGGCAACTTCACCACGGCCTTCCACGTGACACACTCTCCAGACCTGGAGATGGTCGCACTCCTTCGTGGGAGCAGAGTCTGAGCAAGGGCTGCAGAGGCAGACCTAACCAGCAACATGCCCGCGTGCATCTTGTCAGCGCCCCGTCACCAGGAGCCAACTGCACAAGAGTGAGACGAGGAGGTTACCTCTCAAACGCTCTCACCCCTCACACAAAGAAATAAGTCAAATACCAAGAACATAACTGGAGGAATTATAAAATGCAACATTTGAAAAGAGATTAAGGATGTTGAAACAGAACATTTTTCACTTCGAACAAGCAGCCAGTGTAGCTATCAGCAAAATCATTGTTTCCACTGATGCATCTTGTGCGGCTGGCCTCATGAGTCAGTGTGCTGTTTTACTATCTGATCCCAAGATAGAAGATGAAAACAGTTCTGTTAAAGGTCATGTTTCTCCGTTGAGTGCCTAACAGTATCAGAGGGCAGGGGCACTGGAAATCCAGCCCACCCTGCTCTTTCACGTCTCCGAGCAGTTTTCAAGTTCAGCAAAAGGTAAAACTGGTCTGCGGTGCAGGGTGACTCACTTCCCTGTCTAATCCACGCAGGATGAGCTTGTAGACGAGACTGAAGTTCAACCCACCCCATACAGAGGGAGTCTCTGATCTCTAGCCAGTGCGACCCGCTTACACACTGCTCCGTGCCAATGATTAGGCTGCATGTAAGTTATTCATGTAGTTGTATGTATGATAGTAACTGCAGCTTTGACTCCCTTAACCACTCACCTGGGTGAGTTTAACAGTGACCAAGTGCCCACAGCCTCACTGTATCTGGCTCTGTAGTGAACTTTGTAGGAACCTGAAAGCAGGTCACTTGCTCCTTGCTTACAGAGGCTCTGGAGAGAAGTAAAAAGGGGGTGATTCCAACACAGAAGCATGGGCTAGAAGGGGTGAGAGTAATTAGTCTGTTTCACAACTCTCCAATATGTTCAGCTTTCTGACGTGGGGGGGGGGGGGTGTAAAATGGGCACCGATTTATTGTTAAATCTCTTGCACACAAAATTCAGTCATCCCATTTACAGTGCCAGTGTCAGCTTAATGCCCTGCTGCAGAAGGGCAAGTAGAGTACAAAGGCAAAGCATTAACTCTCCAATCAGTGAGTAAAGCACGTTCATGCTAATGACAGCTTATAGCAAACTCGACAACTATTTGAAGGATTGGGGTCAGAATTTGATTTCTAAGCAGTGGACAAATCCAGGGTTAGTGTCAGTGCAGGAAAATGTTGGACCATTTTCAGCAGTGTAGTAGATATTTGGCAGTGCCAGTAGTCCAGTGGGTTACAGAATCAATGTCACGTGGCCCTCCTCGGCAGCTCTTCCACCGGCTCCAGGTTTGCAGCTTGGATATTTGAGAGGGACAGGGCTCGCCTTCTGTTACTTGCACTTCCAGTCGGAGAACCACTTCTTACGCATTTCATCCTGTGAAGGAGAAAAGCAGAGCTCTGCATTCCATTTGTTTTGTGTACGGCATAGCCCATGTAACAGATGACGTGTACACAAAGAAGGGTTTTCTAAGGCTGCATCACTGTGAGTGAGAAGAGTAATGGAATAGCCAACTACAGTGCGTTTAGGAAGATCTTGTGGAAGAGGGAATTGGGTTCATTAAGGGACCCATCAGAGACCAAGGTGGTAAGAGACTCTGACTCTGATGGTGGTGAGGGAGGAGAGGATCCAGAAATGAGCAAGACTGAAAACATGGTGGAGGGGCCAAGAGGGAACGTGACACTGGAGAAGGTTGGAGAGGTAAAATTGTGAGAGCAACACACAAAATGCTGGGGGAAATCTTCAAGTCAGGCAGTAGTCATGGAGGGGAATAAACAGTCAGCGTTTCCTCATCAGGGTCTCAGTATGAAACATTTCTTCATTAGTGTCTTGGCCCAGAACACATGACTGTTTATTCCCCTCCATAGATGCTGCCTGACCTGCTGAGTTCCTCCAGCATTTTGTGTGTGTGTGTCGCTCTTTTCTCCGGCATCTGCAGAATCTTCTGTGTTTATAAAGTACAGAGAGGTTTGGAAGGGAAAGTCATTTCTCAACATTACATGTACTTGGGATAATTGACCAGGATCAATTGGTGATCAAGTGGCCAGCTCAAGATCATTCTCACTGGGCAGGGTCTCCTTCTGAATCTGCCGTTCTTTCAGAGTAACTCTCTTTCCTCTCCCTGCCACTGAAGGGGCTCTCACACTTGCATGGGCAGTGTCCCAAACTGCTCCTGATCTTAGTTAATGGCAGAGCAGACTAGCAGGCTGAATGGCCTCCTCTGGTTCCTATTTCTCACGATCAATAATGTAAGCACATCCAGGAGTCTGAGCCCAGCAAGCACAAGGCAACAATAGAGGGTGGTGTGAAAACAGGTACTTGGGTTACAAGGGTCATTTGAAGACCAAGTAATGTGGATGTGCTTGTGAGTTTCTGCTAAAAATTCCCCACAATTGCATTTCATTTGGAGTAAAGTGACAGAAGTGTAAAAGTTTAAGGGTGAATGGCCTGAAATTGTCCTATAATATTAATGGCATGTGTATCATACCAATCATCATTGTCCCCATGGCAGCCTTGGCCTCACCCTATCAGAGATATTCCCTTTGTATCCACACCCCTCAACTCTCTCCACACCTTAAAATTAAAGTGTTTTTCCCTATTTCTCAGTTCAGTTGGTCTTTTTCTCCGTTCCTCTGCTGCCTGACCTGCTGAATGTTTGCAATATTTTCTGTTTTATTTATGTATCTTGCTGTCACTGGGTTCCCATGCCATTAAAGGAATGGGCAGGATTCCTGTTCCACCTAAGCTGTGTGGGTAAAAGGCCACGCAGTAACTGAAATGCTCCCATGCACATAGCCTTTGTTGCCGCACAGCAGGAATTTTCTTTTATATAATGTTAATATAATTTTGAAATTTACATTAATATAATTGTGAAATATTCTGTAATTAATTATGTGTTAATGAATATAATCCATGAATTTTCTAAACAATAAATATACCACAACTTTTACTTTGAACCATTTTGGAACTTCAATGTACTTACATCATCAATGTTTCAAGTTATGACACTGTTACAAATTGTAACAATAAATACAGAATGGAAGTTGGTAGCTCATTGTTAATAAATTGCTGTCCTGCTGAACACTGAATATGTCTTTGTTTAAAAGCTTATGAAAGGTGAAACATTTTCTTTGTTGTACTGTATTTCAATATACCCTTCAATTAATAAATAAAATCAAAAGTATTCGTTCAAAATATTCACAGCATGCATATGACAAAAAAATTTTTAAGTGCTGTGCAGTTTTCAGGCCGTGTAAAAACTTCCTGCTCAGAGCAATGGTTGGTCCACCACATGGGCATAAAATTAATTAGAGGGAATGTTGGGCAGGATCATCCTGAAGTTCTAAGCATCAAGCAATGCTGCAGTGCTCGGAACTGGGTCGTAACCGGAGTGGAGTATAAACTGAAGATGACTGTATATCCCTAGTAGATTGGACATAGAAAATTCTGGAAAAACTTGCGACTACCTTCCTCAAGACTCTGAAACATGAACTATATCCCCGCTACAGATGGTGGCTGACCGGCAGAGAATTCCCAGCATTCTTGCTTTTATTTCAGATTTTCTGTGAATCTGTGTGTGTGTGTGTGTGTGTGTGTGTGTGTTTTCGCTCTTGCTTTTAGCATTTTATTTCCACAAGGCTCCCGTTGCAATTGTGGGGCCCACTGGATTTCTCTTCATCTATAACCACGTTTAATCTTGCGTAATTTTATGTCCGCTCTCTGGCGTGGGACACCCTTCCAGTTGCTAGAAATCTAAGATCTGCTGGAGCCCAGCACATCATCACCTACGAGACTACTTTGCCAATACAATTTGGGAGCTTGACACATGGGACCCATCAGGCAAGGGTTAAAGAGGCTATAGTCAATTATCTGGATAAGAATGATCCTTACCTTGTCTGGCTTTATTTGACTGCGCTTTGAGAATGCAACAGGAACCTGTTCGTACATATTCTCCGCTGAACTTGAGGTTTCTTTCCTTCTCAGAAAGGACTTGCAAGGCAGCCGTTCGCTGCTGTCGCAAGGCTGGGGAAGTGGCCGATTGTGTGGGAAGGTTGGACTTGCCCCTGGCTTCGGTGCGGAGTGTGTGGGTGATATCGATTTCACCCTGCTGTTTAAATTGGGTGACAGTCGAGGGGGAGTCAAGGGGCCAGAGCTCAAGCCCGGGTACTTGGCCTCCGAAGCCTGGCAGTTGGGTTCAGCTGGCACTGGGATTGTGGAGAAGTAGCTGTCACTGGCAGAGGGTGAAGTGCCAGACCGCAAGTGATTCACGTCCACCTCCGTGTACACAACGTCTGTGGCAGAGCTACTTGTCGTCAGCTCAAAAGGCTCATTATATATCGGCTGGGACTCCATGGCCAGGGAATATACTGCACTGTTTGGTTCCCACTTGCAGTGGCAGGACTTCCTGTCATCCACCTTCTCACTGAACACCGAGCTTGTGTGAGTTCTACAGACCACGGGCTCTACGGCCGACTCCATGGCTGGCGGTTTCTTGGATCGGAGTTTATGAACTTGCCCATACTTGGCTTCCAGTTGGCTCTCTTCCTCAAACACCAAGTTCACCTTGCTTGCCAAGAAAGGTGTGACATCAAAATCCTTCAACACAAATCAACGTGGAAGAGGTTTAGAGTTGTGGAGTCATAGAAAGGGACATCACAGAAGCAGATAATCGATACTGCACCAATCTCCACCTCCCATTTCGACTAACACCATTTGATTTGCCCCACGTTCAGATTTATTTATCGCACGTACATCGGAACACACAGTGCGTCAAGTTGCTTGTGTTAACAACCAACACACCCAAGGACGTGCTGGGAGCAGCTCGCAAGTGTTGCCACGCAGTTTGGCGCCAACACGGCATGCTGACCGCGCTCGGCAGAACAACACAGAACACAACAAGCAACCAAACAACAGCAGCCAAAACCAGCCCTGTTCCTCCCTCCCTCCACCTGCCCGTCCACAATCCTCTAACCCCAGCTCCCAGTGGCTGCCACAAGATCTTACCCCTCATCTACCCACCTGGGACAATCTACGGTGGCTAATTGATCTACCAATTTGCGCATCTTTGGAGCAAGGGAGGAAACTGAGAGCTGTGGGGGGGGGCGTGAAAGACCCATGGTCACAGGAGGAACACTGCAAACTCCACCTGAGGCCAGGATTGATCCCTGGTCTCTGGAACAGTGAGGCAGAGGCTCCTCCATCTGTGTGTCTATGCCACTCCCTACTCCTCAGGGAGGATTACATATTCCCCACAGGAAGATCTCAGATTTCCAACGTGCTTTCTTTAACCTCGTTATCCCAAAAGTGCTTCACAGCCAATTAATTAGTCTTGAACTGTTGTCACAATTACATTGGCTGTAAAGGGGCCACCGGCTTTGAGTATCTGACAGAAGCCAGAGTGGCTTCAATGACAGCTAAGTATAAAGACCCTTTGCTCTTCTCTTGAGTGTTGCAGTGGGATCTACGGCATCCACACCTGGCGGAGAGTAACTGATGGTGTATCACTCCCTCAGTACGACTCGGAGCGTCAGCATTAAACTCGCTCTCAATTCCCCGGGGTGTCACCCTGACCTACCCTCTGGGATTATAATGAAGTCCCGGGCACTAGTCAAAGAGCAGGAAGCTCCCTCCCTCCAATGTCCAGCTTTGAACCTCCTATCACCCAGCTATTATCATGCTGCTGTTTGAGGGAGTTTACACTGCAAAGCGTCCGTGTGAAAACTTGAAACTGGCTCGATCATGCTTTTGGTCACTTGTATTCCACTGAAGTGCTGGTTACAGCTCTCAGCCTGCCTGTTGAACCCTTACCTCGTTGTTGGAGGAGTAGTTGTCCGCCGAGCCCAACCTCTTGCCAGTGGGCACCTTGCAGCCTTTCGGAGGGATGGCGGGAGGCCTCCCGCACTGCCAGTCGCTGGTGGGGTCCTGCTGCCGGGGCTGAGGGTGATTGTGGAGTGCTCTTCTAATCGTTACTTCTTTCACCTCCACTTCGTCTGAGCATGAACTGTTGGGTGGGTCGAAACTAATGTGGTCGTACACATCACCCCTGTCATACTGCAAGGTCAAAATGGGAGGTGTTACATGGAATGGATAGGACATTTGGGCCATCAAGTTTCTGCTAGTACACTCCCACCCACATGTCCACTCCTCAAATTTTAACTCTTTCCATCTAGGACTTTCTTCCTCCCACTTAACTGAGCTGACTCAAAGATATACAGCATCTGCTGCAGAATATAGAAACATAGAAACATAGAAAATAGGTGCAGGAGTAGGCCATTCGGCCCTTCGAGCCTGCACCGCCATTTATTATGATCATGGCTGATCATCCAACTCAGAACCCCGCCCCAGCCTTCCCTCCATACCCCCTGATCCCCGTAGCCACAAGGGCCATATCTAACTCCCTCTTAAATATAGCCAATGTACTGGCCTCAACTGCTTCCTGTGGCAGAGAATTCCACAGATTCACCACTCTCTGAGTGAAGAAGTTTTTCCTAATCTCGGTCCTAAAAGGCTTCCCCTTTATCCTCAAACTGTGACCCCTTGTTCTGGACTTTCCCAACATCGGGAACAATCTTCCTGCATCTAGCCTGTCCAATCCCTTTAGGATTTTATACGTTTCAAGCAAATCCCCCCTCAATCTTCTAAATTCCAACGAGTACAAGCCCAGTTCATCCAGTCTTTCTTCATATGAAAGTCCTGCCATCCCAGGAATCAATATGATAAGAAACATAAAAAGATAAGAAATAGGAGCAGGAGTCGGCCATCGGGCCCATCGAACCTGCTCCACCATTCAATAAGATCATGGCTGGTCTGGCCAGTAACTCAGCCCTACCTACCTGCCTTTTCCCCAGAACCCTGTTGTGCAAAAATCTATCTAACTGTGCCTTGAACTTATTTAATGAGGTAGCCTCTACTGCTTCCCTGGGCAGAGAATTCCACATATACTCTACTCTCTGGGAAAAGCAGTTTCTCCTCATTTCTGTCCGAAATCAATCCTCCCGAAACCTGAGGCAAAGTCTCTTAGTTCTAGTCTCATCCACCAGTGGAAACAACCTTCCTACCTCTGTCTTATCTATCCCTTTTCATGATTTTATACCCCTGCTTCTATAAGATCACAGTTTCATCATTGTGATATCCAGTCTGTGAATAAGGAGGATTTCTGCCCAAGCCTTTGGTCTCCCCGACAGTGACAATGTACTACCCCTAAAGGAAAAGCTTTAATTCCAACTAAAGCTATGCCTGCAGTTGTTTTAACCTTATTCTTCCTTAACTGAGTCATTCTATTTTGTGAATTTGAGACCCAACTGCTTTATGCAAATATATTTCCAATGAATAACCTTGCCTGCCAGGCAGGGTGATAAGGGTAAACTGAGAAGATATTTTGTACACAGAACTTCCTGTTCAAAGTACTGATAATAAGATTGGAGGCTGAGTTTTGTGAAGGGGGAAGGGGGGAGGCTGGATTTGTGAAATTCCTACTGACTGCATGGTTTGGGCAGGTTGGACAAGGGCCCTTTTGACTCAATGTTCAGACTGCTGTCCATTCCTTGCACCGAAACACTAACAACATTCTTTTTCTCTCCCAGTTTCCTCCTGGACAAGCAGCTCAGTCTGGAGGTGCCAGGCTGGGATCTGCCTGGCAGCATCAATCACCCATCACCGAGCAGTTGGCCATAATCACTGAAATGCCCAGAGAATCAACTCATCTCCAAATATATTGACTAAAACATCCCTCTCTTTACTGTGTCTTGCTGGCCAGCGTGGCTGCTCTCCAACAGTGAGAGGCTCTTCTGCCCAGCTTCTTCAGGATCCAGCTCCCTGCACCCTGCGTCTGTCTTCCCCCTCCACTTGTCTCAGCTTCATGCCTTTCGGGAGACCTCAGGCTGGGCAGGAGTGGAGCCAGTCAGGCTTGGCTCGTACCTTGGAACCAAAGCACCGGAACTAAAGGAAGAGAGTCGAGGAGAGGGGAGGCTGTGCTGGAGATGCAGGGTATATATTAAGTGCCTATCCTTACCTGACTGCAGGCTTCAGTGAGGACCTCTCCGAACGGTTGAATGGCCTCTGTCATGTAGTAATCAATTAGTGCTGCAAGGCCCTTGTGGGTGTGGTTACTGCCGTCGATCATGTACCTTCCATTCTTCAGCCGGTGGATAACGAAGTGGCGGCAACGATTGGTTCCCCTAAAGATAAACCAATCAACAAGTTAGATGTGTGCACCCTGCCTGTACTGATAGTGCCCTCTAACTGCGTGTTACCACTGGGTTTGCCTGGCATCCTTCGTCCTCGTTCTCAGGCTAGCAACTCAGTGACTGAATTACTGAGCACAAATAACCCTGCAGCACAGGATCTGAGTGAAGCTCTAACGCGGTAGCGCAGGAGGGCTGCACTGTAGCAAGCACCGTCTCTCAGTTGAGACTGTAAACTTGACGACATCAATAGCCCCCTGACACTGTTTACAAGCAGTTTTGGATAATACTTATCCCCCTAACATGACTCTCTGACTGTTGTGACGCTGCCATTTACACCTTACTCCAACAGTGATCACACTCAGGATGTGTAGAAATGACAAACAACATCAAAACCCCACAGATACGCATTCTCTCACTCTCTCTGTCACTCTCTCTTTCTCACTCTCTCACTCTCTCTCTCTCACTCTCTCACTCTCACTCTCGCTCTCTCTCACGCTCTCTCTCACTCTCACTCTCTCTCTTTCTCACTCCCCCTTGCTCCCCCTTCTCTCTCCTCTCTCTCTCTCCCTTCTTTCCCTCTTTCCTCTCTCTCCTCCCTTGCTCCCCTCTCTCTTTTCTCTCTCTCCCCCTCTCTCTTTCCGCTCTCTCCCCTCTCTCTCCTCTCACTCTCACTCTCTCCCCCTCTTGCTCCCCTCTCTCTCTCTCTCCTTCTCTCCCCCATCTCTCTCTCTCCCCGCCTCGCTCTCTCCTCCCTCTCCTTCATTCTCCGCATAGCTGAGGTATTTTCTGCTTTCCCGTAGCAAGAGTGATGAATATTTCACTTCGACAAATCAGATTTCCCTCTGGAAACGGATGCAACAGTATAAACCCGAAATCGGAGGTCGCACTTTATAAGGTACGTACTTGTAGGACAATATGTAGCCGGTGGCTCTGTCACTAAGGCGGATGAGGAACTGGCCAACACCTTTATCCCACAGGAGATTCTCGGCTTCTCTGTTGGATGTAGAAGAGCAGTGGTTAGTGCTGCTTGCATTGTTACTGCGACCATTACGTCACTGGTAGAGCTAAGTTACATCACAGAGCGCGACAAAGGTGGGTCACTGCTCTGTCTTCCCCCATCTCTCAGTCCTTTTGGTTGAGAGGTGTTCAACATCAGGCCTGTTTGCAATAAGTCCTGTAGGCAATCACACCCATGGGTCAAAATGGCTCCTTTGTCTTCTCAAAGCTTGGCAGAATGACCTCTGATCCAGAATGGAATAGAATGGAAATAGAACATGGCTGGTGCTACAAAGACCAGTAATCTCAAAATCAATGGCAAAATATCTGGTTGCACTCCCTGTAAGGATGTTTAACAGATTACATTCCCTTAAATAATGGAGATTATAGACCTACGTATGAACTAGGTTGCAGCCACTCAATTGCAAAGTGACCAATCAGTCTTTGTAATTACATTGTAAAGAAGCAGATTAAAGTGCCTTTGAATGACTGTGAACACGTGTATCGTCGCCTATGTATTAACAGTGTTGAGCAGTGTATAACAGTCTCTGTAATCACTGCTAAAGTAGCAGATTACAGTCTCTATTAGTATAAGGAAGTGGAATACAGTTAGTAGCTGTGTAAAACAGTTGGTTGCAGTCCCCAGAACCGTGTAAGTAGGAAAGCATAGCCTGTTTAAAAGCAGTGTAAAATACTCAATTATTGGCCCTGAATACTAGAGCATTTTAAAGAGCAGTTTGCAGGCCACAGACATCTACAGTCTCAGGGAGTCATAACAAAACTTCCAGCAATGAAGCTGGGTGCCAGCACAGTGGAATGTTCTGAAGCCACGTAACTTACTTCCTCATAACGAAGCCATGGAACCATTCGGGTAACCGGCCGTTCTGCAGGATGAGTTCAGCCTGGGTCTCGGCGAACCACTTCAGGGCCACCTCTTTCATTATTCCCATAGCCAAGCTTTCTGAGTCAACTGGCGGTTTTTGATTTAGTGTCATCGGCTTCTGGGAGTCTCCCATCCTTTCACTGGCACGATCCTGTGACACACAATCACACCGCTGTTTAGCGGAAGCAGAACTACTGGGGTATATTTGCCTATTTGTCAGCGGCTGTCAATGCAGACTTTGTTCAATGTGAGACATTTTCAAATGCCTGAATTTGCAAGAACTCATTAAAATTTCAAATAAGTACCTCTCCCACTGGAAAAAGGCCAATGGAAACATTTTTAAGGAGCTTGTTTACCTCCATTTGATTGAGTAGGAAAATAGCAGGTTACAGAACAAATGGAATTGCCCTTGGTAAAGTGTGATGTATAGCATCACGTGCAAAATGATACTCTGGACTGTGTTAGGCCAGTCAAATCTTCCTGCAGCTGCTATCTGCCCCGAAGCAGACCACACTTGTATAAAAGAACGGTTTAATGGCAGCTCACTGGGAGAATACTTGTCATAGAGACACAGAGTACTACAGCAAGGAAACAGGCCCTTCAGCCCATCTAGTCCATGCCACTCTGGTCCTCTGCCTAGACCCATCTACCTGCACATAGACCATAGCCATCCATAACTCTCTCATCCATGTCCCTATCCAATCTTGTCTTATTTGATCCTTATAAGAAGACTTAGTGCTTGGTTCATACTCAATTTCCTGCGCTATCTTAACAGGGCCCTTTGCCCAGTGGGTAGAGACCCTCGTTCTTGAGGAAGAAGGTTACAGGGTCAACATCTGTCCAGAAACATTGGTGCAAATCCGGGATAACTCTCCTCACTTACACAGGCTACCAGACGTGCCAGCTTTGAGACCTTGGTGAATTCCTCTAGGCAGGTGATTCTACCACAGTATTTTGGAGGACAAAGAGGATTTGTTTCTCCTGCCCTGGTCAATATGTATCCCGGGCTCCATGCTGCTTACAATAGAGTCATTCTTATTGTGCCCGAAGAGAGTCTGCAGACGCTGGAAATCTCGAGCTCAGCAGGTCAGGCAGCGTCTATGAGGACATTTCAGGCCAAGGACTGGACCTCGGCCCGAAATGTTCACTGCTTGTTTTATTCCTCCCATAAATGCTTCCTGACCGCCTGAGTATTTTGTCTGTGTTGCTCATTTGAAAAGTGCAGCCGTTGTTTGGATCTTGCTATGTATAAACTGGCTGCTGGATGTCCTACAGTCCCCTAAGTGCAAAGCACTTTGTGACTTTTGTTAAAGGCAAAATGGAAGGATATGCCTTTCATTATTTATAAGTGTAAATTCATAAATTATACTATAAAAATTATTTTTTTCCCTACCAGCCCAACAAAAAAACTGTTCACTCCGACAAAGCATTAACTGAAATATCAAGAGACACTGTCACCAAACTGAACTTTGTCATCCCTTTTTCCACAGACACCTGTGGTTAATGAGCCAAATGTCACAGGGATTATTTGACTCGACTCACTCACAGTGAAAGCTTAAGATAGTGCTGCAGAAAGAGGCAGAAGAGGGAGTGGGTGTGAGGTAATGTCATGTGTGTGTAACTACGACAACCCAGCCCCCACTTATGAGTTAGACTGACAGATGCTCATAGCTCCAGCCAGCCTTCTCTATTTCATCTCATGCAGAGAAAGCTCCCAAAGTATTCTCGTCAACAGAAGCTAATGGAGATCCTCAGCTGCTGAAAGCTCCCATGTGCGATGCAAACTGAAGATTGGGCAGAATTAATGAAAACTTTCAAAATACCTGCAGTTCTGGTTGGGTGGGGGGGCAGGGGAAGAAAGAGAAAGTTTATCTTTTTGGTGACAAGAACGCAGGAAGGTTTTTCAAAGTGTGGAGTTGAGGGAGACAGCAATGTATATTTTAAAAGGAGATTCGACAATGACAGAGAAAGGGCCAGCAATTTTGGGCAGAGCCGGTAATTACAACAGGCAGAATGGGACTGCAAAACTCTAACATGAATAGCAGGCTTCCTTAAATCTGGAATTCTCCAAGGTTTTGCTCTCTAGGCCGTACAGAAATATAGATGCGAAATATCACAACAGACCTACCTTGAACTGTGGAAGCTTGAGGTAGGGCCGGGTCTCTTTGGACTTGGTGAAGGCGAGACTGCACTTGCCCCGAGGCGCCAAGTGATGGGGTCGGGTGCAGCTCAGAGGCCAGTTGCACCACACATTATCTGAGAGGAAGAGAAGAGAGTGCTTGTTAAATTGGCAGCACTGGATGCAAAATACATGACGTCCCAACTCAGGTCACGTGATCCCTGCCTGGACAAATCATTCACCTTCACTTCACCCTCCTTCCACTCGGCAGTCAGACTGTACCTCCCCAGTTATACTTTGACAAAACCGTCGATTTGTTCTCCGTCCACTAAGCCTATATTCCTTCTTCACCTCATTTCATTCCCCAGACATGAAGTCTGCTCAGTCACTGGCACCAGCAGCTACGACTGCAGATGCCAGCAGAACCCCACAGAACAGTTCTCCTCTACCCCCACTGCAAAGCCGCCTGACATCGCCCTAAACAGCCTCGGTCTCATCTGAAAGTTATCCTGGGCTCCACCCACCCCTCTGGAGGAAATAGTTTCTCTCCGTCTATCCTCTGGACTCCTGAAACATCTCCAATACTCTGCTTTATTTCCACGGTCTATTCGGCCTCTTTCATTGGTTAAGCATTTCGCCCTGGATTTATTCTACTGAACCTGGGGTGCGTCCCTCCAACATGAAACACTTCTGCCTGAGGAGGAGGAGGTGGACTCTGCTGCTCTCACCCTGGTTCCAGCTCAAACCACCATGAAATCTCTTGTTACCAGCGTTACCATCAATGGCCAACGTCTTACTCTCAGCTGCTGGACAACCTAATTGTCAAGACTAGCTGCTCATTCTTCAACCCGTTCAGGACTTTGCTAATTCCTACTGAGCAAAGTGATTCTATCCCTGCTGCACTCTAGATTGCTTATAAAGGGATAGCAAGACATTCAGCCTGTTCAGACCGTGCTGATGTGTTCCTTAGCTTCACTGTATTGTCTTTTATGGGCATCTCTGATATCCTTACCCAGCAAAAACCTATTGACCTCAGTCTAAGCCCAGACTCCATGGGTTTCAGTGGATGGGAGATAGGGATAGAGATAGAGATAGAGATAGATAGATAGATAGATAGATAGATAGATAGATAGAGAGAGAGAGAGAGAGAGAGAGAGAGAGAGAGAGAGAGATACCACATGGCTGATCCTAGTTCCCAGAGATGGAGATCTTCCTGCAGCAGAAAATCCCTTTCACCATGAAACCAATGAGCACTGAATTTCAAAGATGGGAAAGCATGGTCCAACTGAACGGAGAGGAAACAGCCATTAAATCTTAGCCTGAGTGGCTCTGGCGTGTCGGGAAGAGACATTTCAGAACAAGCCACCTGCCTAGAATGTCCCTTCTTTCAAAGGCAAAGTCTAGATCAGCCTTAGCCCAGGAATCCATATCGTTCTGACAGAATGCAAGTACTTCCCGGTGAAGTTAACAAACAACTAGCAGAGTTGGATCAGATCAGCCACAATCTGAGAACCTGCACAGCTTCCTGCCTGGTATCTGTTCCTGTGGATCTATGTGTGAGGTTTGCAGTCAGTACTGAGTGGGCTGAGGCAGCAGCTTTAGCTCGTGGAAGGGATGAGGAGAAGTGGCAAAGGAGAATGAAATGGGCAGGGTTCTCACTGCAGACTGCAAAGGTGAAACAAGTAATGTGCAACATTAGCTGCAATTCTCTCGAAGCAGAGCTGTGCTAAATCACAAAGTCAACGTCTCCCTAGCGGAGAGGCCTGGACGGCCCGAGAGCTTGCCGTTAGACTGGTGGCGACGGAGGCTTCTGTGCTGAACTACAGGGGAGAATAGCAAGATGGGGAGGGGTGGAGGCAGAATGTTCCCATTGCAAAAAAAAAGTGAGGATGCTGCAAACGGAGAAGTGTGCCAGTCGTCCCAGTGAGACAAGAGTGGAGTTTGACTGCAGAGTGGCTATCCATTCACGGAAGAAGTTCCCAGAAACAACGAGACAACTACTGTAAGCATTTCGGAGATAAGCCTTCCTTCGCTCGCTCTAGTTTTTAACTAAATACAAGCAGCCAGGAAGTGCGGGGCGGGACAGGTCGCCAGATTTTCTGCTTTAATAATGAATTCCAGCCGTGAGATTCCATCTTTTAACGTGCATTCCACTGAGAGTGACAGGGTCACAGGATCCAAGTGAGGCCTATTCAGCTCTTGGGCTCTGGAACTAAACTGCCCAATTAACCTTGAAGTTTTCACTGCCGTCAATTCTAACTTGTCTCTTGGTGTGAAGCATCGAGTGTTCAGGTAGCATGCACCAGACCAGAGAAACCAGATGTGTTTTACAGAAGAACATCTTCATCTCCCCTCTGGTTACCTGAAGGCATCCATCGTTAAAAACCCTAGCCACCTGGGGCGCAACGGTAGCATAGTGGGTAATGTAATGCTATTAGGACACCAGTGACCCGGGTTCAATTCTGACCACTGCCCATAAGGAGTTTTACGTTATCCACGTGGTTTCCTCTGGGTGTCCCTGTTTCCACCCACATTCCAAACAGATGCACAGGTTACTAGGTTAATTGGTCACAAGGGTGTAATTGGGTGGCACAGGCTCGTTGGGCCGTGTTATATCTTTAAAAACTTGCTCTCTCTCATTGATACCCCCAAGAAGGAGGTACAGGAGCCCGGATACACAGAGTCAACATTTTAAGAACAGCTCCTTCCCCTCCGCCATCAGATTTCCATGAACCCAGGAACACTATCCTGTTATTTGACTCTCTATTTATTTATTTCTGTCCTTTTTTATGTCTTGCACTGTAATGCTGCCACAGATTTCACAACATACTGTACACTGAGTGGCCTCATTGTTACATACACCTGTTCGACAAAGTAAGTATCTAATCAGACAACTTGCAGCAGCAACCCAAAGCGTGAAAGCATGCAGTCGTGGTCAAGAGGTTCAGTTGCTCTTCAAACCAAACATGAGAATGGGGAAGAAATATGATCAAAGTGACTTTAACCATGGAACGTTGCTGGTGCCATATGGGGTGGTTTGAGTATCTCAGAAACTGCTGATCTCCTGGGATTTTCATGCACGACAGCCTCTACAGTTTACAGAGAATGGTGCAAGAAACAAAAAGCACCCAGTGAGCAGCAGTTCTGCGGGCAGAAATGTCTTGTTAACGAGAGCGTTCAGAGAGAATGGCTAAACTAATTCAAGCTGACAGGAAGGCAACAGTAACTCAAGTAACTACGTGTTACAACAGTGGTGTGCAGAAGAGCATCTCTGAATGCACAGCACATCAAGGCTTGAAGTGGATGCGCTACAGCAGCAGAAGACCAGATTGAGTTCAACTCCTAGTAAAGTGGCCACTGAGAGTACGTCTGTGATAGTAAACCTGATTCTGATTCTGAAATCATCCACATCAATCCTAAACCTTGGCTTCTTTCTCAAGTCACCTGTGCTTTTTCTTTTTAAGTAGACTTCCAATACACTCATGAAAAATGAAAGTACCAACATAAAGTTCTTTGCAATAAGTGAAATTGTTACGGTGCAAACTGTGAACATCACAGCAGCTTGCCGCAGAGGTGAGGAACAGTTGAAAACAGTTTACCTACCTTGACTGACACAGAATTGCCCCAATCTCCAATTGGCTTTCATTGATACTGAAGTACAGGACTGCACGAACTCCCTGTACAAGTCTGGAGATACAAATGAACTTTCAGCAGTCACACCCGCACATCTTATATCACATTTGTCAGAGACAATAGTTCTTTCCACGGTCAGGGAAACAGCAAAGTCTGACAGTGTTCTCTGCGACAAGCCACATAAGCTGATTGTCTTGCTGATAAAAATGCACAGCTGGTAGGAGAAAAGGGCTTTCTCCAGCTCGTAATTTCCTGCGCAAATGGAAACAGTAAGGTGACTGACGCAAACCATAGCAACTAGCAACGGTGTTATGAGATCGTATAATTACGTAAATGTTACAACACAGAAAGAAGGCCATTCAGCCCAGAGTATCAGTTGGAACGTTTTCTGTTTATCCTTTTGTTATTTAAAAAAAAACATACGGGGTCACAAACGAGAAAATCTGCAGACGCTGGAAATCTGGGCAACACACACAAAATGCTGGAGGAACTCAGCAGGCCAGGCAGCAGCTATAGAAAAAAGTACAGTTGACATTTCTTTCGGCCCAAAACGTCAACTATTCTTTTTTGCATAGATGCTGCCTGCTGGGCTCCTCCAGCATTTTGTGTGTGTTGCTAACATACAGGGTCATTTGCGTTTCAGAGGAACTGGTTTCAGAAACATGGAAGACACAAGATACTGCAGATGCAGGAATCTGGAGCAACAGAGAATCTGCTGCAGCAACTCAGCTGATTGAGCACCATCTATGGAAGGCAAGGAAACGTCAAGGTTTTGGCTTGAAACTCTGCACCAGGTCCTTGATCAGGACACGCTGAGGACTTTTGTTGTTTAAAGAGCAAGGAAGGCGTGATTGAGTTTAATGCTGCCTACGCTTTGGCCGGTGGGCTGGACAGCACATCTCAGGGAAGATGATCAGATCTTGGGCAGGGTGCAGAGGGCGTCTACCAGAACGGTGCCTCTGGACGTGGCACTTCATGACAGGGAGGGTCGCTGGAGACAGGATAGACTTGTGCAAAGCCCTGAAGGTTCTTGACGGAGTGAATCACTGCAGGAACTGTAAACAGTGTCAGGAAGGAATTGGAAATGGAGTTAGTTTAGTGTTGTCACATGTACCAAAAAGCTTGTTTTGTGCACTGTTATACTGGTCAAATCATTACACAATGCATTAAGGCAGAAGAAGAACATTTTTCATTAACAATGTAGAATTTAGTGTGACAGCAATGGAGAAAGCACAGTGCAGGTAAACAATAAGGTGCAAGATCGTAATGAGATAGAGTGCAAGGTCAAGAGTCCAATTTATCTATCTTGGAAGCTATTTACTACAACAGGATTGAAACTGTCATTGAGCCTGGTGGTTTGTGCTTTGAGGCTTTTGTATCTTCTGCCTGATGGGAGAGGAGGGAAGAAAGAATACCCAGGAGAGCTGGGGTTTGATTAAGCTGGCTGCTTTCCTGAGGCAGTAAGAAGTATAGACAGAGTCCACAAAAATTGATGTAGGAGGAGTGACCGAAGATCCCGTGGAGCAGATCCATAGGTAACATTCAAAGGAGCTTTGGTTCGAGTACTTGAAGGATGAAATTCCCACTAACTCGTCCTGAGTTCAAAGTTCAAAGTAAATTTATTATCAAAGTGCATATATGTCACCATATACAACCCTGAGATTCATTTTCTTGGGTGCATACTCAATAAATCCATATTAGAATAGTAACCATAACAAAATCAATGAAAGACCACACCAACCTGGGCATTCAACCAGTATGCAAAGGACTGTGCAAATACAAGAAGAAAGAAATAATAATAATAATAAATAACTAAGGAATAAATATTGAGAACATGAGATGAAAAGTCCTTGAAAGTGAGTCCATAGGTTGTGAGAACATTTCAATGCTGGGACAAGTGAAGTTGAATGAAGTGAAATGAATGGTTGAATATCAGCATGGGCTTTGTGGGCCGAATGGCCTGTTTTCATGTTGTATCTCTATATGACTTTACATGATTATGTTCTGTTGGATTATGGTCTGGATCTTGTTTTTGTTGTGTTTTTTCCTGTTTGATTTTGCTTGTTTTTTCACTTGTTTATATGCTTGTGTAATCACTTGTTTGTCTGTGAACTTTTATTAACTTGAAGTATATTTGGTTCCATACTTCTGTAGTTTATTTGTCTGCATAGCTGAAGTGTAATTCAGTCAATAGCTGCTAAAGTCGTTTCTTATCTAAATTGGCCTAAACCAGTTTGAAATATAGAAGGAAACAGCATGCTCTTGTTCCTTGGCTACAGCCCATTAAGTTTCACCCAGGTACAGCCACTTATAGTTCTTTGTTATTGCTTTGCTTTCTGGTACAGGTTGACCCTGTCTGACCTGTACTATGATAAACATCTAATAAATCAGCTGTAACCATAAGGTTTGTGCTGCATTCTTAACTTTTCAAGAACCTTCTGGACAACATCATCTCCAGATCCAATTTCAACAGGAGAAAATCCGCTCAGCATCCATGGGTGAACCTGGATTTTTTCAACGACATTACCTTGCATTCTTCAAACCCAGACAGCACAGAATTATTATCACTGACTTAGATGAAACGGAATTTGTTGTTTTGTTGCAGCAGTACAGTGCAAAGACATAAAAATTACCATAAATTATGAAATAAATGAATATTGCAAGAAAGGAAGAAATGATGAGGTAGTGTTCGTGGGTTCATCTGACGGTGAGGGAGAAGAAGCTGTTCCTGGACTATTGAGTGTGGGTTTTCAGGCTCCTGTATCTCGTCCCCCTTGGCAGTAACAAGGAGAGGGTATGCTCTGCATGGTAAGGGTCCTTATTGTTGGGTGACTGCTTCCTGAGATATCATCTCTTGAACATGCCTTGGTGGTGGAGAGGGTAGGTCAGACTGAGTCCACAACCCTCGGCAGCCTCCTGCGATCCTGTGCTTTAGCCACGGGGCAAGTCTTTCCCCGTTCCTGGAATCAGTCCAGTTCATCTTCTCTCAACCTCTTCAGAGACCAATGGGCCACGTGTGGTCTCACCAACATGCCCACCTCATTGGCTGTAACACACTTCACTGCTTCCTGAGGTCATGAAGGGTGTCAGATAAAATCAAACACTCCTTTCTTAAAAGTGCAGCAAAGTGACCACAAGACACCAAAGCTTTACTTCGATTATCTCAGCCATATGAGTGAGGGCTTCAGAGAGCACATCAGTGAAGTGGAAATTAATTCTCAAAATTGATTAAAGAATTTGAATGAAAAGGAACACCTGAGTAACACATGAACTTTTCTCGTTTTAAGTTTGGGATTTTACTCTCAGGGGCAGGCTGTGCTGGGACATCTGGTTAGGTGGAACAGTTATTCCATCCTGGTCCTGTGACCAATGAGTCAATGTGGGGAACTGACACACTGTGGGGGCAGGGCAGCTCCATGGTCTGCCACTTATTTACATCTCCACCTCCGTCATTATAACAAAAACAAAGCACAGGGTGTCTGTTGAGGTTTCCTCTGCCTTGCTTCGAGACCTTAAACTCTTCGTTATGTAACTGAGTGGGTAGCACTCTCTCCCTGTTTGACTGTCAATGACACAAATCCTGCTCCCATGGAAACCATTCTGCTCTCATTCTGACACCCCCCCCACCCCACCACTGTAGCCCCCTTTTCCCCTAATTCCAAGAAGTGTGATGAGAGTTAGTGATGCATTTAATACCACACAGAGCTTGATCGGCTGCTGCTCTCATTCAGGGCCATCCTGAATGCATTGGGGACACCAAATTCCTCTTCATTACCTGGAGGCTCTCTCTCTCTCTCTCTCTCCCTGTTGCTTTTTGCTTTGCCAGCTGCAAAGAATCTCCTGAATCTCGGACAGAAACCATCCTGTTGGTTGCCGTGCTCACTGCCCCTCTCCCACTGGGTCAGCTTTCCCTGAGCAATCTGCCCGGTCCTTAGCCTAAACCCGCCTCGTATCACTTCCCCCAGTCTGTCGCTGCAGTGAGCTCGCCCTGTGCGTTGAGCCTTTTCCCTGCTCTCTGGATCTTCTCAGTCCCTCCAGTGTCCAACATCTGGTACTGGACCAGCATGAATTCTCACCCACCACATTTTGGGAATATTACAGACAGGGTGTTCTGTTGCTGGCACACAAACTCCGTTTCCCTGGTCACTGATTCCATTCCACTCCATCAGGCCGGTCCTGACACCGAAACCATCAGCATTGTCACACAACATCTAGGCCAATACCGTGTGGGAGGTTGTACCCAGCTGGAGGCTATGTACCCAGACAAGGTGTTAAACTTCTCCTGGTCCTCTCAGGAGGATGTAAAAGATCCTTTGCAGTTATTTGACAATCAGTATCCTTGTCAATAATTAGTTCTTAAACTAGTTATTAATCAAATTGTATGACACGAGATTTTAGCGTGAGCCCATTTTGTGCATGGCATCAGGAACTACAGTAATTTCAAAAGCGGTCCTCTGACTGTCGAATGCCTCAGGTTGGTTACCCAGAGCGTGTGAGGCAGCTCTGGAACTGAAAGTGGTTAAGTTCCCTGTCGTTCAGTGCAGCCTGCGAGCTTTGGGCCGTTTCCTGGTGCAGATCAGGAGAGCTGCGGCAAGACACACACCAGTTGGCAATGCTATAAACTCCTTTAGTGAGACTCACTAGGCTCAGAGTAACAGTGCAATGCTAAACAAAAAAAAAGTGAAATATATAGAATGAACAGAATCTCACATCCAAGCAGAAAATGAAGGAAACTTTCAGCAGATAAGATTACACATTTTTCTCTTGGACAGCCATGAGTTTTGGAACTCACTTGACAGCAGAATGAGTGAATATTGTAAAAGCAAAGGTGTATATGGTTGATTAGGGGTTAATAAGTTGCCACAGACAGACCAGCATGTACAATTAGCCCTGATCTTATTGAATGGAAGGGCAGGCTGGAGGGGCCGAATGGCCTGACCCTGCTCTTAATTAATGTTGTAGATCGGGCAGTATCTGTGGACACACAAAGCTGTAATCTTTCAGCAGCTGGTCAGTCATAGGTGTTTCCTGGGCTGTGGAACATTAGCGCCCGGAGATTTGTACAAACACAGTCATGAGATCACTCAGTGACCACATCTCCATAGTCCTCTGGTTCACCAATTGGCCACTTTACAAATACCTTTTCCAAGGTTCAGGAACAGTTCAATACAGTACCAGAACGAAAAAGTGAAGTGCACTGGATAGCTGGACAGTGCAGACAGTTCTCCCGAAAGTCAATCCAAAACTAAAATAAAGCTGGGATTGTTAGTAAGGAGAGATTTCTGCACTCTCAAGGGAGCAAGTCTTTAGAATTCTTTACGCAAGAGATGCGGATGCTGGAAATTGAGAACAATGCACACAAAATGCTGGAAGAACTCAGCAGATCAGGCAGTATCCATGGAAAGGGTTCAGTCCCGATGAAAGGACTCAGTCCGAAACGTCAACTCTTTATTCCTCTCCACAGATGCTGCCTGACCTCCAGCATTTTGTGTTTGTTGCACTAGATTTTATTACTCCTGAGGGGGTGAATTCTCAGTCCTTGAGTATTTCCAAAACAAAGGTTGATAAGATTCTGGGTGCTAAGGGAATAAGGGGCAGGACTTTAAGCTGAGCTGAGGTAGGTGCTTAGCTGTTAGGAGACAAGTCTTGGGGATCTCCTCTCATGCCCCATTATTATGTTTAATGCAATCGCTGGGTTGCTGTCTCCTTTCACAGTTCGGTGAATTGCGGAAGTGAATGCTACTAAAAATAATGTAATATCTACTGAATCAGTTGACTGAGCTCCTCACACTTCCTGTTTATCATAGATGAGTCTCTAAACCTTAAGTCATGGTATGTTTTTCATCAACTGCCTGTTTGAGATCTGTGAAACACAGATTCCATGGTGCCTGTTAGTCATGGAGCAGTACACCGGGGGAAAGATTAGGCACTCTGTACTTTCTCCTTTTTAATTCAATTATGCACTGGCTGTTTGATTATTCACCAAATCAAAGAAAAAAATTACCTTAAAAAGTTCAGTTTAGTGATAAACAATATGATCTTTTCATTGGATATAGCCAAGTTAAAAGCTCCAGGCACAGCTGGAGACTGAACCTCTGCTCACAGATCAAGGCAGTAGCTAATGGTTTCTAAATAATGTTACCTTTGTAGGTCAAACCCCGGTGAAACCTACTCTATAAGTTAGATTTTACTCCTTTATTCACAGATCCAAATGAACAAGGAGCAGAGGAATCCTCTGCTAGTTCTCAGACTGGGTCCAATCCCCTTTCCTTTCTTCAGCTCAACAAAAGTTTCCTTTGTAAGCAGAAACCCTGCTTGTTTCCAAAGGCCATGACTTTCAACATCCTTCCAGGTATTGTGTCCCAGGTCATAATAACTCACTACGTAAAGAAATCTTGTCTCCACCATCACCGCTTCATAAGCTAATTACCTGAAACTTCAACTCTACCCCTTCCCCCACGAGCCAGTGGAAATAATTGCTTGTGACTTCACTTCATCAAGTTCCCTCTTAAATTTGAATATCTCCATTAGATCTCTGCTTTCAATTGAAGTGTGGGCAAATTTTCATTAATGTTACTCATCTTATTTCTGATTCTGTTGACTCCAGTGTTTCCTTAAGTTCTTCTAAAACAAGGTCCCTGATATGATGTCGGAAATATTTCAGCTAATTTTCACACAGCATGAACCCACAAACAGTAATCTAGTTGATAACCAGGTAAGTGTATCTTTTTAGGAACATTGCTTCCAGACTAAATATTGACAATATGAACTCAGCGAGATGAGAGAAAGGCCATGGAATGTCTCCAGAATTCCTGGCTAATAAGGGAATGACGCAGGAATCTGAGGGTGCCATTCCTGATATGACCAGATGGTGGCAGGCCAGGTCAGCACTTCTTTCAGTTTCCCCTCTGCGGCTTCATCTCAACTTTGGACACTTAGGGAGAGGTCATAGAAGAGGTTACCAGGACTGCCCGGATTAGAGAGCATAGATCGAGTGGATCGCCCGAGACGTTTTCCCAGGCAGTTTGTCGGTGTTTGCTTGTGTGTAGCTTTTTCATTGATTATATTGTATTTCTCAGTGAATACCTACAAGAAAATAAATCTCAGGGTAGTATATGGTGACATATGCACTTGGATAAGTTTACTTTGAACTTTTAAATAGCTAATGCAAGGGGGCATAATTTTAAAGTGATTGGAGGAAGGTATGGGGATGTCAGAAGCAAGTTATTTTACACAGAGGGTGCTGGGGTTGTGGTAGAGGCAGACAAGTACTGGTTGAAATGTTTAACACCCCATGCCAGACTCAAGGCTCCTCTGTCAATCTGTGCGTAATTTTACTCTGCAGCGGTAATAGAACGTGATGCAAAGGCATTCACTTCCATCATTTATAACATGTGACGTGACTGCACCGATACCATATACTGTCACCAGCAAGCTTCTTTGGACGATGTGGGTCATAATGCGTGAGTACAGTGTCTGATGCCACCATTTCCTTTACCTTTCAGAAAGCCACCTCATACTGATTCATTCATTGCTGTTCCTTTCCGATCTGCAGTAAGGAGCTCAGGGGGTGGGCCACAGTAGCCAGGTTTGGCAGAAACCTGTTATAGTAATTGACAAATCCTAAAAAGGACTGCAACTGTGACACATCCTTTGGCCTTGGGGCATCCACCACTGCTTGAATTTTCTCAGCACACTTATGTAAAATCTTGTGCATCAATGGTGTGACCACAGTAAGTGATGCTTGGTTTAAAGAATCCACACTTGTTGCACTGTGCTCTGAGTCCATGATCTTCTAATCTTTTTAATACTGCCTTGAGATTTTGGAAATGTTCCCTGTCATCCTCATTGGTTACAATTATGTCATCCAGGGAACACTGAGTGCCTGGGCAGCCCTGCAGCTCCTGTTCCATAGATTTCTACCTGAGTGCAGGTGGTGATGTTATTCCTAAAATGAACCTATTATAGTGATAAAACCCTTTGTGAGTGTTTATGGTGAGAAACACTTTGGACTCTTCTTCCATCTCCATCTGTAGGTAGGCCTCGGCTGACGAAGGGTCTCGGCCCAAAACGTCGACTGTACCTCTTTCTATAGACGCTGCCTGGCCTGCTGCGTTCACCAGCATTTTGTGTGTGTTGCTTGAATTTTCTCGCTGCAGATTTCCTCGTGTTTGCTGTCCTCTTTGCTGAAGTGTTTCCCTCCAGAAAGGTTTGCAAACATATCCTCTATCCTGGGCAGAGGGTACTGATCTACTGGGTTGATGGTGACCTTAAAAATCAGAACAGATCCTAACAAACCTATCCTTCTTAGCTGCTGGAACCTCTGGCATTACTCACGGGCTCCACTCAACCTTGGAAATAATTCTGTTAGCCTCCATGTGATCTAGCTCAATGGCTACTTCATCACGGATGATATAAGCAACCAGACAGGCTTTGTCAAACTTGGGTGTGGCATTTTCATCTAACACTATTTTACCCTTGATAAGTTTGAGCTTTCCAATGCCATCCTTGAACACTGCTGTGGCAGCATCCAGTACCTTTCTTAATTTGCTTTCAGTTGACTCTATTGGAGGGGATATGGCATGCAAACGGTGGATGGATCTCCAATCAAGTTGTCGTCGTCTCAGCCAATCACGTCCCCACAATGCTGGTCCTCCTGTTTTTACCACATACAAGCCTAATGTGGCTTGTTGGTTGTTGTATTTTACTGTTACGTCTTTTCTCCAGTATAAGTTGTTAGTTGGATGTCTGCAGGCATCAATTCAATACCTTTGAAATGCCACTCAAACTCATTTTGTAGAATAACTGCAACAGCCGAGACTGGTCCAATTCAATTTTAATTAACTTGCCATTCACTTCTCGTGTCAGTCCAGACCTGCATCATTCTCATCATTATCAGGTTTTTCATCAACAGCATGCAGATTACTCTCGTTTTGAAACTGTATCTTGACTTTTTATCTTTTTTCCTTCCCTGTGCAGTCATTTATTTTCGTCTGCTCACATGATGCTTGTATGTGGCCTACTTAGTTGTATTTTCTGCAAGTTTTATCTTTAAACTTGCACTGGTGCGGTTTGCATGAGCTCCTGACACAATGGTAACACTATTTCTTTGTCCAGGCAGGTTCCTGTTTAACCTTGAAATTTTGTTCACACTCACCATTCCTGGCCAAAACTCAATTGTGTCTCTGTCCACTATTTCCTTTGAAACAGTGATTTCACCTGCTCCTTTAAATGTAAGTTGTGCTTCAGTTAGGAGCCATTTTTGAATGCTTTCCTGTGAGATTCCACAGACTAACTGGTCTCTCAATGCATCATTAAGCCCATCCCTGAACTGACAGTGCTCAATTTCTTCAATTAAGCTATATACACTGAAATAGATGCCCCTTTATTTTTATTCGCTTATGAAACCATAGGTTTCTGTAATCAACAGTGGTTTTGGTTCTAAATGTTCCTGCACTACTTTCAGAATATCAGCAAAGCTTGCTCTGACTAGTTTGGTAGGAGCTGTCAAACTGTATGCTCTTCCACCAAGTACACTCGGCAAAACCGGCTCTTGTTTCTCATTGGTTATTCCATTTGCTTTAAAATACTGATCAGTTCACTCAGTATACATAACTCAGTTATCTTTTATACAATCGAATGTCTATCTTTCTGAAGTAGCCCGCCATTACTGTTTTTTAAAAAATTTATCTATATACTACGAAAACTCTCATGCCCTGCCTGTCTGTTTGTCTGTTTGTGACCTCCAATTAGCGCAAATGGTGCATTACAGCGGCACTTTTTTTGGCTAAGTCGAATTAAAATGCGCTAACTTACAGAATGCAGGCAAAGTTCAGGTTATATATTCATATAAAATTGCTCATTAGCCAAAATCAACAGGCTCCCCTTTAACCCAAGAGCCGATCCGCCATCATGGAAATCGGGACGTGACAGCCTGATGCATGAGCATGGCCAACCTCAGCAGTGACACCTACTGGAGCAAAAGGGCAAGGCAGCTCTATTTCGAGGAGTCACATTCTGCTAATCACCATCAGCATGTGCAGGATTGGGACAGTTCTAGCTGCCACCCATCAATAAGAGATAATTAAATCTTATTGCAATGATGTACTTCGAGACACCCATCAAACCCTTTGCTGCAGTCAAAGGACAGCGGTGACTGTATCACGTCCATTTAGGAGAGCGCCAACCACATCATCAAGAATAATCAGCATCCTTTGGTGTTACTGCTTCTTATCTTCTATCCAGTGTTAGGGTAAAAAAATACGGTCAGCCTAATTATGCAGAGTGGAAAGGGAAGGGGGACATTATGGTCATGAGATGACGCCAAATGTCGTCGGGAAGCGGCAAGGAGAGGGAGAGAACAAGAATCAGATGAGGCCAGGGCCGCACGACTCCAGGATCAAAGAGTCAGGACAAAAACGATGAGAGAAGAAGAGACAGAGGAGGAGAGGCATGCTCGTCTCCAGGATCGGAGACAAACAACAAACAGCAGAAGAGATGAAGAGACGGGGATGAAAGGGCTGGACGTCTCCAGAATGACAACAAGAGCCACAAGGGTGGCAGATAAACCAGAAATGATGCCATCAAAAGTGTCCTTCATTAAATGAGGAGCAGCTATATTTGCTTTGCTATGTGTCATTCTTCTTTAATAAACTGAGGTTTTCCACTTCAGTTTCCAAAGCAAAGCAATACCAATAGCATTCAGGCAAATTTAATGTTCATTCTGGTCACATCAGACTGCACTATCCTTCTCTCAAAGGGTGCCCCAATGGGTCACTCTATTGTCTAGTCACTATTATCACCTGGTATTCACTGTTTATGAACCTGTGAATTTCATCTGTTCTCTGCCTTCGTTGTAACTTGAATATCTCACTGCGATTTATCGGGTATGTAGTTATCTTGGGTTTGTTTTAAAACTTACTCATTACCACTGTAATGCTTTGCAACTCCAAAGCATAAAACTAATTGAAAGAAAACACGGGGGCCTAGGGATGTGTGTCTTAGTTTTGTCTTATGGGTGCTGGTGAAGGCAGATATGATAGAGGTGCTTAAGAGAATCAGGTCTATTATCGCCGGCATGAAATTTGTTAACTTAGCAGCAGCGGTTCAATGCAATACAGAGAGAAAAAATAATAATTGCACTATGTGTGGGCAGAGAGGATTAGGTGTCATTGCCTTAATTAACTCAACACAACATAATGAGCCAAAGGACCTGTCCTTGGCTGTACGACCACACTCATGGAACAGTGATTAAGATTAAGATTAGCTTTATTTGCCACATGTACATCGAAATACCGAAACCTGCAGTTTAGTGTGTCATTTTGCGTCAATGTCTAACACAGCCTGAGGACTGGGCTGCGGGCAAGTGTCGCTACACTTCTGGCAAAACAGAGCATGTCCACAACTCACCAACCCCACCCCTAACCATACACCTTTGGAAAGTGAGAGGAAACCCACACAGTCACAGGGAGAACATGCGTACCTCTTACAAGAATTGAACCTAAATCGGTGATCGTGGTACGATAAAACATTACGCTACCATTCCATTCCCCGGCCTGGATTAGACAGTTACCAAAACCATTATAAAAACATTTTGTGATTACATCAATTTATCGTGCTTCAATTAACACAGCTCAACATGCCACTACGTATCTTAAACCGGGGCAATCTGAGACATGCCTCCTTCTCATTATTACCATCAGGTACAGTAGGAGGTACAGGAACATAAAGAGGCACATTCAACACAGCTTCTTCCCTTCCACCATCAGATTTCCTATCAGTCCATGAACCTGTGAACGCTGCCTTACGATTTCTCTTTTGCAATATGCTTTAATTTTGTATTCATTGCAACTTCAGGTAATTTGTATGTCTTGCACTGTACTGCTGCCACAAAACAACAGGTTTCACAACATACGTCAGTGATTCTGAAAAAAGGTAAAAAAATCACAGTTCTAAACTCTGTGCAATCTTTCAAAAACTCCACAGATGTAATTAATATAGATAAGGAAGAACCAACACATCTAGTCTTCGATAGGCTCTCACATAAAAGATTAGTGCACAAGATTGAAGTGCATGGTAATGTTTTAGCGTGGACTGAGAATTGCTCGGCAGATGGGAAACAGAGAGCAGGAATAGCAGTATCTTTTTCTTTGCCATAGTGATTGACTAGTGGGGTACCACAGAGATCAGTGCCTGATCACAAGATTAATGATTTGAAAGAAAGAACCAAATGTAACATGTCTTGAGTTCACAGATGACGCAGAGTTGGCGGAAGGGAGGTTGGGGATGGGAAAAGTGAGCGGTTCAGAAATACAAAGCTGTTCCAATGTGTCAGGCATAAGTTTGGTGATTGAGCAAACGCTTGAATAATTGTGACGTTAGCCAATTTTGTTCTAA
Source organism: Mobula birostris (assembly GCF_030028105.1). Taxonomy (NCBI): domain Eukaryota; kingdom Metazoa; phylum Chordata; class Chondrichthyes; order Myliobatiformes; family Myliobatidae; genus Mobula; species Mobula birostris. Next base: position 14,535,776 of record NC_092387.1, on the reverse strand, counting down.
AACAAAAAAAATGCAATATTATCAGAATATAGATCGAAAGATGGAGGACTATGTAGGAGGGAAGGGTTAGATCCATTTTAGAAGACTACAGCTCAGAAGCAGGCCCTTTGATTCATCTAGTCCATGCTGAGCGATTATTCTGTCTAGTACCATCGACCTACACCCAGACAATGGCCCTTCATACCCCAGTCATGTTTCAACCAAATTTCCCTTAAGTGCTGAAATCAAACCCGCATCCATCACTTCTCCTGGAGGTTGATTCCACACCCTCAGAACACTCTGAGTGAAGAGGTTCCTCCTCATGTTTCTCTTAAACATTTAACCTTTCAACCTATGACCTTTCGTTCTTGTCTCATCCAAACCCTCAGAGGAAAAAGCCATCTTGCATTTACACTACTTCTACCCCCCCCCCCACCATTTTGTTTTCTGTAATCAAATCTCCTCTCATTCTCCTACACTCCAGGGAATGAAGTCCTCATCTATTGAACCTTTCCCGAAAACTCGGGTCCCTAAGTCCCAGCTACATCTTGGTAAATATTTTTTGCACCCTTTCAGACGGAGTTTTTGATTAGATCTAAAAGGTTGGTGCGACATTGTGCGAAGGAGTGAACTCTGCTATCATCTTCTATGTTCTATGGCAGACTGGGGAATGGGTGTCAGGCCTCCACATGTAGGCTCCTTCCAGTCTCTCTATTCCCTGACGGGACGGTGAGCAATGTCTGACCCAGCAGTGTGTGCTTGGCTAAAGGAAGTTGTCCATCAACATGAGTACACGATCCCGAAGCAGCAGGGAACCAGTGACTATCTGCCCTCCACTCGCAACTAACTCTCCATCTAGACGCAGCACCCCTTGCCAGTCAGCCTCCTCCCTTCAACCCCGGCCCCCAAGAGCACGAGTGTTGATGGAGAAACAACCTGTTTGCCTACTGCTGAGCCGCTGATCACCCATGCATCAAATGCCCACTGTGTCTGGCAAAACCGCACCTCCTGACAGAGACGAGATGCCTTCTGTCTGGTGAGCAGCTCCTGGCCTCTCGTTCGAACACCATCGACCTGCTCACTCTCTCTGCCCTCCTCCACACCCCAAGTGCTGCTTGCACACAGGAAGCTCTGGTGGATTCCGGCACAGCGGGCAACTTTCTAGACCGGACTCTGTGTGTGCAGCTTGTACTCCCCACTCACGATGGATCCCCAACCTAATGCCACAACTTCCTGTCCCAGTGCGTCCTACACTTCAAGCTCCAGCTATCTCCATGAGACCAGAAGACATAGGAGCAGAATTAGGCCATTTGGCCCATCGAGTCTGCTCTGCTATTCAGTCATGGCTGATTCTTCCCCCCCCCCCTCAGCCCCACTCCCCGGCCTTCTCCCCACAACCTTTGATGCTGTGTCCAATCGAGAACCTATCAAGTTCTTCCTTAAATACTCCCAATGACCTGGCCTCTACAGCTGCATGTGGTAACAAATTCCACAAATTCACTACACTCTGGCTAAAGAAAATTCTGCGCATCTCTGTTTTAAATGGACACCCCACTATCCTGAGGCGGTGCCCTTTTGTCCTAGACTCCCCCACCATGGGAAACATCCTTTCTACATCAACTCTGTATAGGCCTTTCAACATTTGAAAGGTTTCAATGAGATCCCCCCTCATCCTTCGAAATTCCAGCAAGTACAGACCCAGAGCCATCAAATGTTCCTTGTGTGATAACCCTTTTGTTCCTGGAATCATCCTTGTGAACCTCCTCTGGACCCTCTCCAATGTCAGCACATCTTTTCTAAGATGAGGGGCCCAAAACTGTTCACAATACTCAAGGTGAGGCCTCACTTCTCTGCTCTTGTATTGTAGACCTCTTGAAATGAATGCTAACATTGCATTTACCTTTCTCACCACCAACTCAACCTGCAAGTTAACCTTTAGGATGTTCTGCTCAAGGACTCCCAAATCCCTTTGCATCTTAGATTTTTGGATTTTCTCCCCATTTAGAAATTAGTCTGCACATTTATTTCTACTACCAAGGTGCATGACTATGCATTTTCCAGCATTGTTTTTCATTTGCCATTCTCTTGTTCATTCTCCTAATCCGTCTATGTCCTTCTGCAGCCTAGCTGTTTCTTCAACACTACCTACCCCTCCACCATCTATTCCATCATCTAAATCATTGATATACAATACAGCATAAGAAGAAGCGGTCCCAACACTGACCCCTGTGGAACACCAGTAGTCACTGGCAGCCAACCAGTAAAAGATCCTTTTATTCCCACTCGCTGCCTCCTACCAATCAGCCAATGCTCTAACCATGCCAGTAACTTTCCTGTAATACTGTTGGCTCTTAACTTCATAAACAGCCTTGTGTGGCACCTTGTCAAAGGCCTTCTGTAAGTCCATATACACAACATCCACTTTATCTATCCTACGTGTAATCTCCTCAAAAAATACCAACTGCTTCATCAGGGAAGATTTTCCCTTAAGGAAACCATGCTGACTTTGCACCATCTTATCCTGTATCACCACGTACTCCATCACCTCATCCTTAACAATTGACTCCAACATCTTCCCAACCACTGAGGTCAAGTTAACTGGTCTATAGTTTCCTTTATGTTGCCCTCCTCCTTTCTTAAAGAGTGGGGTGACATTTGCAATTTTCCAGTCCTCTGGCACCATGCCAGAGTCCAATGATTTTTGAAAGATCATTGCCAATGCCTTCACAATCTCTACCACTACGTCTTTCAGAACCGTGGGGTGCAGTTCATCTGGTCCAGGTGTCTTATGTACCCTTAGGTCTTTCAGCTTTTTGAGCACCTTCTCCCTCGTAATAGTAACTGCACTCACTTCTCTTCCCTCATACTCTTCAACATCTGGCACTCTGCTAGTGTCTTCCACAGTGAAGACAGATGCAAAATACTCATTTAGTTTATCAGCCATCTCCTCGTCCCCTGTGACTATTTCTCTGGCTTCATTTTCTAGTGATCCTATATCCACTCTCATCTCTCTTTTATTTTTTACATACGTGAAAAAACTTTTACTATCCATTTTGATATTGCTTGCTAGCTTGCTTTCATATTTCATCTTTTCCCTCCTAATGATTCCTTTAGTTGCCCTCTGTAGGGTTTTAAAAGCTTCCCAATCCTCTGTCTTACCACTGATTTTTGATTTGTGTTGTGCCCTCTCTTTTGCTTTTACATTAGCTTTGACTTCCCTTATCAGCCACGGTTGTGCTATTTTGTGATTTGTGTATTTCTTTGTTTTTGGCATAGATCTATCCTGCACCTTCCTCATTTTTCCCAGAAACTCAAGCCATTGCTTCTCTGCTGTCATCCCTGCCAGCATTTCCCACCAATTTACTTTGGCCAACTCCTCTCTCATACCACTGTAATTTCCTTTACTCCTTTACTCTTTGTATGTTACAGAGTGAGCCAAGATTGCCTTCGTCATTTCTCTTTTGACAGGGCAAGCTCTGACCTAGGCTGCTGCTAACTGGGATAATAAAACCTCTATTTGCAACCAGTATGAAGATTTTACTGCTGAAGTGCCCCAGGTTTTCAACCATTCAGGAAGTGAAAGGGAGACAGTGGATCGAATACTTTGCCTGTGCCAAGGCTCACACTCGGTGCTGGATTACACCATGGAATTCAGGACCCTTGTGGCAGTGAGTGGTTGGAGAGGCTGACCTATTACCATCACAGCCTCTCAGAGTCCTTGAAAGATGAGCTGTCTACCTGGGAGATGCCTGCCGACCTGAGAGCCCTCATTACTCCGGCCCTCCAAATTATGGAACGACCTTCCAGGTCACCAACCAAAACCCCAGTCCCAATGCCGAACCATTTCAGGTTGCAGGACCCTGATCAGCAATGCCCCCGGTAGGGAGAGCTCCCTTAACGCCCCCCACCCACAAGAGCATGAGTGTCAGAGGAGAAACAACCTGTGTGTCTACTGCGTAGCCGCCAATCACCCGTGCCCACTGTGTGCGGGAAATGGCACCACCAGGTGGAGCTGAGGGGCCTTCTATCTGGTAAGCTCCTCCTGGCCCCTTGTTCCACCACCATAGACTGAATCTCCCTCTCCGTCCTCCTCCTCACCCTGACAGCTCCTCGCACGCAGGGGGCTCTGGTGGGTTCCGGCACAGCGGGCAGCTTTCTGGACCGGACTCTGCGTGTGTAGCTTGGATTCCCTACCAAGCCTATCTCTCACCCCTTCTGCATCACTGCCATTAACAGATGTCCCTCGGCGTCTGGGGTGGTGAGAGCACACACATAGCCTGTGCACATGAGCATTGGAGAGCACCATGAGTCCATCCAATTCCTCCTGATCAACTCACCCAACACTCTTCTCATCTTGGGTCACACCTGGATCTCCACTCACGACCCTCACTTCGCTGGGTCATCCAATTCAGTGCTGAGTTGGGGACTCACCTGCCTGCAACTTCAGTTGACTTCACCCCGTAAATCCACGGAGTCAGAGGAAACTCCCAACTTTATTAAATTCCCACAGGAATACCAAGATCTTGCCATCGCTTTTAGTAAAAGGGAAGCCATCTCCTTGCCAGCTCACAGACCTCATAACTGTGCGATCAACCTCCTCCTGGGCACCACCCCTCACTAAGGTCTAATGTTCTCCCTTTCCCATCCTGAGACCCAAAACATGGATGGCTACATTGCCAAAGTGCTACAGCATAACTTCGTTTGACCATCCCAGTCCCCAGCCGATGCAGGATTCTTATTTGTCCGAAAGAGAACCAGATCTACCCTGAGCTTGCTCAGACTGATACACCTAACGTGCCAGTGGCCGTGCGCTGTGACACAATCCAGTCGGGTCGCTCTTCACCCCTCTCCGGCCATCCAGGAGCACAACAGACTCTGAGTTCCTGCGGCCCCTACCGATCTCCTGACACCCATAGTCCCACACCACCATGGATTTCATCATGGGTTTGTCACCTTCATGTGAGGCCAGGGTGATCATGGACGCAGGGCGACTGTTTCTCCAAGGTTGCCATGTCATCACCCTCCCCAGACTTTCATTCAGCCACTGAGACAGCAGGCCTGGTTCTCCGACATGTAGTTCACCTCCACAGTTTCCATCAGGACATTGTGTCAGGCTGGGTCATCACCCACTTCTGCTGAGCCTTCTGTTCCCTCCTCCACACCTCAGTGAGCTTGTCCTCTCACCATCATCTGCGGACCAACAGTCACTCAGAAAGATCCAACCAACAAGTGGAGAAGTTTCTGTGATGTTTTGTTGCCTCTAACCCTTCCACGCGGAAGAAGTATTTGCTCAGAGCTGAGCTCTCCCACATTCTACACACCTCCTCGGCTACAGGTATGTCACCCTCTGAGGTGCTTCACGGCTACCAACCCTATTGTTCCCTAGGGAGGAGCCAATGGTGGAGGCTCCATCTGCCAAGGCTCTGGTTTGCCGATGCCAGAATGCTTGGAAGAGGGCACAGAGAGCCTTCCTAGCTGCCAACCATGCCTACTGCCTCCAGGTTGGCACCCAGACAGACTTCTTCAGCCTGGAAACCATGTCTGGCTGTCCACCTGAGATCTGCCCCTGCACACCAACTCCTGCAAGCTCTTGCCCCAGTGCCGCCATTCCCTCAGGGTCACATCTAACTTCCATGTGTCCTGCCTCAAGGCTGTTGTCCATGGACAGCTTAACCCACCTCAGCATGCACCTCGTGAAAATGTTCCAGTGTGCACAGTTTGCTGGTTAATGGACTCATGTCATAAGACCATAAGACAAAGGAGCAGAAGTAGGCCATTCGGCCTCGTGAACAGTATCTGCTTGACCTGGAAGGGTACAGCCTGGAGAGAGATCTTGGGTGCCATCCAGTTACATCTTGGGTCCATTGCTCATCGAGAGGTTTCATCAGGCCCAGCTGGATCATCCTGGGCCGTCGGGGACTGGCCGAAAGGGGTGGAGGGTGTGGGAGTGGTTGTTGGGGTACAGAAACTGTTAGGAAGGGAAATTAGCTTCTTGAGTTTTTTAATACATTACCTTCAGTCGGCATCTTCCAACTATCTTCAGTGTACATTTGGTCTACATCTAAGGCTCCTGAGTCATTGGCATTAACAAGACTGATGTCTTGCTTGAGAGGATATTACACATTGCTCCCAAGTCATGTTGAAATGTCACAGCTTGCTTTTGCACCTACGCTGTGGTACGCCAGCACTTTCCAGATGTTCCTTCAGCAGAATTGACCTCATTTAGCACCAGACCGCTCACAATCACTATTACATATGACGTCTATGCTACCACACACTTGCTGTGTACCTACACAACTGTCTTGTGTCACTGACAAATTTAGATATGTGACTTATGATCCTATTGTCTACATTGCTTCTCAATACAGTGAAAAATAACAAGGCAGGTTCTGGCAGGAGGCCCTGGCTCACCCTGCCATTTTGAGTAGTAGTCTGTCGGAAGAAAGCGAATGCAAAGTGGGCCCTCGAGAGAGGAATACAAGAACACGTCGTTCTTTCCTCAATTTATCACTCTTGAAGATTTCTTGTGCAGCCTGAGCTTTATTGAAATTTCCAGTAGACGTAGCAATAAGCCAACGCTGAGTAAAAATTGGATGGAGCAATAATAGCAGAAGCTGACAGCCTCTGGCCTGAGAGAAGGTTATTGCTGAGATGCTGGCTGGACAACTTCAATGGCTGTTGGCAGCAGATTCCTGTTTTGACTTTATCCTGACAGCATCAGTATCTCCGTGAGTGTTCCATGACTCTGTGCAGTCCTGCAGGTTTGGTGCAGATTAGGAAGGGACTCGTTCATCCCCTGCTCTCCTTATCCTGCCTCGTGCTTTCTTTCCTCCCCCACTCCCTGCCCTGCGATGGAAGTAGAGCCATAGAGAGACACAGCACAGAAACCAGGCTCTTGTGGCTCACCAAGTCTGCACCAAACACCAACCACCTATTGAGTAAAGATCCGAGACACCTGAAACCCCCAGGTTACATTACTGACGATGTGCCCCAGTGTACACCTGGTGGTGTCGGACTGGGTTAGTGAAAGGCTTAGGCCACATTAAATTGGCTCCACAACCCTATCCGCCACGGCCCCACAACCTGACGATACTGAACTCCACAACCCGGATACAATAGGGTATTTCAAGAGAACCTTAGATATGTGCATAGAGCTTGGAAAAATAGAGGGCCATGCGGTAGGATAATTCTAGGCAGCTTCTAGAGTAGGTTACATGGTTGTCACAACATGTAGGGCCTTTAATGTGCTGTAGATTTGTATGTTCTATGTTCTATCTCTCCCGGCTTCTCATATACATGCCCCAACCTTACCCTTAAGCTTAACCCTAACCAAAGGCCCACACACCTCAACTAACCCTAACCAAGGGCCCACACACCTCAACTAACCCTAACCAAGGGCCCACGCACATCAACTAACCCTAACCAAGGGCCCACACACCTCAACTAACCCTGGCCACATCCCCACAAACCAGATGACTTGTATGAGGGGGAGGAAGATCCAATAAAGGCAAGGGTTGGACCTGGTGAGTGAAAGTGTGGGCCAGATCGAAGTGGCGGGGTTGTGTGATGCTGAATCTCAAGTGACGAGATCAAGAAGCACGAGAGGGAGAATCTCCACTTACTTACGCTATATTAGTTCCATGTTATCCTCCCCACGTTCCTATCAACTCCCCCTAGAATCTACCACCCAGCTACATAATAGCAGCTGTTTGCTGCGGCAAATCGCCAACATCCCTGCGTGTCTTTGGGGTGTGGTAGGAAATTGGAGCCCCCAGACCAAACCCACGTGATCACAGGGAGAACGTGGCAACTCCCCACCGACAGCATCAGGACTGAATCGGGGTTTCCGATGCTGGGCGACCACAGCTAGCTGAGCCACCCAGTGCAGAGGTAGGGTTGGAAACAGGAATATTATAGTCATGAGCATGCACAAAAGATTCGAGAGAGGATAAAAACTCAATCTTACACATGAGTTATTTTTAAACATCTGCCCACAAAACCTCATGTGCCTTGTGATGTACTGACACACAACCCGATCAGGACGTGTGCCGTGTGACGTACTGACACAGAATCCGATCAGGACGTGCGCTGTGTGACGTACTGACACAGAATCCGATCAGGACGTGTGCCGTGTTGATGTACTGACACAGAATCCGATCAGGACGTGTGCTGTGTGACATACTGACACAGAATCCGATCAGGACGTGCGCTGTGTGACGTACTGACACAGAATCCGATCAGGACATGTGCCGTGTGACGTACTGACACAGAATCCGATCAGGACGTGTGCCGTGTTGATGTACTGACACAGAATCCGATCAGGACGCGTGCTGTGTGACGTACTGACACAGAATCCGATCAGGACGTGCGCTGTGTGACGTACTGACACAGAATCCGATCAGGACGTGCGCTGTGTGACGTACTGACACAGAATCCGATCAGGACGTGCGCTGTGTGACGTACTGACACAGAATCCGATCAGGACGTGCGCTGTGTGATGTACTGACACAGAATCCGATCAGGACGTGTGCCGTGTTGATGTACTGACACAGAATCCGATCAGGACGTGTGCCGTGTGGGGCACTGACACAGAATCCGATCAGGACGTGCGCTGTGTGATGTACTGACACAGAATCCGATCAGGACGTGGGCTGTGTGAGGCACTAAAGGCTGATTTATACTTCTGCGTCAAATCAATGCTGTAGGTATGGCGTAGCTGCGAACCCTACGCAGAGCCTATGCGGATCCCTACACTGTAGCCTGACGCACACCTCTCCCAAAATGTAACTACGCGTCACGGCAACACAGACCGCAACAACTGTGATTGGTCCACTTGGTAGCATCACATTTCCTCCTACGCTGCAATAGCTTCCCATTGGGCGACTGAAGGGCAGGGAAGGAACTCTGGCTGCAATGCTTTCCATAAAGCTTTACAGACCTCCAAAATTATGGAGGACACATTTCGCTTTTGCGAAAAAAGATGCCTGCTTTAAACTTGTTTACTCTGAGAAAGACTACCATGACCACGAAGCCTTGCACGGTCGAGTGTATGCGCATACGCGACGTGCCCGAATTGCAGAGCGATGCAGACACACCAACACACAAGTATAAATGCTCACAATGGCACAGGCCACCTGCGTAGGCTACGGTGCAAGCCTGACACACAAGTATAAATCAGCCTTAACTCAGAATCCGAACTGAGCGTGTGTCATGTGATGTACTAACACAGAATCTATCAGAACGTGTTCTGTGTGAGGCACTAACTCAGAATCTGATCTGCAGAAAAGTTCCTGAAATTGCTTAAAAGCCGGTTTCGGGCACTGGGTGAGTCAGGAATCACATTAGTTCTGTTGGAAAAATGAACGGGGAAAGAGTTAGTGCTTGGAGAACTCTCTCCACGGCAGCTGCAATATTGCAGCAGGAAAACCTGTCATCAAGGAGACGGAAATTGCGCTGGTGGGAGACTCAACATTCTTCAGGCCTGATCGATCTCTATGCCACAGTCGGCTGATGGGATCCTTAGAAACGTGAAAAGTAAGAGTGGTCTAAACCACTTCAAAACCAAAATGAAAATTATTACCGAAGTATAAGGTCACCACTGATATATCCATGCTTTTCCTAATGAGTTAATCCTGTTCCTAAGAATCTTCTCCAATAAGTCCCCTGTTCACTGATCTACGGCTTCCTGGTACAGTATGTTCCTGCTGTCCTTCTTAAGCAAAGGAACATTGCCTACTCTTCAATCTTCTGGCACCTTGCCTGTAGCTATGGTGGATACACAGATCTCTGGCAAGGTCCCAGCAATTTCTTTTCTTGCTTCCCTCAGTAGGCTGAGATGCATTCCATCAAGCCCTGAGGATTTACTACATTAATGATTTTCAAGACACACACCCAAAACTTTCTCTTCCTTGCAGAAGTCTAAGGAAATCCAATGACACTTACCACTTTTTTTTTAGAATGCACTGCAGATTGCATTCTATCAGGATGCATTGCAGCTTGGTGTGGCAACTGTTCTGCCTCAGACTGCCCATCATGTAAATTTCAATGTAATTATGTATGGCATGATTTTTAATTTATTAATTTATTGTGATAAAGTGCACAGTGTGCCCTTCCGGTGCTTCAAGCTGCACTGCCCAGCAAACCCCCCGACCTAGCCCTAACCAACTTACAATGACCAATTAATCTACCAGCTGGACTGTGGGAGGAAACCAGAGCACAGGGAGGAAATATACGTGGTCATGTGCAGAATGTACAAACTCCCAACAGGCAGTGATGGGAATTGAACCCGGGTCGCTGGTACTCTACAGCATTGTGATGACCACTACACTACCATACCATGATCTGTCTGGTTGGCACGCAATACCAAAGCTTTTCACTGTATCTCAGTATGTGTGATAATAATTAACCAACACACGCATATTCCTTCCCCATCTCACCATCATAAATGCCCTTATCCGTGGTGAATACTGATGTGAAGTACATTTAATAACCTCAGTCTCCATGAATAAATTCCCTCTTTTGTCCTTCAGTGGACTTCTATATTCCTAGCTACCTCCTTGTTCCTAATATATGTATAAAGTGCCTTGGGATTCTCTTTGATTCCACTCACTAATGATATTTATGGCCCTTTTTAGCCCTCGTAGGTCCTTGTTTAAGTTCTTTCCAGTTTCCTTCATATTCCTCTAGAGCCTTGACTGATTTCTGCTTCGTTTTACTTTACGACTAAATCTACAATATCTCTTGTCATCCAAAGTTCCTGAGTCTTGCCATCCTTATCTCTCAACATCACAGGAACATGCTGACTCTGAACTCTATCCAGCTGACTTTTAAAAGACTCCATACGTCAGCTGTGGTTTTACCTCCAAACAGCCCCTCCCATTTTTCTTTCCCCCATTCAAACTAATGCTGTTGTAACTAGCCTTCCCCCATTAGCACTTTCATCCAAGAACCAGTCTCATCTTTTCCACAACTATCCTAAAACTTTTGCAATTGTGATCTGCAATTTGGAGACAGGGATGAGATACAACTCTTACCAAATGAGGTGTCAGGTGCTCCTTTCCTCTACAGGTCACCCTTGGGCAAGGTGTAGCACCTCCTTAGCTCCCCCCTCCCCTTACTGCCAGTCAGGGTCACGTGAAGCCATGGGAGCAGGTGGTGGATGGTCGTATGAGCAGCTGGTGCATGTAGACATTCAGGCAGACATTCTCTGATTAGATTAAAGTCTGTCACGGGCCTTGTGGCCCATCAGGCCGGTGCTTATGCCGGTTTCTGTGATGTGCAGCGACTAAGAGTACGAGACTCCCCCCCCACCAGATAGGATGCCAGTCTATTGCGAGCTTAACCCCCAGCATTTTTGCCAGTACCCATTCTCAGCTGGGTAGACTGGAGCATTGTGTGGTTAAGTGCCTTGCTCAAGGACACACACATTGCCTCGGCCAAGGCTCGAACCCACAACCTTCAGATCGCTAGTCCAACGCCCTAACCGCTTGGCCATGCGCCACACACATTCTCTGATGAGTATTGATAATGGCTGGGGTCACCCATCTTGTAAAGACACTGCCAGGAAGAAGGCAATGGCAAACTACTTCTGTAGAAAAATTTGCCAAGAACAGTCACGGTCATGAGACCATGATCACCTACGTTTGCCATCACCAATGACAATGGACCATAGTTTGTTGCAGAACAGTTTATCATTCCTGTAAATGAACAGAAAAAGACATATTGCATCTGCACCATACCGTCCAGCTACAAATGGCTTGGCGGAAATGTTTGTCCAGGGCCTAAGGAATGCACTGTGAGCAATGTCAGCAGAACACACTACACCAACACTGAATCAGATGCTCGCTATCTTTCTTGCATATCTTAATGCAGCACACTCCACATGGCACATAATGATGAGGATGATAATGATGAATTATGATCACTGTTCCCAAGATGCTCCCACAATGAAATTTCAATCACCTGGCCAGTCCTATTTCCCAATACAAGACCTAGCATAATCCTTTGGCATCTGAAAGTCTGATAGTATAACCTTATCATTGTGATTGCATCTTTCTTAATCCTGAACTGTACCCATACAACCTCACTGGATGAGCCTTCCAAGACGTCCCCTCTAAATGCAGCTGTGATATTTTTCCAAATTAATAATGAAACTTTTCCATCTTTTTCAGTTTTACAATGTCATGGTCCAGTTTGTGAAATCCGGGTTCACAGTCTGGTACATCGATTCTTATTCCGGGTTTTCCTGTTTTCCCTTGTTCCATTGGGTGCCTTAATTGAGGCACCAGATTCTCATTTTGGGCTGGCACATAAATACCTCCACAAACCAAGGATTCCCTGCTGGACTGTTCCTTTCCCTTCCCCATCTGAATCCCTGACAGTTTCCTCGGAGGTCACCTCGGCAGTCATTCTGGCCCTGCATCCAAACAAGGGTCCTGGATCTACGTCCTAGGAGGGTCCCAGCTCTGCGTCCTAGAAGGAGTCCTGACTGTGTACCCAAGGTCCTAACCAAGCCGAGTCCAAGAACGGAGTCTGGCCTAGTCCAAGAGCCACGTCCCAGCCTGGAGTTCCACGTCCCACTCTGGAGTTCCTTGCCCAGCACAGGGGTACCTCTCCCAGCCCAGTGCTGGAGTTCCCTCGTCCAGTCCTGGAGTCTCTCGTCTAGTCCAAACCACATCCAAGAACCTCGTCTAGTCCAAGCCAGGTCCAAGAACCTTGTCCAGTCCAAGCCATGTCCAAATACCTTGTCTAGTCCAAGCCAAGTCCTAGAACCTCGTCTTGTCTAAGTATAGCCCAAGGACCACATCCTGTCCAAGTCAAGGCTTCGTGTTCTCATCCTATCCATGTGCCTCGTCCTGTGCAGGAGCTCTACGTCCAGTTCTGCAGCCACATCCAGTCCTGTAGCCTAGCCATGTCCAATCCTGTAGCCAAGTCTTGTCCTCACCTAGATCTGGGGTCTGAGCCTGAGTCAAGACTTAGGTTTCGGGTCCCTGTCCAGTCTCTGGCTCGGAGTCCTAGCCCAGGCTCCTAGTTCCAAGTTCTTTGTCTTGATCCCGCTTTCTTAGTCTTAGTCCTAGCCCATGCCCAGTGTCCTTGTCTCGTCCAGGGCGTGTGTCCATGTCCAGCGTCGTTTCTTCCTGACTCCCATTGCTTTCTAGATAAACCTTGTCCTGTTTCTAGTACTTCAGTGTCTGTGTCTTGAGTTTGGGTCCGCTCCCAAAGCCCCCTTATGACAGAACAGTCCAGCCATACATGGACCCAGCAACATAGACACTGTCGTTAACTCTCACCATCCTGGGTTCCCTCCTGTTGAATACCCCCCCCCCCCAACTGCCCGGGTCGTCCTTAGTCCTGGAGAGCCTGTTAGGTCACCAGGAGGCTCCCGTAGGTGGGGGGGGGGGGCAGTTACTGTCATGGTCTCGTCCGTGAAATCCGCAATCTGGTTCATTGATCCTTATTCCAAATTTTCCTGTTTTCCCTTGCTCCATTAGGTGCCTTAATTGAGGCACCAGATTCTCATTTTAGGCTGGCACCATAAATACACAGGAGTACATTCAGCCAGAGACTCATTCCACCGAGATGCAACACAGAGCATCATAGGAAGTCATTCTTGCCTGTGGCCATCAAACTTTACAACTCCTCCCTTGGAGGGTCAGACACCCTGAGCCAGTAGGCTGGTCCTGGACTTATTTCTTGGCATAATTTACATATTACTATTTAATTATTTATGGTTCTATTACTATTTAATTATTTATGGTGCAACTGTAACAAAAACCAATTTCCCTCGGGATCAATAAAGTACGACTATGACTATGACTATGTGGTGTGTTCTGTTGCCATTCACATTGTGTGCTTTAGGCCCTGGACAAACATTTCAAGCCAAGCCATTTGTAGCTGGGTGGTACGGTACAGATGAAATATATCTTATTCCATTCATTTACAGGAATAGAACATAGAACATAAAACATAGAACAGTACAGCACAGTACAGGCCCTTCGGCCCACAATGTTGTGCCGACCCTTAAACTCTACCTCCCATATACCCCCTGCCACCTTAAATTCCTCCATATACCTGTCTAGCAGTCTCTTAAATTTCACTGGTGTATCTGCCTCCACCACTGACTCAGGCAGTGCATTCCACGCACCAAGGGACTTATCCGTCCTAACGTATTTTAACAACTCCAATACCTCCCCTCCCTTAATATCAACATGCTCCAGAACATCAACCTCACTCATATTGTCCTCACCGTCATCAAGTTCCCTCTCATTGGTGAATACCGAAGAGAAGTATTCATTGAGGACCTCACTCACTTCCACAGCCTCCAGGCACGTCTTCCCACCTTTATCTCTAATTGGTCCTACCTTCACTTCTGTCATCATTTTGTTCTTCACATAATTGAAGAATGCCTTGGGGTTTTCCTTTACCCTACTCACCAAGGTCTTCTCATGACCCCTTCTTGCTCTCCTCAGCCCCGTCTTAAGCTCCTTTCTTGCTACCCTATTTTCCTCAATAGACCCCTCTGATCCTTGTTTCCTGAATCTCATGTATGCTGTCTTCTTCCACCTGACTAGATTTTCCACCTCACTAGTCACCCATGGTTCCTCCCATCTTCTCTTTTAATTAGTTGTTATGTTTTGGAGTTACAAAACATAACAGTGGCAATGAGTAGATTTTAAAACTAACCTAACTTGACTACCTACCTGTTGAAGGGCAGCGAGCCGTTCAAGTTAAAAAAAAGTGCTGCAAATGCTTAAGTTCAAAAAAAGGCAGAAAATGGAAAAATTCATGGGTTCATAAACAGTGAGTACCAAGTGATAATTATCATAATTTTTTTAAAAAAGTAGAAAAGCATCGGAAAGATAAATGTGTTTGATTGCAGAAGAGATAACTGAGATGGTACACTGAATAAATAGAGCAGTATTTTAAAGCAAATGAAATAACCAATGAAAAGTGAGCATCAATTTTGCTGAGTGAATTGGGTTTAAAGACATACAATTTGCTTTAGGGTTTAAAGATATACAACTTGCTTCAAAGTTTAACTGCTCCAACCAAATGAACTGAAATGAACTTTGATAATTTGTAAAAGATAACTCCTGTGAGAATGACAGGAACATTTTGAATCAAAACCATTGCTGATTTCAGGAAGCTTTAGATTTCATAAGCAGAATCAAAAGGAAGGGGAGTGCATTTCAGCATTTGTGGCTGAATTGAAGAGATCATCCGAGCATTGTCAATTTGGTAATTGCCTTAATGATGCATTGAAAGATAGTTTAGTTTGTGGAATCTTACAGGAAAGCATTCAAAAACAACTCCCAACTGAAGTGTAGCTTTCATTTAAAAGAGCAGTTGAAAGCTTTGTATCAATAGAAACAGCAGACAGAAATGCAATTGAGTGAAAGTGAGCATGAACAAAATTGCAACGTTCAGACAGAAACCAGCCTGGCCAAACAAACTGTGTTACTGCTGTGGCAGGGGCTCACATGAAGCAGACCAGTGCAGGTGTAAAGGTGAAACTTTCAGAAAATGCAACTAAGTAGGACTCATGCAAAGAGCATGTCGAGCAGACAAAAATGAATGGACTGCACAGGGAAGGTAAAAAGATAAAAAATCAAGATGCAGTTTTAAGAAGAGCACTAAACTGCATGCTGTTGATGAAAATTCAGCTAATGTTGAGAGTGACACAGGACTGTGTAGCCTTGAGATTTACATTATGAAAACTAACAATAGACAAGCATTAACAACAGGAATTCTGCAGGTGCTGGAAATTCAAGCAACACACATCAAAGTAGCTGGTGAACGCAGCAGGCCAGGCAACATCTCTAGGAAGAGGTGCAGTCGACGTTTCAGGCCGAGACCCTTCGTCAGGACTAACTGAAGGAAGAGTGAGTAAGGGATTTGAAAGTTGTTGGGGGAGGGGGAGATCCAAAATGATAGGAGAAGACAGGAGGGGGAGGGATGGAGCCAAGAGCTGGACAGGTGATAGGCAAAAGGGGATACGAGAGGATCATGGGACAGGAGGTCCAGGAAGAAAGACAAGGGGGGGGGGGAACCCAGAGGATGGGCAAGAGGTATATTCAGAGAGACAGAGGGAGAAAAAGGAGAGTGAGAGAAAGAATGTGTGCATAAAAATAAGTAACAGATGGGGTACGAGGGGGAGGTGGGGCCTTAGCGGAAGTTAGAGAAGTCGATGTTCATACCATCAGGTTGGAGGCTACCCAGATGGAATATAAGGTGTTGTTCCTCCAACCTGAGTGTGGCTTCATCTTTACAGTAGAGGAGGCCGTGGATAGACATGTCAGAATGGGAATGGGATGTGGAATTAAAATGTGTGACCACTGGGAGATCCTGCTTTCTCTGGCGGACAGAGCGTAGATGATCAGCAAAGCGGTCTCCCAGTCTGCGTCGGGTCTCGCCAATATATAAAAGGCCACATCGGGAGCACCGGACGCAGTATATCACCCCAGTCGACTCACAGGTGAAGTGTTGCCTCACCTGGAAGGACTGTTTGGGGCCCTGAATGGTGGTAAGGGAGGAAGTGTAAGGGCATGTGTAGCACTTGTTCTGCTTACATGGATAAGTGCCAGGAGGGAGATCAGTGAGGAGGGATGGGGGGGACGAATGGACAAGGGAGTTGTGTAGGGAGCGATCCCTGCGGAATGCAGAGAGAGGGGGGGAGGGAAAGATGTGCTTAGTGGTGGGATCCCGTTGGAGGTGGTGGAAGTTACGAAGTTTCGCACCTTGTCCGCATTCCAACCTCACTCCTTCCGAACGCTCTGCTCTCCACTCCCTCCGCACTAATCCTAACCTTATTATTAAACCTGCCGATAAGGGGGGTGCTGTTGTAGTCTGGCGTACTGACCTCTACCTTGCCGAGGCACAGTGACAACTCACGGATACCTCCTCTTATTTACCCCTCGATCATGACCCCACTAAGGAGCACCAGGCCATTGTCTCCCACACCATCACCAACTTTATCCGCTCAGGGGATCTCCCATCCACTGCTACCAACCTTATAGTTCCCACACCCCGCACTTCCCGTTTCTACCTCCTACCCAAGATCCACAAACCTGCCTGTCCTGGCCGACCTATTGTCTCAGCTTGCTCCTGCCCCACTGAACTCATTTCTGCATACCTCGACACTGTTTTATCACCCCTTGTTCAATCCCTTCCGACCTATGTTCGTGATACTTCTCACGCTCTTAAACTTTTTGATGATTTTAAGTTCCCTGGCCCTCACCGCTTTATTTTCACCATGGATGTCCAGTCCTTATATACTTCCATCCCCCATCAGGAAGGTCTCAAAGCTCTACGCTTCTTTTTGGATTCCAGACCTAATCAGTTCCCCTCTACCACCACTCTGCTCCGTCTAGCGGAATTAGTCCTTACTCTTAATAATTTCTCCTTTGGCTCCTCCCACTTCCTCCAAACTAAAGGTGTAGCTATGGGCACCCGTATGGGTCCTAGCTATGCCTGCCTTTTTGTTGGCTTTGTGGAACAATCTATGTTCCGTGCCTATTCTGGTATCTGTCCCCCACTTTTCCTTTGCTACATCGATGACTGCATTGGCGCTGCTTCCTGCACGCATGCAGAATTCGTTGACTTTATTAACTTTGCCTCCAACTTTCACCCTGCCCTCAAGTTTACCTGGTCCATTTCCGACACCTCCCTCCCCTTTCTAGATCTTTCTGTCTCTGTCTCTGGAGACAGCTTATCCACTGATGTCTACTATAAGCCTACTGACTCTCACAGCTATCTGGACTATTCCTCTTCTCACCCTGTCTCTTGCAAAAACGCCATCCCCTTCTCTCAATTCCTCCGTCTCCACCGCATCTGCTCTCAGGATGAGGCTTTTCATCCCAGGACGAGGGAGATGTCCTCCTTTTTTTAAAGAAAGGGGCTTCCCTTCCTCCACTATCAACTCTGCTCTTAAACGCATCTCCCCCATTTCACGTACATCTGCTCTCACTCCATCCTCCCGCCACCCCACTAGGAATAGGGTTCCCCTGGTCCTCACCTACCACCCCACCAGCCTCCGGGTCGAACATATTATTCTCCGTAACTTCCGCCACCTCCAACGGGATCCCACCACTAAGCACATCTTTCTCTCCCCCCCTCTCTCTGCATTCCGCAGGGATCGCTCCCTACACAACTCCCTTGTCCATTCGTCCCCCCCATCCCTCCCCACTGATCTCCCTCCTGGCACTTATCCGTGTAAGCAGAACAAGTGCTACACATGCCCTTACACTTCCTCCCTTATCACCATTCAGGGCCTCAAACAGTCCTTCCAGGTGAGGCAACACTTCACCTGTGAGTCGACTGGGGTGATATACTGCGTCCGGTGCTTCCGATGTGGCCTTTTATATATTGGCGAGACCCGACGCAGGCTGGGAGACCGCTTTGCTGAACATCTACGCTCTGTCCGCCAGAGAAAGCAGGATCTCCCAGTGGCCACACATTTTAATTCCACATCCCATTCCCATTCTGACATGTCTATCCACGGCCTCCTCTACTGTAAAGATGAAGCCACACTCAGGTTGGAGGAACAACACCTTATATTCCATCTGGGTAGCCTCCAACCTGATGGCATGAACATCGACTTCTCTAACTTCCACTAGGCCCCACCTCCCCCTCGTACCCCATCTGTTACTTATTTTTATGCACACATTCTTTCTCTCACTCTCCTTTTTCTCCCTCTGTCTCTCTGAATATACCTCTTGCCCATCCTCTGGGTCCCCCCCCCCCCCACCTTGTCTTTCTTCCCGGACCTCCTGTCCCATGATCCTCTCATATCCCCTTTTGCCTATCACCTGTCCAGCTCTTGGCTCCATCCCTCCCCGTCCTGTCTTCTCCTATCATTTTGGATCTCCCCCTCCCCCTCCAACTTTCAAATCCCTTACTCACTCTTCCTTCAGTTAGTCCTGACGAAGGGTCTCGGCCTGAAACGTCGACTGCACCTCTTCCTAAAGATGCTGCCTGGCCTGCTGCGTTCACCAGCAACTTTGATGTGTGTTAATAGACAAGCATTATAGCTTACACTAGAAGTAAACAGCAAATTAATTAAAATGGAATTGGACACTGGCTCCGCTATTTCAGTCATTCCACAAAATGAGTTTGAGTGGCATTTCGAAGATACTGAAATGAAGCCTGCAGATATCCAACTGAGAGCTTATACAGGAGAAAAGATAACTCCTGTGAGAACGACATTTATAAGAGTGAAATACAACAACTAACAAGCCACATTGGGCTTGGTTATGGTAAAAATAGGAGGGCCAGTATTCTGGGGTCATGAGTGGCTGAGACAACTACAACTTGATTGGAGATCCATCCACCATTTCCATGCCCCATCCCTTGCAATAGAGTCAACTGAAAATGAATTAACAAAGATACTAGATGATGCCACGGGGATTGCATTGGGGAAACTCAAGCATATCAAGGGTAAAATACTGTTAAATGAAAATATCACACCTCTTACAAAGCCCGTTCAGATCCTTATAGCATTCTTTTCAACACCAATGGTCCCAGTAGCCAAGAAAAATGGGTCTCTCAGAATATGTGGTGATCTTAAGGTTACCATCAACCCAATACTGAAAGTAATCAATACCTCCTGTCCAGGATACAGGATATTTTTGAAGCCTTTCTGGAGGTGAAGTTGATTTAAGGAGTCCTGAGGTCTAGGAAACTCAGAAATGATATTACCAGGTACATGAATAGTTATTTCTCCTTAGCCATCAGGCTCTTGAACCAGAGGGACAACTTCACATGCCCCATCACTGAACTGTTCCTACAACCTATGAACTCACTTTCAAGGACTCTTCATCTCATGTTCTTGATATTTTTTGTTTATTTGTTTATTAATATTATTTTTATTTATTAATATTTCTTTTTTTCTTTTTTATTTGTACAGTATTCCATTGTTTGTACTTTGTTCACTTGCCTGTCCTGTTGGGTGATTCTATTATGGTTCTTTGATTTACTGAGTATGCCCATAAGACAACAAACCTCAGGGTTGTATATGGTGACATATATGTACTTTGCTAATATATTTACTCTGAACTTTGAACTTCCTATCAAGTTTGAGATATCTAAACCTTATTATACTGAGCTGCCAGCCCTGGACTTCTTTCAATCAAGTTTCTGTATTTGACTAAAACATCATAGTTCCATATACTAATCCAACCTCTAAACTCATCTGCCTTTCCAATTATGTCTTGTATTAAATAAATACAATTCAGATCATCAGTCCCACTATGTTCATTAACCTAGTTCTTTCTATTAGTTAACTTCTACCTTCTCCAGACCTACAGATCTTGTTCCCATCCCCTCTGCCACAACCCTGTACAATCATGAGTGAACATGCTCAGCTCTGATCTGTGATTGTCATTGAAGAAATAACTATAAATGGGTCAACAGCACTATCTTGATGAGTTCCCGCAGTGACATCCTGGTGATAGCTCTTGGCCTGAAACGTTGGCTGTTTTACTCTTTTCCATAGAAGCTGCCCGACCTGCTGAGTTCCTCCAGCATTTTGTGTGTGTTGCTTGAATTTCCACCATCTGGTTTTCTCTTGTTTGTGACATCCTGGAGCAGGGATGATTGATCTCCAGCTACCACAACCATCACCCCTTGATAGGAAATGGTTCCATCTAATTTCCCCGCGATACTGATTGACTTTAGTTCATCAGTGTGTCTTGATGCCACACTTAATCAAACTCTGCCTTGATGTCAAGGGCAGTGACCCTCACTTCACCTCACTTCCAGAATTCGTGCCTTTGGTCCCTGTTTGAATTAAAGTTGCGATGAGGGTCATGGCAAAACTCAAACTAGGCATCAGAGGGTTAATTATTGGTGAGCAAATACTGCTTGATAGGACTGTGAACAACACATTCCAGCCCTTTACTGTTGATTGGTACCAAATGGACGAGAATTAGCCAGATTGGATTTGTCCTTCTTTTTATGAAACTTATCACTTAGGACAAGAGGGGCTGGTGTTTCATCTTCCAAAAGATTCACAGAAGGAGCCTGGCAATTTCAGAGAATATGAAGACAGTAATATCCTCATAGCAGGACACATGAAAAATTTTGAATTCCTACGCTGGGCCTATTTTGAAGCCCCAGAGAATTTTCCAGCATCTCCTGTCATCTGTCCCTGGGGTTTTAAATGACACAATTGGGAGTGTCTAAAGTACCCATTGTCTCTGGCTAATGGATCTGATTCAGTTGGCCATGATACCTTTCCATCTGGGTAGATCCTGACTGTGTAACAGGGGATTGGCTCAAACCTACTGGAAGTGTAAAATAAAATGAGAAAATGATGAAAATACTCAGTAGGTCAGGCAGGATCTGTGGAGAGAGCAAAAGAGTTAAAATTTTGTGTTCATGGCTCTTCACCAGACTGGGAAGATGAAAAAAATTGTCTTAAGTTGCAACGGGGTAGAGGTGGAGACCAGGATGCGCAGATGACAGAAATGCTATTGATGCCACCTAAAGGAGAGTGATGAATACTTGTTAATTACAGCTGATCTATTTGAAGGAGTGCAGATAGAGGGGACAGAAAGGGGTGAGCCAGAGGAAAAGAAGCCATGATAGAGATCTAGAAGATTATCAAACCAACAAGAAGGAGCTTAAGAAAGACATTAGGAGAGCCAGAAGGGGCCATGAGAAGGCCTTGGCAGACAGGATTAAGGAAAACCCCAAGGCATTCTACAAGTATGTGAAAAGCAAGAGGATAAGACGTGAGAGGATAGGACCAATCAAGTGTGACAGTAGAAAAGTGTGTATGGAACTGGAGGAGATAGCAGAGGTACTTAATGTGTACTTTGCTTCAGTATTCACTATGGAAAAGGATCTTCACGATTGTAGGGATGACTTACGGCAGACTGAAAAGCTTGTGCATGTAGATATTAAGAAAGAGAATCTGCTGGAGCTTTTGGAAAGCATCAAGTTCGATAAGTCACCAGGACCGCACGAGATGAACTCCAGGCCACTGTGGGATGCGAGGGAGGAGATTGCTGAGCCTCTGGCGATGATCTTTGCATCATCAATGGGAACAGGAGAGGTTCCGGAGGATTGGAGGGTTGCGGATGTTGTTCCATTATTCAAGAAAGGGAGTAGAGATAGCCCAGGGAATTATAGAGCAGTGAGTCTTACTTCAGTAGTTGGTAAGTTGATGGAGAAGATCTTGAGAGGCAGGATTTATGAACGTTTGGAGAGGCATAATATGATTAGGAATAGTCAGCATGGCTTTGTTAAAGGCAGGTCATGCCTTACGAGCCTGATTGAATTTTCTGAGGATGGGACTAAACACATTGATGATAGTAGAGCAGTAGATGTAGTGTATACTAGACAACGGGGTGACCCGTTGGGGCACCCCTTGAAAGAAGGGTAGTGCAGTCTGATGTGACCAGAATGAACATTAAATTTTAAATTTTCCTGAATGCTATTGCTATCTCTTTGATTTGGAAATTAAAGAAGGAAAACTCAGCTTATTAAAGGAGAAAGATGCAAAGCAAGACAAATATGTGACCAGGATGAACATTAAATATCCAGGAAGTAAGTTTGAAGGAATTAGGCTTACTGGGTCGGGTCTGAAATTAAATGACCAATGTAACGATGGATTTGACCTGGAATAATCAGTGAAGGATTCCATCGATTCCTAGTTGGAATGACTTCTTTGGCACCAAAGGATGTCATTTGGAAGAGGCAATTGTATTGTCTGATGTTCTTCCTGAACTCGTTTGCAATAGGTTCATCGTTGCTGTACAAATTGAGGAGTTCATTAGGTAGAGGCTGCAAATTGCCTATCCTGACCTTTCCCTTCATACAGCAGAAATGTGCGGTTTCTCCAGTGAATAGGAAGGCACGACAGTGAGGGCATACTCTGGTCATCGAACCAACATCAGCAGAAATGTGATGGCATGCGAGTCGTGCATTTTGCCTTGCTCTTTCTGTCGAGGTATTGTCATTGAAAGCGGCCATTGTCATCTTCAGCAACTCTCACAATAATTACTCTGTGCCGCATATTCTCAAGTTGATCTTTCCTTTTCTCCTCTGTCTCTTCCTCTCTCCTCCTTCTCTGCTTGTTTTTATCATTATGGAGACATGCAGCCCTTTCATCCTTCGTCTCTGCATCTCTTCTACTATTTGTTCTTTCTCTCCGATCCTGGACTTGTTCAGCCCTGGCCTCATCTGATTCTTGTTCTTTCCTCCGTCTGTGCCTATTGTTGTCATTTTGGAGACGTGCATGCCTATCCTCCTCTGTCTCGTCTTCTCTCATCTTTTTTGTCCTGACTCTCTGATCCTGGAGTCGTGCGGCCCTGGCCTCATCCGATTGTTGTTCTCTCCCTCTCCTTGCCGGTTCCCGACTACGTTTGGTGTCATCTCTTGACCATAATGTCCCCCTTCTCTTTCCACGTGGCATAATTAGGCTATCCATATTTTTTGACCCTAATGCTTGATAGAAGATAGGAATCAGTAACACCAAAGCCTCCAAGCTGCTGAGGCTGGCCGTGCGCATGCGTCGGGCTGTGGAGTCGCGGTCTCCATGGAAGGTGGAAGCGGCTCTGTGGGCATCGTGAGGTGCTGCTGAGGCTGGCCATGCGTGTGCATCGGGCTGTGGCGTCCCAATTTCCATGATGGACAATCGGGTCTCGGGTGAAAGGCAACCTGTTGATTTTTGGCGAATAAGCAGTTTTATACGAATATATAACCCTGAACTTTGCCTGCATTCTGTAAGTTAGCGCATTTTAATTCAATTTAGCCAAAAAAAGTGCTGCTGTAATGCACCGTTTGCACTAGTTGGAGGTCACAAACAGACAAACAGACAGACAGGGCATGAGAGTTTTAGTAGTATATAGATGGATTTCAGCAAAGCATTTGACAAAGTACCCCATGCAAGGCTTATTGAGAACGTAAGGAGGCATGGGATCCAAGGGGAAATTGCTTTGTGGATCCAGAACTTGCTTGCCCACAGAGGCAAAGAGTGATTGTCATATTCTGCATGGAGGTCGGTGACCAGTGGTGTGCCTCAGGGATCTGTTCTGGAATCCCTAGTCTTCGTGATTTTTATGAATGACCTGGATGAGGAAGTGGAGGGATGGGTTAGTAAGTTTGCTGATGACACAAAGGTTGGGGGTGTTGTGGATAGTGTGGAGGGCTGTCAGAGGGCTGCGATGTGCCTCGGCAGGTGCTGTTCCTCGAGCTCACGTTAGAACAGTGAAGAAGGCAAAATCGAGGAGGCAGAGTTAAAGTGACAGCAACTGGAAGCTCACGGTCACCATTATGGAATGAATGAAAGTCATCGATGTACATTAGTTTCCCTCGTCTAGAGGAGACCATCCCTTGTGTGCCTAATTCGGTAATTAAATTACAAGTAAATTCCTGCTTCACGTGGAAGATTCTTGGATGTTGGGTGAGGAAGTGATAAAAGGGCAGGTGTTGCACCTCATATGAATGCAGAGGAAAGTGCTGTGAGAAGCAGAGAGGGTGGTAGCAATGGTGATTCCTGGGGCCACAGAAAGGATCATCCCTTTGGAATGCTGAAAGGGGAGGTGAATATGTGTCAGGTGGTGTAAACTTATCGAAGGTTGTATAAATGTGGAGTTTGGTGGTGTGGATTTTGTGGAAAAGTGAAATCCTGTTGTTACCCTGGCTCGGAGGAGAGGGGGCTGGAGCAGAAGTGCAGGAAATAACGGAAACTTGGTAGGGAAACTTCAACTCTGATGGAGGGGAGGTGTGGTTAAGAAGGAAAAAGGACATCCAAGAGGCAAGTCTTGTCAGATACAGAAGAGAGAGAGAACTGGGAAAATGGAATGTGCAGAAGGAGTAGGTGCAGTCAATTACCAAGATGCGGGCTACAAATTACAATGAGATATAGAAAAGGCAATATACAAAGGACAATATTACGATAGTTATAGGGGATTTCACTATGTGGGCAGGTTGGGAAAATCAAGTTGGTGCTTGATTCCAAGAGAAGGAATTTGTAGAATGCCTACAAGATGACCGTTTCGAGCAGCTTGCGGTTGAGGTCATTGGGGAAAGAAGCAATTCTACACGGTGCTGTGTAATGAATGATAGGAAGCTTAAGATGAAGGAACCCTTAGGTGCTGGTGATCATAATATGATGGAATTCAGCCCGCAGTTTGAGAAGGAGAAGCTAAAATCAGATACATTAGTATTACAGTGGACTAAAGGGAATTACAGGGGCACGCGAGAGAAGATGGCCAAAGTTGTTTGGAAGAGGACACTAGCAGGAATGATGGCGAAACAGCAATGGCTGAAGTTTTTGGGAGCAATTTGGAAGGTGCAAGATACCAAAGATGAAGAGGTATTCTAGAAGAAGATAAGGCAACCATGGGTGACGAGGGAAGTGAAAGACAGCATAAAAGCAAAAGATTTTTCAAATAGTATAGTAAAAATTAGTGGGAAGCTAGAGGATAGGGAAACTTTTAAAAACCACAGAAGGCAACTAAAAAGCAATAAGGAAAGCAAAGATGAAATATGGTGAGCTAGCCAATAATATAAATGAGCATACTAAAAGTTTTTCAGATATATGAAGAGTAAAAGAGAGGCAGAGTGGACAACAAACTGCTGGAAAATAACACTGGAGAATTAGCAATGGGGGACAAAGAAACAGAGGATGAATTCAATAAGTATTTAACATCTGTGTTCACTGTGAAATACACCAGCACTGTGCCAGAAATTCGAGAGTGTCAGGGGTAGAAGTGAGTGCAGTTGCTATTATTATGAAGACGGTGTTTGGGAAGCTGAAAGCTCTGAAGGTAGATAGGTCACCTGAACTTATCCCCCCTCCCCTCCCCCAGGTTCTGACAGAGGTAGCTGAAGAGATTACTGAGGCATCAGTAATAATTTTTCTAGAATCACTAGATTCTGGTATCGTTCCAGAGAACTGGAAAATTACAAATATCACTCCACTCTTTAGGAAGGGAGTAAGGCAAAAGGTGGGAAATTATAAGCCATTCAGCCTGCTTCAGTGGTTGGGAAAATATTGAAGTCTATTATTAAGATTGTGGTTTTGGGGCACTTGGAGTCACATGATAAAATAAGCTGAAGTCAGCGTGGTTTCCTTAAGGGGAAAATTTGTCTTTTAAATCCACTGGAATACTTTGAGAAAATAACAGGCAAGGTAGAGAAAGGAGAATCATTGGACGTTGTTTACCTTGCCTTTGACAATGTACTGCACATTTTGCTGCTAAACAAGATAAGTGTCCATGATCTTACAGGAAAGATACTAGAATAGATAAGAACATAAGAACATAAGAAACAGAAGCAGGAGTAGGCCATCTTGCCCACTGAGCGAACTCCGCCAATCAATAAGATCATGGCTGATCTGTCCTCTAAACTCAGCTCTATCTACCTGCCTCTTCCCCATAACCCTTAATTCCCCTACTATGTAAAAACCTATCTGATTGTATCTTAAATATACTTAGTGAAGAAGCCTCAACTGCTTCCCTGGGCAGAGAATTCCACAGATTCACCACTCTCTGGGAAAAACAGTTTCTCCTCATCTCCGTCCTAAATCTTCTCCCCTGAATCTTGAGGCAATGTCCCCTAGTTCTAGTCTCACCTACCAATGGAAACAACTTTCCTACTTCCATCTTATCTATCCCTTTCAAAATTTTGTATGTTTCTATAAGATCCCCCCTCATTTTTCTGAACTCCAGAGAGTGTAGTCCCAGGTGACTCAATCTCTCCTCATAGGTTAACCCCTTCATCCTTGGAATCAACCTGGTGAACCTCCTCTGCACTGCCTCCAAAGCCAGTATATCCTTCCTCAAGTATGGAGACCAGAACTACACACAGTACTCCAGATGCGGCCTCACCAGTACTCTGTATAGTTGCAGCATGATCTCACTTCTCTTGAATTCAATCCCTCTAGCAATGAAGGCTAACATTCCGTTTGCCTTCTCAATAACCTGTTGTACCTGCAAGCGAACTTTTTGCGATTCATGCACAAGCACTCCCAAGTCCTTCTGCACAACAGCATGCTGCAATCTTTCACCATTTAAATAATAATCTGCTTTTCTATTATTCCTTCCAAAGTGGATGATCTTGCATTTACCAACATCGTATTCCATCTGCCAGACGTTGGCCCACTCACTTAACCTATCTATATCCCTCTGCAGACTCTCCGCATCCTCTGTACAATTTGTTTTTCAATGCAGTTTAGTGTCCTCAGCAAATTTTGCTACGCTACACTCAGTCCCCTCTTCCAAATCATCAATGTAAATGGTAAACAGCTGCGGGCCCAGGACTGGTCCCTGCGGCACCCCACTCACCACTGACTGCCAACTGGAGAAACACCCATTTATACCAACTCCCTGCCTTCTATTGGTTAACAAATCCACTATCCATGCCAATACACTTTCTCCGACTCCATGCATCTGTATCTTATTTATAAGTCTCTTGTGCGGCACCTTATCGAACACCTCCTGGAAATCTAAGTATATGACATCCACCGTTCCCCTCTATCCACTGCACTCAAAGAGCTCCAGTAAGTTTGTCAAACGGGATCTGTCCTTGCTGTGCCTGTCTAATGGAACCACTCCTTTTTGAATGTTTCGCAGGTGGAAGATTGGCTGACTGGCAGGAGGCAAAGAGTGGGAACGAAAAGGGGTTTCCCTGTCTGGTTGCTGATGAGAAGTGGTAGTAGTGGTAATGTATTGGGATGATTTTTTTACGCACGTGATATGTCAATGATCTGGATGATAGAATTGATAGTTTTGAGACCAAGTTTGCAGATGATACAAAGGTAAGTGCAGGAGCAGGTAGCATTGAAGAAGCAAAGTTCAAAGTTCAAAGTAAATTTATTATCAAAGTACACAAATGTCACCATATACAATCCTAAGATTAGTATTCTTGTGTGCATACATTATAAATCCAAACAAACATACGAATTGTATAAATATGAAAGAGATAAAAACAATAATAATAATAAATAAATAAATAAACAATAAATATCGAGAACATGAGATGAAAAGTCCTTGAAAGTGAGCCCATAGGTTGTGGAAACAGTTCAGCGTTGGGACAAGTGAAGTTGAGTGAAGTTATCGCCTCTGGTTCAAGAGCCTGATGGTTGAGGGGAAATAACCGTTCCTGAATCTGGTGGTGTGAGTCCTGAGGCTTCTGTACCTTCTCTCTGTTGGCAACAGCGAGAAGAGAGTATGTCCCGTGCGGTGGGGTTTGCTGATAATGGATGCTGCTCTCCTGTGACAGCATGCTGTACAGATACACTCCATGATGGGCAGCACTCTACCTATGATGGACTGGGCAGTACCCACTATTTTTTTGTCAGATTTTCCATTCAAGGGCATTGACGTTTCCATACCAGACCATGAACAAACCAGTCAATAAACTCTCCACCACACGTCAAAAGATGTTTGTTAGAGTTTTATACTTTATACTTTATTGTCGCCAAACAATTGATAGTAGAACGTACAATCATCACAGCGATATTTGATTCTGCGCTTCACGCTCCCTGGATTACAAATATTAAATATTAAAAATAGTAAACATTTGTAAATATTAAAAATTTAAATTATAAATCATAAATAGAAAATAGAAAAATGGAAAGTAAGATAGTGCAAAAAAACCAAGAGGCAGGTCCGGATATTTGGAGGGTACAGCCCAGATCCGGGTCAGGATCCGTTCAGCAGTCTTATCACAGTTGGAAAGAAGCTGTTCCCAAATCTGGCCATACGAGTCTTTAAGCTCCTGAGCCTTCTCCCGGAGGGAAGAGGGACAAAAAGTGTGTTGGCTGGGTGGGTCGTGTCCTTGATTATCCTGGCAGCACTGCTCCAACAGTGTGCGGTGTAAAGTGAGTCCAAGGACGAAAGATTGGTTTGTGTGATGTGCTGCGCTGTGTTCACGATCTTCTGCAGCTTCTTCCAGTCTTGGACAGGACAACTTCCATACCAGGTTGTGATGCACCCTAGAAGAATGCTTTCTATGGTGCATCTATAAAAATTAGTGAGGGTTTTAGGGGACAGGCCAAATTTCTTTAGTTTTCTCAGAAAGTAAAGGCACTGGTGGGCCTTCTTGGCAGTGAACTCTGCTTGGTTGGACCAAGTCAGGTCATTTGTGATATTGACCTCGAGGAACTTAAAGCTTTTGACTTCCACTTGTGCACCACCGATGTAAATTGGGTCGTGCGGTCTGCTACTCCTTCTGAAGTCAACAACCAATTCCTTCGTCTTGCTGATGTTGAAGGATAGGTTATTGTCTTCGCACCATGCCACCAGGTTCTTAATTTCCTCTCTATACTCAAACTCATCATGACCCGAGATACGGCCTACAATTGTGGTGTCATCAGCAAACTTATATATTGAGTTTGATGGAAACTTGGCTACACAATCATGGGTGTACAGTGAGTACAGCAGGGGGCTGAGTACACAGCCTTGTGGGGCACCGGTGCTCAGAGTGATTGTAGAGGAGAGCTTGTCCCCTATTTTTACAGCTTGGGTCCTGTCTATGAGGAAGTTGAAGATCCAGCTGCAGATCTGAGTGCTAAGGCCCAGGTTCCGGAGCTTAGGAATCTGTTTATTTGGAATGATGGTATTAAAGGCAGAGCTGTAGTCAATGAAAAGGAGCCTTACCTATGCATCTTTATTCTCTAGGTGTTCTAAGGTGGAATGTAGGGCCAGAGAGATGGCATCTGCCGTTGACCTGTTGCTCCGGTAGGCGAATTGCGAAGTGTCGAGGTTGACCGGTAGGCTGTAGTTGATGTGTGCCATAACCAATCTCTCGAAGCACTTCATAGCAATTGATGTCAGAGCCACAGGTCAATAGCCATTCAGGCATGCCACCTTGTTCTTCTTCAGCACTGGGATTATTGTTGCCTTCTTAAAACACGGGGGGATCTTAGAGTGAAGCAAGGAGCAGTTGAAGGTGTCAGCAAACACTCCAGCTAGCTCGCTTGCACAGGCCCAGAGAACCCATCCTGGGACGCCATCTGGGCCCGTCGCCTTCCTTGATTTTATCTTCAGGAAGGCCCTTCTAACGTCCTCCTCGGTGACGATGAATCTTGCTGCCACCAGGTCCCGTTCATCCGGAGAGAGCGGGACATTCCTCTTCTGTTCGAATCTTGCGTAGAATATATTAAGTTCATCAGGAAGAGAAGCGCCACAGTTATTGATATTCCCAGCCTTTTCGTTGCACCCAGTGATCTCATTTAGACCCTGCCATAGTCTACTGGCATCCCTCTGGTTAGCCTGGGCTTCCAACTTGGCTCGATATTGCCTCTTGGCGCCCTTAATGGCTTTCCGGAGTTCACGCCTGGTTTCTGTGTAGCGACTGCTATCCCCGGACCTCAAAGCCGCAGCTCTAGCCTTCAAAAGGGACTTGACCTCATAATTCATCCAAGGTTTCTGGTTAGAGAATACCTGGATTGTCTTGCGAGACACACAGTCCTCCATGCATTTCCAAATAAAGTCCGTGACAGCTGAGGCATACTCATCGAGGTTAGCTGCTGAGTCCTTGAATACTAACCAGTCCACCGATACAGAGCAGTCATGGAGGACCTCATCCGTTTCCTCCGTCCAACGTGACACTACTTTTGACACCATGACCTCCTGCTTCAGTTTCTATTTGTAAGCCGGGAGGAGGAGTACGACCTGATGGTCCGATTTTCTGAAGTGATGTCGTGGGACGGAATGGTAGGCATCCTTGACTGTTGTGTAGCAGTGGTCAAGTATATTCGGGCCTCTAGTGGAGCAGGAGACATGTTGGTATAACTTTGGCAGCGCTTTTCTGAGGTTGGCCTGGTTAAAATCCCCGGATGTAATGAGCAAAACCTCCGGATACTTGGTCTCAAGTTCACTGACGTTGGCATATAGTATGCTCAGAGCACACTCCACGTCCGCCGGGGGGGGGGGGGGTGCGGAGAATGTAGACCGCTGTCAGTATGACCGAGGTGAATTCCCATGGCAGATAGTAGGGACAACACTTCACCGACAGGTGTTCCAGGTCCGGGCTGCAGGAGCTTGTCAGTGCCACTGTGTCCGAGCACCACGCAGTGTTGATCAGTAGGTAGACACTACCTCCCCTCGTCTTGCCTGAAGACCCCGTGTGGTCCATCCAATGGATCGAAAATCTCTCCAGTCGGATGGCACAGTCGGAGGTGGCAGGGGAGAGCCAGGTCTCAGTGAAACAGAATACACAGCAGTTCTTTATCTCCCTGCAGTAGGTGAGTCTCCCTCTAAGATCATCCACCTTGTTCTCTATGATTTGCACATTAGCTAGTAGGATGGTGGGCATAAGGACCCCGAAGCCCCTCAGCTTCAATCTGACCAGCAGCCCAGCTCTCTTCCCACACTTCCTTGGTAAATAGCGCATCTTTCCAGGTTTCCATTGATGCAGTGTGTTGTTGTCAGCTCTTTGAGGTTGGTGGATGCATCCCGCGGGGATCGATCGGTGGGTCGCATCGTCGGGCGCTCTGGGTCGGGCCGAGTGATGGGGGAGGCCCCGCTGCCACTTCCAGCTGCCAGGGGCCCAGGCTGTCGATTGGGTTGGGCTCCGAAGCCGAAACTTAATCCCGGAGGGTTGGGCTCCTGGCTGAAACAAGTCCGTGAGCTGAGTCACGGTTGCGGAGGCCTCCACTCCAACTGAGCCTTGGGCTCAATTTCCGAGGTCGGCGGCGGAGGCCTCACTTCCGGCAGCTGTGGATGGCCACCAATGGGGCTTTACGGTGGTCGCTCCAGGGAAGCGTCCGGGGCACCTTGAGGTCTCTGCCGTCACTTCTGTGTGGTCGTCTGCTCTGGAGAGGTGCTGGTCGGAATGGGCCGTTTCTCCAAGCATTCCGGCACGGTAGCAGGCCGTGGGTCTCCGGGAACGTGGTGGGCTTCGGACCAGGTCTCACTGGTCGGGTCCAGGTGCGGTCCAGAGTTTAAGAAGCAATTCTGGCGCAGTGATCTCCAGCTGGGTCAGTAGCTTCGCCAGGGTGTTGTTGATCTTGCTGGATGTAGCAGATGGAAGGCTTAGAAGGGTTTCTCGGATATAGGACAGTGTAGAGGGCAGTTTGCTCGGGAGAGCACGTGCAGAGTCGCCAGTTACCAGAGCCATTTTTCAATATTCAGATGTTTTAGATGCCATGCCGAATCTTCACAAACTTCTAAGGAAGTAGAGGCACTGCTGTGCTTCCTTTGCAATAGCACTTTCATGCTGGACCCAGCACAGGTCCTCTGAAATAATAACATTGAGGATTTTAATGTTGCTGACACTCTCCATCTCTGATCCCCCCCCAGTGAGGACTGGCTCATGGACCTCTGGTTTCCTCCTCCTGAAGTCAACAATCAGCTCCTTGGACTTGCTGACGTTGAGTAAAAGAAGTTTTTGTTGTGGTACCACTAGGCCAGATTTCCAATCTCCCCCCTATATGCAGATTCATTACCACCTTTGATTCGCCAATGACAGTAGTATTATCAGCAAATTTAAATATAGCATTGGAGGTGTGTTTAGCCTCACAGTCATAAGTACAAAGACAGTAGAGCAGGGGTAGAGAAGATGTTGTTACCAATCGAAACTGACTGGGGATCTGTAAGTGAGGGAATCAAGGGTCCAAGGTCTTGAAACTTGTTGATTATTTTTGAGGGGACGATAGTGTTGAATGCTGAGCTGCAGTTGATAAAAAGCATACTGATGTATGTAGCTTTGCTGTCCGGATGTTCTAGGGTTGAGTGAAAAGCCAATAAAATGACATCTGCTCTTGACCTGTTGAGCTGAGAGGCAAATTGGAACAGATTGAAATCACTTCTCAGGCAAGAGTTGATATGTTTCATCACCAACCTCTGAAAGAACTTCATCACAGTAGATGTAAGTGCAACTGGACAATAATGATTGAGGCAAGTTTCCACATTCTCCTCAGGCACCAGTATAATTGAAGTCTTAGACTGCTGAAGTAAGAGGTTAAAGATATTGGTGAGCACTCCAGACAGTTGATCAGCACTGGTCTTTAGTACTCGGCTGGACACCCCATCTGGGCCAGATTCTTTCTGTAGGTTCACCCTCCCAAGGATGCTCTCACGTCGATCTCCAAGACTGAGAGCTGTGGGAGATTGCAAAGGTTCCTCCGTGTTTTGATGGTCAAAGCAAGCATAGAAAGCATTGGGCTCATCTGGGCATGAAACCTTGTTGTCACCTATATCACCTGGTTTCACTTTGTAAGAGCCAATAGCATTCAACCCCTGCCACAGTTGTTGAGCATCCCCGCCGCCACCCCAATGACTCAAGTTTGGTCTGGAAATGCCAATTCGGACATGAGATGGCTCATGTGAAATGTGAAGAAAGTGGGAAGAGTAGTTGCAGAAGGAAAACGGTGTAGGGGAGTGTATGGTCATGCACTTTGGTAGAAGAAATAAAGGTGTAGACTATTGTCTAAACAGGGAGAAAATTCAGAAATCAGTGTTGCAAAGGGACTTGGGAGTACTAATGCAGGATTCCCTAAAGGTTAACTTGCAGGTTGGCTTCGTACTGACAAAGATAAACGCAATGTTGGCATTCATTTCACGAGGACTGGAATATAAAAACAGAGGTGTATTGCTGACACTTTATAAGGCTTGGTCGGACCACCTTGGAATATGGTGAGCAGATCTGGGCCCCTTATGACGTGCTGGCATTGGAGAGGGTTTAGAGGAGAAGCATGAGAATGATTCTGAGAATGAAAGGGTTAACGTATGAGGAACATTTGACGGTCTGTACACACTGGAGTTCAGAAGAATGAGTGGGGATCTCATTGAAACCTATTGAATACTGAAAGGGCTAGGTAAAATGGATGTGTTCAAGATGTTTCCTATAATGGGATAGTCTAGGAGCAGATGACAAAGGCCCCAAGCAGCCCTTCCAGGTGAGGCGGCACTTCACCTGTGAGCCTGCTGGGGTAATCTACTGTGTCCAGTGCTCCCAGTGTGGCCTCTGTATATCACTGAGACATAACGTAGATTGGGAGACCACTTCACCAAGCACCTGGGCTCTGTCTGCCAGAAAAAAACAGGATCCCCTGCTAACCACCCATTTCAATTCTACTTCCTAATCCCATTATGACATGTCAGTCCACAGTCTCCTTTACTGCCACAATGAGGCCACACTTAGGTTGGAGGAGCAACACCTTATATTCCATCTGGGTAGCCTCCAACCTGACGGCATGAACATCGACTTCTCAAACTTCCAGTAATTGCCAGCCCTTCTTCTTCACCATCTCCATTCCTGTTTCCCTCCGTCACATTATCTCCTTACCTACCCATCACCTCCTTCTGCTGCTCCTTTTCCTTCCCTTTCTTTCATGGCCTTCTATCATCTCCTGTCATCCTCCCCCTTCTCCGCTCCTTTATCTTGTAGCCCCCCCGGCCAGCCTCAGGGTTGCTCAGCTCGCTGTCGTCTAGGGAAACAGCCCTCGTCCCCGGCAAACTGGGTAATTAGTTTGTGTGGATGCTGTGTGATGTACCCCACCCCGCCCAAATAACAGGTAATACACCAGATGCAATTAAATGATTTACAGTTTATAGATATTACTGAAACTATATAATTAAGAGAGAATAAAATATAAAAGGAAAATAAAAGGCGCCACACTTATCAAAGTTCAATCTCTTCGTGCACAAAACAGTTGGAGCTCAGGACCCTTCTTCTTCACCCTGCGATCCCCTCGGACCACCTCGACCAGACGCTCCACACGAGTCCGTCTCCGTCTCTTCTTCTCGCCGAACGCCCTCCTCGGGGTCCGACCCCGTTAACGGACATCACAGCACCTCGTCCATACTCTGTCTCACTCTCCCGCCTTCTGCCCCAAAACCCCGCGCATACAGTATCTTCAAATACACCAAAACCATATCAACTATCCCAATTGGTTAATAGCACCCTCTTATCACACTTTAAACCAAAACAGGCTGCTAGCGCAAACTTTCTCAGCGTTTAACACAACAAAGCCGCATTCCCCAGATTAACATAACAAAGACGCCATTTTAATTAGCCTCCGAGGTAACATAAAAGTCGATACCCCCTTACACTCTCTTTTACCAGTCAATTTCCCAGCTCTTTATTTTATCCCCTCCCCCTCTCACCAATGACCTACCACCTTGTATTTCTTCCTCCCACCTTCTTTCTCTGACATCTCCTCTTTCTTTCCAGTCCTGAAGAAAGGTCTCGGTTCAAAACATCGACTGCTTACTCTTTTCCATAGATGCTGCCTGGCCTGCTGAGTACCTCCAGCATTTTGTGTGTGTTGCTGAGGAGCAATTTCTTCAGGCAGAGAGTACTGAATCTCTGGAATTCATTTCCACAGATGGTTGTGGATGCCAAATCATTGGGTATATTTAAAGCAGAGGTTAATAGTTTCTTAATTAGTAAGGGTGTCAAAGGCTATGGAGAGAAGGCAGGAGAATGGGATGGAGAGGGATAGTAAATTATCCATGAGGGAAGACACTCAGAATCAAAATCAGGCTTAATGTTTCCGGCCCCTAATTTTTTTTGTAGCAGTGGTACATTTCAATACATAGTAATAAAAAACTTATAAATTACAATTAGAAGTATATTTAAAATACTAAGTTAAAAAGAGAGCAAAAAATATTGAGGCCGTGTACATGGGTTCATTGTCCTTTCAGAATTTTGATGGCAGAGAGCAAGAAGCTACTCCTAAAGCATTGAGTGGGTATCTTCAGGCTCCTGTACTTCCTCCCTGATGGTAGCAATGAGAAGAGGGCATGTTCTGGGTGATGGGAGTCCCTAACGATCAATGCCACCTTCTTGAGGATAGATCTTCAGTTTGTTGATACTCTGGAACTCGAAACAGCTCACCCTTTCCACTGCTATTCCCTCAGTGAGGATTGGTGTGCTCTCTCGATTTCCCTTTCCAGAAGTCCTCGATGGGCTGAATAGCCTAATTCCACTCCTATATCTTCTGGTCTTCCAGTCTTATGGTTAATTGTACAGTTCTAGGCTTCATGTTGGCAGTATACAGCTTGACTGGAGATTGGGCCAGACCACACCTGCACCGTATGCAGCAGGAAAACTGAGAGTCTTGTGAAACTTGAGGGATACAATCATTCAGGCCAGGCAGCATCTAAAGGAAGGAGTATAGTCGACGTTTCGTGCCGAGACCCTTCGTCAGCACTAATGGAGAAAAGAGATAGTAAGAGATTTGAAAGTGGGAGGGGGAGGGGAGATCCGAAATGATAGGAGAAGACAGGAGGGGGAGGGATGGAGCCAACAGCTGGCAAGTTGATTGGCAAAAGGGATACAAGGCTGGAGAAGGGGGAGTATCATGGGACCTTATATTCCGTCTGGGTAGCCTCCAACCTGATAGCATGAACATTGATTTCTCTAACTTCCGTTAATGCCCCTCCTCCCCTTCTTACCCCAGCCCCAATTAATTAATTAATTAATTGCTCTCTTTCCCTCTCACAAATACTCCTTGCCTGTTCTCCATCTTCCTCTGGTGCTCCCCTCCCCCTTTCTTTCTTCCAAGGCCTTCCGTCCTATGATACTCCCCCTTCTCCAGCCTCGTATTCCTTTTGCTAACCAACTTCCCAGCACCCTTGGCAGGACATTCCACAGACCCACCACTCTCTCTGTAAAATAACTTACATCTGACATCTCCCCTATATTTTTATCCAATCACCTTAAAATGGTGCTCCCTTGTATTAGCCATTTCCATCATGGGAAAAAGTCTCTGGCTAACCATGTTATCTATGCATCTTAGCATCTTGTACACATTGAGTGACCTCTCCTCCTTATTTGCTTGAGTGAGTAAAGCCCAAGCTCATCTAACCTATCTTCCTAAGATATGCACTCTAGTCTTGGAAGCATCTTGGTAAATCTCCTCTGCACCCACTCAGAAGTTTTCACATCCTTCCTATAATGAGACAACCAGAAATGAATACAATATTCCACTGTCAATTAACCAGGGTTTGATAGAGCTGCCACATTATCTTGCATCTCTTGAACTCAATCTCTCAACTAATGAGGGCCAAGACACCATACAGCTTCTTGACAATTCCATCATCTTGTATGGCAACTTTGAGTGATCTATGGATATGGATTCCAAGATCTCCCTTTTAAACATAGAACATAGAATAGACAGCACAGGAGCAGGCCCTGGAGGATTGCATACAGTTGCAAATTGCAAATGTGCTTTTTCCTCCACACTGCCAAGAATCCTGCCATTAACCTTGTATTCTGCCTTCAAATTTGACCTTCCAAAATTAACCATTTCACCCTTTTCTGGGATGAACTCCGTCTGCCACTTCTCAGTCCACCTCTATGTCCTATCAGTGCCCTTTGCAACCTACAACGACCCTCCCCACTATGCACAACTCCACAAACTGCAAAATTCGTGTCATCTGCAAACTTACTAACACACCCTTCCTCCTCCTCATCGAAGTCATCTATAAAAATCACAAAGAGCTGGAGTTTATGATGGACATCTTCTCCAAAAGGCTGGGGAGGAAACCTACAAATGCTATGAGTGTTCTTTGCAGATTTTAAGGCAATCCAAGTTAATGGGAACCAAAATGATTCCTAATCCAGTCTTTTGCAAAGTTTAATGTTCAAAGTAAATTTATTATCACAGCACATATGTACATGCTTCCATGTACTCCCTTGAGATTCATTTTCTTGCAGGTATGTACAGGAAAAAAAAGAGAGATAAAATATAATTTTATGAAAAACTATACGTTACTGACAAAGACTGACCAATCTGCAAAAAAATGACAAACTGTGCAAATAGAAAAATACTGAGAACATCATTTGTAAAGAGTCCATGAAAGTGACCATAGAATCAGTTTAGAGTAAGGTGATTGAACCATGCCCGACAGATCTATTGTAATAACTGTTCCTGAAGATGGTGGTGTGACATCTGAGGCTTCTATACTTCTTATCTGATGGTAATAGCAAGAAGAGGGCATGGCTTGGATGGTGGGGCTCTCTGATGATGGATGCTACTGTCTTTTGGCAGCACTCTCTATAAATGTACTCAATGGTGGGGAGGGCTTTGCCCATGGTGAACTATGGGGCTTTTCTGTTCCTGGGCATTAGATACTCTCCACTTTATAGAAATTTGTCAAAGTATTTGGGTGATATGCTGAATCTATACAAACTTCTAAGAAAGTAGAGACTTTTTTTTTCAAAACCTGCAGAGAGATTTAGGACAGTTAGAAGAGTGGGCTGAAAGATGGCAGATGGAGTTTAATGCTGAAAAATGTGAGGTGCTACATTTTGGTAGAACTAATCAAAATAGGACATACATGGTAAATGGTAGGGCATTAAAGAATTCTTTAGAACAGAGGGATCTAGGAATAATGGTGCATAGTTCCCTGAAGATGGAATCTCATGTGGATAGGGTGGTGAAGAAAGCTTTTGGTTTGCTGGCCTTTATTAATCAGAGCATTGAGTATAGGAGTTGGGATGTAATGTTGAATTTGTATAAGGCATTGGTAAGGCCAAATCTGGAGTATTGTGTACAGTTCTGGTCACCGAATTATAGGAAAGATGTCAATAAAATTGAGAGAGTACAGAGGAGGTTTACTAAAATGTTGCCTGGGTTTCATCTCCTAAGTTACAGAGAAAGGTTGAACAAGTTAGGTCTTTATTCTTTGGAGCGTAGAGGATTGAGGGGGGACGATAGAGGTGTTTAAAATTATGATGGGGATTGATAGAGTTGACGTGGTTAGACTTTTTCCATTGAGAGTGGGGAAGATTCAAACAAGAGAACATGGGTTGAGAATTAGAGGACAAAAGTTTAGGGGTAACATGAGGGGGAACTTCTTTACTCAGAGAGTGGTAGCTGTGTGGAATGAGCTTCCAGTAGAAGTGGTTGAGGCAGGTTCTATGTTGTCGTTTAAAGTTAAATTGGATAGATATATGGACAGGAAAGGAATGGAGGGTTATGGGCTGGGTGCAGGTCGGTGGTACTAGGATAGGATAAGAGTTTGGCATGGACTAGAGGGGCCGAGATGGCCTGTTTCCGTGCTGTAATTATTATATGATTATATGGTTATTGTTGTGCCTTCTCTGCAATGACCATTTATGTGCTGCTCCCAGGACATATCCTCTGAAAGGTTGATGCCAAGGAATTTAAAGCTACGACCTGCTCCACCTCTATTCTCCTAATGAGGACTAGCATATAGACCTCCAGCTTCTTCCTCCTGTAGTCGATAATCATCTCTTTAGGTAAGCCTGTGCTCTTTCCCCTGTAGTGTTAATGGTGTATAAAGCCCTTCGTCAAACTTGACCAGGAATGATGTGACACAAGAGGGTTATGAGCCCTAACAGTAGGTGCACTCGGGTCAAAGCCTCCCTTTATACGGATGATATTATTGTTCTCCGCTTGGATCCAATGTTAAACCATATGTTAATGAGCATCTGTGACCAGTTCAAACTTGCCCTGAGGATCAGAATGAATTGCAGCAAAAGCAACTGATAAATTTTTTTCTTTTAGGTTGTGGGCATTGCCGGCAGAGGAAATTGTCACTAATGATTTCCCCTTGAATCAAGTGGGTTACAAGCCCAGAGGGCAGTTAAGGGTCTATCACACTGGCAAGAGTGGAATAACATAAGCCAACCCAGGTCATAGATAACACACACAAAATGCTGGAAGAACTCAACATGTCAGGCAGCATCAATGGAGAGGAATAATGAGCCAACATTTCTGGTCGAGACACTTCATCAGGACCTGTCATGATCCGATGAAAGGTCTCAGCGTGAAATACTGACTCTTTATTCCTCTTGAAAGTTGCTTTCTGACCTGCGGAGTTCCTCCAGCATTTTGTGTGTGCCACTCTGGATTTCCAGCATCTGCAGAATCTCTCGTGTTTAGCGTAATGAATGGCAGATTTCCATTCTTGAAGTTGTGAAGCAAGAGAATTCTTTCAACAACCGAGATGTTTTGTGGATTTTGTTACTCGTGACTAGTTTTATTTTAATTTATTCCAGATTACAGATGAATGTTAAATTCCAAAACTGGCATGGATAGACTATTTCAGCAATTTATCTGCTGTAATGCCACTGTACATTAGCCAACTCCAGATGATCACTTGATTCCTTCGCTGTCAGCTCCAGTCACCCGAAGCTGCTGGAAAATAGTGTGGAGATATTGAAGTGTGCAAATGGAACTTGGTGGAGCAGAGAGCCGAGGTCAAGCAGAAACTGGAATGGATAAGCAGCACTCCCTCTAATAGTAGGAAAGAACCTGGTTATCAGACAAGAGGTGATCTGGCTTAACACCTGCACTGCAGCAGTTGCACAAACCTGTCTTCTACTTAACCTGGACATCTAAATATTGTGTTGAACAAGGTTGAAGTTGATGGAGATGAGAGTGGAGGTTGGGCCTGTGTTTGAATAGTCTTCCTCCCCCTCTCGCTAGCTACTGTCAGAGGAAAGCGCTGAGAGGATTGAATGGCGAGGTTCGCGGCTGTGGGCTCCTTTTGGGGGACTTTGAGGTTCATCTTGCATGTGCTCCTGGGTTCTGGTCACTCTTTTCATTTGCTGCTTTGGAGCGTTTTGACTGGGGCGATCGATGCGGGCTTTGGCGAAGGCTGGCTCTGCGGCCTGCAGTCGGCTAACGGTGTGGTGCTGAACTGAACTAAACTGAATATTCCTGGACTTCCAGTTTGATGGTGATTTTCTGGCTGTTGTCTGCTTGCATTTTGCTGTTTGTGCAAGTTGTTCATTTTGTCACATGTTGAGTGCTTGGTGTTTATCTTAGAATGAGCTCCATGGTGTTTCTTTGTTTTGTGGCTGCCTGCAGGACAGCAAATCTCAGGGTTGTATTCTATATTCATACTTTGATAATAAATATACTTTGACTTTGAAAATGGATCATACCTACAGAGATGGAATGATGGAAGAGGGAGAGAAATGAGGGGTACTAGAGCTCAAAATAACAGAACAGATCAGTCAGGAACTGGATAACAACTACCTCTCACTAAATTTCAAAAGACCAAAGTACTGATTGTAGACTTCAGGAAATGGAAATCAGAGGTTCATGAGCCAGTACTCATTGGAGAACCAGAGGTGGAGAGGGTCAGTAACTTTAAGTTCCTGGGTGTCACAAGCGCAGAGGACCTGTCGTGAAAACCCATCATATAAGTATAATTGCAAAGAAAGCACGGCAGTGCCTCTACTTCCTCAGGAGTCTGCAAAGATTCGGCATGTCATCAAAAACCCTGCTGAACTTCTGTGGATGTGTGATGGGAAGGCTGCTGACTGACTGCATTGCGGCCTGGCATGGGAACACCAATGCCTCTAAGTGGAAAATCCTACGAAATGTAATGGATTTGGCCCAGTACATCACAGGTAAAACCCTCCCAACCATTGAGCACATCTACATGAAGCTTTGCCATAGAAAAGCAGCATCCATCATCAAAGATCCTCACCACCCAGTCCTTGCTCTTTTCTCACTGCTGCCATTAGGTAGAGGTATGGGAGCCTTAGGACTCGCATCACCAGGTTCAAGAACAGGTGGAAGATAAATGTGAGGTTGGGGGATTGGAGCAGGAGGCAGGGATTCAGATTTCTGGATCACTGGGACCACTTTTGGGGCAAGTGTGACCTGCACTTGAATCCAAGGGGGACCAATATCCTGGTGGGGAGGTTTGCTAAGGCTACTGGGGAGAGTTTAAACAAGGATTGCTGGGGGGTGGGAACCAAACTGAAGAGACGGAGGAAGAGGCGGTTGACTCACAAATAGAGAAAGCTTGGAGTCAGTGCGAGAGGGAGGATAGGCAGGTGATAGAGAAGGGACGCGCTCAGACCGATGGTTCGAGATGTGTCTATTTTAATGCCAGGAGTATTATGAACAAAGCGGATGAACTTAGAGCGTGGATCAGTACTTGAAGCTATGATGTTGTGGCCATTACAGAGACTTGGATGGCTCAGGGGCAGGAATGGTTGCTTCGAGTGCCAGGCTTTAGATGTTTCAGAAAGGACAGGGAAGGAGGAAAAACAGGTAGGCATGTGTCACTGTTGATCATAGATAATGGCACGGCTGCAGAAAAGGAGGAAGACATGGAGGGATTATCTACGGAGTCTCTGTGGGTGGGAGTTAGGAAGAGGAAGGGATCAATAACTCTAC
Organism: Mobula birostris; assembly: GCF_030028105.1. NCBI lineage: Eukaryota > Metazoa > Chordata > Chondrichthyes > Myliobatiformes > Myliobatidae > Mobula > Mobula birostris. The sequence continues at coordinate 14,493,727 of NC_092387.1, read as the reverse complement.
TGGGTATTTTTTATAGACTACCCAATAGTAACAGAGACATCGAGGAGCAGATAGGGAGACAGATTCTGGAAAGGAGCAATAATAACAGGGTTGTCGTGGATGGGAGATTTTAATTTCCCAAATATCGATTGGCATCTCCCTAGAGTGAGGGGTTTAGATGGGGTGGAGTTTGTTAGGTGTGTTCAGGAAGATTTCTTGACACAATATGTAGATAAGCCAACAAGAGGAGAGGCTGTACTTGATCTGGTATTGGGAAATGAACCTGGTCAGGTGTCAGATCTCTCAGTGGGAAAGCATTTTGGAGATAGTGATCACAATTCTATCTCCTTTACCATAGCACTGGAGATGGATAGGAACAGAGAAGTTAGGATGTTCTCAGAGAAATGTATGGAAGAAATGTGGCAGATGTCCATGGGATATTTGCATGGAGTTCTGCATAGGTACGTTCCAATGAGACATGGAAAGGATGGTGGGGTACAGGAACCGTGGTGTTCAAAGGCTGTTGTAAATGTAGTCAAGAAAAGAAGAGCTTACGAAAGGTTCAAAAAACTAGGTAATGACAGAGCCTTAGAAGATTATAAGCCTAGCAGGAAGGAGCTTAAGAAAGAAATTTGGAGAGCCAGAAGGGGTCATGAGAAGGCCTTGGCGGACAGGATTAAGGAAAGACCCAAGGCATTCTACAAGTATGCGAAGAGCAAGAGGATAAGATGTGAGAGAATAGGACCAATCAAGTGTGACAGTGGAAAAGTGTGTATGGAACTGGAGGAGATAGCAGAGGTACTTAATGAATACTTTGCTTCAGTATTCACAATGGAAGAGGATCTTGGCGATTGTAGGGATGACATAGCAGACTGAAAAGCTTGAGCACATAGACATTAAGAAAAAGGATATGCTGGAGATTTTGGAAAGCATCAAGTTGAATAAGTCACCAGGACCGGATGAGATGTACCCCATGGTACTGTGGGACGCGAGGGAGGAGACTGCTGAGCCTCTGGCGATGATCTTTGCATCATCAATGGGGACAGGAGAGGTTCCGGAGGATTGGAGGGTTGCGGATGTTGTTCCATTATTCAAGAAAGGGAGTAGAGATAGCCCAGGAAATTATAGAGCAGTGAGACTTACCTCAGTGGTTGGTAAGTTGATGGAGAAGACCCTGAGAGGCAGGACTTATAAACATTTGGAGGAGCATAATATGATTAGGAATAGTCAGCATGGCTTTATCAAAGGCAGGTCATGCCTTATGAGCCTGATTGAATTTTTTGAGGATATAACTGAACACATTGATGAAGGTAGAACAGAAGACGTAGTGTTTATGGATTTTAGCAAGGCATTTGACAAGGTACCCCATGTAAAGCTTATTGAGAAAGTAAGGAGGCATGGGATCCGGGGGGACATTGCTTTGTGGAACCAGAACTGGCTTGCCCACAGAAGGCAAGGAGTGGTTGTAGACGGGTCATATTCTGCATGGAGGCTGGTGACCAGTGGCGTGCCTCAGGGATCTGTTCTGGGACCCCTATTCTTCATGATTTTTATAAATGACCTGGATAAAGAAGTGGAGGGATGGGTTAGTAAATTTGCTGATGACACAAAGGTTGGAGGCTTTGTGGATAGTGTGGAGGGCTGTCAGAGGTTACAACAGGACATTGATAGGATGCAAAACTGGGCTGAGAAGTGGCAGATGGAGTTCAACCCAAATAGGTATGAGGTGGTTCATTTTGGTAGGACAAATATGATGGCAGAATATAGTATTAATGGTAAGACTCCTGGCAGTGTGGAGGATCAGAGGGATGTTGGGGTCCGAGTCCTTAGGACACTCAAAGCTGCTGCGCAGGTTGACTCTGTGGTTAAGAAAGCATATGGTGCATTGGCCTCGTCAATCGTGGGATTGAGTTTAGGAGCAGAGAGGTAATGTTGTAGCTATATAGGACCCTGGTCAGACCTCACTTGGAGTACTGTGCTTAGTTCTGGTCACCTCACTATAGGAAGGATGAGGAAACCATAGAAAGGATGCAGAGGAGATTTACAAGGATGATGCCTGGATTGGGGAGCATGCCTTATGAGAATAGGTTGAGTGAACTCCACCTTTTTTCCTTGGAGTGACGAAGGATGAGAGGTGACTTGATAGAGGTGTGTAAGATAATGAGAGGCATTGATCGTGTGGATAGTCAGAGGCTTTTTCCCAGGGCTGAAATGGCTAGCACGAGAGGGCACAGTTTTAAGGTGCTTGGAAGTAGGTACAGAGGAGATGTCAGCGTTAAGTTTTTTACGCAGTGAGTGGTGAGTGCGTGGAATGGGCTGCCGGCGATGGTGGTGGAGGCGGGTACGATAGGATCTTTTAAGAGACTCCTGGACAGGTACATGGAGCTCAGAAAAATAGAGGGCTATGGGTAACCCTAGGTAATTTCTAAGGTAAAGACATGTTCGGCACAGCTTTGTGGGCCAAAGGGCCTGTATATTGCTGTAGGTTTTCTATGTTTCTAACCAATGGTCTCTCTTCAATGACTTCACGCTCGTTATTTATTGCTAGTTATTTATCTTTGCATTTTCAGAGTTTGTTGTTCATTGATCCTGTTTACAGTAGCTACTGTTCCATAGATTTGCTAAGTCTGTCCACAGAAAAAGAATCTCAGGGTTGTACGTGGTGACGTGTATGTATTCTGACAGTAAATCTGACTTTGAACTTTGGATGGAAGCATTTGAGCAGAACTATTCTGCTTAAGCCCCAATGTCAATGTGTGTTAAACAAGGATGTAAACAGCCTTGAAGCTGGACAAAGCAGACGGAACGGAAGCTACCTCAAATCAACAGCAGTGGTGCTGTTTCTGTGCTTAAGGAAAAGCTACCCGAAGTTAGGAATAAGCAGAATTTGATAATTTCAAAGATAATAGCAGCTGTTAACAGTAAGGAACTTAAGACAATTTCCAAAATGAAGACAGGAAAGGATGGTTGAGGTTTTCCGCTGGTTTTTGGGAAGAAATGGAAAGAGGTTCACAGATCCAAAGCACTGACAATTTCTTTTGCAACAGGATTCCTGGAGAATGAATTGAATCTGATCATACACAGTTAGTACGACGCTATTACAGCTTGGGATGTCTGAGTTTGGAATTCAATTCCGGCATGCTCCGTAAGGAGACCCTGTAATCCTCTCCACAGAATCCATGGGTTTTCCCCAGGTGCCAGTTTCCTTGCACGGCCCAAAGGTGTACCAGGTAGATTGATTGGTCATTGTAAATGACAGGAGGAGAAGATGGCGGCGCACGTAGCCTCTCCGGTGATGAATATCTGTTATCTGTCAAGTAGGGGACTGTGCACAATTCTGATTTGATGGAGACAGACGTGAGAGTGCGGAGGAACACCTGGAAAACATCTGAAATGCCCGCTTCGCTGCCGCTGCTACTGTGTGGTAACCGGAATCTCCGGAGCTGAAGGCCCCGAAATCCTCGGCTTTGTGTGTTTCAGCGGCCGGGGCGAGGTCGAGGGTGCTTGGCAGAGGATGGCCTTCGGGAGGCTGGTCGGAAGCTTGGAGTTTTCAGACGGATGGACTCAGTGTTGGCTGTGATCAGCTGCTTCCAAGGTATTGGCAAGTTGACGGTGCCTGGAGGTTTATGGCAGGGAGTTTCTCCCTTTTGCCGCCTGCTATCGGGGACTCGGGAGTCGATCGACTCGGGACTTTGAGACTTTATTTACTGTGCCCATGGTCTGTTCTTCATCAAATTATGGTATTGCTTTGCACTGCTGTAACTATATGTTATAATTATGTGGTTCTGTCAGTGTTAGTCTTTGGTCTGTCTTGTTTTCTGTGATATCACTCCGGAGAAACACTGTATCATTTCTTAATGCATGTATGCATTTCTAGATGACAATAAAAGAGGACTGAGTGTTCTCATAATCTAATCTAAATTGTCCTGTTAGGATTAAACTGGGGCGGTCGGGGTTTGCTGGGATACCGCGGCTCAAAGGCCAGGAGGACCTACTCCACGGTGTATCTCCAAATAAATTAAATTAAATTAATATTTCACAATGAAAAATGAATTGGTGAAGGCACTCAGATTCTGTCATAGCAGAATACTGGGATGTGTAGTCAAGATGTCCACAACGTTAGCCACAAGCATGAATGGAGGCACCGAAACAGCAAGTGTGTCTTTGTCAGGACACCCAGTGCGGGGCAAATGAGCTTGTTACTTCGCATAAAAGGAAATATTCATCTGAAACCCCAGAGTGGTATCTCTTGGAGAAATCCACACGTAACCCATCTTGCAAGAGTACACCAGTAAACAAGACACTCGTAATCTCTTATTGCAGAGTGAGACTCCATTCCACTCGCGATACCAACATCTGTCTTCAGGACATTCATCTCATGTGGCACTCACTCTTTGTACTTGTGCAATTTTTAACATTTTGCTCTTATATTACATTCATAACATAATGTAATTTTATGGTTTAGTTACACAGTGATGTTCATTTTTGTTATACAACCATAGCTTAATGATAGAAGGAGATCTGAAGTACTTTGTTTCTGGTAGAAAATAGCAACATTATGAGGAATTACAACGAGCAATCCAAATTGAAACACATCTGGTGCCAATCTGTGATTCAGGGAGGTGTCCTGTTAGGAACATCATCACCGTCATCCCATGTAATCACTATTATGATTTACAAAAGTGAATCTACAGTGTAGTACAATGTAACAGCAAGTGTGACTGCATACAAACTTCCCTTTCAAAACCAAGTTCACCAACGGAGAACACAAAAGAACGGGGCAGTCCCCTCAAGGTTGCTTGTACTAAGCTTTCATGGTTGATTGGTATTTTAACCCATATGTCTTGACACTCTTACATAAGAAAACTGTCAATCTCAGTCTTCAATTAAGAGCGAACACTTGAGTTTATGTATTGAGCAATAACAAAGAAAATGCTCCCAAGCACTCTAGCTAGCACAGAAGGTTTGATACAAAGCAAGGGCGAATGACCAAAATCTCAAAGACATTAACCCATGAACTCCCTTTGAAAGATTCTTCACCTCATGGTCTCAATATTTATTACTTATGTATTTCTTATTATTATTTCTTTCTTTTTGTATTTGCAGTTTGTTGTCCTTTGCACACTGGTCGAATACCCAAGTTGGTGCGGTCTTTGATTCTGTTATGGTTATATTCTATGGATAATGAATCTCAGGGTTGTATATGGTGACATGTATGCACTTTGATTACAAATTTACTTTAACGTTGAACTTTTATCCAGAAAATGCTGGAAACACTCAGCAGGTCAGGCAGCATGTGTGGAAAGAGAAACCGAATTAGCCTTTTTCCGCATAAAGATTCCCAGGAGCTGTAGCATTTTTGGTTTTCAATCACTTGGTTTAAAATGAAGGAAACCCAGTGTCAGTTAAGTTGGGGGATGGTTTTCCAATGTTGTATTTAGGAAACTGAAGACACTTATTCATAAAGAAAGGATTAAATTTGGCGATAAACTAGAAGTCTGATATTGTAGCAGATTACAGCACCACAGGAGATTTCAGGAAGAGGGAAGTGGAAGTTGTGCATAGATTTGAAAATATGCAGATATTTTAAAGACTGAAACCAATACAGATAAACAAGCATAGAAGATGTTTCGGGGGAAAGAACGCAACCAACCAAGCGTCAACTGATGCCTTCACTCTGAAGTTACGGCTCAGAAACAGACTGTCTCTATGATCTTCCACCCAGCTTGTCCTACAGTGCCACTAAACAATGCCCTTCAGTGCACAAAAATGGCCTAAGAATCAAAAGGGGAAGTTGGTGGTCATGTAAGAGAAAGTAAGTTCCAGGGGAATTAGACCGATGGAATTGCTCTACTAGGAATGTCCTCTTTCTCTGTCATAACGAGAATGACCTTTACCCTTTGACACTGAACTGTACACAAGATCTTCACATATTAGAGTAAACCTGTTTCAGCTTGGACTTCCAAGTCATCATAGCACTAGAAAGTTTCCAAGAAAATGGAAACAAAATTAATTTTGAAGGGCTTGGGTGATGTTACAGTGTTAAACTCTGCCACATGTACAGCAGCACTAAGTGAGTGGGGTTCGAAGAATTTTAGTAGTGATGTAAAGACAAAAGAATTTTATTGATAAAGCAGTTTTGTTTCCATTGGTAATATAATTTGATGGTCTATTAACTATAACAACCGGTATTTACATATCATGGTAAAAATGACTTGCCTACAGGAACAATTATCAAACAAAACTGAGGACATTTGCAAGGCTGAGCATTGAGAGTTTGCTTTAGGTAATTTAGGGTTTTACTAAAGTCTTGAACCTGGCCTTCAAAACATTTTACATTCTTGGAATTCCGTGTAATAAAAATTGGATTTGGCTTATTTAATGACCAGAATTCATGGCCCTGTACTTAATTTAATGCATATTTCAGTTTTAAATACCTCCATCTGTTTAAATGTTCAGGCAATTTATTGTGGTGAAAACTTAGGTCTCCCTGTGGAGGAAGGACATCATTAAGGTTCAGCTGAGCTTTGTACAGTTGGCTTCACAAAACAGGTTAGAACAGGGAAAGTGGAGAGGGAAATTGGATTGGGCAAAAACAAAAAGTTTATATAAAATACTTCTTGTTAGAATTATCCTTTCTGGGCAGGATTTTTCCAAAATTGCTGGGAAAATTAAGAACGGAAATAACAATGGCTCTGGTAAAGGTGGGATTGGGGGGGGGGGAGTAAAAACTCTTTATGTTTTCAAATTTCCAGCATAATTATTTTTACTTCTTTATACATTTACACATAAACAAATCATGAACATAGGAAAATAGAGCAGGAGAAGGCCACCCGGGCTACCAATGTGATCATGGCTGATATGCTCCGTGTTGGCGTTTGGCCAAGTGGTTAAGTTTAGTGATCTGAAGGTCGCTAGTTCGAGCCTCAGCTGAGGCAGCATGTTGTGTCCTTGAGCAAGGCACTTAACCACACATTGCTCTGCGATGATACCGGTGCCAAGCGGTATCGGCCCTAGTGCCCTTCCCTTGGACAACATCCATGGCATGGAGAGGGGAGACTTGCAGCATGGGTAACTGCCGGTCTACCAAACAACCTTGCCCAGGCCTGCGCCCTGGAAACCTTCCAAGGAACAAATCCACGGTCTCACGAGTCTAACGGATGCCTATGATTTGCTCCTCTTCTATGTGGAGGCTAGATCTCATTTCCTAATTTCTCAGAAATTTATCAAATTCCTCTTTAACTACCTCCAACGATCCAGCATCCACATCTTCCCTTCCAGAGATTCACAACACACTGAGTAAACGATAAAAAGACAGCTTTGTCACACGTACAACGAAACTTTGACACATACAGTGAAATGTTTTGATTGCATCAATGATCAACATAGTCCAAGGATGTGCTGGGGGCAGCCAGCAAGCGTCGCGTGATTTTGGCACCAACATAATGTGCCCACCGCTTACCAACCGTAACCCGCATGTGTTTACTAACCCTAACCCGCATGTGTTTACTAACCCTAACCCGCATGTGTTTACTAACCTTAACCCGTATGTGTTTACTAACCCTAACCCATATGTGTTTACTAACCCTAACCTGTGTTTACTAACCCTAACTTGTATGTGTTTACTAACCCTAACCCACATGTGTTTTTGGAAAGTGGGAAGAAACCCAACCGCCTGTAGAAACCCACATGGTGAAGTCATGGTGAAAACATATAAACTCCTTACAGACTGTAGAGGGAACTGAATCTCACTGTTACTGCTGCAGCTATACAGTGTAATGCTAACCACCATGCCACTAAAGTAGTTCCTATCCACCTTACCTTTAAATGACTACCCTTCTCTGAGGATCTAACCTGGTCCCAACATATCGATGCAGCTATAAAGAAGGCAAGATAGTGACTATACTTCATTAGGAGTTTGAAGCGATTTGGCATGCCAACAAAAACACTCAAGAGCTTCTATAGATGTACTGTGGAGAGCATTCTGACAGGCTGCATCACTATCTGGTATGGGGGGGTTACTGCACAGGACTGAAAGAAGCTGCAGAGGTTTGTAAATTTATTCAGCTCTATCTTGGGTACTAGCCTACAAAGTATCCAGGACATCTTCAGGGAGCGGTGTCTCAGAAAGGCAGTGTCCATTACTAAAGACCTCCAGCAACCAGGGCATGCCCTTTTCTCACTGTTAATCATCAGGGAGGAGGTACAGAAGCCTGAAGGCACACACTCAGCGATTCAGGAACAGCTTCTTCCCCTCTGCCCTCTGATGCCTAAATAGACATTAAACCTGTGGACACCACCTCACTCTTTTTAATATATTTCTGTTTTTGCATGATTTTAAATCTATTCAATATATGTATACTGTAATTTATTTATTCTTCTATATTATGTATTGCATTGAACTGCTGCTGCTAAGTTAACAAATTTCACAACACATACCAGTGATAATAAACCTGATTCTGTAATTCTATCCCTTTGTTCGAGGTTCTCCTACTAGTGCAGATGGGCAAATCCACCGTATCGTGCTTTAAGATCAACCCCTCATACTTTGAAACTCAAAAGAAACTTCTTTAGCCACCCCTTAGCACAGAGGCTCCCAATGTTTGTTTATGCTATGGAGACATACCATTAAGCCAGGAGCGTGCGGATCCCAGGCTGGGAACCCCTACATTAGAGGGACACTCACTCTGATTGCCAATGCTTTCTTAAATAAGGGATTCAAATTCATGTATGGTACTTCAGGTATGAGCTCACCAGTACTCTGTACAATTGTAACATTTTTTGCTTGTGATTACTACACAAGAATACCCAGATTCCTTTGTAGTGCATTCAGCTGCAATGTGTCTTCAACTAGACAATAATCTGCCTTTGGATTCCTCTTACCAAAGTACATACCCTTAACTTTTCATGTTAAATTTTGTTCGCTAAGTTTTCACCCGCTCACCCAACACATCTATAATCTGTTGCAGTGTTCAAATGTCCTCTCACTTATTTACATAGCATTGGCAAATTTGGACGACTTACATTTGGTCCTCTCCTCCAGCTCATAAATAGCAAATAATTCAGAGCCAGGAATTGATTCTTGGAGTACTCCATTAGTTACATCTTTCATTCAAACATTACTGTGAGCATATACAATATTTACTAACAATCATACCACTATTCAAGCAGGCAGCAAAGTGGATCAACCCAACAGAACAGGCAGCACCTATGGAGGGAAATGGACAGTTGACACTTTGTGTGTTGCTCTAGATTCCAGCATTTGCCATCTCGTGTCAACAAGGTGAATCATTTCTACGTTCTCAGGGGCAAATAACAGGTGGCACCTTGTTATGCACAAAAGTTTGTGATCTAAAACATTATTTGTTTCTGTTCACAGATGCTGCATGACTTGCTGAGTTTTTTCAGCATTTTCTGTTTTTATTCCCACAAATGAAAAATCTTTTAGAGGCATAATGTCAAACAGTACAGAAACCAGCCCTTCAGCCCAGCTGGTCCTTACTGACAAACAATTCCATTTATCAGTGTTTGCTCCATATCCCTCTAAACTTTTCCTATCCATATAGGAAATAGGAGCAGGCGTAGGCCATCTGGCCCATCGAGCCTGCCCCGCCATTCAATAAGATCATGGCTGATTTGTCTGTAAACTCAGCTCCATCTACCTGCCTTTTCCCCATAACCCTTAATTCCCCTACTGTGTAAAAATCTACCTGTCCAAATGATGTTAAATGCTGTTAATGTACCTGCCTCTTCATCTGTATACAAACCACCCTCTCATTAAAAAGGTGCCTCGAGGTTCTTATTAAATCTCTCCCATTACACTTTAAACCATGTCCTCTAGTTTTTGATTTCCCTACCTGGGACAAACACATCCATCTTGTCTAAGTCCCTCGTGATTTTATACACTTCTGCACTCCTATGATAAACGTAGAAACCTACAGCACATTACAGGCCCTTTGGCCCACAATGTTATGCTGAGAATGTAACCTACTCTAGAAACACCCTAGAATTTTCCTACTCCTTAGCCCTCTATTTTTCTAAGCTCTGTGTCCCTATCTAAGTCTCCTAAAAGACCCTATTGTATCCGCCTCTACCACTGACGCCTGCAGTGCATTCCACACCCACCACTCACAGCGTGAAAAACTTCCCCCTGACATCCTCTGTACCTACTTCCAAGCACCCTAAAACTATCCCCCTTCCTTGTATTAGCCAGTTCAACCCTCGGAAAAAGCCTCTGGCTATCCACACGATCAATGCCTCTCATCATCTTGTACAGCTCTATCAGATCACCTCTCATCCTCCGTCGCTCCAAAGAGAAAAGGCCAAGTTCACTCAACCTATTCTCATAAAGCATGCTCTCCAGCTCTCCAATCCAATGAATTCCTCTACGCTCTCATCATTTGGTTTCGTTTTCTATTTTGTATGATGTAGCTATTAATTACAGTGATCTTGAGGCGCTTGCAGTCTCCTCAGAGGTCACATGAAATCTTATCTTCGTTGCACTCGGAAAGAACCTGCCCCACTAAATCATCTCTCCGGGACCTCCCAATCTTCGCGAATTTGATGGATGATGGGAATGGCAGTGCGCAGACGCAGTTGAGAGGGGGATTCTGGGAGTTGTAGTTTGACTATTACTGGACGCTGGACGACAGCTAGCTTTCAGCTCGGCCCGCCCCCTTTGTGTCAGCCGGAGAACGGCAGCCCCATGGCCGGAGCTTGAGCGTTGGCTGCCGTCCGCTGTCCGTTCGGTAACCGTGCTGCCTGCCCAGCTCGGTCGGATCATGAGAGAAGAAGAGGCGGCAGCAGCAGCACCAGCGCCGGAGAACGCGCTCGCCCCTCAGTCCGAGCCGGGTCTCCCCGCTCAGGAGCGTCCGGCCAACTTGGGCCGGGAGCTGCCGCCCAAACTCTGCGGCTACTTGAACAAGCTTTCGGGGAAGGGCCCGCTCAAGGGGTTCAAGTCCCGCTGGTTCGTCTTTGACCCCCTCCACTGCTACCTGTACTACTTCAAGGGCCCAAGCGACGCGATCCCTCTTGGGTACATCGACATCGCCGATGCCTGCTTCACCTATGATCTGGAAGCCGAGGAGGGGCAGATGGAGATCCGTTCGGCAGGTCGAGACTACACCCTTAAGGTGATTAGGGTGAGAGGGGCCAAGGACGTGTGGATGGAAAGAGGGGTGCCCTAGGGTGTGGGGTTGGAAAGGGAGTGCCCCGGGTGTGGAGAGGTTAGTGAGGGAGGTACCTCGGGTGGGGATTTAAGAGAGGGTTACCCTGGGGTGGGGGGTATGGATAGAGCGCGGAGAGCCCCTGGGGCAGGAAGTTCGAAGGGGATGCTCTTGGTGTCAAAAGAGGGGAAGAGGTCACGGGCGAGGAGGCTCAGAGTGCAGTGGGGAGGGGAGCTGAGAAGCTTTTGGTGTGGAATGGGGGAGAGGAATCTCTTGTTACAGGGAAGCATGAAGTTGGGTTTGGGGGTGGGGGGCAAAGCGTTGAGGATTGAAAATGATGGAGTTTCCTGTAGTTGTGAGGTTTTAGTGATGAGATGGAGAGATGAGCCTGGGATGAGGAGGGTGGTGGGTTTGTGGTGACAAGCATCAAGGATGTTATTTAATGTAGATAGAGTTGGGGAATTGAAGTTGATTTGAGAACTAGAACAGCAAGGAAATGGGGAAAGGGTTAGAAAACAAGCTTTAAAAAAAAGAAAGTGCTGGGAAAACTTAGATTGGTTAATATCAGTAGACTTTGAAAGAATTATCGTTTCATAGAACAGTGTAATATGGACCCTTTGCCCTACAATGGTTGTGCTGCTTTATATAAAGCTACTCCTCAATCAATCTAATTCTTCTCTCCTACACAGCCCATAATCCTCAATTTTCCTTACATCCATATCTAAGAGTATTTTAAGTAACACTATTGTATCAGCCTCTATCACTGACCTCATGTCCTGTTTCAGTCATCCAACACTCTGTAAACCAAAAAAAAAACTCTACCTCCGACCTGTCCTCTAAACTTACCTCCACTCACCTTAACTGGATATCCTCTGGTATTGACTAATGCTTCCCTGAGAAAAAGAGGCTGATTGTCCACATATCTGTGGCTCTCATAATCTCACACACCTCTATCAAGTTGCTTCTCGTTTTCCTCCTGTCATTCCAACGAGAGAAGCCTGATCTTTCAGGTCAAAAATTGTTCTTACTTCAAATTTCTAGCATCTACAGCTTTTTATTAGGAGACAGGATTGGTAATTAGGCATAGAAGCAGGTTTTATTTGATTTGGGTTTGTTTTGGGCAACAAGAAAGGCTCTTAAAGAAGTGAGAATTTGGTGTTCAGTCTTAGTCAGTTGACCCTGGCCACCTTCGCTGGCTTGCATTTGTTTGGCAGTTGTTCTAAATCTTATCAAAAAGATTACATTTTCGTTGAGGAACCTACTTTTTCATTTTGTTGCTAAAATATTGTTTCCCACTTCCTACTATCTGTTTCTGCTTAGTACCTAGGTGCACTACAACCAGCTTCAGTGTCAAGGGCAGAGTCACACCTTGATAAACTTTTGGTTAGAAACTAATGTATTACAACAAAACCAACAGTTGTGGGAGTTTCCTGTGATGGTATTTGATGAAAGATTACTTTGTAAATATTAAGAGGGGAGAATTCCGGATGTAATAATGCCATAGTTTTCTGTATAATGTGGCTCTGCTGTTATCTCAATGTGCATGTACAATTATCCTTTGTTAATAAATAATGCACAGAGTAAAGTGTGTTGTGTTTAACAGATTTTTGGCATTATAAGATTCATATTCAATCATCATGAAACAGTTGTAACAGTGTGACAATGGTGGTTTGAAGAACCACCTCTGACACTTAAGTAAATGACAATTGTTTCATTGAATCTCATTAAGAAGACATGAATTACACAATTTTAGTTACTAGTGTGTACCTGTACCACATTTTTTGTTGAAGGTATTAGTTTTGGATTATTGTCACATGTACCATAACACAGTGAAACATTTGTCTTGTAGACTGTTTGTATGCAGTGCACTGAGGTTTAGATTTAAGAGTAGAACAGTTATATTAGAAGTAATGAGTGGATCTGTAGCGAGGAGCTTTCAACAAGTTGCCACACTCTGGGTGCCATCTTCCTTATGGCAGACCACAGTTTGTGCGGCTTCAGAGCTGTGTGTCAGGCATGGCTATAGGCAGTACTGGAGCCCCACAGGGGACTGTATTGGCTCTCTTCCTGTTTACTCTGTATACCTCAGACTTTAGATTCAACACCAAGTCATGTCATCTACAGAAATTCTCTGATGGCGCAGCAATAGTTGGGTGTATAATGGGAGGAGAGGAGGATGAATACCAGGGCCTGGTGGAGGACTTTGTCCAATGGTGCAAGCTGAATCATCTGCAGCTCAACATCAGTAAAACAAAGGAGATGGTGATGGACTTTAGGAAGACTAAGCCTGTACTGCTCCCTGTTTTGATAGTGAGGACATGGATGTGGTGAGGACCTACAAGTACCTGGGGGTGCATCTGGAGGACGGACTTGAGTGGAGCACCAACACAGAGGCAGTGTACAAGAAGGGCCAGAGTTGCTCTACTTCCTGAGGGGACTGAGATCCTTTGGAGTATGCAGGCCTCTCCTCCACATGTTCTACCAGCCTGTTGTCACCAGTACAATCTTCTATGTGATGGTGTGCTGGGGCAATGGCATCAACATGGGTGATGCCAACAAGCTCAATAAACTGATTAGAAAAGCTGGCTCTGATATAGGAGTCAAACTGGACACATTGAAGGCTGTGGTAGAAAAAAGGACCCTGTGGAAGTTCCTGGCAATTATAGACAATATTTCTCACCCTCTGCGTGCCACCTTGACTGAACAGAGGAGCACTCTTAGTAATAGACTAGGATAACTACACTGCTCCAAAGAGTGCTATATGAGATCATTCTTATCCTTGGCCATTAGGCTGCATAATGAGTCAGCCTGTAGCTGGGGAAGTGTCGACCCTGTCCTGTTAGACTGTTTGAGGTAACATGTTTTTTATTCATTCTTACTTCTCTTCTAATATTTGTATATTTGTGCACTTGAAATGCTACTGTGACACTAATTTCCTTTGGGATCAATTAAGTATCTTATCTATCTTATGTGGATGGGTGGGTTAGGAAGTTTGCAGACAACACAAAGTTTTGTGGAGTTGTGGATCGTGAAGAAGGTTGCCAAAGGATATAGTGGGATAGACCATAAAATATAGGAGCAAAATTGGGCTGTTTGGCCCTGTGAGTCTGCTCCACCATTCCATCTTGGCTGATTTATTATCCCTCTCAAGCTCATTCTCCTGCCTTCTCCCCATAACCTCTGATGTCCTTACTGATTAAGCGCTCACCGAACTCTGCTTTAAATGTATCCAATGACTTGGCCTCCACAGCCATCTGTGGCAATGAATTCCATAGATTCACCACTCTTAGATGACATGCTGGATCTTAACAAACTTCTGAGAAAGTGGAGGTGCTGCCGTACCTCTCCCCTGTAGAAAAGTTTGACAAGAATGGTCATTGTCATGGAAACATCATGATTGCCTATGTCGTATGACATGGCACATAATGAATGAATAAACCTCTTCACCTGATACCCTCATGAGACTGGCCCTTGAACTTCTGGTTTCCTCCTCCTGTAGTCAATAATCAGCTGTCTCATTTTGCTGGCATTAAGTGAGAAGTTGTAGTTGTGGTATCATTCAGCCAGATTTTCAATCTCCCTCCTGTATGCTGATTCGCCACCACCTTTGATTCAGCCAACAACAGTGGTGTTGTCAGTATACTTGAATATAACATTGGAGCTGTACTTAGCCTCACAGCCATAAGTATAGAGTGAGCTGAGCACACAGCTTTGTGGTGCACCTATGCTGATGGAAATTGTGGAGGAGATGTTGTTGCCAGTCCAAACTGACTGAAGCATGCAAGTGAGGAAGTCAAAGATCCAGTTTCACAAGGAGTTATTGAAGCTTTGGTTTTGGAGTTTATTGAGTAGTTTTAGGGGATGATAGTGTTGAATGCAGAGCTGCAGTCAATGAAGAGCATCCTGATGTATGCTCCTTCACTGTCCAGGTGTTCCAGGGCTGAGTGAAGAGACAATGAAATGGCATCTGCTGTTGACCTGTTGTGACGGTAGGCAAATTGTGGCAGATCCAAGCCACTGCTCTCAAGCAGGAGTTGATATGTTTCATTATCAGCTTCTCAAAACACTTCATCACAGTGGATATGAGTGGTACGAGACGATAGACGTTGAGGCTGGTTACCAAGCTCCTCTTGGTATAACTGAAGCTTATTTGAAACAGTTGGGTACCTCAGACTTCTGAAGCGAGAGGTTAAAGATATCATTAAACACTGCAACCAGTAGATTTGCTCTGGTCTTCGGTACTTGGCCAGGTACATCATCTGGGCCAGTGGTTTACCCTCCTGAGGGATGCTGTCACGTCGGCCTCAGGGACTGAAATTGGGGGCTGTGGGAATTTATGAAGGTACCTCCATGTTCTGTCAGTACACAGTTAATGGTAGGACCTTTAACAAAGATGATGCTCAGAGAGATCTTGATGTCTCTAAAAGTGGCAGCAGAGGTTCATAGGGTAGTAACGATGCTGTACGGTAAGATTCAGGATGCTTGCACTTACTGTATTTTTAGCATTATACCATACTTTTATTATGTTCACTATCTAAGTATATTTGTTATTTCTTAACAACTGGTGGTTCAGATTAATATAACACACATCAAAGTTGCTGGTGAACGCAGCAGGCCAGGCAGCATCTCTAGGAAGAGGTACAGTCGACGTTTCAGGCCCAGACCCTTCGTCAGGACTAACTGAAGGAAGAGTTAGTAAGAGATTTGAAAGTGGGAGGGGGAGGGGGAGATCCAAAATGATAGGAGAAGACAAGATGGGGAGGGATATACCGCGTCCGGTGCTCCTGATGTGGCCTTTTATATATTGGCGAGACCCGACGCAGACTGGGAGACCGCTTTGCTGAACATCTATGCCCTGTCCGCCAGAGAAAGCAGGATCTCTCAGTGGCCACACATTTTAATTCCACATCCCGTTCCCATTCTGACATGTCTATCCACGGCCTCCTCTACTGTAAAGATGAAGCCACACACAGGTTGGAGGAACAACACCTTATATTCCGTCTGGGTAGCCTCCAACCTGATGGCATGAACATGGACTTCTCTAACTTCCACTAATGCCCCACCTCCCCCTCGTACCCCATCTGTTATTTATTTTTATACACACATTCTTTCTCTCACTCTCCTTTTTCTCCCTCTGTCCCTCTGACTATATTCCTTGCCCATCCTCTGGTTCCCCCCCCCCCCCGTCTTTCTTCCTGGACCTCCTGTCCCATGATCCTCTCGTATCCCTTTTGCCTATCACCTGTCCAGCTCTTGGCTCCATCCCTCCCCCTCCTGTCTTCTCCTATCATTTTGGATCTCCCCCTCCCCTCCCACTTTCAAAATTCTTACTAACTCTTCCTTCAGTTAGTCCTGACGAAGGGTCTCGGCCTGAAATGTCGACTGCATCTCTTCCTAGGGATGCTGCCTGGCCTGCTGCGTTCACCAGCAACTTTGATGTGTGTTGCTTGGATTTCCAGCATCTGCAGAATTCCTGTTGTTTGCTGTTGTTCAGATTAATGTGTCTGCATTGTGTAAAGAACTCCTTAATTTGAACTATTTCTTGCTGAAGAACAAGAAGGTAATAGACAGAAAAATGGAGGACTGGTCTTAGAATAGGTTACAAAGTTGGCACAACATCATAGGCCAAAGGGCCAATAATGTTCTGTAATGTTCTATGTAACTTGAGTGGTCATTAACCTAGATGTGGATAAGTGAAAGCAATACATTATTGTGTTTTTCAAAATCACTGTGGAAGACTTCTTGTTTGATAATCAGTATGATCATGACTGCCATTTCTTATTGCAACTAATGTAGCAACCTATCTCTAACTTCCTTCATTCAGATTTCATCTTTCCATCATCTCTGGAGTAATTGAAAATTAAAAATATACAAATGCTAGAAATCTGTTTATCTACTTTATCTGAAGCTGGTATTATCACTGTTTAGCTTATCCAGAATGTTAATCGCATCTCAGCAGCATCTTCTACTTTAATGAAAATGAATTAAAAATATTAATTTAACACCTGCAAAGGAGGTCCTGCAAAGAGAGTTTAGGGTGTTAGGTGCAAAGTTGAAGGACAGGACCTCCAGGGTTGCAATCTCAGCATTGCTACCTGTGCCACGTGCTAGTGAGGCTAGAAATAGGAAGATAATGCAGCTAAATACATGGCTAAGGAGATGGTGCAGGAGGGAGGGCTTCATGTTTCTGGACAATTGGGCTTTGTTCCAGGGAAGGTGGGACCTGTTCCGACAGGACAGTTTGCACCTGAACTGGAGGGGGACTAACATCCTTGCGGGAAGGTTTGCTAGTGCTGCTCTGGGGGGTTTGAACTAGATTTGTAGGGGGAGGGGAACCAGAGTGTTAGAGCAGATAGTGAAGTGGAGGAGAATAAAGGTCATGTGAGGACTGCATGTATAGACAGAAATCAAAGGTTTGTACGAGATAGAAATGTTCACAGATGCATCTATTTCAATACAAAGAGTATTGTAAGTAAAGCAGACGAGTTTAGGGCGTGGATTGGCATGTGGGATTACGACATTATTGCTATTAGTGAGACTTGGTTGTAGGAGGGGCCGGACTGGCAGTTTAATGTTCCAGAGTTACTTTGTTTCAGATGTGACGGAAGGGGAGGGATGAAAGGGGGAGGAGTGGCATTACTAGTCAGGGAAAATATCACAGCTGTGTGTAGACAGGACAGCCCGGAGGGCTCGTCTACAGACGCCATATGGGTGGAGCTGAGGAACGGTGAAGGTGTGACCACACTAATAGGGTTGTATTATAGACCGTCCAATAGTCAGAGAGAATTGGAGGAGCAAGTTTGTAGAGAGATAGCAGACCGATGTAGGAAACAAAGTTGTAATAGTAGGGGATTTTAACTTTCTGCATATTGACTGGGACTCCCACGCTGTGAAAGGGCTAGATGGCTTAGAGTTTGTCAAGTGTGTTCAGGAAAGTTTTCTAAATCAATATATAGAGGTACGTACGAGAGAGGATGCAATACTTGATCTCCTATTAGGGAACCAGATAGGTCAGGTGACAGAAGTATGTGTAGGCGAACATTTTGGGTCCAGTGACCATATTGTCATTAGTTTCAAGTTAATTATGGATAAGGATAGGTCTGGTCCTTGAGTTGAGGTTCTAAATTGGAGAAGGGCCAATTTTGTGGAAATGAGAAAGGATCTATAAGAGTGCATTGCGATAAGTTGTTTTCTGGCAAGGACGTGTTCATTAAGTGGAAGGCCTTCAAAGGTGAAATTTTGAGAGTGCAAAGTTTGTATGTTCCTGCCAGGATTAAAGGCAAAGTTAACAGGCGTAGGGAACCTTGGTTTTCAAGGGATATTGGCGATCTGGTTAAGAAAAAAAGAGAGGTGTATAGCAGGTATAGGCAACAAGGAACAAATGAGGTACTTGAAAAGTACAGAAAATGTAAGAAAATACTAAAGAAGGAAATCAGGAAGGCAAAAAGAAGACGAGGTTGCTTTGGCAGATAATAGGGTTTCTACAAGTATATTAAGAGTAAAAGGATAGTAAGGACAAAATTGGTCCCCTAGAAGGTCAGAGTGGTCGTCTGTGTGTGGAGCCTCACAAGATGGGGGAGATCTTAAACAGTTTTTTTGCATCAGTATTTACTCAGGAAACTGGCAAAGCGTATATAGTCATAGTCATACTTTATTGATCCCGAGGGAAATTGGGTTTCGTTACAGTTGCACCAACCAAGAATAGAGTATAGATATAGCAATATAAACTATATATAATTAAATAATAATATGTAAATTATGCCAGGAAATAAGTCCAGGACCAGCCTATTGGCTCAGGGTGTCTGACCCTCCAAGGGAGGAGTTGTAAAGTTTGATAGCTACGGGCAGGAATGACTTCCTATGATGCTCAGTGTTGCATCTCGGTGGAATGAGTTTCTGGCTGAATGTACTCCTGTGCCCAATCAGTCCATTATGTAGTGGATGGGAGACATTGTCCAAGATGGCATGCAACTTGGATAGCATCCTCTTTTCAGACACCACCGTCAGAGAGTCCAGTTCCGTCCCCACAAATTCACTGGCCTTACGAATGAGTTTGTTGATTCTGTTGGTGTCTGCTACCTTCAGCCTGCTGCCCCAGCACACAACAGCAAACATGATAGCACTGGCCACCACAGACTCGTAGAACATCCTCAGCATCGTCCGGCAGATGTTAAAGGACCTCCATCTCCTCAGGAAATGGAGATGGCTCTGACCCTTCTTGTAGACAGCCTCAGTGTTCTTTGACCAGTCCAGTTTATTGTCAATTCGTATCCCCGGGTATTTGGAAGGAAGGGAAACAATCAGTAGTGTCATGGAACATACAGAGATTAAAGAGGAGGAGTTGCTTGCTACCTTACAGTGAATAAAGGTAGATAAATCTCCCGGGCCTGACATGATATTTCCTCAGACCTTGAGAGAGACTAATGTAGAAATTGCGGAGGGCCTGGCAGAAATATTTAAAATGTCCTTAGCCACAGGTGTGGTGCCGGAGGATTAGAGGGTAGCTCATGTTATTCCGTTGTTTAAAAAAGGCTCCAAAAGTAACCCAGATATTTACAGGCCGGTGAGCCTGACATCAGTGGTAGGTAAATTATTGGAAGATGTTCTGAGAGATCAGATGTACCAGTATTTGGACAGCCAAGGGCTGATTAAGGATAGTCAGCATGGTTTTGTGCCTAGTAGATTGTGCTTAATGAATCTTATAGAGTTTTTCGAGGAGGTTACCAAGAAAGTAGATGAAGGAAAGGCTGTGGATGTTGTCTACATGGACTTTAGTAAAGCCTTTGACAAGGTCCCACATGGGAGGTTAGTTCAGAAGTTTCAGACACTAGGTATCCATGGAGAGGTTGTAAACTGGATTCAAAATTGGCTCTGTGGGGGAAGACAGAGAGTGGTAGTGGATGATTGCTTCTCAGACTGGAGGTCTGTGACTAGTGGTGTGCCTCAGGGATCTGTGCTGGGACCATTGTTGTTTGTTGTCTATATCAGTGATCTAGATGATAATGTGGTAAATTGGATCAGCAAGTTTGCTGATGACACTAAGATTGGAGGCGTTGTGGACAGCGAGGAAGGCTTTCAAAGCTTGCAGAGGGATCTGGACCAACTGGAAAGATGGGCCAGAAAATGGCAGATGGAATTTAATGCAGACAAGTGTGAGGTGTTGCATTTTGGAAGGACAAATCAAAGTAGGACATACACAGTAAATGGTAGGGCACTGAGGAGTGTGGAGGAACAAAAGGATCTGGGAGTTCAGGTACATAATTCCTTGAAAGTGGCATCACAGGTAGACAGGGTTGTAAAGAAGGCTTTTGGCATTCTGGCATTCATAAATCAAAGTATTGAGTATAGGAGTTGGGATGTTATGGTGACATTGTATAAGACATTAGTGAGACCAAATTTGGATATTGTGTGCAGTTCTGGTCACCTAACTATAGGAAGGATACCAGTAAGATTGAGAAAGTGCAGAGAAGATTTACTAGGATGTTGCCGAGTCTTCAGGAGTTGAGTTACAGGGAAAGATTGAACAGGTTAGGACTTTATTCCTTGGAGTATAAAAGAATGAGGGGGGATTTGATAGAGCTTTACAAAATTATGAGGAGTATAGACAGAATAAATGCGAGTAGGCTCTTTCCACTCAGATTAAGAGAGATAAATACGAGAGGACATGGCTTTAGGGTGAAAGGAGAAGGGTTTGGGGGGAACATTAGGGGGAACTTCTTCACTCAGAGAGTGGTGGGAGTGTGGAACGAGCTGCCATCTGATGTGGTAAATGTGGGCTCATCTTAAGTTTTAAGAATAAATTGGATAGATACATGGATGGGAGAGGTCTGGAGGGTTATAGACTGGGTACAGGTCAATGGGACTAGCGGAATAAAATTTCAACACATACTAGAAGGGCCGAATGGCCTGTTTTTTGTGCTGTAGTGTTTTGTGGTTCTGTGGTTCTACCTCAATCATGACCTCTGCCTCCTTAAGCAGATATGGATTTTGGATTTGTATCCCTTTCACTTGCAAATTTTTTCGATTCCCTTTAATGTTTGCTTGCAATATTTCATGTGCTTTTTCTTTGCCTTTCATATATCCTTTAATTCCCCTCACCTCGTTAGTAAATTGTTATCTGTCATTTACAATCTTTTTTTCTTCTTTTGCTCAATTTTGGTCGGATTGATCAACCATGGAGTTCTGACTTTAATTTCTCTGCCTTTTCCCTTATGGTATATACCAGAACCATTGCTGAAATGTCACCACTTTAAAGATCTCCCACTATTCTCTTTTTTTCGATGTTGGGCTTTGATTCTAGTTATCCTGGCCAGATCTGTTCCTATCCCATGGAACTTTGTTTCTTTTCCATTTGACTGTTTTTACTTTATTGTGGTCTGTACTCTAAACATTATGTTTAGACTACAGATAACTGAGTCTTGGCCTGCTTCATTTCCCAGCAAATTCAGCAAGGCTGCCTTCCCTTTTTGGGCCAGAAACATATTAAATCAAGATGGTTATTTTTTTCTCCTTCCAGTAATCAAATATTCTCCTTAATCAATACTGCCACTGACCATGTTTTACCCTCTCTTCCAAGACAACTTGTATACAGGAATATTTACAACCATTTCCTATCTTTTAGCCAGGACTCTCTGCCACATCATTAATTGCAGCTGAGACTTACCAACTTTAACACACATAATTACGTTTACATTTCTTGTATGTAAACAAGCCATAGATTTCCTTCTCTCTGTCTGCTCAGAAATTTTATTTTTCTTATCGTGATGTCACTTGCCTCTTCCCAATTCATTTTCCACCTTTTTAAAAATGCTGCCTCTTTTAAAATCCCCAGCATTCTGCTAAATCCACCATCCAAAGCTCTACTTCAGGACATTGGTCTCAGTTCTTGTTTTGAGTGCAATCCATCTGGCCTGTTAGATCCCAACTTCCTCAATACTCAGTGAACCTAGAGGCCTTCTGCGGCATCTCTCCAACCACTAGTTCTTCTGCGCTATCATCCCACTGGATACTGAGTGTAATCAGGTCCTGCTTTTTAACTGTTTCAAATCTGCATGCAGGCCCCATCCCCCTTTCTATCTAGGTT
The DNA here is from genome assembly GCF_030028105.1 of Mobula birostris. Classification (NCBI taxonomy): domain Eukaryota; kingdom Metazoa; phylum Chordata; class Chondrichthyes; order Myliobatiformes; family Myliobatidae; genus Mobula; species Mobula birostris. The sequence goes on along the minus strand of NC_092387.1, from coordinate 14,471,500 downwards.
ATTGGTAACAATATTGACCATGACTTCTAACTTCCCCAACCCCCCCACCCCCCAGAATTTTCTGGAGCCACCTTCTGATAAGCTAAGAACCGAGGAGGCAACAGATCGTCCTGGAATCACTTGCGTAATCACAGAAATGGTTGGGTGTTTTCCTCAACAATTATTATTCTTTAACCTCCTTTACCTGTCTGTACAGTTGTGCCACCCATAGTGATGTAAGCTTATCTGACTGGAAACTAGATGACATTTTTCAAATTAAAATTTAACGTAGTTCTATTCATAGGCTTATTTAACAAGGTGAACCTGGAGAAGAAGGGAAAGGTTTTTAAAATGTCTAGCATTGGATGAATGAATATGGTATGTGTGAAATCCTGCTCATTTGGGATTAAAAAAACAAAATTATACATCTCATTTACCAGAGATTTGTTCTAGTCACATGTTTTTTTGACATTCTTCACAAGGTTATATCATGTTGTCACAGGATTTGTTTTGGAGCAGCTTTATTGTAAACTTTTTAATCATAGAAGCCTAAGTGCTCTGCTTCTTTCTCAACAAGAGAACCAACCAGTTCCCATACACCACTTTCTTCCAGCTGGCAAAACTGGTTCTCATCTTCGACATTTTCTCCTTCGGCTCCTCCCGCCTTCTCTAGATTCAAAAGGTAGCTTTAGATCCAGGCTATGCCTGCCTTTTCGTTGGCTATGTAGAACAGTCCATGTTCCAGGCCTTCCCTGGTAATACTCCCCAACTTTTCCTTTGCTACATTGACGACTGTATCAGTGCTCCTTCATGCACCCATGCTTAGCTTGTCAATTTGATCAACTTCGCCTCCAACTTCCACCTTGCCCTTAAATTCATTTGGTCCATTTCTGACACCTCCCTTCCTTTTCTCGATCTCTCTGTCTCCATGTCTGGAGAGAAATTGTCCACTGACATCTTTTATAAACATACCAATTCAATGGCTATCTTGACTATACTTCTTCCCACCCTGTCATCTGTAAAAATGCTATTCCCTTTTCTCCGTTTCTTCGTCTCTGCCGCATCTGTTCCCAGGATGATGTTTTCCTTTCCAGGATATCAGAGATATCATCCGCCTTCAAAGAACAGGGTTTCCCTTCCTCCACTATTGATGATGCCCTCACCTGCATCTAGTTAGATTATGAGAACACTCAGTCCTCTCTTATTGTCATTTAGAAATGCATACATGCATTAAGAAATGATACAATATCACAGAAAACAGGACAAACCAAAGACTAACACTGACAGAACCACATAATTATAACATATTGTTATAGCAGTGCAAAGCAGTACCATAATTTAATGAAGAACAAATCATGGGCATGGTAAAAAAAAGTCTCAAAGTCCCCGATAGCAGGTGGCAGAGGGAAGAAACTCCCTGCCATAAACCTCCAGGCACCGTCAACTTGCCGATGCCTTGGAAGCAGCCGACCACAGCCGACACTGAGTCTGTCCATCCGAAAACTTCGAGCCTCCGACCAGTCCCCTCCGATACAGCCTCCCGAGCACCATCCTCTGCCGAGCGCCTTCGACCTAGCCCCGGCCGCTGAAACAAGCAAAGCCGAGGATTCGGGGCCTTCTGCTCCGGAGATTCTGGTTACCACACGGTAGCAAGGGCAACGAAGCGGGCATTTCAGAAGTTTTCCAGATGTTCCTCCGTACTCTCACATCTGTTTCCATCAAATCAGAATTGTGCACGGTCCCCTACTTGACAGATTACAGATATCATTCACCAGAGAGGACGCGCATGCTGCCGTTGCGCTGCCATCTTCTCCTCCACCATTTACTGGACATTTACATTCACCCTATCTTCCCACCACTTTAACATGGAATTCCTCTGTGATTCCCTTCTCTGTTTGTCTTTCCCCACTAATCTCGCTCCTGGTACTTGCTTCTGCAAACGGCCAAAGTACTACACGTGCCTATTCATCTCCTCCCTCACCTCCATTCAGAACCTCAAACAGTCATTCCAGGTGAGGAAACACTTCGTACAAATCTGTTGGGGTCATTTAGCATATTCAGTGCTTCTGATGCTGCCTCTACTACATTGGTGAGACCTGTTGCAAATTGGGGCACTGCTTTGTTGAGCACTTCCGCTCCATTGGCCAAAAGCAGAGTTTCCCTGTGGCCAACCATTTTACTTCCTATTCCCATTCCCAATCCAACATATCGGTCCGTGGCCTCTTCTTTAGCTAAGATGAGGCCAAACTCAGGGTGGAGGAGCAACACCTCATATCCTGTCTGGGTAGTCTCCAACCTCGTAGCATGAACATTGATTTCTCCTTCTGGTAAAAATTGTTTTCCCTCCCTCCCTTCCCTTTTCTTCTGTTCCTCACTCTTGCCTCCTATCTCTTCTCACCTGCCTATCACCTCCCCCTGGTGCCCCTCCTTTCCTTTCTTCCCTGGTCCATTCTCTTCTATTACATTCCTTCTTTCTAGCCCTTTACCTTTCCCACCCACCTGGCTTCACCTATCACCTTCTAGCTATTCTCCTTACCCTCCACCCACCTTTATATGATGGCATCTTCCCCCTTCCTTTCCAGTGCTGAAGAAGAGTCTCGGCCCGAAACATTGACTGTTTACTCATTTCCATAGATGCTGCCTGACCTGCTGTGTTCCTTCAGCATTTTGTATGTTGTTATTTTTAAGGAAGTCGACTATGATTTAAACCAATTTCCGTTCCCTGAATCTTCTGTTAGGAGCCTTTTACTATCCAGAGGTTTGTGCTCTGTCTACGATTGAACAAGTTATTTATTAACTAAAGTGCAGCAAATTATTGTACAATTATTGTTGTGCAAGTAATTATTGATATTTTGCTTGGTGAGTCATATAATGGAATTTGTTGCAGCGTTCTTCAAATTAGGGGAGTTGCTCAGTAGATTTTTAGCTTGCAAGGAATGAAATATCTATGCTATCTTTAAAGCATAATCAAACCCAAATGCTGGCACAAGTGGCATAGCTGGACACCTCCTAATAATGGGAAAGGTATTAGTGAAATTTTTTCATCTTTCTGATCACTTGTAGTAAGCATACTGCTACTTTACACAGTCCTTCTGATTGATATGTGCATTATTGTGGAGCTTGGCAAGAATTACAGTGTTTGTTGACAGCTTCCTCATTTCTTTGTCCTTCATAGAAATTATCTGGATAGGGAGCAGTACAAGAGAGTGCAACCACCTGGGGCAGATAGTTATTGTTTCTGGGTTGCACTTCTGCATTTGCATTGAAAGCATGATGGACCTTAGGCAATGAGACTCCATAACTTCGCGATCACTGTAAAGAGAGGTTTCTAATCAGTCATTAGACAGCAGTCAAGAGTCTAGTCTTTTCTAGGTAGCTAGTAGCTCTGCACAACTAATTGGTGATAGCACAATTGGAGAAAGTCTTTGTTGACTTTGGTTATGCTATGGACAGCAAAGGTGAAGATGCCTGTACTTTTGAGGTCTTTAAACTCTCAAGGCATTTTTTTTTTAGCTGAATTGTGGATAATTTCTTACAGTAACAGTCTCCCCAAATGTTACTCTATTGGCTTATGTGGTAGAGATCTGTCTTTAACTTGGGACTGGTAGGCCGATTGAGTATGGTATGTTGTACGATGAGAGCATGGCCCTTTAAGTTGATATCTAAATTAGATGTTCTTTATTGGTTATTTATTTCTGTATTCATGAAGAACTTCATGAAGTCTTCCTGAGGCTGGTTTGGATAAGATCCCATCATCCCTGCTAAGGGCTTTTGTCTCAATTCTGCCTTTCAGCTGAATCAGTGCAGCAGAAGTCATTTGCATTCCAAGGAGTTCTGACCATGGAGAACTGTCTTGCATTTTGTCCTTTGAAACTGAAACCAGACTAAAATGAGGATCCAGTGAAACTGCTGGGTGCAGATGGGAATCTTAATTATTGTATCTTTCAGATACAGTAATACCAGTTTCTGTTTATAGAGGTCGTTGATTAGAACATAGTGAAACTTTATGCAAGTCCATCGGGTTTATGACCCAATACTGACTCTTAATACCTTAAGCAAAGTTTATACTGGTATTTGGCTCTTGAGACTGTCCTTCTTTTCCAGATCCAGCTTTCCTTTGGGGAAAGACTTAAGTGGGCTGAGTGACCATTGAATAGATTCTCCTCATTTCTTAGTGGGAGCAGAACCTCCCATCTACACTTGTACAAATCTTACACAATTTTATTTGTCTAATTTTATATTTTGTAAGAGAAAATTTTGTTCTCTGTCTCTTTTTCTTTGGGTTAGTGATTTGCAAATTCTGTAAGGGCAAATTTCTGCAATCCCAACAGCTGTAACATGGGGGTTGCCTTTATTGGCTTCATGTCTATAATCATGGACTATTGATTTGAAGTCATAAATTGCAATTTAGTACTATGGGCTAGAGAATTTACTTATAATTGTTTCTGGATTAAAAGATTAGTAACAGCATTGAGTGATAACAACACCCCTACATTGTTATTAAAAGTGAAGGTGATTCACTACTTCACTTTGGCGAGGGGGGGGGGCTGGGGAAACAAAATCTCATAACCTGATCTGGTTGGTGTCACTTCAGATAAATATAGTTGATTCTTAACTGCTTTCTGAAATTCCTTGGCAGGATACTATGGGATAGTTAGAATTTAGCAATAAATACTTCGGATAATATGTCAATGCTAAACTTTTCAGCTAGTTTTTGGTTTACCAAAAGTTTGTTTTACATCTGTATTTCATTTTCTGTAGCCATGTGCTGTATAGGAGCTGAACATTTTAGAAAAATCTAGATTTATTCTTTCTTTTCCAGCTTTTTTATGTCAGTGTGGCAGACCACTTATGGTTGGGTCTCACTAAGGTAGCTTAAATTGGGAAGTATGTTTCAACTTTCCCCCTTTCTTTGGCAGGATGCTTGGTGTCCTCTGAGTGAATCTCTGGCCCATACTTAAAAGAACACAGCTGTATATTGTTATTTCTCAGCTTGTGTTGAGTCACATGGCTACAGACCCATTGTGGTTTTGCTCTAGTAATGAAATCAGTGAAGAGTCTTGACCTGCCTTTTATAGCTTCTCAGCTATTTTTAAACATCATTGTTCATTTTCTGACTGCTCATTTTCAACAATAGTTCGCTCAATAAAAAATAAACTGCAGCTGGAGGCTTCCTTTTGGTGATCATTTAATTGCATTGCTATGATTAAAATCTTCAGCTTTTGTTTTGCTTGCTTGGCAACATTTGCACCTGCAAGTAGATTCAGAGTGTAGTGAAACTGTGGTGAAGGATAGGCAGATGATAGGGCAAAATTGCAGTCAGTGGGGTGGGTTGAAGTGTGCTTTTAAACTAAATAGTAGGTTCAACTGATTGGAAAGCGAGGATAAAATAAAAGGGAAGGAGAGTGCAGGAGTCATTACGATAGTCTCCAGAATAAATAAAAAGACAAAAAGGGTAAGAATTTAACTTCTGGTAACATGGGTGAGAAATTGACCAGGGTGATTGATGAATATGGGACTGAAAGTGTTATATTTGAATTCATGCAGTATATGGAATAAGGTAGATGATCTTATAGCACAGTTAGAAATTGGCAGGTATGATGCTATGGGCATCTCTAAGTCATGGTTGAAAGAAGATCATAGGAGCTCAACATAGAAGGGTACACATTGTGTCTATAGGACAGGCAGGCAGAGGAGAAAGGGCGACTGTTGGTTTGAAAAAATGAAATCCAATTATTAGAAAGAGGTGACATAGAATCAGTATGTGTAAGTTAAGAAACTGCAAGGATTAAAAAGACCCTGATGGGAGTTATACACAGGCCTCCAAACAGTTGCCGGGATGTGGGATACGAATTACGATGAGAGATAGAAAAGACATGTAAAAAGTGCAATTTTACAATAGTCATGAGGAATTTCAGTGTGCAGGTCGATTGGGAAAATCAGGTTGGTGCTAGATAACAAGAAAAGGAATTTGTAAGATGTCTCTGAGATAATATTTTAGGGTAGCTTATGGTTGAGACACTAGGGAAAAGGTAATTCTGGATTGGGTGTTGTGTAATGAGTAAGATTTAATTAGGGAACTTAAGGTAAAGGAATCCTTAAGAGACAGTGACCATAATATGATAGAATTCTCCCTCTATTTTGAGAGGGAGAAGCTAAAATCAGATGTATCAGTATAACAGTGGAATAGATGAATTACAGGCAGAGGAGCTGGCCAAAATTGGAAGGGGACACTAGTAGGGACGATGGTAGAACAGCAACGACTGTAGTTTCTGGGAACAGTTATTTATTGCTATTTTTTATGTCTGCATTTGCATAGTTTGTTGTTCATTGACCCTGTTTACAGTCTACAGTTAATGTTCTATAGATTTGCTAAGTACGCCCGCAGGAAAAAGAATCTCAAGGTTGTATATGGTGACATGTAGGTACTCTGATAATAAATTTTACTTTATACTTTGTATAATATAGCAAAAATTAGTTGCAAGCTAGATGATTAAGAAGCTATTAAGAACCAATTGAAGGCAACTAAAAAAGTAATAAGGAGAATAAAGATGAAATGTAAAGGTAAGCTAGCCAAGGATGTAAAAGATGATACCAAAGGTTTTTCAGATACTAAAGTGTAAGACAGTGGATATTGGACCACTGGAAAATTATGCTGGAGAGGTAGTAAAGGGGACTAAGAAACGGTAACAAACATAGTAAGTATTTTGCGTCAACCTTCGCTGTGGAAGATACCAGCACTGTGCCAGAAATTCAAGAGTCTCAGGGAGCAGAAATGAGTGTAGTAGCTCTTACCAAGAAGCAGATGCTTAGGAAGCTGAAAGGTCTGAAGGTAGTTGTGCCACCTGGAGCAGATGGACTACACCCCAGGGTTTCTGAAAGAGGGAGCTGAAGAGATTGTGGAAGCATTAGTAGCGATCTTTCAAAAATCAGTACATTCTGGAATGGTTACAGAGGACTGGAAAATTGTAAATGTCATTCAACTCTGTAGGAAGGGGGGAAAACAAATGACTGTAAACTATAGGGCTGTTAGCCTATAGTTAAGTAAGATGTGTGTGTCCATTATTGGATGAGGCTTTGGGGATGTTGGAGGCACATGGTAAAATGGACTGAAGTCAGCATGTATTCCTTAAGGGGAAATCTTGCCTGTTGGAGTTCTTCGAGGAAGTAACAGGCAGGATAGAGAAATAAGAGTCAGTGGATGTTGTTTACGTGGATTTTCAGAAGGACTTTAACAAGATGCTGCATGTGAGACTGCTTAACAAGGTAAGAGCCAATGGTATTACAGGAAAAATGCTAGCATGGATAGAAGATTAGTTGTCTGGCAGGAGGCAAAGAGTGGAAATAAAGGAGACCTTTTCTGTTTGGCTGTCAGTGACTAGTGATGTTCTGCAGGGTTCACTGTTAGGACTGCTTCTTTTCATGTTGTATGTCAATGATTTGGATGACGGAATTAATAACTTTGTGACCAAGTTTGTGGATGATACAAAGATAGGCGTATAGGCCGGTACTGTTGAGGAAGCAGGGAGTCTGTAGAAGGACTTTGAGAAATTAGGAGAATGGGCAAAGATGTGGCAGATGGAATACAGTGTAGAGAAGTGTATTGCCATGCACTTTGGTGGAAGGAATAAAGGTACAGTATAGACTATTTTCTAAATGGGAAGAAGATTCAGAAATCAGAGATACAAAGGGACTTAGGAGTCTTTGAGCAGGATTCCCTCGCAGGTTGAGTCAGTGGTATGGAAGGCAAATGTAGTATTAGCATTCATTTCGAGAGGACTAGAATATACATGCAATAATCTGATTTGTCAGGCTTTATAAGGCTTGGTCAGACCATACTTGGATTGTTGAGCAGTTTTGAGCTCCTTATCTAGGAAATGATGTGCTGGCATTAGAAAGGGTGCAGAGGAAGTTTACATGATTATCCTGGGAATGAAAGGGTTAACGTATGAGGAGCATTGATGGCTCTGTGCTTGTACTTTCTAGAGTTTAGAAAAATGAGGTGTGATTTCATTGAAACCTATCAAATATTAAAAGGCCTAGATGGATGTGGGGAGGATATTTCCTATACTGGGGCAACTGCTAGATTTTGAGCAAGCACACCCTCAAAGTAGAAAGATGTCCCTTTAGAACAGAAATGTGGAGGAATTTCTTTAGCCTGAAGGTGGTGAATCTGTGGAATTCATTGCCACGGACAATTGTATATTGGGTATACCTAAAGCAGAGGTTGAAAGGTTCTTGATTTGTAAGGCCATGAAAGAAGGCAGGGGAATGGGTTTGACAGTTCAAAGTTCAAGGAATAATAAATAAGCCATGATGGAATGGCCGAGCAGATTCAGTAGGCTGAATGGCCTAATATTGCTCCTATTCTTATGGTACGTCATGCAGTGGGTTGGTGGCTAGCCATGAGAAAATGATAAAGACAGATATACATAGTTACAATGTTTAAAAGATATTTGGCTAAATATATGGATAAAAAAAGGATTTAGAGGAATATAGGACGAGTTTGGGTAGTGGACATGTTGGGCGAAAATGTCTTTACCAGTGTTCAAACTGGGTAGAAAGGACATGGTTCAGGTTCCAATGTATTTGGCAAATGATCAAAGTTACATAATGTATAATCATGACCATCTGCCAGAAGCAAGACCAATGTGGTTGTAATTACTGAAGGATCTCAGAAGAACAGTTATTACCAAGGTTCTCAGCTCCCTCCTCCCATTGGTGGAAGAGATGCTTCCTGGATTTCTGTGTGGGTTATGTCTCTCTTCAGTTACAATAAATGTGCTTTTCAGTGTACACCAACTCAGAAATTCAGGGAGAGGCCTCAATCACTGTTACCGGTCTTTCTCAAAAAACATTAAACATCCTCAGTCAAGGGTAACGATAGCATCCTTCTCAAATCTGGCTGGCAGGGTGAATTTGCCTTAATCTTGCCTGTCACCTCATGTGTGCCAGCCATGGTCTTAACAAATAAATATATGATTCAAGATTATTTAATGTCACTTCCAGTACAGAAGTGTATAGGAGAACGCAGCATATAAAAATAGCAGGCTAAGACAACAAAACACAATAAATATAAATGCATAAGATAGATTATACATACATAAAGTGATGCTAGGTACAGGAGTGTCTGTGTACAAGGTGATTCTGATAGGAAGTGATAAAGTAGTGGGGGTGGGGGTTGTGAAGGCGTGGGTTAGTGGATGGAGGTGTTGATCAGCTTTACTGCTTGGGAAAAGAAACTGTTTTTGAGTCTGATGGTCTTGGTGTTGTTACTACGTAGCCTGTCCCTGATGGGACTGGGACAAGCAATCCATGAGCAGGATGGTTAGGATCTTTCATGATATTGCTGGCCTTTTTCTGGCACCTTTCTGTATGTGTGTGTGTATATATATATATACACACACACACACACACTCTATATATATATATAGTCCTTGATGGTAGATGTGCTGGTGACGCATTTGGCGGTTTTGACTACCCGTTTAGAGCTTTCCTGATAGATCCAATCTCTGTTCAAAATTATTTTTGGTGAAACATACACTTTTCTCATCTTTCTTGCTATAATGCTGTCATGAAGCTAATCTATAGACAATCTTGTCTCTACTCCAGAACCGTGGTCACCTCAACCTCAACCCTTAAGCCACAGTTTGCAGATTATGCTTGCATAGGCAAAAGCTTGGAGGCGGAAAGATCCTCTCCCAATTTAGAAAGGTGCTGAGAATGTTTATGGATAGTCAACCACTTTTGCTTGGAACATTGAGGAAGGGCTGTGACTCAGTGGGACAATGGTCTGTGTAATTAATTAGATCGATTTAATCTTCTGCAATCCTCTGCCTCCATTAATTATCAATCAAGAAATTTGTTAGCTCCTAGATCATTAGTTTGTACAATTATTTTTCTCTAATGTAACTCATTATTATAAACTGCTCTCTGTTTTTCTCTTTAATCATTAGCAACAGAGACACTAAAATTTGATTAAAATTGCTTCCCATTATTTCTCATTATTAATTCCTCTGTCTTGATTCCATAAGGACAGGCATTTAATTTTGCCATTACCTTTTTTCCAACAAGAAATGCAAATTTAGTGACATGGCTTCATTGTCACTAGAATTTCACTCAGCAAATATTGGAAAGGCCAGTACTATTGCCTTCAGTATGCTTCAAAATCAGCATTCTTTGAACATCAGGCACGAGATTTTGCAGTTTCTGGAAATCTTGAACACCAAATCTTCTCCAAAATGCCAACTCCATAGATTTCTTTCCATAGATGCTGCCTGACCTGTTGAGTTCCTCCAGCATTTTGTATTTCTTTAGACATTAACTCCATTCCTTTCCTAGCTGCCATCTGACACCGATCCAGACAAAGAAGCATTTAGCAATATACAACATTGCCCAAGTTTGTTCCTGAAATAAGCTCTACAACTGAAAGCCCTTTCAGTAACAGCTCTTTTAGAAGCATATATTCTGCCCTGGACAAATTATAATGCAGGAATTGTCAATTTTCACTTCCTGTGGATTTTAAGTGGTTGGGAAGCCATACAGGATATTTGCTTCATTAGCTCAGATTGAGTATATAAGAGCAGGAAGGATATGGAACGACATATATATAAAACAGCTGGAGTACTTAATGCATTTCTTGTCATCGTATGGGAGTAAGAATAACATTGCACTGGAAAGGGTGTGGAAGAAAGTCACCTAGATGTTGCCTGGGGTGGAGTGTTTCAGTTATAATGCATAGGCTATGTTTTTTTGGAGCAGAGAATGCAGAAGAGAACTTGACTGAGAAATATGCAATTGAGGGCAGAAATCGGGGAGAAAGACTAAGAGGAAATTTAGAATGCCCCCAAAGACTCTAGCAAATTTCTACAGATGTACTGTGGAGAGCATTCTGAGTGGTTGCACTGTAGGTTAATTTAATTGGTGGAAATGTACATAATTCACAGTCACCCACAATGAGTTGGAATTCACTTTAAGAGGCTGGTCTGACGTGATGATGTAATTACATAAAGTATTTTTACTGCTCTTTGTGTTCAGAGTTTGGAGTACAATAAATGAGTTGTTACAGTTTTACTTAAACATAAAACGACTCTGCCATATTTATTTGCGAGAAACAACATTGGTGATTCCGATGCTCCAGGATGGTTCCAGAGATATTGAACATGTCGGCCAATGTGTCATTTTGAAATTGCTGGAGTTTTGTGAGCAAAATGAGGGAGGAGGAGAAGATGGCGGTGTGGCGCAGCACGCGTAGCCTCTCCGCTGAAATGATAGCGTATTTGTAAGTAGGATGCCGTGCACAATTCTGATTTGATGGAGACAGCCATGAGAGCACGGAGAAACACCTGGATTAACTTCTGAAATGCCTGGTTTGCTGCCACTGCTACTGTGCGATGGAGAATCTCCGGAGGGAAGGGCCCAAAATCCTCGGCTTTGCCTGCTGCTGGCGACCGGGGCTGAGGTCGAAGCGTTCGGCAGAGATGGTGCTCAGTGCTCGGTGTCAGAAGGCTGGTCGGAGCTCGAAGTCTTCGGACGACTCAGAGTCGGACTGTGGTTGGGTATGACAGGGAGAGTTTTCTTCCTTCTCCCATCTGTGTGAGATGTGGAACTTTCAAGAGACTTTGAACTTTTTGCCGTGCTCACGGCTTGTTCTTCAAGTTACAGTATTGTTTGCACTGTTGTAACTATATGTTATAACTATGTGGTTTTTGCCAGTTTTTCAGTCTTGGTCTGTCCTGTGTTTCTGTGATATCACACCAGAGGAATATTATATCATTTCTTAATGCATGCATTACAAAATGACAATAAAAGAGAACTGCATGTCCTCATAATCTAATCTAATCCAATCTAATCTAATCTAAATTGCTGTTGCTTGGTTTGTACAAGCTGAGTCCCAAATCGCACTGTGAGAAACCACAAGAACACCAAATATTTCTATGTGTCACATCACTCAGCATCATTCCATGGCTGTGAGAGTGGTGAGCCTGTTTGACCACCCACCTGAACACGATAAATACCGATTGCCAAAAACTCATCTTTTACGGCTAATGGGCCACATGCTGTCTCTCCTGGGAAACTGCCATCCTTGTTTTATTTTTAAGAAACTCTTCATGCAGCAAATGCCTGATCAGGTTCATATAGCCTCATTAATGCACCTGTGATGGACTATAGGGAGCTTGCTAAAATGGCTGTTAGTCTACACTCAACCAGGTAGCAGTGCATCACTCCTCCTTTTGCTAACTCAGTAAGCCCAGTCAGCAAGGCCCCAATATAAGGACACACATGGCTGTGAAACAGAAGACACCAGCGACTGAGTTTTTACCACACTGACTTTGCTACGGATGCAATTAAGTTCCGACTGCCTTACAGCTTTGATGCCAGTGCATGGGGATGTCAGAGGTCCCGTGAACACTGTGAGTTCCAGCTGCCAGGGTCGGCTACCGTTCATTACAGACTCCCTTGCAGGGTGACGCTTCCTGTGTGACACACATGCTCAAGTGAGTGTGCTGCTAGCATCGCCTATTGATGAGGAGGCAAAGAGCAATGAAACTTCACTGGAAGCCGCCAACGGCAGCAGGATCCAGACTTATGGAACACGATGGGCGATGCTATGCTTCAGTGGGCGCCATTACACATGGGACTTTGTCCCGGCTAAAGTGATTAGACTTCGCTTGGTGCCGAGTTCCTGTGTGCCCCAGGACTGTTAGTCAATCTGAAGAAATGCGAGCTTGTGGATGTCAAGGACTTTAGGTCGTTACCCTGCTCCCCCAGTAAGTCCCTGACAATGGCTCTGTTAAGCACATGCACCACCGCATATGAGTTTACTGGGTGCATTCCCAAAGCACACTTAGCGCACATTCTCCACTACAGTCACAAAACATGAGGCCGAGGACCACGTTTCTACAACTGGCCCCCCAGTTCCATGCCCACGCGCGTAGGCTGGATCTAGAAAAGCTGGCCACCGCGAAGTCTGAGTTTGCCATCATGGAGAGACTTGGCATTGTTTGCTGGCCAAATAGCCCCCTGGGCTTCACCCCTCCTTTATGGTCCCTAAATCCGATGGTGGTTGCTGCCCCTGTGACAATTACAAAAACGAGGCCACCATCCCCAATCTTTACCCTGTCCTACACATCCAAGACTTTTTGGCACGTTTAACTGTAAGTTAATTTTTTTCCAAGGTTGATCTAGTTAGTGGCTACCATCAGGTGCCTGTGTGCTAGGAGGACATTCCCAAAACAGCGAGTTTCTGCACTTGCTTTTTGGGCTGAAAAATGCGGCACAGACTTCCCAATGGCTGATGGACTCTGTATTAAAAGACTTTGGATTTTCTTTTTGTTTACCTGAATGACATACTTGTCACCAGTGCATTAATTCGAATGCATATCTTAGCTCTGCACACTTTTTGAGTGTCTAAGCCAACATTATTAACCCTGCTAAATGCCAGTTTGGGTTGTCAACTATTGGCTTTCTTGGCCATCACATCTCTGTAGAAGACGCCAAACCCCTCCCATTAAAAATAGCCACTATTATGGATTTCCCATTACAAAAAAAACTACAGGAATTTTTAGGCATGGTGAGTTTCTGTCATCGCTTCATTCCGCGAGCTGATGAAGTTAAGCTCCCCCTGTATAATGCGCTTAAAGGCAATACCCCAATCACATGCTTGACTGATCAGTGGACGTGACCAGGGCATTTGATGATACCAAACAAGCTCTTTCTGACGTGACACTACTGGCACACCCACTCCCCAAAGCACCCATAGTCATTACTACTGACGCTTCGGACTATGCTGTGGGTGCTGTGTACGAACAATTGTTTGGAGGCGTGTGGCAGCCGCTCGCCTCCTTCAGCCGGCAGCTCCGTCCCCCCCCGAAAGGAAGTACAGCATGTTTGACTGTGAGCTTCTCGATCTCTATCTGGTTGTCTGCCATTTTCATTTTCTTCCAGAGGGTTGACATTTCACAGCTTTTGTTGACCACAAACCCCTTGTACATGCTGTGGCCAAAATATCAGACCCTTGTTCTGCATGGCAGCAATGCCCACTGGCCTACATATCAGAGTTCACAACTGATACACAACATAGCAAGAGGAAAGATAATGCTGTGGTTGATTGTCTCTCAGAGCCAGTTGTTACGGTCAGACACATTAGGGTTGACTATGCTGGCAAGGCAGCCAATCAGGCTACTGACCCAGAGGTCCAGACTAACCGAACAGCAGTCATGGACCTGCAGTTGGCTGACATTAAGTTCGAAAAAGCTAGAGTTTCTCTCCTGTGCGGTGTCAACCAGTCAGCCTTGCAAACTGGAGTTGGACAGTTTTGACTCCGTACATGGCCTCTTGCATCCAGGCCGGAAGGCTTTACAGAAACTGGTCGCACTAAACTTTCTGTTGCACTGCCTTAGAAAGGACGTGCGCGATTGGGTTGCAGCTTGTGTGTGGAGTGCCGGCGGGCGACGGTTTAACCATGTCAATGTAGATCTTGATGGTCCTCTTTCCACACCCCCCCCCCCCCAGTGGTTTCACGCACTTCCTTACCATGGTGGACTGTACCACCAGGTGGCCAAAGGTTGTCCCTTTAGCATTGACGACGGCCACAGTCGTGGCTCGAGAATTCATCAGCACCGGAACGTTTGCTGATATCAGTTTCATGAATGATTATGACCCTTTATCTGACTTAAAACATTAAGTAGTAGATAATTAGAAGGATAATGATTGCCAAAATTCAGAGGTTTTGGTTGTTTTCTTACCCTGGGCTCATGCTTTGTGCAATGAAAGTGAGGACGATATTCATTTGTTAAAATTGAATGGTCAAGTTTCATAGGAGTTTTCTGTTCAGCATCTGGTAACTGGTCCCCATGGTCATTTTTAATTTAAAGTTCTTTGCTGAAGGATTTTATAGGTTTTTCTAGTGGGTATGAAGCAGGGCGCTTTAAGGACGTGTGTATGTTGCTAGTATATTTATAAACTGTTGAGTAGTAAGCAGAGGTGAGCAGCTGTACATGGGAGCTGAGTGTTTTAAGTGGCCTTTTCAAATTCCAGTTAGCTTGGCTGATGAGCCTTCAGCTTTTCTGTTTGAAACTGCAGAACGTCGAGCAAAAAGCCTTTCATGTTTGTTCCCACTCTGCTTTTTTTACAGTTTTGTCTTTACGCAATTTAAACTGTGAAAGTATTTGCTGTTACTCAAGCAATAATTTGTTTTTAGAGAGTCTCAACTGTAACTTGCGTAGATATTGTTCTTTCAGGTTTTATAGAGATTGGAATTTTAGGTTTGGTAATGTTACTTTACTGTATCTTGGTACACAATACAAATGTGTGCAATGATCTTTTGAAACCTCTATCTGCTGAACTACTGTATTTGTTTACTTGTCTCTAAGTAAACAATTAAGTTGTGTCCCTGCTTTCAGGTATTTGGGGAAATATTTTCAATTAATATGGCACTTGGATGTGAAGCGTTTAAATGTGTCCAGAAATTCAGTCATACAACTTAACTAATAAACAGTGCTGATTAAATGAAAATTGGACTGAACTACATTGAGCAATTTTCTGTATGTTTTCTATACACCGTGGTTCCTGTGCAGATGTCTTGTCCTGCCATCTGGCAGAATGTACCGAAGCATTTGGGCTCTCATGACCAGACTGTGAAACAGTTTCTTCCCCCAAGCCATCACACTCCTTAATACTCAGAGTCTAGACTGACATATACATCATTTATTATTATAGTGTAGTTTGTCCTCTACTCTGCCTATGGTCTTGTTTATTATTTATTGTACTGCCCTGCACTGTTTTGTGCACTTTATGTAGTGCTGTGTAGGTCTGTAGTCTAGTGTAATTTTTGTGTTGTCTTACGTAGTCTAGTGTAGCCTTGTGTTGTCTCATTTAGTCTAGTGTAGTTTAGTGTTGTTTCATGTAGCACCACTGTCCTGGAGGAACGTTGTTTTGTTTTTACTGTGCACTGTACTGGCAGTTATGGTCGAAATGATAATAAAAAATGACTTGATTTACTTTTCAGCAAGAACTTTGTTCACTTTGGAATCTAGTTTACATAAAAAGTTCACCCAGATTAAATTTGTGTATCCTTTGGGCATGGCATTGATAGGGATTGGAATTATAGCACCACGATAGAAGGCCATTTGACTTATTGAGCCTGTGGCTTTTTGTTGTACGATATGAGTAACTCTTTTACCTGGCTCCTTTCCAATAGGTTTTTGTTCTACCTCATTACTTTTTTCTGCCAGTGCACTGCAGATCCTAAACTTGAACAAGTCAGACGATGTACGTATAGCTTAAAGTTGACTGAGAGTATAAGAATGGCAGGGAACATTGGAAAAATAAAATGGTCAAAATATGAGAATACCTTCAGTGTAAATTCATTCAGTCCCTCAAAGATCCAGAGCTTCCAAAAGAGTATTAGATTTAGAATTTCGTGCTGCAGTCTTAATGTAAAATAGCACTAAATGAAACAACATATTTTTAATTCTTGGTCTTGTTCACGTTATGCATTTTGTGCTAGGACAGAGTTGATTTAAGTATCTCCACATAGCCTATGCCTATCAGATGGGCAAGGCCCTAGTTGAACATGGTAATTTTTAGCATAGTTGGTAGGTAATTCCCATGATTGTTTTGCATTTTCATGCGGCAAATCTAAAAGATGCAGTAGATGGTCAGCACTGAGATTCACACACTCAAACATGCTACAACAGAAGGGAGAACATAGAGACAATAGGGAATGAAAGATGTGACTATCTAATCTGATGCCAAGGTGGGTGGGTGTTCCACTTGTGCAGAAAACAGTGAGAGCATTGTCTGCCGGTCAGCGACATAGTAAAGGAAACCAGTGAGACTGTAGGCTAGGTCAAGTTGAGAGACAATGAAACTAGATCAAATAATACTCTGAAAGAATTAGTATACCAATGATAAAATGAGGCAACTCATGATTTAAATAGTGTGCTCAGTTTTTTTTACAATGGACAAACTTAAGTGAGAAAATAAGGCATTCTACATATTGCTCTGAATTAGAAATGTATTTGTTGTGCCTTAAAAGTTATCTACAAACTTGTTGAAAATTTTGTAACTAAAAGTTACTAGGAGGCCACACCTTCTGGTTGGTGATTAATGTTGCCTTTAGTGCAGACCATCATCTGAAGAGCCATTATAGTTTTGAGATGGGCACAATACCTTTGGAAAGGAAGCAGTTCATAACTGCACTAGCCAAGGAGAGGTACTGTTTGAAGGAAGTTGAAAGGGTAGAAGATCCTTTAAAAGTAGGTCTGAGGACTGGATTAACCTTGAAGTAAAGCTCAACATGAGTTGTTCAAAGACACCTCAAACCCACAAGGGCAGACTGAGGTGATCAAACTCTGGATTTTATGAGCTCCAGGAAAGCATGCTCCCAGAATTGTGATTCACTAAATCTTCTTTGGGCAATTTCTCTTCTTGATCACGTGAAAATTTACTTTCTTTACTACGGTACTACACTTTGTGCAGTAACATTAATGTACGATGGTTCCAGGTTCAATTTAGAATTCTATACAAATTCTTGGCCTGACATTTGAATAGATTTTTAAGTGATATTTCTTTGCGTTGTCTGAAATTAGACAACTGGAATCTTGTGAAATTTATCTAATTTGTTTCAAAGTATGGAGTTAATGTCCACTTATTTCCTTCCCAGTTTGGTTTGATTTGTTTTGTGATAATTCTTAATTTCTTAAAATCAACAAAACATTTGAGGGCAAGGTGTTACTTTCCATGGGATAGATACGGTTGTCACTGAGGTTGGGCAAAACTAGAACAAATAGGTCATAGGTTAAGGGTGAAAGGTGAAATGTTTATGGAGAACATGATGCACTTCTTCACTCAGGGTAGTGACAATATAGAATGAGCTGCCACCAAAAGTGGTAGATGCAGGTTTGATTTCAACATTTAAGAGAAATTTGGATAGGTACATGGATGGGAAGGGTATGGAGGGCTATTGGCTGGGTGCAGGTCAGTGAGATTTGACAGATTAATAGTTTGGCACAGACTAGATGGACCGAAGAGTCTGTTTCTGTGTTGTAGTGTTCTATGACTCTATAACAGTGTCAGGCAGGAGACTTGATTCAGTCATAAATACCGATAAGCCTATCTGTTGGTCAAATAGTTGTGATAAACCAACATCCTGTGTTCACACATTTGATTTGCAAGCATTAGTAACAGCATCAAGACTGACTGAAGGGTTTTTTTTTGTGTGTTTGTTCTGTTGGTGAGGGAAAGAGATGTGTGAATTTGTTATTCAAAGAGATTGTTCACTTACCAGTGAATTTTTAACAATGTCAATAGTTTACTGAAAAGTTTCATTTGGTCTTTCAGGGACTTCCTTTTTTCAAAAAAATTTCTTGTAATTAGGATTAACTTTACCATAAAATTACTGGGCCTTATCATCAAAACATTTTCAAGCACCCAGAAAAATTCCCATCACTTGGCATTAAATAATCAGCCTGCAAATTTTTGTATTGTATAAAAGTTTTGACAGTCTGTGAAATATTTTCTGTAACTATAAACCTTTATTGTACTAGCCAATTATTTTGATTAAATACAAAATAAGCTGTATATGCAGTTAATCTGAAAATAAAAACAAGTTGCTGGAGTTATTCATGTCATTCAGGATTTGCAGACAGAGAAGCTGTTTAGTTTTGCTCGATGACATTTTTTGTAGTTTGATGAGGCCGGGTGAGTGTATATGGGGTTTTCAGGAGGATGGCCAGCTGCCACTGCTGGGTGTATCACCCCATAGTTTCCACTTAGCCAGACAATTCGGAAAATTCTCAAAGCTTGTATCTTCTAGTATTACATGGTTCAATGCCAGATTTAATAATTGCTATCCTTCATAAAAAGCTATTGAATTCTAAAGTGTACCAATTTTGTACTGTTGCATTAATAAAATTAGTTAGTTTTAATCTGTGAATGCAGATGAAACTTCAGACTTGAAGTATTTAGCATTCTGGTCATGATTTTTTCAATGCTATGTACTCATTTTCAAGTATATTGGGGTATATGCTAGCATTCTGTGCACTCCTCAATTCTTTGTGGCCAAGGCCACGCAGTATCCCTGATCAGATGGAGTTACTAACCTTTGTCATCAGAAACCTGTCTTTGGGTACAGGAGAAAGCTAGACATCTACAATTATTGGTGTCTCAAGCTGGGGCTTTACATTAATATTAAATTTCTCTAATAATTTTTTTGTTAAAGGAGAGATATTGACGTTTTTTTCCTTTGTGACAGGCTCCCAACGCACAGGTTATGAGATTTTGGCTGCAGCAATTGCAACAAAAAAGATGGGAATTCAGTAATAACAGCTCTGTTGGACAAAGAGATAGTCGCACATTATCTGTGTTCCCAGATTCTGCCACAGGTCTAGTTGCTAAAAGTATTGGTAAGTCCTGAAAAAAAGATCTAAATGTAGTTTGGCTTTTTGTTTCTTAATAACAAAGAATAAGCAATGTGGATTGTAATGCATAAGTTATTATGCAACCTTTGAATAAACTTAATAATTTTTGAAAAGAAGCTATGAGCTATGACCGTGAATTTAGTCTAGCGTTTTGAGAAGGATGCAAAGAAACGTCAGCTGGAATCTTATGCTTTCCAGAGGTGGCTTGTTGCCTCTGGGTAAAGGTTGACAGCAAAAATCCATGGCTGGATATTCCATCACCCTCTCCATTGCCTCAGTGATGAGATTAAAACTATGAAAAAGCTGCTGAGCCTGGCTATGTCCAGCCAGCCAGTGAAAGGCTGATCTTAAAAACAAAATGCTGGAAATAGTCAGAAGCTCAAGCCACATCTATGCAAAGGAAAACAGAACTTGCAAAGGAAAACAGAACTATCATTAGCTCTGCTTCTCTACTCATAGATGCAGCCTAATCTTAATATTTCCAATATTTTCTCTTTATTTCACCATCTGCATTTTTAAATTTTTGAAACACTGTGCTTGAATTGGTTCAGTTGCACTGGCTAGTGGAACCACAAAGTTTAGTTTAATTCCATTGTTTAGCTCCAAATATGGGAAGAAGAAAACAAGCGCAGCCACAGATTTTCATTATAATAACCGACATATTTTGCAAGTGCAAGTTTGAGCATATAAATTTTAGGCACCTTATATCTAAGGAAAGATGTGCTGGCCCTGGAGAGCCTTCAGTGTAGGTTCACAAGAATGATCCCAGGAATAATAGGCTTTAACATATGAGGAGCATTTGATGTGTCTCGGCCTGTACTCAGAGCTCATAAGGCTGAGTAGGGATCTCATTGGAACCCATGTCCATACAATGCATATGGAAAGGCCTGGATAGAGTGTTTCCTTCAGTTGGGGAGTCTAGAATCTGAGGGTATGGCCCCAGAATAAAGGGATACCCCTTTAAAACTGAGTTGAGGAGGAATTTCCTCAGCCAGTGGGTGGTGAATCTGTAGAATGTGTTGCCATATCCAATTATTTTCAATTTCATTGGAACTTTCTACTGTATGCTCATGTTTCTATCTGTACTGTCCCCATAATGAAGCCACCCAAACAAATTTAAAGGAAGCAGGAAAATATGAGCTCTGTGACTGTTTTTGAATGTGTTTTGGATCTTTAAAATGGCTGAGACTGCAGTTGATCTTGGCTCTAAACAAAGCTCTTTTTCCCCTTTCTTTCCCTCTTCCTGCAAGGATGCCTTTGTTTATATTACTGATGTGAAATTGTGTCTATAAGTAGCTGTCAATTGAAAAGTTAGTTTGACCTCTGTTTTATCTTCTTTAACTTGTTTTTAATGTACTTGATCCTCAGTCAGATAATGCCTGGTCTCAACCTGCAAAAATGTTTATAGCTGCAACAAAGCACCCTTTCCTTGTTGCAGCAGTGCACCACTTTTTTTTTATGGGCAGGTCCAGATTTACAACCTGGGCCATTTCTAGAGGCCACTCATGCAAAACTCATTTTTTAAAATCACATATATTGTAACCAAAATACATTTTAGTAATATATTTAGTAATATTTAGTAATTTGAGTAGCTGAGTGCCACAGGTTTCATTGCCTCCATCTTGCTGCACTTCCACCTCCTTAATGTTCTTTATTACATCTCTGGTGTCTTTTCCAATTTCCCAACAACCTCAAGATCATTCATGGTCATGAACCTCACTCTGGGTAGTACCAGAGCTGAGTCCTAATTGGGCCATTCAGATGAAAATCCATTCTTTGGCTTTCAGTATTGGAAAGCTGTCTTTACTTGGTGCACTGACAGGGGAGCTATCAGAGTGAGCATTGGTGGTTGGTCAGATGAGGCAGATAGTGGATCTCAGAGTGTTGCAAAGCAAGCTCAGACTTGTCTTGAGGGTTGGATCTTGCCTTTAAGTTATGCTGTAACTACCAACAAATTGATTTCTGAAGGATTAAAATAAATAATAAGACAATTATTTTTCACATGCCACCTGCAGCCAACACCTTTTGTAATAATTGTGCTTTGGGCTTTACACACCTGGATAAGTAACTACCTGGATTCTGACCACCATTACACAGGTCACCTCCAACTTAAGAACTCCCAGCCCATACATCCTGTACATGCGAGCAAGCATTTGGGAAACAGACGGGATGGATGTACTGGAAGCTACAGAGCTGCCAGCATCTTCCACTGTGTGAGAACTTGAATTACAGCCACATTTCCAACCCCTGGACTGTTCTAGTTCTTGTGACCTGTTCAGAGTCAAAATCCGCCATATCCTGGGGTGAACCTGTCAGTAATTTTACAATAGTGGTTCAATAAAATGATTACTATAGATTCAGATTTGTCGTTCAATTGAATAGGAGAACATTTAAAAATGACTGTAGTTTCAGTGATGCTGTAGAGGTTGGCAAGAGATTTCGTTTAACTTGAGCACTTCACAGCTGAGCAGTTGGTAGAAGCTTGTCATTCTAGAATGCACTGTCAACTTAATAGACAATAGGTGCAGGAGGAGGCCATTCGGCCCTTCGAACCAGCACCGCCATTCACTGTGATCATGGCTGATCATCCACAATCAGCATCCAGTTCCTGCCTTATCCCCATAACCTTTGATTCTGCTGTCTTTAAGAGCTCTATCCATCTCTTTCTTAAAAGCATCCATAGACTTGGCCTCCACAGCCTTCTGGGGCAGAGCATTCCATATATCCACCACTCTCTGGGTGAAAAAGTTTTTCCTCAATTCCGTTCTAAATGGCCTACCCCTAATTCTTAAACTGTGGCCTCTGGTTCTGGACTCACCCATCAGCGGGAACATGCTTCCTGCCTCCAGCGTGTCCAATCCCTTAATAATCTTATATGTTTCAATAAGATCCCCTCTCAGCCTTCTAAATTCCAGAGTATACAAGCCCAGTCGCTCCAATCTTTCGACATATGACAGTCCTGCCATCCCAGGAATTAACCTTGTGAACCTATGCTGCACTTCCTTAATAGCAAGAATGTCCTTCCTCAAAATTGGAGACCAAAATTGCACACTACTCCAGGTGTGGTCTCACCGAGGCCCTGTACAGCTGCAGAAGGACCTCTTTGCTCTTATACTCAATTCCCCTTGTTATGAAGGCCAGCATGCCATTAGCTTTCTTCACTGCCTGCTGTACTTGCATGCTTGCTTTCAGTGACTGATGTACAAGAACACCTGGATCTCGTTGTGCTTCCCTTTTCCTAACTTGACTACATTTAGATAATAATCTGCCTTCCTGTTCTTACCACCAAAGTGAATAACCTCACATTTATCCACATTAAACTGCATCTGCCATGCATCTGCCCACCTACTCAGCCTGTCCAAGTCACCTTGCATTCTCATAACATCCTCCTCACATTTCACACTGCCACCCAGCTTTGTGTTATCGGCAAATTTGCTAATGTTACTTTTAAATCCCTCATCTAAATCATTAATATATATTGTAAACAGCTGCGGTCCCAGCACTGAACCCTGCGGTACCCCACTGGTCACTGCCGGCCATTCTGAAAGGGACCGTTAATCGCTACTCTTTGTTTTCTGTCAGCCAGCCAATTTTCAATCCATGTCAGTACTCTGCCCCCAATACCATGTGCCCTAATGCCCACTGATCTCCTATGTGGGACTTTATCAAAGGCTTTCTGAAAGTCCAGCTACACTACATCCACTGGCTCTCCCTTGTCCATTTTCATAGTTACATCCTCTAAAAATTCCAGAAGACTGGTCAAGCACGATTTCCCCTTCGTAAATCCATGCTGACTCGGACCAATCCTGTTACTGCTATCCAGATGTGTCGTAATTTCATCTTTTATAATTGACTCCAGCATCTTTCCCACCACTGACGTCAGGCTAACCGGTCTATAATTCCCTGTTTTCTCTCCTCCTCCCTCCTTGAAGAGAGGGACAACATTAGCCACCCTCTAATCCACAGGAACTGATCCTGAATCTATAGAACATTGGAACATCTGTAGAACATTGGAAAATGATTACCAATGCGTCCACGATTTAATGTCAGTACATAACAAATAGAACAATAGCCCTCTTTATTCAATAAAATCATGGCTGATGTTTTACCTTGGTACAACTTTCTTCTACTAACCCCATATCCTTTGATTCTCTTGGTATCCAAAAATCTCCACCTGTGTTTGTATCTCAGTGACTGAGTCTTCACAGTGCTCCTGATAAGAGAATTCCAAAGATTCGCTATCCTTTTGATGAACAGAATTCCTTATTTCAATCCTGAACGGTCAACCCCTTATTCTGAGATGTTGAATTATCATTCTGGATACTGCAGCCAGGCAAAACATAACCCCTGCACGTCTTTTCAAAACCTGTAGGAATTTTACATATTTCAATGCAATTGCCTCCCACATCCTCTTAAGTCTAGGAAGTTCTACTCCTATATCTTATGGTTATAAATTAAATTGGACCTATATTATTGATTTAATTTTACTATGTAAACTTAACTATACCAGTTAAGAGTTACCCCTCAGCAACAAGTATATCCCCTTGGATACCGCTGGAGGTGATGACCTATCAGGGCACAGCAGCAGTAGCAGCCAGGCCAGTAGCATTCTGGCTAGCCCTGAGGCTCAGCAGGGAAGGGTAAAGTCAAGCAGAGTGGTAGTGATAGTTAGGGGGATAGGTAGGAGAATCTGTGGCCACGAAAAAGGATCCAGGATGGTCTGTTAGTTCCCAAGTGTTAGGGTCCAGGACGTCTCAGACTGACTGCAGAAAATTCTCAAGAGGGAGGATGGGCAGCCAGAGGTCCTGATGCAAATTGGCACCAATGACATAGATAGAAAGCGGGAAGAAACCCAGCGTAGTGATGTTGTGGGGATGGAACTGGACTCTCTCACGGTGGTGTCTGAAAAGAGGATGCTGTCCAAGTTGCATGCCATCTTGGACAATGTCTCCCATCCACTACATAATGTACTGATTGGGCACAGGAGTACATTCAGCCAGAGACTCATTCCACCGAGATGCAACACTGAGCGTCATAGGAAGTCATTCCTGCCTGTGGCCATCAAACTTTACAATTCCTCCCTTGGAGGGTCAGACACCCTGAGCCAATAGGCTGGTCCTGGACTTATTTCATAATTTACTGGCATAATTTACTATTGAACTATTTATGGTTTTATTACTATTTAATTATTTATTGTACAACTGTAACGAAAACCAATTTCCCCCAGGATCAATAAAGTATGACTATGACTATAGGGAGTTAGCCATGTGCTAGTCAGGACAGGTATAGAACAGGGTAGTTGGTATACAACTAGATGCAGTGTGTAGTAAGACTGAGGATGGACAGGGCAAAATTGCAGTTAGTAGGTTGAGATGAAGTGTAACATAGGAGCAGAATTGAAAAGGGTGATGAATACAGGACTGAAGGCATTATATTTGAATCCACGCAGTATATGGCATAAAGTAGTTGATCTTGTAGCACTGTTAGAGATTGGCAGGTATGACGTTGTGGGCATCACTGAAATGTGACTGAAGGATGATCATAGTTGAGAGCTTAATATTCAGCGATACACCTTGTATCGAAAGGACAGACAGGTAAGCAGAGGGGGTGGGGTGGCTGTGTTGGTAAAAATTTAAATCAAATCCTTAGAAAGAGGTGACATAGGATGGGAAGATGCTGAATCTGTGGGTAGAGTTAAGAAGCTGCAAGGGTAGAAAGATACTGCTGTGAGTTATATACAGCTCCCCCCCCCAAAAAAGTAGCCAGAATATGGGATATAAATTGCAATGGGAAATAGTAAATGCATGTAATAAGGGCAATGTTGCAATAGTCATGGGGGATTTCAATATGCAAGTATATTGGGAAAAGCAGGTTGGTGCTTGTAGAGTGAATTTATAGAATGCCAGATACAGAATTTGAAAGATGGCTTATTAGAGCAGCTTGTGTTGAGCCTACTAGGGAAAGGCAATGCAAGATTGGTTGTGTAATGAACCAGATTTTATTAGGGAGTTTAAGGTAAAGGAGCAATAATCATAATGTGATATAATTCACCCTGCAGTTTGAGAGGGAGAAGGTAAAGTCAGATATATCAGTATTACAGTAAAGTAAATGGAATTAGAGAGGCAAGAGAGAGAGCTGGCCAAAGTTGATTGGAAGGGGACACTAGCAGGGATGATGGCAGAATAGTAATTCCGAAGGTGCTGGATAGATACATCCCAAGGAAGTAGTATTCTAAAGGGAGGATTAAGCAACCGTGGCTGACAAGAGAAGTCAAAGACACCATTAAAAGGAAAGAGGGCATAAATATAATAAAAGAGGATTGGAAAGCTTTTAAAACCCAACAGAAAGCAACTAAAAAGACCATAAGGAGAGAAAAGATGAAATATGGAAGTAAGCTAGCCAAGAATATCTTTTTCAGATATATAAAGAGTAACTCAGCAGGTCTGGCAGCATCTCTAAAGGAAAATGAGCAGGGATTCACCTATCACCTCCGATATTGCACCTCCCCATCCCCTTATTCTCTTATTTTGGTTTCTTCCCCTTTTCCAGTCCTGATGAAGGGTCATGGCCCAAAATGTTGACTCTTCATTTTCCTCCATAAATGCTGCCTGACCTGCTTAGTTTCTACAGTGCTTTTTTGGGTTGAGTCAATAGGTACTGCATGTTGTTTGAAAGAACCACAAGCTGTGGCTGATTTTTCACTGATGGATTTGATGAAAACTTATATCCTGTTTTGGTGTTGCAAATGGAAACTGATTTACCTAAAAAAAAAGAAATCAGCCTTGTGTTTGCTTTGTCTTTGTTCTCAGTTTCTTATTAATATGGATGTGTGAACAGGATTCAGGTCATTTGGCCCTTGTGCCTCTTTTGCCATTCATTGAAGGTATGTCCTGAGTTCAT
The DNA here is from genome assembly GCF_030028105.1 of Mobula birostris. Classification (NCBI taxonomy): domain Eukaryota; kingdom Metazoa; phylum Chordata; class Chondrichthyes; order Myliobatiformes; family Myliobatidae; genus Mobula; species Mobula birostris. Next base: position 14,445,197 of record NC_092387.1, on the reverse strand, counting down.
ACATCAGCCTTTACCTCCTATCCCCAAATACTATGATATTTTGAACCTCTTGTGAGACTGTCAGACTCCAGTCAACAAACATCAATATGCATCTGGAATTAAATGCACAGCATCAGGAGAAGGGCAATGCCACTTGAGCTGTCTGCTGCATCTTTTAAGTTGTGCTTTCTTTTCAAAGATTTTGTTCGAAATATGTTCAAATGATCCTAAATGTTAGAAGCAGATTCAACAAGTTAACAAAGAAATCGGTTGCTCTGTACAGTTATAAGTACACGTTCCTATAGTGCTTCCAATGGTTGGAAATACTCAGACTTTTATCATATATATCTTAATATTATGTAATATATTAATTACACTTTTGGCATAGGTCAGGTTATTAATGTAAAGCTCCTTTCAAATTTCAGTCTTGGTTGTCAGTACTTAAATACCACCAATACATGGTTCACACAAGAAGAATTAATGTTTGAATAGGAACTGTTAAACTTGGGAATTTTAATTTTTATTAGAAGTGCCCAAACTTTAGTTTTGCTAAAGAGAAGACTATTGAGTCCCCTGGTAACAGAAGTTGATTTTGCCTCAAAGATAACAACTTAGCACTTATTTTTTCCCAGTCTAATAAGTACCACGTGGCTCATCTATTCAGTATCAATAATTACACATTTAATAAAAATCCTACACTATGGTGTTTGAAGAGCCAGAGTGACTTGTGGGTCAAATCTAACAGCAATGTGGAATCTATATTGCTATCTTGCACTTTGCTGGAACAGTTACTTTTGTTAGGTTTACAGTAGGCTAGCTTCATTGCATATGTCTGAATGAAATCCTGAATGTACTGGCCTGAGTGGCAAATGCAAAATGAAAGAACTTTGGGAGTTGTTTTTAACTAGGTTTTCTATTGAATAGGGGTGTATGTCAACAGTAGTCAGCTCCTACAGGTAGATCTGTAAACTTTAATACCATTACTGTTAATGATTGAAGCATATTGGATTTCCACAAGCAGTACTTCAGTGGATAGGAGAAACAGACTGTTTGTAATAACTTGTATTGTTGAACAGTTTGAGGCAGACAAAATCATTTAGATGTTTGGGGATCTGTCGCCTCTTGTATATGAGAGGAGAAAGGAATGAAATGAGAAGTGAAACTGCAAGTTGGATATTGAAAGGTCTTTGCTTGCATTCTTCAAAGCAACATTTTGGAAGTCACTATAGGGGCATCCAGATTTAAAGAAATATTCCATGTTGGTATTATAGGAAAGGTTACTATAGCAGTAACCTCAGTTTGTGCTAAATCTGGCATTCATTTTATTTAGCCTGTGTCAACCTTGATCATCTGAGAGAAGACACAGGAGAATGCAGACACTGAAGTCTGGAGCCAACACATGGTGCTGAAGGAACTCAACGGTTCAGGCAACATAGTGACCCTTCATCTAGGCAGCCAAGCTAGGTCCAGATGAAAGACCTTGACCCAAAACATTGACTGTCCTCTTTCCTCCAAAGGTGCTACAGTGCTTTGTCTATTCATCTTCTGAGTGTGGAGACCTAAGCGAATTTAGTAAAACTTGACCTTTATGTTCAGTTAAACCAAGCTGTAGGACAGGGGAAGGGTGTAGACTGCATAAAATATTTCAATTGATTTTCCTAAACTAGCATTTGTCCAAGTTTTTAATACTTGACATGGGTTCAAGTAATATTAGAAACAAGATTCTGAAAGTTTTGAAGAGCCATCTGGATGGTGTATTTGGAAGTAGGGGGATTGCATAAAATGGGGAATGAAGGAGCAATGTGAGTGAGGTTTCCCCTGTCATAGCGTAGTCAAATAATCAGCACAGTTTTCTGTCACTTTACACTCTTTATCCCTTCCTAATACATAATGTTCTGCCAAATCTCCTAAATAATGTTTCTGTATCTAGGCCACAGGAATGTCTGTTGGATGATGCCAGAACTGTTTCGACTCTTTTTTGGAAATTTTTGCAGATGTGCAATTCACCACATTGGGATTTTTGTATAAGGGTAATTGTAGAGTTGAAATGCGTCAGAGCATTAGGGTTAGGACTAGTTAAGATGCTTTAATGTAATTTAGACAGACCAAAATTTTTTGGAAATTTTTGCAGATGTGTAATTCACCACATTGGGATTTTTGTATAAGGGTAATTGTAGAGTTGAAATGCGTCAGAGCATTAGGGTTAGGACTAGTTAAGATGCTTTAATGTAATTTAGACAGACCAAAATTTCTGTACTATAAACTTCACTTTAATTATAGCCAAGATTAACATTTGCATTTTTCTTCTTAGTATCTTATTCTTAAAACCTTGATTCCAAAAAAATGCTAAGGTTCAGTAAATGATGATTATATAAAATTGAATTTGGTGGAGTTCTCTTAATCCCCACAATTCCCTGTGATTAATTGGGGCTTGTTCTGCTCTAACTGTTGTACTATTGGTCCACTAAGATTACACTGACAAAGCAGACTCTATTCATAGAGAACAACAGGAATTCTGCAGATGCTGGAAATTCAAGCAACACACATCAAAGTTGCTGGTGAACGCAGTAGGCCAGGCAGCATCTGTAGGAAGAGGTGCAGTCGACGAAGGGTCTCGGCCTGAAACGTCGACTGCACCTCTTCCTACAGATGCTGCCTGGCCTGCTGCGTTCACCAGCAACTTTGATGTGTGTTGCTCTATTCATAGAGAATTGTTGGTCTCATAAGATGTGGGAAATCTTTGCCAAGAATTTTTAGATATGAAACCCAGATTCAGAGGTCGAGGCCCTGTAGAGTCAATTCCATTGTCACTTCGAATGATTATCTCTGATTAAACTAGTTAACATTAAGGAGAATATGAAAATGATATGTAAAAGATGATAATAGTCGATTCTAAAGATATTTGAAGAAGGAGTTTGTGTTTTCTTGTCATCTTGTGTCTGGTTTATAATTGAGCAAGATTATGAAAGTCAATTGTCTAAACTCATTATGTAAAATAAATTTGCATGTATGTTAACTGTTTTTTGAGAATTTATCAAATTTTGTGCAAGTGTGATGACTTGTAGAAGAGCTTGAGAACATTAACACCTCAAATTTGTTAGAAATTCAATTGGACAGATTATAGCTGATCATATAGTGGAAACATAAGAAATAGTTGGAGGAGAGCTTTAATTATTCCAGTGGTTTATTATCACAGTTGATGTGGTTTAGGGCTTACTCTCACCTTTTCCACATTGTTCTACATCCCCTGATTCTCTTAAAATGAGAAATGTCTTTATTTTGTATAAATTAACCATCTCTAGCACTCGCATGGGGAATTCTAAGGAATCAACCCTGTAGAGGGTTAGTTTTCCCTTGACTCAGTTTTATTCTAGTTCACAATTCCTTTGCCATAAGTAAAATATTCTGTTATTAGGCCTTTTAAAAATTTAATTTCAATCAGATCTCTTATTTTTCTGATCCCTCGAGAAAACGGGCTTGATCCAGACACTCTTGCCTCAAACAGTTCCACCCTTCCTCCTCCCCAATCTTAGCAATCAGTCTAGCAAGTCATTATTGCATGCAGTCTAAAACCTTACACTGTCTTCTAGATATCTTAATAACTTTTGTCCACTTTGCTTCTATTTCAATAAATTGCCTTACCTGATGATCTGTCAGTCTAGGTTTTGAAACCTTCAATTGACATCCTTGTGAAGAGCAGCATCGTCCATAGTTTAACCACTAATGTGCAAGATGGTGCACAAGCACGCACCAAAAAATTGTTGAATTCTCTCTTTTCTCAGACACTGCCTAACCTGCTCAGTTTTGTTGTAATCTTTCAACCTTATGATAACTGCAGGTCTGTTGCTGTGAGGTTACTTGACTCCATTTCATGCACCACATTCTAGTGTTGCTCTTGTAATGCCCTTCTGTGCATTCCTTATTTAAGCCTGGTTCACTCTGATACCAGGTATCAGAGGATATGCCAGGTTAAGGGGTTAAATTTTGTGATTACATAGTGCATCATGAATTGCCAAATCTTTTGAGTCCATCACACTTAGCAGGATGTGTATAATGATATAGTTTGTCCTCAATGTTCTCCATTATGACCCTTCAATTATCCCCAGAAGGCAACTAGCACAAGTAGTATAGCAATATCATTTGGATGTTTCAGGTGCTAGTTTCAGGTGCAACTACAGAAGACCTTGGAGGTTTATGGGGAGGGGTAGACTTTATTTATAGATCTGAAAAATAGCAAAGTCATCCTTTGAAAATGAGTCAAATACAAAAGATAGACCATGGTTAAACTTACTCTTCGTTAAAAGAAGCTTGAATTTGGTTAAATTAATCTTTCACACATAAACATTTTACCTGAAATATCGTGACTACTCCCCTAATTATTATTTTACAAAGCAAAGATATGCAAAATCATTTTAAACCTCCAAAAAATAACCATACCCTGTCACCATCTCCAATTATGGTAAACATTAGGTATTTTCATTTCATCTCCTCTTCAACCACTTGGCAAGATTAATTGCCTTAAGTATATATGTAAAATAGTCAAAACCAAGTCAGGCAATCAATAGTTTCAGTAGTTCCATTGTATATCAGAGAAATGTATGAAGTATACATCCTGAAATTCTTGTTCTTCACAGACATCCACAAAAACAGAAGAATGCCCCAAAGAATGAGTGACAGTAAAAACATTAGAACCCCAAAGCTTCCCCTATTCTTCCTCACTCAAGCAGCAGCAAAGCAACGATCTAACCCATCTCCACTTCCGCATAAAAAGCATCAGCATCCTCCACCCACCAAGCAAGCAATAGCAAAGCACCCGAGAAAGACCATGATCTGCAGTACAACGAAAACTCATCTTTCACCGACAATTCGATATACCACAGGCTCCCTCTCTCCCTAATAAAGGGAAAGAGGAGTGTTCCCCTTTCATGGTGAGACGGGAGACATAAAACAACTCACGGATTTGTGATGATAAAGTCTGTTGCATCCCTTTCTCCCCTCGAGTTCTCTGACTCGAGAATTGGTTAACAAACTCTCCCCCACCGACGAGAGAGGGAGAGCGTGCATGATTTGTTGAGTACAGAGACTCCGACAGCTGATCCGCTGTTCTAGATGTTCCATTTTCTCTTGCAACACTTTATTTGGCAGCACTGGCATAGAATCAGCATATCCATGGGGCCGCAAAGTCTTGGAACCCTGAAGCCACGTACATCTTCTAGGCCATGTCCTTAGGATTTCTAAAAGCAGCCGTTCGTGAGCCCCTGGGTGTGGGTCCCATCACCGCAAGGAACCGAGGTCCAAGTGTAACTCCAGGTCAGGGTCTCCAGCAGAACCCCATTACCATGAAAATGAAAAAGGGGGACATCAAAGGTAGAAATTAAGCTGTTTCCGCAGATCAGCTTGATGGGGTCACTGTGGAGGGCCATCATAGCTCCACCCCATTTCTGGCATTCAGGAATTTTTTTTCAATACATTGAATTCAGCATTCATTTGGCTTGTATCATTCAGGGTGTTAAAGTCTTTATTCAATGATAAACTCATGTTCTCCATATGTTTAATGCTAAATATCTTTATTAGTGAACTGGTTAAAAACTAAAGAGTATAGAATTTAAGTAGAATTTTATACACCATCTAATCTAAAACTCACGATGCACAGTGGGCTTTAGGTTAGATCCCATCTGCTCTGAGCTGGTTTCATGAGCATAGAAGCTTTGCGCTGGAGAACAAAAGACAGGTATGCTGGTTGCCTTCTGGAGATATAGTGCCTTGTAAATATATTCAGCCCTCAGCCCTTTTGTTCACATAAGTAAGTATTACATTAGGGATTTTTGTCAATTTAACTGCAAATTTTTATTTCTGAATCATATTTTATTTGTGAGCCACTGCACTACTATCTCTATACCCATGACTGCGTGGCTAAGCATAGTTCAAATGCCATCTATAAATTTGCTGGTGATAACAACTATTGTTGGCAGAATCTCAGACGTACGTGAAGCCGTATAGAAGCGAGGTGTACCTCCTACTTGAATGATGTCACAGGAACAACCTTGCACTCAATGTCAGTAAGACTAAAGAGCTGATTGTGGACGTCAGGAAGGGTAAGGCGAGGGAATATGGACCAATCCTCATTGAGGGATCAGAAATGGTGAGAGTGAGCAATTTTAAGTTCCTGGGTGTCAAGATCTCTGAGATTTAACCTGGTCGCAATATATTGATGCAGCTATAAAGAAAGCAAGACAGCGACTATATTTCATTAGAAGTTTGAGGAGATTTGGTTTGTTACCTAAAACACTCAAACTTCTACAGATGTACCGTGGAGGGCATTCTAACAGGTTGCATCACTGTCTGGTATATGAGAGGCTACTGTACAGGATCAAAAGAAGCTACAGAAAGTTGTAAAATTATTCAGCTCCATCTTGGGTACTAGCCCCCATAGTGTCCAAGACCTCTTCAAGGAGTGGTGCCTCAGAAAGGCATAGTCCATTATTAAGGACCCCTCCATCACCCAGGACATGCCCCCTTCCCATTGTTACCATCAGGAAGGAGGTACAAAAACCTGAAAGCACACACTGGGTGATTCCGGAACAGCTTCTTCCCCTCTGCCATCCAATTCCGAAATGGACATTGAACCCATGAACACTACCTCACTTTTATTATTTCTGTTTTTGCACCTTTTTTAATTTAACTATTTAATATACATATATATACTTTAATTGATTTACTTATTTTTCCTATATTATCATGTTTTGCATTGTACTGCTGTCGCTAAGTTAACAAATTTCACAACATATTCAGATGATATCAAACCTAATTCTGATTCTGACATGCTCTTTTTCACATTAGAGCCAAATAAAAGTAAAATTGTAAAGCATGAAAAACTAAAAATTCAAAACCTGAAATTCCAGCAGTTCAAAAGTATTCATCCCCCTTTGCTCAGTACTTAATTGAACCACCTCTTGCAGCTATTACAGCCAGTAGTCGTTGTGGATAAGTTTCTATTAGCTTTCACAATGTGATGGAGCAAGATTTGCCCATTCCTCCTTATAAAATTTCTCAAGCTGTGTTAACTTACTTGGAGAGTAGCAGTGGACAGCAGTCTTGAGGTCTTGCCAGGGACATTTGATTGGTTTAAGGTTAGGACTCTGAATGGACTTCTCAAAGACATCAATTTTCTTCATTTGCAGTCACTCCATGCTTGCTCTGGCAGTATGCTTTAGGTCATTGTCCTGCTGAAGGATGAACTTCCTCCCCAGTTTAAGCTTTCTGGCAGAGGCCGGCAAGTTTTTATCTAGAATCTCTCAATATTTAACAGCATTCATCTTCCCATCAATCCTGATCAGATTTTGTTGCTGAAAAGCATTCTCCATAGCATGATGCTACCTCTACCATATTTAGGAGGGGTGATGTTACCTGGCTAAGCGCAGTATGTGATTTAGGCCACATGTACTGCTTAGTGTTGAGGCCAAAAAGTTCCACTTTAGTCCCATCTGACCACAAGACCGTCTTCCACATCTTTACAGGATCTTCCAAGTGATGCTTTGCAAAGTTGTTACAGGGAAGAATATGCTTTTTTTTTTAGCCATGGCTTCTTCCTTGCCACGCTTTCATTCCTTTTTGTGCAAGGCCTTAGAGATTGTGGAGCCATGGATTTCCTCTCCAGTTGCCACCACTGATTTTGGCAGCTCACTCAGAGTGTCTGGTGGTGTCACAGTAGCCTCTTTTACAGGTGCCATTCTTCTTCAGCGATTATGTTTAGAGGATGGCCTGACCTCGGCAGTGTGACTGTGGTTTCAGATCTTTTCCACTTTTTCATGATGAAATACACTGAGCTCCAAAGTATGTTCAGCGCATTTGAGATGGTTTTGTACTCTTTCCAGCCTTGTGCTTCCCTATTCTCATTTCCCTGACTTGTCATCAATGCTCTTTTGTCTTCATTTTAGTTTGGTCTTTTGAAAGTCTACCGCACTGTTAGACCTTACAGACTGAGAGTTATTTATTCTTACGAATTCATTGAAAACAGGTGATTCTCCAGTTTTCTACATCAACAAATTGGGTGAGTTGGTAAGGTAATAATATATATTCCACCTGAGAAAAGTTAGCATAGTAATTACAAAGGGAATGAGTACTGACAATTTTGGTTTTTAATTTCTAGTAAACTGACTGGTTTTGGAATTTTTCTTTTGATTTGACATAATGCACAATGTTTTGTAGATTAGCTCAAAAAAATCCTACTTCGATATATTTTAAATTTAGAAAATGGTACAGTGAAAATGTTTGTGAGGGATGATTTTTTTTTAAGGTAATGTAATTGCACAGATAATGGTTACAATCTCTCTTTTTTCTTTTGACATATTGTGATCCAGCAGATTTCCTTTTTTACATAATGGTGGGCAATGACACAACTGCTTTTGAGCCATAATTGTATCTAATTTGAAAAAAATGTCCATAATAGTAAAATTCAGTAGCTGCAGATGTTTAAAAATACTTTAGAGACTTCTGGTGAGGCACGAGGCAAGATGGCAGCACAGCACTGAGCGCTGACATATAACCCTCTTTTTTCAAGTTCTTTAGGGCTCATAGTCTTAATACAAGGTTGAGTTGGAGAAAGATCTATCTAAAGACATGACCTCAAAAAAAGATCCAAATTCAACCAGGAAACAAGATACCAGTAGACGACACCAAGCTAGCGATTCATCCAAGGAAATAGCTTATATCCTCCGGTCTGCTGCTTTGGTACACTCAATAGAATTTTTGCCCAGACAGCTATCTGATCACAACCCAGTCATTGACTTTTAGTTATGGCAAAATTAAAAATAAGGCTACTAGGTGGAGGTTTAACTCCACCCTCCTAAAAAAATTGACAAATTTCTATCACAACTGAGAACAAAACTGAAGGAATTTATAAATTTAAATAAAAATAGTGTCTCAGATGTGACAGTGATTTGGGCCTCCATCAATGGTTTCTTACAAAATAACGCCATATGGTTCAGTTCCCATCTACATAAAAGCCGGCTTCAAATGATTTCCACCCTAGAAGAACAAAGTAAGGTTTTGGAGAATGATCTCAAAGGGAGATACACCATAACAAAAGAAAATGCGCTCAAAACAAAACAAGCAGAATTAAATGATTTATTAAGAAGCAGGGCAGAATATATAATCCACATAACCAAACATAAGTATTATGCAGAAGGCAGCAGACCGAGCCATCTGTTAGCATTCATGCTCAAACAACAGGAAGCCACAAGGTCTACACCAGCGATTAGATGTGCTAAACGTGGAGAAGTATCTTCATAGAGGAAATAAACAAGACATTCAAAAATCACTTTAAAGAACTGTATACACGTGGCTCAGTTCCTTCTGAGAATGACTTCACAGATTTTTTTTTAGTGGATTAGACCTCTCTACGTTGTCATTAGAGGACACCAAAACTCTAGACTCTCCTATTACACTGTATGAGCTACTTAAAGCAGTCAACGCTACAAATAAGGGCCGTATGCCAGGTATAGATGGCATATCTGTGGAACTTTACCTAGCACTTTGGGATATTCTTGGACCAGTGTGGTTAAAAACATTAAATTATGCTCTTGGAAATGACACTTTCCATAGAGATCTAAACACAGCCCTGATCACAGTTATACCTAAGCCCGGAAAGGACCCCTTGGAGTGTGCCAATTACCGTCCAATCTCCTTGATAAATGTCGATCTCAAGATATTTTCCAAAGTCTTCGCCATTAGACTTGAGACGGTAGTTGGGAAAATAATTAGCCCAGATCAGACGGGCTTTATCAGGGGGCGTCTTGCATCTGATAATATTCGCAGGCTCTTACACATACTGAGTGCAACACATAAAACCCCACCTGCTTGTGGCCTGCTATTTCTAGATGCTGAAAAAGTGTTCGATCATCTTGAATGGCTATATCTTTGGAGAGTTCTAAAAGAATTTAAGTTTGGTGATAAATTTATCAATATGATTCAAACACTGTATGCTAATCCTTCAGCCCGGGTATGTGTGGGAGGAGGTTTCTCAGTTATTTGACATAGGACGGGGCACACGACAAGGGGACCCTTTGTTTCCTTTAATTTTTAGTATATCTATTGAACCGCTTGCACATTTAATTAGAAACTCTCCTCAGATCTCCCCTATTACAATAGGTACAACATCACATTCGATATCACTTTACGCGGACGACACACTAGTTCATATGGCAAATGTTCAACAAACTCTCCCCTGTGTTTTAAAAACACTGGAGCAATTTGGATTTCTTTCAGGATACAAAGTTAATTTGTCAAAATCAGCACTGATGCTGATTAATACGGATAAAAGTAAGGTGTCTCTCCCTCCTCAGATTAAGGTTACAAATGAGGTCCTCTACTTGGGTATTAAAGTTAATACTTCCCTATCATCTGTGGCTAAAACAAATTACTCTTTAATTTTGGAAAAAAATATTAATAGATGGAGACACCTGCCAGCATCAGTCCCAGCCCGTATATTGGTCATTAAAGTGAACATCTTACCCTGCATTAATTTTATCAGCTCAATGATCCCACTTGCACCTCCAGCAGGATTTTGGCAAAAACTGGACTCCTTACTAGGATACTATGTTTGGAACAGTAAACGACCCAATATAAAGTAGTCAGCTCTACAATTCAAAAAGTCAGATGGGGGATTGGCATGTCCAAATTTTAAATTGTATCACTGGGCATTTGTATTAAAAAGTCTTAGCTATTGGATGGAGGAGGATAAAGTTTCATCCTGGAAAAATATAGAGCAAGAGCTAATAGCACCAATAAGGTTGAAGGACTTTCTCCTTATAGGTATGTCTACCAAAAAAATGTGATTTGTATTAATTACAGACCAATTTTAACCCATTTGTTACAAGTGTTTAGAGCAGCAGAAAAATTCCTAAAATTTAAAAGAGTATGGTGCAAATCATCTCCATTATGGAACAATAATTATCTTCTATCTGGGGGGAAACCATTCACTGACAGAACTTGGGAAGATAAAGGTATTACTACTCTTCAAGATATTAATGGGGCAAGTACTATCCTTAGCTTTCAAGAACTGGTATCTCGATATACTATTGATAAACACTCTCTTTTCTTCTATTTTAGAGTAAGATCAGCTTGTAAAGCTTATGGCATTCCCTGGGGGTCAGATTTAAAGGATCATCCTATTTTAAGTTGGATACAGAGTGCTCCAGGACAGATAGTGTCATATATCTATGATAAATTAAACTCCCAGAAATATATGCCCACCTCAGGAATGAAAGCCTGGGATAGGGACATATCTGAACTGGGACAAGACTTAGACTGGGATGCGATTTGGGATAGTGCTGCCAGCGCTTCGAAAAACCCAAATCATCAGTATATACACTTGAAATTTTGTCATAGAGCATATTTAACACTGAGAATTAGACATCAAATGGGACTGGTTTCTGACCTATATTGCTCATTTTGTCCCCACAGAACCGTTGGCTTTTTTATACATGTTGTATGAGAATGTCCAGGAGTTTTTGGTTTGTGGGGGGGAGGTTATCAGTACTCTTACAGAACTAATGGAGGTACAATTACCAATGGACCCCGCTATACATCTTCTAAATGATGACTCCCACCTTTCCCTTACGGAAAAAGCACGCAAAGTCTGGCTGGCAGGCCTTACTGCAGCTAACAAGATTGTAGTCCAGCGTTGGAAACCTCCCCATGATATTTCAAATACTCACTGGCGTCGGAGCTTTTTGGACATTTCTTACCTGGAACTTTCATCAGCAAGAGTAAATGATGCACGACCAAACACAATCTTAATGTGGACAAATTTGATATCTAACTTACAAGGTCTTTTGTTAAAATAGAAATGCTTTGTCTGTGTATGCACTACTGTTCAGTTGGTTGATGGGGGGAGGGGGGATGGTGATGAAGGTTGTGGGGTGGCTGGGATAAACAGTCAAAATGTAATTGGCAACTGATTGTATTAAATATAACTTGTTGGCGTTGCAATAAAAAATTAGTAATAAAAAAAAATAAAAATACTTCAGCTCCAAACTACCCAAGCATCAGAAGTAGCTACTGAAGTATTTGTTGTGTCTTTTTGGAACAAAATTCTTATGAACACGCTTAACTGATATTTCAGATCAGTGTTTATACTCGATAAATTAGCAACTGAAGCCTCAATACATCAGTGGAATTTTATGAGAAAAAAGTAAGTTATGGGATTGTTCCTCTTCACTGCACCCCTCTCTCCCAAAACACAAGGATCACTTGTTAACAATTGCAGCAACTTTTTTGCCACCCAAAAACCAAGCTAGATTTGGATATGATTCATGCCTGCCTGGGAGAAAATAAGAGCCTTCAAAGGGGATGTGGAATAGTGGAAGTGGTACCCATCTCGATGGATGTGCACAATCTGCTTGTATTTTCCCCTGTATTGCTTGATTCTGTTACGTGGTAGATTGTGGTCTCTTCACATGGTAGCCAGAGTCTGAAGTTGAAAAGATAGCAGCACTGACATTTGGAATGTTACCAAGACTAGCAAATTTCTACAGATGTGTGGTGGAGAACATTCTGACTGGTTGCAATACCGCCTGGTGTGGAGGCTGCAATGCACAGGATTGAAGGAGACTGCAGAGGGCTGCAGACTTGGCCACTCCAACACAGGCACAACTTTCCGCACCACTTAGGACATTGTAAAAAGGCGCTGCCTCAGGAAGGCATCATCCATCATTAAGAACCCTCGTCTGGGACATGCCCTCTTCTCATTACTACCATCAAGGAGCCTAAAAACCCACAGTCTAAAACAGCTTTTTCCCCTCTACCATCAGATTTCTAGATGGCCCATGACCGGTACCTTGCTATTCTTCTTTTGCACTATTTATATACTTTTTGTAACTTTTAGTTAGTAATTTTTGTCTTGCACTGCACTGCCACCACAAAACAACAAATTTCAAAGACCTATATCAGAGAGTTTAAATCTGATTCTGACATTTAATCTGTGCTTCAATGTGCAATTGAAAAATATGCTTGTGGACTGAGAGCTGATGGAATCTGGATTCAGAGCTGTTTTTTTTTGCACTGGGATAGTTTCCTAGGATACAAAATAGCAGGAGTTCCTCTAGGACCTTCAAGCCAGTCCCAATATTCTAAATGATCATAACTGCTGTATGCTGATCTTTATTCTCCAGTCCTGCTGAAGGGTGTCAGCCCGAAACGTCATTTGTACTCCTTTCCATAGATGCTGCCTGGCCTGCTGAGTTTCTCCAGCATTCTGTGTGTTACTTGTATGCTGGCCAGTTCCCCAGGATCTTCAATTGATCCACTTGATCTTCTAAGTATTTGTCTATCTCCAGCTCAAAAATATCTAATGATTTGGCCTCCCTCAACTTGTGGGAGACAGAATAGCAAACATTCACTAAATTTTACACGCCTCAGTTCTAAATGATTGAAGAGAGTCAGAAAATCTGAGCAGCTCTTCTGCGACAGGGGCCATGCAACTGGATTGTGTCTGAACTGGTGACAGAAGGTCAATTTATCTGCAACGCACATTATTCCATTGTGACATCGAATGCCAGTTACCTTGTTTGCCTTTTATTGAAGTAAAGTTCACTTCGTAAGAATTTATAAATAATGAGTGCTTCATTACATTGATACGGGGATCCCTGGGTTATAGCTGACCTGAAATCTGACTCTACGTAAATTTTCCCATACATTTTTCAAAATATTAATAATAGTATTTGTGGTATTCATTAATGATTGGATACAGTATTCCATTCATTTATTTATAGATAGGAGAATATTTGATGAAATGAAAAAAATTATAGCAGGTATATGTAGATTGATGAGATATAGGTAGCAATAGAAAATGGACTCTTCTGATTTGAACAGAAATCAGCCTTGGGTCTGTTCTCAGGAATAGAGCCTTGTGTAACCTTGGAGCTATCTGTATTTTGCTTAGACAAGCTCAGTAATTGGAACTGTGATATTGGAGCAGACTCTGGTGCATTTAAACCAGATTGATATATTTTTTGATAAGAAAGTAAGTTGGGTGAGGTTTTTTTTGTGTTCTGGATTTTATCACTGCAACCAGGGAAGTGCTTTATTCTATTCCAAAATCAAAATACTCCAGAGGCTGGAAATATGAAATAACATGAAGTGTTGAAAATATTCAGATCAATCAGCACGTGCAGCAAGTTGCTGATCAAGTACCTTTCAGCAGAACTGTTGGTAAGGCATTGACTTGAAACATTAAATCAGTTTTTGCATTCACAGATGTAACCTGATCTACTGAGTATTTCCAGTTTGCTCATTTGTATTTATGGCTGCTTGTCGGATTTTGACTGAATTTTAATCTATTTGCCCTGAGCTATATCCTTAGAATCATAGCAAGCAAGGAGAGCTTTTACAACATAAAATTGAAATTGTGGATTCATAGACCCAACATATTGAATTGTAATCTTTTTTATTGTGCTGCTCATTCTGGTGTTTCCTCCACTGCTGCCTTTTACTATGGTTCCAAGCATTAGGTACTATTCAATGTTGATCATAGCCTTTGAGTCTTGCCACTCCCTAACACACTACCTTTATTTCTAATTTAACTCTGCTTCTAGCAAATTGGTAGGAGCAGTCTGGTGCGCAGGTGTAATTTTACCTTTGGGTGACCTGAGAGAGAAGCTGTCCCAACTGAAATTCTGGAGCAGCTGCAGACATCTGACCCTGACCACAATTGGAAGGCAACCAGTAATGATGAAGCTGATCTAACATTTGTATGAATTCAAGAAAGATGACGGGGAATAGTTGACTTTTAGTCTAGTAATGTCTTGATTTCTCTGTTACTGAAACCAACTATTTGAATAGCAGGTTGTCAATGCTATTACTTAATCTCTTGTTTGATTATTTTCTTTTTTGGATGACCATTTCAAGCAAGTGTACCTATTCTTTGTGTTAAGTCTGCTATAACATTTTCGCCTTGATACTGATTGGGGAATGTTTGCAATTTTACAGTCATAAGATATCCGATTTTAATGTAAGAAATATTTTGTGGATATCATTGTACTGTGTGACATATCATCCTAGATCCAAGAGCAACAGTTCAGTCATTACCTTCCTTTGCTTGGCAACAGAAGCTGTTTGCCCATTTTGGGATTTACTGTCCTTCTGACTTCTGGAACATTCTCTCCATTGAGTGCAACATGAAGGAAAGGAACGTTTATAAAAATAAGTTGAGTTGTAAAAGGTCCAGTCATTTTGATATAAATGAATATTCATATAGCACTGAAATCAGCTTGCTGTTGACAGCTAATCATTCTTATATGCTGTGTACATGCATCTACTGATGCTTTTGGACACGTCTTCAGTGATGTTCCTGGAATCATCGGGTGTTTCGGGTCTTTCAACATCATACAACCTCCTCCAGTTGACCCAGCCAGGGCTGATCAGACCTCAGCTTGTGTCCAGATGGCTAGCTACTTCTGACTCCATGGCTCACCTCTTTTGAGCCACAGCCATCTTGAGGCCCTCTGCTCTCCTCTTCCTCTCTCCCTCGATGCCCAAATTGCTGAAGGCTCTAGCTAAAGAACAGGCTGCGAGTCCCCTACATCCAACCTCCACTGGGAGACACCTCGCTCTCCATCCATCCTGCTGACAAATCCTGCTTACTTGGAGAGCTTCCTTTCAAAGGTCTCTTCCAAGCGATCTTCCCATGGGACTGTCAGCTCCAGCAGCACCACTTGCTTGGTAGACTCAGACACAAGGACAATGTTTGGTCGCAGGGTGGTGGCTGCAATATGGTTGGGGAACTTTAGCTGCCGTTCGAGGTCCACCAACAGCTGCCAGTCCCTTGCAGAGGTCAGGATACCTGCAGATGTTCTTTTGGCAGGTATTGGCTGTTTCCCAGCTCTGACAAAGGCAATGGCCTGCTTGGACTGTCGGGACCGCTTCGCCCACTCAACTCCTGCGCTGATGGCTTCAGCGATGGTCTTCAGGACGTGATCATTCCTCCATCGGTACCGTCCCGCACCAAGTGCCCTTGCACAGCCGCTGAGGATGTGCTCCAAGGTTCCTCGCTTGGAGCACAGTGGGCACACAGATGACTCTGCTATGCCCCATGTGTGCAGGTTTGATGGGCTTGCAAGCACATCGTACACTGCCTGGATGAGAAATTGGATGCGGTGTGGCTCAGCTTTCTTATATGAACTTTGGTCTTTTAAAAAGACCCTGTGGCAATGGAAGGCCTTGTTTCTCATGGCATTTATTTGGTTTCATTCTTGCATCTTGAAATGGATGAATAGAATTTGAGCAAAATGTACTACTTAATTTTTAACCTGTGTCCTGACCTCATTTACCACTGTCTGCTGTTTGTCATTTTGTTTCAGAATCTGAAGTGTCTCCTTCTTTCTGCAGTTACTTGGGTCTCATTGTATTTTCTGATACAGATTTTGGTTTTGGGGATGCAGATAGAGTGCAATAGCTGGTTACAATGGTGCATCTGATAAGGGAGCAATCATGGAGTGCAGTTAGATGCTTTCAATGGATCTCTTGCATAAGATACATATAATTATTCAGTGGTGGTAAAAGAAAATGATTCCACAGATCAGTAGTACCATGCAAGTGTATTCATAATATTGGAGCAACATGCTTCTCAAGTGTTCAGTCATGTTAAAATTCTGTGATTGATTTTGTGTAGGTTTATGAACACTTGTCTAATAAAACCCTCAGTTGAAAATTTCAATTGAGTCATCACCCACTGTCTTTAAGGGGTGAAGAGAATGTCAATATAATTTTTAAAGATGTTTTCCATGATACACTCCATTCTGGAAAGGGCTTTAGTTAGCCAACAGTGTTGTAATGAAGAGTCAAGAGATTTGTGAGCATCATTCAGTGGTAGTCAATAACTGAACAGAGTATAACTGAACAGATTCTGCCTTCAACTGTAGTTGTTACTTGCCTGAACCCATTGCTGCTTTCGTTATCTGGCAAGGCAACTACCGCAAAAGTACACATCTGTAGTTGCATCAGACTTTAATTTACAATTTACTTCAGCTTTCAATATCTGTTCTACCTTTCTATAAATACAGTAGTTCGACTGAAATAGCAGGATCCACACCAGGTGTGAGGAAGACAATTCCATTTGTGTGTTTCTGTTCTAATATATTCACATGTTAACAAAATAACATGCACATCCCTGCATGCATACGTTCAGTATTTTTGAGGTTGTAAATTGGAGAAGCCCACAGAGATGTAGGGAGCCTGGCACTAGGACAACAGAGGGCATTGGAAGAATTTGAAAAACAATAATTATCATTTCACCTGGTTCTTGTTGGTGAAGTAAACTTGTGCTTGTTTATCCTGGGTGGGTTGGGGGGAGGAACTACATACGTCATGATAATCAAGAAATGCAGTGCTCCTTTGGTTGTAGCAATTGTGTATAGGACTGTGCTCAGCTGGAATATTGGAGTATTCATGTCAGTGAGATCACAATCGGGTTTATTATCACTGATGCATGTTGTGAAATTTATTTTGTGGCAGCTGTACAATGCAAGCTACTAAGTAAATAAATTATCCAAAAGAAGAATAGTGAGGCGGTGTTCATTGAACGTTCTGAAATCTGATGGCAGAGAGGCAGAAGCTATTCCTAAAAGATTCTGTGTGTCCCTTCAGGCTCCTGTACTTCTTTAATGATGGATTCTTTCTTCAGGATGTACAACCCTTTGAAGTTGTTCTCTTATGGGTGGGGGGGAGGTGCCCATGATGGAGCTAGCTGCAAATCTCTACAATCTCTTTCAAACCTGAATATTGAAGTTTCCATACCAGGCGGTGATGCTGCCAGTCAGAATGCCTTTCACCATCCATCTGTAGAAATATGCAAAGGATTTTTGGTGACATACCAAATGTCCTCAAACTCCTAATGAAGCCCAGCTGGTGGGGTGTTTTCTTCATGATTGCATCTGTGTGTTGGGCCCAGGATAGATCCTCTGAGATGCTGACACCCAACAACTTAAAACTGCTTACCCTTTCTACCCCGACTCCTCGCTGAGGACTAGTTTGTGTTCTCCTGACTTGCTCTTCCTGAGGTCAACAATCATTTCCTTGGTCTTGCTGACACTGGATGCAAGGTTGTTGTGTGATACCACTCAACAAGATGATCTACCTGGCTCTTGTATGCCGCCTTGTTGCCATCTGAGATTCTGCCAGCACCAATGGTGATATTGATGAATTTAAAGATGCTGCTTGAGTTGTGCCTGGCCACACATTCATGAATGTAAAGAGATTAGAGCAGCAGGCTAAGCACGTATCCTTGAGGTGCTCCTACACTGATTGCCGGTGAGGTTGAAATGGTATTACTGATCCATACTGAGATCTCCCAATGAAGTCAAGGATTCAATTGCAGAGGGAGGTACAGATGGTGTGATGGTGTTGTACTCTGAGTGGATAGCCAGTGAAATAGCGTCTGCTGTAGACCTGTTGTGGCGGTAGGTAAAATGCAACAGGTCAAGGTCCTTGCTCAGACAGGAAGTTATTTCTAGTCATAAACAAACTCTCTGTGCACTTCACGGTAGATGTGAGTGCTACTGGGCTATAATCATTGAGGCAGCTCACCCTTGCTCTTGACCAAAGATGCTAGGTCTTGACCATTTTAGAGTACAGGTATGATTGATGGAGTTTTGAAGTGGGTGGGAAACTCCAACTGGAGCAATGAAAGGTTGTTCTCCAGCCATTTGGTCAGCACAGGTTTTCAGTACAGTACTTGTAAATCTGTTTAAGAAAGGAAAGTCACCTACCTAGTCGTTATTTAGGCTCCTTAACAAAGCTTGAACTGGGAAAAGCATAGTGGTCAATGTTAGATCATCTATGGTCTTATTGAACAGTGGAGAAACCTCGAGAGGATAACTGGCCATATCTTGCTCCTGTTTCTGTTTTCTACATTATTTTGCATGTCAACTTAAATATTAAAAACAATCTTGGGTTAACGGTGTGAATGAGCAATGTCTTTCCTGCTCATTTATCTGAGCTCATTAGAAAAACAAGGGATTTACAATTAGAGAAAACAGATCCAAGAAAGGGGACACAGGGATAGGTTCATGTGCCTGACTGTTGCCTACTCTCTACTGAAAATATATTCAGTATAAATGAGAACATTATCGTCTGTAGTTTTGAGGTTCCCTCAAAGGTTCAAATAACCATTTGAATTGCTATGATTATGAATTTGGAGTGTACTTGTTGGTTATCCTGGCAAAAACTCAGCCCTTTGTAAAGAAGTAGCGCGAAGAGTTGCTGAGGAAAGCTCTGTTTGACCTGAAATTATGTAGATTATTTTTCTGCTTTTGAAAATGCATTAAATAAAATCAGTTATACACCAGCAATTGTAAACCTGAAGTTTCTGCAAAATGTCTCTGTACATGTCTAAAAGTGCTAATGCATTTATTTTACTGTGCAGCTTATTGTGTGAATTCTCTAGAAAACGTTGACCACATTCTGTATATCATAGCAACAGAAATGTAGCTATTGACAACACATGGAATGTGAAGGAAAGTACCATTCAAAGAGCTGGCAAGTGCACCACATTGACCCTCCCCTTGAGCTCCCCAGAGTTACAGAAAAAAAACAAGACTTCATGATTGTCATCTGGAACTTGCTTCACCACTTAGCGGTTTGGAGAGGAATTTTCCAGTTTTCCTTCAAACTGGTCTGTTCACATTATTTTCGGCATTTGCCAAGGAGAGGAGCTGGTGTTCTGTGATGAACTGCAGGTAGATTGCTCCAAAATGCCTGAATAATTATCCTTTTTCTTTTTTTGTATGCAGCTATTCAAATACAGCAAATGTGATAAATAGTGTCTTGGGTAAATTATATCAGTAACAGCCCTTTTTTTAATCTCAACTTGCATCAGTTGACATTTAGATCAGTGAGGTTCTGTCTCGGTAATGCCAGTAACAATAAACTGCAAAGTCGAATATACTGTAGCTTTACACAACTTTTACTGTCCTTTTAGCATGACGTCTTGGATAGGAGGCAAAATTGTTAAATAAATGCATAAATTTTGAAATGATCAAGATAGAAAATGAACCAGGTATTTTGTGATTTGCTCTTGGTATGTGCTAATAATAAAGCAATAATTATTTACCTTCCTTGCTGTGTGACAGTGGCGGAATATAACCATCTAGAGTTTAATAATTGTGTATCTGTGGTGCACATTGGAGGACATTAATCAACTGATAAGTAATATATTTAGAGACCACCTTTGGTATAGAGCACATCAGGCTCACATCACTGTAAAGTGCAGTTTGGATTCAATAGCCAGATTACAAGTATTAGCCCATGCTACTAACATTTCTTTCTTAAGCAGTTTAAGCCTGCCCTGCCATTTAATAAGGTCCTGGTTGATGTGTTCCAGAGCCTCGACAACTCCTCTGTGCCAGTTCCCCATATTCCTCAGTTCCCTTATCATGCTTTCAAAATAAAATTATTTACCTCTTTTTCAAATACCCCAGTGTATTGGCCTTCACAGCTCCCAGAGCAGAAAATTCCAGACCTCTGAGAAGAAATTCTATGTATCTCAATTTGCAGCTATGCTCCCTCATAGTGCCTGTTCCTCCAGTGGAAGTGTATTCTTTCAAGAGCCTTTAGGATGTTGTCTTTTCAATAAGATCACCCTCCTCCTCCTGAAGCCAGAGTTTGCCAATAAGGCACATGATCTGATTGCGTCTTTGGTTCTTGACACTAACTGATAAATTGAGACCTTTTAAGTTAAAGGTTCCTGTCTTTCAAGTTAAAGCTAATGGGCTGATTCCTAGTCTAAGATCTGAGTTATGAAGAAGGATTTGGAGGCACCTATGGTAGGTAGTTCAGAGGGGAATTTGAAAGCTAGTTGTGAGAATGGAAATTGCTTCAAACTGTGAAAGTGAAACAAGTTATAGACATCAGGCAAACTTAGATGCATAATTAAATCACAGATGTTGGGATTGAAGTGGGGAATATTTTCTTTTGTTGGGATCCTATAAAAGAAAATGTCCCATTTCTCAAATAAATGAACAGTTATGCCTGGTTCTAGATCCTCGCAGTCTGAGCCACTCAGATGTTAGCCTTAACTTGCTATGGATTTGGGGCAGTTGGTTGCTGGACAGGGACTACCTCCTTTAGGTACAAGAATACAGTACCTAAGGGCAGCTAACATTTGAGTGGCCCAGACTGCAAGGATCGGCAACATTTAAAAATCACTTAACACGTTGAAGTTGAGGCTTTCTGGTGAAGGTCATACACATTTTTGTTTCCTGGAACAGCCTTTCAAGCTTTCTTTACAGCTGCTAGCTTCTCACAGGACAGGTTTGTTTAGAATTCTGCTTTAAATGTTTAGAAAATCTTGTTAAAATGGGAAAAAAATATGGCTGGCACATCCCTTCAGTGACTCCCCTGTGGAGACAGGAGCAGAGGTCCCAGAGCAACCGTGTCAAATAGCTGCAAACTATTTGGCAGGATCAAGGGATATTGTAATTAAAACAGCTGTAATATTAACAGATGGTGGAATAAAGGGAGTGTGGGATAAGACTGGCTGGAAATCAGTGTGAAGCAAGGTGCTTGTGCAGGGGTAGGAGCTAGAATCAGAGAATGCTGAAAATGCAGTTTTTGTGGTGGTAAAGTAACAAAATTCTGGAAATACGAGGTCATACTGTATCTGTGGGAAGAGAAACAGTTATTTACTCCAGAAACAATCTTGCTTTAAAAATGTTATCTAGTGATCAATTCTGCTAGTGGGTTCATGGAAATTAGTTGTGATGCTAAGATACATCACAACAGTTCTGACGATATATTTTCAACCCAAAACATTATTCTCACAGTATCTACAATTCTTTTCTGATGGTATGCTTTATAAAATCATGCATTTTTAAAAAGTTTGCACTACCCTTACTTGTGCTGTGATGTGCATTATAGCTGTGTACAGTTCCAAATAACACCGTTAAAGCTAACGGTTGCAGCTTGAAACCACAATTTTGACATATTATCTGTGGTCAACCTTTAAGGCACCACCTGTTTACAGCGTAGGTGTGTGCAACAAGATGTGTACAAAGTGACAGCTCCTGGTCGTGTTTGTAGGAAGATTTTGGAAATAACAATCACTCCCAAATATTAGGCACTAGTTGAAGTCTATAAGATGACTTTAACTCATGAGTTATGGGGTATACTTAATTGAAATAGATGTTTTTTAAAGCCTTTTGAATCCTAATAATTGCATTAATTTATTATTGAAGAGCTTTCCTGTGTAAGTCTGCAAGCAGGGGCTCTAAATCAGGTGTTCCCAACCTGAGGTCCTCGGTCCCTTCAGTTAATGGTAAGGTGCATTGGATAAAAAAGATTGAGAACCCCTACTCTAAATTGGCTCGGTGAAAGTTGTATTGCTCGATTACTTTCTGTAACATGGCAAGCAAAGTTTTGTGACTTTGCTATATGCAAACGTTGGTGCAGTTCCTGCAGCTTCTCTAACTGTGAGCCGGAGGCCTCGCTGCTGTGGCCTTTCTGTGCAGTGGAGCAGGCTGAAATCTTGACTAAGCCATGGGCAGCAGATCCTGAGGCTCCGCTCCTGGATCCTGCTGACAATCCATGCCATCAAAGGCCTTTGTTTCTCGATGTCCTTGTTAATCAGCAACTCTTCTTTTAAAAAGTTGAAATAATTTAACTTTTATTTAATTAAAAGTAATAAAAACATTAAAATAAAAGAAAACATCTTTATTCAAATGAATGGCACTGTAATGGCAGAATGTAAGGGCAAAAGTGAAAAGTATAAGATTTTGTCACAACTGAATTCTGCTGTGGGCACTGCTCAGTGCAGCATCAGAGCAGATGGTCAGATGTCCTGGTATTAACCACTTTAGTGCCCTGTGTACTCATACTAAAATGTGTGTAGGTCATGGATGCACTCACCTACAGAGCAGACAGTTTTACAGATCAACAGAGACTCGCATCCAACTGGTTTATTAGGGATTCTGGAGCTGCATTTTCCGATTTCTTTGAAACTGTAATTTCTGTTACGCGTAAGTTCTGGAGAAGTGAGAGTTCTGTGTCAGCTGAGCTCCAGACAGACCAGCTGTGTTTAACAAGACTTCCTTGCCCTTCCTTAGCTGACACTGTCACTGCCTGCTTCACTGTCTCTTAGCCTCCATTCTGTCACAGATATTACTTTTGTTCTTTCTATGCTCCCACTTCTCTACAATTTACAACCTGCTTGTTTTCAAACTTGTTCTAGTTGAAGAGTTAGTAACCCAAACAGTTAACTTTATTTCTCCACAAATGCTGTCTGACCCATTATGTGTTCCAGCATTTTGTGTTTTTATTTCAATGCTAACTTTAAATTCATCTGTGCTTGAAGGACAGTTCTTGGATTGTGACCTGAGTGCTTTTCTCTTCCATCACACGTAATATCTGAGAGTGTGATACCTGATTTTAATATTTTATATTGCATTTGATGTTGTAAATTTGCATTTTTCAACTCATTCAGGTAGTTGGGGCTCATCAACCGTGGTTGGCAACTCACCTAGAAGGAAAACTCTGTTCTCAAACTCCACTGGTGGGGAAGGCTTAGGTAGTAAACCCTGAGGAAAAATCCAGAACTGCAGTCCCCAGTTCAGTTCAGCACTGACTCTGACAACTCCTGCAATGCTGCTGACATTGGTCTTTGCTGTTCCTTTGGATTCATCAGCTGCATGGGGAGGGGGAGCCTCTTGCATGGTCAAGAGCTTGCTCTCCATATTTTACTGCCCTGGCTTGCGTACTGGCTAGGCAGCTCAGACACAACATCCGTGGTCAATCACAACCAACGGAGAGCCTCATTCAGTTTCTCCCCAAAGGGATAATGACCTTGATTGGTTGTATGCTGTTTTGTGGTTCAAGGGGAGTTTTTAAGAGGGGATGTGGACAACATATTGTACTTACTTGGCTTTTGCTGTGTTTCAGAGTAGATCTTGGCAACTCCCCATGTATAATCTAAGTGCTGTATGTGCTTGAACTGCAGTCTGCACTGTTCCTTCCATTATCCATTTTGTTTTCCATGTTTTCCAAAACTCAGTGGGGTTTTATAAATCTTTGCTAGTGTGAGCAGAACTATATTCCTTCGTTATATTTTCTGGCTCCATTTCTTAGATGTGCCCAGTCAGTGGCAATTACAGTGATTCTGTAGGTGTTTGGACATGTGCATGAGGCTTATCATGCAATCGATTATGACTAGGTAGATCAGTACTGGATTAGTGTTTTCTGAGACTGCATTATGTGCCTCATACATTACTAGTTTATTAACGTCCTTTTGCATAGCAGGCAGAGCCAGGAAATAAACTGTAACAGACATGCAGAGTAGAGGTTTATTGCTGATAGTTCCCTTCAAGTGTGCTTCCTGGCCCATATTGTGCAGATGTTGGGTTTTTGTCAGGAAACAGGAAATTGAATAAACAAGGTGATGCAGTTAAGAACTGCAAAGTTTTGAATGCTTTGCTCTCTAAGGTGTCAGCATGATACATTCTATAAATAGAATTTCTTAATATTCTGTTCCTCAGACACTGTCCCCAAAGAGCCAACTGCAAGGGGTATAATTTCACATGTTTGAGGAGGACTTGCTTTTTGTATCCAAGAGCTTCACAGCAGAAATGGTCACTGAGAGAAAACTGGCAGCTAATTCGCACCCAGCAAAAACCTGAAAAACAGCTTGCTGGTCATTTTTTTTTTTGCAGTGAAGGAATTATTTTTAACAGTATTGGGAGAATCACTTGCTACTTTGGACAGTTACAGTATGTTAAGTATTTTGTGCCCTTCCTTGAGCACTTATGGGATCTTGGCTTAATACACTTTTTAAAAAATGTAATGCCTCTTCAGTGCAAAATTCCAACATGCAGACATCCCACCTCTCCTGGAAGTTCCGGGAGTCTCCCGTATATTAATTGTGGCTCCCTGATGCCCGCAAATTATATACAATATCACGGAAATCAATTTTTTGAGAGAGAGCGAGCGCAAGAGCAAGAAAGCAAACGCGTGTGAGAGCGACCACGAGAGAGAGCGTGAGAGCACGCGAGAGAGAGCGAGCGCAAGAGCAAGGAAGCAAGCGCGAGTGAGAGCGACCACGAGAGAGAGCGTGAGCAAGAGCGAGCGCGAGTGAGAGTGGCCGAGAGAGAGAGAAAGAGCAAGAGCGAGCAACCACGCGCGAGAGCAAGAGCAAGAGAGTTCCGAAAAAAGTCAGAGTGGCAGAGTGTTCCAAAAAAAGAAAATATAAAACGTACGTCACCCCAGACTACACTAAAGTGTACCCCTGCCTAATAGGGGTCAAAAATAATGACAGTGTTGCTCACTGCACTGTTTGCAACAATGACTTTTCTATTGCCCATGGTGGGTTAAGACTGTAAAAGACATGTTGAGGTGAGTTTAACAGTTGTCATTCGTTCATTAGCATAGCTAATGTTATTTAAACTAGCTGGCTAGCTGCTAAGGAGCTACTCTATTGCAGACATCCCACCTCTCCTGGAAGTTCCGGGAGTTTCCCGCAAATTGATGGTGCTACCTCCCTGAAATGAGTTTTTGCAGGGTGGGATGTCTAAACATGTCAAAATCTTGTGGCACGCTTTGACTACCTCAATTATGCTGCTTGTGTGTTGGTGTCTTTTGGATTGTGGAGAACTTTGCAGCATAGTTTTCTCACCATTCAAAAGATCCTTCCCACAGTGGACAGTCAAAAGAGATAACTACAGCAGAGAGAGCTTGGGACTGAAGTGGGCTGAGTGGGTTAAGACTACTTCAGTAACCTCTTGATATTCAGAGATGGGGAGGGATGAAAATTCAAATTCCAGCAAGTGCCTTGTTCTATACAGAATGCAATGAAATATTTCACCTTGTTTGCTCAATGTAGCACACTTAAATGCTGTTAATTATTTATATATTATTTACACTGTACCTCACTTAACACTGCTCCGTATGATTCATTATAGTGCACTTGGCCCACTAACTTGAACACTTATGGCAATGATCTACCCTTCTGTGCCTTTCTTAAAAAAGAGACATTTGCTCAGGCTGTATACTCCTGTACTGGAAACCTAGCTTAAGTGGTGTTGGGCTTGTTGCCATGGCGAAATCTTCAAGTAGGGAGAGCTATACAGCTAAATAAAAACAGAGGAGCAGCAATGTCCATCATTTCCCAACAGAAGATAATGTCAGAGACCAACGGACATAGATAGCCTGTTAGCAGATGCTGCTGCACTCACCATCCTGAACAGGGTGCACGCTGACACCACACCTTGGCAGGTAGCAGCCACACTGGTTGCCACAGCCTGCCCAACGCCATCCTTCACTGGCGTCTCCACACCTTACAGATGATTCATTGCCAGTTGAGTATTCATGCAGGATTTCAGCATGAAACTTCAATTCCTTCCCTCCCACAGATATTGCTCGACTTGCTGGTTGTTCTGTGTTTGAAATATTGTGGGAAGGATGTATAAAAAAAGTCTAATTGAACTGGAAAACAAAATTAATATTTACCGGAAATTTATTTTGATAGTTCTACATGAAACTGCATCTATTCATTCAACAGAAAACTGCTAGTAATTACATTGCTAATGATTTAAATTTAAATTTGCCAGGCTAACGAAGCTTCATGTTTTCCACTGTGTTCAGGAATGTGGGTTACCATACTGCTTTTGCTGAAGTCTTTGAAGGATGTTAGTACAGATGCAGACAATAATAAGTTTTTATATTGATTCCAGATGCGCCCTTTCTTCCCCAAACAACGGATGTTGCTGAGAGTGCAAGAAGTGTACTGGATGAAGAGGTTGCCTTAGAGACTCTGGTGGGTGAACGCGCAGCAAATTGTCCAAATCCTACAACCATTAACTTCTCTTTGAAAAACTTGGGCACAGAGATCAGGTGAGTTAATCTTATCTGTAGTTAAGAAAGGAATGTAATTTCTTGACCTTACTAATTACCAAATAACCAGGAGGCCTAAGTTTGAAAATAAAGGCCGTAACAGTGAAACTCTGCAGTATTTTCAAATACAAATTCTAAATTTATGCAATTTTATTCTCTGACCAATTAATCGTACACTGAAAGGACATGGTGAAAAGGTGAGCAAAGGGGCATTTTACTTTGAAAAGTTAATAGCACATAGAACACTACAGCATGGGACAGGCCACTTGGCCCACAGTGTTGTGCCAATTTTTATGTCCTCCTGCTGTGTATCATCTATATTCCTCCATTCCCTTCAGATTCATGTGTCTGCCTAAAAGCCTCTTAAACTCCACCAAACTTTCTGCTTCAACTAATGGCCTTGTGCTGCACACTTTTAAAACTGAGTACTTTCATTAATTTATTTCCATGCTTCCTTTAATTAACTTTTTCCCTGCCATGTTACCGTATTCAACTCACTGCAGCTTTAAAGTATCTAGTTGTTTTTGTTTCCATAAAGTATAATTTCAAAGATTTGCTCCTGATGTGGTGGTGATGTTTAGCTATCATTGGACGTTGTTGAATGTTAATTTTATTTACATTGAACCTGACGTAACACTGACCCACAGAGCACTGGTTTATTGTTATGCTCTTAGACTTTTTGTCTGAATGCTTATGGCAATTTTAAAATACATGATATAATATTCACAATTTACATTGTTCATTTAAAATAATCATGAGCTGCTAGCAAAGTATTTGTTTGATACAGGTATAAAAAGGACTCAAGTGCTAAAATTGAAACCAGTCTATAGAAGCTTATAATAAATCTTGCATTGAAGTAAACAATACCACTTGTAATCTTAAAGAATTTAGAAGATGATCTGGGATCAAAAAGTAATTGAGTTGAGATCCAGACAGTGTACTTCCTCCCACCATTTGAAAGGATTCATGGAAGCAGTTCAATGCTTTCATAAACTGAAAATTAAAATGATCTAAAACCATAGTGATGAAAAGCTGTTTTCCACTGTGAAAGCATAGTGGATTAACTATTGCAGCACCAACTTGCTTTAAAGTTGATGCGCCATGCTTGTTATGAAATGTGTAAAAATCAATCAAAGTGTAATTTGACTGTTGTAGGTATGCTTGCTAATTTTTGGTAATGCCCCCCCCCCCCATTTTAGTCCTGTAAAGGTACACCATCGGTAGTGTGTTGGAGTCTTTATTTTGTGATATTTAGATGTGGCTTAATACCTTGTTCAGGATAAATCTGTTTATGATTTTGCATTAATACTGCATTAGATAGAGTTTCTATCCCACCTCTTTGCTAGAGGTGTAAATTACAGAAAACAAAGAGACACATGGCCATCTCATTCATGAACATTGAAACCTTTAGCAGATTGCCTGTGGTTAGTTCCTTTCTGGAGCAATCCATACATTAGCCAAAGTTACAGTAGAAAGATGATGCTAAAGAATTATAAATTCCTTTTGCAAGAACCTTGAGGAACAAACATTAAGATGAGTAACCTGTCAAAGTAATAAAAAATCTAATTTAAAAATCTTAAGCCTACCCAAGTATTGTCATTAATATTTTTGAAATCTCTGTTGAATCCAATTCTACAATTGTTGCATGGTCAGTCTTCTGTTAGGGAAAAGCTTTTCTCTGTATAGTGCTGTTCAGTGATCCCGAGCTGTTTCATAGCCACCAAATTACCTTACTGTTATGTAGGGAGTGTAGCTGCATTTTAAGAGAGAAAAAAGCACAATGAACTGCATTTGAAATCAACATTTGATTAACTTGCTTATATTGGTGAATGTGGCGCGTGGCCAAGTGGTTAAGGCATTGGACTAGCGATCTGAAGATCGTGAGTTTGAGCCCCAGCCAAGACAGCGTGTTGTGTCCTTGAGCAAGGCACTTAAC
This sequence comes from Mobula birostris, assembly GCF_030028105.1. Taxonomy (NCBI): domain Eukaryota; kingdom Metazoa; phylum Chordata; class Chondrichthyes; order Myliobatiformes; family Myliobatidae; genus Mobula; species Mobula birostris. Next base: position 14,416,411 of record NC_092387.1, on the reverse strand, counting down.
CACACACTGTTCCAGTCCACCCAGCTGAAAATGGGTACCAGCAAAATGCTGGGGGTTAAACTCACAATAGACTGGCGTCCTATCTGAGGGGGAGTCTCGTACTCTCAGTCGCTTCACACCATGGAAACCGGCATAAGCACCGGCCTGATGAGCCTATAAGGCTCGGGACAGACTTTAACTTAACTTATATTGGTGAGTTATGCCAAAGGATAAATTATGTCCAGGACACCAGAGCGCTACCCTTCAGGAAGTGGGAGGAGGTGTTAAATCCCATAGGAGAATAGAGATTTTAACATTTCATCTGAAAGTGCTTTCTGATAATATTGTGCTGAAATCTGCCAGCAGTACAAGGGTGATAATCTTGTATTATCCTCTCATTTTATACCTCTGAGAAAAAAAAATCCTTGAAATATTGGAAAATGTTGGAAGCATTCAACTCAGGTGCTGAATGCTGTCTGGAAGGAGGGACAATTTGTTTGTCAAAGGCCTTTCATCAAAATGCCTGAAGGATTTCAACTTGAAAAACATTAATTCTGTTCTTTATTCCGCAGGTGCTACCTGGCCTGCTGATTGTTTTCAGCATTTTCTGATTTTGTTTCTAGATTTAATGCATCTTCAGTTTCTTGATATTCAGATTAATTTATCACATATACATAGAAGCATATAGTGAAATACGTCATTTGTGTTAATAACCAATACAATCTAAGGATGTGCTAGAGAACCCTTAAGCTATTCTTAAAGTAAACTTCCTAAGCAAGTATTTGGCTAACTGCTTAGTAAAGTTATATTTTGAATCTTGTGAAGCACATTGGAGTATTTCAATGGCACTATACATAAATAAGTTTTTCTATGTTGGATGTTAGGCATGATTCATGAATAACACAGTAATCTGGGTGATACTGGTACAATTCTGAATCCGTTGCAGAAACTCAATGTCAAATCTGAAACCAGGAAGAGCAAACAATGAAAACCGGCGAAGTGTGTTCTACACAGAAGACTGGGTGCTACTGGATCCCACCCTCAAAGATTTGGAAGAAGCTGCAGGACATGAGGAAAGGAGAAAAAGGGAGTCAGCTGAACCAAGTAGAGGTTTGTCATTTGAAATCAAATTCATTTGGGGAAATAAAGCATTTTTGCACAACTAATACACTTTTTAAAACAAGTTGTACTCCTTGGGCTGGCTCATATTCTTTATAAACTGCCTGGAGTAGTTCGTTACAGAGTTCCATTCCAAACCTATGCTCATATTGCCTGTCTTCAGCATCAGGATCAGAATCCAGATCAGGTTTATTATCACCAACACGTGTCATGAAATTTCTAAACTTAGCAGCAGCAGTTCAATGCAGTACATAATATAGAAGACGAAAAATGAGTAAATCAATTACAGTATACATATATTGAATAGATTAAAATCATGCAAAAAAACAGAAATAATATATATTAAAAAAGTGAAGTAGCGTTCACGGGTTTAATGTCCATTAAGGAATCGGTTGGCAGAAGGGAAGAAGCTGTTCCTGAATTGCTGAGTGTGTGCCTTCAGGCTTCTGTACCTCCTCCCTGATGGTAATAGTGAGAAAAGAGCATGCCCTCGGTGCTGGAGATCCTTAATAATGGACGCTGCCTTTCTGAGACACCACTCCCTGAAGATGTTCTGGGTACTTTGTAGGCTAGTACCCAAGATGGAGCTGACTAAATTTACAACCCACTGCAGCTTCTTCCAGTCCTGTGCAGTAGACCCCCCATACCAGACAGTGATGCAGCCTGTCAGAGTGCTCTCCATAGTACATCTATAGAAGTTTTAGAGTGTATTTGCTGACATAACGAATTTCTTCAAACTCCATATGAAGTGTAGTCGCTGTCTTGCCTTCTTTATAAGTGCATTGGTATGTTGGGTCCGGGTTAGGTCCTCAGAGATCTTGACTCCCAGGAACTTGAAACTGCTTACACTCTCCATGTCTGATCCCTCTGTGAGGATTGGTATGCATTCTTTTGTCTTACCCTTCCTGAAGTCCATAATCGGCTCTTTCGTCTTACTGACCTTGAGTGCAAAGTTGTTGCTGTGACATCACTCCACTAGTTGGCATATCTCACTCCCGTACGCCCTCTCATCACCATCTGAGATTCTACCAACAATGATTGTATCATCAGCTAATTTATAGATGGTGTTTGAGTTATGCCTAGCCACACAGTCATGGGTATAGAGAGAGTAGAGCAGTGGGCTAAGCACACACCCCTGTGGTGCACCAGTGTTGATCGTCAGAGAGGAGGAGATATTATCACTAATCTGCACAGATTGTGGTCTTCCGGTTAGGAAGTCGAGGATCCAGTTGCAGAGAGAGGTACAGAGGCCCAGGTTCTGTAACTTCTCAATAAGGATTGTGGGAATGATGGTATTAAATGCTGAGCTACAGTCGATGAACAGCATCCTGACATGGATGTTTGTATTGTCCAGGGGGTCTAAAGCCGTGTGGAGAGCCATTGAGATTGCATCTGCTATTGACCTGTTGTGGCCATTGGCAAATTGCAATGGGTCCAAGTCCTTGCTGAGGCAGGAGTTCAGTCTAGTCATGACCAGTCTCTCAAAGCATTTCATCACTGTCGATGTGAGTACTACTGGATGATAGTCATTAAGGCAGCTCCCATTATTCTTCTTTGGCACTGGTATAATTGTTGCCTTTTTGAAGCAAGTGGGAACTTCCGCCTGTAACACTGAGAGGTTGAAAGTATCCTTGAGTACTCCCGCCAGTTGGTTGGCACAGGTTTTCAGAGCCTTACCGGGTACTTGATCGGGATCCTCCACCTTGCGAGGGTTCACCCTCTTTAAAGACAGCCTAACATCGGCTTTTGAGACAGAGATCACAGGATCACTGGGTGCAGCAGGGATCTTTACAGCTGTAGTTTATTTATTCATTCAAAGCCGGTATAGAAGGCATTGAGTTCATCTGGTAGTGAAGTATCGCTGCCATTCTGGCTATTTGGTTTCACTTTGTTGGAAGTAATGTTTTGCAAACATTATGTTTTCCTGAGTTGTCCTACATCCGATGTTGCCTCCGACCTCATTCAAAATTGTCTCTTCGCTCTTGAAATAGCCCTCTATAAATCATACTTGGTTTTCTTGACCGTGACAGTTATTTTCTTTCCCCTTAGTTGTGTTTTTCCATTGGACCTCTGAAAAGGTTCTGTTCAAGGCTGTCAAAGATGTGATTGGATTAAGGTACCATCAATGGTTAACTTGTCTGCTGCTTGAGTATGAAGTTAGCCATTCAAGTAATGGAAGGCTCCTGAAGAATTTGAGCCAAATTCCTGTAAACTTTAAGGAGAAATGGAGAAAAATTGGAAGAGTAATACTGCAAAGCAGGAACTTCATTGAAAAGAAACATCTGTTGAATGTTTGTGGAGATCTGCTCTTTATATTTCTGATTATTTTTATGAATAATTCCTTGAACTATTTTTTCTTCCAAAGATGACAGTAGATTTTTAAAAATTTGATATTATGATATTCATAGCCCTACTGAAGTGTTTTCTGTTACTACAAAAAGATCTATAATTATTTCCTTTACTTTGTTGGAATTGTTCTTACCTAAAATCTCTTTGTTTCACTCGTTTGTCCTCTGTTTCTTCAGGCTAATTGCTTGCTTATGAAGTTCTATTTCTATTTTCTAGTACATTTTTCAATTTTGGAAACTTGTTTACTACAAACTCCTGTTTTAAGAATTTTCTTTCCCTTCGAAACTATCCCACCACTTTCTCATAGTCACAGAGATAGAGCACAAAAACAGGCTCTGTGGCCCACTAATCATCAACCACTCACTTGCAGTAATCCTATGCTAAATGCATTTTATTCTCCCCACATTCCCTCTGCTTTAGGTTTCTTCCACTCACCGACACATTGTGGGTTAAACCAAAGTCGAGTTTATTGTTGTATTCACGAATACAACTTACTAGCAGCAGCATCACAAGCACATAGAAGCAGATATGCAACATACACAAGAAAAACAAATTAAATGGAAGTATTTTTTCAGGAAAGAATACAGTTTAAGCAAACAAAATCCACTGTAGGACAAAGTGGTCATGATGTTGCTAAACTGAGATAATGATTAGGATTGTGCAAATTGGTTTAAGAACCAAATAGTTGAAGGGTACAGGAAGTACTTGTTCTTGAACCTGGTGGTGTAGGACTTCAGGCTTCTATACTTCCTGCCCAATAGTAGTTGCAAGAAGATGGCATGGCCTGGATGGTGGGTGATCTTTAATGTTAGATGTTGATTTTTTAAGATAGGACCTCGTATAGATACTGCTGATGGTGGGGAGCAATGTGCCTGTCATGTATTAGGCTGTTCTCCTGCTCTCTATAACTTCTCGTGTTTCTGTGCCTTCGAACTGTTGTACCAGACCATGATGCAAACAGACAGGATACTTTCAACAGTACATCTGTAGAATTTTATTAGTGACAGAGGAGCTTGCCCAGGTGAATTGAAGGAGGATTCTGGTGGGGATGATGGCAGAGCAGAGGCGGCTGAAGTTTTTGGGAATAGTTCACAAGGCTCAGGATAGATATGTTCCACAGAGGACGAAGTTCTCAAGTGGCAGGGGTAGGCAATCGTGGCTGATGAAGGAAATTAAGGACTGCATAAAAGCCAAGGAAAGGGCATATAAGGTAGCAAAAGTGAGTGGGAAGCTTTTAAAATCCAACAAAAGGCAACTAAAAAACCTAAAAGAAGGGAAAAGATGAAATATGAGAGCAGAATAGCCAAAAATATAAAGCAGGATACCAAAAGTTTTTTTCAGTTATATGAGGAGTAAAAGGAAGGTGAACTTAATGGTACCTTCCATCTGTCTGCACTGTGGAAAACACTAACAGTGTGCCAGAGGTCCGTGAGTGTCAGGGAGCAGAAGTGAGTGCCATAACTATTACAAAGGAAAAAGTGCTGGGCAAACTCAAAGGTCTTGTGGTGGATAGGTCACCTGGACCAAATTGACTACATCCCAGAGTCCTGAGAGCAGTTGCTGAAGAAGTAACGGATGCATTGGTCATGATCTTTCAAGAATCACTTGATTCTGGCATGGTCCCGAAGAACTGGAAGATTGCAAATGCCACTCCACACTTTAAGAAGGGTGAAAGGCAAATGAAAGGAAATTATTGGCCAATTAGCCTAATCTCAGTGTTTGGGAAAGTGTTGAAGTCTATTAAGGATGAGGTTTCAAGGTACTTTGAGACTAATGATAGAATAAGTCAAAGTCAATATGTTTTCTGTAAAGGGAAATCTTGCCTGATAAATCTGTTAAGGGTTCTTCAAGGAAGTAACATCAGGGTGTAGAAAGGAAAGGCATTGCAGGTCATTTACTTGGATTTTCAGAAGACATTTGAGTAGGTGCCACGCATGAGGCTGCTTTGCAAAATAAAATCCTATGGTGTTACAGGAAAGATACTGGCATGGATAGCAGAATGGCTGACAGGCAGGAGGGAATAAAAGGGGCCTTTTCTGGCTGGCTGCCGATGACTAATCGTATTCCTCAGGAGTCAGTATTTGGACCACTAATTTTCACATTGTTTTTCAATGTTTTAGGTAATGGAATTGATGGCATTGTGGCAAAGTTTGTGGATGATATGAAGATAGATGGAGGGGTAGGTGGTGCTGAGGAAGCAATGCAATTGCAGCAGGACTTAGACAATTAGAGAACGGGCAAGCAAGTGGCAGATGGAAGTGTTGGGAAATGTATGATAATGCATTTTGATAAGAGGAACAATAGTGTAGACTATAATCTAAATGGGGAGAAGGTTCAAACATCAGAGGTGCAGAGGGTCTTAAGGCTGATTTATACTTGTGCGTACTAGCTTACGCCGTAGCCTACGCAAGTGGGCTACGCCGTTGTGAGCATTTATACTTGTGCGTTGGTGTGTCTGCGTTGCTCAGCAATTCACCGCCAAAACGCTAGTTGGCGGTGGGGTTTCTATGCCACTGTGTTTGAGTTTCTTCGCGTTGAAACTCATTTATTTCGCATCAGTGTACGCACAGTATACTCAGAGACTGGCAATCACCATTCAAGTTTTAGCTTCAGGTGGAAGTCAACAGGCTGTAGCAGCTAGCTACAAACTGGCGTCAAGCACAGGGTCCTCCATAACTTTGGAGGTCTGTAAAGCTTTATGGAAAGCATTGCAGCCTGAGTTCCTTCCCTGCCCTTCAGTCGCCCAATGGGAAGCTACTGCAGCGTAGGAGGAAATGAGATGCTACCAAGTGGACCAATCACAGTTGTTGCGGTTTGCATCGCTGCGATGCATAGTTACATTTTTAGCGAAGTGCACGTCAGGCTACAGACTAGGGTATGGCGTAGGGTACGCGGCTACGCCATACCTACGGCATCGATTTGACGCACAAATATAAATTGGCCTTTAAGAGTCCTCATGCAAGACTCCCAGAAGGTTAATTTACAGGGTGAGTCTGTGGTAAAGGAGACAAATGCAATGTTGGCATTTATTTCAAGGGGAATAGAATATAGAAGAAAGGAGGTGATGCTGAGCCTTTATAAGACACTAGACAGGCCACACTTGGAGTATTGTCAACAGTTTTAGGCCCTGTATCTCAGAAAGGATGTGTTGCCATTGTAGGAGGTTCACGCAAATGGTTCTGGGAATGAAGAGGTTAACATATGAGGAGCATTTGGCAACTTTGGGCCTGTACTCATTGGAATTTAGGAGAATGTGAGTGGGGGGTGGGATACCTTTGAAATCTACCGAATGCTGAAAGCACTAGATAGGGTGGATGTGGAGAGGATGTTTCCAGTGGTGGGAAAATCCAGAACTAGAGGACACAGCCTCAAAATTGAGTGGTGACCTTTTAGAACAGAGGTAAGGAGGAATTTTTTTAGCCAGAGAGTAGTAAAGCTGTGGAATGCTCTGCCACAGATTGTGGAGAGGGCAAGTCCGTGCGTATATTTAGGGCGGAAGTTGGTCGTTTCCTGATCGGTGAGGGCATCAAAGGATATGGCGACGGTGTATGGGGTTCAGTGGGATCCAGGATCAGCCATGATGGAATGGTGGAGCAGACTTGATGGGCTGAATGGCCTAATTCTGCTCCTATGTCTTATGGTCTTATGTTCGCTAACATGCCAACCTTTAAGGAAGTAAAAATGCTGGTGTGCATTCCTTGTGACATGCATTCACCAGTTAATCTGTGTATGCATGTCTTTGGGATGTTGGAGAAAACAGGAATACTAAGAGGAAGCCCATGCAGTCACAAGGAAAACACACACAGAAACAGCACCTGACATCAGGATTGAACCCACGTCCTGGCGCTGTGAGGCAGAGGCTCTATTAACTGTGCCAATGTGCTGCCCCTAAAGTTATGCAAAATGATGGTAGAAACTGTTACGTAGTCTATTTTTAGCCAGAGGTTTTGCCTCTTGTGTCGAAGGCTCCTGCTGAATAACCAACATTGATGTGATAGTTCTACAATTAAATTTTCAGTGATTAAGTAGTATCGAATACAGAATGTTTCATCTGTCAAGGAGATAATGAATACATGTAATCATAAGGGATCTGCAGTACATCATGTTCAGTATTAATTTTTACCAATCTGCCTTCAGAAACTGTTCTGATCAAAGTTAATTTTCATTGTATTGTTCATGTAAATATTACTGTAAACTGAATGAAGTAGGAAACAGAATAACCAAGGGAGTTTGTGCTAAGGAAGTTTCAAAATTTGCATTGATAAGTGAATTGGTTATGAAATTTAGAGGCTATTAATCAAAGTTCAAAGTATATTTATTATCAAAATACATACAGTATATATCATCATGTATAATCTTGACATACATTTTCTCAGTGGACATACCCAATAAATTCATAATAAAGTAAGAACCATAACAGAGTCACATGAAGACTGCACCAACTTGGGTCTTCAACCAGTGTGCAAAAGACAATAACTGTGCAAATACAAAAAGAAAGAGTGATAATATATAAGCAATAAGTATTGCATCCTTGAAAGTGAGCCCGTAGGTTATGGGAACATTTCAATGATGGGGCGAGTGAAACTAATGCACTTTAGTTTCAGAGTTTGATAGTTGAGGGGTAATAACTGTTCCTGAAACTGGTGGTGTGAGTCCCGAGGCTCTTGTACCTTCTTCCTAATAGCCGCAGCGAGAAGAGAGCATGTCCTGGGTGGTGGGGATCCCTGATGATGGATGCTGCTTTCTTGCGACGGTGTTTCATCCAGATAGTTAGGGCATTACCCCTGATTGACTGGATTGTATTCACTGCTTGGATTTTCCATTCAATGTATTGGTGTTTCCATACCAGACCGTGATTTTAATACACTCTCTACTACACATCTATAGTAGTTTGTCCAAGTTTTGGATGTCATGCCAAATCTCCTCAAACTCCTAAGGGAGTAGATAGAGGTGCTGCCATGCTTCCTTCATAATTGCACTTACGTGCTGGGGCTCCTGACAAGTCCTCTGAAATAACAACACTGAGGAATTTTAAGTTGCTGTCCCTCTCCAGCTCGATTCCTCTGGACCCCTAGGTTCCTTCTCGTGAAGAGTCAATAATCAGCTCCTTGGCCTTGCTGGCATTGAGTGAGATGTTGTTGTTTTCCGCTCTATGTGCTGATTTGTCATCACCTTTGATTTGGCCTCTGATAGTGGTGTCATCAGCAAACTTGAATATGGCATTGGAGCTCTGCTTAGCCACATAGTCGTAAGTGTAAAGCGAGTAGAGCAGGGGGCTAAGCATACAGCCTTGAGGTGCACCTGTGCTGATGGAGATCATGGAGGAGATGTGGTTGCCAATCCGTACTGACTGTGGTCTGCTCGTGTGGAAATCAAGGATCCAATTGCACAGGAGGTATTGAGGCCAAGATCTTGTTTATTGCTTAGTTTTGAGATGATGATGGTATTGAATGCTGATCTGTAGTGAATAAAGTGCATTCTTTGCTGCCCAAATTTTCCAGTTTTGAGTGAAGAACCAATGAGATGGCATCTGCTGTGGACCTGTTGCTCTGGTAGGCAAATTGGTGTGGATCTATGTCACTTCTCAGGCAGGAGTTGATATGTTTCCAACCCCCCAAACCTGCCTTGCTTCTGACCATGGTGATGAACCTTCATGCGCTTAAAAGTACCAGACCTGTTTGGTCTGCCAAGTCCTTCTGAAGATCATGAAAACTGTAGTGAAGATGTACAACGATCAGCTAGAGAAAATCTTGGAATCTCTGCACAACTCTTACTGTGTGTGTGCCTTTAGCATTCTGAATTGTTATTTGTCATCAGCAGTTACACTGAGTTTTCCTTATAAACTTCAGATTAATTTTGTTCTTTTTCACATGTAGTGGTCTGTTGAACTTAGCTTTTCTTATGCTCTCAGCTGTTTAATTGAGGCAACCCGATTAGAGACTTTCACAATGTTATATCTTGTTAAGAATAGAAAAACAAGTTGACAAGGAGTTCAATAACCAGAGCTTGGATATCAAAAGACTGGCAAAAGAACTCAAATATTCCCTTTACTGAGTGTTAGGAGCTGGAACACTGACACAGGAAAAGTAAAAGAAGTTGATTCCAGTCATAATTTAAAAGAGAGTTGGAAAGGTACACGGTGGAGACCCTGCAAGGCAATAGGCATTAAGTGACATGGGAGCTGGGTATGGTTGTTTTCCAAAAAAGGCACTACAGATGTGACAGACCTGTCTTCTGAATACAAACTTCAATGGATTTACATTTTCTTGTGTAATAAATCATGCATGTAATTTCGTTGAATTCACAGATGGCTTACATGTTGCAGGTGAATTTTATTTTTTGCTGATTTAATTTTGTTACTGTTTATCTAATAACATTGTTAGTTAAATGAGCTTAAAGGTAGAGTTGAGGATTGTGTTGGGACTCAAGCGAAGAGAATCTGTTGGGGAGTTCAGTGAGTCTACTTGTGAAGTTTTGGGAAAATAAAGTGAAATTGAAGATTTTATCATTTTTGTTGTTTTGTATTCAATGCCAAAAATGCTTTCAGAAGGATTTTTTAAAAAATAAGACTTTGGCATTAATATTAGAAATACTTTTGTACTTAAATCTCTGATCTGTGTTATAATATTTAACTAGTATTGGTAACATTTGGAATAACATCTGTATTTTCTGCAGGATCAGCATTTACTTTTGATTTTGCAAAAACGTCTCATAGACCTAAACGGCCATTCTTGAAAGACATGATCGGAACATCAAAATCCCGAAATAATAGTGAGTCATCTCCTGTAGAGTGGGTTGTTACCAATGGAAAGCCTTCAACAGAGATTCAGTTGAGAATCCAAGCACAACAAGAAGAGTTGAACAAAGTGAAGGAAGACCTAAGCAGTCAAAAGGTGAGGCCTAACAGAAGACACAGTCTGTTGGTATTATTTATGATTTTCATTGCTTTCCACTTACAGTAGTTGTAAAATTCAAGTGCAAGTGGTATGGACATAATTCAAAGATTCTTGAGCAGCTTGATAATTCCTAGGTAGTTTATACTTTAGAAAATCCATAATAATTGGTGGAAAAATTTAAGGGCATTTTGGAGTACTTGCTGCTGGTTCTATGGAGCTGTGGGAAGCAGCCCTGGCTTTCCAGAAAACTTTCTATTTTGGCTACTGAGCTCTGTTGACAGAAATGGTGCATAGTATATCAGAGGGCAGAAAAAAAGGGAAATAATTACTCATTTTTGGAAAAAAATATAATTGAAACTTCAGAATTGTTCTCACTTTGAAGCCCTGCGTGCAACCAGTATTTACAGACTCTCATGTGAGAAGTGGATTTAAACCCAAATAAATGAACCTGCTGGTTACAAGGAAATAGCCAGCAGGGACCAGAATCTCTCTCATCCTGTTGAGGATGGACCACAAAAATGGGCAATAATGGACTACGGTTTGATGAGGAATGAGAGGATGCACAACGGGCAGTATTAATTGGGGCTGTTCAAGTAGACAGAGTTCTGCTTTGCATTTTGTGTACTTAATTTGACAATAGTCACTGAAGTACAAAGTTACTGGTTTCTTTAAATGTGAAAACAATAGTAATCACTTGACCTTCAATATTACCTCTCAGTCAACATAAAAACAGGTTTATATAGTCATTGACTCAATAAATTCTGCAGATTCTGGAAATCCAAAGAAACATGCATAAAGTGCTGGAGGAACTCAGCAGGACAGGCAGTGTCCATGCAAATGAGCAGTCGACATTTTGGGCCGAGGCCTTTCTTCAGGGCATTATCAGGCTTATACAGTCGTTATCTCATTCTGTTTGTGGGAACTTGATGTGCATAAATTAGCTGCTGTATGCCCTGTGTTATCAATGACTCAACTTCAAAAGTAATTGACTGTAAATTACTTTGAGGCATATTGATGTGATGAAAGAAATGGCACAAATTAGTCAAATGAAAAATGCATGGTGGAGGATTGAATTTATTTTCATTACTCGTAAGAGAAAGTTTCAAAAATGGCTTCAGATTGGAGTACTGCAAGCTCAAGAGCAACTCTATTCAAAAAGGACATCTTTCAGAACGAGGAGTGATTAAGGAAAAATATGTGATAGAGTCCAAGTGGATACTACACTGTGGTGAAATCCATAATTTAATAAAGAGATGTTTTTATTCCTCTTTTGAGTTAGGAACAGTGCCATAGATAACCATCCAGCAACTGTAGTTTTGTCACATAAATATTCACTGAACTCATGCACATAGTCAGTTTGTTTGGTGTATTTTCAGCAGATGTTCAGAAGAGAGGAACAAATCTGCGGGAAAATTACAAAAATGGCTGCAATCTATAAAACGATGGTATCTCGCGTTGGAAACATGCTAAACATAGTAAGATGAGGGGAAGTGAAAAGGAAATGAGCAATGAGGAAATGAGAAAGCAATAAAAGGAGGTCTGTGTGGAGGTGCTTGTTGAAGCTTTTAAGAATAAAGAAGGTGATGTAGGCACTGAGGGAAAAGATGTATCTTCAATATGAAAAGAGTATTTTTTTTGTCAGGTTATTCCCTACAGATGTAACATTCATTGATGTGGGAGTGGGATTAGACTTTGGAACTGGGTGCAAGTATCATCTGTGGCCATTTCCTTTTAATAGTCATGCTGTTGATTGCACTTCCTGAAGATACTAGTGTCTGCTGATTTGAAATGGTTGAAACAAAATCAATCTTTCTATAGGTGAGAATCGATCAGAATTGCTAATTAATTGAGCACTATTTAATTGTGAAAATATATTTTTGTGATAGGCAATACCACATTAGAAAATTCCAAATATATCATACTCAAATATATTCTTAAAAATGAAAATTGATCCCTTGGAATGATGGTAACTTAAGTTTGTACAATAAATATCTTGGTGAAATGTTGGTTGACCTGTAATGAATCCTAACAATGGAGGTTTATAGAAATATGTATACAGGTCCACAATCCCTTATCCGAAATCCTTGGGGCCAGTTGCATTTCGGAATTCAGAATTTTTCGGATTTCAGACCCACCCCCCTACCCCCGATACCAAAAAAACACGTATGCTCAAGTCCCTTATTTAACCTGTCTCAGTGCAGTGGACTTTAAGACCCAGCAGCGCACCAAACCTACGCACATCCTCCCGTATACTTTAAATCATCTTTAGATTACTTATAATACCTAATACAATGTAAATGCAATGTAAGTAATTGTTATACTGTATTGTTTAGGGAATAATGACAAGAAGAAGTTTTATTTCCAGCAAAAACATTCAATAAAACATAAAAATATACAACTTCAAACGAACCGAATCAAACACATGGTAAATGACTTATTGGAATAAATGTAGAATGTCACTGTCACTATAAAACTTCAGTAACTTGTCTTTCTGTTTATTTAAATCATATACAGTGGTAGTTCCAACACTATTTTCTTCAGTAAGACGCCGCACAGACACACTACGATCAAGCTTCTGCAATAACACCACTTTCTGCGTTATTGATAGAGAAGATTCCTTCTCTTTCTCTCATTGTTACCCATAGGGGTATCTGCAGCTCTTTTTGACATTTTCACAGTGAAATTAAACACCAGGTCAACAGTGAACACAAAATATCAGCGAACAGCAAATGCACGTGTAACTAGTGTGAGTGCTGAGCCACAACTGACGTCTGGCGGCCTCTGCTAGTGCTGCCACGTCACACCTGAGTGACGTCAGCTGTCGGCGAAAAAAACTTCGGTTTTTGGAGCTTTTTGGATTTCAGAATTTCGGATAAAGGAATGTGCACCTGTATTAAGTTAAATTATTGCATTGAATAGACTTTAAAACAAAGGTCCAGATTATGCCATAATTTTGATTTGTTTGCTTTTATAGGAGCTGGTACGCCTGTTACAGCAGACATTGAAGTGTTCTCAGCAGGAAAAATACTCACTGAATACTGCTTATACTTCTGTGGATCATAGTATAACAGAGCGTTTGCATCAGAAAGACCACCAAATACAGGCCCTGAACCAGCAGCTGGACCACATTAACCAGCAAAAAGATCGCCTGGAGCAAGAAATCAAAGCATTTCAAGATAAATTTACTGGGATGAGTGATCAGCTTAACATGTTCAGAGAAACCATCCAAGCCAAAGATGAAGTGATTATGAAATTATCGCGACAGCTCAGTGAATGCGAGAACAATCACTCACCTCAAGGTGTGACATCAGGTGCTCCTTTTGTGTACAAGGAACTACAGGAGTTGGACAGGCTAAAGGTATTAATTTAATTCAGACTTTTGTACATCAGTATTACCAGAGTGAATACTACATTATGCCCTCAATAAAATGTATCTCTAAGTCCTTTTCTCTTCCCGTATAAATCCCCAAATACTGTTTTACAGATCGGCATTCTTCACATGGCAGTTACAGCAGAGAAATAGTCCATTTACATCACCACCAGATTCTAATCAAGATCATTAACCTGAAGCATTAAACTTGGTCTCTCTTTGTAGATGTGGCTCAGTTTAATGAGCATTTTCTGATTTTTCTTACTGCACATGTCCAACATTTGATGTTGTTTTCTTTTATACTATTGCGATTGATGACTATCCATTCTGTTCCTTCATGTACTGCACTAACTTGCTTTTCATTAAATTTGTGCCCTTTGCATCAATCATTCCATATGGAGCCAGGTTTGTTTTGTCACCACTCTCTAGCTTATTTAATAATTTCTTATTGGATGTATTTGTAGTTGCATGAATGAAATCACTGGAGAGGGTTACTGGTAGATACAAAGCAACCCCTTTATTCGACAAAACAAGGTACAGCAGGCATCTTACGGAGACACTTTCGGTAGAAAGGTCTGCTGGCCCAAGGTGGGGCTTCATATTTATTTGCTAAACACAAAGGACAATTTCATATTTACAAGTTTAGACAATGCTTTCTTTTGAAGCTACATACAAACTTCACACCTTCTGATTCACATCCATCCCACAGGCTCCAGCAGCATCTGGACTGGGCTTTTAGGACAAACTAAATCCATAATACATTGTCAAGGAACAGAAGACTGGTGGCCAAAACCATTTGCTAAATGTAAATGACCTAAACCCAAAAAACACTCTAACAGTATTTATAGGTGCACCAACATTAATGACTTTTAACTGCCTCAGTATAGACACAATTAGGAATGGACAGTAATTGCAGTTGCATTCTTGTCCTTTAAATCAATAGAGGGGATGTTGATGGTCCTTAGTCTTTGTTTCCTTTCCAAGTGAAAATATTTGTGTCTCTGCACAATATAACTCAATTTTAGTGACCCCTCTCACAATCTTTTGTTCCAAAAGGAAAATGTGTTCTAATAATTCAGTGTATTGGCTTAGAAACTCAATGCTAGTGAGATGTACTAGAATATCATAAGAGTTTGAAAGATACTATTGAGAGCAGAGGTTACATAAAACTAATTTAGTAATCTTGAGATTAAGAAAGATTTTGGAATGATTTGATTGAGTTCTTTTGAAAAGACGTAAATGGGAATAGAATAGAATTTTTTTCCCACTATGGTGGAGTCTGGGCAAGGAATCGTAGGCAACCATCTTAAGAGAGGAGTAAGAAATAGTTGTAGAAACAAATATCCATTGAAATAATTCCCACAAAGAGCATTTTGGTGAAGTTAACAAATTAAACTGGAGATGCTGAGGAAATGGACCCATGGCAGATGAATAGACTTAGGATACACATTGGCCATGACCTCATTAAGTGTGGTTTTGTACCAAGGTACTGTACTGGATCAATATAAAGACTTTGCTTTTAAATTACATTCATTTAGAAGTAAGTCCTTTTGCCTGAACTTTTTACGTTGTTTTTTAATCTACATTTCTATTATGATTGTGGATCTGCTCTTGCAAGCCACTTTGCATTCTAGTTTCCAACAAGTATGTTGCCTTATTCTTTGTGGCAAACTATACCAGCAGACACTTAGCTGTATTGAAATTAATTTAGCATTTTTATATCTATTTTTCACTAGTTTTGTGCCTGGATGTTGTCCTAATTTTTCAGAGTTAACAAGCCGCTCCCCTCATGGAACTCTTCTGTAGGGAGAATTTGATATTGTATTTGATTACATATGGGGAATCAATAGTTAAGGAGGGTGAGGAGGAAAGTGGAGTTGGGACCAAGATCAGCCATGACTGGTAGATCAGGCTTTAGTGGTCCCAAGACTACAGTTTCTCCACCTACCTTGCTCATGAGTAACTCCAGTTCTGCAACTAGTTTGCCATCCATTCTGCTGTTTGCATCTTAATAAGGTATTCTTGTTCCACTTGAAATTGTGCATCATTTATCACAGTAGGCATTGTGATCTGTTTTGAAACTGTAACCCCAAGAGTGTTCATTTTTGTGTACCAGATGCATATATTTTGTTGTTGAAAAGAGACATCCCTCTAGTGTTTGGTGAGACCGATAGGTCTTGTGGATTATACTGATTCCTTCTTGAATGGCTGCAAATGGACAAAAGTTGGATTTGTTCATGATATTTTTTTAAACCTCCAAAACAAATGGTGCAAAAATTGTAGCTTTTCCATCGAGTGAAATGGATCATTTGTACTGTGACTAAAGGTTAAGTGTCAGATTTTAGACTTGAATGTGACCCCAAGAATGATAAATTTCCTCAGCTTGGTCATCTTAATGACACAATTAGTTTCTACTTGGACTGTCTGAAATATTGTAATATTTTAAAATTTTGTGATATTATATTTTTCTCTCTAGGATGCCCTTCAGGGTTATAAGACACAGAATAAATTCTTGAACAAGGAAATCTTAGAACTTTCTGTGCTAAAGAGAAATACTGAGAACAGAGAAAAAGCACTGGAGGCAAAGGTATTTAAAATGCACTATACTTACACCTGGGTTAATGAAGTTGTATATTTTCAATACCCATAGGCGAATTGTAGGTGTTAAGGGCAGCTATCATTTATTTAGCATTGACCCTTGCTTTAATTTAGTATGTACACTAAAATTTTGTTCATGTAAAATACACAACAAAAAAATATGACAAATACTAATCAGAGTTGAAAGCTTCTGGATGCCTTTAATCCTTGTTTACACTCCCTGTGATGGAGTTTTCTTTTGAAAGATTATCTGTCTTCTCAATGTAAATTCTTCACCATCACAGCTTTTTGGTCATGAAATATTGCTCTTCAATGTCCCTATTCTGACTGAACTGTGACCTTAATTTTCCTTTTCCCATATTTCCGTACAGCAGCAGCTAATCTGCAATTTTCTCTTTCCTGTTAAGTCTTCGGGTAGCTTAAGGTGCAATCTAGAAATGCTCATCATTATTTAACCCTTTTTAAACATTCTTCTATTTGATGGTTGGAGTTGAGAAAATTATTCTTCACTCTGTCAATTAGTGTCTTCTAAAATTAACGCAGTTGAACTGGAAACCATAGAACCAGAAAACCTGTACTTCATTGAAACGATTTGTTTTACAATTGATGTTCTTAACAATAATATTTCTTGTTTGTAGTGCGAACAAGTTAAAGAGATGAGGGTTGTGGAAGTTGGTCATTGGTTTTGTGTGTGTGTGTGTGTGTGTGTGTGTGTGTGTGTGTGTGTATGTATGCCACATAAATCTAAGCCAGAGTAGGATGGTGCCAAGACTGTCTACAATTTGAACTCCTGCATAAGTCTGAACTTTGTTTCTCTTCATAGCCTCTATTCCAGTGCAGTGTTGTGTACATATCTAACTTTAACAAAAGTAGATTAAAGAAATGTGATCAGGACAAGGTGAATGATCTGAGTTAGAAGTCAAAGATATGCACAAACATTTTGGGAATATCAAGAAATATGGTGTTAATTCAGGAAATTTAAGAAGAATGAGAACTAATTTTATTGAAACATAAATTTTCCACAGGGTTGATACAGGAATGATTTTTGCCTGAGGTGCCCTGACACAGGGAGGTCACCGTTTCAGAATGAGCAGTTAATCATTCACAAATGCAAGGCGTAGAATTGTTGTCATCCAAAAAGACTGTGGAAGCTTGCAAGATAGAAGTTGATAAGCTTTTGAATATTAAAGTAGTCAAGAAATATAGGGCTGATGCAAGAATATAGCGCTGAAGTAAAAGATCTATTGAATGGCAGAGCCAATTAGAGGTCCCACAAAGCATCTCTAAATCTTGTAAATGTCTAGTCAGCCTTTCAAATTATCTAAATCACCCAACACCCAATTATGTCCATGGACTAATGTGGTTGGGAACAAGGTCCTTGGGCTTGAAAGATAATAGGGAAAGGGAAAGAATTGTGATTGAAGGGGGTGCAAGCTTCATGTAACAGAAAGCTGATTGACAGGAGAAAAGTCTTCAAAGCAATGCAGTGGTTAGGAAGGGTCACGGCCCAAAACGTTGACTGTTCGTTTACACGGATGCTACCCGACCTGCTGCGTTCCTCCAGCGTGTTGTGCGTGTCATTGTGAAGAATTGGCGTATGTAGTGATTGCTCAGAGTACTTGGTCACTGGTCAAGAGTGGTGTGGTTGGAAAGGTTTTTTAGGTACATCAGATGGGGTGTGGTGGGCAGGCATCGGATCAGTGGTTTATTGGGGGAGGGTGGCAGAGATGTGAGGAACAGTAAGGACTGGTTAGTGAAAGTCTGTTGTCTGCATTCACTGACGGGCCACATTTAAAGAAAGAAATACAAGTCCAATGATTTATTATTTAAAGCTATTTTTGAAATTGAGAAAAGTAATAAACTGAAAAGCAGTGGTTTGGCCCGCGTAATACTAGACAAATAAA
Organism: Mobula birostris; assembly: GCF_030028105.1. NCBI lineage: Eukaryota > Metazoa > Chordata > Chondrichthyes > Myliobatiformes > Myliobatidae > Mobula > Mobula birostris. Next base: position 14,398,196 of record NC_092387.1, on the reverse strand, counting down.
TTGAGTGTTTAACGTGATTTTATTTGGTCTCCTGATGGTAATTCTGTGTGTGACTGTCTCCAGGCTTGTAATGCCTTGTCCTGATAAAACCTGAGGCTAAATGCAAAAACACATTTAGCCAGAACCAACTAAGTTCTCTACTTTTGTGGTAAAAGGCAATACTGTAGAAGTAGTGTTACTATTCAGGTCAAGGATCCAGTTTTGTAGCAGTAACTCTGTTAAGCATATCTAGTCTCCGTACCAGATCTTGTCTGTCATCTATCATTCTGAGATGAGATCCCCTGTCCATTAGTAGCTGATTATAACAAAGCTGTCCTTTGATTCAAACGATGTGTCAAATCCCTTCAAAGGTCATTTGTTTTCAGTGAGCTCGTTAGCAGTAGTAGCTACATTCTCTGTAGTGACCAGATCTTCCCCTCATTTGTAGAGGATTAATTGCTTTAGGAACAAGCTCCTTTATCCCTGAGCAACATTCCACTGGACTTCCTGTCCTGCTTGAACTGCTTTCTGCAGACGGAGATGAGGGTTGTGGAAGACTGATTTGTTTCATTGGACGGGGCGTTTTAGTTTATACCTATAGTATCACATCCCAGGTGCAATAAAAGCATATCTGTCCAAGGAATGTTCCCAAATCTTCACAATCAGGGTATTTAGCTGAACATTAATTCTGATGTGAGCCTTCTGGTTAAGTTTTGATTCAGGCCAAGTATGCTGTATGCTGGGTTTCTTTCAGTCCTGTATGGGTTTGGACAAGTTGAATTTCCAATTCTTTTGAGAGAAATTTTGCAACTGTATAATCCTCTCCTTCCCATTGAGCATAGCTATGATTGATGGTCTTGTTAATTAAAAAATATCTAAAATTTAAAATTAAAAATAATACAAATGTTGATTTTCTTTACTTTTCTTTCCCTCTTCCTAGTGCACCAGCCTGGAAGCCAGACTGTGCCAGGTTGAGAGCAAATATCTTGTACTCCTTCAGGAAGTTAAGAATCCTGTTTGTTCTGGAGAAAAAGGTCCAACACATGAAGTAATTTCTAGACTTTTGGAAGATGCTCTGAAAGTGGACACCCCTGAACATCCAGAGCAAACTGTTCTTAAACCAAATCCTGTCAGGTAATATCATCACTTTGAGTTGGGGAAGTTTAGAAGAACATTTTGGTCAAAGCTTTGAGTTTAATGGCTTGCCACTGTAAGGAGAACACCTATTAGTGTTTTTTGGTGGACGTATCAGGCCTGTACTAATTGCTGCCTTGCAACATACTGAGGCTTAGGCACAATTAAACGATATGCTGATCTTTTTCACAAGATGCAGAGAGAAAACAGGAAGAAGAAGAAGAACATAACACAGGTAGATAGGGTAGTTAAGAAAGCTTATGGAGTGTTAGCTTTCATAAGTTGAGGAATAGAGTTTAAGAATCGCGGGGTAATGATGCAGCTCTATAAAACTCTGGTTAGGCTACACTTGGAGTACTGTGCCCAGTTCTGGTCACCTTCCAGTTCTAGAAGGATGTGGAAGCATTGGAAAGGGTACAGAGGAGCCTTACTAGGATGCTGCCTGGCTAAGAGAGTATGCATTATAATCAGAGATTAAGGGAGCTAGGGCTTTACTCTCTGGAGAGAAGGAGGATGAGAGGAGACATGATAGAGGTATACAGTACAAGATATTAAGAGGAATAGATAGAGTGGACAGCCAGCACCTCTTCCCCAGGGCACCACTGCTCAATACAAGAGGACATGGCTTTAAGGTAAGGGATGGGAAGTTCAAGGGGGATATTAGAGGAAGGTTTTTTTTACTCATAGTGTGGCTGGTGCATGGAATACACTGCCTGAGTCAGTGGTGAAGGCAGATATACTAGTGAAATTTAAAAGACTACTAGACAGGTATATGGAGGAATTTAAGGTGGGGGGTTATATGGGAGGTAGGGTTTAAGGGTCGGCACAACATTGTGGGCCGAAGGGCCTGTACTGTGCTGTACTATTCTATGTTCTATAACAATGTTTGCCTTGTATAAAATGACAAAGCTGAGCAGAATAAACAAAACACAAGAACAGGATATTTAGCCCAATCTGTTTATTTGTCCTTTACATGAGTAGTTGTTGTAACACTGTTTGCTTGCTCAGATCTCTTGTTCCTAAATCCTTCAATTACCTTTTTAAACTATTCTGAAATATTGACTTCATTTTGTTTATAACTTGAGTAGATTCTGCAAACTTACATCTCAGAATTTATAAGTAAATGTTTCACCACTATTTTAAAGCTTCTAATCTTGTATTCATGTCTCCCTGTTCTACACTGCCCAATCATTGGGAAATGTTTTATCTCTTAAATTTAAAACCTTTTTTTGTCATATTGGTGCTTAGTTTCTTCTGTTCATGTGAAAAGACCCACCATCATACTGGGCACCTTCATGATGTATGTTTGATATACTGTCACACCGTTAAAGTGTTGAGATTACAGTATCTCTAAGATACATTAGCGTAAAACTAATATCTTGCATTGATTCACCATTGTATCTTTTCAGTCTGTTCTACTTCAATATTACATCTGCTTTTTTTTTGTCTTGTGAACTCTAGCCCTTCACCACTCAACTTTCTCCACTCAAAATGTATTTAACCTTCTCCCCCAAAATGTACTTTTGTGTATTAATTGAATTTTACCTGCAGCCTTTGCCTTATCCTAGTATCCGTGTATGTTCTTGCCTCTTCATTGTATTTTACTGCATTACCTTGAGCTCATTACAAATTTGCATATCTCTTCTAGTCTGATGTCTGATTGCCTGGTATGTGTGATGAATAGGTGCAGTAACAGAACCCAGGGAGGTAGAGCAACACCAAGACCTCGTAATGTCTAAGATCCATGCCACATCCTGTGGATGCAACTCAGAGTCCTGGTGTTCTGTTATTTTGGGTGACACTTCCTCTTTATTTAAGCAAATCACAATGCAACCTCTCCTCCCAAATGTTGTCTTTAGTAAACTGTGAAGTAAAGTAAGTCAAATATCCCCACTATTCACCCTTTACAAATACATTCTCACCAACACTGCTGGAGATCCCAGCTCAGAGTTAACAATTCTCTTTTTAAGGATACATTAGCAGAATATTACTCCTTGTATTTTTAGAGTTCTCTTATGCATCCTCTTTGGTCTTTCAGTTCATGTTTTTCTTCCATATATTCTTATTCCCTACTTTGCACCTGCAGACAACATGATTCCATTTCATTCAATGTTAATCTTTGTTCATTTTATCTAATTCAGTTGTGGTTTGATTTACTTGTGGATGTTGATGCTGTTAGCAGTGATGGCATTCACGTTCCCTGAATTGGGAAGGCAGTTGAAACCAAACAGCCTTTTTATTGGTGTATATATATTTCTGCAATTATCTTATTAAAAATCATTTTCTTTACAGTGGAACAGTCTGCAGAGTTACAGGCTATTTATCTTGACGCTTACACTTAAACTGACAGCCTATGCTTGGAACCACATTGCTTCCCTCATCCATGTTTATTAAACTGTTGGTAATGAATTTAAAGCTACATGGTTTGACTTTGTCAGACTTTTCTCTTTTCATAAAGAATTATTGCTGCTTTTCCCACATCTCCCACTTGTTCCCTCATGTAATAGTTTAGTGCCCTCTCATGAGCTGCATAATTGTGGATTACAGACATATTCTGAACATATTGCTACAGCAGATGGTGCGTTAAAATCTAGTAAACAGCTGTAGTGATATTTTTCATTCATGATAATAACACATTCCTAGGTACCAGCAAAGAGACTTCACATTAGATTTACAAATCTAATTTACATGAATCTATTGCCAAGTCTCTAAGCATGACAGAAAATCCTTCTGTGCTGAGAAATAGACCATTAACATGATTCTGTTTTTTAAACTTCATTGGAGTAAAGCAAGCTGCTAATTGTCCAAAGGTTGCCAATCATTCATTAATCAGAGGACAGTACTGAGAATACCTAGTATTGAATATGTATCCTGATAGCATTTGGCAAGAGACATTTTAGAGTCTGTCTTTAAAAAAGACATGGGTTGGTGACAACAGTTTGGTAATGAATTAAGTTTAACTGAATTAGAATATAAATTTGTTCATTCCAAGCCATAAACGTTATGGCAAAACAAACAGTAAAATTGAAAAACTGTATTTTTTTTTGTGGATGTGTCATTGAGGAAGGGAAGCAACCCAGAGTCAATGCTGACAGCTTGGAGATAAATTTAGACAGGGTGTACTGGTGAACAACACAGAGTACCTGACCCTCAGCTACTAAACAAAATCATATAGAGGAGAGCTAGGTGTTAAAATAGATGGTAATATGATTGGAAAGACATTAAAGAAATGGTAGTTGTTCTGCACTATTTTTGGTGTTATGTAATCCCACAAGTAGAAAAATGTTAAATGAAACCTTTGGTATTTTCATTTCAGTGAATACGATATTTATGGCTTCAAGACAGTGCCTGAAGATAGTGAGGAGGAGACACTGATTGCCAAAGTTCGAGCTCTAGACTTAAAGTCCATGTCACTCACCGACAGCCAAGAAATTTCCACAGGAGTTAAATGGGCAAATTACTTTGCTGGTACCATGAACCGAGAAATGGTGCGCTCACCTGAATTGAAGAGCCTCATTCGTTGGGGTGTTCCACATGAACATAGATCAAAGGTCTGGAGGTGGTGTGTCAACCTCCACGTCAGAAAGTACAGGGAAAAATGTGGTTCAGGATATTTTAACTCCTTGCTCGAGAAGGCACTAGAGAAGCAGAACCCTGCTTCAAAACAGATTGAGCTGGATCTTATGCGCACTTTGCCAAATAATAAGCACTATGCCTCACCAACCTCGGAAGGAATACAAAAACTCCGAAATATTCTGCTGGCATTTTCCTGGAGAAATCCAGATGTTGGATACTGCCAAGGCTTAAACAGGTGTGTCCTACTTTTGAATTATTCATTAGCTGGTGCTACTTCCCCTTCCCCATTTTCTCACGAGCAAATCAGCAGGTACAAAATAACTAGTAACAAAAGCTAAATTTGAAAAATATTATTGCAGGCTTCTTTCCATGAAATGATACTTGTATAAATTACACATAATTTAAAAACTATTGCGGTGAATTAGGTATGACTACAGTGAGACTGGTGTGATCTTAGTTGGTAAATCTGCTAGGTAATCAGAATAGAATAGTGCTACTGAAATATTTACCCTTTGGAAGCAATATAGATAAAATCAAAAACACATTCTTAATAGACCTCTACAACTTTAGGGCAGTTTTATTCATCGGTTATTGCTAGGAAGTTTTGATTTTTGACATCTTATAGGTACTCCCCAATGATCCTGAGATATTCTTGAAGCTTGGAGCTGTTCAGCCAGCTCTAAATAATTGCAATATTAATTTTCCTCTAGCTTTCTAAAGGCTGATTTATACTTGTGCGCCAAATGGACGCCGTAGCCTATGCGCGTTGTGAGCATTTATACTTGTGCGTTGGTGTGTCTGCGTCGCTCAGCAACTCGGGCACGTCACGCATACGCACACACCTGCCCGCGCAAGGCTTCATGGTCATGGTAGTCTTTCTCGGGGTAAACAAGTTTAAAGTGAGTGTCTTTTTTCGTAAAAGCAAAATGTGTCTTCCATAATTTCAGAGGTCTGTAAAGCTTTATGGAAAGCATTGCAGCCAGAGTTCCTTCTCTGCCTTTCAGTTGCCCAATGGGAAGCTATTGCAGCGTAGGAGGAAATGCGATGCTACCGAGCGGACCAATCACAGTTGTTGTGGTCTACGTTGCTTCCCATTGTGTTCAGTTTTTTTGGTTGCATTCGTAGTGTTGCTGATTTGTGAATGAGCTACCACTTGATAAACTCATGTCCTACAGATTAGCACAGAGCAAACAAATGGTAATCAGTTTATGTTTACACAAGGAATAATCCAAGTTATGAATTATCCAAGTCACCTTCAGAGGAACATTATTACCAAGGCTGATAGTGAGATACTGGAGGAACTCAGCAGGTCAGGCATCACCTGTGGATGAAAATGGAGAGTTGATATTTTAGGTCGAGACCCTTCCTAGGTGTCAACTGTCCATTTTCCTCCATAGATTCTGCCTGACCCACTGAGTTCCTCCAGCATTTCTTGGGTCAACATTATCATGACAGCAAGGAAGGTTTTGAAGAGTGATGGAGAAATTTTGGGAATTCTAAAGCTTAAGATGTCTTGTAAACTGAAGAGATAGCAGTCATTAGTAGAGCATGAACACTAATGGTCTGAAATGGACACATGCCACAATCTTGGTTCTATTACTGGAGGAGGTTGGAGATTGAGAGGGGCAAAAAGCCATGGAAAGACTGATGATGAAAATTTAATCAACTGGCATCAAAGATAATCACAGAGAAGCAACCACAACAGAGATCAGAAGGTTTTAGAGCACGTGGTTCCTTGGATCTGCTTTCACCAGAGAAGTTGAGGAGGCATAAAAGCCAAGGAAAAGGCATATAAGGTAGCAAAAGTGAGTTAGAAGTTGGATGATTGGGAAGCTTTTAAAATCCAACAAAAGACAACCAAAGAAGCTATAAGACAGGAAAAGATGAAATGTGAGAGCAAACTAGTCAATAATTTAAAACAGGATACCAAAAGTTTTTTCAGTTAAATAAAGAGTAAAAAGGAGGTGAGAGTTGATATTGGATCACTGGAAAATGATGCTGGTGAGGCACTAATTGAGGACGAAGAAATGACAGATGAACTTAATGGGTACTTTGCATCAGCCATCACCATGGAAGACATTAGCAGTGTGCCAGAGGTCCGTGAGTGTCAGGGAGCAGGAGTGAGTGCCATTGCTATTACAAAGAAAAATGTGATAGGCAAAGTCAAAGGTCTTAAGGTGGATAAGTCACCTGGACCAGAGGACTACATCCCAGAGTCCTGAGAGAAGTTGCTGAAGAGGTAATGGATGCATTGGTCATGATCTTTCAAGAATCACTTGATTCTGGCATGCCAGTAGAGGAATAGAAGATTGCAAATGTCACTCCACTTTCCAAGAAGGGAGGAAGGCAGAAGAAAGGAAATTAAAGGCCAGTTAACCGAACTTCAGTGGTTGGGAAAGTGTTGCAGTCTATTATTAAGAATGAAGTTTTGGGGTACTTGGAGACTAATGGTAAAATAAGTCAAAGTCTGTAAAGGGAAATCTCGCCTTACAAACCTGTTGGAATTCTTTGAGGAAGTAACAAGCAGGGTGGGCAAAGGAGAGGCAGTGGATGCCATTTACTTGGATTTTCAGAAGGCATTTGATAAGGTGCCGCACATGAGGCTACTTAACAAGATAAAATCCTATGGCGTTACAGGAAAGATACTGACGTGGATAGAGGAATGGCTGACAGGCAGGAGGTGGCGAGTGGGAATAAAATCTTGCAAGATGGCGCCAGCATCTGGCGACTCTGCACATGCTGTCCCGAGCAAACTGCCCTCTACACTATCCTATACCTGAGAAACCTTTCTAAACTTTCAATCTGCTACATCTAGCAAGGTTAACAACACCCTGGCAAAGCTACTGACCCAGCTGGAGATCACCACCCCAGAATTGCTTCTTCAACTCTGGACCACACCTGGACCCGACCAGCGAGGCCTGGTCCGAGGCCCACCATGTTCATGGAGACCCGCGGCCTGCTACCGTGCTGGAGTGCTTGGAGACGCGGCCCATTCCAACCAGCACCTCTCCAGAGCAGACGACCCCACAGAAGTGACGGCAGAGACCTCAAGGTGCCCCAGACGCTTCCCTGGAGCGACCACCGTAAAGCCCTGTTGGTGGCCATCCACAGCTGCCGGAAGTGAGGCCTCTGCCGCCGACCTTGGAATTCGAGCCCAAGCCTCAGCTGGAGTGGGGGCCTCTGCAACCGTGACTCAGCTCACGGACTTGTTTCAGCCAGGAGCCCGGCCCTCCGGGATTAAGTGTCGGCTTTGGGGCCCAACCCAAACAACAGCCTGGGCCCCTGGCAGCTGGAAGTGGCAACGGAGCCTCCCCCGTCACTCGGCCCAACCCAGAGCGCCCGACGACGCGACCCGCCGATGGATCCCCGCGGGACGTGTCCACCAACCTCAAAGAGCTGCCAACAACACACTACACAATGGAAACCTGGAAAGATGCACTATTTACCAAGGAAGCGTGGGAAAAGAGCTGGGCTGCTGGTCAGATTGAAGCTGAGGGGCTTCAGGGTCCCTATGCCCACCATCCTACTAGCTAATGTGCAAGTCATAGAGAACAATGTGGATGAACTTAAAGGGAGACTCACCTACTGCAGGGAGATGCAGAACTGCTGTGTATTCTGTTTCACCGAGACCTGGCTCTCCCCTGCCACCTCCCCGACTGTGCCATCCGACCGGAGAGATTTTCGATTCATTGGATGGACCGCACGGGGTCTTCGGGCAAGACGAGGGGAGGTGGTGTCTACCTACTGATCAACACTGCGTGGTGCTCAGACACAGTGGCACTGACAAGCTCCTGCAGCCCGGACCTGGAACACCTGTCGGTGAAGTGTTGTCCCTACTATCTGCCATGGGAATTCACCTCGGTCATACTGACAGCGGTCTACATTCCCCCCCAGGCGGACGTGGGGTGTGCTCTGAACATACTGTATGCCAATATCAGTGAACTTGAGACCAGGTATCTGGAGGCTTTGCTCATTACAGCTGGGGACTTTAACCAGGCCAACCTCAGAAAGGCACTGCCAAAGTTATACCAACATGTCTCCTGCCCCACTAGAGGCCCGAATATACTTGACCACTGCTACACAGCAGTCAAGGATGCCTACCGTTCCGTCCCACGACCTCACTTCAGAAAATCAGACCATCAAGCCATACTCCTTACAAGCTTACAAACAGAAAATGAAGCGGGAGGTCACGGTGTCAAAAGTGGGGTCGCGTTGGATGGAGGAAACGGAGGAGGTGCTCCGTGACTGCTTTGAATCGGTGGATTGGTTAGTATTCAAGGACTCGGAGCTAACCTCGATGAATATGCCTCAGCTGTCATGGACCTTATCTGGAAATGCACAGAGGACTGTGTGTCTCGCAAGACGATCCGGGTATTCCCTAACTGGAAACTTTGGATGAATTATGAGGTCAAGTCCCTTTTGAAGGCTAGAGCTGCGGCTTTTAGGTCCGGGGATAGCAGTCGCTACACGGAAACCAGGCGTGAACTCCGGAAAGCCATTAAGGGCACCAAGAGACAGTATTGAGCCAAGTTGGAAGCCCAGGCTAACCATAAGGATGCCGGTAGACTATGGCAGGGTCTAAATGAGATCACTGGGCTCAAAGAAAATGCTGGGAATATCAATAACTGTGGTGCTTCTCTTCCTGACGAACTTAACGTATTCTACACAAGATTCGAACAGAAGAGGAATGTCCCGCTCTCTCTGGATGAACGGGACCTGGTGGCATCGAGATTCATCGTCACCAAGGAGGACGTTAGAAGGGCCTTTCTGAAGATAAATCCAAGGAAGGCAATGGACCCAGATGGCGTCCCAGGACGGGTTCTCCGGGCCTGTGCAAGCGAGCTAGCTGGAGTGTTTGCTGACACCCTCAACCGCTCCTTGCTTCAGTCTAAGATCCCCTCGTGTTTTAAGAAGGCAACGATAATCCCAGTGCCGAAGAAGAGCAAGGTGGCATGCCTAAATGACTATAAACCTGTGGCTCTGACATCAATTGCTATGAAGTGCTTCGAGCGATTGGTTATGGTACACATCAACCACAGCCTACCGGTCAACCTCAACGCTTTGCAATTCGCCTATCGGACCAACAGGTCAACGGCAGATGCCATCTCTCTGGCCCTACATTCCCCCTTAGAACACCTGGAGAATAAAGATGCATATGTAAGGCTCCTTTGCATTGACTACAGCTCTGCCTTTAATACCATCATTCCAAATAAACTGATTCCTAAGCTCCTGAACCTGGGCCGTAGCACTCAGATCTGCAGCTGGATCTTCAACTTCCTCACAGACAAGACCCAGGCTGTAAAAATGGGGGATACGCTCTCCACTACAATCACTCTGAGCACCGGTGCCCCACAAGGCTGTGTAGTCAGCCCCCTGCTGTACTCACTGTACACCCATGATTGTGTAGCCACGTTTCCATCGAACTCAATATATAAGTTTGCTGATGACACCACAATTATAGGCCGTATCTCGGGTAATGATGAGTTTGAGTACAGAGAGGAAATTAAGAACCTGGTGGCATGGTGTGAAGACAATAACCTATCCCTCAACGTCAGCAATTTGAAGGAATTGGTTGTTGACTTCAGAAGGAGGAGCGGACCGCACGACCCCATTTACATCGGTGGTGCGCAAGTCGAACAGGTCAAAAGCTTTAAGTTCCTCGGGGTCAATATCACAAATGACTTGACTTGGTCCAACCAAGCAGAGCCAACTGCCAAGAAGGCCCACCAGTGCCTTTACTTCCTGAGAAAGCTAAGGAAATTTGGCCTGTCCCCTAAAACCCTCACTTTTTTTTATAGATGCACCGTAGAAAGCATTCTTCTAGTGTGCATTGCAACTTGTCCTGTCCAAGACCGGAAGAAGCTGCAGAAGATCGTGAACACAGCCCAGCACATCACACAAACCAATCTTCTGTCCTTGGACTCACTTTACACCATACGCTGTCGGAGCAGTGCCGCCAGGATAATCAAGGACACGACCCACCCAGCCAACACACTTTTTGTCCCTCTTCCCTCCGGGAGAAGGCTCAGGAGCTTAAAGACTCGTATGGCCAGATTTGGGAACAGCTTCTTTCCAACTGTGAACGGATCCTGACTTGGATCTGGGCCGTACCCTCCAAATATCTGGACCTGCCTCTCGGTTTTTTTGCACTACCTTACTTTCCATTTTCTATTTATGATTTATAATTTAAATTTTTAATATTTACTATTGATTTGTACTCCAGGGAGTGCGAAGCGCAGAATCAAATAACGCTGTGATGATTGTACGCTCTAGTATCAGTTGTTTGGCGACAATAAAGTAAAGGGGCCTTTTCTGGTTGACTGCCAGTGACAAGTGGTGTTCCTCAGGGATCAGTATTGGTATCGGTACTTTTCACATTGTTTGTCAGTGATTTAGATAATGGAATTAATGGCTTTGTGGCAAAGTTTGCGGATGAGAGGAAGATCGGGGGAGGGGTAGGTAGTGCTGAGAAAGCAATGCAATTGCAGCCGGATTTAGACAAATTGGAAGAATGGGCAAAAAAAGTGGCAGATGGAATACAGTATTGGGAAATGTATGAAAATGAATTTTGGTAAAAGGAACAATAGTGCAGACTATTATCTAAAAGGGGAGAAGGTTCAAACATCAGGGGTGCGGAGGGACTTGTGCAAGACTCCCAGAAGGTTATTTTACAGGTTCAGTCTGTGGTTAAAAAAGGCAAATACATTTATTTCAAAGGGAATAGAATATAAAAGCAAGGAGATAATGCTCACCCTTTATAAGACACTGGTCAGGTTGCACTTGGCGTATTGTCGACAGTTGTGCAACCCATACAGTGGCAAGCAAAAGTTTGGGCACCCCGGTCAAAATCTGTGCTACTGTGAATAGCTAAGAGAGTGAAAGATGACCTGATTTCCAAAAGGCATAAAGTTGAAGATGACATATTTCTTTAATATTTTAAGCAAGATTATTTTTTTTATTTCCATTTTCTTCTGTTTCAAAATAACAAAGAAGGAAAAGGGCCCGAAGCAAAAGTTTGGGCACCATGCATGGTCAGTACTTAGCAACACCCCCTTTGGCAAGTATCACAGCTTGTACATGCTTTCTGTAGCCAGCTAAGAGTCTTTCAATTCTTGTTTGGGGGATTTTCGCCCATTCTTCCTTGCAAAAGACTTCTAGTTCTGAGAGATTCTTGGGCTGTCTTGCATGCACTGCTCTCTTGAGGTCTATCCACAGATTTTGGATGATGTTTAGGTCCGGGGACCGTGAGGGCCATGGCAAAACCTTCAGCTTGCGCCTGTTGAGGTAGTCCATTGTGGATTTTGAGGTGTGTTTAGGATCATTATCCTGTTGTAGAAGCCATCCTCTTTTCATCTTCAGCTTTTTTTTTTACAGATGGTGTGACGTTTGCTTCCAGAATTTGCAAGTGTTTAATTTAGTTCATTCTTCCCTCTACCAGTGAAATGTTCCCCGTGCCACTGGCTGCAACACAAGCCCAAAGCATGATCGATCCACCCCTGTGCTTAACAGTGGAGAGGTGTCCTTTTCATTAAATTCTGAACCCTTTTTTCTCCAAACATAGCTTTGCTCATTGTGACCAAAAAGTTCTATTTTAACTTCATCAGTCCACAGGACTTGTTTCCAAAATGCATCAGGCTTGTTTAGATGTTCTTTTGCAAACTTCTGACCCTGAATTTTGTGGTGAGGACGCAGGAAAGGTTTTCTTCTGATGACTTTTCCATGAAGGTCATATTTGTGCGGGTGTCGCTGCACAGTAGAACAGTGCCCCACCACTCCAGAGTCTGCTAAATCTTCCTGAAGGTCTTTTACAGTCTAACAGGGGTTTTGATTTGCCTTTCTAGCAATCCTACGAGCAGTTCTCTCGGAAAGTTTTCTTGGTCTTCCAGACCTCAACTTGACTTCCACCATTCCTGTTAACTGCCATTTCTTAATTACGTTACGAATTGAGGAAGCGGCTACCTGAAAGCACTTTGCCATCTTCTTATAGACTTCTCCTGCTTTGTGGGCATCATTTGTTTTAATTTTCAGAGTGCTAGTGTTACGTACCCCGTAACTGGGTTGCCAAACCAGCAGAAATGGATCACTCAGTTGGAGTCTGGATTACTAGAACTAAGAAAGTTTTATTAAAGAAACAAGCAACACAGTAATCGAAAGGATAATAAATGCAACAGTTCAGCAATGATAACCACACATGTGCACAGAATTAAGATAACAGCATCAATCAAGCTCTGTCGTTGTCTAGGGGTAAATGACCAAATTTCAAAGTGACACAAAGTTCAGTCCAATTTAGTTCAGTTCGCAGTACTCGTTGCCATGGCGATGGACAACATGGGGGGAGGGAGAGAGAGAACGGGAACGACTGATCATTCAGACACGGCTTCCACTCACAGACCGGCGATATGGCTCACAAGCAGCTTTTGGGCAGGTCCTTGGTGATGTCACCTGAGGTCACCGACTGTGACCCCTCCTCCAGATGCGGTCGATCCTCTGCAGTGAACCCGGCACCCAAGCGAGGGCGGACACACACCGGGTTCCCGCTGATCGTATCTTTCCACCCTGTGCGTTGTCTGGTACTTCCCACCGACTCGTGAGAGGCGCACCGCTTCCAGGGTCTCGTTACCTCGGGTGTCGTGTGTGTCCTGCCTTAGCGAACCTGTCCCTTTTTATCCCCCTGCTGGGGTATCGCCTGTCCATCACTTCAAACAGTTCAGGGTTCAAAGGGGGAGCCGCTCCAGACAGCTCTCTCGCCCATCCCTTCATTACACATCTCCAGATCGCCTGTCCATCACTTCAGACAGTTCAGGGTTCAAAGGGGGAGCCAATCTTGGCAATACCCAGACTGATGGCTCCTTCATTAACACCTCCACATGCTGCTTCATTGTTCATCTCTCCCTCCCCCTGAGGACAGGTGGCAGACCAACTGCTGATGCCACTGATGCTAACCCAGGCCAGCAAACATCTTAATTTTATGTGTATTCTCATCACACTAGACAGCTGCTTAGAGGAGCCCATAGCTGCTGATTGTTGGGAGAAGGTTTGAGGAGTCAGGGTATTTATAAAGCTTTGAAATTTGCATCACCTGGCCTTTCCTAACGATGACTGTGAACAAGCCTTAGTCCTAACAAGCTAATTAAGGTCTGAGACCTTGGTATAAATTATCTGAGAGCTCAAATCTCTTGGGGTGCCCAAACTTTTGCATGATGCTCCTTTCCTTTTTTTCACTGTAAAATTGTACAAAACAAAAATAATACACTAACCTTGCTTAAAATGTTCAAAAGAATGTTTCATCTTTAACTTTATGACTTTTGGAGATCAGTTCATCTTCTACTCACTTAACTATTCGCACTAACAGAAATTTTGACCAGGGGTGCACAAACTTTTGCATGCCACTGTATCTCAGAAAGGATGTATTGTCATTGGAGAGAGTCCAGCGGTGATTCATGAAGATGATTCCGGGAATGAAGGGGTTAACATATGAGGAACTTTTATCAGCTTTGGGCCTGTACTCACTGGAGTTTAGAAGCATGCAGGGCGGATCTCATTGAAAGCTACCGAATGTTGAACGGACTAGATAGGATGGATGTGGAGAGGATGTATCCTATGGTAGGGATATCCAGAATTAGAGGGCACAGCCTCAAAATTGAGAAGTGACCTTTTAGAACAGAGGTAGGAGAAATTTTTTTAGCCAGAGAGTAGTAAATCTGTGGATTGCTCTGCCACAGACTGCAGTGGAGGCCAAGTCCGTGGGTATATTTAAGGCAGAAGTTGATTGCTTCCTGGTCAGTCAGGGCATCAAAGAATATGGCGAGAAGGCAAGTGTATGGGGATCTGGGATCAGCCATGATGAAATGGCAGAGCAGACTCAATGGGCTGAATGGCCTAATTCTGCTCCTGTGTCTTGTGGTCTTAAGAACTCTAAGCAGGAAACTGAAAATGGAATGTGCCGCTGAGTGTGAGATCTGCTCGTGACTGCTCCCTACTGGTCTGTAAAGGAAGAATGGCAAATTGGGAGCTGAGTGGATTTTGATTATTGCAGTGGCCGCACCAATATTGTCATTCTGTTGCCGCTGTTTAGGATTTTAAAATAATTTGCATTTTGTGAGGGAAAAAAAAAGTGATTTCCAATTTGCATTGCTTAGAGATTTCTAGGCAAGTGATTTATAACATGATCTGTGTAAGGAAGATAATGCACATATTCATGGACAAATTAATCTGTTTAATTGAGCTGCAGATTACATTTATACTGGCTTGTAGCCATATATAGTAAAATCTCATTAAGCTAAAATGGAGATTTTTATCTCAAATGTTAATGCAGTAAATTGTGTGAAGTGGATTAACTAGATGTCACTGGCAGGAATATACCAGAATGTGAGAGGCGAGTTGTATTAAGAATTTTAAATTAAGGCAAAAGTATACTTTTGGCCAGGCCAAACCCATTCTCACCTTGACCTGCACTTTCTCCAGAAAGGTATAGCTACAGGAACCTGCACAGTTCTGGTCTCCTCCCTCAACTTTTACTGTCAGTTCAAGAAGTTTATATATTTATATAAATAATATAACAATTTTCATCTGTCATTCAGATCTTTAGTCCATGGCTGGACTAAGCTTGTGTTGATGTCTGGAGCTGAGTGAACCTGCTGAAAGCTAAACTAGACATCAACAAGTAGGATATTGGTGAATAAGTGCTGTCTGTCATGAAAATACAGTACTGAAAACACTTAGATCAGGAAACATCTGGAAAGAGAAACAGGTCACAAACAAGAGAAAATCTGCAGATGCTGGAAATCCGAGCAACACACACAAAATGCTGGAGGAACTCAGCAGTAAGTTAACAGTTTTGGTTTCAACTGGCTAATTTGTTTTGGATGCAATGAGCTATAACTTTTTGAAATAGTTTCTCATGTAGGACTTTGTCAGAGGCTTTACCGAAGTCTGCATTGACTACATCAGTTACACTGCTTTCATCAACACCTTTTGATACCTCTTCAAAGCAATCTCTCTCATGTTATCTCCTTGTCTGTCCATCGCCTCCCTCTGGAGCTACTCTCCCCACCTCCAATTTCTTGTTTCTGCCATGGCCTTCTGTCTCTTTCACCAATCAACCTCCTAGCTCTTTGCTTCATCACCCCCCCCTCCAAGTTTCACCTAACGCCTGGTGTTTCTCTCTTCCTCCCCCCCCCCCCACCTTTCAAATCTACTTCTCAGCATTTTTTCTCCAGTCCTGCCGAAGGGTGTCGGCCCAAAATGTCGACTGTAGTTTTTCCACAGATGCTGCCTGGCCTGCTGAGTTCCTCCAGCATTTTGTGAGAGGTAATTTCAGATTAAAGACTCATTCTGTTTCGATCAGACCAGCTATGATCTTAGTGAATGGTGTGATGGCTGTAGAGGCCATATATTACAGTTTATGTTTGAATTACAATTTGCAGTAAAGTTGATTGGTGTGGAACGGGCAAAGTTTGTGTAGTATTTGCCATCTAGTGGTGCTGTTCAGCAACTGCTGGCTGCTGCACAGTATGGACATTGGAGATAGCTCTGCTATGGCTTCTTTATCCTACAAACTGGAAAAATAATTAGTTTGCTTCATGAAAGGCTTCTAACAGATGGGAAATGGTGATTATATTCACAATTATCTAGGTTTGTGTGTTACGGAAAATCTTGTCAGTAGGTAAATGGAACCTCATAATCGTTCAGCAAAAAGCTTCAACCCACCGAGCACATGCTGACCATCTATCCTAATCCAATCTAGCAGCACTTTTTCCTGCAGCCTTCAATTTCTTACTAATTCAAAAAAAAGATGTTTCTTAAATGCTGTGAGAGTACCTCTCACTAAGCCGGTGCCTTCCAGGTTCCAAAAAGAAATTCCTCCTCAGATCCCTCGTAAACCTGTTGCTCCTTACCCTAAAATGCCCCCTACCTTCACCAATCTCAATTCCTAATTATTAGTGCCATTCCGTAAACCAAGACTTAGTAACAGGAGGAAGAATGTGATTGGAAGTGTGTGACCTGCAGCGTACCACAGGGGTCGGTGGTGAGTCCCTGACTGTTTATAAATTTACTCTGGATATCAATATAGGATGTATGATAAGTAAAAACACAGATGAAATAGAAATCTGCTGTGTTATTGCTGGGGGTGGGGGGAGGAACTCGGGGGAGACGTATAGAAATTAATGAGGGGCATAAATATCATGCCCTAGCCAGTGGTGTAGTGGCATCAGTACTAAATTTGGAGGTGGATGGTCCTGAGTTCGAATCCGGCCACGTCCCAATCTGCACAGCAGCTGTATCTGCGCTGAAGAGCAGCCTGGCAACCTACTTCCATATCTTGTCATGAAATCCCTATGGACAAGTACAGTATCCATGGGGTTGCCAGGAGTCAACGGCAACTCGTACATGAATAGGTTAGTTATTAGGAAACTTTTCCTCCAGCAGAAGTATATGAAACTAAATAATAAATTAGGGTAAAGTGTAAGCAGTTTTGAGCTGAAGAATTTTTTCACCTTGAAGGGGACTGGAATCTGTAATGCGTTGCCTAAGTGGGGGGTGTAGGCAGGTGCTCTTAGACCTTCAAGTATCACGAATACTTGAATTGCCAGCACATCTAGGGTTATGGACTAGGCTGGTAAATGGGATTGGTATAGTGTACTTGATGGTCGATATGGACGTTGTGAAGCAAAGAAGCTGATTTTGTGCTGTGTGGTACTATGATTAAGCTCCTCACTATCATCAACACACCAAATTTTGTGTCATCTGTTAACTTATTATTCATACCTCTTGTATTCATATAAAACCAATAATGTGCATCACAACAACAGGAGCAATTCCTGTGGTCCATTACCTGTCACAGGCTTCCAATAACAAAAGCATCTTCACCTACTGCCTCTTATTACTGTCAAATTTGGATTCATTTGGCTAATTTGTCCAGGATGCCATGGGCTATAACCTTTTGAAACAGTTTCTCATGTAGGACCTTGTCAGAGGCTTTACTGAAGTCCGCATTGACTACATCAGCTACATTGCTTTCATCGACACCTTTTGATATCTCTTCAAAAAACAAAAACTATTTCAGATTGGTCAGACAGAATCTCACCTAATAAAGCCATGCTGATTATCTGTGACTTAATCCCTATCTTTCCAAATGTAGATTAATCTTGTTTCTCACTTCTTCCAGTTACGACCCTGTCATTAACATATCCCTTCTGTCCTTGAATAAAGAGCCATATTTGTTGTCATCCAGTTCTCTGACATATCAGCTGAAGTAAGTCAAATTTCAAAACCCCTGTCAGATCTTCATAAATTTTCTCCCTTGCCTCTCATAATGCCTGATCAGGACCTAGGATTTATCCAACTTTAAGCCTTCTGAGGCATCTAATACTTCCTTGCAAATGATTTAGAGATTCACTATCAACTTCTGTGAAAGCTCTACTCTTTCCCCAGTTAGCTTCTTGCATTTATAAAATGCATTGGGATTTTCTAGTCTTGTCTTCCGATGATATATTATGTCTCCTTTTTACCCTCCTAATTGTTAAAATATCTCCAATACTTGTACTCCTGAAGCATCTCACCAGTTTTCAGTTCTCATCTGCCGTATACTTTTTTAATACAGCCCTTGATATCCTTGCACATTACCCTTGTCTTTCTTTCTTACTTACTGGATGCCAATCTTCTTGTAAGCCACCGCCCCCAGTCTTTTGCCAGATCCTATCTTGTGATATTGGTATCGGCCTTTCCCCAATTCAGAACCTCAGTTTCCCACCACCCGTATCCCTATCTCCAAAATGCTCTCCCACTGACACTGCAATCACTTGCTCAGCTTCTCTCAGGTTTTGAACTTTTTGTCTGGTCATCCACCACATCAAAAATATCCTCTTAATTTTCAGATTATCACAGGGTGTTAGATATCCAGAGGTTCGATGGTTCTATTTAATATCAGAGAATGTATACAATGTACAACCTGAAATTCTCACTCTCTGCAGACATCCTCGAAACAGAAGAAAACCCCCAAAGAATGAATGACAGAAGAAAATGCAAGGACCCCAAAGCCCCCTATCCCCTTCCGCGCACAAGCAGCATCAACCCTCCCCCATTTATTCTAGAATAAAGTGTCAGTGTTCCTGTCACCCACCATGCAAGCAACAGCAAAATCCCAAAGAGAGATCATGGTACATCCAAAACTAACTGTTCACTCCAACATCTCAACATCCCTCAGCTGTCTCTCTCACTAAAACAAGGAAGAGACCGATATCGCTCCTTCCACAATGAGAGGAAAGACAACAGTCGCTATTTCGATGTTACGGTCGATCTGAAGCGTTGCTTTTTATTTTGAGTTCCCTGACTCAAAAATTGGCAGCAAACTCTCCCTCGCCATCAAGAGAGAGAACAAACGATCTCTTATCAAATTTGTTCTATCAAATTTCCTCTGAAGTTGAGTTGTGTGGTCACATACGGCTGAAATATAATCAAGTTCTGTAAGTAGCAGGGATCAGATTTTATGAAGTTGCCAGTGTGAGCTCTCTTCACACTTTCCTCCCTTTTCTAACACCTGACAGGGCAGTGCTGTCAGTATTATGTTGAGGAAGGGCCAATCATTTGATGTTTATGACACATCTGGAGATTAGGGGAGTTGTAATTTCACTTGAAAGCACTACCTCCATCTGGAGGCTTAGCTTTGGTGGGTTGGAAATGGAAAATGTGATTGAAAAATATATCTTCAGGACCCAAACTCTACTTTCCACGTGGTGCAAGTAAGTATTTAACAGAAAAGGAAAACAGAGCAGCTAGATCAGTAAATACTAACTTGCAGATCACTCATCCTTCCCTGGAGACAGTGAACCATAAATGAGTCACGGTCACAACATGAAGGCAGTCTTTTAGCCCACTGAGCTCATGGCAACAGTTACATCCCCACATTCCCATCGACACCCTATAGGTTCTAGATTGCAGTAAGATCTGAGTATGAGAATAAAGATGTCTGCCTCTAGGAAATTACATATGGGTCTTGTCTCCCTACCTAAATAAAGGAATGCAACAAAACATTCACAAGATTAGTGCTATGGTAGGGTACATTGTCCTTTGTGAAGAAATTAGCTGGATTGAACTTTAACTAACTGGATATCTCCAAAGTTCTTTCACAGGCAAGATTAGTAGGGGTTGCCTCTTGTGCTGTACAAGTTTATCAATAAATTGGTGGTATAATTGGGAAATGAACATCTACTATTGTGTATTAATTGAAGCTTTCACACAAAAAAATAATGTGACAATCCTTGAGTAAGTACGGTGTATCTGATGTTGGATTTGGTTTGCTTTTATACATTTCCACAAGTGAATACACCAAGTTATGAAAGTTTGATTACAGTGCCACTGGGATTAGATATATGTTTATTTGTGGGTAATTAAGTTTTCAATAGCACTGAGATTACAGGTCTGGATGGTTTAATGAACCTGAAGTCAGTGCATAGGGAATGTAATTGTTTTTGTCAAACGCAACTTCCTGGCAAGGGTGAAGAAGTAATGAGCTTGCATTAAGATATATGAAACCTTCCATGTAGGTTGGCTGCGATAGCACTTCTATACCTGGAACAAGAGGAAGCGTTTTGGTGCCTTGTTGCCATTACTGAGTGTTTTATGACTCCAGACTATTACACAAAGAACCTGCTTGGGTCACAGGTAAGATAATTGTATGTTTGTTTATTCTTAATTCAACTACAACAATAAACTCCTGCTTGAGTTTGATTTAATTCTGTAGGTGGTGCAGCAATGAGAAAAGATGAAGCTTTTCTCAACCCCCCTGTTTGTATTGTCTAGAATTCTCAAGAGGAACGTCATGCATTTATGTAATTGTTCTGCTAATTGAAGAGACTGGACATTTATTAATACCTGAAAGAGATAAACCAAGCTAGAACTGTGAAAACATATCAAAGCTAAACAAGTTAGTAAAGGATTTCTCCAATATTATACACAGCAGTGAGTATGAAAGGTGAACTGAGATTCTTTTAGGATGAGAGCTGGGTTGAGGTTGAAAACAAATTAGCTATCCTGTTTACTGGAAATATGCAGAGCAGTTACCAGCAGTAATGACATTCACAATAGTGCTGTGCTTACATGAAGAATTTTGATAGCACTGCATGTGAATACCAAGAAGTTTGATAGTACAGGCATGTGTTTTCCGTACACAGGTTTAGGGGGCTCAGAGACAATAAAGTCTCAAGTTCCACATGCAAGCTCAGCTGTGTGATGCTGGTTTGATGGCCCCACTAGACTCTGAAACTGATGTGCTGAATCAGTGTGGTGCTGTGATCAGATTGTTACATACAATATCTATTCAGTTCATGCCAAGAAGCAGAAGAGGCACAAGACTGATCTTTAGGATTGAGTTATGTATGGGAAGGGAAACACAAACCCTACATATCAGATACAAAACAAGTCAATGTTTACAGCACAGTCTGCATGTGGATCATTTAAATGCTTTAACATGTACTTGGTTTCCTCCACATCATGGTTAAGTTAAGTTGGATGAAGCTCTGTGTGACAGTCTATTAAACACGTGAAGAAGATATACTGTTAACTGTGTATATACCCTTCATGGCATGATTCTTCTATATTCTGAAGTTCATCAGTTTTATATTCCCTGATCTTCTCAAGGCTCAAACATCTAGAATGAATGTAACTGGACACCCACAATCTTCTGGTAGAGAATTCCAAATAATCCCAATATTCTGAAATAAATTGTCTTAGTTTAGTGTTTCAGATAAAGTTCTCATCTGCCTATGCAGTTGTATGAAAATATCCCATAGCAATAACTGAACGGCAATGTTTCCTTCCATGCCCTGGCCATTGCCCTCACTGTAGCCCTTTATTGTGTATTAATTGACAGCACTTCATTAGAAACTTGCTAACTTTTTTTGCATGCTCCCAGGATGTGAAAGGTGCTTCATTTTAACATTAATACTCCATGATGTTACTTTCTTTATATCAGGTTGACCAGCGGGTGTTCAAGGACTTGCTGAGTGAGAAATTACCACGGTTACATGCACACTTTGAACAATACAAGGTGGATTTTTCACTCATCACATTTAACTGGTTCCTTGTGGTATTTGTGGACAGTGTTGTCAGTGACATTCTGTTCCGTATCTGGGATTCGTTCCTGTATGAAGGTCCAAAGGTACAGTAAAAAAAAAATTCACCTCTTCATAATGGGAACCTTTATAGTAATGTCACAGTAAGGAGCTTGCTTTTTTCATTGGAATCTATTTGACACAAGGGAAATATTGATGCCTAGTACACATCATAATTTCTTATTTCATTGACTGTTTTTAAAAACCCAATTTAGAAACTCCTGTCATTTCAATTTTGCTTGCAATGTTTGACATCAGCAACACAAATTACCATTTTAATAGTTACCGTTTTTCTGTGTCGTGCACAGGTTATATTTCGATATGCACTTGCAGTCTTCAAATTTAAGGAGGATGAGTTTCTAAAGCTTCAGGATTATATGTCCATATTCAAGTATCTGAGATACTTCACTCGCACTATTCTTGATGCACGGTAAGCCCTATGATGGTCTCCTGAGCTGAACAATTTCATACCTTTCCATTTTAGATCCATCTTTTCCTGAATATTTATGTTTATAAAGAGAGACTGATCTGATTTAACTACAAGTTATCTAATTTTTCAGTTTTCATTTTCTTACTTTAACAAACCCAGCACCCTGTTGGCTCTGTAATAGAAACATAGAAAATAGGTGCGGGAGTAGGCCATTCGGCCCTTCGAGCCTGCACCGCCATTCAGTACGATCATGGCTGATCATCCAACTCAGAACCCTGTACCTGCCTTCTCTCCATACCCCCGATCCCTTTAGCCACCAGGGCCATATCTAACTCCCTCTTAAATATAGCCAATGAACTGGCCTCGACTGTTTCCTGTGGCAGAGAATTCCACAGATTCACCACTCTCTCTGTGAAGAAGTTGTTTTTCCTCATCCACTCTCTGTGTGAAGAAGTTTTTCATCAAGCTTTTCCTGTAGTTTGTCTCTGGCTCCTGAGCCTGGTGGAGATTACATTTTCTCCCTTTGACCATGTGGATTTCCTCAGGGTGTTCTAATTTTTTCTCCATGTCCAAAGACCTACAGGTTAGTAGGTTAATTGGTGATGGTAAATTCCTCCAGGTATGTAGGTGAGGGGAAGCTGAAGGGAATGTGGAGAGAATGAAATAGAGTTATTGTACATAGGTGCTTGGTGATTGGCATGGACTCTCTTTATGCTCAGTGACTCTACCTGTAGTACAAGGTTTAAATTTGTTAGATTAGAAACTAAGGAAAGCCTGCTGCTGTTGAAAATTGGAACAAGATCTGAGAGTACAGGTGTGCAAGAGGTGTACTTCATTGAAGGACAGGCTGAGATTGCACAGACTCTCGTGACTGAGTTGAAGAAAATAAACAAGAGAAGGGGTGGATGGAATGGATATATATTTTATAGAAAATCTAGAAAGGAAAAATCTGAGAGAATAAAAGGCCCTGGGTGATAACAAATATAGCTGATTTTAAAACCCTCCAACTACAGAAGAATTCCAAACAGCGGATTGAATTTCATTCAAAAGCAAAATATAGCAGATCTGAAATCTGACAGAAAATGCTAGAGGATTCCTAATATGTTTGGGCAAACATTTCACTCTGACCACACAAAGACCTAGTTAGTATAAATAGTTTAAATAGTTATAGCCATTTAATTCAAGGTCATTTTGACCTTGGAGGAATTTCAGGATAGATCTAGAAAATGCTAAATTATTTTAGTTAGTATTACCTGGAAGGTAGAAGACTATTGAGTAACCTGTTCAAAAATTTAAAGGGAACTAGTAGGTATACACAAGCTTGGAATTCTTTCATAACTAAATTTGGATGAGGATGACCATGTATAAAGGAAATGATAATAGTCATAGTCCTACTTTATTGATCCCGGGGGAGATTGGTTTTCGTTACAGTTGCTCCATAAATAATAAATAGTAATAGAACCATAAATAGTTAAATAGTAATATGTAAATTATGCTAGTAAATTATGAAATAAGTCCAGGACCAGCCTATTGGCTCAGGATGTCTGGCCCTCCAAGGGAGGATTTGTAAAGTTTGATGGCCACAGGCAAGAATGACTTCCTATGACGCTCAATGCTGCATCTCGGTGGAATGAGTCTCTGGCTGAATGTACTCCTGAGCCCACCCAGTACATTATGTAGTGGATGGGAGACATTGACCAAGATGGCATGCAACTTAGACAGCGTCCTCTTTTCAGACACCACCGTGAGAGAGTCCAGTTCCATCCCCACAACATCACTGGCCTTACAAATGAGTTTATTGATTCTGTTGCTGTCTGCCACCCTCAGCCTGCTGCCCCAGCACACAACAGCAAACATGATAGCACTGGCCACCACAGACTCGTAGAACATCTTCAGCATCGTCCGGCAGATGTTAAAGGACCTCAGTCTCTTCAGGAAATAGAGACGGCTCTGGCCCTTCTTGTAGACAGCCTCAGTGTTCTTTGACCAGTCCAGTTTATTGTCAATTCGTATCCCCAGGTATTTGTAATCCTCCACCATGTCCACATTGACCCCCTGGATGGAAACAGAGGTCACCAGTACCTTAGCTCGCCTCAGGTCTACCACCAGCTCCTTAGTCTTTTTCACATTAAGCTGCAGATAATTCTGCTCACACCATGTGACAAAGTTTCCTACCGTAGCCCTGTACTCAGCCTCATCTCCCTTGCTGATGCATCCAACTATGGCAGAGTCATCAGAAAACTTCTGAAGATGACAAGACTCTGTGCAGTAGTTGAAGTCCGAGGTGTAAATGGTGAAGAGAAAGGGAGACAAGACAGTCCCCTGTGGAGCCCCAGTGCTGCTGATCACTCTGTTGGACACACAGTGTTGCAAGCACATGTACTGTGGTCTGCCAGTCAGGTAATCAAGAATCCATGATACCAGGAAAGCATCCACCTGCATCGCTGTCAGCTTCTCCCCCAGCAGTGCAGGGCGGATGGTGTTGAACGCACTGGAGAAGTCAAAAAACATGACCCTCACAGTGCTCGCTGGCTTGTCCAGGTGGGCGTAGACACGGTTCAGCAGGTAGACGATGGCATCCTCAACTCCTAGTCGGGGCTGGTAGGCGAACTGGAGGGGATCTAAGTGTGGCCTGACCATAGGCTGGAGCAGCTCCAGAACAAGTCTCTCCAGGGTCTTCATGATGTGGGAGGTCAATCCCACCGGTCTGTAGTCATTGAGGCTGCTGGGGCGCGGCGTCTTCGGCACAGGGACGAGGCAGGATGTCTTCCACAATACAGGACCCCTCCGGAGCCTCAGGCTCAGGTTGAATACATGGCGAAGTACTCCACATAGCTGAGGGGTACGGGCTTTGAGCACCCTGGTACTGACACCATCTGGTTCTGCAGCCTTGCTTGGGTTGAGACGTTTCAGCTGTCTTCTCACCTGTAGATCTGTGAAGCCCACTGTGGTGGTTTCGTGTGGGGAAGTGGTATAGTCATGAGAGCAGGGTGGGGGACTGTGAGGAGGGGTAGGAGGGGAGAGTGGAATATGTGTTGGTTGGGGGCCAACAACAGATGGCTCATGTGTGGGATGGGCAGGGGCCACACTGTCAAATCTGTTAAAGAACAGGTTAAATTCATTGGCCCTGTCCACACTGCCTTCCGCTCCTCTGTTGCTAGTTTGCCGGAACCCAGTGATGGTCCTCGTCCCCCTCCAGACCTCTTTCATGTTGTTCTGCTGGAGTTTCCACTCAAGCTTCCTCCTGTACCTGTCTTTAGCCTCCCTGATCCTGGCTTTCAGGTCACTCTGTATTGCCTTAAGCTCCTCCCTATTTCCAGCTCTAAACGCCCTCTTTTTAGCATTCGGGATGTCCTTAATGTCCTTTGTCACCCATGGCTTGTTATTTGAATAACAAAGGACAGTTCTTGTCGGAACATTACAGTCCAAACAGAAGCTGATGTAATCAGTGATGCACTCTGTGAACCCATCAATATCCTCTCCATGTGGCTCACAGAGTGCCTGCCAGTCTGTCACCTCAAAACAACCCTGGAGCACCTCATAAGCCTCCTCCGACCATTTTCTCACTGTCCTCGAGGTTGCAGGTTTACTCTTCACCAGAGGCTCGTAGCAGGGTTTTAGATGCACTGGGTTGTGATCTGACCTTCCCAGTGGGGGGAGGGGAGAGGAGCTGTATGAATCCTTAACGTTAGTGTACATCAAATCCAGAGTCCTCGCCCCTCTGGTTGTACAGCTCACATACTGCGTGAAGTTGGGCAGTGTTCTAGCCATGGTAACCTGGTTGAAGTCACCCGAGATGGTAATGAGGGCACTCGGGTGCTGGGTTTGTAGTCTGGCTATGACGGTGTAAATGATGTTACACACCAATGTCGGGTTGGCAGAGGGAGGGATGTACACAACAACCACAATTGCATGCGAGATTTCCCTTGGCAAATAATATGGCCAGAGTCCAACAGCAAAAAGTTCAATATCCGGGCTACAGACCCGTTCCTTGATCGTAATATGCCCAGGATTGCACCATCTGTTATTTACCAGAACCGCAAGCCCCCCTCATTTACGTTTACCACTCTCAGTGCAATTCCAGTCAGCTCGAACGGTCTGGAAGCCCTCTATGGAAACGCTTTGATCGGGTATGTCCTTGTGCAGCCAGGTCTCAGTGAAGCACATGACACTGCTCTCCCGAAATGTTCTCTGGCTCCTGACAAGTGCAGTCAGTTCGTCCACTTTATTCCCCAGCGATCTCACATTTCCCATGATAAGAGAGGGGAGACACGGCTTATAACCTCTCTTCTCCAGAAGCCTCTGTTGTCTCGACCCGGTCCTCTTCCCTCGCCTTTTTGATCCCCCTCTGCATCCTCTGTGTGTTTTCCTCCAGATTTCAGCCGGTATATCTGCTGCTCTGTTCGCTAAACCGGCGGACATGAGCGTAATCAATTTGTCCCTGGAATACACAATGCGGCCATCCTGCTGCCACGCTAACGAGACGTGTCCAAATGTAACTAATTCCAGCGCTAAAAAAACAAGTAAAACTCTCTCCACCAGCATGTTAGAGAGGGTGCAGCTTCAACATGTTACCGTGAGAAAAAGAAATACAACAAATAACTAAGTTGAGAAGTTTAAAAGTAAGAAACTGCGGAGCAACTGTAACCGGCTGCATGCACGACTAGCGCATGCGCACGAAAAATACATACTATTTTAGTTGACAGATTGGGTGTGATCTCAATAATGAAAAAAGTGTAAAGAATTAAGTGCCCTACTATTTCAATTTCCCTCTGTTGTAGAAGAAGAAAGTCTTGTGTTTATGAAAACCTTTCAATCTTTGAGACATTAGCAACCAATGGAAGAATTTATGTTGTCACTGTGATAAAGAAAATAATGTAGCAAACAAATTGCACAGCAGGCTCTTCCAAACAGCAGTGATAATGACCAGTGAAGTCAGCTATGGAACAAATAGTGGCCACAGTGATGACATGGCAGTCAGAGGACTCTTGTTTTTCTTTTAAGTACTGTCACAGGTTCTGCTAAATCTCAGAGAAAGCAGCCAAAGTCTTGCTTTACAGTTTCATGAAACTTTGACAGTGCAGCACTCCATTGGTGCTACATTAAGTCTAGATTTTTTTGCATCCATTTCTCAAGAGGGGATTGAAGTCGCATGTTTCCCACTGAGATTGAGAATGCTATCTATTGAGTCATAGCTATAAGATCAAGGAAGATAATTGCTGGTTAAGAGACTGATGAGTGGGTTGATTGAGGAAAGATGGGGCTGATGAGACTCATTTCCACTGGTGTTTATAGTCAACTGAAACATATTGATTGATCTGGACAAGGATGTGGAAAGGATATCTCTTCTTGTGGGTGAACTCTAAAAATAATGGGTTACTATTTAAGTGAGATGAGGGGACCTTTTTTGTTTCTCTTGGGCTTAGAGTCTTTGGAACTCTTTTCCTCAAAGAGTGGTGGGAGAGGAGACAGCATTTTTAAGGCAGAGGTAGCTAGATATTTGAAAAGTAAGGGAGTGAATGTTATTGGGGTTGATAGGAATATAGAATTGAAATTAAAATCAGATCAGCCATGATCTTAATAAATGGAGATGCAGCTTGAGGAACCACCTGTTCCTAACTTGCAAATTCTTTCTGGTACAATCTGTTTTGTGAACAGATGCCATTGCATGTTCTGTGTATGTTCAGGCTCTTTATCCCCTCCTTTATGTATTAGTTGCACAATTGTGATGAAGTTAAACTATTGTGTGTAATTTTCAATGAGCTGATGAGAGCAGTGGGACAAAGGGAAGAAAAACCACCAGATTGATTTTCATTGCATTTATTACCAGTATAACTGTTTTGTTTTCTAGAAAACTTATCTGCATTGCATTTGCGGACATGAATCCCTTTCCAATGCGCCTGATCCAGGGTCGCCGAGCTTTCCACTTGGAGAAAGTACGCCTGGAGTTGAGTGAATTGGAAGTAATCCGCCAGGATTTTCTCCGGGAACGTGAAACTGCAACACCCGACAGGAGAGATGTCATCAGTGATGATGATGAGGACACCTAGTTGCACATTCAGGCTCTCCGTAAGAACTCGGGACTAGTTGAGGAACTAGGAACACGAGAAAAGCTTGCTTTCCATCTAGATTTGTAATGCTTGAGTCCCAAGGTTACTCAGCAGCTAAATCTGTCTGCTGCTGTTAATAATATATATATATATATATATATATAAAAAGGTTCTCTGGTTTTCAGCTGGGCCAGAAGATGGGCAGCTTTGCAAGAAAATGCAGAGAAAATGTTTCTCATCCGATCTTTTAAGCAAACCCTCCTTTTGGCTCCCATTTCTTTAGCCGTTTATCAGGACTCCACTTTCCATTGAATGTTATTTGGAGGTAGTTGCTCTTTCAAATTTAAAAGACTGATGAGTGTTTCTTCTAAAGTTTAATCATGTTGATGCTCATGAAGAAATATGCTGGGCATATTTCTCTTTAATTCCACACATTGAAAGACTATCAAACTCATGGTGCAAATGTGTCAGGTACGCACTTAAAACACTGTGCTAGCTCTGTGCTCTTTGTGATTGCAAAGAAATGTTTGTTTTAGTTATTCACTCATGGGACCAATCTTAAAGTTCTGAAGCAAGTGTTATTTGGAAATCTTGTTCAGTGTGACTTTCATCTGTAGTTCTTTGTGTTTTGCATGTCAATATTTTGGGAAGCAGGCTTCCTTAACCAAAAACAAAATGTTTGGGAGAGAGGAGTTCCTTAAAATCTCTCAACATGATGTGATGTCCCTTTAAATGACGAGAAAAGGGAATCTGGGCTCTTTGATTTATTTTAGTCATCCTTGCTGAGACTATCATTTCACTACAATATTATGTATTGAAAATCTGGTAAATAAATCTTGGTTTAAGCTTTGTTTCCAATAAGAATATTCAGCCGAAGTATGATTATATGTTTACATTCAGAATGAACTTACTGTACAGTGATAAGGAATAGCAATTAGCCCACTCAACTTTATTAGGAACTTGAATTACTCTGGGTTTTTTTTTGCTTATTTTGTACAAAATGTCATTTGCATGTGTGAATCTCCTGATACAATCTATGGAAAATAGTCTCCTCAGATGATAGAACCTGAATTTGATGTATTTTAAGGACTTAAATGGTAACTAGTAATTAATAACCTATCTTCCAATGACATGAAAATGTGTAGGGGACTGGAATTGTGTGTTTCTGTGACAGTGATTAACTAAGCCCTGAACTTCTGTAAACTTGGCTGGATGAAGGATCTTGCCATTATTTCAGTTTCACTGTGGTTATTGCTCAACCCTGAGTAATGGCCCAATGTGCCATGTTTTAGATTGACATGGAGGAAGGTATATGCTTTGGTGAAATAAGGTTGTGTTTCAAAATGAAGTGATTGTTTCATGAATTTTACTGTGAGTGAGACTGGACAAAGGTTGTTTTAAATTATTTTTGTTTTGAAGCTTCATTTGCTCATACCCATCAATGTCTATTTGAATGCAAGGTTGGAAGAATGCAACTGCATCACAGAACCTCTTGAGTGCACTTTGTTCCTTGTTGTCCTTAAAGAGTTGAGCTATACAGTTATACAGTACTATACAGTTCTCTGACTTGAAATATGATCCTCACGGTTTCTTTAGTTTAGAATGATCACACATAATGGGTTAACAATAGTAGCCATTTTGATATATCTTGAGTGACGGGGCTCTGTCCGCTGAGTTATTGTGGATTCTTTCCATATGCACAGTTCTGAGTCTTATGTATCTATATATGTTATATACCTGTATAACCAGCACCTAAAGAAAGCGAGACATAAAAGTAATGTTGTACACAGAACGGTAACTTTTATTTTTGTGACAGTTAAATGATTCATTGCAATTATTCTCGACACGTTAAAGAAAGATCACAATTTTGTTTTGTCTGTTTTCTTGTGAAGCTTTACTATTCTGAAAATTAAAATTATTTTACTACCATTAAGTGCCTTTAGAAATTTTCAGAGTTTAGAAAATGCTGCAATTAGTAGAGAAGTCAAAAACCAGGGGAAATGGATTTAATCATCAGTAGTAGGATTAAAGCTGCGACAGAACTTTTCTTTCTGGACTTCAGCATCTTGACAAGGGGTCTCTGAAACAATTAGCTTTGGTCCTTGTCATAGACTGTGTTCCCAGCCACTTTTCTCTTTATAGCCATTTGAAGTTGAGCCAGACTTTTCACAATCATTATGTTCTGTTTGACCATGAGATGAGCTACTGCCAATGTATTCAGTCAATCATCAGCATTCCCCTGCTCCATATCTGTTACCTTCAAACTTAACTGTTCCAGTACTCTTCCAGCTACTAAAAACGTGTTCAGTCAAAATACTGCCTGTATTTTTTTTTACTTCTCCAATGCTCAATCACCCATTGTGATTATTGACTTGTATTGGCTTTCTGTTTTTCTTTCCCCTTGTTTTCCTTGTTCTCAAAACCATAAAACACTGTCTACACCACAGAAAGAGGCCATTTGACCTACAGTGTCTGTGCTGGCTCTTTTCCAGAGCAATTTGTTCCTTCCATCCCAGCCCCTTTTCTGTAGTCTTTCAAATTATTCCATGCCAAGAAGGCCACAACAGAATATGCCTCCACTACACTGTCTGGCTGAGTATTTTGGATTCCAAATGCAAACGATGTAAAATATTTCCCCCTGTAACTCTTGATTTTCTTCCCCTCTATTTTGTTTCCATGTGATTCTTACCCTCAACCTCTTCATTGGACAGTTGAATAGCCTCCACCGTTCACTATCCAGATCTGCAGTTATTTTATCTGTATCGAATCTCCCCAGCCTTGTGTAAAGAAAACAATCCCAACTCCCCCCTAACTGGAATTCCTCATTCCTGGACATAATCTAAGACCCTCACATCCTTCCTATAAAATAGATGATCAGAAATAGATGAAGTTCAGTTGAGATTGGACCAATGTGTTATTAATGTTCTGCAATGACTTCACTGCCTTTATACTCTTGATCAAGGCTAGAATTGTGTATGCCTTTATTAACCTGTTTTCTCCATTCAGTAATTTGTGCACCTATCTCCCCAGATCCCTCTGTTTCTACATCCTAGTTACAACAGTATGTTGTATTCAGTATTGTATGAGGCTCTGCTCATTCTTCCTACCAAAATACATCACCTCACATTTCTCGTCATTAATCTTCATTTGTCACATACCTGCCCATTCCTCCAACCTGTTTATATTCTGCAGCAATCTATCACTGTTCTCTACAGTTCACGGTATTCTGTCATCTGAAAGTTCTAAAATTGTGGCTTGCACCCCTAATTGTAGGTCTTTAGTAAAGATCAATGGCCTTAACCCTTATCTGTACAGAATGCATTGCCTGAATAACAACTCATTCACCATGTTCCGTGTTTTTCTGTTTCAGCAATTCCCCAAAGCATCGCCTACAATTTGGGTCTTGCAGCCATCAAGATTCAATATTGAATTTGTCAATTTCTGATAATTCACTTTGCCCTGCAAAAGTAACTGTTAGTTCCTTTCTCCACAGATATTGCCTGCTGTTCGGGACATTTCCTGAAATTCGCAGCTTTCAGGTTCAGCAATGGCTCTGATCTGCATTTTGAAGTTTTTATACATCCATTTGTTTTCCTCTTCCCTACCATCCCCGTCTCCCCCATTCCCCTGACTTCCTCCCCCTGATTAACAAGACAGCTCAACAAAAACTCAACTCACATTGGCACCTTTAGTCTTTCTCTGTCAGAACCATTGCTTAGGTTCTATTTATCCATCCCCAGTTTCCTTGCATCTTAAATTTAATTTGTTTTCTCTTTTACAGTTCAGTTTACAGTATGGTCTTTGACCTGAGACACACTTTCCAGAGATTCTGCCCAATCTGTGTTTCTACTGCTTTCTGTTTGGTTCTGATTTTCAGCATCTACTCTTTTTGATTTCATGTTTTTCTTTTCTGACAAGTTTCAGTTAATTTTTGCAAGTAGTAATTGAAGCTTGTTTAAGGCAAATCAATTCTATTCAATACACACAAAATGGTGGAGGAACTTAGCTGGTCAGGCCGCATCTATGGAAATGAATAAACAGTCGACGTTTTGTATCGAGACCCTTCTTCAGGACTGATTAATTCTACTTTCTAGATTTAAGCAAAGTGTACAGCAAGTGTGTTGTGAGTACTGGCTAAGTGTTCAGATCATATGGTGGACTAGCATATGGCTGAAGCAACCATATATTAACCAGTTTTGCTAGTTTGATCTGCCTGTTATACAGTGGGTTGATATGTACGTTTTAACAACTACCACCAGAACAAGAAACATTCAGACCAAACACTTGCCCCTGCTATCTTTGACCCATTCATTTGTCGTATAGGTGAATTAAAATTTCAACAGGAAACACTACAAGTACAAGTTCCCTAGGGGTGGTGTTGATAAATCAGCTTCTATTTACTCAAGTCATTTGTCCCATTGAGACGCTTTGCAATAACACTCCACCCTGTGCCTGACTAACCCTTTCAACTGAGCACCAAACAATCAGTTGTAAACATTGGCATGAAGTTGGTTTTAAAGTAGCGGTGGAGGGTGGAGTGGGGTGTCAAAGGGATGGATGAGGCAAAGAGAAATCTCTTTGAATAGATCCTTGGTTGCTATGGGGATAAGCTGTAGATGAGGCCATCTGGTGGACAGGTTAATAGTGGCAGTGAGAGCACATGAACAACAGAACATAAATTCAGAACACAAAAGCAGGAATGTCAATGTCACTAAGTGACGGGTTTCTGGGACATATCCAGCAGGTCAGGGTGTGGTGGTAGAGTCAGAGTGATACAGCATAAGAACAGGCCCTTCATTCTGATTCCTTCACACTGAATGAGATTCCTATCTGTACTAATCCCATTTCCCTGCACTTGACCAATGACCCTCATCCCTTCCCATCCATGTACCTGCCCAAATACTTTTCCAAATGCTGTGATTCTACCTGCCTGTGCCACCTCCTCTTGTTTCAAACCATGCTGTGGAAAAACTTGCCTCTCAGATTATATCATATATAATAATTCATCAGCTTCTTGTGCTCCAGGTAGAATCCCAGTTGATCAAATGTCTCCTTGTAATTAAAGTCCTCCGTTCCCGGAAGCATACTGCCAAGGAACCTGCCAGAAATACTCAACAAGACAGGCAAAGAGGAATGCCGATGAAGGTTTCAAGGTGCCTGGAATACTTCCCTCAGGTGCCCTTTGCCCTCTTGCCACAACAGATTTTATTTTGATCTTGCTTACTCACACTCCAGTCTTCCATCTATATACTACTAAAACTACCCTGCCCTGTCTGTTTGGGACCTTCAATTAGGATAAATGGTGCATTACAGCGGCACTTTTTTTGGCTAAATCGAATTAAAATGCGCTAACTTACATAATGCAAGCAAAGTTCAGGGTCATATATTCGTATAAAATTGCTCATTCACAAGAATCAACAGGCTCGCCTTCACCAGCGACCCTATCGGCCATCATGGAAATCGTCCCGTCTCAGCAGCGTCACCTACCGGAGCAAAAGGGCAGGGCAGGGCAGATCTATTTCGAGGGGTCACATTCTGCTAATCACCATCAGCATGTGCAGGATTGGGACAGATCTAACTGCCACCCATCAATAAGAGATAATTAAATCTTATTGTAATGACGTACTTCGAGACACCCATAAAACCCTTTTCTGCAGTCAAAGGACAGCAGTGACAGTATCACGTCCATTTAGGAGAGTGCCAACCACATTATAAAGAATAATCAGCATCCTTTAGTGTTACTACTTCGTATCTTCTATCCAGCATTAGGGTGAAAAAAATGGTCAGCCTAATTATGCCACGTGGAAGGGGAAGGGGGACATTATGGTCAAGAGATTATGCCAAATGGCGTTGGGAAGCGGCAAGGAGAGGGAGAGAACAAGAATCGGATGAGGCCAAGGCTGCATGGCTCCAGGATCAAAGAGTCAGGACAAAAATAATGAGAGAAAAAGAAACAGAGGAGGAGAGGAATGCATGTCTCCAGGATCAGAAACAACAAACGGCAGAAGAGATGGAGGATGAAAGGGCTTCATGTCTCCAGAATGACAAAAACAGGCACAGGAGGAGAGAGGAAGAGACAAACGAGCTGAGAAATGCACGTCACCAGCATCAGAGACAAAGAACAAACAGCAGAAGAGATGAAGAAACGGGGGATGAAGAGACTGCACATCTCCAGAATGACAACGAGAGGCACAAGGGTGGCAGATAAACTGGAAATGATGCCATCAAAAGTGTCCGTTAAACAAGGAGGAGCTATATTTGCTTTGCTACGCATCGTTCTTCTTTAACAAACTGAGGTTTTCTACTTCAGTTTCCAAAGCAAAGCATTTAGGAAAATTTAATGTTCATTCTGGTCACATCACACTACCCTTCTCTCAAAGGGTGCCCCAACGGGTCACCCCGTTGTCTAGTATACAATAAAGTCACAGAGCTGTAACAATAAAATTTATTCCTGAAAAATCCAAGTCTAAGTGATGTGAGTGAATGCCTTAAGTTATCCTTGTGGAACTTACTGGTTCTAAACTTTTGACCATTTTAATGAAGAGGAAGATTAATACTTGACAGCATTAAAAGTGGAGATTGCTGACAGCATATGTTCCACTTTTTCTTGAGCCCACCATGCAGCCACATTCTCAAGGTGCCACCAGGAGTCAGTGGCTTAATACTGAAAAAGGAATAAAATTTATTACCTATAAAAACATTTTATAAAATTCCTAGTTTCTACATGCTTCAGCCTGTGACTGAAGCAATTACTACTTGGGAGTATTGATGGTGAATGAATGTCTTCATCTGCTTCACATTTGTTATTCATGTAATGGAATGAATGAACCACTGCTTCACTTGGACCACTGGAGTAAGTATTTTGGGGCAATTCTGATTCATGTTCACCATGGGGGTGTTTAAAGCAGAGTTAAATGGGTGGGTGGGCTGTGTGTGGGTTTGAGGAGAAAATTGATAATATTCACCATAAGGGAGTTTATGGATTTTTTTCATACAAATGCTTTCTGTTAAATATTTGGTATTTCAGTTATTTATGTGAATAATATTCCGTGTAGTTGACAGTGTCATCATGATTACTGTAAAACACAAGTCACATTATTTCCATTGAGAAGTCCCAGGGAGGTGAACTTCCCATAAAATACAGAAGGGATCCAAACACCTATCAGTGGTAGATGCGTAAGGCAGATTATACTACTCCTCCAAAGACATTATTCAAAACTATAATGGCAGTTTCACCTTGTCACTGTCCCTCTCAGCCTGTGACATTTCACAAGCCTCTGACATGTATCAGTAGAATACTAATTTCCACCTTCAGCAACTTAGTCCCTATTCCTGTATTTCCAAACTGTCTTCATCAGTGTCAGGGCATCCCAATGTGTTTACAATCAACCAAGTGCTTTTAATGGATATTACATACAGATTCTGAGAAATATGGCACTCAATTTGTGAAAAGCATTCTCCGATGTCCAAGTAATAGGAACTGGTTGAGGAATAAATATTGGCATTGAGTATGAAAGTAAAGAATGAAAAGGCATTGAACGGCTTCTTCTTGTAATTTTTTAAACTATTAATCAATAGGTTCAATATTCAGTAGGTACATTTAATGTCAGAGAAATATACAATATACATCTTGAAATTCTTTTTCTTCACAAACATCCACGAATAGAGAGGAGTGCCCCAAAGAATGAATGACTGTGAACCGTTAGAACCCCAAAGCCCCTCCCAGCTCCCCCCTCCCACACACAAGCAGCAGCAAGGCAACGACCCCATCCCACCCCCAAAATAAAGTTTATTTTGATTTTTAAAATATTACCACCTAACTCTATACATAATTTCACCCCAGTGGCTCTTACAGTACCAAGCCCCAGGTTATAGTAATCCAACCCTGACCTAATACATTACCTGACTGGAAGGGAAGGGAAGACACTTGTGTAGTGCCATTCCAGGTCCCAAAATACTGAACTTTAAGTAATTTTGGAATGTAGTTACCGTTGTAGGTTGAATGGGTTTCCAATAGGGACACTAAAAGATCCTACAAATGAAAATGACCCAGTATTCATTTTATGATGCTGGGTGAGGAATACACAGAAAAATTCCACGGTGCCATTGAATCTTGGTTTCTATATTTCCACATGTCATTGGAAGCCAGTTCAGCTCATTAACTCTATGCCAGCATGCATTAGTGCCAACCCCACACATTTTCCCCATAATCTTTTCTCCAAACATTCCCAGCTCCCTTCATACCCTACTGCCCACCTCCACACTTCACCGTGTCCAATTAACGCACACCTTTATGGGAATGTGGGAGGAAACCCGCACAGTCACGGAGAATGGGCATACTCTACAGAAACACCACTAGAGGTCAGGATTGAGCTGGGCTCGCTCGAACTGAGGCTGCAGCTTTGCCAGCTGTGTTACTGTGTGGCCCTTTAATCCCCATTTGCCATTAATATCTCATCTGAAAGACAGCAACTGCACTACTCCACCAGCCCAGACTGTAGTACGTAAACTATTTGTCACCCAAGCCTCTGAAGTAGTACAGTCACAAACTTATAACCTTCTACCACAGGTAACTCTATTGTCACTGAACCAAGACTGACACAGTTACCAAAATGACAGAATAACATAAACTGAAATAGTCAGTTCACTTGACTAGACAGACATGCTGCATTACCTACTGAATTTTTTTCTGAGGTTATTTCTGGCAAATTGTAAGCACAATATTAATGCTATCTATAATATTAAAATTTAAGTCTTTGCATAGAAAACTTTGTTTCTACCCTGCCCCCACCCCCCCACTCTCTCACTCACTCACTCTCTCTCACACACACACACACACACACACACACACACACACACACACACACACACACACACACACACACGAGTCAGGGATTTCCAATTAATGGAAACTGTACGTAAACATTACTGTGGTGACACTCAAATATGGAAATATGGCACCTTAGTTCTGTACGATCCAGTTCAGTCCCACACTGCTCTTCAGATATACTGCTTTTAAACATCACTTTCAAACCCAGATACTGTCATGGAAACTGTAATGAATTGAAGTGAATCAGTCAGTCAATCGTATCCAAGGGGACTATAGCAGAGTAATCCAGTCTGTCTTTTGCCTACTAGTCATGCAAATCCTTTACTTCAGAATCCAGTCTACTTCCATCACTTTCTCCAGACCATACCTGCTGACTGACAAAACAATTTCCTCATTTCACCTTCGGTCCTTTTGCCAATCATTCAAATCCACAAAACCAATTGAAAAGTTTTCCTTTATTCGCTTTGTCCAAACTCTTCATGACTTTCATACTGCTTTCAAATTTATCTTATCTGTTTCACTGCTCTAACAAGAAATTATAGTTTTCCCAGCCCATCCTAATTCCTTGGACTTTCTTGGTACTTCTCTAACACCTTCACCTCCTTTCATAAAGTATAATGTCCAGAATTAGATAAAATTCTTCTGTTGTTCTCTAATCATCAACGTCAGTAGACATTGTGTTGTATGATGTGGCCATTCATGGTCTCTGACCATGATTGCTCTTGGCAAATTTTTCTACAGAAGTGGTTTGCCATTGCCTTCTTCTGGGCAGTGTCTTTACAAGACAGGTGACCCCAGCCATTACAAATACTCTTCAGAGATCATCTGCCTGGTGTCAGTGGTCACATTACCAGGACTTGTGATATGCACCAGGTCCTCATCCATATCTGCTCCCGTGGCTTCACATGACCCTGATCGGGGAGCTACGCAGGTGCTACACCTCGCCCAAGGGTGACCTGTAGGCTAGCGGAGGGAAGGAGCACCATACACCTCATTTGGTAGAGACCTATCTCCACCCCATCCAAGTCATTTTCTATACCTGTATTTATAAAGTCCAGGATCTATGCCATTTCAATAGTTTAGAAAATCTGTCCTATTATAAGTGTTATAAATCGATCTCCCAGCTCCTGCATTCCCTTTAGAAATGCATCATTTAGATGATAACTCTGCCCTTAATTCTTCCTACCAAATAAGACTCCTTTCCAGTTCTATGTGAAGTTTTATCAGCTGTTTGTCTGCACATTCCACTAGCCCATGTCCTTTTGAAGCCTGTGGCTATCCTCTTCATTGTTTACCAGAAGTTTTGTGAATCTGCAAATATGGACATTACATGCCAAATACACACATCACTAACCAAAATATAAAAAATAACCTCATCCCAATCCCTTCCCCCATGCCCAAAACAATCAATATTCTCTGCTTCCTGTTCTTTATCTAACTTTACTTGCCATTCCTCATTTTATTCCATGGGTTTGACTCTGTGGTTAAGAAGGCATACGGTGCATCGGCCTTCATCAATCGTGGGATTGAGTTTAAGAGCCGAGAGGTAATTTTGCAGCTATATAGGACCCTGGTCAGACCCCACTTGGAGTACTGTGCTCAATTCTAGTCGCCTCACTATAGGAAGGATGTGGAAACCATAGAAAGGGTGCAGAGGAGATTTACAAGGATGTTGCCTGGATTGGGAAGCATGCCTTATGAAAATAGGTTGAGTGAACTCGTCCTTTTCTCCTTGGAGTGACAGAGGATGAGAGGTGACCTGATAGAGGTGTATAAGATGATGAGAGGCATTGATCATGTGGATAGTCAGAG
Source organism: Mobula birostris (assembly GCF_030028105.1). Lineage (NCBI taxonomy): Eukaryota > Metazoa > Chordata > Chondrichthyes > Myliobatiformes > Myliobatidae > Mobula > Mobula birostris. The sequence goes on along the minus strand of NC_092387.1, from coordinate 14,359,274 downwards.
ACTTTTTTCCAAGGCTGAAATGGCTAGCATGAGAAGGCACAGTTTTAAGGTGCTTGGAAGTAGGTACAGAGGAGATGTCAGGGGTAAGTTTTTTATGCAGAGACTGGTAAGAGTATGGAATGGGCTGCTGGAGGTGGAAACGATTGGGTCTCTTAAGAGACTCCTGGATGGATACATGGAGCTTTGAAAAATAGAGGGCTATGGGTAAGCCTAGGTAGTTCTAAGGTAAGGACATGCTTGGCACAGTTTTGTGGGCTGAAGGGCCTGTATTGTGCTGTAGGTTTTCTATGTTTCTACATACCCAAGTAACCGTTAACTACCTTGGATTATCAATTCTACCACATTTTCTAGCGTTTGGTTTACTCTTGCATTTGTGAACATTGGTATTTCTAGTTGTCTCACATTACACTAGGATCAATTGATTAAAACTTGCAATTCCTCAAATTCCACCATTCCTTTAGTAACTTACGGTGCAGATCCATTTCTGCTGATTTACTTACTTAAGCTTCCAGTTTAACATTATGAACCTGCCCTGTTTTTCATCTACTCCCTCCTGTACTTGACTTTCCATCTGACAATGGGAGATTGACAAATTCCTCTAGAATGTAACAGAAGTGAAAGTTTCACCTGTGCATCATTATCCTGCACTAATCTATATCTCTAGAATCTTTGCATATTCAAGAATCTGCCAAGTATTGCCTGGAATGCATTCAGCAAACCAACTTCCACAGCCCATTTGGACAGAGAACTGGAAAGATTCACTACATTCTGGGTGAAGAAATTTCAATCTTGAATCAATCTTAGCTCTTTTTCTGACAGCAAGATCCCTGGCTCTGGATACCCCCCACCCCACCCTACCCCACCCTTGCCATCCAAGGAGTACAATAACCCTGAATCTTCCCTATCAATCCCAATACAAATTTTATACCTTTTAATGAGATCACTTCTCATTTTATAAACTTTAGTATGGGCCAAGCCTGCTCAATCTATTTCGTAGGCCCAGTTTCCTAATTTGAGGATTCAACCTGGAACTTTTCATGCCCTTCCTTTCAGACTCGCCTTTACTTCGTCTGACCACATCTCTTTGAAGATCATCTGCATACTGATACAAACCACACTGGCATCCTATTTAATATCATTGGTAGACTTGCATAATTAACACTGTCAAAAAGGACAGTGACTAACACAGCAACTAACTGTCAAAATCTCCCAACTCAAAAAGGACTCTCTCAGCTTTAAGCAACACACATCAAAGTTGCTGGTGAATGCAGCAGGCCAGGCAGCATCTCTAGGAAGAGGTACAGTCAACGTTTCAGGCCGAGACCCTTCGTCAGGACTAACTGAAGAAGGAGCTAGTAAGAGATTTGAAAGTGAGAGGGGGAGGGGGAGATCCGAAATGATAGGAGAAGACAGGAGGGGGAGGGATGGAGCCAAGAGTTGGACAGGTGATTGGCAAAAGGGATACGAGAGGATCATGGGACAGGAGGCCCAGGGAGAAGGAAAAGGGGGAGGGGGAAAAAAACCCAGAGGATGGGCAAGGGGTATAGTCAGAGGGACAGAGGGAGAAAAAGGAGAGAGAGAGAAAGAATGTGTGTATATAAATAACGGATGGGGTATGAGGGGGAGGTGGGGCATTAGCGGAAGTTAGAGAAGTCTCCCTCTGTCCCTCTGACTATACCCCTTGCCCATCCTCTGGGGTTTTTTCCCCCTCCCCCTTTTCCTTCTCCCTGGGCCTCCTGTCCCATGATCCTCTCATATCCCTTTTGCCAATCACCTGTATAGCTCTTGGCTCCATCCCTCCCACTCCTGTCTTCTCCTATCATTTCAGATCTCCCCCTCCCCCTCCCACTTTCAAATCTCTTACTAGCTCTTCCTTCAGTTAGTCCTGACGAAGGGTCTCGGCCTGAAACGTCGACTGTACCTCTTCCTAGAGATGCTGCCTGGCCTGCTGTGTTCACCAGCAACTTTGATGTGTGTTGCTTGAATTTCCAGCATCTGCAGGATTCCTCGTGTTTGTGTCTCTTAGCTTTATCTGTTCAGCGATTCGCAGTCCAGGACACCAACTATCTCCAATCCAAGTGTTCTAATTTTATTTAGTCCCCTCCTGTGCCATGTAGTTGAAACTCTTCTGCAATCCAAATGCACCACATCCACTGGTTTCCCTTATCTATGTTGAAAGAACTTTTAACAGATTTTTCAAATACAGTTTATCTTTGATAAATCTATAGCAACTTTGCCAAATCCTCCTATTATTTTCTTCTTTGGCTTTGGGGCACAATGTAGGTGGATGAGAGGAGAGTCTGGGGGAAACCAGACTGAGGCAAACATTCTCAGAAGTAAACTACTTATTTTATATAAAAAAATCAGATAAGAAATAATTTATTATAGTATTTCCTTCTAATGTCATGCTACTTGATCTTGCTTCCTGCCTTCTGTTTTTAGACAAAGGAATCACATTTGCTACCTTCCAATCTGTAGAAATCATTACAGAATTGCTGAAATATTGTAAGATGGCAACAAGTTCATCCACTTTCTCCACGGGAATTTTTCCGTGACCTTGATGCAGGTCATTTTGGGATTTATTTGCTTTGAGTCCCATTCATTTCTTTAATGCTTTTTCTCACTAAAACCGATTTCATTCAGCTTCCAGTTCTCTCCAGGCAAGTTGTTCCCCTCTCCCTCCAGGAGGCATTTTGTCTTTTGTGAGACAGAGAAAAAATATTTTCTCTCAGTGTCATTATTTCCCAATATTTTTCCTGCTGCCTTATAGACTAGGAGACACGTAAAGCTTTGCTAATCTTCACTTTACATTGAGTCTGGTTTTGCTTTTCTCACTTGTGTGCTACCTTCCCTGATCAATTCTTTGATCCTGTTGAGGACACTTGAAGTTTTTCTAATTCTCAGGTTTATTGATGATCTCATTATTAGTCTTTTTGTTTTCCCTAATATTATCTTTGACACCTTTTGTTGGCCACTGCTAGTTCACTTTTCCCTCTGGATTTTGATTCATATGGCAAGGTATGAGTTAAATCCTTTAAGTACCTTTCAGTACAGGTTCCCAGTTTGTGTCTCAATTAGATTACGATTAATGTTTTCTATTTACACTGTGTCAAAAGTGATCTATTTCTCATTTCTTCACCATACCGACCCAATAATTTCATTTCATTTCATTTCATTGCCAACTCTGGCTTTTCTTTTTTTTTTGTAATTTATTTTTTATTGAATTTCATCATCAAACAAACATTTCCACAAGGTGTATTTCAGACACCGTACATATATATCATATAATCATATTTGTCACAAATCTCCACATAATATTTATCTGAGGTAAACAATTATTGAAAGGAGAGGAAGAAAGAACAATCGAAAGAAGACAACTATGTACAGAGTAGGGAGTGATCTTTTTTTTTACAACATATTCATTGTCTTGTGAGAATAAAATCAGGCCTATGAGGTGTTATGTAGTTAAACCATTTTTTCTAGTATGAATAAAATTGTTCCAACTTGTGATTAACAGATGCTGTTACCTTCTCCGTTTTGTAAACATCTATTGTAATTTCCATCCATACATTTAAAGTTGGGCTCTCCTGTGATAACCATTTCCTGGTAAGGGTCTTTTTACCACCACCAGCAGTACATTCATTAAATATTTATCCCTTTTCAACCATTCTTGAGGTATATACCCAAAATATATGGGCTTACTCTCTAAGGGTATTCCACATTTAAAGATGTCTTGTAAGATTCAAGATTCAAGATTCAAAAGATTCAAAAAACTTTATTGTCATTCTAACCATACATCAGCTCTGCAGGGCAGAATGAGACAGCGTTTCTCAGGGGCAGTGCAATAATAACATAACAAATGCAACACTAAATAATAAACATAACAATAAATAGTAAAACACAACAGCCGCATGTAAGTTAAAATATATTAAAATCAGTTATAAGTGTCCAACAACAGACACATGTCAGTTAAAATCAGTTATAAGTGTCCATTATGGCATTATGTATCCCACTCCAATAGTCTTTGATAATGGGGCATTCCCAGAAAAAATGATAATGGTTTGCATTTTGATTTCTCTATAATTTCTCCAGCAAGCAGGGGAGTTACTATTATAATGGGATTCCTGAGAGGGTGTAATGAAATATCTTATCAAGTTTTTCCACCCGAGCTCCCTCCATTTCTGTGAACTGGTACACTTCCATTGATACCTCCATATTATTGTCCAGTCTTCCTCAGATGTTATTGTCCCTCCTTCCTTCTCCCATTTTGTTTTAATGTATGAAGTCAAATGAGTTTTAAGATTTGACAAGCCCTTATATACGCTTGAAATTATTCTACTACCATTGTCTGAATTATATGCTTTTCTAAATAGTTCTATCAAACATGTACTTGCCTTGGTTACATTAACATACTGTCACATCTGTAAATACCGGTAAAAGTCTTGTTTTTCTAATAAGTGTTTCTCTTTGAGCATTTCAAAACTGAACAGTGTTCCTTCTTTCATTATATTGCAAATAGCTGTTATTCCTTTAGCTGTCCAGTCCTTAAATCTAGCACCCAGTTTATTCGGCATAAATTCCGAGTCACATGCATACCATTTAAGAATTACAATGTCTCTCTCTAGTTTATATTCTCTTATAATAGTTTTCCATATTTTAAGAGTCCATTTCACTCACGGGTTGTCAATATTATTTATGTACCTTTGTAGGTTGTTATCAGCCAAAATTGCCTGTATGGGGATGGAAAGTATCCTCTCCTCAATGTTTTTCCATTGAGTGTCATATGATGGGTTGCACCAGCGTATCACAGCTCTCAACTGTGCTGCAAAATAATAATCTCTAAGAGAAGGTAGGCCCCATCCCCCCTTTTCCTTGGCTAATTGCAAAGTTTTGAGACGAACCCTAGGCCTTTTACCTTGCCATATATATCTTGATGGCATCTTGTTCCATTCATCGAATTGATTTTGGTTAATCTCTGTTGGTAGGGTCTGAAAGAGATATAGTAGTCTGGGCAGAATACTTATTTTAATAGATTCAATCCTTGAACTGAGACCAAGAAAAGGAATTAGGTTCCATCTTGTTATATCTTCCTTAATTTTTTATATATAGGCTGATAATTGCAATCTGATAATTTTGTCAAATCTTTTGGCATAATGATGCCCAAATATTTGACGGACTCTGTTTGCCATGCCCAAGGATATCTACTTTCAACTTCTCTTGGTGGGCTATAGTTACATGAAAGTAGTTGGATTTTATCCATGTTGATCCTTGTATCCTGATAATTGGCCATATTGTTCAAAGGATTGCATCAATTTAGGTAAAGAGTATGTTGGTTACCCTAGATAGATCAAAATGTCATCTGTGTAACAGGCCAATTTATGCTCTGTCCCTTTAATAGTAATTCCCCTGATATCTTCATTTTGTCTGATGTATTGAGCTAATGGTTCCAGATATAATGCGAAGAGTAGCGGTGACCATGCACAACCCTTTCTCGTGCCCCTTTCTAGGGTAAAACTATTAGATAAATATCCATTGATTTTAATTCTGGCAGTAGGATTGTCGTATAGTGCCTGTATAGTTTTAATAATTGTGTCATGTAGACCAAATCTATGTAAAACTCTGTAAAGAAAACTCCAATTAACCGAATCAAATGCCTTTTCAGCGTCCACACTTATCACTATTGTTCCAGTTTCATTTTTTTAATATGATCCATAATGTGAAGTGTCCTTCATATATTGTCTTGTGTTTGGTGTTGTTGTATAAAACCTGTCCGATCATTATGTATCAGTGTGGGCAGAAACTCTTCTAATCGTTTGGCCATGATGGAGGTAAATATTCTGTAATCCACATTAAGAACAGATATTGGTCTAAATGACCCACATTCCATTTTATACTTGCCTTCTTTCGGTATAGCTGAGATTATCGCGTCCTTCCAGCTGGGTGGCATTTGCGCTTTTCTTAGGGTACAGTTCAGTGTGGGGAGTAAAACAGGAATTAACTCACTTCTAAACTCTTTATACCACTCTGCCGTATATCCATCTGATCCTGGTGACTTGCTTAATTTAAGTTTTTAGTTCAGCTTCAGTTATGTCAGCAGTCATCGTTCTATTTTGTTCTTTGCTTAAAGTGGGTAACTCTAAAGAATTCAGGAAGGTGTCATTTTGGGTTATGCTTTCCTCTGGAAATTTGGAATATAGAGTTTTGTAAAACATTTCAAAAGCTTCTTGAATTTCACAGCTTATTTTTTATCACTTTTGTTCTTGGATCCCTTATTTTATGAATTGTATTTTCTGCTATCTTTTTTTTCAGTTTCCACGCCAGTATTTTCATAGATTTAGATCCACTTTCATAGTGTCTCTGTTTCAGAAACATTAATTTTTTCCTAATTTCTCATGTAGCCAAACTATTAATTTCATTCCTAATTTTTTTAGTTTCCTCCAGTGTATCCTGTGCCAAACTCAATTTGTGTTTTTTTCTAGTTCCTTCAGCTTATTTTGTAATTCCTCTAATGTTCTATTCCTTATTTTTTTCTTATATGAAGATATTGCTATAATTTTCCCTCTTAAGACAGCCTTCAGAGTATCCCATAGAATGGGAGGTGAAACCTCTCCATTATCATTGAATTCTAAGTAAAGACCAATTTCTTTTTTAATTTGTTCCTTAAAATAGGGATCATTGAGTAGATTTGAATTTAGTTTCCAAATACTGTAATATTCTTTGGCTGTAGGTCAAAATCAACAGATAAATATATAGGTGCATGGTCACTTACATCTATTGTCCCAATTCCACAGGTGATTATCTTGTCTCTATCTTTTCCAAATGTTATGAAATAGTTTATTCTTGTATATACAGAATGGGAAGCAGAACAATAAGTGTAATCCCTTCTGTCGGGGAAAAGATCCCTCCATATATCAATTAGTCCAACAACCTCAAAAAGTGTGTTAACTTTCTTATGTAAGGACTTTGTTTCATAGGTTTTTCTATTGGAAGAGTCTAACTTTGGTTGTAATTGTAAATTTAAGTCTCCCCCACATATCAAGAGACCTTCTGTTTCCGTTACCATAATATTAGTAATTTTCTGGAAGAAACTAATATCACTTCCCGGGGGTGCGTATATATTCAATAAAGTAACTGGATTTCCATCTATATTCCCCCTTACCAGAACATATCTGCCCTCCTTATCTCCCATTTCGAATACTTTTTCAAAATTTAGCTTACTTGAGATGAGAATAGCAACTCCTCTTCTATGTCCTGATATATGAGGAGAAAAACAAATTAGTGAAACCCATTCTCTTTAATTTTCCATGCTCATTATCACTTAAGTGAGTTTCCTGTAAATATACTACATGGGCTTGTTCTTTTTTCATTTTTGATATAATTTTACTGCACTTGACTGGATTCAACAGCCCATTGACATTAAAAGAAATGAATTTTACTTTGTCTTTAGCCATATGTATTTATCTGTTAGTATATCATTGAAATTTGCAGACTATAACTTAATCGATCTACTCCCTGAACAAATAAGAGCCAAGAAATGCAAATAATAAACAAAAAGGTAACGAAGTTGTGATTCCAAGGCTGGGGTCTCTAGATGACCCTGGGTTGGGCTAGAAGAAAAGTCTAGACATGGGGGATAGCCCCTCCTACCTGTGGGTAACTCTGGTTTTTCTGAATCTATGCATCTTCTAGTGTACAGGGGAGTGGTAGAATCTGACAGCTGATGGCAACGTAACAAGGATGTTATATACATACATTCTTTCTCTCACTCTCCTTTTTCTCCCTCTGTCCCTCTGACTGTACCCCTTGCCCATCCTCTGGGTTTTTCCCCCTCCCCCTTTTCCTTCTCCTTGGGCCTCCTGTCCCATGATCCTCTCATATCCCTTTTGCCAATCACCTGTCCAGCTCTTGGCTCCATCCCTCTCCCTCCTGTCTTCTCCTATCATTTTGTATCTCCCCTCCCTTCCCCTCTCACTTTCAAATCTCTTACTAGCTCTTCTTTCAGTTAGTCCTGACGAAGGGTCTCGGCCCGAAACGTCGACTGTACCTCTTCCTAGAGATGCTGCCTGGCCTGCTGCGTTCACCAACTACTTTTATGTGTGTTACAGAGAAAATTATAGGGAGAAATAGAATTGCTCTTAGAGCCAACATTGCAGGAGGCCATTCAGTCCATCGAGATTATTTCTGTAGGACATAGAATCATTGAAATCTACAGCACATTACAGGCCCTTTGGTTCACAATGTTGTGCTGACCATGTAACCTATTCTAGAAACTGCCAAGAGTTACTCTACCGCATAGCCCTCTATTTCTCTAAGCTCCGTGTATTTATCTAGGAGTCTCTTAAAAGACCCTATTGTATCCACCTCTACCACAGTTGCCGGCAGAGCATTCCTTGCACTGACCACTCTCGGTGTGAAAAAAAAACTTAGATTAGATTATGAGAACACTCAGTTCTCTTTTATTGTCAGTTAGAAATGCGTACATGCATTAAGAAATGGTACAATATTTCTCCGGAGTGATATCACAGAAAACAGGACAAACCAAAGACTAACACTGACAGAACCACATAATTATAGCATATAGTTACAGCAGTGCAAAGCAGTACCATAATTTGATGAAGCACAAACCATGGGCACGGTAAAAAAAAAAGTCTCAAAGTCCCTGAGTCGATCGATTCCCGAGTCCCCAATAGCAGATGGCAAAAGGGAGAAACTCCCTGCTGTAAACCTCCAGGCACCGTCAACTTGCCGATGCCTTGGAAGCAGCCGACCACAGCCGACACTGAGTCTGTCCATCCGAAAAATTTGAGTCTCTGACTAGCCCCTCCGATACAGCCTCCCGAGCACCATCCTCTGCCGAGCGCCTTCGACCTCGCCCCGGCCGCTGAAACACGCAAATCCGAGGATTCGGGGCCTTCTGCTCTGGAGATTCCGGTTACCACACAGTAACAGCAGCAGCGAAGCGGGCATTTCAGAGGTTTTCCAGATATTCCTCCATACTCTGACGTCCGTCTCCATCAAATCAGAATTGTGCACGGTCCCCTACTTGACAGATTACAGATATCATCCACCGGAGAGGCCGTGCGCGCTGCCATCGCGTCACCATCTTCTCCTGCCCCTGACATCCCCCTGGTAACTACATCCAAGTACCTTAACACGTATGGAATGAAACATGCCAAAGCGAACAGTAGCCTTGATTTGCCAAAGCAAGTTTGACTTGCTTGATGGTGTTTTTTGATACTAGAAGTTGAGCAGGATAGTACTGTTGACCACCACTGGTCAGTCTGTCTGCAACCCGGTCTCAATTCAGTCGATTCTGGTTAATTGGGGCAACTTACTTGGGACAACTCTTAAAGAACAAAACTACTCGAGGGAGATAGCTGGGATTCCTTTTGTTTATTTGGGACACCACGCTGCCTCATTGGGACTGGAGACTGTTGCTAAACTGTTTCTAACTAGTGTCAGTCATATGAACTTCTGTGGCTGCTAGACTGTGATTTTTGTCACTGATAGAACTGTTCTGCTCGCCGTGGTTTCAAGCATTCAGGACAGGAGATCCCAGAAATGATGGAGAGTGAAAATTTTCACTACTTCAACAAGCATGGGACTACAAAGAATTTGAAGCTAGCAACAATCATCTGGAATATTGCAATGATAACGAAGATTTGGAGGCTGCAATCAAAGACGGTCCATTATCTGCCTTGATTTTGTTCATTTACAAGGGAGCTTCCCGCAGTCCCATGAGATTTGGAAAATGAATCAAAAGAATGCAGCAGTGTACAGAGTCAGAATCAGTTTTATTATCACCGGCATGTGACGTGAAATTTGTTAACTTAGCAGCAGCAGTTCAATGCAATACATAATCTAGCAGAGAGAGAAAAAGATAAATAAAATAAAACATAATAAATAAACAAGTAAATCAATTATGTATATTGAATAGATTATTTTAAAAATGTGCAAAAACAGTAACACTGTATATTTAAAAAAAGTGAGGTAGTGTCCAAAGCTTCAAAGCCCATTCAGGATTCCATGGCAGAGGGGAAGAAGCTGTTCCTGAATCGCTGAGTGTGTGAATAAATTCCTGTCAATAACCGTTGGGAATTAATACACATTTTTGGAGTATGTTACCAGCATTGGTAGTGTTCTAATTTGGTCTGTTTTTCATTTAAATACATAATTTTTTATTCGGTTAAATGGTAGTTTGTCTTTTTTCATTATATATATACTATTTCCATGAGACTTTGACTAATTGGGGCAGCTGCCTTAATTGAGCCAAAATGTACTGGTCCCGATGGTATCCCATTAACGGGAATCCACCATATTTACGTAAAGATTTAAGCAGAGGGGGGAAAAAACTTTTTGTCCGATTGCTCTATTGTTCACATTGTTCTATTGTCCGTGTTTAAAAACAAAGTGCTGGGAACGTTCAGCAGGTCGGACAGCGTTCACGGAGACAGGAGCAGAGGGTAAGGATTCAGGACACCCCGAAGAAACCAGAACTCAGGAAGGCTGCAGATATGCGGTGGGTCAAGAGGAAGCGCCCGTGAAGCTGCCGATTCAAGTCGAGGAGGGTTTCCCACACTACCATCGCCCCCGGGTCCGGGTCACACTCCCGCCTACATTCGCTACATTGTATCCGGAGAGGCGGGAGCTCGCTCACCCACTCACGAGCGAGCCGAGCCTAGCGGGGCGGGGCGACCGGCGCACGCCTGCTCTCGCGCCAGTGCATGGGCCGGGTGTACGCGCGTTGCGCGCGCTCCCGGTCACCACTTATACTCCGGCGGAATGGGAGCTTCCCGCAGTCGTAGTCCCACGAGTTTTGGAAGGTAAGTTTTGACCGGGCTTTTGTATCGTTCGGTAAAGTAAAGCTAATGGGTTAAATAGTCTCAGCTGTCTCCTCCACTCCGAATCCCTGTATTATTGTTTGAGTTGGTAACTTACCTACAGATATAACTGAAATGACAGGAAAGCCGGGAGATGCTTTGCTTTTGCAGAAGCCCTTGACTGTGATGCTAGAATACGTGACTCAGACCTATTTTTTTAAATAGGTTACTTAAATGTACTTTTAATAGCTTACGGGGTACCTCGACTGGTATTTGAGTCCCACACTGAACATGTGGAGTTTATAATTTTAAATTGTTTTCTTAGCAATAAATGTTTCTGTGGATAAAGTACTGATATTCTTCTGAGTCATTGCGACTTGAAGCTTTTCTTTTTAGTCTTTCTGTCGTAGGTAAGTAACACTTTATACCGTTTCTGATGGCTCGTTTGGTCTCTTAAAATTTCTGCTCTACCTAAACTGAGGGGCAATCAACTAAGGTCGAAATTCATGGGTGGTTCGGTTTTGATTCACCCCATGTCATAAGCAAAACCTCAGCGCTGGTCTTTTTCTTAAGAATATTGATACTGTACTCCTGTCAGAAGATAAGACAACGATCAAGATTCTGTTTTTCTTGCGTGTTCACATGCGATTTGTAATCCTGAGAGACTGGGCTCAGAAAAAGGAAAGTCCTGATCCAAGATGTTTAGTGCTTTCAGAACTTCAGAGCGAGAATTCCACTAGTCAAAGGACCAGGCACCACATGTGAACGATCCCGTGCTCAGACTGAAATGTGTTTAAGAATGGTTTAAGGTTAGGGAGAGGGTAACTGGAGCTCTGTGAGAGAGAAGAAGTTGTGGCGTCGCTCAGTGCAGGGATAGATGTTGGAGAGGATGCAGCATTGGGGGGGGGGGCGGAATTTGGCATCACTTGGTGGGAAAGGAATAAAGTTGGTGCGGTAAGAGGTCCATGCTCCGTGCTAGAATAAGGTAATATCAATGAGGAGAAAGCCGGTAGTGAGAGAGGAGCAGCACTTGGAAGAGAGGGAGGACCGAGCCATTTAGCTTCCTATTCAATTAATTTCCAAATATCTAAGGAGCTAATTTTATAAAATATTACAAGCGCAGTTTTTTTTAAAGTCTCGGCTCCACCTGTTCAAAGCCCAGGCCGGGTGGATATGAATATTTTTAGCATGTTTCAAGAACTTTGCTTTGTGGGCGGTCCATTAATTGAATGCTGTTCCCTACAATAACTACTAAAGGTGTACGTGTGTATAAACTCGTCTCCCAAAGAATTGTGTAACAAAATACAAAACCAAAACCAAAAGGACCAGAAGTTTCCTGACTCAATCTCTGATGGAAAGTGTGTTCTGTAAACACAAACTGGATAAGGCTAAAACTAGCAAAGGTGATGACAAAATATGCTAGTGCCACTCCTCCTTCACCTGCCTGATGTATTCTGATGGAAGCCGAGAGTCTAGTGATGGGGAGGGATTCAGGTGAAGGGTATTTGTATTACTGAGCAGTCAATATTATTGTTAGTTTCCAAAGCAATGGCTCTTCCTGAGACAAGGAATCATTATTTTTCTAATTTCTCTGAGGGAGAATCAGTATTTTACTATGGGAAGTGTTCCTCTCTCTTTACGATTTCTGAGTGCCTGTGGGAATGTAATTATTCACAAAATAAGGTGATTATTAGAAATCTAAGATTTTGTGAATAAATGCAGAAAGAAGTTACTGTGTAGTTCTCCTCTGTGCACACAAGAATCCAGTCAAGGGGGACATTTCAAAGGACTGTAGATCTCTTCCCATACCCCTGTTTGTCTTGAATTTAAGGGGTAACAATTCAATTCAAAAGGAGAATTATTGTCTCTGAATGGAAAAATATAATGAATTCTTTCCATGACCATCTGCCCTTTTGTTGACATCCACCCCAATGTCTTTGTCATTTTCACAGTTGGTCACAATGGTGTCCTGGCCATCCCACACACCTGGAAACTCTGACTTACTCAAAGCCTCACTACATGAGGTTCCATTCAGCCATCACTCTGTCCTCACAGATCTACCTGACTGTCGATACTTTAATGCCACAACACTTGGTGCTTTTTCTTCTTCTTCTTCTTCTTCTATCTGAAACTTCCTTTGTGCAACATTCCTGTCTGCAACATTCTGGCAGTTTCTCTGACTCTATCTGTATGGTCCCTGCTCCAGTTATCCCAAAATTATCAGCCATCTCTTCATAAGAATCCAAGAAATAGGAGCAGGAGTCGGCCATCTGGCCCATTGAATCTGCTCCGCCATTCAATAAGATCACGGCTGATCTGGCCATGGACTCATCTCCACCTACCTGCCTTTTCCCCATAACCTTTAATTCCCCTACTATGCAATTCAGCTGGCCTCTTCATCTGAAATTCTTTGCATTAACCTTCAGTTTTTTTTTCTAAGACTGAATATTTGACTGATCCACGCTATAGCATCTCTTTTGGCTTGGCCGTCATTGTTTCTACTTTGAATTTGCTGGGTAAGGTATAAGTCATATTATTGATACAAAGCTGTTCTTCAAATTTGGAATCATAATTTGATGTTCTTGTACACAAAATGGAAGTTGGAACCAGAGAAAGTAACAGCATAGAAATGGGTCACACGGCACAATTCTAGATGTGGCTCTCTTTTTTTCTAAATGTTCCATATCCATTGCCATTGACCTCTTTCTGGAGTCCTGTATCAACATCTGGTAGAGTACAGAAATGGGCCCTTTGGCTCAGCAAGTCTCAAGTGTTAGGAACCCAGTTTTTCCGGAATCCTACCCTAAGCCATTGTCTTTCCCACATCCTCATCATCTGCACAGGAGGGATAATTTACCGTGGACAATTATCCCACCAACTTGCACTTTCTTTTGGGATGAGGAGGAAACCGAAAGCACCCGAGGAAACCCACATGGTCAGATAGACAAGGTGGGAACTCCACAAGACAGCACTGGAAGTCAGCTTCCAGTGACGCTGTAAGCAAAGTAGCTGAAGAGGTTGTGGAGGCGTTAAAGATTCACTTTACTTGTCACATGTGCATCCAAACATGCAGTGAAATGCATTGTTTGTGTCAATGACCAACACAGCCTGAGGTTGTGCCGGGGGCAGCCGGCAAGTGTCACCATGCTTCTGGTGCCAACATAGCATGCCCACCACTTACTAACCCTAACCCGTGTATGTTTTGGAATGAGGAAGGGAACTGGAGGACCCAGAGAAAACCCACACGGTCACGGGGAGAAGGTACAGGTTCCTTCCAGACAGCAAGCCCGATCTTCTGATTGCTACTGCTTTAAAGCCTTGTGCTACCGTGTCACCTTAGTGGTGATCCTTCAAGGATCACTAGAGTCTGGAATAGTTCCTGCAAACTGGAAAATCACTAATGTTAATCCACACTTTAAGAAGGGAAGGAGGCAAAAGACAGCACATTGTAGGTCATTTAGCCTGACTTCAGTGGCTGGTAGAGTCCATTAATAGTTGAAGTTCAATGGATGAGGTTTCCAGGTACCTGGAAGCACATGATAAACTAGGCCAAAGTCAGCATGGTTTCCTTAAGGGGAGATCTTGCCTGACAAATCTGCTGGAATTCTGAGGAATTCCAGCAGGATTGGCAAAGGAGCATCAGTGGATGTTTACTTGGATTTTCAGGAGGCTTTTGACAAGGTGCCACACATGAAGCTGCTAAACAGGATAGGAGACCATGGTATGGCAGGGGAAGTACCAGCATGCATAGAAGATTGGTTAGCTGGTGGGAGTCAGAGATTGGGAACAAAGGGAGCCTCTTCTGGTTGGCTGCCGCTAACTAGTGGTGTTCCGTAGTGGTTGGAGTTAGGTCCGCCACTTTTTACGTTATATGCTAATGAACTGAATGACGGAATTTATGGCTTTGTGGCCCAAGTTTACAGTTGATGTTTCCAGTAATGGGAGAGTCTAGAAGAGGGCACAGCCTCTCAGTAAAGGGACTTCCCTTTAGAACAGAAATGAGGAGGAATTTCTTTAGCCAAAGGATAGTAAACCTACGGAATTCATTTCCATAGACTGCTATGGAGGTCATTCATTGGGTATATTTAAAGTGGAGGTTGATGGGTTCCCAACTAAGGTTGTCAAAGGTTACGGGGAGAAGACAGGAGAATGGGGAAGGTATGAGATTTAACTGCCCCAAGTCAAGAACTCATTTTGTCCTATGTAGACCTTTTATTGCAGGATTGTGGAGATGCTGTGAGCTGGGATCCTCCTTCATTCCCACTAAATTCTTCCATGCTGGTGCCTGGAATGTGAAGTGGGCTCGAAGCAGCTAATTTGAGAGGAATAAGCAGGTGCTGCTGGGCACCACTATTGAGATTGCGGCCAACTACACAGAGCGTTCTGTAAACCAAGTCCTTGTGTTGCTGATTGCAGAGGCATTGGACGAGCCTGCTTCTGCTTCTCGCATCACATGTAACCAATGTGGCCCTTTATCTGATCAATGTAAGCAATTCTGTTCAACAACCACAGCGGCTTCTCACCACTTATCAGTAACTTCTGTTGAAAGTGCACTGCTCATTGAATTTTAATTCAGAGAAGAAGCCCATTTGACTTGTTATTCCTGTGTTGGTTCTCTACAGAAACTATCCAATTACTTCCCAAATAACCCAGCTGATTTCCAAGTCCTTGTTTGCCTTTTGAGAGCTATTTTATTTTTTCCCACCACAAGTTCTGTCTTTGAGATCCATGTATTTCCTTTAAAAGAAGCATGCAACTTGAATATTACTTTTACTTGCTAGCCCACTGTCCATTCTTGTGTTTGACCCACTTAATCATGACCTCTTGTTTGTACAATACTTGAACATCAGATTAGGGTTGGGCTTGGCTTGTGAGACTAGAAAGAAGTTCTGGAGCCTGGCCCAGGTTAGGGAATTTTCCTCCGGATCTTTTTTTTTTACAAAACCCAGCCGATGCCAACACTGCCCGGCGGCTGGCAGTTCACAAGGCCAGGAATCTGCAGAATGTTCCTGCTGTTTGGAATGGGTTGGGCAGGGGAAAGGAAAAGGGTTTTTGGTGGCAAACAGGTGTGTTATGGACATTCCTAGCTGAGGGCATCCCTAATAAAGCCACTGTTCACGGCCCCAGCGACAAGGTGCAGTCACACGTACATCAAAACCTATTCTGAAATGCATTGTTTGCGACGAGGGTACGCTGGAGGCAGCCCATGAGTGGCACTGTGCCTTCGGCCTCAACATAGCATGCCCACAACTCACTAGCCCAAATGCACACGTGTAGTAGCATAGTGGTTAGCACAATGTTTTATGGTACCAGAGACCCGGGTTCAGTTCCTGTTGCTGCCTGTAATGAGTTTGTACGTTCTCCCCGTGACTGCCTGGGTTTCTTCTGGATGCTACGGTTTCCTCCCATAGTCCAAAAGTGTACCAGTTGGTAACATAGAATAGTACAGCACATTACAGGCCCTTCGGCCCACATGTCGTGCCGACCCTCAAACCCTGCCTCCCATATAACCCCCCACCTTAAATTCCTCCATATACCTGTCTAGTAGTCTCTTAAACTTCACGAGTGTATCTGCCTCCACCACTGACTCAGGCAGTGCATTCCACGCACCAACCACTCTCTGAGTAAAAAAACCTTCCTCTAATATCCCCCTTGAACTTCCCATCCCTTTCCTTAAAGCCATGTCCTCTTGTATTGAGCAGTGGTGCCCTGGGGAAGAGGCGCTGGCTATCCACTCTATCCATTCCTCTTATTATCTTGTATTCCTCTATCATGTCTCCTCTCATCCTCCTTCTCTCCAAAGAGTAAAGCCCTAGTTCCCTTAATCTCTGATCATAATCCATACTCTCTAAACCAGGCAGCATCCTGGTAGGTTAATTGGTCATTGTAAATTGTCCTGTGATTAGGATAGGGTTAAATTGAGGGATTGCTGGGTGGCGTGGCTTGGAGGGATGGAAGGGATTATTTTGCACCACATCTCAATAAACACATACATCTTTGGACTGTGGGAGGGAACAGGAGCACCCGGAGCACCCATCATGGGGAGAATGTACAGACTCCTTACAGGCAGTGGTGGGATTTGAACCCTTCTCTTACAGTGGGCTCTGTGAAGTGTTACGCTGACCCGGGAAGGATGGAAAGCGAGCCGGGTAAATTGTTTGTACTGTGAGCCAACGTGGACCCTATGGGCAAAAATTGTCTCCTCCTTCGACAGGAACTATTAGCCTCCTGAGCCAGAACCGACACACACCAAGTGGTTTGGGGTTGAGGGTTTGAGTGGGTACGCGAGGCAACTTTGTCCAACCCTCAGTTGAGTAACTGGGTATTAAGCTGAATAGATTAACGAGTCTACGGGGTAAGAGTAGCATTTTAAACTCGCTCTTTCCCCTACCAGCTGGAGATGGTCAGGGAAGGGTGTGAAGGCATTTCAGTGGTTATGAAGTTGCGCCTCCACACAGATACCCATGCAAGGGGACCTATTTTGTATTCAGTCCTGATCCCTGTCGCCATTCAATGTATCTAAATGTGCCACGTTGCTGCAGGTAGGCTGCACAAAGGTTTCTATACTCAGGCCACAAGTTGCCCAAAAGAGGAGGCAGCCACCTTTAAATGAGTAGGTAAACACCACTGCACATTCGCCCCGTCCCTCCCCCAGCCCGAACTCCAATGCTGTTTTCTTTCTCTATTGCACAGTCGGTGCTTGATCATATTTGCCCTTTCAAGTTTGAATCTAAAGCTGTATCACATTAGAATGATGCAGGCACCACAGGGGGCCTCACCACATGCCAACGTGTAACACGTTCCAGCAGCTGGGAATTTTCCTCACTTCTGTTAGGGCTGCTCTCTGCTGAAAACAATAAGCTTTATATTTGTACTAAGGAACAAAATGGGTATTACAGTGACAATATATCTCCCAGTTTAACCTTTCGTTGCCTAAAACATGTTAACGAGAAGCCAAGCCTTCTCGTTGAGAAACTTAGTCCTCAATGCAGGAAGGTAGACGACTGTGTGGGAGAGTTTGCTCTTGACTAACTCAGAAGGTTTTGAATATATTTGTCGTAAATGGTCACAGATTAAGACTAGGAGTATTCTGGCACCGAGTGTATATGTCCAAAAATGATGAGTTTTTGTTTTGTTAACCACTAGGATGTCTGTAGAAAATCTGGCCCCCAAGTCTTGCAGAACTACCCCCATTAGTTCACCATAGTGTGTAAATGTGAGCTCACACAGGCACTCCTTTCAGCTGAAATACTTTCAACATAGTGCAATTTACACAGTGACGGGTTCTTAATCTTGTAATGTCCAACTTTATGATCCTCAGGAGTTTATCTGTAAAACTTATATGCCCGTTTTCAATCTTTGTTTTTTTTTTAGACATGACATCAATTATTTGTATTAAAATATGATACCTTTTCTACAATATTGTTACTCCAGCTTTCAAAACAAGCACTGCTGCCATTTACAGGGGTGGATTCGAGTAATGGCTTGTTTCACAAATTGTGACAACACATTCAGCTTTGGCCAACTCTGTCATTCTTCACCCCCTTACAACTAATTGCTCACAAATTATACCCCAAAGTCACTGAACTTTACTCCTTGAAATGAGGTTGTTTGTCATTGTAACTCAGAAGCTCTGAAATTGTTTTTTTTCCCTCTTTGGAACATGATTCAGTAAGATATTAGTTAAACGATGAGTTACATATTAATGGGGGAAAGTCAGAATTTTCTATTGGCCTGGCAGAATATCATTCTAATTTAAGATATAGAACAGAAATATTAAACAGTTGTCAAATTCTTGAGATGGATGTTTCATTTTCTGAAGATAATTCGGCCATCAAAATAGGATGAAACTTGTGGAAAAATAACAAACAATGCTTTTCATGATTACGGTAAAAAGCAGCCAACAACCATGAAGTGGAGAGATTCCCATGCTTGCTTCAAGCTGCTGGACGATCTGTGCGGCCATGGGCTTCCGGCAGGTGGCCATCACTAACTTCTCCGTTAAGTTATTGTATTGGGACTTAATCGCCTATTAACATTTCCAAACAGCATCAAATCCATTTATTAGCATTTATCATGTTTAAAATTGCACCTCTAGTTGAATTTTCCAGCATTGGATCCTTATTTAGGGTTCTATATTGTTGGACATTTTTAACATATTCTCCTCATTCTCCCTTTCTTCCTCTCGTTCCTCATTGGTTGAAGACTGTTTGTCCCGACAGTCACCAGTATCCCTGATGACCTTCTAATTTCATTGAGACCTTAAGAATTTAAGTTATAATTTTGAGGGGAAAATTTTAAGACAGAAATCGCAGGAATGAGATCCAGTTAACGAGATGGGTTGCCAATTCCAGCAATATTAAGATTATAAATGTTTTGCTTTTGATTACAAAAACATGCTAATCCTTGTCTATTGATGTTCTAATGATCTAAGTAGAAAGGTGTTATGACAGCACAAAATAGTATTTTTGTATCAAGCCTGCTTCATTTTACAGTTGAGTAGTTCCCTTTGCCATGAGATTCAGTTAAGTTCATCTCTCTAATCTGCTATGCATCCTTGATATTTTGGTGTTTTAGTAAGACTTTTTTTGTTACTTTTGAGGACATGGTAGTGGGCTGTATACTTCAATAAGAGTAACTAGTAGTAAAGATGTGCACGCACCACTGGGAAATATTTTAAAGGGTGTTTGTTCAAGTTAGAATACTGCAAACTTTGGAAGTGCTTGGTGTCTTTTCCATATTTTTTTCTATTTTTGCTAGTCTTGCATTATACTGGTATACGATCAATTTTATATTTTATGACCAATTAACTCTAGAGGGATATTCCATGGCTTCCAGTCCTTCAGTGCCCAGTGATAGGAGGCTCCTAAACTATGACCTTTCCTGTGTCTGCACTGAGCTTCAGCCCATCTCTCTTAGTCCTGTAGCTTGGAATGTGGCAGTCTGAAGCATTCAGTTGTGGACATCTCTCTGAACTAGAAGACCAAGAAGCTTCAAGATGTAAGAGCCACCAAATCTCAATCTTTGCACAGCAGATTGTTGAATAATGGGTTGATTTTTCAGATGGAAAATACTCAAACTTTTTCGAGTCTTTGCTAATTCACAGAATAATCATTCCTTAAGCTAATTTTCTCTGAAACCTTATTGTCCCACACTCCCATTAACTGACCCCAGATGTGCCCACTCACCTATACACGATGGGCAACTTAGGGCAGCCAATTAACTTGCCAACTCTTGCAACTTTGGAAACTGTAGCTCCCAAAGGAGACATTTACAACCACAGGGAGATTGTTCAAACTCCATACAGACAGAACCAGAGACTGGGATTGAATTTGGGCTGCCGGAGCCATGAAACAGCAGCTCTACGCTGTACTACTTTGCTGCAAAGGTAAATCATGGCAAGGTATTGAAAATCATTTTAATTTTTAAAAAAAAAGTTAATTACAAAAAGGCCAGATTTCTGTTTTACTTAATTTTGAACAAATGCCTTGGGAAGCATTTTCTTAACTGAGCATTATGAGTCGAAAGGTAATGTTACAGCTATATAGGACCCTGGTCAGACCACCACCAGAATACTGTGCTCAGTTCTGGTCACCTCACTACAGGAAGGATGTGGAAACTATAGAAAGGGTGCAGAGGAGATTTACAAGGATGTTGCCTGGATTGGGGAGCATGCCTTATGAGAATAGGTTGAGCGAACTCAGTCTTTTCTCCTTGGAGCGACGGAGGATGAGAGGTGACCTGATAGAGGTGTACAAGATGATGAGAGGCATTGATCGTGTGGATAGTCAGAGGCTTTTTTCCCAGGGCTGAAATGGCTAGCTTGAGAGGGCACAGTTTTAAGGTGCTTGGAAGTAGGTACAGAGGAGATGTCAGGGGTAAGTTTTTTACGCAGAGGGTGGTGAGTGTGTGGAATGGGCTGCCGGTGATGGTGGTAGAGGCAGATACAATAGGGTCTTTTAAGAGACTCTTGGATTAGGTACGTGGAGCTTAGAAAAATAGAGGGCTGTGGGTAACCCTAGGTAATTTCTAAAGTAAGTACATGTTTGGCACAGCTTTGTTGGCCAAAGGGCCTGTATTGTGCTGTAGGTTTTCTATGTTTCTATATTTTCTACTTAATTAATTTGGTTTACAGCAGTTCCCTTTTTTCTATAATAGTTGTCTATTCCAAGATATGATCTTTTCTATTCATTTATTTATTAATTTTAAAAGAAATTCCTGAGTTTTGATTGTTTAAATTATAGACTTGTAATTTATTAACTAATTTGAACCGTATTAAATTTAAAAACAAAAAATGCTGTAAATATTTAACAGGTCAGGCAGCATCAGTGAAAAGGGAAGTAGAATTCACATTTCAGGTCAAGGACATCAAGAAATCTAGTTCTGACAGAGTATCTTTATGACCCGAAGCTTCAGTGTCACCAAGTGGTTCCAGGACTTTGCTTGTATTTTAGATTTCTAACATCTGCAGCCTTTTTAAAATTTTCATTGTCTTTATAAAATCCTTTGGGAAAATGCCAATAGAGCTAGTGTTTAGAGACCAATTAATGTTCTACTTGCATTCAAAAATGAAGACAAAATAAAGAGAAAAAATCCTGACCATGGTCTCAGTGGAAAGTAGCAGGATGCTCTGATGTAATGGTTTTGAAGTTTATCAAAGGGTTTGATAGAATAAATGTTGATAAGACAATGCCACTCAAAACTTAGAGCCAGCTTCTCTGTGACAATTATTCTTTTCGTATTCGTAACCATTCACCTGGTGGTACAAGTGAGAACTTGTTCCCACAATTTGTTGTTGAAAAGAGTAGCACGAGTGATTTAAAGGAAAAAATGAACGCTAAAAATGGAATAATGTTTCAGAGATGAATCCATTGGCGAAAGGCGATTTCTCTGGACAAGTGCTGGCACGGGCGTCACAGTAGCCTAGCAGCTGGCGGGAGGCTGCTACAGCTTGGGGTGTTCTGGAGTTCAAAGTTCAATTCCGGTGCCGTCTGTAAGGGGTCTCTGGACATCTCCTCTGTGGAGTCCGTGGGAATCCCTGGGTGCTCTGGTTTCTTCCCACAGCCCAAGGACCTAGTGGGTAAGTTAAATGGTTATTGTGAACTGTCCTGTGATTAGGTTAGGGTTAATTTGGGATGCTGGGGCAGTGTGGCTCGTAGGACCAGAAGGGCCTACTCCATGGTGTGTTGCCAAAGTAAAATAAAAAATGTTTCCATACTGCAGGTACTGGCGAATCCTACAAACCTGACTGAGTTCAAAGTAGACGCTATAGTCTCCTCTTGTTGCAGGAGCCTATTAAATTTCTTTCATTGGCATATCTCACTTTCACTTGTTTGTTTATTAATTTTTATCCATCGAGATACGGCACAAAATAAGCCCGTCAAGCAAACCGCCTAGCAATTCCCCGATTTAATCTGAGCCTAAGCACAGGACAACTTACAACGACTAATTAACTTCCCAACTGGTACGTCTTTGGACTGTGGGAGGAAACCAGAGCACTTGGAGGAAACCCATGCGGTCACGGGGAGAACGTACAAACTCCTGACAGGCAGTGGTGGGAATTGAACCCGGGTCATCCGTACTGTAAAGCATTGTGCTAACCACTATGCTCCTGTGCCACCCCTCCAACCATTTGCAGTGGGAAAGAATTTTTATATAATTTTTGTGGTGAAATTGAAATGACCATAAATTCCAGCTTGCCATGATATACAATTAAAATATTTTGAATTCACCCCACTCCCCATTTCCCTCTAACTGCAATGTTTTCTGAATTGTTTGTTGTTTCATAGATGCCAGCCGCTGTATATTGAGAGTGGATTTTGAGCATCCTTTGAGTGATATGGTGTGAATTGACAACGGCTGAGGACATTAGGCATGGCTTCCTTTAAGCAGCAGAAGGTGGAGGAGTGTTATGAAATAGGAGAAGAACTGGGAAGGTAGGAATTTCTGTCATTGCATTTTTGTTCTACTAAGCTTAAATCAATGTACAAAATTCATCCTGATGACAGACGTTTGTTGACCTAAACTCTGTGTGACCTCTAGTGTGCAAACTACACTGGTATTACAATTGTACCATGTCAAAAGTACTGTGTCTGTTTTCTCTGTCCCAACTTAAAATTGTCTTTGGTTCTTTCAAGGCTTGGAATCTGAGGCTCCACGGCCTTCAGTCCCTGGGCTGTAACTTGTGGAACCTGAGGCCCCACGGCCTTCTGTCCCTGGGCTGTAACTTGTGCCACCTGAGGCCCCATGGCCTTCTGTCCCTGGGCTGTAACTTGTGGAACCTGAGGCCCCACGGCCTTCCATCCCTGGGCTGTAACTTGTGGAACCTGAGGCCCCACGGCCTTCTGTCCCTGGGCTGTAACTTGTGCCACCTGAGGCCCCATGGCCTTCTGTCCCTGGGCTGTAACTTATGGAAGCTGAGGCCCCACGGCATTCCATCCCTGGGCTGTAACTTGTGGAACCTGAGGCCCCACGGCCTTCCATCCCTGGGCTGTAACTTGTGGAACCTCAGGCTCCACGGCCTTCCGTCCCTGGGCTGTAACTTGTGGAACCTGAGGCTCCACGGCCTTCTGTCCCTGGGCTGTAACTTGTACTGCTCTGCAACTGAGCAGTTGTCCACTGTTCCAAGTTTTGCAACCCATGCAGCTCTTGTCTGATGGGTTTCAGTGACACCAACCATTTGAAATGCATTTTGTCTTAAAATGTAAATATTCTTTTATAATTCAGGTTCCTTACAAACAGAACCATATTATAAAATCCCTCTGAGGCACACTATCTCATTGTAAAAGAGCATTAGGCTACAGTCATAGCTTGAGAGAACTGCCAATTGGGTTGGCTGTTTTGGAATCACAAAATGTAAAGCCATTACTGCTATTGAATGAGTTTTATAAAATTACTGAAGGCCACCACCTCTCTTTTCTGTATAACTATATTGGTTTATCTACTCAGTTCCCTGTTGCACTTTTGATCAATCTGTAGCATAGGATCTGCAAACGTGCTGCATCACTGGTAGCCTGAACACTGATCTTGAGCAAATAGCTTCCCCCAGGCTAAGAAACTGGCAACTTTGTTGAGCATGTCTGATTTAGCAATGGGATTCAGAATTATTTTGGTGTGGCTGTTCGTATTAATCAAATATGGAATCCTTTGGGCTAGTTTTGGACTGTTATGGAACCAGACATGTCTCCCATTTGAAGTTCCTTGACTTTATCAAATCATTGAACTGGCCATCTCCTAGTTAGTGAACTATTGTACTAGAAATTAGGAACTTAGGATCATAACATAATATCTTGGGGAACTCGAATCAGTTCTGTTCCCTCTAAGTGTCTCACAGCTACCGCCTTTTAAAGGTCCAGATTTCTTTTCCAATTTCTTATACTATTTTTAGTGTTCAGCCTCTACCTCTGATTATATAAAGCTTAAACAGGAATGTGTGTCGTTGCAAGATCTATCAAGTCATTTTTGTTGTCTCCTTAAATAAGCTGAGCAAGGTCAGGCAAGTTTTGCTCATTTTTAATCTGTAATCAGGTTTTTCGTTATATTTGCTCCGGTATTTACAGGAACAAGAGCTTCTGCTTTCTTGTGTGTATACACAGTTGTGAAATGGCAAGGTTTAAGTTATTTACAAACATTTTTGAAAGACTTCTAGTTAGATTGAAACTTGCAGGAATGTAAAGCAGAATGTATCTGAAAATGCCTTAAGGATAAAAATGAAATTGATGACATTTTGGACTGAATTGATGAGAGTTCTCAAGACTTTGCCTGTAATTCTGCTTTACTCTTGTTGTAAATGCACATTGAGAGGAGCTACGTGTGCATGTACATCATCTTTCTCTCCGTTAAGTTCATTCTTCTGTTCTCGTTCATCCTCTTTTTAAAAAAAAATTGTCAATAACATTTTGGAACTGATACAGTACAAACTTACAAATTGTAAAAAGTTCAAACAAAGGAAAAGTTAAGTTGTTGTTTTTTTTTGAGCATGTAGTCATATACCTGATGGCACAACATGTGTATGACTCACAGCTCCAGCAATCTTGGCTTCAGTCTCAACATCTACTGTTGTCGAGTGCTATTTCCATAACTGTTTTCTCTGGGTGTCCTAGATTCCTCTCACACCTAAGGATGTGTGGGTTGAGCACTGTAAATTGACCCTATATACTGGAAAAATTTAGGGTGATGTAGGACGAACATAACTGGATTGGTGTGAATGGATGCTTGATGCTCTATACTGTATGATATAAAAGCTTGCACACAGGGTTCAGTGTAGATTCGGTAGAATTGCAGAGAGAGAGGTCATATAATCCAAGCAGCCTCCTTCCTGCCACCCTATTAAAATCCCTCTGTTTCACGTTTTTTTTCCAAGACACAATTTTTATTTCACTCTTCATGGAATAGAGTTTGATGTTTTCTCATCCGGGCAAGGCTTAAAAACATCATCGCAAGGAGAGACTGGGAAACTTCATAGTCCTGACGAAGGGTCTCGGCCTGAAACGTCGACTGCACCTCTTCCTACAGATGCTGCCTGGCCTGCTGCGTTCACCAGCAACTTTGATGTGTGTTGCTTGAATTTCCAGCATCTGCAGAATTCCTGTTGTTTTCATAGTCCTGATAGTCCTGGCGAAGGGTCTCGGCCTGAAACGTCGACTGTACCTCTTCCTAGAGATGCTGCCTGGCCTGCTGCGTTCACCAGCAAATGTGTGCTGCTGGGATACTTCATGCTAAGTTTTTAGTGATCCAGGTGTTTATTGCTCTTGAAGTTGATGATGAATCATAGCCTTGAACTTCTGGTGAAGCTGTTCCAAACCAGGTGGAGTTCCAGGATTCGGATTCAGCGATTGCAATAGACCTCCAGGTCAGGTTGGCACGCGACTTGGCGGTGAGAGTGCTCCTATGCGTGGATGCCCTCTGCCGCCTTTGTGGTAGGTTTGCAGGTTTGGGAGATGAAATAACTAGGGCATTCTGGAGATGGTGCACACTGCAGGCATGGTATGCTTGAGGTGATGGGCGTCATACAGTCTTTCAACATAGAGACAGGTCTTTAATTTCTGAATTTCCTGTCGCCTGCAGCCCCAGTTGCCCAGTTTGCCTATCGCCACTTATCCCATTAGTTTCACAGCCCTCTTTGTCTTGCCAATTCAAGTAGTTGTCTAGGTTCCTAAATGTTCTAAATGCACCGATCAAGTGTGCTGCCTGATCCTAGACGTTGTCAAGCTGCTTGATGCTTATTAGAGTTGTATTATCCAAGAGGTGGAGAATATTCCAAGATGCTCCTAAAGTGTCTTAGATGATAAAAAGGCTATAACATGTCCGGAGGTGAGCCACTTGCCTCCGGATACCTAGTTTCTGCCCTGCATTACACCTTATGCCTGGTCCAATTGGGTCTCTGTTGCTAATGAGAGAAGTACTCATGTTTACAGAAGAGAGTTTAAAATTGTACATCATTTTGGGGAATGGAGAACAGCTTATGTTTAAAGGATCATTGTTATGAGATCAAAAAGATGTGAGGCAAGTTCTTTGGTCTACTTTAGCAAAAATTGAGTACATTTATTTCAAATGGAAGAATTTGAATCTTTTGAACAACTTAAACATGGTGGGAAATAGTGGCAGGTAATGATATTAGTGGTCAGTTCTCTCCTGCAGAAATGTGAGCTGACAACTTGATCATCTACCATAGCCTCTAAGGCACTAATCGATATGACCACTACTAAGCCTGCTGCTGTGTTTTTGCAAGTTGCACTTTAACCAGTTCATTGTATGAAACTTAGATAGAAGATGGTGTGAGATGTGGCATATTTAATTAACTGCTATTTTTAAATGAA
Source organism: Mobula birostris (assembly GCF_030028105.1). Classification (NCBI taxonomy): domain Eukaryota; kingdom Metazoa; phylum Chordata; class Chondrichthyes; order Myliobatiformes; family Myliobatidae; genus Mobula; species Mobula birostris. The sequence continues at coordinate 14,332,636 of NC_092387.1, read as the reverse complement.
TTTCCACTTTTTATCAAGGAATATTAATGCATGAAACTGGATCAGTTACTTTGCAGACAACATGTATGTCTGAAGTTCACCTCACTGTTACGAAGCATCAAGAGTAATAGATTATAGAACATTTGCCATCTAATGAAGGACTACTTTTAATAGCCTTAAAAGATTTTCACAAACTCTCTCATAACTGGGATTGATGTGAATAACAAGTAGTGAGTAGATTAGATGTTTTTTTTTCAAACATGAATTTTTTAAACACTCCATTGAGTTCATACAATGTGTCCCTTTCCTTCAGTTTTGACACAGAGCAACTTTAGCATCATCCTTGAAGATTCAATTTTGAAGAATTAATTGATTGCATATTTTAAGTAATGGGAATTTTTATTCTAAGTACATGTATAAGCTTAAGACTTTCAAGGATGTTTGTCAATCTATAATCCAGGAAGTTAATAAATATTTTCCATGTGAATATGAGCATGTTGTCCCTGAACTGTAGTAAGCGGTGGATTCTAGTTCGTGGTCTCCCTGGGGTTTTCACACATTTTAAGCATGAAGTTGTTCTGTAAATGAGTTTAAATGGCACTGAAGCAATTAATTGATGGATAATGCTGAAAATGGGAAACTTGTCTGACAAGTGCACAATTGCACAACGTGCTTGTATTTCTAGCATCTGTTTTAGTCATGCAGCATGCAAACTGGCCCTTCAACCCACCAAGTGTGTTGTGACAACCCACCTACACCAATTCTCCCCACACTCCCATTAATTCCCCCTCCAGATTCTCGCACTTGCCTACACACCAGGTATCTTTGTGTCCAACTAATCCTCCAGCACATCTTCCAAATGTTGGAGGAAGTCTGAGCACCTAGAAGCAGCCCACATGATCACAGGGAGAGTGTGAAAACTTTTCACAGTGACGGCACCAGCGATCAGGAGAGAACTCGGGCAAGTGAAGCTGTGAGGCAGCATTATCACAGGCTGCGCCTCTCTGCGGCTGAAAGTGGGGAACCTGCCGACTGATGCTGGGCTAATTCACCATCCCGCTCCGCTGGTAGAAGTCTGGAATTAGATTGATAATTTCAAAGTAAATTCATTATTTAAGTATGTATACACTCAGTGGCTACTTTATTAGGTACCCCCTGTACACCTGCGTGTTAATGCAATTATCTAATCAGCCAATCATGTGGCAGCATAAAGCATGCAGACATGGCCAAGAGGTTTTAATTGTTGTTCAGACCAAACGTCGGAGTGGGGAAGAAATATAATATAAGTGACTTGAATTGTGGAATGAATGTTGGTGCCAGATGGGGTAGTTTGAGTATCTCAGATACTTCTGATCTCCTGGGATTTTCACACTTTAGTGGTCTCTAGAGTTTACAGAGAAGGGTGCAAAAATACACCAAAAAAAAAGCATTCAGTGAATGAGTAGCAGTTCTGTGGTTAATGAGTGAGATCAGTGGAGAATAGCCAGGCTGGTTCAAGCTGACAGGAAAGCAACAGTAACTCAAATAACCACACATTACAACAATGGTGTGCAGAAGAGCACCTCTGAATGCGCAGCACATCGAACCTTGAAGTTGATGGTCTACAACAGCAGAAGGTTACGAACACCTATTTGGTGTCCACTTTATTTGTACTTCCTGTTCCTAATACATCCTGTACATTACCGTCTACTACCTTGAAATTTATATTCGTGGTGTTTAGAGGAAAAAGGAAGTACAATAAAATTTTATGGAAAAACTGTACATAAGCAGACAAAGACTAACAGAAACCACGATGTAAAAGAAGATAAACTGCAAATAAAAATATTACTGAGAGTACAAGCTATAAAAGGTTCCCAAAAGTTAGCCTGTAGGTCGTCGAATCAGTCTGGAGTAGTGGTGATTAAAATGATCCACGCCGGACAGGAGCCTGATCGTTGTGTGGGTGATAACTGTTCCTGAACCAGGTGGCGGAGGAACTAGGGCTCTGTGGCCTCGATGGTAGGAGTCACCACCATATTTTAGAAGAGGAAGTAAAATAGCACAGGAGATAAATCTTGATACAGTAGAGAATGTTTTTTTTTAATTAAAGGGGATTAAGTACAGAGTTAACCTATGACATAATGTACTTCTGTCCCTTATTCCTGCCAATATTTTTTTTCAAAACTCCTGTCATCAGCAATGAAGGCTCCATACATTGATCAGCTGGCTGCACAACCACTTAGAGAATGTGTTGTATTTCAAGGTCAGTGGAATGATACACATTTCACTGGCTATTAGTTTTTCATCTTTATAGTTTTTGTAAATTCTTCCCAAGTAAAGTTGATATTTTTGTTTTAGTCTCATATTGGGTTCACTTATGGCCCAAAATTAATCCGAAATGTAGGGCACGAGATATTTCCATGAATTGTGAATATTTGATGAAAATCTAAGTAATTGATTTGTATTTCAGATTGGAAAGGTATTGATTTGCACAAAATAAAGAGGTTTAAGTATCTCAAGGTAGATAAACAACAGTATGATTAAGTTTTGTTTGATTTTTAAAGAGCATTATCGGCTCCTGGCAGTATTGGAAGGGTGTCTTGTGTTGCATATGCAAAGAATTTGATATAACCATTGTAAGCCCTCAGTGTTGGGTAGTTTGGCCTGGGAGAGGGTACTGACATTATTATCCTACTAGTGAATTTGTGGAGAATGTTACTGGTATTTTTTCCAGGAATGCCAGCCTCTGGGTCCTCTCGATTTCATTAGTGTTCCAGGGGGCATGGATCACCCAGCCTCTGGGTCCTCTTGATTTCATTAGTGTGCCAGGGGGTATGGATCACTCAGCCTATGGATCCTCTTGATTTCATTAGTGTGCCAGGGGGTATGGATCACCCAGCCTCTGGGTCCTCTTGATTTCATTAGTGTGCCAGGGGGTATGGATCACCCAGCCTCTGGGTCCTCTTGATTTCATTAGTGTGCCAGGGGGTATGGATCACCCAGCCTCGGAGTCCTCTGGATTTCATTAGTGTGCCAGGGGGCATGGCATGGATCACTTTGCCCGGCTGATCAATGCATTCTGTGCTGGTTCTCAGGTCTTGATTATCAGATGCCCTTTTTCCCCAGTCAACCAAAGGCTGCACTGGAGCATTGAGGACGTTGGACATTTCATCATTGTTGTCTGATTTCATCCAGAGGTGGCTCCTAAGATGACGGAAGTGGACCACGTTTTCCAAATTATTACTAAGAAGCGTCATATACCAGGGCTATCGGCCTCGTCTCCTACAGTTTCTTGGCTGCACTGACTACTTGGGCAGAGAGTCAGAGAGAGGCACACCACAGAAATGGACCCTACAGTTCAGAGTCCGCACTGACCACCAAGCCATCCTGGTCAATGTGTATTTAGTGAATTAGAGGGTCCACTTCGTTCTTCCCACCTTTCCATTAATGCCCCTCTAATTCTGTAATTTTTCAGTCTAGTATATGACAACATATGCATACTTTGATAAATTTACTGAGGGCAATTTACAGTGGCCTATTAACTTTCCAACCTATCCACTTGTGAGGATGTGGGAAGAAACTGGAGCAACTGAAGGAAACTCACTTGGTGCAAGGTTTTTCTGAGGCAGCAGCCAAGGCCAAGATTGAACCTCGGAATCTGGAGCTGTGAGATATCAGCTCCTCCAGCTTCACCACAGCTTGTTATGGACAAGTTGCCACGGATTTGTGAACCTGGACATCAAAAATGGCATCCATCACCTTTCCCTTCTGCAGCCAGTTTTGGCAGCTCTGCGGCTGCCCGGGATGGGGTGAATTTTGTGCTTGGGCAATCGTAATAATCAGTAACCAGCATGTCAGCTACTTGTACTTTTGAGGAAGAAAAGTTCCTTGCAAGTAATTGATTTTGAAACCGATCTTATAATAAACTGAACTTGTGGTATTTATGTGCTGCAACTCGTAGATGGTACCTTACTGATAACCATGAGAAAGTGCAATCAATCCAACGTTTTTAATTACCTTAAATGTTTCCTTAACAAATCTAAAATTTTAAGGTCTGGTTTGTTGTGCCAGGAGAAGGGGAGAAAAACATAATGAGTTTAGAAATTGTGGAATGACATTTTTTTGCTCTCTAAATATAAAACATTGTCAAGTTAAGAATAATTTTTGCAGGAACTAGCTGTGAACAGGACTTCCTCTTGCATCATTTGTTTTGAGACTTTTTACAGCTTGGTCGAGCCTAACTCGGTATTCTACACACTACTGTCATGTTGGATAAACACAAACTTAACCACGCTATCTTGCAGCCTCTCAGTAAGCCTAATTAAAATTACTATCTTATTTAATATTTTTTTTCTTTTGCTGAACTTCAATATCTTATTCCCATTTGGCTTGTGTACACTAGTCCAAACTAAGAAATGATATGTTAGTGTATTACATTTAATTTGGTAGGTTTTACTCTGAAGTCCTGAAGAGATTTGGAATAGGATGTACTGTAGCTCAGGAGGGTACTCCCATTCGGTGCTTTAGTAAGATTATGCTTCCCTCTATCTTCCTGCCCACCCTCCCCCTTCCAGAGTGGAATACTTTCATCTTGCTGCTCTGGGGTTGCTAAACCTCGCATTTCAGACCAATTCCTCTTCCTGAAAACTACCAAAACTTCAATTCTGTCAAAGGGTGAAGTTGTAAAATTCCCTTTTTCGTTGGCCGTTTGATCTCTACACTGGCAGGTGAGAAAATGCCCAAAAGGCAAGTGTGCAGTAGTCAGCAGTACAACACTTAATTTGTGGTCTCCCAGAGGGGCAAAACAAACGGATCAGCCAATCAGCCATGATTGAATGGCAGAGCAGACTCAATGGGCCAAATGGTCTTAATTCTGTTCCTTTGTGTTATGGATCTGAATCTGATCTTGACGTTGAGTGTTCTCTGTGTAGGTTTCTGTCCCCAAAACGTGCTGGTAGGTTAGTTGGTTACTGTAAGTAGTTCTAAGAACAGGTACGTAAAAATAAATCCAAGAGTAGTTGACATGCACTGACCAGAGTAAATTGCAACGTTAAAAAGAGGGAATGGGATCGTTGGGATGGACCCGATGGATTGAGTAGCTACCAAATGTCCTACGGTAAGCAAACTTTACCATCTCAACTTGGCTACAGCATGTGGTGCCGGCAATGTAGAGTGCTGCTTGCAATAGACATAAATGATTTGGACTTGTGTTATAAATGTGCATTTGTGTGAAGTATAACAACTGGTATAGGTTAGCTAGCCCTCACTGTGCTGCTGATATTATTTGGATAGTTGCTCTTTTGTTGAAAACTATTAATTCCCAAACTTTGAGATTCCAGTATTTCCTTTCAGGGTAAATAACCAGTAATTGTATGTGGGGAGCAGGTGGTTGCACAGAGGGAAAATTCCATAACTTTTCCTTGCCTTCACTTTGTTCTAAGGGAGGTGAATCTTTGGTGATTCATACCTCTTCAGAATCAATTTTAGTATCACCGACGTAAGTCATGAACTTGTCTAAAACTTTGACAAAACTCTATAGATGTGTGGTGGAGAGTATATTGACTGGCTGCATCACAGCCTGGTATGGAAACACCAATGCCCTTGAACGGGAAATCCTACAAACAGTAATGGATACAGTCTATTCCATCATGCGTAAAGTCCTCCCCACCACTGAGTATATCTACATGGAGCGTTGTCATAGGAGGGTAGCTTCCATCGTCGGAGACCCCCCACAACCCAGTCATGCAGTCTTCTCGCTTCTACCATCAGGAGCCTCAGGGCTCACAGCGCCAGATTTAGGAACAGTTATTGCCCCTCAACCATCAGGCTCTTGAACCAGTGGAGATAATTTACCCCATCACTGAAATGTTCACACAACCTGTGGACTCACTTTCAAGGGCTGTTCATCTCAAGTTCTTGATACTTATTGCTTATTCATTATTAATATTATTTCTTTCTTTTTGTACTTGCAACTTGTTGTCTCTTGCACACTGATATGTCCAGTTGGTGCAAGCTTTCATTGATTCTATTATGGTCATGGCATTTATTGAGTATGCCCACAAGAAAATGAATCTCGGGGTTGCATCTGGTGACATTTATATACTTTGAAAATAAATTTGCTTTGTGCTTTTGAAATTTGTTGTTTTGTGGCAGCAATACAAAAATTACTATAAGTTGCAATAAATAAATATAGTGTAATAAAAGAGTAACCAGGTAGTGTTCTCCGACTGCTTGGAAATCTGACGGCAGAGGGGAAGAAGCTGTTCCTAAAACACTAAGTATGGGCCTTCAAGTGCAAAATTGGTAGGTGTTTATGCAGAATTTCAATTACTCATGTAAACTAGGATAAAAACAGGGCATAGAATTCCTAAATTTTGGTCAGATTTTTTTTTTAATTTAGCCGATATACAGCAAGACTGACATGAGGAGTGGCTGTTGCAGTTCTAGTTATGACTTAGTGGGAGGAGGGCCTGTGGCACTGCTCATATTCCAGTTGTGTTTAGCATAGGTACAAAAAATACAAAGACAAAATAGTCAAAAAGGTTTTAAATTGGACGAAGGGAAATTTTGCCAGTGAGAAATGACAAAAGGGAATTAGAGACAAGTACCTGCAAGTAAATCATTCAAGAGCATAAAAGGTGCTGTGAAGATGCAGTACTTTTTGTATCTTTAGGGTAAGACAGCAGAGGACTCCCGTAGGTCTACTGGTAATCTCTTCCTTTTCCTTCAGGAAATGAGGGGAATGGCCACATATGCCTCTACCTTGCACTTAATTCCTTCGCTTCTCATTTAAAAGATGTAGAACCCCATATGAGAGAAAATTAGAAGAAGCTACAGATTTTTAAACCAGATCATTTCAGTTACATTTCACTATTTCAACAAGATGTGGGATCTATGAAGAATTTGAAGGTATCGACAATTATGAATGTTACAATGAAAATGAAGATTTTAGGATGCAATTGTCAAAAGCATTATATGAAAGCAGTCCATTATTATCTACACTGGGTGTCTGCATTGATTTTTCTTTCATTTACAGTTATGGCAGCATGTTGGTTGTCCGTCATATCCGATGATGACAGTGAAACCAATGCAGCAGAGGTTTTAAAGTGGAAAGAATGTTGCACTGGGATAGTTCTACTTGCTCGGAAGTCCTGGTCCAGTGGTAAGAGGAGTTATCACAAACTGGGTCTTCCTTGCTTACAGTGGATAACTATAACTTTTGTGGCAGGTCATGCCCTTTGTTCTCCACGAAGTGTTGCAGAGCTGCTGCCTTGGCCTTTGGATCTCACTGTTGATCTCATCTGCCCAGTCCACCAGAGCTGACTTCACATGCTAGGACAGGCACGTTCCTATTTCACTGGGGTACGAGGCCCACCAATTACCCTCGTCTGATTTAGCCTGCCTGTCAGAGCAGTTACTGTGGAGTGGCTGCTGTCGCATGCAAACAGCTACTTAGAGCCACAGGTCAGAGCTACGTGTCTGGTAGGGACCAAAGCTGAGTGAGTTGCCCCAGAACGTACATGACAAGCCCCTTCACCAGGGGCACTACATCCATGGGATACTCCATGCACCGCGGTGTACAATGAATGAATTCCTTTGTTGATAGCTCTTGGTAACTAATACAGTTTTGTAGTATTGTAGTGGTACTGGTGGTGTTCTAATTTGTTTTGTGTTCTATTTAAATACATGATTTGTTGTTCAGTTAAACAGTTTGCCTTTTTTATACCTTTTTGTATTTCCGTGAAACTTTGGTTAATTGGGGCAGCTGCTTAATTAGGCTAAAACATACTGGTCCCGATGTGTCCCAATTAACCAGAATCCACTGTATATATCTTAGCACTATTACTGAAAATAAGCTATTTTAAGTTAAATATTCTGTCTTCAGACATTGTGTACAGGAGCTGAAGATCCACACCCCAAGCTTCTTCTCAATTGCCATGAATTTCTTGAACTGACCTGAAAGCCCCTCGTTCTGCCTCAGACTAAATATATCTCCAACTTGCACTAGTCAAAGATGAATCTTGAGTGACACACAGAATTGCTGGAGGAACTCAGCAGGTCAAGCGGCATTTATGGAGGGGAATAACCACTTCTAATGAAGGGTCTTGGCCTGAAAGATTGATTTGTTCATTTCCCTCCATAGATGCTGCCTGACTTGCTAAGTTCCTCATGCATTATTAACACCATGTTTTTGTTATGTGCATTATGTATAATTTATGTTAACAAGTTTATATAATTTGTTTGTAAGGAACTGTGCTGCTGCTGCAAAGAGCTAATTTTAATGGCATTTATACCCTGTGTGGACACATAGCCAAGTGGTTAAGGCATTGGACTAGCGACCTGAAGGTCGTGAGTTCGAGCCCCAGCCAAGGGAACGTGTTGTGTTCTTGAGCAAGGCACTTAATCACACATTGCTCTGCGACGACACTGGTGCCAAGCTGTATGGGTCCTAATGCCCTTCCTTTGGACAACATTGGTGTTGTGGAGAGCGGAGACTTGCAGCATGGGCAACTGCCGGTCTTCCATACAACCTTGCCTAGGCCTGCGCCCTGGAGAGTGAAGACATACTGGTCCCGCAAGACGGATGCCTTTTTTTTTTACCCTGAGTATGTATGCTCATGACAACAAACTTGAACTTTCCTGAGGAAACAAAACCAGAGGGTGTCTTGTCGATTCTCCTCATGGTGGGTCAGTGAGTAGTACTCTCTGTAATATATAGTACAGGCTAACACTCCTAATGCAGATCTGAAGGATTGTTGCACTGCTGTACGAGGGGTGATTGATGAGTTCGTAGCCTAAGGTAGAAGGAGTCAATTTTAGAAAACCTAGCACATTTATTTTTCAACATGTACACACTTAGTCCAGTGGTCGTGGAGCATTTGGATCCCTTCTTTGTAGAAATGGTCCAGCAGTAGTTTATGGCCTAAGGTAGAAGGAGGTGAGTTATACAGCTCGTTACATGCACATACAGTTCAACTCTTTGAGTGAAAATGCAGAAAGTTTGAAGTTTCTCCTCATCGCCTTCTACCTTAGGCCACGAATGTATCAATCACCCCTGCTGTGGACCACTTCTGGAGGTCCAAGACACTGACTTCTACAAAGAAGGGATCCATATGCTCCACGACTGCTGGACTAAGTGTGTAAATGTAGGAAAAATAAATGTGCTAGGTTTTCTAAAATTGACTCCTTCTACCTTAGGCCACGAACTTATCAATCACCGCTCGTACATTAAACTGATCTCCATCTCGGCTCTTGGATGGGTGTGAGAGATCCCATAATGTTATGAGCAGAACCTCAATTGAAATGTTACTGTCCAGGGAATTGGGATCTGGGAGGCAAAATTTGCTCTGATCTTGATTTCTCATTCCAAAGGATAATACCCGGAATTGGAACAGAAATCATTAATTGCAACACAACTGTGTCCATCTTATTGCAGGCCAGACCAGTTTGACGTGAGTAAAAGCTGGTCATGTAGCCCGGAGTGCGAGTGTTTCTGATGTGTCTGCGGTTCAGTGTTGAACAATAACCAGAGTAGCACTGAACGGTAGCAAAGGTGTATCCAGCCGAGGGACTAAAGTGTTCATTACTAACAGTGGCTTTGCAGCACCTTTACTCGCCGAATTGACCAAAGCCCATTGCTGAGTGATCCAACGTGAGAGAGAAAATCACAACGCTGTTCTGAAAGGTGCACCTGCAGCAGGTAAACCAGCCCATGAAAGCACTGATTAAACTGCAGCGGCTCCAGGAATCTCACTGGAACTGAAGAGCTCAGGTAAATAGATGACACTGGATGGGCCGAATCCATTTCCCCTGGATGAGGGGTAAATTTATAGAGGTTTGTAAATTCATGAGGAGCATAGATAGTCCATCCTTGGCCCAGGGAAGGGGAGTCTTAAAACTAGATTCTAATTCTCTAAAACTGAGAGGGAAAAGACTACAGGGAGCCTGATGGCTACATCTTTGCGCAGAGTAGGTAGTGAGTATAAGGAAAAAGCTGTCAGAGGAAGGGGTAGAGGCAATTACAACATTTAAAAGACATTTGGATAGGTACACGGACAGTTTTAGTGGGATAGGGGTAAAATGCAGGCGTATGGGACTAACTCAGATAGGCAGCTTGACCAGCATGGATGATTTGAGCTGACGGGCCTTTTCTGTGCTGTGTAGCTTTATGACTAATAGCATTCTGCAGCGCTACAATTGTGCTAAAAGGTATTGTCCCAGAACAGAACTGTTGATCGAAATTGAGAAGGCTGGGCTCTGTGGATCGTTGAAAGCAGATGCAGCAGCCAGTGTTCACCGGTTGCAATCTGTGACCCTCACTCCAGAGCAGGCTAGCAGTAACACGGATGTGAAGCTGCACTCTGCACTCAGCAGTCTGCAGTACACAGATGATCAATCATGCGACCACTGGATCCCTACAACCTCTGAAACTCTGCCACATCTGGGCATGAGTATCAGCGGACCATGGAACAATAAGTGGGAAGAGCAGATGTAGGGTGAGGCAGCAGGAGCTCTGCTCCTAACCTGCTGCCTTACCTTCAGGAAACGGAGGAGACGGCTACTTTTGTCCCTGCCTCGTGTTTACTTCCTTCGTTTCCCTTTGAAGGATGCAGAGGAACGCGGCTGGCACATTCATTACCACGTTAAACCCAAAGTACCAAGCTGATGATTCACCCAGGCTTCCTCCTGACAGACCGGTCATCACAGGACTCCATCCCTGCCTGTGGACGCCCTGTTCCAGTACAGTTAAAACACTTACCATGTGGAGGGGGGAAAAAAAAAATTACAGACCCACCGAGGTCCTGTTCAAAATTGCAGGAGAAATTCAGGCACCGAGCCGCACAGCACCTTTGGCTAATCAGTCTGTGGTCAATCAGCAGCAGGTGATGGAAGGTGATAGCACAAGTACAAAGGTTATAACATTTATGGGGGCATTCAGCCCATGAAGTCAAATGAGGACAGCAATTACTGCCTTTTCTGTGGCTTACTGAATTCCTTTTTCTCAGCTACAGTCAACTCTGTCACTTTTGCTCATTTTGGGCTTTGGCAGTTCAGTCTTTGTCCTAACGTGGACAAAACAAAACGATTTTCAGAGGTAAGGCACTTTGACATCAGTTTAATGTTTGACCAAGTGCGGTGTCAATGAGTTTTGATAAGTCAGAAGTCAAGGGGTCATGCATTGCACAGGTTGTGCTCTCCTCTGTAAATGAAGCAGTTTATTGTTACATGAGTAGGACTTGGTAAGATGAAGTAGCATTCAGGTCACAATAATGTTCTTCAGTAAGAGAAAAGCTATCTTTGATATTCTACAGCATTGTCATCCCCGAATCACACCTTCAGTAATCTGGATGTACTACAGCCCAGAGCTGCATATGGATGATGCAAGAACTATAGCTACAAGACCAAGACTGGGTATCCTGCGACACGTGACATACCTTCTGATATCCCAAAGCCTTTCCGCTGTCTGCAAGGTTAGGCAAAGCAGTATTCATGAAAGGCACTCCATGCCCCATCCTAAAGGTCCTCACTCTCCGTTACCAGCATGTCTGTACCAGCTGCAAAGAGGCCTGCCAAGTTTGTCACAACAGCCCCTAAATCCATGAACTTGACCACCAACAGTTTTTGCAGTTCTGATGCAGGGTCTTTGACCTGAAACATTATTTTCCCCCTCTTTTCACAGATACTACCTGACCTGTGTTTCAGTATTTGCATTTTTACTGAAGATATCCAACATCTGTATTTTCCTGAATTTTCATTTACTGTACAAAGAAAGCTTCTACACTGCATTTCTAATGAGCTTTGGAGCCAAAGGATTACTTAATGTTGTAATGTAAGAAATTGAGCAGGTAGTCTGTGTTCAGCAAGCCCCTACAAACTGCAATGTAGTACTGGCCTGCTCTCTGAGGAATAAATATAGACCAGTTTAATGGGCTAGCCAGCTGATAGTGTAGTGGCATCAGCACTGGACTTTGAGCAAATGGTATTGAGTTCAAATCCAACTGGCTCCTTGCACACTTTCTATCCATGCTGGGTTGGGCGTCAAGCTAGCTGGTTGGCCTCATATTTTAAAAAAAAGCAGTCAAATGCTACAGAAACTGCAAAAATACCCCCTGATGTGCCACAAGGCATGAAAAGGAGCAGCAAGTATAAAGGGCTAAACTCTGTTTTGCAATTTACTGTATCTGGCAAGGAATGCTGGTTGATGTTTGTGATGATCCCCTATGGAAAGACACCTGGGCTTTGCTGAGGGCTGGCTTGCTGCTCAGAGGCTGTGAGTCAACATTCCATTCGTATTGTGAGATTAGATTCGATTATGAGAACACTTAGTCCTCTTTTTATTGTCATTTAGAAATGCATACATGCATTAAGAAATGATACAATGTTTCTCCAGAGTGATATCACACAAAACAGGACAAACCAAAGACTAACACTGACAGAATCACATAATTATAACATACAGTTACAGCAGTGCAAAGCAATACCATAATCTGATGAAGAACAAACCATGGGCACAGTAAATAAAGTCTCAAAAGTTCCCGAGTCCCTGATAGCAGGCGGCAAAATGGAGAAACTCCCTGCCATAAACCTCCAGGCACCCTCAACTTGCCGATGCCTTGGAAGCAGCTGACCACAGCCGACACTGAGTCCATTCGTCTGAAAACTTCGAGCTTCCGACCAGCCTCTCCGATACAGCCTCCGGAGCGCCATCCTCTGCCGAGCGCCTTCGACCTCGCCCCGGCCGCTGAAACACGCAAAGCCGAGGATTCGGGGCCTTCAGCTCCGGAGATTCCGGTTACCACACAGTAGCAGCGGCAGCGAAGCGGGAATTTCAGAAGTTTTCCAGATGTTCCTCCGTACTCTCACGTCCGTCTCCATCAAATCAGAATTGTGCACGGTGCCCTACTTGACAGATAACAGACATCATCACCAGAGAGGCCGCACGCGCTGCCATCTTCTCCTCCCTCCCGGGAGATGGGTTGCTGACTACATTTAATAGGTCCTATAATGTTTTTGTGAAAGGATTGGACTAAAGCTTAACATTCATGTAAAAAGGCTGACCCCTGCAATCACCCACTATGGTGATTTTCAAACTTAAAAGTAAATTTATTATCAAAGTATATATGTCATCATATACAACCCTGAGGTTAGTTTTCTTGCAAGGACACACAGTAAATTCAAGAAACCAATAGAATCAGTAAAAGAACACACCCAACATGAAGGACGTACAACCAGTATGCAAAGAATAACAAACTGTGCAACTGTGAAAGAGAAAAAATTATAATAAATAGATAAGCCATAAATGTCAAGAACATGAGATAAGTCCTTGAAAGTGAGCCCGTAAGTTTGTGAGCAGTTCAGTGATGGAGGGAGTGAAGTTATCCCCACCGGGGAGATGGAAGGAGTGAAGTTATTCCCACCGGGCAGATGGAGGGAGTGAAGTTATCCCCACTGGTTCAACAGCCTTGGTGGCTGAGGAGTAATAACTGTTCCTGAACATAACGGTGTGGGTCCTGAGGCTCTCCTGTTGCCACTCTTGCTGATGGTAACAGTGATATACGCAGGGGAAAAAACAATGATCATGTACTGTATCTATGCCTCTCTTGAGAGCTATATAAAGTCATCTGTCAGCCTCCTACACACCAGGAGGAAGAAATCTCCTATAGCTCAAGCCTCCCAGTCATGAGAACATCTTTGTGAATCTTTTCTGTATTTTTTTTTCTTTTTTAATGGCATCCTTCCTATAGCTTTGTAACCAGAACAGTACACAATACTCTAAGTGTGGTCTCACCAACTATTTGTAGAGTTGTAACGTGATGTCCTAAGTGAGGCCTGCTTTCTCCCAACACTGGGCCATCATTAAGTCTTCAGAGTCCCTGAGGCCAGGGGTTTCCCAACCTGGTGTCCGCTGACCCCTCGGTTAATGGTTGGGTCAATAGCATAAGAAAGGTTGGGAGCCCCTGCCTTAAAGACACTGCTCATTCCTGCTGAAAATTGCACTGAAATTTCACAAAGGTGAGCATTTCAACAACACTGAGTGATGGCAATGCGTATTGAACCATTCTCCGTTGTAGGAATTGGGAAACATCACCTTACTTGCACAGATAGTGCATAAACTATTTTGTTGTCTCTGTTTTGGAAACTTTTAAAGAGCAACGGAAGGTAACTAAAAAGGCAATACGCGGAGAAAAAATGAGGTAAGAAGGTAAACTAGCCAAGAATATAAAGGAGGATATTAAAAGCTTCTTTAGGTATGTGAAAAGGAAAAAAATGGTTAAGACCAAAATTGGGCCCTTGAAGACAGAAGCGGGTGAATTTATTATGGGGAACAAGGAAATGGCAGACAAGTTGAGCAGGTACTTTGGATCTGTTTTCACTAGGGAAGACACAAACAATCTCCCAGATGTAATAGTGGCCAAAGGACCTAGGGTAATGGATGAATTGAAGGAAATTTATATTAGGCAGGAAATGGTGTTGGATAGGCTGTTGGGTCTGAAGGCTGATAAGTCCCTGGGACCTGATGGTCTGCATCCCAGGGTACGTAAGGAGGTGGCTTTAGAAATTGTGGATGCATTGGTAATCATTTTCCAATGTTCTATAGATTCAGGATCAGTTCCTGTGGATTGGAGGGTGGCTAATGTTGTCCCTCCCTTCAAGAAGGGAGGAAGAAAGAAAACAGGGAATTATAGACCGGTTAGCCTGACGTCCGTGGTGGGAAAGATGCTGGAGTCAATTATAAAAGATGAAATTACGACACATCTGGATAGCAGTAACAGGATTGGTCTGAATCAGCATGGATTTACGAAGGGGAAATAGTGCTTGACTGATCTTCTGGAATTTTTTGAGGATGTAACTATGAAAATGGACAAGGGAGAGCCAGTGGATGTAGTGTACCTGGACTTTCAGAAAGCCTTTGATAAAGTCCCACATAGGAGATTAGTGGGCAAAATTAGGGCACATGGTATTGGGGGCAGAGTACTGACATGGATTGAAAATTGGCTGGCTGACAGAAAACAAAGAGTAGCGATTAACGGTCCCTTTCAGAATGGCAGGCGGTGACCAGTGGGGTACCACAGGGTTCAATGCTGGGACCGCAGCTGTTTACAATATATATTAATGATTTAGATGAGGGAATTAAAAGTAACATTAGCAAATTTGCCGATGACACAAAGCTGGGTGGCAGTGTGAAATGTGAGGAGGATGTTATGAGAATGCAGGGTGACTTGGACAGGCTGGGTGAGTGGGCAGATGCATGGCAGATGCAGTTTAATGTGGATAAATGTGAGATTATCTACTTTGGTGGTAAGAACGGGAAGGCAGATTATTATCTAAATGGAGTCAAGTTAGGAAAAGGGGAAGCACAACGAGATCTAGGTGTTCTTGTACATCAGTCACTGAAAGCAAGCATGCAAGTACAGCAGGCAGTGAAGAAAGCAAATGGCATGCTGGCCTTCATAACAAGGGGAATTGAGTATAAGAGCAAAGAGGTCCTTCTGCAGCTGTACAGGGCTCTGGTGAGACCACACCTGAAGTACTGTGTACAGTTTTGGTCTCCAAATTTGACATTCCTGCAATTGCGGGAGTGCAGCGTAGGTTCACGAGGTTAATTCCCGGGATGGCAGGACTGTCATATGTCGAAAGATTGGAGCGACTGGGCTTGTATACTCTGGAATTTAGAAGGCTGAGAGGGGATCTTATTGAAGCACATAAGATTATTAAGGGATTGGACACGCTGGAGGCAGGAAGCATGTTCCCGCTGATGGGTGAGTCCAGAACCAGAGGCCACAGTTTAAGAATAAGGGGTAGGCCATTTAGAACGGAGTTGAGGAAAAACTTTTTCCACCCAGAGTGGTGGATATATGGAATGCTCTGCCCCAGAAGGCAGTGGAGGCCAAGTCTCTGGGTGCTTTCAAGAAAGAGATGGATAGAGCTCTTAAAGATAGCGGAATCAAAGGTTATGGGGATATGGCAGGAAATGGATACTGATTGTGGATGATCAGACATGATCACAGTGAATGGCGGTGCTGGCTCAAAGGGCTGAATGGCCTACTCCTGCACCTATTGTCTATTGTCTATATCTGCGCTGATGTTCATTTACAGTTGATCAAAAGAATGTGGCACCGTAGAGATACACTGGATGAATTCTTCAGTCAGTAACAATTAGGAACTAATACAGTTTTATAGTATTGTATTAATATTGTTCTGCATTTCATGTTAATAATTTGTTACTCAGTTAAATGGTAGTTCGTCATTTTTATACCTTTTTTAAACTATATTCATGAAACTTCAGCTAATTGTATGGAGGAACATCTGGATAACTTCTGAAATGCCCGCTTCGCTGCCGCTGCTATTGTGTGGTAACCGGAATCTCCGGAGCTGAAGGCCCCGAAATCCTCGGCTTTGCGTGTTTCAGCGGCCGGGGAGAGGTCGAAGGCACTCGGCAGAGGATGGCACTCGGGAGGCTGTATCGGAGAGGCTGGTCAGAGGCTTGAAGTTTTCGAACGGATGGACTCAGTGTCGGCTGTGGTCGGCTGCTTCCAAGGCATCGGCAAGTTGACGGTGCCTGGAAGTTTATGGCAGGGAGTTTCTCCCTTTTGCCGGCTGCTATCAGGGACTCGGGAGTCGATCGACTCGGGACTTTTGAGACTTTTTTTTTTACCATGCCCATGGTTTGTTCTTCATCAAATTATGGTATTGCTTTGCATTGCTGTAACTATAAGTTATAATTATATGGTTCTGTCAGCATTCGTCTTTGGTTTGTCCTGTTTTCTGTGATATTGTATCATTTCTTAATGCATGTATACATTTCTAAATGACAATAAAAGAGGACCGAGTGTTCTCATAATCTAATTGTGAAAGCCACTTAATTGGGCCAAAATGGACTGGTCCCAATCCAATGTATACACACAGTAACAAATAATGTAGGATTCAGTTTCAAAAATAAACTCTAAACATAATTCTTTGCCCTTGTCTAAGTTAATCTATTCTGTGTCCCACCAGATCCGGGCAAATGAATGTAAATAACTGCAGGGACTAAACAGAAAATGAGGTTGTGGAAGATCTTTTATGTTCTCCCTTTGTATCTGTAGGGAACAATTTGTATTTGTAGTATATAGTGTGCCGTAAGGTTCCAGTACTGGTTGAAGTGGAAACTAATTTTGTTTTGTAATGTCTGTGTTTTGCAACAAACAAATTTTCAGAAACTTTGCCAAACCTCAGCCACTTAATTTGAAAAGAGACTGAATCACTGCGTCAATGCTTGGTGCAATGAGGCTTGGCAGCACATTCTAGTCTATAGACTTCCACAATATTAAATGTCTGTTGCTGTTTTGTGATAAGGAGTTCCTGAAGTACTCGGTGTATAAAACTAAAGTATGATACTGCCTAACTGGTCTCCTTTGTAACTGTTGGTTTGAGACACGAGTGATTGAATTTAAATGTTCACTCAATGTAAGAATAAGTCGGAGTTGACAATAGGTGCTGGCATTGCTAGTGATAACCAGACAGTGAAAGACGAAATACATTAATATATTAATCCAGTTCAGCATCTTTTGTGTCAATGCAATCAGCACAATTCCTTTCAAGCACCAAGGTCAAACTGGCTTTTGTACGAACTTTCCGTTTGCACACCTGACATTATTCTTCTCTTTCCCAATCTCTCTGCTTGTATTGCTGAAGAATATAACTAAATGCTCAATCTCTACAGTCGTTTTGTACTCCAGCAAGCAAGTATCACATTTCTCATTGTTGAGTGACATGTGCCACCACAGCACCTTGTAAGGTTGGAGGAACAACACCTTGTGTTCCATTTGGGTAGCCTCCAACCTGATGGCATGAACATCAATTTCTCGAACTTCCAGTAATATCCCCCCCCCACCCTTCTCCATTACCCATCCCCTTTTTTCTCTCTCTCTCTCACCTCATCTCCTTGCCCGCCCATCACCTCCCTCTGGGCTCCTTCCCCCTTTTTCTTTCTCCCATGGCCTTCTGTCTCTTTCACCAATCAACTTCCCAGCTCTTCACTTCATCCCTCCCCTCCAGGTTTCGCCTATGACTTGGTGTTTCTCTCTTTTAAATCTACTCCTCAGCATTTTTCTCTCATCCTGCCAAAGGGTTTCGGGCCAAAACATTGACTATACTCTTTTCATTGATGCTGCCTGGCCTGCTGAGTTCCTCCAGCATTTTGTGTGTGTTGTTTGGATTTCCAACATCTGCAGAGTTTCTCTGGTTTGTGACGTGCCACTGATTTCCCACCCACTGCAAGTTTCATCATACTGTCATGTCGTTTTGTATCATTAGGCTTTCCAAAAGGGAAAGCAGTCATAGAAAAGGCCAACTCATGGCTCTTTCCTGTAAATCTGATCAATAGACAATTTTGATTTCTTTAGCCATCAGTAGAGCAGTACAGAGCATCATATTTATCACCAATTTTCTTGATTTTTAAGATAGACAATAGGTGCAGGAGTAGGCCATTCGGCCCTTTGAGCCAGCACCGCCATTCACTGTGATCATGGTTGATCATCCACAATCAGTATCCAGTTCCTGCCTTATCCCCATAACCTTTGATTCCGCCATCTTTAAGAGCTCTATCCATCCCTTTCTTGAAAGCATCCAGAGACTTGGCCTCCACAGCCTTCTGGGGCAGAGCATTCCATATATCCACCACTCTCTGGGTGAAAAAGTTTTTCCTCAATTCCGTTCTAAATGGCCTACCCCTTATTTTTAAACTGTGGCCTCTGGTTCTGGACTCACCCATCAGCGGGAACATGCTTCCTGCCTCCAGCATGTCCAATCCCTTAATAATCTTATATGTTTCAATAAGATCCCCTCTCAGCCTTCTAAATTCCAGAGTATACAAGCCTAGTCACTCCAATCTTTTGACATATGACAGTCCCGCCATCCCGGGAATTAACCTTGTGAACCTACGCTGCACTCCCTCAATAGCAAGAATGTCCTTCCTCAAATTTGGAGACCAAGACAGCACACAGTACTCCAGGTGTGGTCTCACCAGAACCCTGTACAACTGCAGAAGGACCTCTTTGCTCTTATACTCAATTCCCCTTGTTATGAAGGCCAGCATGCCATTAGCTTTCTTCACTGCCTGCTGTACTTGCATGCTTGCTTTCAGTGACTGATGTACAAAAACACTTGTACATCAAGTGATGACCACTTTCGTGCTATATTTACATTTGCACCACTTGGAAAGGAAAAGAAAGTCACGTTTTTTAGGAGCAAGTTTGACTGATTCCTCCAGAAACCCTTTCTGTGTCCAATCCTACAGTGATGTTCTGACTCTGCAGTAAACCGGTCAACTTGAGCATTTGTACTTAGTGAAGCTTCCGTTCTGGTGTAGATGGAGCTTTATAGAATTAAATATTTTTCTCTGAATGATCTTGGTTTTGTTAATATATGACAGGGGGTCAAAGGAGTTCCTGTCTCCCATTGTAAAGAAATTCCAAAACAATGTCCTTTTCAACTCTTATGAAGGAAGTCAGACATTTGTGGTTCATGTCCGAGGCTGATGATTGACTTCCTGGTCTACAATTCCCATGGCTTACAGTCTGTGAATTTAACCTTGAATCAAAAATAATGATTTGATTTTAACAAAGATTCCAAAGGCATGCAGATTAGTAGGTTAATTGGTCACATGGGTGTAATTGGGCGGCATGGGGCAGGAAGGGACTGCAACCGTGCTCTATTTCCACATAAATAAATAAGCTGCTAAACAAACATTTCTGAAATATTGTGTGGGAGAACCACTGATTTTATGCTGACCATCGTCTCAGAGGCCACTGTTATGACTGTCAGCTTTTGCTCAACTTCTAAATGGAATGCATTTAAACCAAGAAGACACTGTACTGGGAGAGGCAAGACGGTAGTTGCTGGAATCTGGGAAAACACTGCAAAACTGGGGGAATTCAGGGATTCAGGCAGGGAAGTGGCCAGTCAATGTTTCTGCTTCAGACCCTTTCTTTGGCTGAAATGTCGACTGTCCACTCCCTCCATGGATACCTCCTGCCCTGCTGAGTTCCTCCAGCTTTTTTGACCACACTGAAAGAGCTGCTTTGTACTGGGAACATACATCCTTGCATACAGTCTGCGGAGCCTGG
The DNA here is from genome assembly GCF_030028105.1 of Mobula birostris. NCBI lineage: Eukaryota > Metazoa > Chordata > Chondrichthyes > Myliobatiformes > Myliobatidae > Mobula > Mobula birostris. The sequence continues at coordinate 14,312,570 of NC_092387.1, read as the reverse complement.
TCAGAATTGTGTCTGTTTCAGGAGATCTCTCCTCTTTCTTCCAGACTTTAGTGACTGTAGGCTGGGTGAACCCACTCTCTCCCCAGCTGATAGTCCTGTCATTCCTGGAATCAGTCTGACGGCTCCCCACTACACTTCCCCAATGGAAAGGCAAGGCACCCTGCATTCAGAAAGGAGACCAAAACTGCACTGTACACACAGATTAGTTGTAGAGATCTGTTTGTGTTTATGTGGAGTCCACATGTTCTCCCTGTGATTGATTGTGTGTGTGTGTGTGTTTGATCCAAGTCTTCCAGTTCGCAAGAAAGCGGAACATTCATCCCGCCACAGCCACAATACCAGTGAGCACCCATGTTAATATTATCTTCCAGTTTCTGGCCCGTGGCCTTCAATGGCAATTTAGTACTTGTGCAGTCAGGAGAAACTCCCTTGTCCCCACTGGAAATGTCTATGCTGTTCAAGAATTGGCCTCTACCGTCGCCTCCAAGCACACGTGAGATGAACAGAGCATACACAATAGTCATCGTCAAAATCAACGGACAAGTGCTGTACTATTCTATGTTCTATGTACAACCAAAACTCAGTCAGGAGAATAAGGCTGACAGAGAATGAGGATGCAAGAGATGTTTCTTAACACTAGTGTGGGTGGATGCAGATGTGGAGAGATGAAGGGCCATTTTCATGGTCTATGACTCTGTAGCAACACTTCATTCGCATATCCCTTTGTACACCTGTAATAATTCTGGATAAGCACCTCGCACTGAAGTGTGTTGAGGAGTGATTGACTGCAGCTTAACCTCTCTAGTTTCAGCCATTATCAAAAAGATTCATCTGAACCGATTTCATCCATTCCATTCAGTGATGAAACATTTAAGATATTTGAAAGTGTAAATCATTTGGATCCTTGGACTGTGATCCATTCTTTGTGATATGAGACACTCTGCCGCCTTCCTCAGGAACTGATTCTTGGGTAAGAGGATGCTTGGGTAGGTGGGTAGGTGGGTACAAGGGTGGACTACAAAGTTTCCAATAAATATTTTGCCTATTGCCACTTCAGCACCATAGCATGAATGCACTGTTACCTGAGTTGAACTGTTCAGATTATACTGCAAGTGATGTTATGTCTCATTCCTGGAAAATTGATGCAGTTGCTTCACAAATGGCAGGGGGTGGTTGGGGGAGGAAAGTAGCATTATGCAGTTGAATTTCTAAGTGCCTATCTTTCTGCATCTTGAGATTGTGATCATCATCTCTTAGCCTCCTGTTTACATTGTGCAGTTCCATCAGCCAGCTGTTCTATTAAGTCAACCATAAGAATCCCGGGAAAATCTCCACAGTGTATTCGTGACTTGTATCTGAAAGCAGTAATTTAAATGAGAAGCCGTTCAGTTTTTATTTAGATGTTTCACACTCCTTTCCTGGTCGTGTGTGAGCTCATCACCATTCTAGCAGAACAGTCCTTTTTCACTTTGCTTCTTGATTTTGGGAATTTCTCTGTGCATAACGGAAGAGGACTTTGACAGCTTGACATCCTGAAGGAGAGTCTGCAAACACGATTTACTGAAATCAAGCTAGGTTGTAAGACATCAGGAAGTCCTTTGTCAGGATTCACAACCGCTTATTCGTCTCAGCGTTGCGACTGTCTGGGAAGTTCTCATTCCCGAGTGGGTTGTGGAAGCTGAATTATTGATGATAATCTTGGCTGAAAGGATTCGAGAGATATGGGGGAGATCAGGAGGTATGGGAATTAGGCAGAAAGATTTGACGAGCCATCATTATGCATGGTGTTGCAATAGTGCAGTCCACTCTTTCTGTTTCTTGCAATGGAATCCCTGACTCTGAAGGTTTGTATTTTCTCTTGTGCTTACATGCAGTCTATATGTAGACCAAAAGATTGAAGAAGTACAGAGAAACCCTTTACATTTCTCAGTCTCAGTGGTTTTACAGACTGTTCTTTGAGCTGGAAGTGTGCCAGGGTGATGCTTTTCCAGGATCCTGTTCCCACCTGCTGATTCACCAGAACAATGAAACCCAGAGATGAGAATCCCGGACTATCTTTGGAATATCATCACTCGTTGCTACTGATTATTATGAGGCTTAAAGCATCAAGAAGGAACAGGCTTTAGCAATCCTCTCCTCCCATTCAGTCCTTTCAGGTGAGGCCCACTTCACCTGCGAATCTGCTGCAGGTGTCTATTGTATCTGGTGCTCCCAATCTGCCCTCCTCTACAATGGTGAGACCCACTGGGGGACTGCTTCATCAAGCACCTCCACTTCACCTGTCAAAAGTAGAACTTCCTAGTGGCCGAACATTTTAATTCCTATTCCCAATCCTGTTCCGACATGTCGGTACATGGCCTCCTCGTGTGCTGTGATGAAGCCACTCTCAGAGTGGAGGAGCAAATCTTGTATTCCATCTGGGTAGCCTCCAATCTGATGGCAGGAATATCGATTTCTCCTTCCATTAAAAATAATTTCCCACCCCTCCCTTATTTTTCTATTCCCCACTCTCTCCTCTTGCCTCTTCTTACCTGCCTATCACCTCCCCCTGGGTCCCCTCCTCCTTCCCTTTCTCCTATAGTCCACTCCCCTCTCCCATCAGATTCTTTCCTCTCCACCCCTTTACCTTTCCCACCCACTTGGCTTCACCCACCACCTTTCATCTATTCTCCTTCCCCACCCCCCACAACCTTAATAATTCTGGTGTGTTCCCCATTCCGTTCCAGTCCTGAAGGGTCATTGCTTGGAACATCAACTGTTTGTACCCCGCTATAGATGTTGCCTGACCCGATGAGTTCCTCCAGTCATTTTTGCACGGTGCTTTGGGTTTCCAGCACTGGCAGAATCTCTTGTGTTTAATTGTCTCTCCCAGCCTTCAATTTAGAATTCTGGAAGTTATTTATTCTTCAGCTCCATTTATACGTTGGTACATACAGAGTAATATTTGCTATATCTCCCAGCTGTAAGAGCACTTTATATACATGCCCCCTTAAGCCTGGTTTCTCCTGATGCAGTGAGAGAGGGGAAGACAGGCTGGTGATATTGTACAGTGAGAGAGGGGAAGACAGGCTGGTGATATTGTACAGTGAGAGAGGGGAAGACAGGCTGGTGATATTGTACAGAGAGAGGGGAAGACAGGCTGGTGATATTGTACAGTGAGAGAGAGGGGAAGACAGGCTGTTGATATTGTACAGTGAGAGAGGGGAGGGGAGGATGGTGATATTGTACGGTGAGAGAGGGGAAGACAGGCTGGTGATATTATACAGTGAGAGGGGAAGGCAGGCTGGTGATATTGTACAGTGAGAGAGGGGAGGGGAGGATGGTGATATTGTACAGTGAGAGAGGGGAGGGGAGGATGGTGATATTGTACAGTGAGAGAGGGGAGGGGAGGATGGTGATATTGTACGGTGAGAGAGGGGAAGACAGGCTGGTGATATTGTACAGTGAGAGAGGGGAAGACAGGCTGGTGATATTGTACAGTGAGAGGGGAAGACAGGCTGGTGATATTGTACAGTGAGAGAGGGGAAGACAGGCTGGTGATATTGTACGGTGAGAGAGGGGAAGACAGGCTGGTGATATTGTACAGTGAGAGAGGGGAAGACAGGCTGGTGATACTGTAGACTAGGATCTGCTGAGTTTTTGTAGCGTGCAGCACAGAATGGTTGTCTTTTGCCCAGATAAATGCTTGCATGTATGAGGAGTGGAAGTAACGGATCTTAGAGGCATTCTATGAACATTTCAGTATTGACAGTTTCTGTCTGACTGACTGGTATGCTCTTTGCATATCTTTGCTTAATAGAAGCTGGTGTGAAATGTATCAACATGCCTGTTATAACAGTGATGTTAACACTAACAACTCATTTCAGACGCCCTGCTGTAATCTCACAGCCTATTACCATGAATATTTTTAACGAAATTGTGAGCCAAGCAGTGGGAAATTGGTTAGATTATTGAGGATATTTCATTGTGCATTCCGGCAGAGGCTGCTGAGTTACTTTCTCTCCTACTCACACAATCTTTGCAGAGTCACAGGCGATCCTGTACAGAACTGAGAAGTCATGTGCTGAGTCAGAGTTCCTGGACCTGCTTGTATTCCGCTTCATTTCCTTTCAGTTCGTAACACTGTGATGAACCAGTTAGCTTATCTTGGTGTCTGTCAGCAAGGTGTGAAGAATGTGCTTGCGCTCCCCTCCGTTTTATTCTGGCATGTTCTCCATTCCTGAAGAAGAGTCAGTGCCCGCAACAGCGACTGTCAATTCATTTCCATGGATGCTGCCTGACCTGCTCGCATCTTCCAGCGTTTTGGTTCCGTTTATTATCAGAGAATGTATACAACCTGATCCACGTGTCTTTGCCAACGTCCACGAAAAACAGAAGAACCCCAAAAGGACGACAGGAAAACTTTAGACCCCCCCAATTCCCCCTCCCATGCACAAGCAGCAGCAAGCATCATCACCCCCCCGCCCGTTTCAGCAAAAATGTGTCAGCGCCTAGCAACAGCAAAGCCCTTAGAGAGGGAGCATAATCTGCATGCAGAAAAACCTCTTGTTTACCCAAAAGTCCGACGTGTCACAGGCTCCCTCTTTCACACTAACAAGGACGGAGATGTCACCCGTGGTTTAACACGAGTGGGGAGACTGATTGCTGTTTCGATGTTACAGTCTGCCGCACTGCTTTTTTGTATTCAGTGAATCCCGACGCGAGAATCGGCAGCAAACTCTTCCTCCCATCAAGAGAACGGGCGAGGGAATGCGACCTCCCGACTACAGAGACCTCTGCCCATACGTCCAACACCGGCCTGGGATCAGTGGTCCGCTGGGCCGCGCAGGCTGCATCCCAGAGGCGCATCTTCCCAGCAGGGTCTGGAGAATGTGGGGAAAATGAGCTCCAAGATCGGGAACTCATCTGCCGTTTAAAAAAAAAGACAGTTTGAGTGCCACTTGCAGATCAGGACCTCAACCACCTAGAAGAGGAAAACACGAGACATTAAAGAGAGCAGTTTAAACTGTTTTCGTAAATGAGCTTGAAGAGGTGGCCACTCGCACCATCTTAACTCTGTATGTGTGTGTGTGTGTGTGTTGGTTTGAATTACTTGGATTTGTTCTACTGATGGATTTATATCTCCCGTAAATACGTGGAAGCCGACTTCTCAAACTTCACAAAGCCAGGGATCTCGGGATGCTGACGTTTGACAGCAATGTTTATCCCGTTAGTAACAATGGATGAAATGAAAGACTTAGTAATAATTTCTGTTTTCAGTTTGCAGATGTTGAAACCCTTTCAGTTTCCTAACTTGGACCAGAATACTTGGGTCCAATACTGTATCATTTTATTCCAGTCTCACTAAAATAAATGCAATTCAAAGATCTGCAGCTGCTGGAAATCTGAAATATTTTTTTAAAAGTAAAAACTGGAAATGATCAGCAAGTCAGACAACATCTGTGGAAAGAAAACCAGTCAATGTTTCATGTCCAGGATGCTTCATCAGAACTGGGAAAGAAATTAGAGAAAGTGTGGGCAGGGGAAGCTCTCTTGGAGGGTGAACCAGATCAGTTGATGGGGGCAGTTACAAGCACATTGTGCTTCCTTGGCTGCTTAATAGAGAGGCTGGGGGATATGCCTAGCTATCCAGACTATCCAAATGGAATAAGGAAAACTGAGCCAGTGTAATGAAGAAATAATTTATTTTTGTAGAGCCGTAGAAAAGCACAACACAGAAATGGGTCTGTCTAGTCCATGCTGGCCCATTTAAACTGCCTAGTGCCATTCACCTGCACCCAGACCATAGTCCTCTATACACCCCATCCATATACCTACCCAAGCTTCCCTTAAACGTTGACATCGAGATGGTGTGTGTGTGTGTGTGTGTGTCTCTCTCTCTCTCCTTCTCCATCCCTGCGAAATTTAATACATTATCATTATTTCAATGTCTCTTGTCTCTCCAATGATTCCACCCTTTCAATTTTCATGAGAGGTCTATCCACATATGTAACATTCCTGGAACCTTCTGCTCATGTTTATATCCAAGGCTTGTTGTTGCAGTACATCAAGCATGGTGCTTTCCCATTACAGATCGATATTAGTCCTCTCTGATTAGCTCATACTTCAGGCTCAATATGTGATCTGCTCACAGATTTTTCATTTTCAATGGTTTTGTTAAGTTATTTGCAATACAGAGATCTATAGTTAATTTTTCTGCTGGAATCAAATTGTGTGCCACGGTAAATAGTGGCGATGAAAGCAGCTTGTGGAATGATGGGTTATGAGGAAGGAAAATTTGACAGGCAGTTCAGTTTAGGGAAAGTATGTGATCATATTCACTTTGCATCAGTCAGAATGTTGTCTAGGAAATAGTGGAGGAGCTTTAGGAAACCAAGTACATAGTTTATTAGTTAACAGACCTGAAAAGATATTAATTGAGATGGATTACAGAATGTTGGTGCTACTGGAATTACATGGAACATAATTTCTGGAGTGGATCAGAGGCCATGTATCCTTGGTGTATGACTTGCCTCCTCGTGCCCCAGAGCTTTTCTACCAGCCAAAAGGCATAAATTGGAAGAATGATGGAGAACAGATCGAATAAGGTCCAATCCAGAGGGCTGGGAACTGCAGCCCTGGATCAGTAAGGGAAGTATCAGACCAGAAGGTGAATATTAGGAGAAGTATTGAAAGGCAAATCAAAATGACAGGTACGATGGGTTGGATAGTTTGAAGTGTGTATATTTTAATGCTAGGAGTATTATGGATAAGGGTGATGAACTTAGAGCGTGGATCAGTACATGGAACTACGATGTTGTAGCCATTACTGAAACTTGGTTGAGGTTTTTGAACCAGGTTTTTGAAGTTTTAGAAAAGGTAGTGGAGGAGGTAAAAGAGGAGGTGGAGTTGCACTACTAATCAGGGACATATCACAGCTGCACTCAGGGGAGAAATAATGGAGAGGTCAGACACGGAGTCCATTTGGGTGGAGCTCAGGAATAGGAAGGGTGCAATCACACTGATGGGATTGTACTACAGACCCCCTAATAGCCACCAGGACATTGAGGACAGATATGTAATCAGATTAAGGAAATGTGTAAAAATAAAAGGGTTGTTGTCTTGAGAGATTTCAACTTCTATAATATAAACTGGGACCTTCTTAGTGCAAGGGGTTTAGATGGGGCAGAATTTGTTAAGCATATACAAGAGGGTTTCTTAAATCAATATGTGGACAGTCCAATGAGAGGAATGTCTATACTGGACCCGGTACTCGGTGATTAGCCTGGCCAGGTGACTGACCTTTCAGTAGGTGAACAGTGATCACACCTCTTTAACTTTCAGGATAGCTATAGTTAAGGATTGGTATAGTCCTTGTACTTGTGAGGGAGTTTTAAATTGGAATAGGGCAAATTGAGGGTATTAGGCAGGAACTAAGGAGAGTTCATTGGGAACACCATTTCTCTGGCAAGTCCACATCAGACATATGAGTGTGTTTAATGATCAATTGCACAGAGTACAGGAAAGGTGTGGTCCTGTTAGAAGGAAGGATGGGGTGGAAAAGAACTTTGGATTTCCAGAGAGGAGATCAATTTAGTCAAGAAGAAAAATGAAAAGTATGCAAAGCTTTGGAAGTCAGGGTCAAACAGAGCACATGAGTGTAAAGAAGCCAGAAGAGAACTCAGAAGGGAATTGGGAAAGCCAGGGGTCAAGGAAAGTCCAGTAGGATCGAGGTGAATCCCAAGGCATTCTATAAATACATCAAGCACTAGGGAGAGGGTAGGACCACTTGAAGATCAAGGGGGGAGCATTTGCTTGGATACAGAGAATGTGAGTACGTTACTTTGGTATTTACCAAGGAAAAGGATATGGAGGAACTGTCACATCAGTTGTAGGGCAATTGCTGGAAAAAATTCTTAGCGATATGATATATGAGCATTTAGAAACCAAGGCCTAATTAAGGGAACCAGCATGTTTTGTGTGAGGCAGTTCATGCCTTACCAACTTGACTGAGATTTTTGACAAGGTGTTGAGAGAGATTGCTGAGGGTAGGGCAGTGGATGTTGCCTACATGGATTTTAGTGAGGTGTTTGACAGAGTCCCTCATGGGAGTCTAATCCAGAAGATTAAGATGCATGGGGTCCATGGTGAATTGGCTGTTTGGATTCAGAACTGGCTTGCGCGTAGAAGATGGGTAGAAGTTGAAGGGACTTATTCGAGATGGAGATCCATAATTGCTGGTGTTCCGCAGGGATCTGTGCTGGAACCTCTGCTGTTTGTGAGGTATATAGAAGACCTGGATGAAAATTTAGATGGGTGGGTTAGTAAGTTTGTGGATGATACCAAGATTGGTGGAGTTGCAGATAGTGTAGAAGACTGCCAAAGAATACAGCACAACATAGATCAGTTGCAGATATGGGGAGAGAAATGGCAGACACAGTTTAACCCAGATAAGTGTGAGGAGTTGCACCTCAGGGCAAATGCAAGGTCAGTACACTATTAAGGGCAAAGTCCTTAACAGTGTTGCGGAGCTGAGAGACCTTAGGATCCAATTTCATATCTCCTTGAATGTGGCTACACAGCTTAACAAGGTACAGTAGTTAAAAACATCAATAAAGACACAGACTTGCAGTACCCCAAAGACTACTCGTTCACCCTGTATTCGACATACCACAGGCTCTCTCTCTCCCTAATAAGGGAGAAAGAGGTGTCTGTTTCACAGCGAGAGGGGAGACATAACAAACAACTCGCTGATTTATGATGTTAACAGTTCGTTGTGTTGCTTCCTCTGAGCTCTGTGCCCAAAGAACACAGAACAGTACAGCACAGTACATGCCTTTCGGCCCACAATATTTTTCCAACTTTTTAACCTACTCTAGGGTCTATCTAATCCTTTCCACTTACATAGCCCTCCATATTTTTATCATCTATGTGCCTATGTAAGAGTTTATTAAATGTCCCTAATGTATCTATCTCTACCACTACAACTGGCACCCTCCACTGACTTTGTTAAAAACAACTTGCCTCTGACATCCCCCTATACTTTCTCCGATCACTTTAATATTGTGCCCTAAGTTTTAGCCACTTTTGCCGTGGGGAGAAAGCCTCTAGCTATCCTCTTGATCTGTGTTTCTTATCATCTTCTACACTTCTACATTTTCATTACTTACAGATTGTAGATAAGTTCTTGGAATTTGGTGATTTGCTCACTGCAGGAACTAGTCTGTAACCTGTTCTTCTCATTACACTGTTTATGTGGCAGAACCACTTGAGTTTCTGGTCAAAGTCGACTCCCTGGTTGTTGAGTATGAAGAACCTAGAAATAGTAATGGTGAGTGGGTCGGCCTCTTGTTAGAGATGGTCCTAGCATGGTATTTGTGTGATATGAATATTATTTGCCAATTAACAGCCCTCATCTGAGTGCAGTTTAAGTGGTTTTGTGTATCTGCATAATCTCTTTTTCTGATTGGGAATAGAGTTGCGTAATCATGATCAAATCTTTCCTCTCCTGCTGCTACAACTGAAGCTGGTTGAAGCTCACAAGCGCTGAGGACTCATGACCAAAAGTATCAACCATCAGCAACTGCAATCCAATTTCCTTGTGACTCTAACCGTTCCTCTTCAATCCTATTGACCACACTTTTATTAGGGCTCCTTGGTGCAACACCTGGACAAATAGACCAAGCCAATCAACAATTATAACTGTTTGAACACATTTCATTTTGAAGGTTAGTTTGGAATCTATTTTCAACGTTCTTTCAGACACTGTATGGAAATGATGTCTAATTTTCAAAAAACTGCATTGTGACGTTATGATCTGTAAATTTATTGGAAATAAATTAAATGGCAGCCTTTTAGAAATGCAATGACAGTTGTCTTGTTGCTGTCTGATTATTTCCCCAGTTACCATCAGTTTTTCTTTTTATTACAACCCCAATAACGTGGAACCAGCAGGACATTGGTAGGGCTGGAGTGGAAGATTTCCTGGATGATTGGATGTTGTTCTTATTAATACCCAAATCAAATTTATTTATTTTTCTCTTCACTTCACCTGTGAGTCGACTGGGGTGATATACTGCATCTGGTGCTCCCGATGTGGCCTTCTATATATTGGCATCACCCGATGCAGACTGGGAGATTGTTTCACTGAACACCTACGCTCTGTCCGCCAGAGAAAGCAGGATCTCCCAGTGGCCACACATTTTAATTCCACATCCCATTCCCATTCTGATATGTCTATCCACGGCTTCCTCTACTGTAAAGATGAAGCCACACTCAGGTTGGAGGAACAACACCTTATATTCCGTCTGGGTAGCCTCCAACCTGATGGCATGAACATTGACTTCTCAAACTTCCGCTAATGCCCCACCTCCCGCTCGTACCCCATCCGTTATTTATTGAAATTCACACATTCTTTCTCTCTCTCTCCTTTTTCTCCCTCTGTCCCTCTGACTATACCCCTTGCCCATCCTCCAGGTTTTTCCCCCCCTCCTCCTTTTCCTTCTCCCTGGGCCTCCTGTCCCATGATCCTCTCATATCCTTTTTGCCAATCACCTGACCAGCTCTTGGCTCCATCCCTCCTCCTCCTGTCTTCTCCTATCATTTTGGATCTCCTCTGCCCCCTCCCACTTTTAAATCTCTTACTAACTCTTCCTTCAGTTAGTCCTGACGAAGGGTCTCGGCCCGAAACGTCGACTGTACCTCTTCCTAGAGATGCGGCCTGGCCTTGTGCGTTCACCAGCAACTTTGATGTGTGTTGCTTGAATTTCCAGCACCTGCAGAATTCCTCATGTTCACATTTATTTTTGATTGTTACACAAGGGTATAATAATTTTCACAAAGAAAGTTTGGAAGAAGTATGGGAAACAGGGCCCTGATATGTTTAAAGGGAAGATGGGAAAACAGGACCCTATAGGTTTAAAGGGGGTGCTGGAAAAGGGACCCCAGTGATTGGAAACGGGACCCTGGTGAGTTTAAAGGGAGCACAGAAATCAAACAAAAGTGCCAGACTATCTGATGTCCTGACTATTGGAGGAGAGGATTATTTGAGTTCTGTTGTAATTGGTGTTTCAAAATCCTTCCTGGTTCTGAACACCTTTTTTCAGATTTTGCTGCGAATTTCTATGCTTCAAGAAGCCCAGCTTTCCTAGTGTTGCCTGTAGTAAGCCCCTCATCCAAGAACAGTTTGAGGCAGGTGTATTAATCCAAATTCCCTCAGAACATGCTTTCACAGAAACCTCTTCACAAGTTACATGTTAACATACTCTTCCAGAGCTGTTAAAGGGGATAAATTCTACATTCTTAGCACAGAGAGCTGGAACAGTTGCAGCAGGTGGGGTCTTAAGCACACATTTGTATCCCCTAAGCTGGTTGCTTTTGAGACCATGAAGTATTTGAAGTGTAGCCAAAGACTAAATGGGACATAATTTTCACTTTCCATGACACGCTTATGGGCTTCATAATAGAAAGTTACTATAATGTGACGCACATTTGACACTTGAACCGTACTGTGCTGAATTCCAGATATGTGAGGCCACCTTGCTATTTTGGTGTCAGTCAGCTGCTTTCTGAACTTGAGCAGAAGTGGCTGCCAAGTTCCTTTTGACGATGTCTGTGTGCTTATCACTGCATGAGCAAGTTAATTCGAGGAGACGGTTGTCTAAAAATACATTTACAGATCAATCACTATCAAAAGTTTATTCTGCCCTGGGCATTACATTGCAATTTGATTTACATAGTATACTTGTATTCAATTAAATTCTCTTGGGGCTGGTACTGCGAACAAAGCTGATATTTGGTGTACACCTTCAATAGGCTGTACGTTCACCAGAGTCCTTTGTTAAGGGTGCTGTCGGATATGATAAGGACCTTGACCCAGCTAAACCAGATCTTTGGCTCTCAGTACTTTAACCAGCAGCCAGTTCAGGCTGCAAATGGGTTGCAACCAACATCCCGACCCTTTCGTTGAGCAGGTGATGTTGCGCTTCAGTATTGATTTATATTTCTGATCAGTGGTCCCCAACTACCGGGCCGCAAAGATGTGCCACCGGGCTGCGAGGAAACGATAGGATTTGGCGATATGAAACGATATGAGTCAGCTGCACCTTTCCTCATTCCCTGTCACGCACTGTTGAACTTGAACACCCCACCCCACCCCACCCCCCCCGTCGGCCGGTCCGCAAGAATATCATCAATATTAAACCGGTCCATGGTGCAAAAAAGGTTGGGGACCCCTGCTTTAGATTATACCCACAGGCATGGAAAGGACTGTAGCCAATCGCAATCACCACTTTGCACTAACTGTGTTGAGTCTTCCACTGACCTTGAAAATGAGGCAGGTTCTATAGTGTAAATATGAAAGTACTACAGTACAAACTGCCTTGATTAAAGTTCAAATTTATTACCAAAGTATGTATAATGTACACAAACTTGAGATTCATCTTCTTGCAGGCAGCCGCAAAACAAAGAAACACGATAGAAACCCACAGAGACTCACGAGCATCCAATGTACACAAAAGGAGAAACACAGCAACCAGTGAGAGAAGGTAAACAAATTGTACATAGAACACGAGGTGCAGAGTCCCTGGATGTGAGTCCACATCTGCCGGGTCAGTCCAGCGCCCAGGCGAGAGAAGCCAGTCCAGGATCCCAATGGCAGCAGGGGAACAATTACTCCCCAACTCTGCAGCACGGAACCCTGCACCTCCCGCCTGATGGTCGCGGCGAGAAGAGAGGGCGGCAGGTCAAACGCAAGCAGACGGGACGGGCTCGGGTGAGGGATCTTGGCATCCACCCCTGGTGATGGAGCCACCCCAATGATAGCCGTAACTGCATTCTTGAGGGTCAAGTTTACTAGATCCTTCAGGAGATCGTAAAATTGCTAGTTCATTTAGACAGTTCAAAGGTAAATAGAGAAAATTTTTAAATGGTTTATGATCTTTCATATAAAGCCAGGTTATGCTTTTTTAAAATTTTATCTCCAGTGACTGACTTTAAATTTGAACACCTGTTCCACTGTAGCGAATGCCTAATTTTCTCAGTGATTTAAGCAGGAAATAGTCCTCTGTGCTGATATACAAAAGCAATGTATTAGGAATGTTGAAAATGTAAAATAAAAACAGGAAATACCAGAAATACTTGACAGGTCAGAGCAGTGGGAGAAATACAGTGCCTATAAAAAATATTCATTCCCCCCCCCCAGAAGTTTTCATGTTTTATTGTTTTACAACATTGAATCACAGTGGATTTAATTTGGCTTTTTTGACACTGATCAACAGAAAAAGACTCTTTCGTGTCAAAGTGAAAGCGGATCTCTACAAAGTAATCTAAATTAATTGCAAATATAAAACACAAAATAATTGATTGCATAAGTATTCATCCCCTTTCAAGTCAGTATTTAGTAGATGCACCTTCGGCAGCAATTACAGCCTTAAGTCTGAGAGGATAGGTCTCCATCAGCTTTTTACTTCTGGACACTGCAATTTTTCCCCTTTTTTCTTTACAAAACTGCTCAAGCTCTGTTAGATTGCATGGGGATCGTGAGTCCAGCCACACATTCTCTATTGGATTGAGGTCTAGACTCTGACTTGGCCAGTCTAGGACATTAACTTTCTTATTTTTTAGCTATTCCTGTGTAGCTTTGGCTTTATGTTTGGGGTCATTGTCTTGCTGGGAAACAAATCTTTTCCCAAGACGCAGCTCTCTTGCAGACTGCAATGGGTTTTCCTGCTTTCATTTTACCTTCTGTTTTCACAAGCCTTTCAAGCCCTGCTGCAGTGAAGCATCCCCACAGTATGATGCAGCCACCACCATGCTTCTCGGTAGGGATGATGTGTTTTTAATGTTGTGGTGTTTGGTTTATGTCAAACATAGCGTTTGGTCTGATAGCCAAAAAGCTCGATTTTGGTTTCATCAGACCATAGAACCTGCTGGCTGACTTCAGAGTCTCCCATGTGCCTTCTGGCAAACCCTAGCCAATATTTCATGTGAGGTTTTTTCAACAGTGACTTTCTCTTTGCCACTCTTCCATAAAACTGCAACTGGTGAAGCACCCGGGCAGCGGTTGTCATATGCGTAGTCTCTCCCATTTCAGTCACTGAAGATTTTAACTCTTCCAGAGTTGTCATAGATCTCTTAATAGCCTCCCTCACCAGTCCTCTTCTTGCACAGTCACTCCGTTTTTGAGGACGGCCTACTCTAGGCAGATTTATAGCTGTGCCATATTCTTCCCATTTCTTGATGATGGACTTAACTGTACTCCAAGAGATATTCAGTGACTTGGAAGTTTTCTTGTATCCATCTCCTGATTTGTTCTTTTCAATAACATCTTTGCAGAGTTGCTTGGAATGTTCTTTTGTCTTCATGGTGTAGTTCTTTCCAGGATACTGACTCACCAGCAGTTGGCTCTTCCAGATACAAGTATATTTTTACTACAATCAATAGAAACACCTCGACTGCACACAGGAGATCTCCATTTAACTAATTATGTGACTTCTAAAACCAGTTGACTGCACCGGTGATGATTTGATGTGTCATATTAAACGGCGGGGGGGGGGGGGGAGGAATACAATCAATAATTTTGTGTTTTATATTTGCAATTAATTTAGATCACTTTGTAGAGATCCATTTTCACTGACAAAGTGTATTCTTCTGTTGATCAGTGTCAAAAAAACGCCAAATTAAATCCGCTGTGATTCAGTGTTGTAGAACAATAAAACATGGAAATTTCCAAGAGGGAGAATACTTTCTGTAGGCACAGTAGGTAACACTTTGGTCACAGGTGATGGGTGAAACCAGTAGAGGGAGAAGGGGGAAGTAAAGAGCTGGGAAGTTGATTGGTGAAAGGGATAAAGGGCTGGAGAAGTGGGAATCTGATAGGAGAGGACAGAAGACCATGGAAGAAAGGGAAGGGGGAAGAAGTACCTGAGGGAGGTGATGGGCAAGTAAAAAGAAAAGATGTGAGAGGGAAACAGGAATGGGGATTGGTGAAGGGAGGGCAATTACAAGAAGCTTGAGAAATTGATGTTCATGCCATCATGTTGGAGGCTATTCAGACAAAATAGAAGATGTTGCTCCTCAACTTGAGTGTGGTCTCATTGTGACAGTAGAGGTGGCCATGGACTGACATGTCGGAATGGGAAGTAGAATTTGTATCAGTTGATATTATTAGAAAGTTGATTCTTCTGTATCATGGGGAATAGAGTGTTCTCAAAAATGTATTTACAGAGGCAGTTACTGGGAAATATAATGAATTGCCACCGACAGCAGTTATTCAGTGGATGATTTTTATTTTCTTAGCAAGATTCCACTAGATCCAGGTAAAATCATAATTTATGTATAAATCTCTTTTGGGTTAACTGCAAAGTTAATTAACATTTCACTGAACTAAGAGCTTTAGATAGGGAGTTGTGTGTAGAGCAAATGGCCAGTGTCGCAATTTGCAGCTGTTTGAAAGTAAAGCTCCAGACAGCACATTTCAGATATCCGAACCCCACTAATCACCCTGGCGTTGGAGTGTGTCTTCCTGGCTAAATTATCTCATTCATCATGATGTTGAAAGCAGATGTTACCGACCAGATTTGACTGATTAACCATTCAACAGATTCTTGAAAGCCCAGTGGAAGTGAAAACTATTGCACTCAAGACATTTAAAAGTAACTAAACAATCATGGTCTCTGCTGACCATTTTAGTATCTAATCCCTCCGAAGACAATTTAGACACGCTGCTTGTTAGCTGAGCAATGAATTTTGTTGTTTTTCATTGAATTCAAGAGCTGTGAGGTAATGTTACAGCTACATAAGACCTTAGTTACTCCCCAGTTCTGGTCACTTCATTACAGGAAGGATGTGGATACTGTAGAAGGAGTGCAGAGGAGATTTACAAGGATGTTGCCTGGATTGGGGAGCATGCCCTTTGAGAATAGGTTGAGTGAACTTGGCCTTTTCTCCTTGGAGCAGCAGAGGATGAGAGGTGACCTGATAGAGGTGTATAAGATGATGAGAGGCATTGACCGTGTGGATAACCAGAGGCTTTTTCCCAGGGCTGAAATGGCTAACACAACGGGGGATAGTTTTAAGGTTCTTGGAAGTAGGTACAAGGGCAATGTTTAGAGGTGAGTTTTTCACATAGAGAGTGGTGGGTGCGTGGAATACACTACCAGTGAAGGTGATAGAGGCAGAAACAATAGGGAGAGACTCTTAAATAGACACATGGAGCTTAGAAAAATCGAGAGCTATGCAGTAGGGAATTCTAGCTAGCTTCTAGAGTAGGTTACATGGTCAGCACAACATTGTGGGCCGAAGGTCCTGTAATGTGCTGTAGATTTCTATGTTTCTAAATTTATAGTGAATCAGCCTGAAGATGCAGGGTTGTTCATCGCCTGGATGTTGTTCAGAACCTTCCACTAGGATGCATAGGGCCATCAGGATCGAAAGAGGAATTGGGATTGGAGAGCTTGCTGTTACAGGGTGGTTGAAGTAGGAGGCATTTTTTTTCAAATATGGGAAGACTTGAAGAATTCCCACTGCAGGAAACAGAGGCAGTGTGGAGGAAAAGATTGAATTAAATTCTGCTGGTGTATCACAGCATTGTTTTGGTTGATAAGTGTGCATTTGTGACATAACATTCAGAAGACTCATTCCAGTCCACGTGGGCCAGATTCATATCTTTGCCTCTGGGGTTTCTTTTATTCACTTCACAGGAAGTGAGTATTGCTCATGATGGGGAAAAAGTTATTACCATCCCTAATTGTCCCTTTGGGAGGGTTGAGGTGAGCAACCTCCAACTGAGGAGCTTTCTTTGAGTCAACCATAAGGGCATTTGGAGCCGCCTGCATATTCCTTGCGTCTGTCGGAGAACGCCGGGTTTCCTCCCAAGGAGAACAAGATGGGTCTTCATTTCTTTTTATGCTCTTAACTAAGACTAGTTTTTGTCTTTTTCTCCATATTCTAGATCAGCCTTTCTCAACCTTTTAGCCTGGAGGAACCCTTGAAATAATTTTCAGGTCTCCGGGAATCCCTGCATAAAAATTATTATATCTAGAGCTCACGGTACGTTAGCGTGATCAGTAAGTTGTAGACGTAATAATGCAAAAATAATTGTCAATGATCTTTTGAAAAGAGAGTGAATTTTTAGCCAACCTTTCTTGAAAAAGGCAGTTAAGTTTAGCTTACCTTTCTTAAGATTAATCTTTCTTTCCCTTTCATAAATTTTAAAAGCTCATAAGATAACATAATGAATTTCTATTAAAGAAGTGCCTTAAGCCAAAATGGAATTTAATTTTTCTAAAGGTAGGCTTGGTAGATTTAATTTAAATGTTGTAAATTGATTTTAATTCTATTTACAATATGAAAATTTATTTGCAATGTTAAAGCAGTGTGTTGTGACAAGGTCAGGATTTTCTTTGTTTACAAGAGAAGCGAAGCATCTCATGGAGCCAACCATTGATGGGGCACCATCAGTACAGATGACAACACAGTTCCTCCAAGACCAACCTTTTGTTTCCAGATATGAAGACCAAACATTAAATATATCTTGGCCTTGCTTGTTTCAGGCACCTCTACACAAAAAAAACTTTTCTTCAATTTAACCATCATTTACAAATCTTACAAATGTTACAACATGGTATCTATGGGTGAAATCTGTTAACTCATCAATCTGGATGGAGAAGTTGTTGTTTTTCAGATTATCACACACAACTTCTTCAGCATCATGCGGCACGTAATCAATACGTCAACTTATTGTACCGTTTGAGAGTAAAACCTTTTCAATTTATTATACTGCATCTTGTCCTGGCATTTTATCCACTATAGTTTTACATGCTGGCATTATTAGGTTCTCACCAACTGTGTGACTTTTCCTTGTCTAGGTAACAAGTACTGCCACTAAATAACTTGCTTTCTGAGTCTCTTTACTGACTGTGACTTTCTTATCAAAAGCTTTATTCTGTTTGTTTTGAGATTCCAATAGCTGTTTAAAATAATCAACACTTTTCCATGTCGTATGACTGGGGTTGAGTTTGTTCGCTCCCATAAGTCAGTCGGTGGCACATAAGGGGTAGGTGGGGGAGGTAACTCGGGAGGGAGAGATTAATGTCACAGTCCAAGATGGGTTAGTCCATTCAATGCTCAGAAACGTACCACGCTCCTCATCAGCCTACCATCCTCCCCTCCGCGTAATACAGCACTCACCAATTATCAGCCTACTGTCCTCCCCTCCGTGCAATACAGCTTTCACCAATTATCAGCCTACCATCCTCCCCTCTGTGTAATACAGCACATGGAGGAAAGAAAACGTAGGTTACATGGAGGGAAATATTAGATTGATCTTGGAGTAGGGTAAAGGGTCGGCATAACATCGTGGGCCAAAGGGCCTGTACTGAGCTGTGCTGTTCTATGTTCTATACTGCCTTGGTGGTCTCTTGTTATCAGTCCATTACTGACCCAATGTCTGTTATCCTTTATAATCAGCAAAAACTGCCAGTGGAAATTGGCCGGAGTGCTGTGTGCAGTTCTGGTCTCCTCACTTGAGAAAAGATTTATTGGCTGTGGAGACGGCGCAGGGGAGGTTCACCAGGTTGATTCCAGGGATGGTGTTTGCCTATGAGGAGAGGCCGAGTCTCCTGGAACTATAGTCGCTGGAATTCTGAAGAATGAGAAACGATCTTATAGAAACAGTTATGAAAGGGATAGACAAGATCGAGACAGGGAAGTTGTTTCCATTGGTAAATGAGACTAGAACTAGGTGGTCATAGCCTCAAGAATTGGGGGAATAGATTTGAGATGAAGATAAGGAACTGTTTTTTACCCCCCAGAAAATAGTGAATTTGTGGAATTCTCGGGAAGCAGTAGTGATTACCTCATATTTAAGACTCAGAAAGATTTTTGAATAGCAGGGGAATTGAGACTAATGGGGAAAGCGCAGTTAAATGGAACTGAATCCACTGCCAAATCAGTCGCAGTCTGAATGGCAGAACAGACTTGGCTGGCCAGATGGCCAACTCCTGCTCCTATTACTTGTGTTCTTATCTTGCAAAGCAACACCTGCTTTTGCTGCATCAGAAAAGAACACAGACATTTAAAAAAAAAATTCATTACGCAATTGGTGTAATCGACAGGAAAACTATAGATGCTGGATGCCTAAAAATAGATAATTCTGGAAACACTCAGCAGATCGGGCAGTATCTATGAGGAAAGCAACAGTTAATGTTACTATTCCAAGATACATTATTCTATCTTTGACAGGGATTGTTACCTCTCTCTCTTCGTCTGCAGATGTTGCTGGGTCTTCTGAGTGTTTCTGGAATTTTCTGTTTATGTACAGCTTTTAGAATTGTGTGAAATTCAGGTGGATTTTGGACAGGAATTAAACAAAGTGCTGACACTTAATTGTCTTGCTTATGTAGATATCCAAAGTACAAGTATTGAATTCGGCACAAAATTTTGTCCCGGATTTGTGTACTACGCCCACCATTGTCACTTTGAGTCATCCTTTGGCATTTAGATTTGGCACAGAAATTGGGTGGATTTTCAATTTTTATGTCATTGCTGGAACCTTTTGAGATGAGCGTCTTTTTGAGTGTAAAATTTGTGTGAATGAAATCATTGAGACGAAGGTACAACACTGAATGGGGTCTTTCTGCCCGTCAAGCTAACACAGACCATTAACCTGCCACTTGGCGCTAATTTTACATTAATCCTACTTTTTTATTCTCCCCAGATTCTCGTAACTTCCCCCTCCCCCATGATTCATGATTCATAGAATCTTTCTCTAGGATCAGAGTCATACCATCACAGTGACAGAGTGAATTTAATGATGTACGGGTGAAGCTTGGTGTTACAATCCAGCAGGTTCAAAGGTAACTACAGACATTAAAAAGAGTGCATTCCTTTTTCGAGGTATTCAATATCTCCACATTTCCAGGGCTACCCTGAGTTCATTTATCTCTCTTTTCATTCTTCAAGTATCTCATTCCCTCGTGTATACATCTTGTTCTTTATTGCAAAGATTCATTATCAGAAGTCGTCCAAATCACATATGGCAGTTTACATTCAATGCAAGCAACGAAGGAACATGATACAGCACTGTTTATAAAAACACTGTGGTTAACCAGAAGATACTCAACTAACTCTAGATGTTGCTGCAAATGTGTGTTTTTATGCAAGGAATCGAATGCTTGTGGTAACATTACTTCGATGGATATGCTGAATTAAATATTTCATTAGTAGTTTCAGCTTTTGAAGTTAAGCTCTCCTTAATCTTGTTGCATTTCAGGAAGAATCTTGAATGTAATTTTAATCTGTAAACCAATATGTAAATTGTGTTGGAATCACTTGAGACTCTGCAGAATCATACGCAATTATTCTACTATTTGTGTAACAGTGGTGCATCTTATAAACACAAACAACATTTAACAGGCAGATCTTGTGGAAAATATATTCATCGCACAGTATCAAATTAAAACATTAATGAGTTTTCATAGGATACCCTTGCATTCCATTACTGTTAGACTCTAATTTCGCTTGGATGGGATCTGAGAGGGAGTTGCAGACATCCCACCCTGCAAAAACTCATTTCAGGGAGGTAGCATCATCAATTTGCGGGGTACTTCCGGGAGAGGTGGGATGTCTGCAATAGAGTAGCTCCTTAGCAGCTAGCCAGCTGGTTTAAATAACGTTAGCTATGCTAATGAATGGATGACATCTGTTAAACTTACCTCAACATGTCTTTTACAGTCTTAACCCACCATGGGCAATAGAAAAGTCACTGTTGCAAACAGTGCAGTGAGCAACACTGTCATTATTTTGACCCCTATTAGGCAGGGGTACACTTTAGTGTAGTCTGGGGTGACGTACGTTTTATATTTTTTTGGAACACTCTGCCATGGCACGCTCTCGCTCTCTCTCTCTCTCTCCCTCGCTTGTTTGCTCTCGCGCGCTCTCTCTCTCGTGCTCACTTTCTCTCTTGTTCTCTCGTGCTCTCTCACTTTCTCTCTTGTTCTCTCGTGCTCTCTCATTTTCTCTCTTGCGCATGCTCTCACTTGCTTTCTCTCTCGCTCTCTCTCGCTTGCTTTCTCTCTCGCGCTCGCTTGCTTTTTCTCTCGTGCTCTCTTGCTTTTTCTCTCGTGCTCTTTCTCGCTCGCACGCTCTTGCTTTCTCTCTCGCGCTCTCTGTCTTGCACTTTCGCTCTCACTTTCTCGCTCTCTGGCTCTCTCGCGCTTTCGCTCTCGCTTTCTCTCTCGCTCTCTCGCTCGCTCTCTCTCTCGCACTCTCTCGCTTGCACGCTCTTGCTTTCTCTCTTGCGCTCTCTCTCTCTTGCGCTTTCGCTCTCGCTTTCTCTCTCGCACGCGCGCGCGCTCTCGTGGTCACTCTCGCACTCTCTCTTGATTTCTCTCGCTCGCTTGCTCTCAAAAAAATTGATTTCCGTGATATTGTATATAATTTGCGGGCATCAGGGAGCCACTATTCATATGCGGGAGACTCCCGGAACTTCCGGGAGAGGTGGGATGTCTGGAGTTGGTACATGGAAGGTCAGTGTTTTCAGCAGCAGGAAAGAAACAAAGTCAAAGTATTCCTCCGTTAGCTACCTTCCAAAAACTGGTTAGGATCTGTTCACTGGCTGTCTGACTTGTCTTATTCCTTATGTTGATCTGGCGGTAGTTAAAAGTAGGTGAGGGAAGTGAACAAAAAGTCTTTGACATAGAATGGAGAATATAATTTGTAATATTATTCATCTGAATTTTTCACAAATCAATTTTTATTGAGTATTTTGGGCATATATTGCATTACACTGAAACATTCCATTATGGAAGATGGACTCTAAGGAGCAGCTTCATAAAGTTTCCTGAACAGCTTATCTCACAAAAAGAATTTGCTGTGATCAAGAAACCTGATCACTTATCCTGCTGTTATGGACCCTAAAAATATCAACTGAGACAGTGACTCAAAATGACTTTCCTAGATAGGATTTAGAACTGGACCAACTCGATCTATGACTGGGTTTAAAAACAAGATAAAGTGCAACAAATCAGCAGGGGCTGTGAGGGTGGTGGTGGAGGAAATATGTGGGCTTCATTGTGAAAATATTCCAGTGTTTATCATCACATAACTACAGCCATGTTGACGTGGATCATGCTGTTCTTATTGACGTGTTCTGTTGGACTTAACGGGAAGACTCGTTCTGTGTACTGACTTGATTTGTATTTTTGCTGCACACCAAGTCTAAGTTTAAAACTTCCTTTGACACATTCTGATATCAAGAAAATTATTTATCAGTGGCAATGATCATGGCCCTGAACTTGGACCTAGATATTTACTTCCAGCCCACTTGACTTTGTAAAATCTTCCTTCCAATCTTGTCGAGGCTGAAGGAATTGTTCCACTCATTAGACAACATCACAGAACTGGATCCTGCACTGTGTCAGATTCCGTCTCAGTCCCTGACATGCCCACTTGCACCAGCAGGGCCAGGAATGACTTGCAGATGGGGCTATTAAACCTTGGAAGTCAACATTGATTCCAGATTCTATTCTTGTGGCATCTCCATCCCTGATCTCCAGCTTAAGAACAAGGACTTCAGAGGTCACCTCTGCCTGCAAATTCTCCTGCAATTTGTGCACCATTTTAAACTTTGAAATATACCACAGGTTGTTCCTAGTCATTAGTGGAAGTCTTGGAACTCCCTCCCCAACAACATTGTGGGAGTGCCTTCACTAGAACGACTGCAATAGTTCAAGAAGATTGCTCAAACCACCTTTTCAAGACAATCAGGCATGGGCAATAAACGTCAGCTTTGTCAACAATGCTTAGATCCTGGAACTTTAATAAATAAAAAGTGACATCTTTCCTCCTTTTAATGTAGTATTGTAATATTTAATTTCTTTGTGCTCCCATGAAAGGAATTACAGGGATGATACAGACCAGGGAACTAACTGAAATATGGATGCGTGGTTTGACAACCAGATCTTTCAAATTCAGCAAGAGACCCCCTCCTAACCTATCCAAGTATATGCTGCAGACGTCAGAAGTACATGCTGTTCTGGATCAGCTACCATCACAAGTCAGCAAAGAGTCTAATACTAATGCTCACAGATCATATTCGCCTCTGGCCTTTGATTTTTAGACTTGGATTCAGAGAAGCTTATTACCATTTAAACCAGAGTGCAAGGGAAATGCCTTGCTTGCAGGAGGCTGACAGGGTAAATGGCATACACGGAAAATAATCAGTACAAAGAGGAGTGCAAAACAGCAGAGTGGTGCAAAGACTTGATGTGAACTGAATAGTGCAAGATGAAGTGACAGTAGTGGAGTGTCTGAGTGAGGTAGAGTCGAGAGTATGAGGATATATCAGCACCACTGAGAAAGGGGTGTGAAGCAGGTGACTGATTTAGCAGTGGAGAAAAAATCCTTCTTAAGTCTAGATGTCTTAGCTTTCAAGCTCTTGTATCTTCACTCAAAAGGCAGAAGAGAGAGAAATAGAATATACCAGAGTGCCAGGTAGGCATCCTTGACTATACTATTAGCTTTCCCGAAGCAATGCAGATCATCGATGGGCCGGGTGGAAGAATGTGATGAGTTTTGATGTACTGGGCAGCATTAACCATTCTCTTCAGGTTCTGTCAGTCCAAAGCAATTGCCACACCAGGCTGAGATGTAACCCATCAGTGGAGCATTTCAAGAATTCAAACCGTGAAAGTAAATTTATCCTTGCCTTCAGCTGTTGCAAGCTAA
The DNA here is from genome assembly GCF_030028105.1 of Mobula birostris. Taxonomy (NCBI): domain Eukaryota; kingdom Metazoa; phylum Chordata; class Chondrichthyes; order Myliobatiformes; family Myliobatidae; genus Mobula; species Mobula birostris. Next base: position 14,288,864 of record NC_092387.1, on the reverse strand, counting down.
TTTGCTTTGATGTAATTTTCATGTTATCAGTGAAAATTTTCTGATTATTTTCTACATGCAACAGTAGCTTTCACTTGTAATATCTTTTTCTTTGATGATTTGGTTAAGAGGGTTATTAAATATTTATGAACTAATAGAAGTTTGCTAAAGCCTTCGATGACATTCTGAATCTCCTTAAGCTTCCACAAATGTAGAGACATTTGAAATGCATGTCCCCACGGTGGCATCTTTGTTCTGGGCTGAGGGTATTTGCTCCAAGATTTTGACACCCAGGAGCTTCAAGCTGCTCGCTGTCTTCAATGGGAACTGGTGCATGTTTTCCTGACTTCCTCTTCCTAAAGTCCACAATTAGTTCCTAGGTTTTGCCTACGTTGAATGCAATGTTTTTATCCCAACACCACTCATCCAGCTGACCTATCTCTCTGCTGTACACTGTGTCTGCCAACAACTGCTGTAACATCACCATATTTGTAACATTAACAGACTGAATAAAAAGAAATGAAATATTCCTGAAGGACACCTAGTGAAACCCGATCTCTGATCTTGTAACTGCGCTACAAGATCATCTGCCTTACTTTGTATACTGGGTGCATTTAAATATAACACTTACAATCCTGTATTTGTCACCCCCTTTTGTTTTGTCCCCCTGCTGCTGTGCAGCCCAGCAGCCCATCCCACTGGCGAACAGGCACTATTAATGATGCTTTCGCATCTAACTGGCTGACCAAATCGATGTCAGTTAGCTTCTTTTAGAAAATACCGTGCTGCGCAGTTCAGAATTGGAAGTACTTCAGCAATTCCCCACTCCATTTCATAAACACACACATCTGGAAATTTATCATTTACTGGAATTCTGTACTTTAGACAGGTTTATCACAAAGTGACTGTTTTCCTGAGATAACAATCAGTCTTTGATTAATTTCTTTGCTCCCTTTGGCAATAGCAGATGGAGGAAAGGACAGGAAATGGGTAGGAATGTGCTTCTCTGAAGTCAGTTGGGGTTCCAGATTGATGTTGCTTAGCTGAACGGCAACTACTTTTATTGCTTGAGATTAATAAAGTGTGACATCTGTAGAGTTCTACGTTAGGTAGTGAGTTATTGTTATGTGCTTTGCAATATTTGCCAATTATAAAACCCATTAATTAAAAACGCAGGGGCCTATTTTTTCTCACCATTTAATTAATGAAGAAACTTTCTCTATGAACTGATGAAGAAAGTCAATACATTTTTGTATATGTCCCCCACAATCTACGTTGGGGATTCCCTCTTGGTCAAAGGCATCCAAAACTAGTTTAGCCCATGTAATGCTGGGAGGCAAACACAAGGAAATCTGCAGATGCTGGAATTTCAAGCAACACACATAAAAGTTGCTGGTGAATGCAGCAGGCCAGGCAGCATCTCTAGGAAGAGGTGCAGTCAACGTTTCGGGCCGAGACTCTTCGTCAGGACTAACTGAAAGAAGAGTTAGTAAGAGATTTGAAAGGGAGAGGGGGAGGGGAGATCCAAAATGATAGGAGAAGACAGGAGGGGGAGGGATGGAGCCAAGAGCTGGACAGGTGATTGTCAAAAGGGATATGAGAGGATCGTGGGACAGGAGGCCTAGGGAGAAAGAAAAGGGGGAGGGGGTTTCTCCCTCTGTCCCCCTCACTATACCCCTTGCCCATCCTCTGGGCCCCCCCCCTCCCTTTTCTTTCTCCCTAGGCCTCCTGTCCCATGATCCTCTCAGATCACTTTTGCCAATCAACTGTCCAGCTCTTGGTTCCATCCCTCCCCCTCCTGTTTTTTCCTATCTTCTCCTATCATTTTGGATCTCCCCCTCCCACTCCCACTTTCAAATCTCTTACTAGCTCTTCTATCAGTTAGCCCTGACGAAGGGTCTCGGCCCGAAACATCGACTGTACCTCTTCCTAGAGATGCTGCCTGGCCTGCTGCGTTCACCAGCAACTTTTATGTAATGCTGGGAGGATTTTGTCTTAGAGGCAGTTACACTAACTATTGTATATATTTAAAAAAAACCCTAGCATTTAGTGATGAGAGAGAGGAAATGAGAAGTGCAGATGGCTGGATGATATGCATCACCTTACACAAGCCAGCACTCACTCTTTTCCTCGTGATTTGTGCAACAGTAGGCAAAACACTTCTACCAAACTAGTTAACCTGGACCTGTCAGCTCAAGTCAAGTCAAGTCAAGTTTATTGTTATTCCGACCATAAGCTGCTGGTACAGTTCACAGTAAAAACGAAACAACTTTCCTCCAGGACCCTGCTGCTACAGGAAACAACACAAAACTACACTAGACTATGTGAGACAGCACAAGGCTACACTAGACTACATAAAACAACATAAAAACTGCACTAGACTACAGACCAGCACAGGACTAGATAAAGTGCACAAAACAGTGCAGGGCAGTACAACAATTAATAAACAAGACAATAGGCACAGTAGAGGACAAATTACAATATAATAATAAATGATGTAGATGTCAGTCTAGACTCTGGGTATTGAGGAGTCTGATGGCTTGGGGGAAGAAACTGTTGCACAGTCTGGTCGTGAAAACCCGAATGCTTCGGTACCTTTTGCCAGATGGCAGGAGGGAGAAGAGTTTGTGTGAGGAGTGCGTGGGGTCCTTCACAATGCTGTTAGCTTTGCGGGTGCAGCGTGTGGTGTAAATGTCTAACAGCGGGAAGAGAGACCTTCTCAGCTGACCTCACTATCCGCTGCAGGGTCTTGCGATCCGAGACGGTGCAATTCCCCAACCAGGCAGTGACGCAGCTGCTCAGGATGCTCTCGATACATCCTCTGTAGAATGTGGTGAGGATGGGGGCGGTGAGAGATGGACTTTTCTCAGCCTTCACAGAAGGTAGATTTGCTTCTGGGCTTTCTTGGCTACGGAGCTGGTGTTGAGGGACCAGGTGAGATTCTCTGCCAGGTGAACACCAAGAAATTTGGTGCTCTTAATGATCTCAACAGAGGAGCTCTCGATGAAGTCATGCATTCTCCAATAAACATAACATTCTTCCTTCAGAATCGACCGGCCATGTGTAGTGCATGAACATCAAGTGTTATCATTAGTTATTACTGCCTGAAGCTGAATTAGTTACATAAAAGTCGATTTGTCAGCTATGAGGTTAATTTCACGTTTGGCTGGTCAGTAGTAAGTTAACTCATCTCCATGTCAGGTCAATCTTATATGCTGCTATTGCCAGAAATAAAATGAGGATTATAATCTCCGGGCAATTTCTGTCCAACCAAAAGATTTTGACTTTGACTCCTTCTCACATGTAAAATTGTTAGAGAGCCTGAAAGGACTGTGAACCACACTATTGGGTGATGCTCTCTCTCGAGATTCGGTCATTGATGGCATAATTACTGATTGTATGTCTGGTAGATTTTGAGGGCTGTGTTGCTATGTGAACCAACTTTTCTGCACTCTTTCACCACTAAAGCAAATCAACAGAAGGCTGAAGTATAAATCCTATGCAGTGCTTTGTCCATTTACTGCTGGGCACTTTGAATCTTTATTTATATAGCATCTTTCATTGTTAATGTGTTAAATGCATCAATAGAAGTCTTGTACCCTGCTTCTGAAATTCAGTTTTGTCCGTGTCAATGGATTTGAATTTCAGTGGCAGAATGTAACCTAAAGGAATTTGTACAGTGCGTTTCACTGTACCAAAGTCTGATACTACAGCATTAAATAACTGGCCAGAATTGTTAGAAGGATTGTTGTAATGACGAAACGCCCTTCCATACCTGCTGAAATTTCAAAGTGCTATCCAGCACTGAGTTAAAGATTTATCACTTGCACGTTGAGACATTGAAACACACAATGAAATGCCTCTTTTGTGTCAACAACCAGCACAGTCTGAGGGTGTGGAGGGGGCAGCCCGTAAGCGTCGCTATACTTCTGGTGCCAACGCAGTTTGCCCACAACTCAGGAACCCTAACTTGTACACCTTTGGAATCTGGGAGGAAACTGAAACAACCAGAGGAAACCCAAAAGGCCATGAGGAGAAAGTATAAACTCCTCACAGACCAGTGGCAGGAATTGAACCCAAATTGCTAGTGCTTAAAGTGTTACGTTAACATACCGTGCATTAGAACCTTACTATTGAATCGTGGAGCTTAATAAGGTTGAACTCGTTGGCTTGTATTCGTTTGCACCTGGATTTGAAAATCAGTGTCTGTGAAGAGGTTAAATACGTGCCAAATAATTTCCATTCCTCTTAATGGTTAGGATTGGGCTACCTTATAAATGTGATTAACTTGGCAAATGTACAGTTTTGGTTTAAATCTTGGCAACTAAATAAAGAACCTATGTTGGATTTCAAGAATGTTTCGAGAGCCTGTTTAAGCGACACTGATGCAGGGGGTCTGGTATGTGATATACTGCGTCCAGCTTGTAAAAGAATCAATAATGACCTACAAAAACGTCTAACAGTGAAAAGTACCCCTTTTCAGTTAAATTATATAATCAAATTCTACAGCAGAAATGTTTGGAATGCTTTCCTGCTCTGCAAGTTGCATCGAACAGGCTGTCTGTGTGGTGAGTTGTCCCAGTATGTGAGCTTAATATCTCCTCTTTGTGGGGGCCTGCTTCCTTCCCCTATCGCTCTTCACAGACCTCTTCGCAGGTGGTACAGAAACTTTCTGAACTTTCTTTAAAGATTAAACTTTTATTTATTTAAAAATCCAAATGAAGCAAATTAATTAACAGGGTAGACAGACAGGGTGTTCGACAAGACAAGCGGAAGAATGAATGGAGATGGTATTACAAGAAGGAATTGAGTACAAATGTTTGTACCCAAAGTGGGGGCCGGGTGAGAGTGTGGGGCCCTAGCCTGCAAGGGGAACAATTTAACACACCTACCTAAAACATGGTTGTGACTTTTGGAAAAGATGCCCTGCCAGGGTATAAATGTTTGTGTTAATCAACCTTAATTGAAATTATATTTGACTTGCAGAAAAGCCAGTTTACAGACAGTTCTCAGGAACAGAACCATTTGAATGTGGGTCTGAAGATTTTTGTCTAAACATGGCGTAGTTTGAATGATTGCTTGCATTTTTTTTTGAAAGTTTACCTGGGTTTTTTTGCATGTTTATAAGGCACCCATGAACTTTATCTTCAATTTATTTATGACCATTTGGATAGCAGGCCATGTACATAATCTTGAGGAAATCTGGAGGAAAACACACGGAGGATGCAGAGGGGGATCAAAAAGGCAAGGAAAGAGGACCGGGTCGAGACAACAGAGACTCATGGAGAAGAGGAGTAATAAAATGGATGAGTTGACGGCGCTAGCCAGGAGTCAGAGAACATTTCGGGAGTGCAGTGTTATGTGTTCTACTGAAACATGGCTGCACGTGGACATACGCGACCAAATCTTTTCTATGGAGAGCTTCGAGACTGCTTGGGCTGACCGGAAGTGCACTGAGAGTGGTAAGCGTAAAGGAGTTGGGGGCTTGCTGTTCTGGTTAACAACGGATGGTGCAATCCTGGTCATATCACGATCGAGGAACGTGCTTGTAGCCCGGATATTGAACTTTTTGCTGTTAGACTCCGGCCATATTCCACCAAGATACAACACTGGGCGTCATGGGAGGTTGTTCCTGCATGTGGCCATCGAACCTTGCAGCTCCTCCTGTGGAGGGTCAGACACCCTGAGCCAATAGGCTGGTCCTGGACTTATTTTCCATCTGGCATAGTTTGCATTTTGTTGTTTGATTGTTTGTGGTTTTTGTATTGCTATATTTACGCTCTATTCTTGGTTTGTGCGGCTGTAACGAAACTCAATTTCCCTCGGGATCAATAAAGTATGTCGATGTCTATGTCTAATCTTCATAGGTAAGCAGTGCTGTAGGGGTGATAATGGAGTTGGTTTAAAAGTTCCCTACCAATAAACAGGGCAGGTAGATAGTGGGGAAACCAGGGTCATGTTATACACGAGGAAGGATACGTGGACTGTATCTTTGTGCAGGAACAGGTAAGTACAGGGAGGCCCAGCGGCTGGGGCTGGGGGGAGACCTGCTCGGAACCACTTGTGATCTGTCTCATGATTGTGAATGAGGAGGTGGGACCGCAAAAATAAGGGGCAGATCATTGAAAACTGAGATGTGGAGAAATGTCTTCTCACAGAGGGTAGCGCATCCCTGGAATATTCTGCTCCCGAGGGTAGTGGAGGCCAAATTATTAGATACAAGATGGAGATGGATAAATATTCCAAAGATTGAGAAAACGAGGGTGACAGGACACAGAAGTGGAGTTGAGGGCAGCATAGATCAGCCATGGTCACATTGGATGATGGAGCAGACTAGAACCTACTCCTCTTTCTGTATCTTGTGTTCTTTGCGTCCCTTTTTGCCGCATTAGCCCTGGTGGGCTGCTGATGGTGGCGGGGTTGGGCACCTCACAAGGACATAGATTGGAGGGCTCTTTAGTTTTCAGTTATCCTATGCAAGCAACACTATAGAACGAGAATGCACCTGAACCTTAGCCCAACCTCATGCACGGTGTTGCTTCCAACATACAGTCATAGAGCACAACAGCACAGAAACAGGACATTTGACCCATCTAGTTCGTGCTGACTTGTTCTTCCGCCTAGTCTAACTTTCATGCATAGATACCCCTCTCATCCGAGCTTCTCTTAAACATTGCATTCACCACTTCCGTTGGCCGCCCGTTCCACACTCGCACCTCCCTCCGAGCGAAGAAGTTCCCTCTCGGGTTCCCATTAAAATCTTGAAACCAATCATTGTGAAGCATCAGCTTGCTGTCAACAGAGCAGAAACGATTCTGCTCGCGTATCAGAATGGTGGCAAAGTATTGATCTTAGCACTTTGAGACCTGGCCATTCAGACGATGGTGCTGAGTACAGGACACAACAGCACTGGAGAACCTTGCTTGGTGTAACCACAGTGAATCTAGCACTACTAATAACAGACTAACTACTAATAACAGAGGAGGTAATCGATTCTCTGCCTCTTGGTTTCAGTTGAATAGAAGCGGTGGGTGCCCAGTAGCAGAATGAGACATTTGTGTGGGCGGAGCATCTAATAGGGAGACACAGCAGCAACAAAGAGTGACTCCCTAATCACCCTGAGTCAGCGGCCCTGTCCAGTGTCTGTAGATCTCTTGGGCTGGAAGAGCTAATTCACGGGTGTGGGTGGGCAATGCAAGTTGTCAAATGTTTAACAGTCCACAGAATACAATGGCTGTGCTCCTCAAAATCTCAGAGCTAATTGAAGTCAATTATAGTTTACCCTATTTGCCTCAACTAGAATAGTGTGATAAAGACACGTGCACTGAGAAACAGCACCCAACTGTAACTGCTTCTGTGCTTTAGGCTGCACCCCATCACTAGACCCATTTCAACAGGTCAGATAATGGGGCTGTGATTCTGGCAAGACAAGGAACAGAGATGAGCTGCTAACCCACCAGCTGAAGGAATGATCGCAAGGCAGTCTGCAAGTTAGCCAGAGGGGATCTACTGGATGGCATCCACTTTGTATGAAGGCCCAGCAAAGTGACCAGCACTCTGAGGAAGGTGATGCACCCATTACTGAGACTTGTCTTGTGTTGCTGGACTTTCAGCCCTGCTTTCTCAAGTGCTTGTGGAGCTGTTCAATGCAGATACCAATCTCTTGTGGAAAGAAGATTGTCATCGGCATACTGAAGTAAACAGGAAGGTTGAAAAAAAAGCTCTTCTAGGCTTCAGCTGTAGTCTTGTCACAGAAGGTGCACATTATGATACCTTGCAGAGAGCACATTCACAATCTTCAGTGAAAACAAGTTAAAGTTGACCTTTGCGTGCAAAATGCTGGAGGAACTCAACAAGTCAGGCAGCATCTATGGAGACGGAATAAACAGTTGATGTTTAAGGCCCAGACTCTTCATCAGGACCCAGCCTGAAAAGTTGATTCTTTATTCCTCTCCATGGATACTGCCTAACATGCTGAGCTCCTCCAGCATTTGTCTGTGTTGCTGAAGATTTCCAGCATTTCAGCATTTCTTGTGTCCTCAATTGATCTTCTTGTACCTTTGGCTTTCTTGAGAATTCATTGGAAATACCCAGTGTGAAGGTGTCTGTGCAGCCACTCAGGGTTTTTGGAAGTAAATCTGTGATATCTCAAACCACTGGAACGTATGGAAATAACTAATTAATCTATTGGTGATCAATACTTAGCTGCCACAGCAGCCTGGCTTTCTGACTGGCCACATTGGGGAAATGATGAGGGGACCTTAGTAAACAACATCTGCTTTACCAGTACCACCTCAGTGTATCAGAGGTTTGCTGTGCTGTCAGAACCAAGACCTCATAGGAGAACAGCTGTCTCACTTCCTTGAGTTCAGTTTTTTCTAGCTTATTATGAGGCCATTCAGCCTGTTAGATCAATACTTGTTCCCAACAAAGTGGTCCTATCAGTCTCCCTCCTGTTCCTTATTTCCTTCTCTCTCCCATCAGCTTCTTCTTTTTCTCCTCATCACCAAAGGTGATTATCAGAAACTAATTAACCCACCAGTTTGTCTTTCGGATGTGGGAAGAAACTGGAGAACCCGAGGAAACCCATGTGGACATGTAAACTCCACAGAGATCGCATTTTGAGGAGCCAGGATGGAACTCTGCTCGCAATAATTCTGAGGCAGCAGCACGTTGCTGTCATCATTTTTGTTGTTCAAGAACTCTCCAGAAACTACATCTGCTCATGTCGCTGGCCATCAAACTTATCCCTGTCCTTTATCAGCCAACTCAATCACTGCCCCATGACCTCCGAGCACAAAACTCCCGGTGACCTTAGCGCACTGCGTGGTGATATCAGCCGGCAATGAGGCCAGGATCTGAAATCACTGAGTGGCCCTTTATGATGCAAGAAAGGTGTCCTGTGTAACTTGCAGGACTCAGTGATGAAATCCCACTGTAGAGAGGCAACACTTTCCTGGAGTTGAGTTGTTTTTAGCAGTGGAACAAAAGTTCATTAACATTAATCCTTGGCAGCCTTAATAATTAAGAGTGTAGACTGTTATTCTTCCAAATCCATCACAGTGGAGAGGGAACACCACTGATCCTGAGGAAGAGGGGGAGCAGTTCATCTTTGGGAGGGTGACCATGAGACCACAGGATCAGTGGTAACAGACTCGGCCTCCTCTCCCAGACAACTGCCTCCACTTTCACGCCTCTGTGGCCTGAAGCTGGGTTCAGGCAGACTCAGACCTGTTTCTGCAGGGCGCCTGTTGCAGCAGTCACAGGCGGTGCAAGAGCTGCCACCCACAGCTTTGTGGTGTTGACCTGCTAATGGTAGCCAGCTGTTAGTTCTAGGATGTCAGCCGGAATATGTCGCTAGTCACGCCTGGTGCATCACGAGCCAGCAGCAAGAGACCACTTAGAGCAGTGGTGTTAAAACCCACAAAGTGGTGAGAATGCCCTGCAGTTCCCTTACTCATCCAAATACATCATGAGTCCACTCTGTCCATAGCAGAGGCTTCTGGTGGGACCTTGACTGGCAATTTGCAAACCCTGATAAAAGTCAATGCTATTCATCCTCAATCACACAAGCTTTCTCCCATGTCCCCAGAGTACGAGCCTACCCATCAGCGCCATTAGTACCGTTAGGGATGGAGAGCACAGAAGCAGTCCTTCAGGCTAACTTATCCGTGCTGACCAGAATGGCCAACTAAGCTGTTCCAGTTTGACTCTCATCTCTAAATCTTTCCTGTCCATTTACCTTCTCTGGAGTTCTTAAACCATCAGTTGTTTGGGGTGTGGATAGTCTTTAGGAGCATGGACTGCTGGCAGGTTGAGGGATGTGTGGTAACTATGATCATCCCTTTGCACAGTGTTTGATCCCCCTTTCCCATCTCAGCTGTGCTCGGTGGTGACTGCGTGGGCTGGAGGTGACTCGTTTGTCCCTCCACTGGTTTCATAAACCGTGCCAACTGGCCGTAATTTACCCTCTCATTCCCACAGGCAGCACCTCTACTCCTGCCCAACACCAAAAACACCGTCTCATTGTTGACTTTGTGTAAGCAGCAAACGCTGGGGGAAAAAAAAAATCAACAGGTCAGGCAGCACCTGTGGGGAGAGAGAGACAGTCAACTTCCAACAAAGTGTCTCAGAGCAAAAACATTAACAGTTTCCCTTTCCATGGATATGTCTGACCACGCACCAGAGAAAATCCGCAGCTGTTGGAAATCCAAAGCGACACACACAAAATGCTGGATGAACTCAGCAGGTCGGGCAGCATCAGTCAGAAACGATGAGTCGATGTTTCGGGCCAGAACCCTTCGTCAGGACTGAAGAATGAAAGATGGGGAAGGATTTGAAGAATGCTTGTAGCGTCAGTTGAAAGACCAGTAATTTGAAAGACAAAGGGGTGGGGGAGGGGAAGCATTGACATCATAGCCCTGAAAACAATGGGTGGAAAACAACTTCCGGTAATTCCCTCCCCCTTCCTTCCTCTATCCCTATTTCACTCTACCCCCTCCCCCAGCTCCCTCATGGTTCCGCCTCCTTCTTCTACCACCCATTGTTTTCAGGGCTATGACATCAATGCTTCCCCTTCCCCACCCCTTTGTCTTTCAAATTACTGGTCTTTCAACTGATGCTAAAAGCATTCTTCAAATCCTTCCCCATCTTTCATTCTTCAGTCCTGACGAAGGGTCCCGGCCCGAAACGTCAACTCATCGTTTCTGACTGATGCCTGACCTGCTGAGTTCATCCAGCGTACTGAAAGTGTTGCTTTGATCTTTTACAGCATCTGCAGGTTATTTTGTGTTTACAAACAGTCAATGTTTTGGGACGAGACCCTTCATCAGGACTGGAGAAAAAAGATGAGAAGTCAGAGTAAGAAGGTGAGAGGAGGGGAGGAAGAAGTACAAGGTGGTAGGTGATAGTGAAACCGGGAGGGGGGGAGGGGTGGAGGGGTGAAGGAAAGAGCTGGGAAGTGGAATGGTGAAAGAGATGAAGGGCTGGAGAAAGGGGAATCTGATAGAGGATGAAAGTCCATGAAAGGAAGAAGAGGAGGAGGAGCACCAGAGGGAGGTGATGGGCAGGTAAGGAAATGAGGTGAGAGAGGGGATTGGGAATGGGGAATGGGGGGGTGGTCAATTTCTGGAAATCGATGTTTATGCCATCAGGTTGGAGGCTATTCAGACGGAATATAAAGTGTTCTTCCTCCAACCTGAGTGTGGCCTCATCACGGCAGTAGAAGTGGTCTCCCTATCTACGTTGGATCTTACCAATGTACAGGAGGCCGTACTGGACACAGTATACGACTCCAACAGACTCACGGGTGAAGTGTCGACTCACCTGAAGGGACTGTTTGGGGCCCTGAATGGTAGTGAGGGAGGAGGTGTAGGGGCAGGTGTGGCACTTGTTCCGCTTGTAAGGATAAGTGCCAGGAGAGAGATCAATGGGGAGGGATGAATGGACAAGGGAGTTGTTTAGGGAGTGATACTGCGGAAAGCAGAAAGTTGGGGGAGGAAAAGATGTGCTTAGCGGTGGGATCCCGCTGGAGATAGGAGTAATTCTTTGTGCTGGTACAGAGGTTGATGGGATGATAGGTGAGGTCAAGAGGAACTCTGTCCCTGGTGGGGTGGGGGCAGACATGCGTAAAATGGAAGCGATGCGGGTGAGGGCAGTGTTGATGGTGAAGGAAGGGCAGACCCTTTCTTTGAAGGAGGAGGTCACCTCCTTAGTTCTGGAATGAAAAGCTTCATCCTGAGAGCAGATGAGGTGGAGACGGAGGAGCTGGGAGAAGGGGATAGCATTTTTTTTCCCAAGTAGCAGGCTGGGAAGATGTATAGTCCAGGTTGCTGTGAGAATCTGTGTTTATAAACAATATCAATAGATGAGGTATCTCCAGAGATAGAGACAGAGAAACTGTGAAAGGGGAGGGAAGTGTCAGAAATGGACCAAGGCGGGTTGGAAGTTGGAGGCAAAGTTGATGAAATCAGTGAGCTCAGCATGGGTGCAGAAGCAGCACCAATGCAGTCGTCAATGTAGCATAGGAAGAGTTGGGGAATAATAGCAGTGTAGGCTTGGAACACAGACCGTTCTACGTAGCCGACAAAAAGGCAGACATAGCTGGGACCCATGTGAGCGCCCATGGCCTCGCCTTTTGTTTGAATGAAGCAGGAGTCGTCGAAGGAGAAAGTCTTGAGAGTGAGGATCAGTTCGGCCAGGTGGAGGAGAGTGCCAGTGGAGGGGAACTGGTTGGGTCTGGAGTCTAGAAAGAAACAGAGACCTTTGAGGCTTTCCTGATTTGGGGGGGTGGTGGGAATGAAGGTGTATAGGAACTGGAACTTCATAGTGAAAATAAGAAGATCAGGGCCAGAGAACTTGAAATCATTAAAAAGATCAAGAGTGTGAGATGTCACCAATGTAGGTAGGAAGGGACTGAACCAGGGGAGGGGGGAGTTGATAAACTGAGTTGAATTATGCAGATACAAGTTTGGTGGGACAGAAACAATGAGTCTACTTGGACAGGCAGGTTTGTGGATCTTAGGAAGGAGTTAAAAATGAGAGGTGAACTATGAGGTTAGTGGCAGTGGTTGGGAGATCCCCAGAGTTAATAAGGTTGGTGATGTGGGAGACAAATGCCTGGTGCTCCTTAGTGGGGTCCGGTTCAAGAGGAAGTGTCTGAGAGTCGTTGCCTAGCCTCAGCAAAGTAGAGGTCAGAACAGCAGACTACTACAGCACCCACTTATCTGTGGTTCGATGGTGAGGTTAGGATTAGTGCAGAGAGAATGGACAGCCGAGTGTTCGGAAGGAGTGAGGTTGGAATTGGAGAGAGGAATGGTGAAGTTGAGATGGTTGATGTCCCGTCAGCAGTTGGCAATGAAAAGATGCAGAACAGGCAGAAGACCAGAGTAGGGTGTCCAGGAAGAGGAAAAGGGTTGAAGACAGAAGAAGGGGTCAATGGTGCGGGTTGGAGAGTCCTTGACAAAGAAGGTATGCCTGACCTGCTGGTTCTTCCAATATTTTCCAATTTATTTCAGGCTTCTGGCATCTGCTCTTTTTTTGATTTTCTCTCACTGTTTATGAAGCAGCAGAATTAGTTCTGAGTATTGTCCCTTTCAGAAGAGTGAGAGGTTTTGTGTTGCTCTGACTCAAGGCTCCCATAGCACACTGTAACCTAACATCATGTGTATGCGATTCACTGTCTTGCTTGAGTATCTGTTCTTGTTTGCTTACCCGCAAATAACATGAAATATTTATATGCACTCCGGCACCTTGGAGTACAGCTTCTGTAATTTCTATATCTGTCTCTGCGTCTATTTTGGTTTTAACCCTCCATGTAAGCTTTGAATACCAGCACATCCTATTCTTCCTTTGTCTTAACTCTTCACTGGTGTGAACCCTTAAATACATGTCTAAAACTCCCACACATTTCTTCTAGAGGTTTTGGTATGTGTGACTCTTTCCCCACTCTCCCCAACCCCCCATGCTATTTTTTCTCAGAGACTGCTTACCACCATGATGTGCCAATATTAGTGACTCGAGTTTCACCTTTAAATTGCGCACAACCACTTCCACTCTAAGGAGGAAGTTTAAACCAGAGGAGTTCTGCTTAACTAATGTGCCCCCCTCCTCCACCTCCCTCCTGGGGGGGGGTGTGCGAGGGCTGCCTCCCACAGGACTTTAAAGCAAAACCCACTCTGACCTCTCGAGAGTGGTTCCAGTGATGCTGTGGTATCTCTGTGTGGGAGAAAAAAAAATTTCCTTTCCTGCCCAGGGTTTTGTATTGTTAAACCCCATCAATTGTTATGAACAAACTTACATTAGCTCATATTTCTTTTCCTGTAAATTCCACCCTACCGTCAGGATCTATCTTTTTCCAAAGGTCACAGGATTAAGCAGTTTTATTGGTTGACAACAAAATGACTGTTGCTATAATTACCACAGTGCATTATACAGACCAGACACATGACCTGTAGCACTTCCCTGGGTGAATTATTCAGTTTAGACAGTGACGGGGAGACTGCTGTGTGTCCCCAGTGGGCAACGGTATTCTTTTAAATTTGATCTGTGCTAAGCCAAGGCCAGCAAGAAGCATGTATTTTCTGGACAGCTGCCTCCTCCTTACCTCTTCCTGCATAAATTTTACAATCTAATTTCGAGGTGTTGGTGAATGTTCCCTGCCCAACACTGTCAACCAGCCCCAGCCCATTGATGATCTAGCTGAAAACAAATGTAACTCCAAATAACTCCATGCAAACACGAGGAATTCTGCATATGCTGGAAATTCAAGCCACACACATCAAAGTTGCTGGTGAACGCAGCAGGCCAGGCAGCATCTCTAGGAAGAGGTACAGTCGACGTTTCAGGCCGAGACCCTTTGTCAGGACTAACTGAAGGAAGAGTTAGTAAGAAATTTGAAAGTGGGAGGGGGAGGGATAGAGCCAAGAGCTGGACAGGTGATTGGCAAAAGGGATATGAGAGGATCATGGGACAGGAAGTCCGGGGAGAAAGACAAGGGGGAGGGGGGAAAACAGAGGATGGGCAAGGGGTATAGTGAGAGGGACAGCGGGAGAAAAAGGAGAGTGAGAGAAAGAATGTGTGTATAAAAATAAATAACGGATGGGGTACGAGGGGGAGGTGGGGCATTAGCGGAAGTTTGAGAAGTCAGTGTTCATGCCATCAGGTTGGAGGCTACCCAGATGGAATATAAGGTGTTGTTCCTCCAACCTGAGTGTGGCTTCATCTTTACAGTTGAGGAGGCCGTGGATAGACATATCAGAATGGGAATGGGACGTGGAATTAAAATGTGTGGCCACTGGGAGATCCTGCTTTCTCTGGCGGACAGAATGTAGGTGTTCAGCAAAATGATCTCCCAGTCTGCGTCGGGTCTCACCAATATATAGAAGGCCACATCGGGAGCACCAGATGCAGTATATCATCCCAGCCGACTCACAGGTGAAGTGTCTCACAGGTGAGTCACAGCCGACTCACAAATAACTCCACCCTGGTTCGCTCTATAGCAGGTTAGTTTAAAGGCTAGTAATCTAGAGACTGGAGTTCAAATCCAGCCCTCTGGAATTTAAATTTGGTTAGTAATCTGGAATTTAGTTGGGGTGGGGTGTGGGAATACTGTGTGTATCCTTCATGATTTTATATGCCTTCATGAGGGTGGCAGGGTGGATGGATGGATGGATAACATCCATTAGTCTCGCGAGACCATGGATCTGCGCCTGGAAAGTCTTGCTTCAGTCTCTCCAGGGCGCAGGCCTGGGCAAGGTTGTATGGAGGACTGGCAGTTGCCCATGCAGCAAGTCTCCCCTCTCCACGACACCGATGTTGTCCAAGGGAAGGGCAAGGGCCGATACAGCTTGGCATCAGTGTCGTCGCCGGAGTTGCCAGAGTGAGGTTGAAGGCAACGTTGGACTGCCTTAGGGACTCCAGCTCTGGATTTGTCCTCAGGGTTTACTCCCGAAGCCTTTCCCATGAGTGGGTATGGCCGCAAGGCAGTGGAGGTTTGAAATCAGAGTTTTCCCTCTTATATGGACTGCCTTCCCAGGCTGACGAGCTTCATCTACCCGACGCACTGGTTTTAAGGTGCCAGGACCCGCCTTCGCCCCTCCTCCTGTCAGTAGAAACAGTTCTGCCGGGCTTAGAGGCTAAGCCACACGAGAAGGCCAGGAGTTGGATTTGGTGGTGATACGATTCTACCAAATGATGTGTTAGGCGCCCCTTCCCTCCGCTAGCTTGCAGGTTACTCTTGGCAAGATGTAGCACCTGCTTTGTCCCCCACCCTGATCAGGGTCACATGAAGCCACTGGAGCAGCTGGTGCCTATCACAGGTCCTGGTTATGCAACCACTGACGCCAGGCAGACAATCTCTGAAGAGTATTGATACTGGCTGGGTCACCATCTTGTAAAGACACTGCCCAGAAGAAGGCAACACCAAACCACTTCTGTAGAAAAATTTGCCAAGAGCAATCAAGGGCGTGGAAGTATCATGATTGTCTATGTCATATGACACGGCAATTTAACAAAAGAATGAAGTATAATATTGCCTCTCATTTTCCTTTGCTCCAATGACAAAAATCCCAAACTGCTCATCCTCTGTCAATAACTCAATCCCTCGAGGCCTGGCAATTTGTTGGTAAATCTCTTCTGCATGCATTATGCAGTGAAAGTCCTCAGCAACAGGAGAGAATCTAATCACCTATCCCTGCCGTTCAGTGACACTGCCCATCACCATGAATATCCTGGGAGTCATCATCGAGCAGGAGCTTAGCCAGTGATTAAAAGACAATGGTTGTGGGAGCAAGTGGTGGCTAGGTGTAGTGTGGTGATGATTACTTGTATCCTGACAGGGTGCAAGACCTGAGCATGAGTACTTATCCCTTGCCTGTTGACTACAGCACCAAGAAGCTCAACTCAGCCCGCTCCATCAGCAGTAATGTTCATATATGTTATATGGGTGTTGGCCCAAAGTTGCTTCATTATGTTCCATCTGCAAAATACACAGCAGTTACTTGCCCAGGTTACTGACAGGACCTCCTGCAACTGAAGCCTCTATTATCAATGAGGACAAGGGCAAAACACACGTGGAAGGAGCACTGGAAATATACCACTGTCCCTCGATCATCATTGTGTCAAACTCCTGGAACACTGTTGGAGCATCCTAACCAGGAAGACTGCAGCAGGTCAGAATAGCAACTCAACGCCTTCTTGAGGCCAATTTTGGGTGATAAACGCTGCCCTTTGTTGGGACCCTTCCTTATCGCAGGCCTCGTGGTGTGCTTGTCTTGTTTCTCCAGAGGAAGTGTATATCAGGATGCAAATTGTTGCCTTGGGATCTCTACTGATATCCATCTGTTAAAGCATTTAAGGTTTAAATAAAGAATGCTGTTTCAGCATCCTTCACCATTTCCTCCCTACTCACAATAGCCTGATCATTACTATTATGTTACTGAGTTGATACTTTCCCCAACATTTTTAAACTGTACACGTACCAGCTGATCTATAGCCTAACTTTATTAGGGGAGGGGAGGAGAAGATGGCGGCGCGACGCAGCACGCGCAGCCGCTCCGAAATGATATTGTATTTGTAAGTAGGATGCCGTGCACAATCCTGATTTGATGGAGACAGACGTGAGAAGCACGGAGGAACATCTGGAGAAACTTCTGAAATGCCCGCTTCGCTGCCACTGCTACTGTGCAATCGAGAATCTCCGGAGGGGAAGGCCCCAAATCCTCGGCTTTGCCTATTGCCTGTGGCCGGGGTCAAAGCGCTTGGCAGAGATGGTGCTCTGTGCTCGGTGTCGGAGGGCTGGTCGGAGGCTCGAAGTTTTCGGATGGACTGAAGAGTCAGCTGTGGTCGGGTGCTTCCAGGGTGCCGTATCGGCAAGTTTGCAGCACTGGAAGCTCACGGCAGGAAGAGAGTTTATCTTCCTTCTACCGTCTGCATGAGATGATGGGACTTTCGAGAGACTTGGAGACTTTTTTTTACCGTGCCGTGGTCTGTTCTTTATCAAATTATGGTATTGCTTTGCACTGTTGTAACTATATGTTATAATTATGTGGGTTTTGTCAGTTTTTTTAGTCTTGGTTTGTCTTGTGTTTCTGTGATATCATTCTGGAGGAACATTATATCATAATGTATGCATTACTAAATGACAATAAAAGAGGACTGTGTGTCCTCATAATCTAATCTAATCTAATCTAATGCTCTACAGCACATTCTCACCCAAAGAATTAATGAATAACCATTCTCCACACACTTTTCTTTCTCCTTCCCAAGTCACTGACACACAACCTGGTCCTTGCCATTGTCTGGAGGTTGAATGCCGTGTGACTTCTGCCTGGGGTTTGGATGCCCTGTAGGCACTCTTTCTACCTGTACCAGAGACCAAAGTTTCTGCAGCCTCTGTTGCTGCATTTCACTCCGGACTGACACCCCTGTAGTAGTAGGTAAATTCCTACACTGGCAGCAGACTATTGGACCTTTGATCCAGAGTTCAAGTTCAAAGTAGATTTATTATCAAAGTACACATATGTCACCATGTACAACCCTGAGATTCATTTTCCTGTGGGCATTCACTGTAAATACAAAGAAACACAATAGAATCAATCAACAAAGACAGGCAAACAAACAATATGCAAAAGACAACAAGTTGTGCAAATACCAAATCAAACCAAAATAGTAATAATAAATAAACAAATAATAAATATCAAGATCATGAGTTGTAGAGTCCTTGAAAGTAAGTCCATAGGTTGGTTATAAAGTCATTTCAGTTTTGGGGTGCATGAAGTTACCCCCTCTGGTTGAAGAGCCTGATGGTTGAGGAGTAATAACTGTTCTTGAACCTGGTGGTGTGGGATTAAGGCTCCTGTACCTCCCTCCTGATGGCAGCAGTGAGAAAAGAGCTTGGCTTGGGTGGTGGAGGTCCTGGATGATGGATGCTGCTTTCCTGCGACAACACTCCTTGTAAATGTGCTCGATGGAGGGGAGGGATTTGCCCATGATAGACTGGGCTGTGTCCACTTGCAAGTTTCGAAGAAAGTAGAGGTGCTCCGTGCCTTCTTTGTAATGGTATTTACATTCTGGGCCCGAGACAGATTTCTGAAATAGTAACACCGAGGGATTTAAAGTTGTTGTCCCTCTCCACCTCTGATCTCCTGATGAGGACTGGCTCCAGGATCTCCAGTTTCCTGCAGTCAATAATCAACTCCTTGGTTTTTGCATGATGAGTGAAAGGTTATTGTTGTGGCATCATTCTACCAGATTTTCAATTTCATTCCTTTCTGCTGATTCGACGCCTCCTTTGATTCAGCCAGCAACAATGGTGTCATCAGCAAACTTAGGTACGGCATTAGAGCTGTATCTTGTCTCACATAATTATGAAGTGAGTGGAGCAGAGGGCAAAACAGGTAGTCTTGTGGTGCATCTGTGCAGATGGTGATTGTGGAAGAGACGTTCTGGCCGATCTGAACTGATTTCTGTAAGTGAAGATCCAGATCCAGAAGTATTGAGGCCTACATCTTGGAGCTTTTTGTTAGTCTTGAGGGGTTGATAGCGTTGAATGCAGAGCTGTAGTCAACGGAGAGCATCCTGATGTACGCAGACTCACTCTTCAGATGTTCCAGGGTTGAGTGAAGAGTCAATAAAATGATATCTGCTGTGGACCTGCATAACAGTAGGTGTAGTGGAGCAGAACCAAGTCAGTCCTCAGGCAGGAGTTTTATATGCTTCATCGCCAGCCTCTCAAAGCACTTCATCACTCTGGATATAAGTACAACTGAATAATAGTCATTGAGGCAGGTCACCACGTCCTTTTTAGGCACTGGTATAATTGAAGCCTGGTTGAAGCGGGTGGATAATTTACCCTGCTAAAGCACGAGGTTAAAGATACCAGTAAACACTCCAGCCAGCAGATTAGCTCAGGTTTTTAGTTCTTGGCCAGGTACATCGTCTGGGCCTGTGGTTCAGCCTCCTGAAGGTTCTTCTCACGTCGGCCTCAGATTGAAATCTCGGGGTCATCAGGGGTTGTGGGAAGGTGCCGCCGTGTTCTATCGGTCAAAGGTCCCACCACAGCAGCCAGAAAGTTTAAATATAGGTCATTACATAAGGTTTGTTTATTACCTGAGTGTATAAATCTGAAGTTTTTTAATTCTCTGGGTAGCCATGAAACCAAGAAAGAAAAGAAAGGCCAAGATGATCATCAACCCCAACCCTAACCCTCCCCGCAAAGAAAAACAAACAAAAAGACGGAAGAAGCACATCAACCCCCAAATCCCTCCTCTTGCACAAAAAATGATCAAAACGAATCAGGCACATTGACTCCCAACCCCTCCCCCCCCCCATGTCCCTCTTCCCAGATAAAAACAAACAAACAAAACAGATGAGGCACATCGACTCCCAAATCCCCTTCTCCGCACAAAAAAACCGAGAAGAGTACAGAGGTCAAAATTTTAAAATAATGCATTAAAGGAAACATGCAAGATCATTGTAAAACTCCATGTGATCTACGAATATCCTTCAGGGAAGGAAATCTGCTGTTCTTACTCTGTCTGACTGATATCTGACTCGAGATCTGTATGGTTGACTCTTGATTATCTCTTAGTGCAGGCACAATCACTTTGAGCAATAAAAGGCCCTACAGGAGAGTAAATTTAATAGAAATAAAGTCTTGCTACCTCCCTTGTCACATCCCCACCCTTTCTGGTCCTTTGACCTTGGCTTGCCCTCAGTTTCTCCACCCCTTTCCTGGACAGTGAATCGCATGTAATCTCGGTTCCCTGACAATAGCAGGTTGAATCTGTGCTCTTTCTCAGCTGCACTGTCAGTCACAGTGGCCGTCAGTGTGCACAATCAGCACTTGGCTCTGGGGCTTGCAGGGAAGAGGCGATTGCCGCCAGTCACTACAGGATTGTCGGGCATTTCTGTGGTTGGCCCATGTAAAGGACTTAAGGGGCTGCTGGACAAGAGCATGAGGAAGAAAGGAATGAGGTGAGAAGATGAGAGATAATTTGTGTGCCTATTGGAACAAGAGCTGTGCTCTGTGCATTTGTACACTTTCAGAATGGGGAGGGGGGCGGGTGACTGCATTCTCAGCCACGATTGCATTGTTTATGAGCCACCAAGCACCAGAAGGTAATGTCAGAGAAGACAAATGAAACCTGGATGAAAGACACAAAGTGTTGGAGGAACTCAGCAGGTCAGGCAGGTTGTAGGGAAGCAGACAATGTTTCAGATGATGGGTCTCAACCCGAACTATTCACTGTCCATTTATCTTCACAGTCACTGCCTGACCTGCTGAAATCATCCAGCACTTTGTGTGTTGCTGTAGATGCCAACATCCACTGTTTCTCGTACCTCTGTGAAAGCTGGTTGAGCTGTGCTGTTTATTTGTTTGGGCAGATTTGGAGAGAAGGGTGGTGCTGGTCAGAATGTGTACACCATTGGATGCTGGTGGATCTGCTTACTTGCAGTGTGATTTCTCCTGAATCAACTGCCAGGATCCCAGTAACCCATGGAAACTCAAATATTATATTCTGATACTTAGCAAAGATATTAAATGTGGAGACTTATTACTGATTCAAAAGAAAACAGTTGTAGACAAGTGTGTCCTCACAAAATTGTTCAGGGTCTTCTCCAACCAAAGGCCCTGGATGAACCAAGAGAACCAGGTACGATCTCCAGAAAGCCATCTCACAAGCAAGATGTGAGTTTCAGACTAAACTTGGATTAACGAAGGATGCTCGATAGTTGTGGCGGGACTTGAGTACTATCACCTCTTATAAAGAAAAATCAACTGACATGGACGACAACAGGGCTTTGCTTCCAGATGAGCTCAATGCCTTCTCTGCTCACTTTGACCGGGGAGGAACCATCACAAACCCCCACAGTTCCCGATGATCCTGTGATTTCTGTCTCTGAGGCCGACGTGCGAGCAGCCTTGAGGAGGGCGAACCCACGGAAAACATCTGGCCCAGATAAGGTACCTGGCCAAGTACTAGCGGATGGTGCTAATCAACTGGCTGGAGTGTTCACTGAGATCTTTAACCTCTCGCTTCAGCAGTCTGAACTGCCAACTGCTTCAAGCAGGGTTCACTTATACCAGTGCTGAAGAAGAATGTGGTGACCCACCTCAATGACTATTGCCCAGTTGCCCTTGCATCCACGGTGATGAAGTGCTTTGAGAGGCTGGTGATGAAACATATCAACTCCTGCCCGAGAAGTGACTTGGATCTTCTCCTCCACAATCTCCACCAGCACAGGTTCACGAGGCTATGTGCCTAGCCCCCTACTCCTACGCTTATGACTGTGAGGCTAAGCACAGCTCCAATGTCATATTTAAGTTTGCTGACAACACCACTAAGGTGAAAAATCAGCATATTGAAAATCTGGCTGAGTGGTGCTACAACAACAACCTCTTACTCAGCAAGACCAGGGAACTGATCATTGACCAGGAGGAGGAAACCAGATGTCCTCATTGGAGGGTCAGAGGTGGAGAGGGTCAGCAACCTTAAATTCCTCGGTGTCACCATTTTGGAGGACCTGTCCTCGGCCCAGCACGTAAGCAGAATTACAAGGAAAGCATGGAAGCACCTCTACATCCTTAGGAGTTTGTGAAGATACAGCATGTTATTTAAAACTTTGACAAACTTCTTTAACTGCGTGGTGGAGAGTATATTGACTGGCTGTATCACAGCCTGGTATGGAAATATCAATGACCTTGAATGGAAAATCCCACAAAAAGTAGTGGGTACGGCCCAGTCCATCCTGGGTAAAGCCCTCCCCACCAATGAGCTCATCTACGCGAAGTGTTGTCACAGGAAAGCAGCATCCATCATCAAGGACCCCCACCACCCAGATCATGCCCTCTTCTCACTGCTGCCATCAGGAAAAAGGTACAAAAGCTTCAGGATTCACAGCACCAGGTTCAAGAACAGTTGTTACTCCTCACCCATCAGGCTCTGAATCATTGAAATGTTCCCACAACCTATGGACTCACTTTCAAGGGCTCTTCATCTCATGCTCTCGATATTTATTGCTTGCTTGCTTATTTATTTATTTATTATTTATTTGCCTATCTTTTTGCCTTTTGTGCACTGGTTGAATGTCCAAGCTGGTGCGGTCTTTCATTGATTCTATTATGGTTATTATTCTATGACGGATTTATTGAGTATGCCCACAAGAAAATGAATCTCAGGGTTGTATATGGTGACATAAATATACTTTGATAATAAATTTACTTTGATTCAGGATTTTGACCTGAAACATCGATAAGTTTTTTGGTCCTACAAATGCTGCTCCACCCTCTGAGATCCCCCAACAGACTGAATGTTGCTATTAAATGTTTTTTTAAAACACTCAGTCAGTGTAATATGCAATGTTATACAAAGCCTGCATACAATGCTGGAGGAACTCAGCAGTGCCCTGCACTATGGAAAAGAGTCAACAGTTCACACTTCATGCTTGAGTCTTCTTCAGGACTCAATCATCAGGATTCATCTTGGCCCGAAATGTCGACTGTTTACTCTCTTCCACAGATATTGCTGGCCTGCTGAGTTCCTTCAGCATTTTGTGTGTGTTGATTTGGATTTCTAGCATCTTCAGATTTTCTCGTGTTTGTAATTTGCTTTCTAGTTCAGCATTTCTTTACATGTTCTGTGTGTATTACAGCAGGAAGCTGGTCAAGAGAAATGTCAGTAATGTGTTTAAGATATTTTTGTTGCTGCAAGCAGGAATAAATCAGTCATTTGTTCACAGTGAAACTGGTTTTAATGGTCTCAGGAGTAGCTTCTGCAATCTTGCGCTTGTATTATCCTTCAGTCAAGTATGTAAGATGCAAAAATCAGAGGAACAGGAGGATTAGAGTCACATCAGATTGAAAAGAAAAAGCTTTAAACAGATCTGGGCCCCACCCTCTTCAGCATTTGATAGATGTGAGGAGAGACTGGGTGACCAATCACTTGCTGGAATTGGGCTGGTCACTAATGTCATAAGAAGATTGCCTACCTTCATTTCAGTCAATCACAGGTTCACTCAACCTGTGCTGACAAGATCTCAGGGAAGCCAGCCGAAGATTGAAGATAGGAAGGTGTAAACTCACAAAACCTCCTCTTATCTGTGTGGACCAGGATTGTCACCTTCAGGCTCCAGTGGCTGCACACCTGCACCTGATACACGGTCACTTTCTACACCTCTGACTCAGACTCCAGTGATTTATGAGATTTACTGAACCCCAGTCTGCGGCAGCTCCTGACACGATGCTGGGGCGCCACCACTGTTTGTGCCTGTTCCTCAGGGTCAGCAAAGCACAGGTGTCCAGTTATGCTGCTAGCTTTGATCGATTCCATCATCTTGAGGTAACCGCCTTTTCAAAAGGCCTATTTTCTGTTATTTAGACTGTGTATAACCAGGAATCCACCAAAAAAAAAATCAGGCGAGTCATTTCTGAAGTAAAATTCTTCAGTATTTTCAAATATCACTTCAGACAAATCCCGCTGCCTGTCCACTGTTCATAGCCCCATGGCTAAAAGTAGGGTCAGTGACCTAAACTTGATATCAAAGCTCAGTTCCCAAGGTCCATCACTCATTTACAAAGGACATTCTTGCATTTTGCTGGATCTTCAGGTGTTACCTCGTCGATGGGTGTTGTCCTGGTCCAAAATGGCTGCCTAGCTTCATGCTGAAGTGTGGGAGATGGGGGCCAGAATAACCTTCACCCATCACAGGGCTGACAGAACTTGACAGCCAGCAAAGGGCTTTGATTCTGAACACTTGCTGACTTCTGATAACATTTTGAGAAAGCTTTGTAGGCGATTGCTGTCACCAGAGTGGCAGTAAACCATTCTGTTGAGCAAATTGCTACAGAGCTCTGAAGGAGGGCGACAACAGTGTCATAGAGTTCAGTCCTGTCTGTGTGGAGTTTGCACGTTCTCCATGTGCCTGCCTGGATCTCCGGTTTCCTCCAACATTCCAAAGGTGTGTGGGTTGACTGGGCACAGAAAATTATTCCTAGTGTGTAGGTGAGAGGTGGAATCTGGAGGTAATGTGGGGAGGATTCGTAATGGGAGTAATGTAGGTAATAATATAAAATGGGGAGTCGTGTTTTACACTTAGAATAGGCATTACTGATAATACTGCACTCCCTCAGGCTTGCCATGAAGAATTAAAGTAGACTTTTAGAGTGGGACTTAAACCACAGCCCAGACTAATATGTGTAATTGTATATCTGTGTGTTTGTGTGTATGTGTGTATATATATATTATAATTATTAGTAACAAATTATTTCTCATCTGTAATTTTAAAATGGGCGTTATTTATAAGTAATTGTATCTTCTTTATACTTCTGACAATGCAGTGGCCAGTTTGCGATTGTGAAGAAGTGCAGCAAGAGAAGTGACGGGCTTGAATACGCAGCAAAGTTTATCAAGAAACGGCAGGTCCGAGCCAGTCGGAGAGGAGTGAGACGCGAGGAAATCGAGCGGGAGGTGAACATCCTGCAGCAAATCCAGCACCCGAATATTATCACCTTACATGACGTCTATGAGAACAAAACTGATGTGGTCCTCATTCTGGAATTGTGAGTAAGAGGGTTTCTTTTCCTGCTAATGGGATAATGAAAATCAAAGCAGGAGGATTAGGATTAACCATCCTGAATATTGTGTTGAAATGACTCCCTAAATGTTGAGAATTATTTCGGCCGCTGCTAATTAACTAGTACTTCTCAAGTGTAAGTCTGTGCATCTCTAATTGTTCACATTTTTATGCTTTAATTATTCTTCCTCATCTGTGTAATGCTTGCATTTTTCCAATCTTTCCTATTTCTCTTTCTCTCTTTCTTTCCAAAACTATCTACCTGGCATCAAGGTAAGAGGTGGAATACACTATAATGCAAATTCAATA
This sequence comes from Mobula birostris, assembly GCF_030028105.1. Lineage (NCBI taxonomy): Eukaryota > Metazoa > Chordata > Chondrichthyes > Myliobatiformes > Myliobatidae > Mobula > Mobula birostris. The sequence continues at coordinate 14,263,502 of NC_092387.1, read as the reverse complement.
ATGAACATTTACATGGGATCATTCAAAATAATTTAAAAATGAATCACATTTCATTATAAATATATAATAGAAGCATTTTCTGCTTTAATTTGTAAATTTAGTCTCCAAATTGTAAATTGGTGTCTTTGGCATATTTCTCCTCCCTGAGTGCAGTTTCCTGCCTCTCTCTGGTGTTCTCCAGTCCTTTCATTAAAGATTCCCCATTAACAGCCCATTTCTTTATCCGAACTATCAACCATGTCATCCAATCTCTGTCTTTATGGGTCAGTGGCCCCATAGTTCAATTACATTTACATTAAGTCATTGTGATTTATTGTTCAAATGTCTTGGCCACACTACAAGCTTTTGCTATCCTACATGGTACTTCTTGCAAACCTCCTCGCTACTGATCCCAATTTGATATTGATAAAATAGGAAAATACAAACGAAGCTGAGAAGCAGAAAGTGAAACATTTTAATCAACACTTCCAATTGATAGTTATCTGAGGCACTAACTCAGGGAGACAGTGCTAAGAAAAAAGACTTAAGATCAGTGGTGAGAGATCTAAAAGGTACATCAGGAGCAGGCTGTTCACAAAAAAAATCTGGTTTTCCAGCCAAGATGATGGCTGAAAACTCCTGTGGCAGAAAAAATGGATGACACTTGATCTCGAGATGATCCAGGTTGAGTGAGCAGAACTGGGACATAACTGCCAAGATTGTGCTCCACAATAAATTAATCATAAAGTATACTCCACCTCGTTTGCCTTTCCTCTCTTTGTGGAGAGTGGTGAAGCACAGATTCATGTCGGTGGATGTGAGCCATGTTTCCGTGAAGCACAGTAGATAGCAATCCCTGATGTCCCCCTGGTACAGCAATCTTGCTCCAAGGTCTTCAGTTTTTTTTTTTCCCCAGAGACTGTACGTTCACCAGCAGGATAGTCAGGCGTGGAAGTCCTTTGAGGTCTTAATGGCAACATCTTCACAGCCTTGGGATATCTCAACTATGTAACTATTTCACAGCAATGGAGTGGTTTTAAGTGCAGTCACCACTGTTGTATAGCTGCAAATTTGTCACAGAAACCTGGCCCTTCAGCCCACCATGTGCAAACCTACTGTTGCAACCATCTACAGTATATCAATCCCATTTACTTATATTAGCTGCATAGCTTTGTTGCCTTGGGAGCTGCTTGTTCACAGCAAGATTTCCTGAGAGTTGTGAGACTTGGTGCCATTGATTGGGATATACATTTGGGGCAGGTTATGGAGTCTGCTGTGCGAACATCGGATCTTAGCAATGGAGATAGCTTGAGGGTTCAGATTCTGGAAGCATGAAATACAAACACTAAATGCTAGAAACACTCAACAGACCAGCCAGCATCTGTGGAAAAAGAAACACAAATAACATTTCATTCCTAGACCTCTCATCAGAATGGTCTAACAAAAGGTTCTAGAACTGAAACGTTGCCTCATTTTCTCTCCTGCTGCAGGAACAATGTTATTAAGCTGGAATGAGTGCAGAAAGGGTTTATAAGGACGTTGCCAGGTAAACTCTCTAAACCCGGTAACTGACAAACAACACCTAGTTTGCTCGTGCCCTTGTGCCTACTACTGGCAGCTAGTTCCAAACATACATCTCACTTTAAGTGAAGTATTTGCCCCTCATGTCCCTTTTAGATCTTTAACCTCTCACCCTAAACCTAAGCTTTTTAATTGCCATTCCCCTGCGGAGAGGGAAATAAAGACTGTATGTGTTCACCTTCTCTATACACCTCTGCAAAGTCACTCCTCAATTGCCTTTGTTGCAAGGAATGAGGTTCTAGCCTTCCCAAATTCTCCCTATAACTTGGACCCTCAAGTCCACACAGTGACACTGTAAATCTTTCCTGTACTCTTTCCAGTTTAATGATGTTGTTCCTATAACAGGGCAACTGAAACAGAACACGGGAGTAAAGAGTCTGGCCTCTTTTTCTCATAAGCAAATCCTTGATCAAATCAGCACCTAATGCTTAATCCAAGAATGTTTCAAAGTGCCAGCATTCGGTCGTGTCTGTCATCAGTCATAATGGTTGATTGATTCCTCAGGCATCCGATCAAATAGGGGACTTCATTTCATACTTGTAAAGCATTACGCCTGTTTTTTGATAACTTCATCAAGCAGGAAATAAACAGCACCATATGGCACCAGGAAGTTAGCCTGTGTCACCGCGCTGTCCAAATGCACTTGTGGAAACAATAAAGCAGGCTTTCCTCTGTGGATCACTGCTTTTGGTTCTTTGGCATTTCAGCCTGTAACGTCTGCAAGCTCTTTGGCCTTGAAGAACATAACTGGTTTTGCCATGTAGGTGTAAACCCTATTTACATTGACGGGAAATTAAGGGGAGGGGTGGGCTACCTGGCCTCTTAGCCTGCCCCATGAATCTGTATAATCATGGTGATCTAACCCAGGCTTCATCTCCTCACATTAGTAGCTGCCAGGATAATCAAGAACACCACCCACCAAGCCAACACACTTTTTGTCCCTCTTCCCTCCGGGAGAAGGCTCAGGAGCTTGAAGACTCGTGCGGCCAGATTTGGGAACAACTTCTTTCCAACTGTGATAAGACTGCTGAATGGATCCTGACCTGGATCTGGGCCATACCCTCCAAATATCCGGACCTGCCTCTCAGTTTTTTGGACTACCTTACTTTCCATTTTTCTATTTTCTATTTATGATTTATAATTCAAATTTTTAATATTTACTATGGGTTTGTAATCCAGGGAGCGGGAAGCACAGAATCAAATATCGCTGTTATGATTGTTTGTTCTAGTATCAATTGTTTGGTGACAATAAAGTATAAAGTATAAAAGTATTAGTATTGAAGAAGTCACCTTCGTGTTTGAGAGGTTCTCTTCCCCCTCTACTTTGCCCCACTGGCCAGCCAGTTGCAATCCAACAATAGAGAATCCCGCAGTAGGGGTCCATTATCAGCACTGGTGTTGAGGATTGGGCAGCTCTCCCTCAGTGGACTTTTGCATGAATTCACTTGGCCCATCAAAGGAAAATTTTTATTGGGCTTTCAGCTCACCAGGCTGAGCATGACAATATAGCGTTGCAAAGTTAATTTGTGAAACAACTTCTTTAGTTAATGGTAACCTATAAGTAGTACCAATTATACATAATAACTAGTGTAGCATGCCTCACAGGATGTCAGAGCTTATAATCTCCTGACAACAGGAGAAAATGCCGATTAGAGCATGAGGAACATTACATAAGCAGTTAATAACCACGGAAGGTTTGAATCTGTGTACTCTGGACAAATCAAATTGGAAAACATAGCTTGGAGGATGAGTTCAAAGCAGCAAAAGATCCAAAGTACTGGTGATTTTTATTGCCCAACACGGGATCTAACAAGCCAAAACTAAGAGATTTTATTCAGAAGTCTGTTAGTTACCTCACTGTCAGATTCAGATTCAAAACGTACAGTGCAAAGTGTCGTCTGCGTTAACAAACAACCCAGCCTAAGAATTTGCTGGGGGCAGCTGGTAAATATCACCACACATTCCAATGCCAATATGACATGCCCATAATGTTCAGCGCAAGAACACAAACAACAACAATAACAGCAAAACAAGCCCATTTCCCACCCATCCACCTATCCACATACTCACTACACAGAATTCCACTCACATTCCCACCCACTCACATACACAGAATCCCACTCACAGACACAGAATCCCACTCACAGACACAGAATCCCACTCACATTCCCACCCACTCACATACACAGAATCCCACTCACATATACAGAATCCCACTCACAGACACAGAATCCCACTCACAGACACAGAATCCCACTCACAGACACAGAATCCCACTCACATATACAGAATCCCACTCACAGACACAGAATCCCACTCACGGACACAGAATCCCACTCACAGACACAGAATCCCACTCACGGACACAGAATCCCACTCACGGACACAGAATCCCACTCACAGACACAGAATCCCACTCACATTCCCACCCACTCACATACACAGAATTCCACTCACATATACAGAATCCCACTCACAGACACAGAATCCCACTCACAGACACAGAATCCCACATATTCCCAGCCTCCCACCCACTCATTCACATACACAGGCTCCAACTTCAAAACAGGCCACCTCCAGTCCTTGCCCCTGGACTCGCAGACACTGGGGCCTCATAACCTGCGACCTCCCTCAAACTTTCTGATGAAGTATCTGATAGTCCCTTCCGGGGCAGTTCTAGTTGCATCGTTACCAACTGACTTCTGTTTACTGACACATCAGTCCTTGTCTGCAAACGTTAAGGCATGGACCTCCCACTGCCAACAGAAAGACACAATTTCTCTCAGGCCCTCTTAAAAATATAACCCCAAATAACTCCCCTCCTGTTCCCACAGCACAACTCTGGAAGCTATGGTGAGGGTGGGAGGGAGGTGCCTTGCTGAGATTTTTCCCTCATTGTCATCCTAATGATTTCTCTAAATCAGAGGATTCGCAAATCCCACTTTCCCGATTCCGATAGGTGACAAAGTGCCTCTTAGGGCAGTTGTTTTGCCTGAAACCAGGTGCTTCCATCCGTGCCATTAGAGTTGTGTGGTTGAACTGTTTGGAGTCTGAGCCAACGATGAAAAGTTCGGTTACACTAATCCCATTTACTTTCCCATTCACCTTTCCGTACATCCCTTCAGATTCAACCCACACACTAGGGGCAATTTTCAGTGCAAACTAACCTACCAACTGGCACGTTTTTGAGACGTGGGAGGAAAGCAGAGCACTACGTGACCACAGCCCAGTCACGGGAAGAACGTGCAAACTCCACATAGTCAGTGCCCTTGGTCAGGGTGGAATGCAGGTTACTGGAGCTGTACGTCAGTGGCTCCTGTGTCGCCCTGTTTCCAGGAAGCTGATGCAGAAGTCTCCTAACACTCAAGCACTACAGAAGAAGGTGTCTGGAGGACTACAGTAATACATGACCGACCTTGTGAGTTGCAGGTCTCCAGAGAGTAAATCGGCAGTAATGAAAACCTAGTGCTTGAGAAGAAAGAACCACTGATTTCCTGGAAATCAGAGACAAACTGAGGCCTGTGCAGCTGAGAGCAGCATTTCTTCAGCTCAGTTTAGCTCCTTACACTTTTTAATTTCTATAAGTGCCCTTACTGGCCCGAACTGCACAGGCCCCTATATCTTGTCACCCTCTTCAATGGTAACTACCTGGCCCAACTAGTCCATACACTTGCATGTGCAGGAACGTAGATTTGATCTGAGCAGGATTGGCTGTTTGCAACTATCGTCAACATTAGACAAAAACATTTTAAAGAGAAAAGCCTGAACTGTTAAGGCTCATTCATTCCTGTAGGTTAATGATACGGCTTAAGGAAATTATTGGGTTTTGGAAATTAATTGGTTGCACTTTTACATTTTGAATAGCATCCTTGGCTAACTTCTATACTTACTGATAAACAGGAGTACAAAGAAGGGACTAAGGAGCCACTATTTTGAAGTTGAGCAAAAGCAGAAACAGGTATGTAGGCAAAGCCAAGCAAGAGAGGAATGCCAGAAGGTAACATGAGTCAGGCAAGGGGATGGATTGAACATGACGATATTTAGCTGTGCTGTACATTCCAGATAGCAAAGGTGAGCTGAATAATGTGGCCATACTGTGGGGCTTGCATGTGTTTAGCTGAAATGTACACAATTTCTTCAGTACGTGGGAAATGGGTTCTCTCCCTGTAACAGAGAATGCATGTTTAATGGTAACTTTTTCCGGGGGGGAGGGGTGGAATTGAACAGATTCCTGAGAAGGAAATATTGTTGGGCTGTACATAGAACATAGAAACCTATAGCACATTAAGCACAAAATAATCTGCAGATGCTGGGGTCAAAGCAACACTCACAGCATGCCGGAGGAACTCAGCAGGTCGGGCAGCATCCGTGGAAAAGATCGGTTGACGTTTCGGTCCTGACGAAGGGTTCCAGCCCGAAACGTCGACCGATCTTTTCCACGGAAGCTGCCCGACCTGCTGGGTTCCTCCAGCGTTTTGTGACTATAGCACCTTATAGGCTGTTCAGCCCACAATGTCATGTAACCTACTCTAGAAACTGCCTAGAATTTCCCTTCCGCATAGCCCTCTATTTTTCTAAGCTCCGTGTACTTATAGTCATAGTCATACTTTATTGATCCCGGGGGAAATTGGTTTTCGTTACAGTTGCACCATAAATAAAAAATAGTAATAGAACCATAAATAGTTAAATAGTAATATGTAAATTATGCCAGTAAATTATGAAATAATAATTGGCTCAGGGTGTCTGACCCTCCAAGGGAGGAGTTGTAAAGTTTGATGGCCACAGGCAGGAATGACTTCCTATGACGCTCTGTGCTGCATCTTGGTGGAATGAGTCTCTGGCTGAATGTACTCCTGTGCCCACCCAGTACATTATGTAGTGGATGGGAGACATTGACCAAGATGGCATGCAACTTAGACAGCATCCTCTTTTCAGACACCACTGTGAGAGAGTCTAGTTCCGTCCCTACAACATCACTGGCGAGTTTGTTGATTCTGTTGGTGTCTGCTACCCTCAGCGTGCTGCCCCAGCACACAACAGCAAACATGATAGCACTGGCCACCACAGACTCATAGAACGTCCTCAGCATCATCCGGCAGATGTTAAAGGACCTCAGTCTCCTCAGGAAATAGAGACGGCTCTGACCCTTCTTGTAGACAGCCTCAGTGTTCTTTGACCAGTCCAGTTTATTGCCAATTCGTATCTCCAGGTATTTGTAATCCTCCACCATGTCCACACTGACCCCCTGGATGGAAACAGGAGTCACCGGTACCTTAGCTCTCCTCAGGTCTACCACCAGCTCCTTAGTCTTTTTCACATTAAGCTGCAGAGGCTCTTATCCAAAAGACCCTGTTGTATCTGCTTCCATCACCACCGCCAGCAGTGCATTCCACGCACCCACCACTCTCTGTGTGAAAAACTTACCCCTGACATCCCCTCAGTAGCTATTTCCAAGCACCTTAAAACTATGCCCCCTCATGCTAGCCATTTCAGCCCTGGGAAAAAGCCTCTAACTATCTACATGATCAATGCCCCTCATCATCTTGTACACCTCTATCAGGTCACCTCTCATCCTCCGTCGCTCCAAGGAGAAAAGGCCTATTCTCCTAAGGTATGCCCTTCAATCCAGGGAACGTCCTTGTAAATTTCCTCTGCACTCTCTCTATAGTATCCACATCTTTCTTGTAGTGAGGTGACCAGAACTGAACATAGTACTCCAAGTGTGGTCTGACCAAGATCTTGTATATATGTAAATTGTACAAGATAGTGAAGAGGAAAAAGAAGGCATCAGTGCAAAGAAAATGACAACCAGATATGAGTCCATGGTAAGACAAGAGTTGGTCCGCAGTGTTCCATTGCTGAGGTGGGGTTAGGGCTGTGCAGTCAATCAGATGGCTGTAGGGTAGTAGATGTTCCTCAACCTGGTGGTGTGGGACTTCAGGTTTCTGTACCTCCTGACTTGCAGTTGCAGTGAGAGGAGGACGTGGTTAGATGTTGGCATTCCTTGATGATAGACGCCATCTCCTTGAGGCAGAGGCTTTCAGTGGTGCGTGAGGGCTGTGCCCGTGACGTGGGAGGGCTGTGTCTACTCTCTTCTGCAGCCTTTTGTGTTCCTGTGTGATGGAATTGCCAAATCAGTCAAGATACTTTCAACAGAGCAGCTGTAGGAGTTTGGTACAGTATTTGTTAACATGCCAATCTCCGTAAGTTTCTAAGGCAGTCAAGACACTGGTTCACCTTTGTGATTTAGATGAGGCTTGAGTGGTTGCCATTTCAAAGAGACTGCACAGCTGTGATAGTTGAGTCTTTTTTCTTTTGTGCAGGATTCTGTCACCTAGACACTGAATGAAAACAAAGAGTGACGGTAACTTAGGGATAATTTGTGCCAAACAGGTTTTGTTGCTGTTTTCCCCAGTTCCTATCAAGAAATGCCTTTTGGGAAGGAAATTGGACTGTTAACCTCTTATGGTTCAGCCTGGATGGTGCACGTTGGAGACAGCATCCACCGGACTTACTGACAGAACTGACTCGATAGATTGCAACCTCCAACCCACATGAGCTCGCATTTAAACAGGGAGCTCATCTTAAAGCCGCATCTGAATCAAGAAGTGCCCGCTGTAGCATGTATGTCTATTGTCTTGAGCAGTGTCACGTTAAATTTATTGTCCAGACAACGATAGCAGAGCACGAACGCGAGGTGCAGTGGTCCCAAGGCGCTGACCATCGCTGTGAAACAATGTTAGGCGCAGTCACGGGACTTTGGTACCAAGTGGGTCCCATCAGTCTCAGCTGATTAACCCCTTTTGCACTCCTCCCTCTCTTCTTCACCCTGTCCCAGCTTCTCTCTCCTGCGTGTCAACTCACCGGGGGTGGGGGGGGTGGTGGAAAGGAAAAAACATTCTTAAAGCAAGGGCGTCTCATCTGAGTAATCCTTTAACACCCAATCTCATGTCACTGCACAACACAACAAATAAATCCAATTTATTTGTTCCTTGTTATGTGTGAGTCACAGAAACACTGAAGTGTAAGTCAAGATGATTCGGCACAGGAATTTCTGTGTCTTCTATTTCTGAGGTGTCTTCTCCAGGCCTGGGGTGCATAGCACAGTGAATACTATCGGTGCTGTTGTGTTCGATAAGGAAGGACATAAAGTGACGGCTTAAGGCTGATTTATACTTGTGCGCACGGGCTACGCCGTAGGTCCGATTTATACTTTTGCGTAGCCCTACGCCATAGCGTGTATCCGTAGTTGTGTCTGCGTTGCTCTGCAATTCACCGCCAAAACACTAGTTGTCAGTGGGGTTTCTATGCCACTGTGTTGAGTTTCTTCATGAGAGACATGGACGAGGAAATGCATTTCAAATATTTTTGGATGTCGGCAGGTAGATTTGACGATTTGTTTCATCGTCTCCAACTATTTATTTCACATCAGTGTACAGACATGATGGAGAAAAGCAACTGGAAATGCGTAGGAGGAAATGCCATGCTACCAAGCGGACCAATCACAGTTGCTGTGGTCTGTGTCGCTACAACGCGTGAGTTACTTTTTTGGGGAGGTGCATGTCACCCTATGACATGGGGTACCCGGTATCTATGGCATACATTTGACACAGAAATATAAATTGGGCTTTAGCCGACACTTCTTGGCAACGAATCAATTGATAGCAGCAATTGCAAAGCGTGTAACTTTCACAGTGGGCATCAGGTAGATTTCTGTGGAATATGACGCAGCCCATATGGTAAAAAGATATAGGAAAAGGGGAGGCAAGATATTACAGAGGTGGGTGTGTGTGCGTGTGTGTGTATAGAAAGGAGTAGGCAAGACACCACTGGTGTGTGTACAGAACCACGTGGGTCAGGTTGATTACTGATTGGAAAGGTATGTAATTTCAACACCATTAAAGGTGTTGTACCTTGACTGTAAATAAACAACATTATTTACCTGCTCTTTGTTGCTATCATGAATAACGTCAGTCTTCAGTGGTGCAATGATTGGCAATCGGTGATACCGCTGACGCAGGGAGATAATACCAACTCTCCGCACGATAGTTATTTAATAAACAGTAGGAGGGAGTGGCTACGAAAAATCATGTTCAGTCAATAAAATACTTAAAGCTAACGCACTCCTGGTTAAAGATATTATGCTGAGATAAATGCCTGTATGCTGTACACAGCTGTTTGCATTTATACATTTTCTACACAAGAAGAAATACGAACTGAATCAGATAAAAATGGTTAAGGAATCAAAGAAGGCATTACTAGGAAAGGTCACAAATCCCACCCCCCCCAGGGCAAGGCCTTACGGGAGAGAAGTGGGGAAATGCAACCTGGAGCCCAGTTACATGGCACTGGTGTTCCTGGAACAGAAGGAAGTTACCAGGAAAGGATGTTATGAGGATTAACAGTAAAACCCCAATAATTCAGCATTTGAACAGAGGTAACTACTTAAATCATGTACGTTTTTATTCAGAGTATAATTAAGCAACAGCCAGAGAAAGTGGCCGCAGCAAGTACAGTTGTTGTTGTTTAGTCGAGTCCGACTCTCCGTGACCATGGGATTTTTGTGGCAAGATACAGAAGTAGATTGCCAGGCCTTTCTTCCACACAGATACTGCTGCTGCCCGGGTTGGGACCCGGCTGAGTTTGAACTCAGGGCCATCCGCCTGGAAGTTTAGTGTTGATACCACTACACCACCAGCCAGCCAAGTCCAATAACAATAGTTAAAAGGCATGTGGACAGGTACGTAGATAGGGGAGGTTTGGAGGGACATGGGCTAAATACGGGTAATGTTATTTCAAGTTTAATACACATTCAGAGTGTTATTAGACCTGATTATGGCTTATCCAGTATCGGATGTGAGGTCACAGCAGTTGAGGTAAGGATAGAAACCACTGGGGCACATATGAAGTTGGCCCTGATAATGTTGTCAGGATTTGCATGCAAGAGAACATCAAGGCTCTGTCCTCGGTGTGAAAATCAGGAAGAGAAACCATGGCCGAGGAAGGGACTGGATGGATAAAAATGGAACCAATGATGGCATTTTGAAATAGATCATGTGGGGTGTTGACCATGTTAAAGGCTGCAGAGAGGAGAGGAGAAGGGTTGTGCACAATTGAGAATGATGTAAACAGACCACAGACGCTACACTGCTGAAGAAAGGAAGGTGATAATGTAAAACATTAAAGGAGAGTGAGGCATGTGGAATCAGATGAGGGAGGGGAAATGGTTTGTAAAGTTTATAGGGAGTGGGATGATTGGGGGCAGAGGGTTGGAGGAGGGTAACAAAAATGGAAGGATGAGGCAAGTCATATGGGGAGAGAGGGAGGATGCGAGAGCTCAGGGTTACAAGAAAATGGAAATTCAGTATTCATACCATTGAGTTACACTCAGCCCACGGTGCTGGTCTTCCAGTTGTTTGGCCCCACTGACAGTGGAGGAGGCTAAGAATGGACAGGTCAGTGTGGAACTGAAGTAGCAACTGGGAGCTGTCATTGTAGACAGTGCCCAGCAGACCAATTGTCTAGTCTACTGTGTAGAGGAGGCCACGTGGGGAGCAGTAGAGGATGTTAGAGGAGACATTTGTGAATCTTTGCTTTAGAAAGTAAATGCTCTTTGAAATGTGGGAAAAGTGGAATTGGAATGGTTAGTTGGCAATGTTACCAGGCTATTTGAAGGAGAGTTGTAATGAAAGCTTGAGTTATGTTATGTCAAAAAGTTATGTTATGAATAACTTTTGATAACAAACCAGTGTAGAAGATGGGAAAGGATATTGGATTAACAGTTTAATATTAAATGGCAGGAGGAGAAGAGGCAGGAATCTTGGAGAGAAGGACTGTTAGATCAAAGCAAGGTTAACAGAGATTTCAAAGCTTGTATTGAGGGAGTGGTTCCAAGAGGGCAATGACTTTGGCAAAACCTGGATGATGAAATGGGATGAAGTTGAAGGTAGGGAGTGTGGGCACGTGGCCAAGTGCTTAAGGCATTGGACTAGCGACCTGAAGGTCGTGAGTTCAAACCCCAGCCAAGGCAACGTGTTGTGTCCTTGAGCAAGGCACTTAATCACACATTGTTCTGCGATGACACTGGTGCCAAGCTGTACAGGTCCTAATGCCCTTCCCTTGGACAACATTGGTGTCTTGGAGAGGGGAGACTTGCAGCATGGGCAACTGCTGGTCTTCCATACAACCTTGCCCAGGCCTGCGCCCTGGAGAGTGAAGACTTTCCAGGTGCAGATCCATGGTCTCGCAAGACCAACGGATGCCTTTATTGAAGGTAGGGAATGCACACAGAGGCCAAGGGGCTGTTCTAGGGGAATCTAGTTGCTGAGGTTTAGGAGCAAAAGAGAGATGAGAGGAGCAGAACAAAGTCAGAAGGTTTGGATTTCTATACACATTTAATTTGTTCTGTGAATGATGGAAAGTGTTTCCAATTCAGGTGTAACTTGATTAACACGGCTGCTTTTCAAACTGACCTCATTGAAGGAGGACATTTCTCACGAGGTTTATAGACGGTCATGTAAGCATAGGTGAATGTGGATCGAGAACCTCTGGAGGGAAGGCCCCAAAATCCTCGGCTTTGCCTGCTGCTGGCGGCCAGGGCTGGGGTCGAAGCACTCAGCAGAGATGGTGCTCGGTGTCGGAGGGCTGGTCGGAGGCTCGAAGTTTTCGGACGGATTCCAGAGTCAGACTGTGGTCAGGCATGGCAGAGAGAGTTTTCTTCCTTTTTCCATCTGCGTGAGATGTGGGACTTTCGAGAGACTTTGGAATTTTTTACCATGCCCATGGCCTGTTCTTCATCAAGTTACGGTATTGTTGCACTGTTGTAACCATATGTTATAATTATGTGGTTTTTGTCAGTTTTTCAGTCTTGGTCTGTCTTGTGTTTCTGTGATATCACACCGGAGGAATATTGTATCATTTCTTAATGCATGCATTACTAAATGACAGTAAAAGAGGACTGCATGTCCTCATAATCTAATCTAATCTAATCATGTGACTGCAGAAGGGATTAGTTTAATTTGTTATTATAGTTGACATAAACGTGATGGGCCAGCTCGTCTATGCCGGTGCTGTACTGTTCTATGTTCTATGGCAACCACCACCATAATCTACCTTCCCTCCAATACTCTCCCCATCCTCCCAGCTCCCACTAGACAGATAACAGGGTGGAAAGGCTGGTTGAGACATCAGTGTTGGCCCTCTGTAGATGCAGTATTCCTGCTGAGAGTTTGTGTCAGTGTGACCAAACTGCAGAGATACTGGATTAGACCTACTGGAAATTACATCCGACATAGAAATCTACAGAACATTACTGGCCCTTTGGCTCACAATGTTGTGCCAAGCATGTAACCTACTCTAGAAACTGCGTAGAATTACCCTACTGCATAGCCCTCTATTTTTCTAAGCTCTATGTACCTATCTAAGAGTTTCTTAAAAAACCTTATTGTATCCACCTCTACCACTGTCACCGGCAGTGCATTCCACACACCCACCACTCTCAGTGTGAAAAACTTACCCCCGGCATCCCCTCTGTACCTACTTCCAAGTACCTTAAAACTATGCCCCCTCATGCTAGCCATTTCAGCCCTGGGAAAAAAACCTCTGGCTATCCACATGATCAATGCCTCATGCATGTAATTGTGGGAAATAAAGTAGATGCTTTAGATCTTGGAGACATACTAGTTGCTTGTTTTGTGGTGAAGTATTTCTATGAGGAGCCCAGTAATTAGTGTTTGCATTGACTTGGTAACAGGGAATAGTGACACTGTCTCCCTGTCCTGTGCCGGCCTGCTTTGCCCTCATATTGACCTGCTTATCTGCTGGTGGTGAGAGTCGTATTGGGAATTGCGGTGCGTGGTTTGAATCTATTAATGGTCTGATCATTCCCGTTTCATCAAAGAGTAGATGGTGTTTCACAACTGTGCCCAGGATGTGCTTTGTCTTTCAGCTGTTGTTGGAAAAATAGCACTAAGTGTCAAGCAGACTGAAAGCAGGAAGCACTGAAGTTGGTCAGTAGGTCAGGAAGCAGCGATGTGGAGAGATAAAGGGCTGATGAACTTGAAAAATTTAAGAAGTATGTTTAAAGTTGCAGATAGAGGGAGAAATGGAGAGGGCAATGGGAATATTGGGCGGAGAACAATGTGCCAGGTAATGCGAAGTTTTTAGTGTTAATAGATGAAAGAGAATGAGGGCAGTTATAGAGAAAGGTGCACATCCTGGAACAACACAGCACAGACCTGGAAATGCAGACACCTGAAACACTAGAGAAATTTTTTTTTGTAATTTATTTTTTATTGAATTTCATCATCAAACAAACATTTCCATAAGAACAACACACACAAAAGTTGCCAGTGAACGCAGCAAGCCAGGCAGCGTCTATAGGAAGAGGTACAGTCGAAGTTTGTATTTCAGATACCGTACATATATATCATATAATCATTTTGTCATTTAATAATGGACTGCATAATATCTGTCTGAGGTATACACATAGAAAGGAGAGGAAAGAAAGAACAATCAAAAGAAGAAAACTATGTACAGAGTAGAGAGTGATTTTTTTTTACAACATATTCATTGACTTCTGAGAATAAAATCGGGCCTATGAGGTGTTATGTAGTTAAACCATTTTTTCCAGTATGAATAAAATTGTTCCAAACTTATGATTAACAGATGCTGTTATCTTCTCCATTTTGTAAATGTTCATTGTAATTTCCATCCATACATTTAAAGTTGGGCTCTCCTGAGAGAAATTAGCTTCATTTGTCTCACGTATTTGTCACTAGATTCTGCAACGGTTCCAGAGGATTGGTAAATTGCAAATGTCACTCCACTCTTTAAGAAAGGAGGGAGGCAGAAAAGAGGAAATTATAAGCCAGTTAGCCTAACCTCAGTGTTTGGGAAGATGTTGGAGTCCATTATTAAGAACGAGAGTTCAAGGTGAACAGGTTTGGGCCGCTTACTGAAGAAAAATGTGCTGACATTGGAAAAGGTCCAGAGGGGGGTCTTGAGGATGATTCTGAGAATGATGGGGTTAACATATGAGCAGCACATAATGACTCTGGGCCTGTACTCGCTGGAGTTTAGAAGAATGAGGGGAAGTCTCATTGAAACCTATCGAATATTGAAAGGCCCTGATGGAGTGAATGTGGAGAGGACGTTCCCTGTAGTGGGTGGCTATAGGACCAGAGGGCACAGCCTCAGAATAGAGGGACATCCACTTAGATCAGAGATGAGGAGGGATTTCTTTAGCCAGGGGGTGGTGAATAACGGAATTCTTTGCCACAGGTGGCTGTGAAGGCCAGGTCATTGAGTGTGCATAGAGCAGAGATTGATAGGTTCCTGATTAGTTGGGGCGTTAAAGGTTACAGGAAGAAGAAAGGAGAATGAGAAGGATAATAAATCAGTCATGATAGAATGTTGCAGCAGACTTGATGGGCCGAGCAGCCAAATTCTGCTCTCATGTCCTATATTCTTATAGTCTTGTATATATTGAACCATAGAATGAAATGTGTCAAATCAAAGCAGCAAGGATTTTTCTGAGCAACCTGCAAGGGTCACCATGCACCCTGTGCCAACATAGCAAGCCCACAGCTCACTAGACCTAATATAACATTGTTGGAATGTGGGAAGAAACTGGAGCACCTGGAGGAAACACTCGGTCACACACCCCTCACAGACAGCAGTGGGAATCGAACCCCGATCTTACCAAAACGTGTGCTTACCGCTGTACTAGTGGTTACCCAACAAATCAGGCGGTACCTTTGGAGAAAGCAAAACTGAATTAAATGCGATGGTGACTTTACATCAGCCTGATCAGATGCACACAGGGTAGGCTGGTTATCCAAAACTGTTGTATTCAGTATTGAGTGTCAAGCACTGCATCAGGTCCAGAGGGGAGCTAAATGCAGTGTGCTTGCTCTTAGCCTGTCAGAATGTTTCACTTTAATGGGTTATTGCCTTGTGTTTATGTGACATATTACTGTAGCAATATTGTGTGACTAGAACTGACAGTGATGGTAGATTGGTGCTCTGTAGGGGATTTGGAACAGGGAACATATTGTGGTATTTAGAATGAAATATTGGGAGCATTCACAATCTGGTCATTATCCTCATAAACTAAATAATTGTGATAGGCTCGTAATATTATGCATGGTGTGTTTGTGCAGTGTTTTTGATTTCAGATGCACATTCATATTTTCTCTGCAAATAGGGTCCAATCAGATTATTACAGCCTTCTCATTCGGAAAATAACTGGGAGCGAAAGATGTGTAGGCCTGGTTAAACCAACTAATAGTTTTTCTGTAATGAATTTTAAAAGGGAATGAACAGTGATCGGTTGTAGAGCAATAAGTTGATCCAAGAATACCACATAGTTGAGGAGTTTAGATCATATCACCCCAAAAATATTATATTGTCTGAATATAGTCTTTTACCATTGAGATAGTAAGGTTAGAAATATGAAGATAGGATAGATGAATGTGAGGCTGAGGAACTGGTGCAAGAGGGAGAGATTCAGCTTTTGGATCTCTTTTGGGGCAAAGGTGACCCATAAAACTGTGACATGCTACCCTTGAATTAGAGGGGGGTCCAATGTTTGTTTGGGGAGATTTGCTAGAGCTATTCAGGAGGGATAAAAACTAGTTGAGCAGGGGGTGTGACCCAAACGATCATGTGGCAGATGAGAAAATTCAGGGAAATGTAGAAAGTAATGCAAGCAAATTCACTAAACAGGACAGGAAGCGAGGAATAGGTAACATTCCACTTCTTTAAAGCAAGAGTCCTGACAGGTAAGGCAGGTGAGTTTAGGGCATGTATTGGCACATGGGACAGGGATATCCCTGCTATCTCTGTAATATTGTTGAGGGGTGAGCTGGACTGGCAGCTCAGTGTGTTGGGGTATGAATGCTACCAGTGTGATAGAGCTGGAGGTTGGAGGAGGGAGGTTGCAGTATTGACCAGGAAGAACATCACTGCCAATTCTTAGAGAGGATATTTTGGGAGATGGTGGGTAGATGGGTAGAACTTGAGAATAAAATGGGGGTGATCACTTTGGGATTGTAATACAGATCTCTCAGTAGTCAAGTGGGAATTGGAGGAGCAAGTTCATCAAGAGATTGCAGGTAGTTATAGGAATAGCAGGGTGGTAATAGTAGACACTTTTAATGTAATACTGATCAGGACTACCATAGTGCTAACAGATTAAATGGAGCAGATTTAGTTAAAGGTGTCCAGGTAAGTTTTATTGAGCTATATGTAAATGACCCTACCAGAGAGGGGGCAACACTTGAACTCCCTTTAGGAAACAGAGTTGGGCAAATAACTGAAATGACAGTGGGGAGCACTTTGGGTCTAATTATCATAGTTCTATTAGTTTTAAAGTAATTAGATTAGATTGTGAAGACACGCAGTCCTCTTTTATTGTCATTTAGTAATGCCTGCATTAAGAAATGATACACAGGACAGACCAAGACTGAAAAACTGACAAAAACCACATAATTATAACATATAGTTACAACAGTGCAACAATACCATAACTTGATGTAGAACAGTCCATGGGCACAGTAAAAAAAAGTTCAAAGTCTCTTGAAAGTCCCACATCTCACGCAGATGGGAGAAGGAAGAAAACTCTCCCTGCCATGCCCGACCACAGTCCGACTCTGAGTCGTCCGAAAACTTCGAGCTCTGCTCAGCGGTCCGGCACCGAGTACCGAGCACCATCTCTGCCGAACGCTTCGACCCCAGCCTCGGTAGCCAGCAGCAGGCAAAGCCGGGGATTTTGGGGCCTTCCCTCCGGAGATTCTCGATCGCACAGTAGCAGCGGCAGCGAACCAGGCATTTCAGAAATTTCTCCAGATGTTCCTCTGTGCTTCTCATGTCTAATTAAGGAAAAAGATTAACTGGGTGGGTGACAAGTTAAAGTCCTGAGTTGGGGCCAGTCTAATTTTGGTGACATTAAACAGGAACTTGCAAAGATTGATTGGGAGAGGCTGTTAGCAGGTGAAGAGACATTTGACTAGTGGGGGCCTCTTAAAAAGTACCATACTAAATTAAACGTTGTATTGGAAAATAAACCTGGACACGAGATTGGATTTTCAGTGGGAGAGCATTTTGGGGACAATAATCATAAGTTTTCAGACAGAGATAGTTGAGGATATGACTGGACCTCGGGGAGTGGGGGGAATGTTAACTGGGAAAAGGCTAATTATACCAGTATTGGACAGGAACTGAGGAAAGTAGATTGGGAGCAGCTGGCATTGGGTAATTCTTTGTTTGACCAGATGGTCAGAATTCAGGAACAAAGGCAAAAAGGTAACTAGGGGCAGGATAGGATCATTCAAGGGCAAAGGAGGGAAATTGTCTGGAGCCAGAGGAAGTAGGTAAGGTATTAAATGAATACTTCACGTTATTATTCACCAAGGAGGAGGACATGGAAGATGGTGGGACCAGGGAGAAGTATGCTGGTGTTGTAGGACGTGTTGTTATCAGAGGTGTTGGGGATCATGAAGAACATTGAAGTGGATAAGTCCCCAGTGCCTAATGGTTATGTTACATTATTGAGAGGGGAGTTTGTTATGTCTGGACAGAGACCTTTGCCATAGACAGCGTCCCAGTGGACATCTTTCCTCTGTTTAAGAAGGATAATTGAGACAAACCAGAAATTGTCAGGCAGTGAGCCTCACATCAGTGATAGGGAAATTATTTAAGAAGATTCTTGGAGACAGGATCTATTCATATCTTGACGTTAAGGAGAATCACCATGGCTTTGAGCAGGAGAGGCTATGTCTTATAAACTTGATTGAGTTCTTTGAGGAGGTGACATAGATGATTGGTGAGGATGGGGCTGTGGATGTTGTACACATGGACTTTAGTGAAGCTTTTTACAAGATTCCTCAGGATAGGCTGATCCAGAAGATTAAGGCACATGGGATCCTTAAGACTCAGTAGACTGGATTCAAAACTGGCTTGGTCATAAACGACAAAGGGTAGAGGAGGGGAAGAGCAATTCAGAATGGAGATCTTTCACCAGTGATGTTCTGCAATGCTCAATGCTGGGACCTCTGTTGTTTATGTTATATATGTGAGTGATTGGGCAACAATATAGGTGGGCTGTTTAGTAAGCTTGCAATCAACACAAGCATTGGCAGAGTTGCGGATAGAAAGAGGAAGGATTCAGCAGGATATCGGCAGGTTGGGAAAGTTGGGCAGAGAAGTGGCAGGTGGGGCTTACAGATGTAAGCTGTGGAATTTTGAGATGTCAGATGCAAGAGGGAGGTACATGGCAGACGGTGCAGCTGCGTAGGCAGTTGGGTTGGGCACATTTGGAGCACGGTGTGCAGTTCTGGTCACCGCACTGTAGGAAGGATGTGGAAGCTTTGGTGCAGATCTGGCAGCTCAGTGCATTCGTCAGGTTGTTGCAGGAATAGAGAGTATCAGCTACAAGGAGAGATTGGATAAACTTGGATTGTTTTCTCTGGAGAAGTGGAAACTGAGGATGAGGAAGTTTGAATGAGGAATGCGGCTCATGGAGGAGAGCAGGACAACCACCTTCCCCACTTACTCAGCACAGTCCTGAGTATAAGGAACCAGTTCTAACCCCGTGCTACTGGACAGCAAGTCAAGATCCCAGTATTGGTTGGATGGGGGAGCTTGGGGGTAGGATAGGTCACAGCACTGGAAGAGGAACAAGTAGACCATCACTCAGCCTGGGCCCCTTGTGCTCTGTGAGTGGGGTCCTGCCCTATTGGACCTTTAGGACCGGTCTAGTGACAGGGACCTTACAGACACTGGCCCAGGAATTGGGCAACAGTGCCGGTCGAGTGCCCACTTCCACCCTGCTAGCGTCAAGCCATTCATGATGGCACTGGCAATACAACCTTTCTGGTGCTGAAGAGCAGTCGAGATGGGCTCAGTACCAGAAAAGCCACATCAGTTGGAGTTCGCACATGGTTTTGACAAGGAAACCATTCTTAATCTGTTGTACGGCTTTTGATTAACAGTGTACGAGGGGTGATTGATAAGTTCATGGCCTAAGGTAGAAGCAGTCAATTTTAGAAAACTTGGCACATTTATTTTTCCTACATTTACACACTTAGTCCAGTGGTCATGGAGCATACGGATCCCTTCTTTGTAGAAGTCGGCGTCTTGGACCTCCAGAAAGTGGTCCACAGCAGAGGTGATTGATAAGTTTGTGGCCTAAGGTACAAGGAAATGAGTTATACAGCTCTCGTTACATGCACGTGCAGTTCAACTCTTTGAGTGATTATGCAGAAAGTTTGAAGCTAATAACTCACCTCCTTCTACCTTAGGCCACGAACTTATCAATCACCCCTGCTGTGGACCACTTTCTGGAGGTCCAAGATGCTGACTTCTACAAAGAAGGGATCCGTATGCTCCACAACCGCTGAACTAAGTGTGTAAATGTAGGAGGGGACTATGTTGAAAAATAAATGTGCTAGGTTTTCTAAAATTGACTCCTCCTACCTTAGGCCACGTACTTATCAATCACCCCTCGTACAAAGATTAGATCAGCTATGTAGAAAGACTATGCCCAATGACAATTCATGGATTATCACATGACTAGGGCAGGAGATAGTCACTTGTGTCTGCACCCTATCCCACCCACATTTTGCACTCTGGACCCATAAGTGAGATAAGTCTTATGGAGTGTCCATTTAGTGATCAGTCTATGTACCTGAAACTGAAATCCTGTAACTAAAATTAGCTTCACAAAACCATAACCTAGCCTTCAAAAAAACTCTTCTCTTTCAGCAGTAAACGCTCTGAATAGGTTTTCCTTTTCAGAAAAACCTTTAGTATTTCTAATTGAGTCTTTTAAATATGCTACCCGAGAGACTAAATTCAAAGCACTCCACTCAAACGTAGTAACATTTATATTCGCAAATGTAATCACATTTGGAAGGACAATTAAGTGTAATTGAAATCTCCTTGTACAGCGCTGTGTAAAAACTTAGATTTCTGCTTACTGGGGATTACCTGGATTTTCCATTCTACTGTAGCCCCATAAAATATATCTCAGAGGAACTTGGATATTATAAATGCCAGTGTGAAACTTGAGTGGTGTTCAGCTTTTACCTTAATCATGTTATTATCCTGTGTGGCAACACTGTTGTTAGTATTTGCTCCGTTTACACCACACAAATTTTAGTAACCTGAGAGATTCCATTTGCTTGGTGCTAAAAGTTTTCAATATGTTATTAGTTTTTTATTGTTATGTTCTAGTTTTTATTTCAAAGACATACAAGTAGCACCAGTCCATGCAAGCAGGTATTTGATAAATGAAAACAGGATTGAAGAGGTGTTTTTTTTAATCTCTCAAGCAAAGTCTTAAAAGAAGGGACAGGATGAAGACATTTAGTCATGGAATTGTGAATGTCTTCAATGTACAACTGCCAGTGGAGTGCATTTCCCAGAAGATTAAGGGAACTCAAAGGAGAGCCCATGGAAAGATTTGAAATCATTGATGAGAACTTTAAAATCCACATTAACTTGGAGGTAATGTAGCAAAGATGGCGGTTACAGGTGGATAGGAGAATATCAATTAGACAAGCAGCAAGGTTTAATGACTTAAATTTTACAGAGAGTGGAAAAATGGGTCCCTGCACAAGGTTCCTTTAAATAATCTTGAGAAGTATGAAGGCATGGATGAGGGTTTCAGCAAATGGGTTGATAATGCGATGTCATTCTGCCTTTGGTCTCCATAATGTCCTTTATCTCAACCGCCCCCCCTTTAACTCTATATTTTGCTATATCCTCAATTTTATTTGCTGCACTCATTTCAGAGGGTAGTTGGAGCAACCCTATTGGACGTATGCACGCTAAACTTCGTCCCCGCGAGCACAGATGTGAAGTAGCTGAGACTTTAGGACAGTCTAGTTGCTTTAATCTGGTTGTTACCAAACTCAGCTCTTTATTCCAGAGTTCCTTTCATGTAAATTAAGTTCTCCAGTTGCTGTGGTAGAATTTGAGTTTGTAAATCATAAGGCCTGGCCTCTATCTAGTAACTAGATTAGATTAGATTAGATTATGAGGACACGCAGTCTTCTTTTATTAATGCATGCATTAAGAAATGATACAATTTGTTCCTCCAGAATGATATCACAGAAACACAAAACCATATAATTATAACATATAGTTGCAACACTGCAAAGCAATACCATAATTTGATAGAAGAACAGAGTATGGGCACAATAAAAAAAAATGACAGTTAATTAAATGACAGTCCCATAGCAGTCCAGGTTGAGCATGGTGATCAATGGTCTAAACTGATGGTCTTATAAATGTTAAGGGGAACATGAGTCAGTTGAGGGAAAAGATCTGGTTGAAAGGGGGAGCAGGCACAGAGGGCTGAATAACCTGGTCCCACATGTGCGTTGTGTTCTTGTGTCCAAAGCTCAGAGAGGCTGTTGGAGATGCTGGTCTGAGTACAGGGTGAGGGCGAGGACAGCTTATGTTTTTGAAGTCACATCCCAGGTCTGATCAACGTGCCTTCTATACAGGCCACCGGGAGAAGGTGCGAGTTCCACGTGGACAGTCCGGAGGTCAGGACTGAACTAGAGTTGCTGTAATTATAAGGCAGCGACATTAACTGTTACACCACTGTGTTTTACTAGACATGCAAGCTTAGTTTTAATTAAAAGCAAAGAAAAGCTGCAGATGCTGGAAACCTGAAATAAAACCCAAAAGCATCAAAGATGCTTCACAGATCAGACAGCATCTATGTACAGAGAAAGTGAGTTATCGTTTCAGGTTGGCAATGATGAAAAGTCCTGAATCATCAACTCTGTTTCTCTTCTACTGATGCTGCCTTGCCTACAGAGCATCTCCAGCAATTGTTCACTTTCATTGGAGCCAGCCATTCAATAAAATTGACCAACAAGATGATTGGTGTATACTGGACCAGCGGTCCCCAACCACCGGGCCGTGGACCGGTGCCGGGCTGCAAAGCATGTGCTACCGGGCCGCGAGGAAACGATATGATTTGGCGATATGACTCAGCTGCACCTTTCCTCATTCCCTGTCATGCACTACTGTTGAGCTCGAACGCACGCGAGGTCATTACGCACGCGTCATCCATGTCAGCGCGGGAAGAAGATCAACTCCTCGAGCATGCAAATACCGGCCGGCTGAGAAATATGTTTGACATAACATCTCTGCTGGCATTCTGGATCAAAGTCAAGGCTAAATATCCTGAGATAGCCACGAAAGCACTGAAAACTAAATTGCGGAATAGACTGGACACAAGGAACCCCCTTCGAGTATCGCTGTCTCCCGTCACCCCTCAATAGGACCGTCTTGTTGCAGGGAAACAAGCCCAGGACTCCCACTGATTCAGCGATATTGGTGTCTTGCAGTGATTTTATATGTTCATACAGAGAAAATATGTGCTGTGAGTTTAATATCCAAATGTTACTTAAAATATTATGATGCTATTGACTTACTTGTAAAACCATATAATAATTACAACACAGAAACAGGCCATCTCTGCCCTTCTAGTCCATGCCGAACGCTATTCTCACCTAGTCCCACCGACCTGCACTCAGCCCATACCCCTTCATTCCTTTCCCGTCCATATACCTATCCAATTTTTCTTTAAATGATAATATCAAACCTGCCTCTACCACTTCTACGGGAAGTTCGTTCAACACTTACTTCAAGCTCCCCTGTCCTCCCCTGATAATTGACTTATCACTATATTCATGTGTGGAAAATATGTGCTGTGTGTTTAATATTAAATTCGTTAGATAAACCCTTTTAGAAACAAAATTGAGTGTATTAGCCATTTATCACTTATATTCTGGTTGTGATTAACACCCCCCCCCCCAATAGAATCGCCGAAAACAATTTATAGAAGGAGGGGTGGGAAAAAAACCTGTAGGTCACGCATGCGCACTGGTGCCCGCGCAAGGCTTTATGGTCATTGTAGTCTTTCTAGGGGTAAACTCAATATATTCGACTGCTACTCTTGTCCATTGGCAACACAACCCCCCCCCCTCCCCCGGTCGGCGGGTCCGCAAGAATATTGTCAATATTAAAACGGTCTGCAGTGCGAGAACGGTTGGGGACCCCTGTACTAGACTCTGAAATGACCAGTCAGCAGGAGTTTCATTAAGTTCAATGGAAGGCCATAGTCCCATAATGGATTGCAGACCTTGAGCCTCTTTATGGGGCTATTGAAGTTACCGCCATAAAACAAGGGTAAGAAGATTATAAAATTGAAAGGAAAATGCAACTTCTGTCTCGAGACGTACCGTAAGTGTTAAGTTTCTTCCCCCAGGAGTATTGAACAAGACTTGTGCTCCCATGGTGGGAAAATATTAGGTGCTTTGACATTAAACATATCTGGCAAAGGAGAAATTACAGTACATGATGCAGCACTGTGATTGAAGAGCTAAAACTAGTCATCTTCTTGAGAAGGGTCTCTTGTCTAAAACTCCTTTCATTCTAAATAATTAGACTAAATGTTGCTCTGTCAGTATACAGACTCTTTTGTGTGTCATTAAATCTGTCTTCTTGTGAAACAAAGCAAGTGAGTTGCCAGTCATTGTCATCATCTCCTGCTCCAGGGTAACACGTTAACAAACAGAGTTACTTTTTATCTTCAAGCAGTATTCATCATTTGTGAAGAAAGGTCACTCTGTTGACAGATGAGTATTGAAACCATCTATCTGAAGTTCTTTCATGCTAGTTTCATGAAGAACTATCTATCTTGCCGTCAACTTCAGCAAGACAATATCTGAGGTATATTTTAGTTGCCATAGGTATTTCAGTTAGTAAAATATTTGATTATGTCAAATTTTGAAAAAGGTTTTACCAATATATGGGCAAAGAGTATTGATTGTAAAAAGTTCTCATGCAAGTCATCAGCCTGAATCATTAGCTGTTTCCCCTCCACATACCTGTATAGGATGACCTACCAACATTCCTCAGCATTTACATTTCATTTTGTCTTTTAACTGGCTCATTTGGCTCAAGAATCCAGTTCCTATCATTGTCCTCGTGTTCTTTCCTCCTGCAAGCTCCTTGTGACTTGTTCCCCTTCCTGCTCCCACCCCTTGTTGATCAAATATGGTTTATAACATTGTCTTCAAGAACACAGAAAAGTAAGAGCAGGAACAAGCCAATCAGCCCCTCCAGACTGGCCCATCATTCAGAATGATCTAATGATGATCATTCTTCCATTTTAGTTCTCCGTAATGACGGATTCCTCGTACTCGAGCTTTTATCTATTCCTCCCTAAATATCTAGTGTTCTGGCCCCTACCACCCTCAGGAACAAAGAATCACTGACCCCTGAGTGAAGAAATTTCCGCGGAGCTCAGTTTTAACTGCTCAGTTTCTTCTTTCATATCGATGTTGCCCTGTTTATTCAACCTGCAATTTGCAACAGCTGAAGCAGCAGTTTCAGTCTGAACAGAGATCGGTTAAAAGTTCTCACTGGACAGTCATCACAAATGTGATCAGCATGGCTGGGGGATGCGACGAAGATATTGAATCTGGGGTGTTAGGCCTCAAATATGCGACAGTTGGGAAATTTCTGTGGATTTTCCTTTGACCTCTAATTAGGACTGCGGAAAAAAAAGCTGCCTTGACCTAGAGTTTAAAGTCAAATTTCTTCCCTTTCACTCTTCAAATCATGGAGAATGATTGGCTGCTGGACTTGCTGTGGTTGTAAAGTAATTACAGAAAATGATGGGAATCTCCAAGCAAGTAAGTCCCAGATTTGCGGGGCCTGCTATAAATCCAAAACTGACTGTGTGACAGGCATCACGGTATCTGCCAGTCTGCTGGGTCGCCAGACTTCATGTAGAGACTGCCGAGGAATACGCTTGTCCAGTGGCACGCTCGTCAGATCTTGTGCAGGGCCAGAGGTTTCAGTGGCGAGTGAGGAAGGTGCTGATGCGAAGGAAAGGGGGATTCACAATGGGACAAGTGGAAAACAAAATCTGAGTGTGAGGGAGGCTTTAAAGGTTCTGTGGTGAGTCTGAAGGTTGTTCGGGGTTCACTGCAAGGCTGCAGCATGTAATTTGAACCTGAGTGTGGAGTTGAAGATTTGAGTTGGGGACACAAGAGGGCAGATGCTGGAATCTGGAGCAACAAATATTCTGCTGGAAGAACTTAGCAGGTCAAGCATCCTCTGTGAGGGAACAAAAGTGTCAACAGTCCTGATGCAGGGATTTGACCTGAAATGTCAACAGTTCCTTCTCCTCACTGATGCTGCTGGAGTTCCTCCAGCAAGTTGTGTGTTGCTGTCGGTTTTAATGCCGTGTTACAGTGAGGAGCTGAGCACTGGCTCTGTTTCTCCCTTGGGATTCTTCCTGATCTGCTGAGTATTTCCAGTATCTGCTTTTATGGTACCTTCACTCTGTCTACCAGTACTGTTCTGTAACTGATCCAGGATGTGGGAGCTTTGACCTCGGTGATAACGTCTGGCCAGGACATCAGTAGATAGCATTGGGCAAGAGGTGAAATTTCGGGCAGTTCCACAGGAGCTATGAATTTGATTTGTTCACCTGAATCTGAATTCTGTATAAAGCATTTGTATATGCTTGGATTATCTAAATACAACCATGAGGATGACAGGGGGATTTAGTTTATTGTAAATTGAAATTATATTCAGTTTAAATGTGTTTTCCATTCAAAACTTTTGCACCCTCCTGTAGTTTGTATCATGATTGTCTTGCAATGCCTTTTATAACGATCTGTCATCCTGCTTGCTGATGGTAGGTCATCAGCCTGAAGCATCAACTCAGTTTCCTTCTCTGCAGATAATTCCAGATCTGTAGAGTGCTTTCCGCATTTTCTGCAACACACCCACAATGTTGGAAGAGCTCAGCAGGTCAGGCAGCATCTATGGAGAAGAATAAACAGTTGGCATTTTGGTGCCGAGACCCTTCATCAGGACTGGAAGTGAAGAAGACTGAAACCAGAATGACATGGGGGTGGGAAGAGTACAAGCTAGCAGGTGATAGGTGAGACCAGGTGGAGGGGGATGAAGTAAGAAGCTGGTTGCCTTCACAACCCACAAACAACAGTCAATTGATCCTAGTATGACACTGATTATAGAACTAAATTGTACTATTTCCAGGGTCTCTGGAGGGGAACTCTTTGACTTTCTCGCTCAGAAAGAATCTTTGAGTGAAGAAGAAGCAACAGCGTTTATTAAACAAATCCTAGATGGTGTGAATTACCTCCATTCTAAAAACATCGCACACTTCGACCTCAAGGTAGGTTCTCATTTTAATCCATCAATATTCTGGGCACAATTTGATAACCTTCAATATTTTCAGGTAGTGCCTTATGAATTTTTGATTATTCCAACAGCATAACCTTCATTGTACAAATTTAATTATGGCAGAGCTTTGGCCATATTATTGAAAATATACTCTACAGTTTTCTCTCTAAGGCTCTGTGGTTGCACATTCACCACAGACATCATAGTTCTCACAGTTGCCGATGACACAGAAGGAAGGAGGCTATATGACCCATCGAGTCTATGCTGACTGTCAGAACACACTCAGCAGTCTCATTCACCATTTAAATATTATCCAAATTTCAGTTTTCAATGATCATGTAATCTAAACTCCAGTATTGTTCTGAGGGGGTGCAGCTCTATGGGAGGTGGCCTGTAGATAACGTGCTAATCTTAGGCTTCATCTGACTGTTTCTATTCGCACGGCACCATTCAAAGGGAAACCAGGTTCCTCCCAAGTCCTGGATCTCATTTATCCCTCTGGTGATACTTCAGATAGTGGAGTTGTCTTACTATTCAATTCTGACCCCCAATGCTGTCTGCATGGAGTTTCCACTTTTTCACCCAGCAGCAGCGAGTGTTTCTCCAAATACACCAGATTCCTTCCACATCCTTAACAGGTGCTACTTAGAGGGTTTATGAGGTAGGCTTATTAGTTTCAGGGGATGGTGAAAGAATCAGGGACTGGAGTGATGGTGCAAATAAGTATCTCTGAGAGAACATATTACAGGGGGATCTCTTGAGAACCAGCATGGATGGTGTAGATGGAATTGCTTGTTACTAACTCATAATTATTCAATATATGGAAATTGATGAAAGAATATACTCTCTAACAATTTTTTGAAGTCTGTAAGGCATTTTGTTACAAGTTGTATTGAAGGTAGAATTAAGCAAATAGATATGTTAGGAATTCCACTGATGGACACACTGTTCACATCACTCAGATGACCCACACCTTCTGTACAATGTCAGTAATTACCTCAGGGTGGAACTGTGAACCTTGGCATTCCCGTTGAATAGACTTACTTCAATATTTCCTAAAACTAAGGGTTTATAATTAAATTGGATTTGTTCTTAGCAGTTCAATTAAGAATCACCTTCTGAAATATTTCCTTTCAGCCTGAAAATATTATGCTTCTCGATAAGATACCTGTGCCACACATCAAATTGATAGACTTTGGCCTTGCTCACAAAATCGAAGATGGAGTTGAGTTTAAAAACATCTTTGGGACTCCTGAATTTGTTGGTAGGTATAGTTTTCATCGTATCAGCTCTAGATGAGGTATGTTACCGAATTAAATGTCTTTTATGGAAGGTATGTCAAACTAAATGTAGCCATATGGAGCAGAATATCAGAAGTCGTGTTGTAGAGTTTGCTTTCAGTTGCGTTCATTAGGAGTAAAGTATTCGATATGGGAATGGTACAACTCAAGTGGAGTCGTGTCAGATCACATCTGATAAATGTCACATCATACGGCTGATGCATCATATGTCTGTCACATTGGATTCCTGACACACCGTATGTCTGCCCCATTGGATGGTGTTTCATCAGATGCCTGTCACATCTTGGTTGTCACGGACTTTATAAAGATACTCATGGACAAGTGTGTTCCCACAAAATCATTCAGAGGTTCCCCAACCAGATGTCCTAGATAAATGAAGAGACCCACATCCTGCTGAGGGCTAGGTAAGGTTCAGGACTGGAGATCCAGGAAAGAACAAGAAGTGCAGGTTTGACCTTCGGAGAGCCATCTCACATGCAAAGTAGCAGTCACAGAGGGATGCTCGACAGCTGCGGCACGGCTTGAATGCCAACAGTTCCTGCAAGGCAAAGCCAAGCAACATCAATGACAATAAGGTTTCACTTCCAGATGACCTCAATTTATTTTTGTGCTCATTTCCACCAACAGAACATGGAGGCATCTTCGTGAACTCCCACCAGCTCCTACAACCTGCAACTTCAGTCTCTTAGGCTAATCTGAGGGCATCCTTTAGGAGGGTAAATCCACAGAAAGTATCTGACCCAGATCGTATACATAGCCAAGTACTGAAGTTCTGTGCTAATCAACTGTCTCTAATGTTTACCAACACTTTCAACCTCTCGCTTATGTCTTGAGGTACCCACCTGCTTCAGGCAGGCTTCATTCATACCAGTGCCAAAGTAGAATATGGTAATCTGCCTCAAATGTATTGTACCGCAGCATTTACATTCACTGTGATGAAGTGCTTTGAGAGGGTGGTGATGAAACATATCAACTTCTGCCTGAGGAATGACTTGGATCCACTCCAATGTGCCTGCCGTCACAAGAGGTCAACAGCAGATGCCATTTTATTGACTCTTCACTCAGTCCGGAACATCTGGACAATGAACCCTTGGAGATACAGCAGGATGCTCTTCATTGAATACATCTGAGCATTCAACACTGTCATCCCCGTGAAACACATTGAGTCCTGGTCTTTGAAACCTCCTTATGTAACTCGATCCTCAATTTCCTCAATTACAGACCACAGTCAGTACAGAGTGGCAGCAACATCTCCGCCACAAACATCAACCGCATTGGTGCATCATAAGGTTATGTGCCCATGATTTACTCACCATATACCTGTGATTGTGTTGCTCAGTGCAGCTCTAATGCCATATTTGCAGATCACTACAGTGAAATAGAGCATTGACCAGTGACAAGTCCGGACACTGTAAGTTTTGAGAGGAGGGGATTTCACTCGGGTCCTCTGCCCTAAAGGGAGCAGCGGGTCACTACAGCAAAACAGAGCATCGAGCAGTGACCAATCCACATTTGAGATTGATTAACAAGAGCAAATTAAAGGAAGGCAGGGGCAAGTGTAGTGACCTTCATTTGAGACTTTGAGGCTTCAGTGAAAAGAAGCTTCAATCTGAGAAAGCAAAGAAAAGCTGCAGGTTAAGTGTTTTTTTTCCCTTCCCTACTTCAAATCTGCTCAGCTAGGACAGTAGAGATGTCAGGCAGGATAGTCAAATGCTCCTCTTATAGGATGTGGGAAAGTAAGGGACCTCCAGTGTCCCTGATGACTACAACTGCGAGAAGAACAGCTGCAGCTTCTAACAATCCGTGTTAAGGAGTTGGAGCTGGAACTAGATGAACTCCGGATCAATCAGGAGGCTGAGGGGGTGATAGATAGCGCATACAGAGAGGTAGTTACAGCTAAGGTGCAGGACACTGGAAACTGGGTGACAGTCTGGAAGGGGAAAGGGGATGAGGAGCTAGCGCAGAATACCCCTGTGGCCATCTCCCTCATCAACAGGAGGAGTTGACCTAAAGGGGAAAGTCACTGAGTCAGGCGCTGTGCCTTGGAATGGAAGGGGGGAGAAGGGGCACGCTGTGGTGATAGGGGATTCATTAGTTAGGAGAACGTGAAGGAGGTCTTGTAGGTGAAAACGAGATTCTCGGATAGTATGTCGCCTCCCAGGTGCCAGGGTCTGGGATTTCTCAGTTCAAGTCCTCAGGATTCATAAGTGGGAGTGAGAACAGACAGAAGTCATGGTCCATGTGTATACCAGTGACATGGGTAGGACAAGTGACGAGGTTCTGCACAGGGAGTTCGGGGAGTTGGGTGCTAAGTTAAAGGGGAGGACCTCCAAGGTTGTAATCTCAGGATTGTTACCCATGCCACATGCTAACAGGGCCAGAACTAGGAAGATTAAACAGTTCAATGTGAGGCTAAGGAGTTGGTGTAGGAGGGAGGGTGTAACACTTCTGGCTCTCTTCCAGGGAAGGTGGGACCTGTACAGACAGGACGGTTTGCAGCTGAACTGAGGGGGACTAATATCCTCATGGGAAGGTCTGTTAGTGCCGCACGGCGGTGTTTAAACTTGAGCTGCAAGGGGAGGTGAACCAGCGTACCAGAGCAGTTGTTGGAGAGGTTGTGGAGACAGATGTTGGTAAGACTTCAGACAAAATTATGAATGAAAAGGTTGAGCATAGTGTGATTAATGTCCTGAGTTCTGTATATTTGAATGCAAGAAGTATCGTAGAAAAGGTGGATGATCATGCTGAAGATGAGGTAGCTGGTTTACAAGCAATGTGCAGTGAGGAGAGGCTGTTGAAAGGGCAAAATTGCAGTCAACAGGTTGAGTTGCCGCATAAAAGGCAGGCAAAATCAAAAAGGGTGAATACAGGACCGAAGGTGCTGTAATCGAATGAGCACGTATACGGAATAAGGTAGATAAACTTGTAGCACACTTACAGCTCGGCAGGTATGATGTTGTGGGCATCACTGAATCATGGCTGAAAGAAGGTTATAGCTGGGAGCTTTATGTCTAAGGATACACGTTGTTTCAAAAGGACAGGCAGATGGGCAGAGGGGGTGGCATGACACTGTTGGTTAAAAAATGAAATCAACTCATTAGAAAGAGGTGACATAGGATCAGAAGGTGTTGAATTATTTTGGATCAAGTTAAGTGTAGCTTCCTGGTCAGCCTCAGGCTTGCTCAGCTCGCTTTCGTCTAGGGGGAGCAGCCTTCAGCCCCACCAAACTGGGTAATCAAGTTCGTGTGGATGCTGTGTGATGTGCCCCACCCCGCCAAATAACAGATTTAATGACAGATTAACCATATGCGATTAAATGATTACACTTTATAACTCTTACTTTGAGTATGTAGATAGTAAAGGAACAAAATAAGAACTGTTTAACTGTTTTAAAAAAAAGAAAAAGGCGTCATTATTATTAACCAGTTCGTGCACACATCGTTGGAGCTCTTACAGAACTGGGTCCCCCTTCCTCCAGTCGATGTCCTCCGAACTCTGCCGACACTTGAATGGGACCACCCTCGGTGATTGACCAAACGCTCTACTCGAGTCTGTCTTTGTCTCCTCTCCTCGCCAAAGACCCTGGGCCTCGGACTTCCGCTTGGAGTCCGTTCCGTTTCCCAGCTTACAGTATTGTGTCTCCTCTCTCTGTCCCCATCACGCCTTCTCCCCAAAACCCGCAAAAGCAATAGCTTACAGACACACGAGAAAGAATAACATCTATCCCAATTGGTTAACAAATGAATACAATTCTCATTATCAGTAATTATAACCCAAACAAGCTGCTATAGAGAACCACTGTCTCAGCAGTTTACAGAACAGAGAAGCCATTTTATTATAACATAATAAAGAAGCCATTTTATTAGCCTTAGCAGTAACATAAAAGAAGAAACCCCTTACATAAGGAACTGCAAGGGTAAAAAAGCCCAGATGGGAGTTGTATACAGATCCCCAAGCAGTAGTAAGGATGTGGCCTACAAATTACAGTGGAAGATAGAAAATACATCCAAAAGGGAAATGTTACAATAGTCATGGGGGATTTCAATGTGGAGGTAGATTGGGAAAATCAGATTGGTCCTGGATCCCAAGAGGGGGAATTTCTAGAATACCCGTGAGATGGCTTTTAGAGCAGCTTGTGGTTGAGCCCACTGGGATCGGCTATTCTGGATTGGGTGTTGTGCGATAAACCAGGGTTGATTAGAGTGCTTTAGGTAAAAGAACCCTTGGGGAAAGTGATCATAGTATGATCACGTTCACCCTGAAATTTGAGGAGAAGCTAAAGTCAGATGTATCAGTATTACAGTATTAGAGGGAATTACAGAGGCATGAAAGAGCAGTTGGCCAGAATTGATTGGAAAAGAACACTGGCAGGGTTGACGGTAGAGCAGCAATGACTGGAATTTCTGGAAGCAATTCAGCAGGTAAAGGATATATACATCCCTAAGAGGAAGAAGTATTCTAAAGGCAGATTGACGCATTGGCGGCTGACAAGAGAATTCAAAGCCAACATAAAATCCAAAGAGACGGCATATGGTAGAACAAAAATTAGTGGGAAGTTAGAGATTGGGAAGCTTTTTAAAAACTAACAGAAGTTAAGTAAAAAAAAGTCATTAAGAAGGTAAAGATGGGATACAAAAGTGAGGTAGTCAATAATATTAAAGAGGATACCAAAGTTTCTTCAGATATATAAAGTGAAGAAAGTGTAAAAGAGGCAAGATTGGATATTGGACTGCTGGAAAACGATGTTGGAGAGGTGATAAAGGGAGACAAAGAAATGGCAGATAAACTGAACTGCATCAGACTTCACTGTGGAAGACACTAGCACTGTGGTGAAAGTTTCAGGTGTCGGGTCAGAAAGTGTGTGAAGTTACCATTACTGGAGAGAAGGTTCTTGGGAAACTGAAAGGTCTGAAGGTAGATAAGCAGATGATATACACAGTAGAGTTCTGAAAGAAGTGGCTAAAGGGATCGTGGACGAATCAGTAGTGATCTTTTGAAAATCATTAGATTTGGGAATGGTTCTGGGAGACTGAAAAATTGCAAATGTCACTCCACTCTTCAAGAAGGGAGAGAGACAGAAGAAAGAAAACTGTCAGCCAGTTAGTCTGACCTCAGTGCTTGGGAAGATATTGGAATCGATCATCAAGGATGAGGTCTCGGGGTACTTGAAGGTACATGATAAAATAGGCCTTAGTCAGCATGGTTTCCTCAAGGAAAAATCTTGCCTGACTAATCTGTTAGAATTCTTTGAAGAAATATCAAGCAGGATAGAGAAAGGAGAATCGGTTGATGTTGTATACTTGGATTTTCAAAAGGCCTTTGACAATGTGCCACACATGAGGTGTCTAACAAGATACGAGCCCATGGGTTTACAGTAAAGATTCTAGCATGGATAATGCAGTGGCTGATTGGCAGGAGGCAAAGCGTGGGAATAAAGGGAGCCTTTTCTGGTTGGCTGCTGCTGACCAGTGGTGTGCTGTAGGGATCTGTGTTGGGATTGGTTCTTTTTATGTTATATGTCAATGATTTGGATGATGGAATTGATGGATTTGTCACATGGTTTGAAGATGATATGAAACTAGGTGGAGGGACAGGTAGTTTTGAGAAAGTAAAATACAAAAAAAACTGAGGCACAAAGGGACTTGAGATTTCTTGTTCAGGATTCCCTAAAGGGTTAATTTGCAGGTTAAGTTGGTGGTGAGGAAGGCAAATGTGATGTTAGCATTCATTTGAAGAAGATTAGAATATAAAAGCAAGGTTATAATGTTGAGACTTTATAAAGCACTGGTGAGGCCTCACTTGGAGTATTGTGAGCAGTTTTGGGCCTCTTATCTTCAAAAAGGAGGTTCACAAAAATTATTTCAGGATTAAATGGCTTGTCATATGAAGAGTGTTTGATGGCTCTAGGCCTGAACTCACTGGAATTCAGAAGAATGAGGAGTGACCGCAATGAAACGATGAAAGGTTTTGATAGAGTGAATGTGGAGAGGATGTTTCTTTCCTATTGTGGGAGAGTCTAAGGCCAGAGGGCTCAGTCTCAGAAGTCCTTTTAGAATGGAGATGAGGAATTTCTTTAGCCAGCGAGTGGTGAATCTGGAATTCTTTGCCACAGGCAGCTGTGGAGGCCAAGTTTTTATGTATATTTGAGGCAGAGGTTGCTAATATCTTGATTAGTCAGGGCATGAAGAGATACAGGGAGAAGGCAAGAGATTGGGGCTGAGAGGAAAATTGGATTAGCCGTGATGAGATAGTGGAGCAGACTTGATGGGACAAGTAGCCTAATTCTGCTCCTAAGTCTTCTCGTCTTAAGTTTGCTGATGACACAATTGTTGTGTGCTGAATCAAAGGTGGTGATGAATCATACAGAAGGAGATTGAGTATCCGGTTGAATGGTGTCACAAAAACAGCCTTTCACTTCATGTCAGCAAAACCCAAGAGCTGATTATTGAATACAAGAGGAAGGAACCACAAGCCCATGAGCCAGTCACAAATTTACAGAGTTGTACTGTCTTAGAAATTTGCATCGTTGGTATGTCTCCAAAAACACTGACAAACTTCTATCGATGCACAGTGGAGAGTATCCTAACTGGTTGCATCACCACCTGGTATGGATCCAAAAAGTCCACAGAAAGTAGTGGGTACAGCCTAGTCTACTCCAGGCAAAGCTCTCCCCACCACTGAGCATAGTTAGATGGAATGCTGCCCTCAGCAGCCATCCAGGCCACACTCTCTTCTCGTCACCAACATTGGGCCGGAGGTACAGAAGCTTCAGGTCCCACTCCACCATGTGCATGAATAGTTATCATCCTACAACCATCAGGCTCCTGAACCAGCATGGCTAACTTTCATTCACAGCTCTGAACTGCTTCCAGAACCTATGGACTCACTTCCAAGGAATCTACAGCTCATGTTCTCAATGTTATTTTTTTATTTGCATAATTTGTCATCTTTTCCACATTTGGGCAGGGGTGTGTGCTTAGCCCACTGCTCTACCCTCTCTGTACCCATGACTGTGTGGCTAAGCATAGCTCAAATACCATCTATAAATTTGCTGATGATACAAACATTGTTGGTAGAATCTCAGATGGTGACGAGAGGGCGTACAGGAGCGAGATATGCCAGCTAGTGGAGTGGTGCCACAGCAACAACGTGGCACTCAATGTCAGTAAGACGAAAGAGCTGATTGTGGACTTCAGGAAGGGTAAGACGAAGGAACACATACCAATCCTCACAGAGGGATCAGAAGTGGAGAGAGTAAGCAGCTTCAAGTTCTTGGGTCTCAAGATCTCTGAGGATCTAACCTGGTCCCAACATATCGATGTAGTTAAAAAGAAGGCAAGACAGTGGCTATACCTTATTAGGAGTTTGAAGAGATTTGGCATGTCAACAAATACACTCAAAAACTTTATAGTTGTACCATGGAGAGCATTCTGACAGGCTGCATCACTGTCTGGTATGGAGGGGCTACTGCACAGGACCAAAAGAAGCTGCAGAAGGTTGTAAATCTAGTCAGCTTCATCTTGGGTACTAGCCTACAAAGTACCCAGGACATCTTTAGGGAGCGATGTCTCAGAAAGGCAACGTCCATTATTAAAGACCTCCAGCACCCAGGGCATGCCTTTTTCTCACTGTTACTATCAGGTAGGAGATACAGAAGCCTGAAGGCACACACTCAGCGATTCAGGAACAGCTTCTTTCCCTCTGCCTTCTGATTCCTGAATGGACATTGAAGCTTTGGACATTACCTCACTTTTTTTAATATACAGTATATCTGTTTTTGCACATTTAAAATAATCTATTCAATATACATAATTGATTTACTTGTTTATTGATTATTATTATTGTTTTATTTATTTTTTTCTGCTAGATTTTGTATTGCATTGAATTGTTGCTGCTAAGTTAATAAATTTCACATCACATGCCGGTGATAATAATCCTGATTCTGATTTGTAGTTTGTCTGAAGGAGGAAGAAACCAGAGTAAGAAGGTGGGGATAAGGGGAGGAGTACAAACTGGCAGGTGATAGGTGAGACCAGGTGAGGGGGAGGGGAGAAGTGAGTGGATAGGGGTGGTTGGGATAGTGAGGCGATAGGTGGAAGAGGTAAAGGGCTGAAAAGAAGGAATCTGATGGGAAAAGACAGTGGGCCATGGGAAGGAGGAAAGGACCACTTTGTCCAGCACTTCCACTCCATCTACCTCATGGAGGAGGTAAAAGTGGAGTAAGAATAGGGAATGGAAAAAAAGAGGAGGTGGGAGGGGGGAGAAATGGCCTAAAGTTAGGGAGATCAATGTTCATGTCATTAGGTTGGAGGCTACCTAGACGGAATATGAGGTGTTGCTCCTCCAGTCTGAGGTGGCCTCATTGTGGTAGTAGAGGAGGCCATGGACCGCCATGTTGGAATGGAATGGGAATTGAAATGAGTGGCTACCAGAAATTCCTGCTTTTTGTGCTGGATAGAGTGAAGATGCTGGACAAAGTGGTCACCTAAACTACATTTGGTATCACTGATGTAGAGAAGGGCACACTTGGAGCATTGGATACAGTAGATATCCATGATAGACTAGACTTGCAGGTGAAGTGTCATTTCACTTGGGTGCCACGGTAGCGTAGCGGTTAGTGTGATGCTATTACAGCTCGGGGCATTCCGGAGTTGGGAGTTCAATTCCACACCACCTGTACATTCTCCCTGTGACTGTGTGTGTTTCATCTGGGTGCTCTGGTTTCCTCCTACAGTCCAAGTTGGTAGGTTAATTGGTCACTGTAAAATGGTACTGTGATTAGCTAGTGTTAAATAGATGGGTTGGTAGGTAGTGCAGCTTATTGTGCCAGAAGGGCCTGTTCGTTATGTCTAATCAACCAATCATGTGGCAGCAACTCAAAACATGAAAGCATGCAGACATGGTCAAGAGGTTCATTTGTTGTCCAGACCAAACTTCAGAATGGGGAAGAAATGTGATCTAAGTGACTTTGACTGTGGAATGATTGCAGGTGCAAGACGGGGTGGTTTGAGTATCTCAGAAACTCCCGATTTCCTGGGATTTGCATGCACAGCATTCGCTGGAGCTTACGGAGAATGGTGTGGAAAAACAAAATGCATCCAGCGAGCAGCAGTTCTGTGGGAAAAAAAGCCTTGTTGGTGAGAAGTCAGAGGGAAATGGCCAGAGTGTCTGAAGTTGAACAGGAAGGAGACAGTAACACATTACAACAGTGATGTGCAAAAGAGCTTCTCTGAACACACAATGCATGCATTCAGAAGAAAGTGGACGGCTGACGGCAGCAGAAAACCACAAACAAACACTCAGTGGTCAGTTTATTTGGCACAGGAGATGTCTGTGTGCGTATATGTAGATACAATGCCTTGAGAAAGTATTTATCCCCGACAAATGTTTTCACATTTTACTGTCTCATTTTCTAAATTGAAAATGTGTTGAAATGGGATTTTTTGAGCTAATCTACAAAACATTGTGC
This sequence comes from Mobula birostris, assembly GCF_030028105.1. Taxonomy (NCBI): domain Eukaryota; kingdom Metazoa; phylum Chordata; class Chondrichthyes; order Myliobatiformes; family Myliobatidae; genus Mobula; species Mobula birostris. Next base: position 14,225,924 of record NC_092387.1, on the reverse strand, counting down.
GTCATGTCAAATCAAAAGAAAACTTCCAAAGTATGTCAACAATTTACTAAAATTTAAAAACCAAAATCGTGAAGCTGAAGAAGTATTCATTCCTTTGTAATTACTAAGCTAATGTTCCTTAGGTCCAACAGAATAGTAGATTGTCAACAGACCAAACCAAAATGAAGACAAAAGAGCATTCAAGGCAAGTCCAGGAAATGATAATCGAGAAGCACAAAGTCAGGGATGAGTTCAAGATCATCTCAAAGGCACTGAACATACCGCAGAACTCAGTGCAGTCCATCGTGAAAAGTGGAAAAAAATATGAAACCACAGCCACATTGCCGAGGTCAGGCTGTCCTCTAAGCTTACTTGCCAGAGAAGATTGACACTTGTAAAACAGTCACTCTGAATGAGCTGCTGAAGTCAGTGGCTGCAACTGGAGATGAAGTTCATGGCTCCACAATCTCGAGGCCTTGCATAAAAAGGGTATTTATGGAAGTGTGGCAAGGAAGAAGCCCTGGCTTAAAAAAAAGTGTATACTTGCTCATAAAAACTTTGCAAAGCATCACTGAGAAGATACTGTAAAGATGTAGAAGGAAGTCTTGTAGTTGGATGAGACTGAAGTAGAAATTTTTGGCCTCAGTGCTAAGCGGTACATGTAGCATAATCTAATACTGCGCATTAGCCAGGTAACACCATCCCTACTGTAAAGTATGGTGGAGCTAGCATCATGCTATGGGGATGCTTTTCAGCAGCAGCGACTGGAAATCTGGTCAGGATTGATGGGAAGATGAAAACTGCTAAACACAGAGAGGTTCTGGATAAAAACCTGCCAGCCTCTGCCAAAAAGCTTAAACTGAGGAGGTAGTTTGTCTTTCAGCAGGACAGTGACCCAAAGCACAATGCCAGAGCAACCATGGAGTGGCTTCAAATGAAGAAAATTCATGTCCTTGAGTGGCCCAGTCGGATCCTGACTATAACCTGATCAAACATCTCTGGCAAGACCTCAAGATTGCTGTCCACCGCTGCTCTCCAACTAACCTGGCACAGCTTGAGCAATTTTGCAAGGAGGAATGGGCAAATCTTGCTCCATATCATTGTGCAAAGCGAATAGAGACTTATCCAAAAAGACTACTGTCTGTAATAGCTGTGACAGGGGGTTCAACTAAGTACTGAGTAAAGGGGGATGAATACTTTTGAACTGCTGAAATTTCAGTTTATGAATTTTTAGTTTTTCATGTTTTACAATCTTCCCTGATTTTTTGGGCTCTGTTGTGGGGCGGGGGGGGGGGGCAAGGAGCATGTGATTCACAAATTAAAATTCTCAGCTAAATTGATCAAAATCCCTGACTGTAATACTCAATTATGTGAACAAACTTTTACAAGGCATTGTACATGTACAGAACTCTGCAAAAGTGGTAGGCACATAGGCACCCTAGCTATACCTTTGCACAGTACTGTATGTCAACATGGAGCAGAGAGCAAGTTTGTAAATCTGACAGGAGCAGAGGATGATGAGAATGGGCGAGGGTGCAGGGCTACAGGAGGGGTAATGGACAGTTAGCAGAGAAGGAGTGCCAGGGACAGAGGGGGTGGCGTGGGTGCAGACACACCCAGCCCTGAGACACCAGGCAAGGTCATTTGATTCCAAACAATTGGTTTATTGATCATTACAGGATGTCTCCCTGGTGCTTCCTGCTCCCTCGTCTCCCCTGCCCCTTTTCCCAACCATGATTCCCCTCTCCCTGCCCCTTTTCCCAACCATGATTCCTCTCTCCCTACCCCCTTCCCACTCTCCGTCCATGATAGAGACCCATATCAGAATCAGGTTTATCATCACTCATGTACGTTGTGGTTTCGTTTCGCGGCTGCAGTACATTGCAATACAATATGTTTCTGGTTTAGGACCGAGCTGGTGAAGCTCAGCGACTACTTGCAGGTGGCGAATAAAACAAAGAAAACAACTAAATAGTTTATTAATCACACTTTTTCTGGTAAATGATCACTACAAACAACAGCCTGTAACTTCTCTGTGGAAGTTGAACTTTTCAACTGCCCGTAGGACCTGATGTTTTTGCGGCGAGATCCGAACTCTCAATGGTGTAGGACTGGCCATTGCGTGGTGTGGTGCGGGCCGGAGATGGGGAATGAGCCGATGACTGACCATTGCTGGAGTGGACCTGGAGGCAATTCAATGCGGCAGAATCAAGGCAAGGCAAATTCGAGGCGGAGCCCAAGCCCAAGACCGAGGAAAGACTCGAGGTTTGATCAATTTAAGCACCGAGCTGAATTGGAAAGGTTGGGTACGGCCCAAATTGAGGTAGCAACACTCAGGCCCAAGAGGATATCGAACTGGCAGGGCCCAGGTCCGAGAACAAGGAACGGCCCGAGGTTTGGACCATTTAAGTGCTGGGCCAGATTGAAAAGGCAATGGTGTCTGGGCCAGAAGCTAGGGCTGGTTCAGAACGCTACTCCACGATGTTTACTCGTCTCTGTACTGAACCTTGGCTTGCTGCTCAGTGGGGTTTACCCTTCTCTCCACTTGCTGTGGCCCGTAACTAACGGGCTTCTGAATCATGAATTTCATTCCTAAATGCTATTTGCCTACTTTTATTGTTTGCACAATATATGTATATGTTATAAACTCTCGAGATTCATCTGCTTACAGGCAGCTGCAAAACATGAAACCCAAAGTAACTCATTTTTTTAAAAAAGACCTACACCCATTGCAGAGAGAGAGAGAGAAAAAAACAAATCAAATCAAATCGTGCAAGCAATAAAGCAAGCATCAGCATTCGGAACAAACTGAGTCTGTAAACCTGGAGCCGGGAGCAGCCGGACTGGGCTCGTAGTCTCTGCCTCGGTCTCAGGCCATCACACAAAGGCAAATCGGCATGATGCTCGCAGACTATAAGCCCAAGGCAGCCAGGGCACGGCACAGCCTCAGTGCCAAGGAGTGGAGTAAAACATCACAGAGCAGTACCGGTTCGACCCCTGCCTCTGGTGCCGGCACCTTGCCTTCTCAGACCATCCAGTTTAAATTGTCCAAGCACTGGTTCATCCCACAGACCCGGGCCCCGCCACAGCAATATGCTCTTGACCACCTCTGGCCTATCCTGACCTTTCCAAATTGGTGCGGAGCTTAGACGCATCAAACCTCCGAAAGTTTCACTTCAGCTCTTCTCCAGTCAGCTTGCTCCAACTACATCTCCGATTCTGGCTCCGACGCCCTCTTCTCCTGGAACACGCCTCGACCTCAATCAGTCTTGCCTTTGCTCACCTCTTCATTGTTTGCAGTGATCGTTTACCACATTTTCCATATAAAAAGTGCTATTAATAGAGTAGTCAAATTTCTTGCTTTGAGAACCGCCAGTAAGTGGTCACCCATGTAGCTCCATCTTAAACTGGAAGTACAGTTCTCTCTGCACCTTGGTGTATGGTGGTCTTCTTTAATTTTAATGGGTTCCATCGAGTTTCTTTGTTTTGTGGCTGCATGTAAGGAGACAAATCTCAAGGTTTTATGAAGTATACATACATTGTTAATAAATGTATTTTGAACTTTGATAATATTTCTAGAGTACTGTGCAAAAGTTTTAGACACCCTAGCTCAGAGCAGATCACCAACTCCTTTTGCAAAAATGCAGGTCCAAACCTGCAGAGAACCTCCACCATGCTTCAGACACTCATCTGTGTAGCTCACTCCAGTTCTCTATGGATAAGCTGCTGACTTGTTTGAGCCAAAAAATCAAAAAATTCAGATGTTGACTCATCATCCAAAGCACTTTCTAACATTGTTCAACACCCCAGTCCTTGTGTTTTTGTGAGTCTCTTGGCTTTGTTTGCATTTCAGGGGAATGGTTTTTTAACAGGAATTCTTCCATGAAGACCACTTCTGACAAGACTTCTCCAGACTGTAGAGGGGTGTACTTGGGTTCCAGTGGTTTCTGTGAGTTCAATAGACAATAGGTGCAGGAGTAGGCCATTCAGCCCTTCGAGCCTGCACCGCCATTCACTGTGATCATGGCTGATCATCCACAATCAGTACCCTTTTCCTGAGTTGAGAGCCGATAGCAGTGCTGGACTACTTCCAATTTAGAAGTGACATCAGTTGATGTACCTCTTGTCAGCTGCATTCAGTTCCTGTGGCCGATCACTGTGTTTCTGCTCCTCAACGTTGCCTGTTCCTTTATGCTTCTTCAGAAGAGCTTGGACAGTGCATCTTGAAACTCCTGTCTGCCATGAAATTTCTGCTTTGGAAAGACCTTGCTAATGTAGGATGGCCATCTTGTGTTTGTTATCCTCACTCCTGCCATGGTGGAAGAATTAATGATTTTAAGGTTAAACTGTCACATCTGCCACTCCCTCACCTTTAAGTTTGGCTGTCCTTTGCTCAGTTTATTTCCTTCTGCACCCGTTTCTGTTTCAGTTAATCAGTTCAGTTCATTCAACTCATTATGTCATTCATCATTAGCACCTGCTTGTTATTTTTGTTTAATCATGCACTGGGCCTACAGAGTAATGAGGTTTTTATTTGAAAAGTGGACTATTACTTAATATGGTACTTTTTTATGAAATACTAAAATTTCTCAACTTTTTTTGGAAAAAGAATGCTTGGAAATCTAAAATTTGTTTTTTCTACTGACACTAAGTCAGAAGACAAAAAAAAACACCTAAAACAAAATTTATATAACAAATCGAGGGTGCCTAAGACTTTTGCATAGTCAACAACAACAACAAAGGCATCCGTTAGTCTTGCGATACCATGGATCTGAGCCTGGAAAGTCTTCGCTCTCCAGGGCGCAGGCCTGGGCAAGGTTGTATGGAAGACCAGCAGTTGCCCATGCTGCAAGTCTCCCCTCTCCACAACACCAATGTTGTCGAAGGGAAGGGCATTAGGACCCATACAGCTTGGCACCAGTGTTGTCGCAGAGCAATGTGCGATTAAGTGCCTTGCTCAAGGACACAACACATTCCCTCGGTTGGGGCTCGAACTCACGACCTTCAGGTTGCTAGTCCAATGCCTTAACCACTTAGCCACGTGCCCACACACTTTTGCATAGTACAGTATATGTATCTGTGTATATGTGCATTCATTATTTATATATATGTCTATACTGTATGTATGTGCATATGTATGAAAATGACTAGGGGAAAATGTGTATTTAAAGTGAATATTTAAGCAATACTGAAGAAGAAGTCTAAAGCAGAAATTAAATTAAAGTTGAAAATCCATGCAGTCATACTAGTTGGGCAGAATTTGGAAACCACACGGACCTTCTTCACAGGATATGGGGAAAGCAGTTCCAATTCGGTGCTTTCCTTCTTTCTATTCACAACTTTTTGAGTGCAGTATCCTCTTGTCTGTGATCTGCAGATCTATTACTTGGCCTTCAATCTGCACATAATTGATTCCCGATAATGTTTGGCCCTGACCACCATCTGAGAATGCAGGTACCACAATTAGTCCACAGCCTTTGTTCTTCACTGTCTGTCTCAGTTAGGACTCTGTCCAGTCCCCCTGTCCTTGTTGCTGCGATGATTCTAGTTTACACACCAGTGTTCCTGAAGTTACTTTTATCTTCTCTGTCTGACCTCCGTGTGAATGAACAGTACCCCGGCTTATATTCTTCTTTCTGGTTCTCTGCTCTTACTAATTCCCAGCACAACAGTGCCCTCCTTCCCCACCCCAGCTGAATACTATACACTAACATTGGTTGTGTCCTGGTCTTGCAGCAAGGTACGAGCATAAGGGTTGTAGTAAGTGATAAAATTTGTGTCATTTTCATATTTTCAATCTTCTCTGTGTGTGCATCTATTCCAGCTCCAGAAATTGTGAACTATGAACCTCTTGGGCTACCTGCAGATATGTGGTAAGTGCCTTCCAGAAGAAATGGAAACACATACTTTCAACTTCCAACTCTAGTTCTGTGAAATAAAAGGTCTTTAGCATTGATGTTGAAGGGTGCATGGCCTCTGTGGTTCACATTATACAGTTCAAATGCTCCCCATTCTGATTGAACACCCTGCATGAACCATCTCCTGTAAAATGCACTGGAAGTTAAAATACAGATATATATGTAAACCTGATTCTGATGTGGGTCTCTATTGTAGACTGATAATGGGAAAGGGGTAGGGAGAGGGGAATCGTGGTTGGGAAAAGGGGAAGGGAGAGGGGAGGGAGTGGGAAACACCAGAGAGACATTCTGTAATGATCAGTAAACCAATTGTTTGGAATCAAATGACCTTCCCCAGTGTCTCAGGGCTGGGTGTATCTGCACCCACCCCGGCACTCCTTCTCCGCCACCTGTCCCAAACCCCTCCCTCAGTGTTCCACCATCGCCATTCTCAACATCCTTTGCTCCCGCCAGATGCCTGAGACTATTGCACAATGCAGTATGCCCCCTCATGTGATATTCAAATCCCCTCTGATCCTCCTGTCACCCACCTGCACTACGGATAACTAACCTCCTCACTGGCACGTCTTTGAGACGTGGGAAGAATGCAGGGTGGCTGGGGGGTGACGGGCACAGCCATCGGCTCCACACCAGGAGCAGCAAAGTTTGGGATCCAAGTGTGGAGATGTCACTACCAGCTGAGTCACTGCGCTGCAGTGGAAATACTAGAAGTGAAATCGGTCCAAAGTACAATTAAATGTCGTTTTCAAAATTTCAAGTGTCTTACTTTAGCTTTGTTTCTGTTTATCAGATGGTAAATCTGACACTTGTGTTTTTCAGGAGCATTGGTGTCATTACATACATTCTGTAAGTATTTTATAGATCGTTTACAAATATTGGAGTGCTGTGTGAGTCCATTTCAGACTTTACAGCTGTTTTTCTTGTCCCCTGTGGAACAGGTTAAGTGGAGCCTCCCCTTTCCTCGGTGAAACAAAGCAGGAAACTCTCGCCAACATCTCTGCAATGAACTATGAACTTGATGAAGAATTCTTCAGCCAGACAAGCGATCTGGCAAAGGACTTCATTAAAAACCTTCTGGTGAAAGATACAAGGTGTGATCACTTGCATTTAGTTAATGAGCAGAGAGTGTTATAAAGTTTGTGATTTAAACCACTGACACAGAAAATGGCAGAGATGCTTCTTGACTGTTTTGTAAGGTTAAAAAATGTGTTTCTGAATATGTGGAATTTCTATCTGTTAAGTGTTCAAAGATTAATGATAGTATTTTGGATCCAAAAATTAAGAATATATTGTGATTAGTTTCTTACCTTATTTATTTGGTATATGTAACCAATATTAATTGGCATAATCTTAGTATGAAAGGATTAGACGTGGTGGAATTTTTAGCTGTATTTAGAACAGGAGTCTCCAGCCTGGGTCTGCAGACTCCTTGCTTAGTGGTCTTGGTCCATGGCGTAAAGAAGGTTGGGAACACCTGATCTAGGGAAGTCATTTTATGAATTTTTAAAAAATAGTTTATTTTCAAAATTTTCAAAAAAACAATGAAATCAACAAGAACATACCAGCTCAGACGTGTATAAAAAAGAAATAGGCAAAAAAAAATGATATAACATTAGAGGGATGCCTATTGCTCAAAGTGCTCAAAAATACTAAACGTTAAATCTCAAATGAGGGCCGTGAGAAATCAGCTGGGGGGGAAATTGCTCATCCACCCCCGGCCTCGTCCAGGTAGGCAAGACATGGATCCCAGATGGCTGAAAATTTTTTAATTGAATTGGTTCTTAAGAACCTAAGTTTCTCCATCTGTATGACTGAGATCATATCAGCCATCCATCTCCAAAAGGAAGGGGGAGAAGGTGATTTCCATTCCCTCAAGATAAGTCTTTTGGCAACAATCACCCCCAGCATCAGAGACTGTTGTTTGGCTGCAGGGAAACAAGTAGTAGATTGCGAGCAGCCAAATATAGCAAGACCAGCTACCAAGGGGAAGGATCTTTTATAGGCCTTTGAGTACCAGTCGAATATTTTAGCCCAAAATTCAGTCAGTAATGGGAAAAACCAAATGTGGCTTCTGTCCCTTGGCATCTACCACACATTGGCGAGACAGAAGGGTAAATCCAGTGCAATCTAAGTTTAGAGTAGTGGAGATGGTGGACAACTTTAAACTGGATCAGTTGATGCCTGCTGTTAACAGGGCAAGCCTGTATCATAGACAAACACTTATCCCAGGCAGCTTCAGATGATTCAATGCCCAACTCCTCTCTCCAGATGTCTCTAATCATTTTATGAATATTTTGAAAGCAAGGGTTAGAGTAGGACTCATTAGGGACCAAAAGAGCAAACTGATGAGATTTTAAATGAATGTTTCTCGTCTGTGTTCACTAAGAAAGAAGGCATTATAGTTAGAGATTTCAGTTGAGATAGTGAAATTCAAGATCATGTAAAGATTATAAAGGAGGAGGTGTTAGATGTCTTAGTATGCGCTGTGGTGAATAAGTATCCTGTGCCCGAGCAGATGTGTCCTAGGCGACCAAAAGAAAGCAAGAGGCCGACAAAGCAGCTTAAATCTCTTTTGGCCACTGAGGAAGTTCCAGGTGACTGGAAGGCAACAAATGTAGTGCATGTATTAATTATGGGCAGCAAAGGCAGACCAGATAATTACAGGCCAATTAGTTTAATGTCAGTGGTAGGGAAATTATTGGAAGAAATTCTGAGGGACAGGAATAATTGGCACTTGGAAAGGCAGGGACGAATCACGGATAACCAGCGCAGATTTGTTGGTGGGAAGTCCTGTCTGACTAATTTGAGTTTTTCAAAGAGGTAGCTAAGTATATTGAAGGAGAGAACGTGGTTGATGTGGGCTTTAGGAAGGCCTTCCTATGATGTTGAACACCAATGCCAACCTAAGATCACCATTTCAAACCTGAACACACGATCTTTCAGATGGAGGGAGAGTGTTAACTGTTACAAACTTGAAATGAAGTGCTTTCTCAGTTTTCATCATTCTTAACAGATAGGTACACATATTAGTGGTGTACAATTGTTCTAATATTTTGTATGGTTTAATGAAAGTTTATTTCGATACCATTATCAATTTGTTTCTTACTTGGAACGCTCAAATATTTCTGTCCAGGGCTGTGTTATTACTTGGTGCTCAGTGACTAAGTAAAATGCTGCCTGACACAAGGAGGGCTCAGTTCACGTATCTTACATGTCACGGGTTGTCCTGGCCCCACTACTTGTTAGTAGACAGAGCGAGCCAGGCAGCTGGGTGTGGGGGACAGAGCTGCACAGGGCACACTGATGTGAGTGCCTCGCATCTCACTTTAGTGACTGTTGCTGCTCTCTCACTCAGGGACAGGAGGTCAGGGAGTGGTCCTCACCCTGCAGCCGGAGACACAAGCAGGCCACGCTCTCAGTATGGTCAGTGAAGTATGTGATCAGACATGAGCAGGCAGGCTCGTACCCACGCTTTCCTCGTACTTTGTTCTAGCAGTGTTGACGAGCCTTGAGGAATAGTTTTCACAAGCTGCCGTTTGACCTGCAGCAATAGGAGCTTGTGTGATGCCGTGCAAGTTTGGACCAGTCTGATCAGACTCTGAAGCTGAGCTGAGGTTCCGCTTTCACTACTGATATGTGGACCAAACTCGCCGTATTCAGCAATGACTTCTCAGCGTCTACCCATGCCATCAGAAGCAGAGTTTCATTGCATCATCTTGCACCTTTAGAGAACACGGGAAAAATTTACAAAGGCAGGATTTAAGAGTGCATGCTGATCTGAAACCAGGGTCCTAAATTGAAACAAAATGGGTGTGAGTTGGTTATGAGAGTTTGGGAAGTCACATTAAAGGAAGTTACAGTAAATGAGCAATGACAAATGTTTCAAGAATTAATGCACAGTTAACAATATATATTTTTTTTTAAAGCACAGGAGCTCAATGTGAAAAGTGGTAGAACCATGGCAAACAAGAGAAATTAAAGAAAGATATTTTTTAAAAAGTGCTGGAGGAACTCAGTGAGTCAGGCGCCATTGGTGGAGGTGGGCACGTTGTTCATGTACGGCACATGCAAGATGTTGGAGGAATTGAGCAGCATCAATGAAGGGGAATGAACAGTTGATGTTTCGGGTTTAGACCCAGTTCTGATGAAGAATCTCAGCTCAAAGCATTGACCATTTATTACTGGAGCAACAGACAGAATGCCGGAGGGACTCTGCAGGTCAGGCAGCATCTGAGGAAAAGGGTAAACGCTCGACGTTTCTTTCATTCCCGAAGAAGGGTCTACTCTTTCCTATAGATGCTGCCTGACCTGCTGAGTTCCTCCAGCATTTTTGTGTGTGTTGCTTTGGATTTCCAGCATCTGCAGACTTTCTTGTGTTTGTGATTTATTACTGATGCTGGCTGAGCTGCTGGGTTCCTCCAACCTTTTCTTCGTGTTGCTCAAAATTTCCAGCATCTGTGCAATCTCTTGCATCTACAAATTGTTCATTTATCAGGTCGAGACTCTGCATCAGAGGGAAAATAGCCAGTGTATGGAAGAGAAGGAGAGACGTGAGACAGGAACCAGTGGATGAGAAGTAATGGGAGAAAATAAATATGCTATTGATCAAAGGAGAAAAGGCTTATAAGGTCAAAAGGAACTGTACAGTGAAAATTTCAGGTCGGCTAAGGAGGATCGAGGAAGTGAAAGAAGTGTACTAGAGTAACACAAGACTGTAAAAGCGTTTGCAAATATGTAAAAAGGAAAGATCAGAAAAGACACCAACAGACTGAGATAATGGAATTACTTTGCAAAGTAACAAAACGGTACAGAAAATTATTTAAGTTTTTTGTCTGGTGTCACCAAAAGTAGACACAGAAAACCTAGAAAAGGTGGAGAGCTGTGTGTCTTGAGTGAACGAGAAGGTAAAGAAACCAGCTTTAATCATTTTTTATGGGACTGAAAGGTAACTCTCCAAGTCTGTTGACTTGTCTCCCAATGTTTAAGACAGTGGATGCACTGGTGGTCACCTTTGAAAATTATATGGCATCTAGTATGGTTCCCATGGTTAGAAGTAGCAAATACAGCCTGGTCTCTACCCACGAAGATCGAGAAGGGCAGAAGTTCCACTGGGCATCAGTGAAAGTCATAGCGCAAGGAAACACGCATCACACAGGAGGATTCCCGGAAGCGTGGTTTTCCACAAACAATTCTGTAAACAGGCATTGTAGACCTCGATCCTGTTTATGAGCCAATGCAGGCAAAATTCCAGACCATAACACATGAAGTTTGCCACACAATCAATCGGTGATGTGATTTCCTCCCTATGTCACAATTGAGTTTCCATAATGATGGCAAATCAGCTGACTGCTCGGTATGTAAAGGCCAAGCATTTGGAGGACACACCACAATGAACAGCGCACTAATGATGTTTCCTCGTTTGGTGACGAAATGTTTGCGAGTAAATTGTCAAGATCAACTCAACCCAACCAAGTCCAGCCCAGTATTGGAAAGGGATCTATATTAAACATTTGCTGAAGATTCTGCATGTAGACAGACTTCAAGTATTCATCTGTTGTTGAGAAGAACATCCAACAATCAGATGTTTGGACTTTGTAAAAAAAAAAAAACTATCCTGATATTTCAAATCTTTGACAGTAAAAGAAAGCAGGGAGGATCCAATATTTTCTTAGCCAAGGCACTGTATAGGAGTTTATCGATAAGGAGCATTTGGAGAAGCTCATTAGGTATAGTCAGCATGGCTTTGTGTGGAGCCAGTCATACATCACAAGCCTGAATAAATTCTTGAGGAAGTAACAATGATCATTGATGAAGGTAGAGCAGTAGATGCAGTGTATGTGGAATTTAGTCTGCCACAGAGATCTGTGCAATGGCCCCAGCTTCTCACAATGTACATCGGTGATTGAATCCGGGACCAAATGTAATATAACCAGGATTTCTGATGAGAGAAAGCAGGGTGGCTGTGTTGTTATCATGCAGATAAGGTTTAGGATGACAAAGTAAGTGAATGGGCAAAGACACAGCAGATGGAAGATATTCTGAAAATATGGGATAAAGGGAGTAAAGCAGTATACTTTAAATGCTGGGAGATTGAAAAGTGGTGGTGTTCAGAGGGATCTGGATGCTGTATGACAGTCACTTAAAGCTTATTAGTTGGAAAGGCACAAACTATTGTCATTGATTTCTACAGGGGTTAGAATGCAAATGATGTCTTATTGCAGTAATGTTGGGCACTCATGAGACTACATCTGGCCTATTGTGGATAAGTCTTGTCTACAAATAGTTTGTGAGAGAGGGGGTTTTTAATGAAGAATCATCAGACTCATTCCTGGAATGGGGATTGTCAAATGAGAGGATAAGCAGACTAGAGTTTAGAAGAATGAGAAATAATCTCATTAAAACATACAAAATTCTGATCGGGCATGATGGAAATGGGATGAAGCTTCTCCTGCCTGGGATCATGTTACAAAACGCCACATAAATAGATCAAAATTTTTTCCGATTAGTTCATAGGCCAAGTAGCTTATATGGTTTTCTTTTTGTAAAATTTATTGTTGTGGTCTGTTCAGCAGTTTTGAAAGTTGGTATTTCACTTCCAATAATGTCATATTGCAATTTTACTTCTATTATCTCAACTTTCAGTCCTGACGAAGGGTCTTGGCCCGAAACATCGACTCTTTATTCCTTTCTATAAATGCTGCCTGACCTGCTGAGCTCCTCCAGCAATTTTTGTGTGTTAAAATGAAAACATTTTCTTGGCCTTTGCAGATTTAGCCAAAATTATGTGAACATGCAAGTTAATTTTGATAATTAAAAATGATTAATAGTGAGGTGAAGAAGGCCTTGGCTATCACAGCCAGTTAACTGTGTTTAAAGGCAAACCGAATTGGAACTGAACTGAAATGTTTGATTTGGGCTGCAGAAACTGATTTAAAAGAAGAAAATGCAAAGCTGGAAAAAGATTCCAAAATGTGCGTGTTACAATACATGGTGATTTAGAATTTTAAAATTTTCTCCTGGGAGAGTCTAACCACTAATCTCTGATATTTAATAGTATTATCATTGCCAAATTATTATCAGAGTCTGAGTAGTCATTACTACCAGACTCAACTTGACCAATCTCATAAATACCGTGGTTAGAAGAGCAGGTCTGAAGCTGGGTAACCGATCACCGTTTAGAAGGCACAGTACCTCAATCAATCAGTGAGTTAACTATACCTAAATCAACCAGAGTTTTGTTCAATAATGTCACTTTAATGGAAATATATCTTTTATTTGAAGCCTGATTTAATCAACAAGAAAAAATTTTGAACCTATTCCTGAACACTGTTTCAATTTATTTAGGAAAAGGCTGAACATAAAAGGTGCTCTTTCACACCCATGGATAATGGTGAGTATAATTTGATAGTTGTGTATAATAGAATTCCTTTTGATGTGTGTGTCATTGTTATTTGACTGTCTGTGCATTAACATGCATGGTTTGCAAAAATTGCAGTGATTTTAATCTTGTGATTCCACATAAGTTGTTGTCCCCTTGAAACTTTATCCACTTCACCATTCTAACGTTTTTTGATGGAATGTTCTTTTATATGCTCTGTATCAACTTTGAGTTAAGGCTCTGTTCCGAACCATAGCGATAGAATTACGGTTGGTATTCCCCACAATTATATTGCATTCCAGCTCAAATTTAGTCAAGATGGGAGGTGTATGCACAGCAGAACATTAGCTAAAGTGAATTCTTGATTCTTCTGCAAATCTCAGCAGGAACCGTATTGGTGAAGGGGTCAGCGCTGACAGCAGCATTAACATTTGCTGCAAGTAACCACAGAAGGAAAGTCATTGGCATTAATCAGCACAGTTGTGAGGCCATCTTGACTCTTCTGAAGACCTTTACTCTTCACTTTGTTCAGGATCCTCACCAGTGTTATTTAAAGGAGCCGTCTCCTTTCACCTGCTGGTTGGTTTCTTCCAGCTGTTGGTAAAATGGTGCAAGTTCCTGCTTTTTCCATAAGTGGCTGAACTTGCTTCAGGCTAAAATGGGTATGCGACAGTAGTCAATATACTTCAGGAGCTTTGTGCAAGATGGCAGTCGCTCCTCGGCTTGACTACACTAGGAGTCACAGTGCCAGCATGTTGCCCGGCTGAGTGGCGCTTACTGCCCATGTCGCCACTCACAACTCCACTGGACTTACCTGACTTGGAATCACGTGGGTGACGTTGCTGGCTGGGACCCTTTGGGCTGAATTGAAGGAGACTGAGGGACAGGTGGACCTCACACAATGTAACTGAGTCTTCTGGGTGAGCCAGAACAATCCCCACCCACAAAGACCCTCTGGAAACTTCGACGCTTCAAGACCTGTCCACAGCTTTGCTACTTGTCAAAGCTGACGTGACCTTCCAATCCTTTTTGAAATTTCCAGGCATTCAGTGAGGTTTAAAAGCTGTAAAAAAAAAAGAATGAATCTGTTGAAAGTATTTAGTTAAAGAACATTAAAACAAAATTCACCTGTGCATTTTAAATATTAATGTAAACACAAGTAATTAAATAAAAAGTAACTTTCTGCATTCTTCTGTTGGTCACAGCCAACAGCTGCCTTCACAATGAACAAGCTTATTTCACCTGGCAGAGGATCTGATGTTAGTTTTATGCTTATAATGATATAGACGGAGATTGTTCAGCCCTTGAGTCCATTACAGTCCTCGGGAGCAATCCCATCAGTCCCATTTCCCATTTCCTATTTCCCTGTATCCTTGCAGCTCACATCTCCCTACACATCAATTCCTCTTTGATACTTTTTGCCATTAATCTGCATTCAGTTAATGTACTAATGGTCCCTAGGACACACGGGGAACGAGCACTCGGAGGACAGCATCACAGGAAGAATGTGCAAACAGCACCTGCAGTCAGGATTGGACCTGGATCCCTGGATGAGGCAGTGGCTTGTCCTCGATGTACGTCCTGGAGAATCCAACAATCATCAAGTCCAGCAGCACGGTGGAGCTCAGAACCTTGGCAACAATCAACCAGCTCAATTATTACCAAAAACTGAGTATCAGTTCAGTCAGTGGTTATGTAGGCAAATACTGGCAAGTTCCATACTGATGCAAACTTAGCAGCAATTAACTGCAGAAGTTACTATAGGAACTATAGTATTATGTTATAGGGTCCGATTAATCAGGCACTATTATCCTCATGCCACTGCAGCCTCCAGCCAGCGTAGGGTGAACTGGGAGGTGTAAGTTAGCCAATGCAGCATACCAGTAAGAAAGTGTCTGACACAAGTGTCACAAATGGGTTAATTCAGCAACATTCACAATGTGAACAAACTAGGAATAAACTTCATTTGCTTCCAGCACCAGGTGAGCTGTTTATTTTCAATACACGGGTCTTGTCTGAACCACTATCATTGTTTTCGATGGTAATCAGGGGAATGACTGAAAATATAATTCAAGTCCACATTGCACATCAAACTAATACCACGGTTTTGCATGCACATGGAGTTTGAAGTGTTTTCTTGTGTGTATGTAACACAACCATTAAAGTTACTAGGCTTCTGTGTGGTGGCACTAACCACAGGGGTTGCAAAACTTCCTGGAGTTGGCATGAGCTTGTGTTACTGCAGCCAGACTGTCCACACCCCGTGTGCAGATCCCTACCTTCATTCGGCTTCTCAATAATCTAAAACTCTTCTGTCTGATCCACTGAAGACCCATCAAAAGGAGGGACAGAAAGCCAAAGGGGGCAAGAAGCAGGGTCGCAGGCAGCTGAGGACCAAGCGTTTGAAAGAGTACACCATTAAATCGCACTCGAGCATGCCACCTAATAACACCTACGTTAACTTTGAAAGATTTGCCAAAGTGGTGGAAGACCTCTGTGTGATGGACACCTCCTTCAGCAATCTCACTTCTGCAAATGATTCCCTCCAGGAAGATATTGACGCATTGATTTCAATCTACAACGAAAAGGAATCCTGGTACAAGGAAGAAAATGAAAGTGTCCGGCATGATCTCTCCCAGATCAAGTACGAATACCGTAAAGCTGAATCCAGGAAGAAGAAACTCCAAGATGAAATAATAGGTGTGAGTGGCGTGCTGAACGCAGTGGATGGGAAGTATGCTGAGCTCCAGTCTCACTTCGAGTCTCTAAGTCAGGAGATCTCTGCTGAACTGAAATGGGTCCAAGAAGTAATCAGCTCCTTTCAGACTGAGCCAGTTACTGAGAGCTACGTGAATGGGGACTTTGCCTCTTTCTTTTACAAGGACCTGAATGAGACATTAAAGGATGTGTTAAATGGCACGTGCACTGGAGAACTGATAACCAACCCGAGTGTAATGGAACCGAGTCGTTAGCTGGGTTCAGGACACCTGAGAATTCAAGTTCTTTGTGTGTTGCTGCATTTAATTTTTCTGCTTTGCTTCATGGAAGGAAATCAGTTTGAGAATTTTACAATGAACCTACTTAATTTAATTTCTGGATAGGGCAAGAAAACAAGTACTTAATGGCCAAAGGTTTAATTTTTATGTATAGACCTGGCCTTGCAATAATCAAAAAAGGAGAACTTATTCAATTTTTGTGACAATTTCCAGCACTTAAATTTATTAAGCTGAATGAAGTAAAAGTAGCAAAAATATTCTTATTACCGGAAGTGAAGCATGGATCAGTTCCACAGTCCTGTTCTACTGACTGAGTGTCCTGGGAGCAATCATGACATGGATTATCAGTGTCGTGCTGATTCGGCCTTTACACCTTTCAAATGTGGCTCCCTGTTTGGAATGTTAATTTTTCCAGATAATTAAAAGCAGTGTGCAATCTTAATGCAAACTTGTAACTTTATATACCTACCTGTCATATAGAAGATTTAGATCCAAGATGTTCTGTGTAAGCTCTGAATGTGCTATCCATCTGTTCATAAGATTAGCCTTCAAATAGCTGGTGTTAGATGATTTGGGATACTGATTATATATGAGGTGAACTAAAGATCTTCTATTTATTTTACAAGGGAACAGTGATGTGTGACACAAACCCAGCTCAGTCAATCCTACAATAAATTAATAGTCTGAGCAGTCTTTGAGAATGCATTTGAAGTTTGCAACCAGATTACATGACTGATCTGTTGTCATAGTCATAGATCTTCCAGTGTGAAATAGATCCTTAAACCTACAAAGTCTCCTCCAGCCTCCATATACTTACAGACACCAGTCCTACACTAACACCATTTTATTCTCCCCATTTTCCTACTAACTCTTACTTTCTTCCTTGTCCTCCCAGATTGCATTAGGTGTACAACTCAAACACGTTCATCAGCTTCTCCTCTGTGGTACTGTGGTGGCGATGTAAATTAGTTAAAGGTTTAGAACCAGTAATTTACTGGAATTATACCAATCACTCATTTGAAATTATGGTTCTTCCATCTTGTTTATGCTATGATGCTGTTTCCAAAAGTAAACACCAAATGTGGAGAGTTTACAGATATAACCCTCTCCCACTTTATTGAGCTGCTGACCTTTTCATCACTGGAGTCTTTTAGGCAATTATGCAGTTACTGAAGGTGCTAAAAGTTTTGAGGGCACCAGACAGCATCTGTGGAACAAGAAGCAGGGTTCAAGTTTTAGGTCAGTAACCTTGCATTGAAATAACTTTCAGTTCAGCTTCACCTGAAACATTGGGCCCAGACTGCTTTTATGATTCCCCCCCCCCTCACTTTCACCACCCCCCTCACTCTCAACCCCTCCCCCTCACTCTCACCCCCCCCACCCCCAGTCACTCTCACCTCTTGTGGCTACACGGCTCCTAGCATTCAACTGGACTTACTGCTATGGCTGTTCAGGCAGACAAGACTGGTGACAACATCTAGGCTCAGAAAGTAGAAACCACATCCCTGCCCATGGTCCTGCCTGTAGGCTTGTGCTAGCTAAATAAGGTCGTTTCATTGTTCCTAAGCAACTCTGGTGATGGGAGACACAATTGGAAAACACAAAGATATTTTTAATAAAAAATTTAAAACCACATTCAACCATGTAACATTAATGAAAATAATAATATTATTTAAAATGGGGAAAATATATACCAGTTATCTACCTACCTGTTAACTTTTATTCTTCCTTCATCTTTTTATCTATTTCCTTAGCCCAGTGACATGTGGCCAAGTGGATAAGGCATTCGTCTAGTGATTTGAAGGTCGCTAGTTTGAGCCTTGGATGAGGCAGCGTGTGTGTCCTTGAGCAAGGCACTTAACCACACATTGCTCTGCAACGACACTGGTGCCAAGCTGTATGGGTCCTAATTCCCTTCCCTTGGACAACATTGGTGTCGTGGAGAGGGGAGACTTGCAGCATGGGCAACTGCTGGTCTTCCATACAACCTTGCCCAGGCCTGCGCCCTGGAAACCGTCCAAGGCGCAAATCCATGGTCTCATGAGACTAACGGATGCCTATTATTACTATTAGCCTAGTGCTCAGTTTTGTCCACCTGAATGTGGTAGATGGTGTCATTTTCTCACCATCTTGAGTAAAATAACTCCTTCCAAGTTGCATATAAAGTTCACTAATAAAGTTAATATGTATAGCCTCTTGTTTTATCTTGGCTCCAACATGAAAATATCCTCTCTACATATTTCCTACCTATCCCATAATCTGGTCATTCATTGGACTTTTGGCTCTTGAATCGAGTCGTGACCTGTTGAGCTTTCCATGAGTGTTATTTGACCTGTAGGCTTGCTAGCCTGCTAATACATTACCAATTGCTTTCAAGCAACACTAATCCGACATAGTTTCAAAAATGCCATCCCCTTCTTGCAATTCCTCCGTCTCCGCCGCATCTGCTCTCAGCATGAGGCTTTTCATTCCAGAACGAGGGAGATGTCCTCCTTTTTTAAAGAAAGGGGCTTCCCTTCCTCCACTATCAACACTGCTCTCAAATGCATCTCCCCCATTTCACGCACATCTGCTCTCACTCCATCCTCCCGCCACCCCACTAGGAATAGGGTTCCCCTGGTCCTCACCTACCACCCCATCAGCCTCCGGGTCCAACATATTATTCTCCGTAAATTCCGCCACCTCCAACGGGATCCCACCACTAAGCACATCTTTCCCTCCCCCCCCCACTCTGCTTTCCGCAGGGATCGCTCCCTTAGCGACTCCCTTGTCCATTCATCCCCCCATCCCTCCCCACTGATCTCCCTCCTGGCACTTATCCGTGTAAGTGGAACAAGTGCTACACATGCCCTTACACTTCCTCCCTTACCACCATTCAGGGCCCAGACAGTCCTTCCAGGTGAGGCAACACTTCACTGTGAGTCGGCTGGGGTGATATACTGCGTCCAGTGCTCCCGATGTGGCCTTCTATATATTGGCGAGACCCAACGCAGACTGGGAGACCGCTTTGCTGAACACCTACGCTCTGTCCGCCAGAGAAAGCAGGATCTCCCAGTGGCCACACATTTTAATTCCACATCCCATTCCCATTCTGACATGTCTATCCACGGCCTCCTCTACTGTAAAGATGAAGCCACACTCAGGTTGGAGGAACAACACCTTATATTCCGTCTGGGTAGCCTCCAACCTGATGGCATGAACATCGACTTCTCTAACTTCCGCTAATGCCCCACCTCCCCCTCGTACTCCATCCGTTGTTTATTTTTATACATACATTCTTTCTCTCACTCTCCTTTTTCTCCCTCTGTCCCTCTGACTATACCCCCTGCCCATCCTCTGGTTCCGCCCACCCGCCTTGTCTTTCTCCCCGGACCTCCTGTCCCATGATCCTCTCGTATCCCCTTTGCCAATCACCTGTCCAGCTCTTGGCTCCATCCCTCCCCCTCCCGTCTTCTCCTATCATTTTGGATCTCCCCCTCCCCCTCACACTTTCAAATCTCTTACTAACTCTTCCTTCAGTTAGTCCTGACGAAGGGTCTCGGCCTGAAACATCGACTGCACCTCTTCCTAGAGATGCTGCCTGGCCTGCTGCGTTCACCGGCAACTTTGATGTGTGTTGCTTGAATTTCCAGCATCTGCAGAATTCCTGTTGTTTCCGACGTAGTTTTAATCTTTGGCATCTTTCAAAAGTGTCAGCATAATTATGACCGTACATCGTTTACATTTTGAACAACTCTCCCCGGGCAACAGTCTTATCCATAAACCACAGGCAACCCCTAACATTGTGCCTTCAAACTCAATTAATAAACTGTGCCTTTGACTGCTGTATGTGAGCTTTTCCTCAACGTTCTCAGTTCAGATTGCTTTATAGAATTAATCTTCTAGCCCAGTATGAAAATGGTGTTGCCCACGTACATTTATCGCATTGTTTTCAAGAGTTTTGTTTTAATTCAAAAGCCTTTATTACATATAAATAACAATTTAAAATTATTTTATTTCCATGCACTGATTAGAATTTATCTAAGTATTCATCATTTAGTGACTTGCTGCATCCTTTTTAACCATTGTATATAAAACTGACTGGTACTTTGAGCCAGTGTGCAATGGAATGATTGTGATACCACTTTAGAATCGATAGACCATTCAATTTTGTACAGGCACTACTAAGTGTGGACAATGACTTGCATAGCATCACAGATACCTAGAAGTTCCACGGCATTGCTTTCTCACTAAGTATGTGGGCTGGAGTGGAGGTGGAGCGGAATCGTTGGGTCACACACATGGTCACTGTATTGTGTTTCCATTTCTGGGAAGATGATTTAAAACCGGCCAGTACTGGTGAAATGACTTTACTCTGGTCGTGACTTTGAATTTTTGTAAATAATTGCTGGTAGGCGAGACGCAATAATGGACTAGAAGTTCTTCTTGAACCCTTACTGAAGCACCACTGCAAATGTGTGCCAAGCAGTTAAATAAAGGAATTCCTACTCACGCTCTTGGATTGCCTAATATTGCCATAGGAGAGAAAACACCATTTGTTCCCTCAGCACATCACAAAATAAATTCCAATGATCATTTGTCAAGAAATCTTGATAGTTTGATATCTTGCTCTGATTCCCACGCTCCCTTTAAGCTCACTGAAGCTCTGGAGAATTTATTATACTGCTCTTCCACATCTAAGACTAAAGGTGAGTTATAATTATGTTGGAGTATTGACAAGTGTAACATCCAGCGGTCTAGAAACTACGAGGAGTGATTGATGTTTGTGGCCTAAGGTAGAAGGAGTCAATTTTAGAAAACCTAGCACATTTATTTTTCATCATAGTCCCCTCCTACATGTACACCCGTAGTCCAGCGGTCGTGGATCCCTTCTTTGTAGAAGTGGTCCACAGCAGGGGTGATAAGTTTGTGGCCTAAGGTAGAAGGAGATGAGTTATTAACTTCAAACTTTCTGCATTATCACTCAAAGAGTTGAATTGCACATGTATGTAACGAGAGCATCTTGGACCTCCAGGTGGTCCACAGCAGGGATGATTGATAGGTTCGTGGCCTATGGTAGAAGGAGATGAGTTATACAGCTCTCGTTATATGCACGTGCAGTTCAACTCTGAGTGAAAATGCAGAAAGTTTGAAGATTCTCCTCAACTCCTTCTACCTTAGGCCACAAACTTACCAATCACCCCCGCTGTGGACCACTTTCTGGAGGTCCAAGACGCTGACTTCTACAAAGAAGGGAGCCATATGCTCCACAACCGCTGGACTAAGTGTGTAAATGTAGGAAAAATAAATGTGCCAGGTTTTCTAGAATTGACTCCAACTACTTTAGGCCGCGAACTTATCAATCACGCCTCGTACACTTATCCAGTACCACCAATGTTCTGAGGATGCAGAATTTTGGAGTTTTATTGAATTTACATTTTTTTCTGCTTTTAGAGAATTAAAATGGGAACATTTACTCGCACAAGACTGCAAGAAATGTTTGTTTGGTTTCATGAAACTTGTACTCTCCAGGAACAGCTTTCAGAATAGGCAAGACTTCCACGGTATGGAAGTAATATAGATTGATCTATTTTCACTCATTTTCAGGGTGTGAGTGTCGTAGCACTTATTTCTGATGAAGGGTCTTGACCTGAAATGTTATTTGTTTATTCCCCTCCACTGATGCTACCTGACCTTCCGAACTCCCCCATCACTTTGTGTGTGTTGCTCGAGATTTCCAGCATCTGCAGAATCCCTTGTGTTTATTTCCCAGATGCTTGTTTGTCCAGTCAATGCAGGTTCAGAGTGAATTAGAAACCTGTTCTCATTCGCAGTGACTCACTTCACTCAGTGTTGTAAGTAACTTAGAGTTTTGACCGAATTGTTGGATGAATGTTTGGAAGCTCGTGTTGTTGCAGCAAGTCAAAAGGCTTCACAGGAGCAGAGTAAGTCAAGTGCCCCCTCCCACCTAAAAGCTGTCTCCCCCACCAATTTTCAGTGTCTGTCTGCTTCCTCAGAGGAGATTATTTCCACGTCCGGCCCAGAATTTAACCAGAGAAGTAGCAGCAGACATGTGTTTTCTCCAAGAAGCGACAGTAAGTAGGGAGGGAGCAATACCCTCTGAACTGAAAATTGCCACAAATCCCCGGGTGATTTGCATCACCTTTGCTGTAAGCCTCATTGACATAGTAATTCACCATCGACTGAGATCTCCTGGATCTGTTTAGTAAGTGTGAGTTAAATTAGCCACAGAAAAGTAGGAACTGATATTTTGCTAGATTTACATTCCTGAAGAGGCAAACTATCTATCTACTTGCTGGATCTTGGACTTCTTAAACAGAACAACCTCAGTCAGTCTGAGTTGGTAGCGACATCTCCAGCCCCATCACACTGAGCACTGGCTGTGTGTGCTCAGTCCGCTGCTGACTCACGACTGCACTGCCAGATTCAGCTCAATCCATGTCATCAAGTTCGCTGCTGGTGCAAGAGTGGTTGGCCTCATCAGCAACAATGATGAGTCAGCATACAGAGAGGAGGTAGAGAGGTTTGTCAAATGGTGTGAGAACAACCTGAGTCTCAACATGGATAAGACAAAAGAAATGATTGTGGACCTCAGGAAAGCACAGGTTAACCGCTCTCCATTGCACTTCAATGGCTCTGCTGTGGAGAAGGTGAAGAGTGCAAAGTTCCTTGGAATGTTCATAATGGATGATCTTACCTGGACCCACAACACTTCCTCACTAGTCAAGAAGGCACAGCAGCTTCTACACTTTCTAAGGACATAAAGGTGTGCAAGGCTCCCTGCCCCCATTCTAACAACTTTCTACAGGAGCACCATCAACAGTGTCCTGTCTGACTGCACCATTGTGTGGTGCACAGAGGCTGCAAGGCATCAGACCCCGAGACCCTACAGAGGATGGTTAAAACCGCTGAGAGGATCACCAAGGTATCCCTCTCCCGGTAAATGTCACAAATGGGGAGCGTTGCAGACCAAGGGCCCTCCACCCATCCCACAATCTCTCTGACCCACCACCCTCAGGAAGGAGGTACAGGAGCATCAGGTCCAGGACTGCCAGTGGTAACAGCTTCTTTCCTCAGGCTGAGAGACTAATGAATACCCTGTCACCACCGAGGTCTCACCACTAGGCCGGCCAGCTGTTTACTGTTCACCTGTGCTGCATGCATTTTGAATTGTATTTTATTAACTTATTTATGGTAGTATTTTGGTTTATGTGTTATACGGTTTGTGGGTGCACCGTGGTCCAGAAAATATAAAACGTACGTCACCCCAGACTACACTAAAGTGTACCCCTGCCTAATAGGGGTCAAAAATAATGACAGTGTTGCTCGCTGCACTGTTTGCAACAGTGAATCTTCTATTGTCCATGGTGGGTTAAATGTAAAAGACATGTTGAGGTGAGTTTAACAGGTGTCATTCGTTCATTAGCGTAGCTAACTTTATTTAAACCAGCTGGCCAGCTGCTAAGGAGCTACTCTATTGCAGACATCCCACCTCTCCCAAAAGTCTCCTGCAAATTGATGGTGCTACCTCCCTGAAATGAGTTTTTGCAGGGTGGGATGTCTGCAATTTACACTAGTCAGGCCAGCAGCCCCCAACCAACATTAACTCCCTGCAAGCTTTCAGTGAAAGGGTCTCCAACGTGAGGCATTGGCTCTGCTTCCCTCCCCGCAGAATTATTGAGTTACAGTGTGGAGTAGACAGCGGCAGGAATTGAATCTGGGTCAGTTGTACCGTAAAGTGTTGTGCTAACCACCACAGTACTGTGTCAGCATCGTCTGGTTTTATTTTAACCTTCAGTTTCAGCTGAGTGATGACAAGCCAGTCAGCAAAACAGCTGGCTGTCAAGGCTGGCAGAGGTCAGAGATTCATGCCCAAAACAAACGAAGTAACATGCAAGTTCAGCAAGTAATTATGAAAGCAAATGGCTTTGAAAATGTTGCTACAGTTGTACAAGGTGTTGCTGAGTTATTAGTGGCATCTGTACTGCTTTATCATTATGCAAGACCTGCATCCAAAGTGTCTTTATGGCTTGTCCAATTGAATTTCTGCTCAATAGTGACCCAAGGAAGTTAATGGTCGGTGATGGTGATGTCTGGTAGTGCCAATGGATGTAGCAAAAAATCTCCTGGAGGAGATGGACATTACTTGGCACTTGTTACTCCTTCCTACACCCTGATGGGGTGATCGAGCGGAGTGTGCTTGTTGGAGGTGATCAGTGGTAGTGTGGACAATGGGGTTCACCTCTGACCTCACGATTCCTTTGTAGGTGAGGCGCGAGCTGGAGATGTGGATTATGCTGTTGCTACCACAACACATCCAGCAGGAGGTCTCCCTGAAACCGGAGGGGTCAGCAACGCGCTGAAGAGAATCAGGGACTGAACAAATAGAAGGATGCGGTCGTTCTGGGGACAGATGTTACTGAAAGAGCGTTGCTGACAGGATTCTTATTCCTGACACTCCAGTCTGCAGTTAGATTAGTATGTTGGGCAGATTAGGGAGGCAAAGGAGGCAGATCAGATCAACGTTTCTAGGAGTGATCATCACCAGCAGACTGTCTTGGTTCAATCATAGAAACGTAGAAAACACAACACAGGCCCTTCGGCCCACAAAGTTGTGCCAAACATGTCCCTACCTTAGAAATTACTAGGGTTACCCGTAGCCCTCTATTTTTCTAAGCTCCATGTACCTATCGAGGAGTCTCTTAAAAGACCCTATCGTATCTGCCTCCACCACCATTGCCGGCAGCCTATTCCACGCACTCACCACTCTCTGAGTAAAAAACTTACCCCTGACATCTCCCCTGTACCTACTCCCAGGCACCTTAAAACTGTGCCCTCTTGTGGCAGCCATTTCAGCCCTGGGAAAAAGCCTCTGACTATCCACACGATCAATGTCTCTCATCATCTTATACACCATGTAGACACCATGATCAAGAAAGCTCACTGACACCGGTACATCTCTATGGCCAAGGAAGCTCACCGACACTCTACATTGCCGACACCTGTACCTCACTATGGTCAGGGAAGCCCACCGACATCTCTACTTCCTCAGGAAGCTAAAGAAATAAGGCATGTCCCCCATCAACCCTCAACCATTTTTATCGATTCACTATAGAAAGAGATCCACCTGGATGCATCACCGCTCTGCAGGAGACCACAAGAAACTACAGAGAGTTGTGGTCACAGCTCAGCACATCATGGAAACCAGCCTCCCCTCTATGGACCCTGTCTACACTTCTCGCTGCCTCAGTACGGCAGCCAGCATCATCGAAGATCCCAGCCACCCCAGACATTTTCTCTTCTGCCCCTCACGTCCGGCAGAAGATAGAAAAGCTTAAAAGCATGTGCTACTGGGTTCAAGGCCAACTTTGACTCACTGTATAGGGCGCCCTAAGACAATAAGATGGACTCCTGGCCTCACAATCTACCTCGTGATGATCTTGCTCCTTATGGCTACTTGCATTGCATTTTCTCTGCAGCTGTTACACTTTATGCTGCATCTGTTTGTTTCCCCTCAGTGCACTGTGTGATGCATTGATCTGTATAAACCGATTGCAAGACAAGCGTTTGACTGTGTCTTGGTTCTTGTGGCAACCAATTCCACTTCCAGTTGTGTGTGTGATGAGCTGACAGATGGCAAGCAAAGTTTGGTGTGGACATACCGTATGTACTGAGTGTTTCCAACATTTTTATTTTGTTCTGGAATCCTATTCACTGGATCCTGAAATTAGATTATGCTTGCTGTCTACAGTCTAGAATTTCCCAGAACGAAGAGCTTTCAGAAAGTTGATACCACATTCACCATAGCTATAGGAGAGAACTCCAGAGCCACCAATGGGTGATGTTGACAACTGACTGAGTCTGTGTATAATGGCAAACTGTCTAGTGCTCTGGGGAGCTGAAGGCCTTTCTACAGTTTTAGGTAGAGTACTGTGCAGAAGTCTTAGTCACATATATACAGCTAGAGTGCCTAAGACTTTTCCATACTACTGTATTTGTCAACATGGAGTGGAGCGCAAGTTTGTAAATCTGGCAGGAGCAAAGGGTGTTGGAAATGGCAAGGGTGGGGTGCCATGGGAGGGGTGTGGGACTGGTGGCAGACGCGGAGTGCCCACCCAGCCCTGAGAGACCAGGAAAGGTCATTTGACTCCAAACAATTAGTTTACTGATCATTACAGAATGTCTCTCTGTGCTTCCTGCTCCCTCCCCTCTCCCTTCTCCCTTTCCCAACCATGATTCCCCTCTCCCTGTCCCCTTCCCACTCTCAGTCCACAATAGAGACCCATATCAGAATCAGGTTTATCAGCACTCATATCTGTCATGAAATGTGTTTTTTTTGTGGCATCAGTACAGTACAATATGTAAAAATTACTACAGCACTGTGCAAAGGTCTTGGGCACCCTGGCTGTATATATGTGTCTAAGATTTTTGTGCAGTGCCATACATAGTAAAAGGAGTAAACCATAGCACACTTATTCCGTTTTACATTTAAACTCTATTCTACAATAGGAAAAGCCCATTCATTCATTTGGTTGTTCTAGTTTTGATTAGAAGTGGGAGGGTTATTTTCATCTAAAAAATCCATAACAACTTGGATTACAATTCCTTTGCAGCCTGCCCTCTTCGTTCCTCCGTATAGAGTATTTTCATTGTGCTTCAAACTGTACATCAGAACAGTGAAGGCAGGAGCACAGCAAGGAACGGATATTCTGATGGAGCAGCGTCATAGGCGAGGAAGGTCACGGTGGGAAGGAGGGGACAGGACAGATGGAGCACCAGGCAACGGAAGGAGGGTTTCAAAACAAGCAGCTTCCCTTTTCTACATGTCCATACATCAACATGTTTTTGGGATAAAACCTGCACTAAAACAAGAAGTTCAACAGGCATAGTCGTAGAGTGAATGTTGATCCAGTAGTTTGCCAGAGTCTGATTCTCCTTGTGGGAGAGAAACTGCTTTACAATACTGCTCAGGGCCCGTTTGGAACTTGCTGAAATCAATGGAAAGTTGAGACACTGAAAGTTAAC
Source organism: Mobula birostris (assembly GCF_030028105.1). Lineage (NCBI taxonomy): Eukaryota > Metazoa > Chordata > Chondrichthyes > Myliobatiformes > Myliobatidae > Mobula > Mobula birostris. Next base: position 14,198,628 of record NC_092387.1, on the reverse strand, counting down.
ACAGCTGAAATCTGCTGGAGGATCTCAGTGGGTCTGGCAGCACCCCTGTGAGGAAAGGAATTGTCATTGTTTCAGACTGGGAGTGGAGACGTGAGATGGCCAGTACAAAGAGTTGTTTCATTTGTGACAAGTTTTTCTCACCATCCCTGAAGTTATCCTTACATTGTCCTTTCAATGCAGTAAAATTCTCCAAACCACTCAAGAGTGCCTTGCCACAAGGAACTTGGCCCTGAGCCAAATAAAAGATCACTATTTTTACAGTGCATTTCCGTCTCTCCACATGCTCTTTATAATCAATGAAATATGTTTGTAATGTCATTACTGTAGGAAATAAAATATCTGAGTTGTTTAGAACAAGTTCTCCAAAATTTTGCTTGTGTTCGATGAAGATCAGGGATAATTCCACTGCTCTTCTCCACGATGATGAATCAAAAGCAAAACGCTGCAGGTGCTTAAAATCTTCAGCAAAAGAGTACATTCTGGGAATAAAAAGTAAACAGTTCCTGAAACAGATTAACTATAAGACATTGGAGCAGAATTAAGCCAGTTGGCCCTTCAAGTCTGCTCCACAACTCGATGGGCCGAACATGAACTTAATATCCAATCACTTAACTGTCCTGTCATTGCATTTAAGTGATTTCTTCCTTTCTTTCAGCCAACAAACAAACGACAAGCTCTCGTCAGAAGGGAATCTATTGTTAATTTGGAAAACTTCAAGAAGTTGTACATCAGAAGGAGGTGGAGGGTGAGTAAAATTCCACCTCCGGTATCCCCATCTCAAAATAATTGTGAATTCCTGGTGAACCCACTGATTTGTGTCTAATGAATCTCCATTTCTTTTCAGCTTACGTATAGGATTGTTTCATTTTGCAATCATTTGACTCGTTCGTTCCTTAAGAAAGGTCATCTAAAGAAAGAAGCAGCTCTGGTAGGTGGCAGAGTAACGATGGATTGTAGCTACAGCAAATATATTAGACCCAGACCTCAATGGTGACAGATAACACTTCTCTTTCTCTGAAAACATTGTGTTAATGACACAGCAGCTGAAAGGTTTTGCTGCAGCATTTTGGGTGTTGATGGGATAGGGATGTAACGAGCAATGTCTGGCAATACTTCTCCACCCTTCGCTACTCACGGATGGTTCAGGAGTGAGTTTTCAGATGATACAAAGCTGGATGGGGATGTGGGCTGTGGGGAGGATATGGCTCCAGTGTGATTTGGCCAAGGTGTAGGTGTGGGTAAATGCAGATAGAAACGGGCTTATTCATTTCAGTAGCAAAACCAGGAAGGCTGATTGAGATGTAAATGCTATTGACTGGGTGAGGAAGGGATGTGCCAGTTGCAGGCACAGTAAACAGTTAAGAAGGCAAATAGTGTGTTAGTTACAGGGAGAGGACAGGAACAGGGGTGTCCTGCTGTAATTAGTATTGAGGCCTCACCTTGAGTACTTCGTGCAGCTTGGGTTGAACCATCACAGAAAGGAGATTTGCTGTGGATCAGTTCAGGGGAGGTTCACCACACTGATTCCTGGAATGGCAGAGCTGATGTATGAAGGGAGATTGGCTTAATTGGGCTTATATTTGCTAGAGTTTAGAAGAATGAGAGATGATCTTGTAGAAAACCAGAATCAGGTTTAATATCACCCGCATGTGTCTTGAGATTTGTTAACTTGGTGGCAGCAGCACAATGCAAAACAGGATAACAGAGAGAAAAAGAAAACTGTGAATTACAGTGTGTGTGTGTGTGTGTGTATATGTATTCAGTTCTCTTTTTCTTATCGTGTATGTATATATAAAATAAGTATTGCAAAAATTATGAAATGTTTAAAAAACAAGTAGTGAGGTAGTGTTCACAAGTTCAATGTCCATTCAGGAACCGGATGGATAGCAGAGAGAAAGAAGTTGTTCCTGAACCGTTGAGTGTGTGCCTTCAAATTCTACAAGCTCCTAACAGGCAAGGACAGATTATTTGTAGGGTGGATGTTTAAAGTGGCGGGGGAGTCCAGTTCAGAGGCTAAGAAGGTGAGGCTGGTCACGTAGGAGTGAGATGAGGAGCAATTCTTTGTCACAGAGCAATATCCATGAAAGACTTGGATATAGTTGTCACATCAGGGGACGTGAGGCAGAAGCAGGAACAGGACAATGAATCTGCCATATTGAGTGCCAGAATGACTTGAAGGGCTAAATGACCTCTTATTTTCTACGTTTAATTCAAAAATGTTCTTCAACTGGGACTCTAAAGCCAGTTTCTGTGTTGCCACTAGTCTATGCACTTTATAGCATGTCAACAAATACACTCTGAAACTTCCATAGTTGTAACGTGGAGAGCATTCTGACAGGCTGCATCACTATCTGGTATGGAGGGGCTACTGCACAGGACCGAAAGAAGCTGCAGAGGGTTGTAAATCTAGTCAGCTCCATCTTGGACACTAGCCTACAAAGTACCCAGGACATCTTCAAGGAGCGGTTCTCAGGAAGGCAGCGTTCATTATTAAGGACCCCCAGCACCCAGAGCATGTCCTTTTCTCACTGTTGCCGTCAGGTAGGAGGTACAGAAGCCTGAAGGCACACACTCAGCGACTCAGGAACAGCTTCTTCCCCTCTGCCATACGATTCCTAAATAGACATTGAAGTTTTGGATACTACGTCACTTTTTTTTAAATATACAGTATTTCTGTTTTTGCATGTTTTTTTAAATCTATTCAATATTTGTAATTGATTTACTTGTTTATTATTATGTTTATTTTTTTTTCTCTCTGCTAGATTATGTATTGCATTGAGCTGCTGCTGTTAAGTTAACAAATTTCATGTCACATGCTGGTGATAATAAACCTGATTCTGATTCTAGTCATCTTGTTCCTTCTGTTCCAGAGGGCATACGAAAGTGACAATGAAGACGATGGTGTCAAGAGAAGAGCGTCCAGACCAAGGAGACGCAGCAGCACGTCGTAGGGCAGCATCTGAAGACGTTACATCGAGGAGGGCAAGCCCGAGGGGAGGGCAGCTTTATCACTGCACTGCGTTAGCATTAACAAACCCGAACCTGTTTCAGAGGTACTTCCGCCAGTTCATGTTTTGGACCCAGTGAATGGACAAAGACACTTTTAGTGGGAGACTGTGCTTACAAACAGTCATGCTTTCCTTAATAAGGCACTCGGAGAAGAAAAGTGTGCAATATATATATTTTTTTGAACAATTCATTGTAATATTTTTGTTTCTGCCTAGACCTTCGTTTGTAAGGATTTTTAAAGTCTGGTCTTGCTCTGTTGCTGTTCTTGTAATCACATCAACATTCACATCACAGGAACAGTGAGAGGCAGTTGACTGCCATTGTGAATGACTCCTCATTTCGGGAATGCCACTGTGGAAATCCAGGTGGCAGTCGAAAATGTGGCCACAGGGAAAGAGGGGTGGGGGAGAAGGGGAAGAGATAAATAAATTGGTTTTGTAAGATTCTATTAAAAGTATTCTACTGACAAAGGCATGGCATTTCATTGTGGGCGGGTATTGGAATAATCCTGTTGCAAGACGACTCCATACATACCTGTGTTGCCATGTCAAGGCAGACTCAACTGCAGTCAAGTGTAGATCACAAATTCATGGAAGGACGTTGGTAAAAGGGAGTCAGGGAGATGTGAGGTCACATTTGTTGCTATTAACGTTTATTTTTATATAATCATAGCTTTAGGGGGTTAGATTTAAACACAGTACACTGAAACAGGCAGTTTTATTTGGTGCAACATAATGCTTATTGCATCAGGTCTAAAACAATAAGAGTTTTGAAAGTCAGATAAACTAACACTGGTGTGTATATGATGTCAACAGACTGGCAAATTCAAAGTGACGAGCAGAATGTTTTCCATTGAAACATACTTGGACACTGTTGGGGAGGAATAGGTTAAAATCTAGATAAAGCTAAAGGAATTATCCTTATTGATGACTGTGTGTGGTAATCTGCTCTCAGCCCAGGGCTTCAGTCACTGTAACACCACACACAATTCTCCTGCCTGATGCCTTACCTAGTGAACTGCCATTTCTGCCTCCTTTTATTTAAAAAAAAGTCCAGCTGCGTTAATAATGTCTGCAACCCTCCACCCTAAATCTTAGAGGTGGCACCTATTATACATATTTTCAAAAATGAATTAAATAGACTTTGTATAATTATCTGAAAACTAAATTGTTCCCAAGTACACCATTAAGTTATGGGCACTGAAGTGTCCAGGCACTGTTATTTATTCAATAAAAAGGCACATGGAGTATAACGATTAACAAATGAAAATAGTTCTGTGTATCCTCATACTCTGCAGGTCTTTACAGGATCAGCACATGTCAAGTTGTCAGAATTACTCTTCCTGTCTCGACATCTGGGCTGTGCTCAGACTCCCTGCTTTTACTTAATTCAGTCAGTGCCTCAGACTTGCAGCTGTTTGCATCAGAAGTCTTGGGTTGTTGGACAATTTTCAAATCAATCGGAGTCTAAAATGAACATGTCTCCTTAAGGCATTTGCTATTTTCAAGTAGATTTATGCAGTATATTCTGATTTACTTAGGACTACTTTCTGAACAGTGAGAGAGTGAGATCCCATGAGGAAATTAGCACTTTTTTTTTGCTTTCTGATTGTATTTGTCAAATTGTGTCAACCTTAGGGGCACATCACAGCTGAATTTTTAAAAAAACAGCTACATAGAAATCGAGAAAAGGTTCGATGCTCACACATTCTACAAGGTTGTAATTTGGAGATGGGCGAGATGGCAGATGCTGGAAATCAGGAGTAATATTACCACTGGAGGAACTCGGCAGGTCAAGCAGCACTGGTGTGGAGGAACGGAGTTGTCGGCGTTTTGCATCAGGACTGAAAGGGGAGATGGCCAGTAATAAACAGGTGAGAGGGAGAGGTGATACAGGGGCCAGAAAGTGATTCGGATACTGAGCAGTGAGGGAGAAGGATGGGCAGATGGAGCAGGGAGAGAGAGACAGAGAGAGGGGTGGAAATGGGAGATGGAGGCAGGTGGCTGATGGGCAGAAGCAGGAATCTGAATTGGCCCAAATTTTAAATAAAAGTTGACATCACTTCTTCTTGTGATCAGTTAGGTTGATGTAACTGAATCTATACAGTCATGTTAAAAATCTTGTTTTGAATGAGCTAATTTCAACCAAGTTTAATATTAGGACTTGAAAGGGAAAATGGGAATTCTGACCCTTAATGGGAATCTTATAGTAGTTGACATTGTGGGAGGAAAGTAAGGAAATACTTGCATGTATCACACCTCCCACCATGTTGCTACAGGCTTCACATTCAATTAATGAATGTGAAGTAACTGTTGTAACGTGATTAAAAACAGTAATCAAATGTAGTATTCAGCAAAATTATTGGAGATAGACTCACCATTGTACAACCTGCTGAGCTTTGGATCTGAAGATTCGGAAAGGAAACGTGCTTCGCGGACATGTTCCGGCCTGTGTGGAACACTGTGCTAACATGTCAGCAACACGCAAAGTCCTGGAGGAGCTCATCTCTGACATTTCCTGCTGGAGGCATGCTATGATACTCTAGTTATCAGCACCCTTTATAGATGGAAGCTGGGTACCGCGGTCTGACATTGCAGGCCTACACCATTGAAGTAGGAGCCTCGGGTTTGAACCCCTCCATGTTAGATGGCCAATTTAAATTAAAATCACTAAAGCCTGATTTATACTTCTGCGTCAAATGTACGCCATAGGTACCGCGTACCCTATGACGTAGGGTGACATGCACCTCCCCAAAAAAGTAACTTGCGTCGCAGCGACGCAGACCACAACAACTGTGATTGGTCCGCTTGGTAGCATCGCATTTCCTCCTACCCATTTCTGGTTGCTTTTCTCCATCATGTCTGTACACTGATACGAAATAAATGGTTGGAGACGATGAACCAAATCATCAAATCTACCTGCTGACATCCGAAAATATTTGAAATGCATTTCCTCGTCCATGTCTCTCACGAAGAAACTCAACACAGTGGCATAGAAAGCCCACCGCCAACTAGAGCAACTCAGACACAAAAACGAATGCTCGCTACGGCGTAGGACTACGCAAAAGTATAAATCAGGCCTACGGCGTAGCCCGTACGCACAAGTATAAACAGGCTTAAGGCTGGAATATAAAGTGATCATAAAGTATCTGAAAGACTTGGGTTTATTATATCGAATATAGGGAATGCAATTCTTTTCCCTTCTCCTGTTTATCCAACGATCCACACTCCAGTCTAGCAGGTGGCGGTAATGCACCTTAAAGCTGGTTTGCCAACCGCCATAAAACAACACAAGAAGAAGAAGAAGAATATAAAGTGACTCCTCATAACAGTGACCACAGAACCACAAGCACCCAGCTGGTTCATTAATATCTTTCAGGGAGGAAAACCTGGTGGCTCTCAGTTCAGGGTCAGTTAGGGATGGACGAAGAAAGATGGCATCTGCATCCATGAATGAATAAAACAAAAATCATCTTGGTTAAAGGGGCAGTGCAGGTTTTGTCCCTGGCTACTAGGGATAGAGTTGTTCCACTGTCCTCTGGGCTGTCTGAGGTCCCCGTGCAGTTCCGGAAAGGAGATGGAGAATGGGTAAGATGGGAGTTGATTCCATTCCTAGAACACACAGACAGGACTGGAGGGAGTCAGCAGGTCAGGCAGTTATCTGTGGAGTGGAATAAGCAGTCAACATTTCAGGATGAGACTTTCCATCACGACTGGAAAGGAAAAGAAGCCAGAATAAAAAGGTGGTGGGAAGGGAGTGGGAGTACAAGCTGGCAGATGATAGGTGAAACCAGATGAGGGGATAGGTGGATGGGTGCAGTGGCGGGGGGGAGGAACAAAATAAGAAGCCGAGAAGTAATAGGTGGAAGGAGTAAAGGGCTGAAGACGAAGGAATCTGATAGGAGAGGATAGTGGACAATCGTAGAATGGAGGGGGGCACGGATCACAGAGAGGTGACGGACAGATGAGGAGAAGTAATGAGAGGGTAACTAGAATGGGAAATGGAGAGGGAGGGGAGGGAGAAATTAACAGAAATCAGATAAATCAATGTTCAATTTCTCGGTTTTTAATTAAATTCCCGAGGTATATCACAGGAGCATCACACAATGTTGACCGTCCAGGTTTTGAGGGCAAGCAAGGACGAACCTGAACCTGTGTTTGTGAGCAATTCCTTGTTTGCAGGAAGGTAAATGTGTGAGGAGGTGAATGGCCGGTTCGGTGTGGGGAGAAAGCAGGAATTTATTCAGAAATTCAGGGAGAATACGGTGAAGAAAGTCAGGATGAGGCAGCCACAGATGGGGAGAGCTGAGGAGTCTAATCCTAGAAGGGGACAGGGATGTAAGGGAAGTGCAGAGTGCAAAGACGGTTATGGAGTGAGATGTAAATAATATTAAATAATTCGAAAATGCTGATGCATTGTGTGGCTCAGTGAGGATGAAGATCTAATTGGTTTGGATAACCTGAGGCTTGTTGCAAGTACAGTTGGAACGAGCTAGTGAGAAAGAAGGGAAGGGATGTTGACCACAGACTGACTAAAGAACGTGACAGGTAGCAAAAGTAAGTGACAGGTAGAGAGGAGTGTTTATAAAGAAAAGCATGCAAATGAGGGAAGCAATGCTCAATTAGACAAGATGTTAAGGTTTTAAACTTCCTGGTATGTTAGTACAATAACTAAATTGCTTGTCCAGCAGCCAAAAAGTTGAATGATTGATCCTGAGGTACAAATTCAAGCCTTACCATAGTAGAAAAGGAATTTAAAATCATATAGTTAAATAAATCTGGAATTAAAAATCTGTTATAAGTGACTGTAAAAACATGTCTTCTCCTCACATCCAGTGTCTACTCCAGTTCCTGGTGACCACCACGATGCTGATCGTGGGAAATTCACTGATGGCCATGCCAGTGAATGTCAGGGGTTGACAGTTGGAATTTCATTCGTTGGATATAATCGCTGCTTGGCAGGTGTGTGGTGTGAATTTTACTGGTCTCTTATCAGCCCAGACCTGGATATTGCCAAGTCTTCTGCACTTGGTTGGGAGGAGATCCAAACGCTGCTGAACATTGTGTAATCAGTGAACCTTCCATTTCTGAGCTTCTGCGAGCAGGTTGTTGGTAAACAAGTGCCACTTGTCACCCTATCAATCATCCCTTCTATCATTTTGCTGGTGACCAAGAGATGACGAATGGGGCAGTAATTGACCAGGTTGGATTTGTCATCTTGTTATCAGGACATACCTTGGCAATTTTCTAAGTGACAGAGTTGGCTGGTAACTGTATTTCTTCCTGAGCCAAACTCTGTGACACTCAGCAGTACTTAGTTTTAATCCTTCTTTGTACTTAGTTTCAGAAGGAACTTGGCCATTAGCTATTACACTCTTTTTTTTCAAATATTGTTAAAGAATATGTTAAAACCTGTTCTTTGAAAAGACCAGATCAGCAATTCAAGAGAATAGGTCATAGACATTTCATTAACATTCTCTGATAATTTACTGCAGAATTTTCAACCTGGATCTCTCTTTAATACTATACATAAAATGGTATTTGCATATATATAAGTAAATTTATTTATTTTTTCTCAAAGCTAACACACTGAAGTGGGAATAGACTGAATTTTGTATAGTTGACTTCAATAATCTTTTCAATTATTTCTACTGTCCCCCCCCCACTGTATTGGTTGTAATAGTAATGACAATACCAGTTCCCGCTGCACACAGTTGTTTTCTCTGAAAATGTGCCTAAACAGCTTCATTCACAAGCACAAGCTGTGAAACATAATTGTGCATTACCGCTAAATCTAATCTAGGGAAATCTTTTTTTTACATCATGTAAAACCCTCCCACTCCATACACAGTTTCAAACTATGCCCATCAGTAGAGACAGATCTTGGCAGCAAATGCCAATTATGGCAATATATTCCTGTCAAGGATCACTACAGAACTAACAACTGCAATAAGTCGTAACGAATACTGTTCTTTACATAATGTGCCAGTCCTGGTTGTCCAAGAAGGTTTTTGTCTTGTAAAATCAATTATTATTTCAAACTGTGTTTTAGCAATTCATTTGACTTTCTAGAAGCAGTACTAACTAAAACCAGCTGTGGCTGAAGTCCTCCCAAATAAGAGCCAACGTTCACTTTCAGGTTTCTGTGTCCCTGCTGCTGGGAGCGAGTAGGGTGTGAGTGTCTGTGAGTGACTTTCACATTCCACAAACCAGCACTCCATCTGACTTATTACCACTCACTCGGGGAGGTGCTGTGTGTTTCCTTGTGAAACATGGTATCCTTTTGGTGGGGGGGATGGGGGGGAAGGAGGATTGAAAAAACTTCTGATGTCAAAACATTGGATCAATGACTTCAGTTGAGGTGGAAGCAATGATTGTTGGGTAGAGCTGACCACTGGGATGGAACTTGAAGAGCTAGTTTAACATTTAGATTTCGAGGGGACGCAATAGGACTGTTCCTTTGGCATTCTAGAAACTACTATTTGCCCTTGATTCCAAGCTTAAAGAAATCCATTGAACCATGGCGCATGTTACATGAGGTCAATTTAAAACTGATAGCAATGTTGGCCAATACTGGCTTCATAGGCAGAAAAACAATATTAATGGAGTCATGGAGTTGTACAGCACAGACACAAACTTGTTAACTCATTATGTCCATACAGACCTTTTTGCATTCTGCATGAATCCCATTTGCCTGCATATCTTCTATGCCATCCCTGTTTAGTGTCTCTTAAACTTGGCGATTATACCTGATTCCATCATCTCTGGCAGCAAGAATTTACCCTTGAGATCTCTTTAAATAACCTAATAATTTTAATAATAAGCATCCGTTAGTCTCATGAGACCATGGATCTGTGCCTTGGAAGGTTTCCAGGGCGCAGGCCTAGGCAAGGTTGTATGGAAGACCAGCAGTTGCCCATGCTGCAAGTCTCCCCTCTCTGCGCCACCGATGTTGTCCAAGGGAAGGGCATTAGGACCCATACAGTTTGGCACCGGTGTCGTTGCAGAGCAATGTGTGGTTAAGTGCCTTGCTCAAGGACACAACATGCTGCCTCAGCCAAGGCTCGAACCAGCAACCTTCAAATCACTAGACGAATGCCTTAACCACTTTGCCACGTGCCAACAACAGGTTACGTAACCTACCTTGAACTTATAAACTATCCCTCTTGATTTTCTTACCCCTAACACGGGGCAAGAAGATTTTAACTGTTCCTCTCATAATCTTGTATATTTTATTTATCAGGTCTCCCCTCAGCCTTATTTGCCTCAGGCAAAACAAAGCCAGCTGTCCAAAATCTCCCTGTAACTAACGGCCTCCAATCCAGGCAATGTCCTGATGAATTTCCTTTGCTCTCTTTCCGGAACCATTTTCTAAACGTTTGGAAACCTTGCACGTTCCTGTGGAAGTGACATCATCTATTAGATTTGCTTACTTGTGGCCCTGTTTCAAAATTAACTTTGCTATGGGAAGAATGCTTTCCAATTTATGAATTCATCTTTTTAATGCATTCCTTCAAGGTTTAATGGTTTTATTTTTGGTTGTTACAGAATTTGTGCTTGTAGGCTCTCTCGAGCTGATGGTTTGAAGTGATATTCTCATTCTGGGACAGCGTTCTGAGGAAGCAGAAATTAGAAAATGGTAGGCTGCTCACAGCAGGGAGTGCCGGGTTTAGGAATAATATCTCTGTATCTGTTTTAAGTGTACTCCAGATGGCTGCCTTGTTTCATGCTGTTCGGTTCCAGTTGCAAAACACTCTCCCGGTGAGTTACTGCATGAAGAATAGCATATCTTCATACCGAAAATCATCTCATAGTGATGTTTCCTATTTATATTTTCCATCTTCATTCTGCAGGGGATTGTGCCTAGCACATGCAAGCCAGGCTGTGAGATCAGCCTATCCAGCATGCCATTACGCCAACTTTGTTTGCCACCACTTGGAGATTTTTCCATTGGAAGCATCTCCTTTACCAGGTGTTTATATCAGACTGCGTAAACTATTTGCACAAAATATTCTTCTGCCAGGTTTCATCAACAGAAACATTTACAATAATCAACAGCAATAGCAAAATATCTTGGATTCACCACAGCCTTATCCCGTGGTTTGATAGTTATGGCCACTATAACCACACTAGCAAATGAATATCACCCCGTTCACAGAGCCCAGAATGGCTTCAACCGCACAGTCTGCTGCTGCCTTGGATGTGTTGTTAACCTGGAGATACTTTTATAATTAGCAGTTTAATGTTCAAAATTAACATGCAATTAAGGAGCAAATTAATAGTTCAATTTTGTTAATTATACATGTGTTTAACATTCATAAACTAATTAGCAAAGCAAGTGCAGAACTGATGTGTACTTTATTTTTAATCCTGTGTAAAAATATTGGAAGTTTTCACAAAAGGTAGAAGAGATTACATTAGACTGGTAGATCCAAACTTATACAGAGCAGGGAGATATTTTCCTGGTGGTATTGATTAAAATTTTCTTTATCCAAATATTGAATAATGTATATATGAAGGATTCGATTGAAAGTTTGTACAGTATTTTTCTAAAAATAAAGCTCTGATGCAGCTTTTTATTTTCATTACTCAGAATTATTTGCTGTTTCTCTGAATGTTACAAAAACAAAACCCTTGTACCATTTTGTAATAATCTTCCTATTACAGGTAGTCCCAGACTCCTGACAACTGCCCGTAAGCTGATGTCTCCATCAGTCAGTTTCTGTAGGAATCACATTGCAGCGCTCGCCGTACCCTTGCTATTTTAACACTATCCATTAATTAATGAAACATTTACTATAGAGAATGGTCACTAATGAAACTTTATTATTACTAGCTTGAAAAAGGTTTCACACAAATCTCCCATATATTTTAAAGACAAATTTTTGTTAAGTTAGGTCATTTCTAACCTAGAAAGACCCTGCAGTGCAAAAGTGGACCTAGGTTTTGATTAGAACAGAGTTATAACTGAAATTGAGAAATTAATAACTTTAATTGAAGAAGCAGTTGAGGAATATTTGTGTTTGAAAGATCCTTTAGAAGAGCCACCTTCTGGCCTGGATTATCCATTGCCCACAAGTGTACAGGATTGAATGTTTTGGAATTGTAATTGAGAACTGTCTGCATTACAGCCCTACCTTTGCACCTTTCTTGTGTGTAATGGCCCAGGGGAACAGTGTGGCCAGGGGAAGGCAGAGGAGCTGGAAGCAGGTGAAGACAATGGCAAATTTGTACAACTGGAATGGTGTTGCTGTTTTCCGTAGGTACCTGAGCTTTATTAAAGTTTAGGTACAGAAGCTTGTTCTCATTTTCACCATAAGGCATCATGTTGTCAGGTAAAATTTTCTTTTGTTTTGGATTTGCACCAAATGCATAAAAACATCCAGAAAGAATTGTTCTGTTACTTGCAATGAGAAAAAAAATAAACTGCTGGAGGAACTCAGTGTATCGAGCAGCACCAGTGGAGGTAAGGGGATAGTCAATGTTTCAGGTCAAAACCCTGCATTAGACTAAAAGTGTAAAGAAAAGATGGTCAGGATAAAGAAATGAGAGGGAAGAGCAAGACTGGGACTGCCCAGTAGAACCAGAAGAGGTAAAACCCCATACTGCTCAATTCTATTTCTGACACAAATAGGGCTGTCCTGATATACCCATCAACTCTGTCTGCTCCTGTCCACCAAACGTATTCCTTCCTACCTTCCTATCCTGTCCTGCCTTGTCCAGCCCCTTCCCACCTGCATCTGGGGAAGTTCTCAGTTTCTGCTCACCCCCCACCCCACCTCACCTTCACAATGGACACTGGTCTTTAAATTCTCCTGTCTCACATCAGGAGGTCCTCCACTTCTTTCTAGAACAAAGATCCAACCAGTTCTCGTCCATTAACACTCTCAGCTGCCTGGTAGAACTACTTAACTTCTCTTCCAATTCCTCCCAATTTTTACAACCTTCTTCCTCCTGCTCTGTTACCCCCCCCCCATTACCCCTTTCTGATCCTACATCTCAACCCAGTCCATCCACTGCCATGTTTCAAAGTACATTTATTATCAAACTATGTATGCAGTATACAAGCCTGAGATTTATCTTCACACAAAACAAAGAAAACCATGGAACCCATTATAAAACGTCAAACCATAGAGTCATTGAAACAGTCCAGGACTGTTCAGTTCAGTTAAGTTTGTTGCCTGCAGGCCACACAGCTAGTCTGCCCTGAATAAAATCGCAATGAAAAAGAGTAACCAGGACCTGAAACACATATAACATGAACTACAGAGTACAATCCACAAACCACATCGATTAAACCTTTTCTCAAGACCCAAGACTCCAGCAGCATCAAGCGATGCTCACTATTCCTTCTGACCTTCTCCTGACACTAAGGGATGTGTGCTCAGCGATGGTCTCACCTTTGTACTGCTGTCCCCACACCCCAATGAGTCCCAGACCCAACATTGATGTGGGCCTCTTCTTCCATCACCTCCATGTCTAAGCCTTTTTTTTGGCATGGGGGTCCTCACTTCCACTGAAGTTCCCTCCTCATGTCTCCAAGATTCCCTTTCCTCATGAATATCCTCCACACCTTCACCTTTTTCATTTCCAGTTTCCTTGACCTCTCCACTCCCTTCAGCCCCCCTAACCTCACCCCTCTGGACCTGCAGCATTCCACTTTGAACTGTTCACAAACTTTTCAGCAAACCTGCAGACAAGGGCAGTGCTATTGGGAGATGGCAGGCTGATCTCTCTACCTTACACAGGGGTCAGACAGCAACTCTGGGACACCTCCTCATACCTGACCCAGACCATGGCTCCACCGGTGATCACTTGGCCACTGTCTCCTGGAGCAGTAAGGGTCCGGTCACATCAGGAGATCTCCCCTTCACAGCCTCCACCTTGACAGTGCCCCAACACCACTCTGCCCTCTTCTATCTCTTCCCCAGACAGGGCTGTTCTGGTAAAACCATCGTTTTTGCTTCACTTTATCCTTATAATAAGGATCTTGCAGTGCCCTCCAACCAACTTCCTGGAACCCTCTCATCCCACTCCACCATTTTGGCTTCTTCCAGTTCCCTGGCCCCAACTGCCTCATCTTTACTGTAGTGCTCGCGTCTCTATACACCTCCATCCAACTTCAGCAAAACCTTAGGACCATATATTTCTTTTGTGAATACATACAGAACCAGTTCTCCTCTACTAACAGTCTCATCCACCTGACAGAACTTGTTCTTAACTTCAATAACTTTTTTGATTCCCCCACTTTCTATATTCCCACCCACCATCCAGTTCATCTTAACATCTACCAGCTGATCTCACCTCTCCCTCTTGCCACTAGCTATCCCTCCACACTCTCAGTTCTGATTCAGGGTTTCACCAGAAACATCAACTAACTCTTCCTCGCCACAAATGCTGCTTAATCCTCGTGTAGCCCCCCGGCCACCCTCAGAGTCGCTCGGCTCGCTGGCGTCTAGGGAAACAGCCCTCAGCCCCGCCAAACTGGGTAATTAGTTTGTGTGGATGCTGTGTGATGTACCCCACCCCGCCCAAATAACAGACAATATACTGGATACAATTAAATGATTTACAGTTTATAGATATTACTGGAACTATATAATTAATAGAGAATAAAATATAAAAGGAAAATAAAAGGCGCCACACTTATCAAAGTTCAATCTCTTCATGCACAAAACCGTTGGAGCTCAGGACCCTTCTTCTTCACCCTGCGACCCCTCGGACCACCTCGACCGGCCACCTGGGACCAACAACGGTGGTTGACCAGATGCTCCACACGAGTCCATCTCTGTCTCCTCGCCGAACGCCCCACTCGGGGTCCGACCCCGTTAGCGGACATCACAGCACCTGGTCCATTCTCTGTCTCTCTCTTGCCTTCTGCCCCAAAACCCCGCGCATACAAATCTTCCAGATGCAACAAAATCATAACAACTATCCCAATTGGTTAATAGCACCCTGCTGTCTGTATTAACCCAAGCAAATGTCTAGCTGGAGACTTTCTCAACATTTAACATAACAAAGAAGCATTCCCAATTATAACATAACAAAGAAGCCATTTTAATTAACCTCCGCAGTAACATAAAAGACGAAACCTCCTTTCACTCGCAACACACACAAAATGCTGGAGGAACTCAACAGGCCAGGGAGCACCTATGGAGAAAAGTACAGATGATGTTTGTGGCCCGCCCGTAACGTCGACTGTACTTTTTTCCATAGATGCTGCCTGGCCTGTTGAGTTCCTCCAGCATTTTGTGTGTGTTGCTTGGACTTCCAGCATCTGCAGATTTTCTCTTGTATGTGATCAGTCCTTGCAGTTTGTTCTTGCTCCAGATTCCAGTATCTGCAGTCTCTTGTCTCTTGAGATTTTTAAACTTGTTTCTTTGGAATTTGGGTATGATTTCTCCATAAAAAATGTTGTTTCCAAGTATAGCTAACAGCTAGTAACCAGTAGGTAAGATTAACAATCGTTCAAGTTGCTTCTGAAACAACATAACATGATTTGATTTCTTCTGCACTTAATAATTAATATTTCTGCCAAACAGGGGAAACACGATTCATGTTTGCAAGCACTTTAACTTCTATTTACTTTAGGGGGCGCTATGGTGGTGTAACACTTCACAGTGCCAGCAATTGGAAGATCAGGGTTCAGTTCTCACCACTGTCTGCAAGGCGTTGGTACGTTAGCCCCGTGTCCATGAGGAATCCCCCCCCACATCACAAAAAGATGTACAGGTTAGGGTTGGTTAGCTGTGGACACGCTAAGTGAGTGCCGGGCAAGACTTGTGGGCTTTATACTTTATACTTTATTGTCGCCAAACAATTGGTACTAGAACGTACAATCATCACAGCGATATTTGATTCTGCGCTTCATACTCCCTGGATTACAAATATTAAATATTAAAAATTGTTAAAATTAGTAAATATTAAAATTTTAAATTATAAATCATAAATAGAAAATAGAAAAATGGGAAGTAAGGTAGTGCAAGAAAAAAAAACACCAAGAGGCAGACGCAGATATTTGGAGGGTACGGCCCAGATCCGGGTCAGGATCCGTTCAGCAGTCTTATCACAGTTGGAAAGAGGCTGCCCCCATCTTCGGTCTTTGTTGGTCATTGATGCAAATGGCACATTTCGTTGTCTGTTTCTGTGTGCATGTGACAAATAAAGCTAACCTTCCGATCATTAAATTTACCACCATTAATATATAAATGAGTGAAGATTACAACGCAAGACTTTTTCTATTGATCTTTCGTTTGAGTGTGGTTGGTTAATTTTCCCTCCTGAACAGCCTCTGTCAATTATACAAGCATCAGTAGCTCGTAGCTCCGACAGAGAGGTCTCTCAGCTTCCGGACTTTAGTGAAAGGAGACCTTCCTATTCCTGCATTCCGAAACGAACTAAAAGAAAGTAATAAAAAAATGCTGTGGAAGTAAAATTGGAGGCAAGATTACCAAACCTTCACTCAACCACACCTCTGTCGAACGTCAGCCTCCAAACACCTTGCACTTACTGGGCTGGAGTTTAGAAGCGGGGGGGTGGGCTTGGATGGGAAGCATCGATGGTGTAAATTCTAGATTTTCCCAAAGGCCCATTGTAGCTACGGACTGTTTTCTGGCACTAAAACAGCATTTTTCAAAATTATCAAATTTAACCTTATTCATAATAAAGAATTTACTGAAACAAACCATGCAGTGTCTTCCCATTCTTACATTGACATTCAGAATGGTTCCATTACATTCCTTAAAGCCCATAGGAGTGTTGCCGCTCATGCACCCCCACCCTCTACAATAATTGAGGAGGTTCCTAACCCAACCCTGCCCCTCCGTCGCCAGCAGTGGAAGAACCCACCGATGTGAAATTCTCATACTGAGTGAGGACTCCAAAGGCAAGATCCACAAAACAGGATTGTCAGGGTTCTCCATGTAACTTCACACTGAGACTGGCAGTCGACTTCAGCCCAGTGCTCTATATCGAGATATTACAAGTCCTCTGTGTTGAAATATAATACAGCTGGCTCGTTGTTTTTGGAAGTTAAGGAGGGAGAAGACAACAGCAGCAGCAGCCCAGTCCGTCAGCCAGGAATGACTCTGAGCACCGGGGGGGGGGGGAGGGAGGGAGGGAGGGAGTCTTCGACAGCTGTAGTGACAGTAGACTTAGTAGGTATGGACAGCAGTCTGTGTTGTAGTGAATGAGAAATCAGAATGATGTGTTGCCTCTGTGTGGCAGGAATTTCTCTGAACAGTTGCAGAACACTTTGAAAGTGATACTAACAACTTAGTACAACTTAAATAAACATTGGTACTAACAATTTAACTGGAAAAACAGGATGAGGTCTTACAAAGTGAATATAGGGAGTTAGTCAGACGATTAAATAACAGGACCTCAAGGGTTGTAATCTCTGGGGGGGGAGGTTACAATATTGATTAGGGAGAACATCACAGCAGAATGCAAAGAGAATATTTGGGGAGGAACATCCAATGGGGCCATATGAGTAGAACTTAGAAATAAGAAAGGTGATCACTTTGATGAGATACCACAATAGTCAGCAGGAATCAGAGGAACACATATATGTAGGGAAACAACAGACAGGTGGAAGAATAACAGGGTTGTGATAGTCAGTGGTTTTTATCTTCTCTAAAGTTGACTGGGACTGCCATAGTGCTAAGGGATCACATGTGGCAGAATCTGTAAAGTTTCAAGAAAGTTTTCTGAAGAAACATATAGATGGCCATGCTAGAGCTACACAACCTTTTTTTTTAGGAAAAGATGCTGGGCTAGCAACTGAAATGACAGTGAGGGAGCACTTTGGGAATGGTGACCATAATTCTGTTCATCTTAGAGTAGTTATGGAGGAAGATGGGACTAGTTCACACGTTGGGGTAAGGGTAATTTAACGGCATTAAGACCAAAAGGGTCATTAAGGTAGAATTGGTCCCCTTAAGGATCAGTGTGGGATAAACCATGTGTGGAGCCATGGTAGATGAAGGGGGCCTTAAATGCATACATCGGTTTGTAAGTATCATGGAGAAAGGCACATAACCAGTGAGTCCAGAAAAAGAGAATAGTGCCCTTCTGAACTACAACTACACTGCGAAGGGGGAGATGTTAGCGGTTCTGAAGTACATAAAGGTGGATAAATCCCTGGGGTCTGGCACATTGTGGGAAACAAAAGGAAAATATTGCAGGGGTCCTGACAGAGATTTCTGTTTCTTTGTCAACCACAGCAAAATACCAGAAGGCTGGAGGGTGGCTAAGGTTGTGTTTTTGAGAAGAGCAAAGACAAGGCCAGGGAACTACTGGCCATTCGACCTTCAAAGTACATTTATTACAGATTAAGCCTTGAGATTCATCTTCTTGCAGGCAGCCACAAAACAAAGAAATACTATTGAGATTGTTTAAAGAAAACCCCCCACACAACAAGACCATCGGACTTGCAGGGGGGAAAGAAATTCCATAAGCAGCAAAACAGGCCTTCCGTCAGTGCTAGAAAAGGATCCCAATGGACGGGATTTATTTCCGTTTAGAAAGGAAAGGACGGACAACATTGTTTATGGGAGATCATGTCTCACAAAATTGATTTAAATTTTTTTGAGGAAATGGCCAAGAAGACTGACAAGGGCAGGGTGGTAGATGTTGCTTGCATGGGTTTTAGCAAGACCTTGACAAGGTCCCGCATGGTAGACTGTTTTGGAAGGTGAGGTCTCATGGTATCCAGGACAAGTTGGCTGGATGGATACAAAATTGGCTTGACGGTAGGAGGGTGAATGGTATTGGGGAGTTGTTTTTCAGATTAGACTAGGGGTGTGCCACAGGGATTAGGACTCATTCCTTCATTGTCCATCACACGCATCAATGATTTGAAAGAGAATGTAACATCATTGATAGGTCTGCGGGCAACACCAAAATTACTGTTACAGAGCACAGCAAAGAAGCGTGTCTAAGGTTACAGTAGGATCCAGATCAGCTGGTATTGTAGGAAAGGGAATTTAACTCAGACAAGCGTGGCGATGCAGTTTGGAAGTTAAGCCGGGCCAGGACATGCACAGTGAATGGCAGGGCCCTGGGGAGTGTTGTAAAACAGAGAAACCTGGGGTACATGTTCACAGTTCTATGGAAAGTGGAGACGCAGATATACAGAGCAGTGACGTTCTATGAGATGGTTACAATCATTGACCAAGGCATTGAGTGGAAGAGCTGAGATGATACATTACAGCTGTACCAGTCATTGTTTGGGTCACCTTCCACAGGACCATAGGACAGGAGCAGAATTAAGCTATTTGGCCTATCAAGTCTGCTCCACCATTCGGTTATGGCTGATTTATTTTCTCTGTCCACCCCATTCTCCTGTCTTCACCCTATAACTTCTGACTAATCAAGAACCGAACAACTTCAGTTTAAATACACTCAATGAGCTGGCCTCCACAGACGTCTGTGGTGATGAATTCCATGAATCAGAGTAATGTGGGCAGCTCTGATTGCCACGCTATAGGAAGGACACTCCAGAAGGTGCAGCAAAGATTCACGGGAATGTTGCCAGGGCTGGAGGACTTGAGTTTAAGGAGTGATTGGATAGGCTACAGCTGTTTCTTTAAGGTGAGAGAGGCTGAGGGGATGAGCTTAGACGTTTGTGGAATCATGAAGGGCAAAGATAAGATGGATAATCACGGTCTTTTTCTGTGAACAGAACAGAGTTGGCTAGAAGGCATAGGTTTAAGGTGAGAAAAGAAAGATTTAAAGAGAACCTCAGGGGCAAATCCTTTCACACAGAAGGTGCTGGGTATTTGGAACAAGCTGCCAGAGGAAGTGGGGGGGTGAGGGTAAAAATGACAATGTTTAAAAGACATTTGGACAAATGCGAGGATAGGAAAGATTCTGAGGGACACAGGCCAAGCAGAGTCAAATGGGATGAGCTGAGGTCAACATGGATGAATTGGGCTGAAGGATCTGCTTCTGTGCTGCAGAACTCAGTGAGTCTATGATGTGCAAAACACAAGCCGCGTCCTTCCAGCTACAGGACTGTGAAATGAGTGGGTGCTACAGTAATGGGTGGAGGTGAGCTCCCTCAGATCTAAGGACCCGCACTCACTGGTGAAGAATAGTACCTGCAGGAGGCAGGTTCTCTGTGCAAGTGGCCACAGAGGCTCTCCTGGGTAACTAGGTCCCAGTGGAAGCAAGCTCCTTGCTGTACATTAGATTAGATTATGAGGACACGCAGTCCTCTTTTATTGTCATTTAGTAATGCATGCATTAAGAAATGATACAATATTTCCTCCGGTGTGATATCACAAAGCGCAGGACAGACCAAGACTGAAAAAACTAACAAAAACCACATAATTATAACATATAGTTACAACAGTGCAACAAATACCATAACTTAAAGAAGAACACGTCATGGGGACAGTAAAAAAGTTCAAAGCCTCTGGAAAGTCCCACATCTCACGCAGACGGGAAAAGGAAGAGAAACTCTCCCTGCCATGCCCGACCAGAGTCCGACTCTGAGTCGTCCGAAAACTTCGAGCTCCGATCAGCCTTCCGACACCGAGTACCGAGCACCATCTCTGCCGAACGCTTCGACCTCAGCCTCGGTCGCCAGCAGCAGGCAAAGCCGGGGATTTTGGGGCCTTCCCTCCAGAGATTCTCGATCGGACAGTAGCAGCGGCAGCGAACTGGGCATTTCAGAAATTTCTCCAGATGTTCCTCTGCTTCTCACGACTGTCTCCATCAAATCAGAATTGTGAACAGCATCCTACTTGCAAATACGATGTCATCTCACCGGAGAGCTGCGCGCACTGCGTCGTCATCTTCTCCTCCCGCTTCATTTGGCCCTGTTTAGAAATAGCCATAATTGTGTTCCATTCCAGAAGAAAAATGACCTTCACATGTGAGGTGCTGAAAATATAATGCCGCGAGATCCAATTTAAGTTTTATGGTCCCTGGTAATTGAGGTATGAAAGATAACCTTTGGAGTAGTGGCCAGCAAGTCGTGGATTCCCCTCCAGGATTATTGGCTCTGGCAGAGAACAGTCCATACCATTCAAGATTAAAACATCAGCGTGCTTTCCTGCAGACAGGTGCAAGCACTATTGATCCATCAACGTAGAGCAAACGGGCCAATGCACGGGAATGCAAGAAGCTGCAGGGAGTAGTGAGCCATGGTGTGGCCCATCATGGGCACAGCCCACCCCACAATGGAACAGCGTTTTCAGGAGGAGCTGCCTCAGGAAGGAGTTACCAAGGATGCCCACCATCCCAGTCGTGCCCTCTTTCACAAGCAGCAGGGCCCGAAGTGGCACCCACCAGGCTCAGGAACGGCTACTTTCCTGCAACCATCAGGTTGTTGAGCCACCCTGAGCAGCCCGAATCCTACCTCAGCCACGGACCTCCTTTTGCACCACCACTGACTTGTCCGCATTTCTGAACTAATGTCTTGTTTTTCATAAATATTTTTCTTTTCATATCTTGTATACTTTATGTTCTGTGTGTTGTCTGTCCCTAAAGAACATCCCTTTAGAACAGAGATGAGGAGGAATTTCGTCAGCCAGAGGATGGTGAGTCTGGAGGACAAGTCAGTGGGAATATTTAAAGCCGAGATTGATAGGTTCTTGATTAAACAAGGTGTCAAAGGTTACAGAGAGAAGGCAGGAGAATGGGGTTGAGACGGAAAGTAAATCGGCCATGATTGAATAACAGAGCAGATTTGCTGGGTTGGATAACCCAATTCTTGTCCTATGTCAACACGAGGAAATCTGTAGATGCTGGAAATTCAAGCAACATACACAAAATACTGGTGGAACACAACAGGCCAGGCAGCATCTATAGGAAGAAGTACAGTCAACATTTTGGGCCGAAACCCTTCGTTGGGGGTCTCGGCCTGAAATGTCGACCGTACCTCTTTCTATAGATGCTGCCTGGACTGCTGCATTCACCAGCATTTTGTGTGTGTTTCTTGTCCTATGTCTCATGGTTTTACATACCCGTGATGCTGATGGATGGAAGTTTTTCGGTGTACCCGACCCTTGCCGCAGTACTGCATGTGACCAGAAAATCAACTTGATCAACACTGTGAGCTTACACATTTCTCACATCAAAGGTAAAAGATTTGACAGCTTCTGCATCTGGTTGGAGCATTATGGTGAGGGGAATATCATGACTTAGGAGGCATTCTGTCAATATTTAACTAGACAAATAGTTTTACCATCCACTTCTATTCAATATTAAAAACGTGCATCGACTGATATTTTTTTCCAAGTCAAGAGACAAAAGTCTCCAGCATCAGTTAGAATCCCTAGATTGTCATTGACAAGCATCAAAGTTACTGGTGAACGCAGCAGGCCAGGCAGCATCTCTAGGAAGAGGTCCAGTCAACGTTTCGGGCCGAGACCCTTCGTTAGGACTAACTGAAAGAGCTCAGATCTCTTACTAGCTCTCCTTTCAGTTAGTCCTGATGAAAGGTCTCGGCCCGAAACGTTGACTGTACCTCTTCCTAGAGATGCTGCCTGGCCTGCTGCGTTCACCAGCAACTTTGATGTGTGTTGCTTGAATTTCCAGCATCTGCAGAATTCCTCGTATTTGTTGTCATTGACAAGTTTTTTTTTAACTCAAATCATTCATAAAAGATATTTGTATAGCTCAGCTGCTACTGGAGTCAACAGTTCAGAATGTAAGGCTTCACGGGTGTTTTCCGAAGGAAGCCCTACTTGGCAACTATAATTGTGCCAATGATATTTGCTCTGATTAACTCAGTCTCACCATGTGGGAGTATGATTCATTACTAAAAAATCTGTGACAGTTGTAATTCTGTACAGGGCAACTCGGTGAATAATGTCATGCCAGAATAAAATGCAAGGCATTTAACAAGGCAAGTTATGGCATGATTACAATGTACCAGGCCTACCTATAAAGAATACTGTTTTCCCAGCCAACTTTCACTTCTGTAAAAAATTATGCATTAAAATTGTAAATTCCCAGGTTACCTATGGTGGCAAATCTGACGGCTCAATACAGTGAGATTAAACAGTTTCCAGGCAATCATCTATGAAGTTCTTACACGGAAAAGAAGTTTCTGTTAGGTTTCAGAAACTTGAAAGAGAATTATTCATGCCTCAGCACTGCAGTTCGATACCCCTAGTTATTTTAATGGCACTGCTATTTTTCTTAAATCTTCTTTTATTTTCAGAGAGCAGATATATTAAAAGAACACTGAGGTGGAGCCTCTTATGAGGTACGTTCTCAGATCTACCTTCCTTCCATTGGTAAGACAGTGAGGTCTGAACCAGGCTGCATGTGAAAAAGCCATCAGAGTGCTTACATAGAAACATAGAAAACATACAGCACAATACAGGCCCTTCGGCCCACAAAGCTGTGCCGAACATGTCCCTGTCTTAGAACTAGCTAGGCTTAGAGGGCTATGGGTAAAGCCTAGCTAGCTCTAAGACAGGGACATTTTTCTAAGCTCCATGTACCCACCCAGGAGTCTCTTAAAAGACCCTATCGTTTCTGCTTCCACCACTGCCGCTGGCAGCCCATTCCACACACTCACCACTCTCTGTGTAAAAAACTTTCCCCTGACATCTCCTCTGTAATTACTTCCAAACACCTTAAAACTATGCCCTCTCGTGCTTGCTATTTCAGCCCTGCGGAAAAGCCTCTGACTATCCACATGATCAATGCCTCTCATCGTCTTGTACACCTCTATCAAGTCACCTCTCATCCTTCATTGCTCCAAGAAAAAAAAGCTGAGTTCACTCAACCTATTCTCATAAGGCATGCTCCCCAATCCAGGCAACACCCTTGTAAATCTCCTCTGCACCCTTTCTCTGGTTTCCACATCCTTCCCGTAATGAGGCGACCAGAAATGAGCACAGTACTCCAAGTGGGGTCTGACTAGGGTCTATATAGCTACAACATTACCTCTCGGCTCTTAATCTCAATCCCACAACTGATGAAGGCCAATGCACCGTGTGCCTTCTCAACCACAGAGTCAACCAGCGTAGCAGCTTTGAGCGTCCTATGGACTGAGTATACTCAGGAATTGTTTGAAGACGATCGAGGCAAAAAAACAGAAATTAAGAAAAACATTGTAGGTCCAAGTATTTCAAAATCTGAAGTTCGTAATGCAATAAATAAGTTGAAGAAAGGAAAGGCAGTAGGTAAGAGTAGATGGAGAAGTGAGTCAGTTTACGAAAATCAAGAGAGGCGTTAGACAAGGGTGTGTTTTCTGCCCTGATTTATTTAATGTGTACAGTGAAACAATATTACATAAAATAAGAGACATCTTGGGAATCAAAGTTGGTGAAAACATCAATAATTTCAGATATGCAGATGGCACTGTGTTAATTGCAAGTACATAGGAAGAACCACAAAACTTAATTGATATAGCTGTTGAAGAAAGTGCAAAAACGGGTCTATCTATCAATTGCAAAAAGACAGAATGTGTGGTGATATCCAAAAAGAAGGAGAATCCTATCTGCAGGCTGAAAATAAATGGGGAAGACATAAAACAAGTACAGAACTTTTGCTACTTAGGAAGCTGGGTGACATCAGATGGCAGGTGCGACTTGGACATCAAAAGAAGAATAGGGATGGCAAAAGGCACCTTTACGAGAATGAAGAATATACTGACCAACACTAAATTAGGCACGACAACCCGCCTCAGAGTACTGAAATGTTACGCTTATCCAGTGATGTTATATGGCTCAGAATGTTGGACAATATCTAGTAACATGAGGAAATGAATTGAAGCAGCAGAGATGTGGTTTTTGAGGAGGAGGCAAAGAATATCATGGGCGAAACGAATATCTAACAAGAATGTCATGAACAGAGCAAGCACGAAAAGAGAAATAATGTACGAGATCATGAAAAGGCAACGTAACTTCATTGGACATGTGATTAGGAAAGAGGAGTTAGAATGCACAGTAATTATGGGAAAGATTGAAGGGAAGAAAGCAAGAGGAAGACAAAGACAAATGATGATGGAAACAGCAGCCAGAGGACTGGAAATGAATACAAATGAGCTGATCCACTTGACCCGAAATAGGAGTGTGTGGGCCATGGCAGTCAAAGCTCAAACTGGGCATGGCACCTGATGATGATGATGATGGACTCGGACCCCAAGATCCCTCTGATCGTCCACATTGCCAAGAGTCTTACCATTAATACTATATTCTGCCATCATATTTGACCTACCAAAATGAACCACTTCACACTGATCTGGGTTGAACTCCATCTGCCACTTCTCAGCCCAGTTTTGCATCCTATCAATGTCCTGTTGTAACCTCTGACAGCCCTCCACACTATCCACAACACCCCCAACCTTTGTGTCATCAGCAAATTTACTAACCCATCCCTCCACCTCCTCACCCAGGTCATTTATAAAAATCACAAAGAGTGGGGGTCCCAGAACAGATCCCTGAGGCACACCACTGGTCACTGGCCTCCATTCGGAATATGACCCACCTACAACCACTCTTTGCACTCTGTGGACAAGCCAGTTCTGGATCCACGAAGCAATGGCTGTTTTCTGAACTTATTCCAAAATACTGGATCAATCACAGCAGCCACTTGGAACACAGCAAGCTCCTATGATCTGCTGTATGGAAATAATACTGATTTGTAGTGACATTGGTTGAAGGGTAAATACACAGAACACCAGGGAGAGCAGCCTTGTTCTTCTTTGAAATAAATGCCAAGTTTTGAGTCAACTTCAATCACAGACGTGACATTCCCTGGATTAACGTTTTATTGAAACGCAGACCCCTCTGATTGTAGAGAGCATTCCCTCAGAGGCGTCAGTTTGGGTTTCTGTGTTTTAGATCTTTGAAAGGTGATTTAACTCTCACAACGTCCTGATCAGAGACTGTGTACTATTAGCTGAACTACAGCTGATAGTGCTGTAAGGCTGTCAATCAGATTTGTTTATGTGCCCTGTGATGAATTTGATACCAGATCTGTGTCACTGTGTTGAAGTTGTAATTACCATACTCTAATGTACAGCATACTTGCCTCTATTGGTCACCGCAAATACCAGAAGTATTTGAAGTAATACAAGAAGGATATTAAAGTTAGCAAGTCACACTGCAGCTGATGGCCACACTTGGAGTATTGTCTGCAGTTCTGATCACTGTTTTGCGGGAAAAATGTGGAGTTTTTAGAGAGGGTTCAGAAGAGGTTCAACAGGATGTGGGTTGGTTTAGAGACTGTTAGCTATTAGGATAGATTGAACAAACTTGGATTTCTTTACCTGGAGTGATCGAAGCTGAGGGGCAGCCTCTTAGAAATACAGAAAATCAGATGAGACCGGGATAGAGTAGACAGTCAGAATGTTTTTGCCAGCATAGAAATGTCAAATACTAGAGATCACAGATTTGAGGTGTGAGGTTCAAAATGTAAAGGGTATTGGCGAGGCCAGCATTTCTTTACACAGAGAGTGGTAGGTGCTCCCTATCAGGGAGACGGTGGAGGCAAATGCAAGTGTAATGTTTAGGAGCTATTGAGGAATGCACAACAACAGGCAGAAAACGGAGGGGTCTAGACCATGAGTAGGCAGATAGTATTCATTTCAATTGGTGCGTGGTCAGCACACACATTGTGGGCCGAAGGGTCTGCACTGTGCTGTACTATTCTCTGTTCTATCTACTCGCGCATTTTGCATAAGGTTTAGCTAACAGTGCAAGCTCCAGCCTTACTTTTGAGAATCTTTAAAAAAGATTATTCCTATGATTTCTAGTGAACATGCAACTGGATGTGAACAATTTACACGGAAGAAGTTATTCTGAGGTGATTGGTGGTCTGGAGTCATTTACTTACAGTACTGTGCAAAAGCCTTAGGCACCCTAAATTTTTTAATATGGTTTCAGATGGTATGGACCCCACAGAGCCCTGATCTCAATATCATCTAGGCTGTCTGTGATTACCTGGGGAGACAGAGGCAAGAGAGGCAGCGGAAGTCTGCACAATAACTGTGGCAAGTTCTCCAAGATGCTTGGAACAACCTGCCAGCCGATTTTCTTATAAAACTACACTACAGTGTCCTAAGAGAATTGATGCAGTTTTAAAGTCAAAGGGTGGTCACAACAAATATTGATTTTATTTTTTTTACTGTTTACTGCTCTTTATTGTAAACTTTTTTGCTATTGAAAACTTTCTCATTTCATTACTTTTGAAAGCATCTTTGCTTTAGAGAATTTTTTATATGTGCCTAAGACTTTTGTACAATGCTGTACGAGGGTACCTGGTTGAACAATACCTGGATTTTAAAATTCTCGTCCTTATATTAAATTCTCTCAGGTGTCTCATCTCTCCCTATCACTCTTAGCTTGTACAATGCCAAGACTTTGATGTTTCTGCATTCCAACAGTTCTGGTTTTTTGCACATCCCTGATTCTCTTTTCTCCATAATGATGGCCCACACTTTCAGCTGCCTAAATTCCTCCCCTTGTATAGGGCTGTTCTTAAGAACCTACCTGTCTGTTAACTAAGTAGCACAAAGTCCCCTGAGCAACACAGCACAGCAAGTTCTCAATACATAGATAGATAGATAAATATACTTTATTGATCCCGAGGGAAATTGGGTTTCGTTACAGCCGCACCAACCAAGAATAGAGCATAAATATAGCAATACAAAAACCATGAACAATCAAACAACAATATGCAAACTATGCCAGATGGAAATAAGTCCAGGACCAGCCTATTGGCTCAGGGTGTCTGATTCTCCACGGGAGGAGCTGCAAAGTTCGATGGCCACAGGCAGGAACAACCTCCCGTGACGCCCAGTGTTGTATCTCAGTGGAATATGGCCGGAGTCCAACAGCAAAAAGTTCAATATCCGGTCTACAAACACGTTCCTCAATCATATACATATCAATGTATATGGCAAATCAATTTGATCCTTTTGTTTTGCAATATTTCTATAAAGTGGCTCATGAGCTTTATTATATTGAAGGTGCAATACTCAATGTGTAACACATTGATCTATTATCTGATATGACTGTCTAAACAAGCATTCGGTAAACTACTTCTACTTTTTATGGTTTAGGGCCATTCACAATGAGATTGTGAAGTAAACTGCTTGAAGAACCCAATGGATCAAGCAGCATCTGTGAAGGCAAAAGGGACGAGTCAATGTTTTGGGTTGAGACTCTGCACGAGGACAATGCCTCCACAGATGCTGCCTGAGGTCATCCAGCAGTTTATTTTTTTGCTCCAGATTCCAGGGTCACATTGTGAATTGATGTTCTACTGCCCTTGCAGTGCATTGCATACAAAGCTAGGCAGGGAGCTAAACGCCTTCTCAAAAATCACCCAAGCCGGCAGCTTTCTTCAGGTTTTTTAATGAGAAAACTTTGTAAAACTGCAGAAAGTTAAGTAAAACACATATTAGATTCAATACAGAATCCTCGTGTGCCTGAATATACTAATATTATTGATTATTCTCATGAACAACTTAAACAAGGTAATACACATGCAACATTTTATCACTATGCCATGGACTAGAGTGAAATCATGGTGCAACAATAGCTGAATAACAATGAAGAATAAACATAATACTTCCTTCAAACACCCCTCCAAAATTAAGAAAGCTTAAGACTCACATTTATTGCTGTTTCAAGGAGAAATAAAGAGTGAGTGGAGATGGATGTCTTTTTACTGTGTGAGCATCAGGCTGAAATCCAAATTGACCTGCACAGGAAATGATGTGAAAAAACAGCTTACTAACAGGAAGTGATGTTTGTACAAAACGAATTGCACACAAAATGAGCAGCACCTCTAGAGGCAGAACCAATGTGATGGCAATGTTGGCTTTCGACTGACTCTGTGAAGATGGTTCCTGAGTCCATTGTCAATGTACGTTCCAACAATGGAATGTGAGCTATGTGGGGAGGTGACCTGATGCAGCTTTATCATCAGTTTGGTAT
The DNA here is from genome assembly GCF_030028105.1 of Mobula birostris. NCBI lineage: Eukaryota > Metazoa > Chordata > Chondrichthyes > Myliobatiformes > Myliobatidae > Mobula > Mobula birostris. The sequence goes on along the minus strand of NC_092387.1, from coordinate 14,169,707 downwards.
TGGAATATTTTTAAAACTGCAAATCAAAAGACATTGAAAGCAGCCAAAAATTGCTCCAAAACATAGTCAAGTTTAACTTGACCTAGCATGTTATATTTTTCCCAGTTGAAGAATTACATGTATCATAAACAAAATACTAATCAATTCTGGATAAAAATGGACTAACACAGCTGATTTGAGATGTTGTAAATCTTCAGAAAAGACTTCTCAAAAATGCGGATGCTTGGCTGGAATGCATCTAGGTTCATGTCAACACACACACAAAATGCTGGAGGAACTCAGCAGGCCAGGCAGCATCTATGGAAAAGAGTACAGTCAATGTCTCAGGCCGAAACCTCTCGGCAGGCCATGCAGAAGAGTTTCGGTCCAAAACGTCGACTGTACTGTGGATGATGTGAGGTTTGGTTTCTAATCCATAGCATTGTATGATTGGCAACCCGTCCAGCCTAGTATTTTCCACAGGGAACTAAGGCTAAGTCAGAGTCAAGAGATCATCAGGAATTTTGTGGGTGTAGCAGACAGGAAGGAAGACTATCAGAGCTTGTAGTAGAATCTGGACTAGCTTGAAAACTGGGCTGAAAAATGGCGGATGGAATTTAATGTATTCATGTGCAAGGTAGGTAGAGATACGGTCAATGCAAGCAGGCTTTTTCCATTGAGGTCAACAACAATTGGTGGTCTACAACTAGGAGTCATGGGTTAAGGGTGAAAGGTGAAAAGTTTAAGGGGAAACATATTCTATACTGAGTTGGAGTTTACAGCAAAGCAGAGAGGAGTGTTGTTTATTTAATAATTTAATACTTGAGTAATATTGTAAATATATTGTTCGATTAAGTATCCTTTATTGCGAGTTGTGTAAAAGTAGGTAAATGGCATACGTCATCACGCTGCGATGTCATATGTACACACCGAACTTAAAGTAAGATCAAAGTTAATCTCATATTCCCAACTTCCTTATTTTCCTTTCAATTAGTTTTTTTTATATTTTGAAGTTACAAAACATAAAACTTGGAGACTTAAAAAACTGCAGACGTTGGAAACAGAGTCATAGAATCACAGAAAACTACAGCACAGAAACAGGACCTTTGGCCCATCTTGGTCATGCCAATACATTTAAACAGACTAGTCCCATCGACCTGCTAGCCCTCCATACCTCTCCTATCCATGTACCTATCCAAACTTCTCTTGAATGTTAAAATCAAATTGGCATCCACCACTTGTGCTGGTAGCTCATTCCTCACACTCAACAGTCTCTGAGTGAAGTTATTTCCCCTCATGTTCCCCTTAAACATTTCAGATTTCACCCTTAACCCATGAGCTCCAGTTGTAGTCTCACCCAACCTTAGTGGAAAACCCCTGCTTGCATTTACCCTATCTGCATCCCTCATAATTTTGTAAACCTCTGTCAAATCTCGCCCCAGTCTTCTCCATTCTAGGGTATAAAGTTCTAATCTATTCTCTCTTTCCTTAGAACTCAGTCTCCAGACCCGACCACATCCTTGTAAATTTTCTCTATGTTCTTTCAAACTTATTTACATCTTTCTGTAAGTAGCTTACTAAAACTGCACACTATACTCCAAATTAGTCTTCAACAGCGTCTTACAAAACTTCAACATAACATCCCAACTCCTGTACTCAATACTTTGATCTATTTAGGCCGACGTGCCAAAAGATTTCTTAACAATCCTATCTACCTGTGACACTACTTCCAATTATTTATGTACCTGTATTCCCAGATCCCTTTGTTTTGCCACACTCCTCAGTGCCCTACCGCTCATCATGTAAGGCCTACCCTGTCTGGTCCTTACAAACACCTCACATTTGTCTGCATTACATTCCATCTGCCATTTTTCAACTCATTTTTCCAGCTGGTCCAGATCCCACCACAAGCTTTGACAGTCTTCCTCGCTGTCCATTACACCCCCAGTGTTAGTGTCATCTGCAGGCTTGCTGATCCAGTTTAACACATTATCATCCAGATCGTTGATATAGATGACAAACAACAATGGATCCAGCACCATTCCCTCCACTATTCCACCAGTCACAAGCCCCTAGTCAGAGAGCCAACTATCTACCACCACTCTCTGGCCTCTCCCGCAAAGGTAATCCAATTTACTACCTCATCTTCAACACCAAGTGACTGAACCTTCTTGACCAAGCTCACATGCAGGTCCTTATCAAATGCCTTGCTGAAGTCCATGTAGACAACATCCACTGCCTTACCTTCATCAACTTTCTTGGTCAATCCTTGAAAAACTCTATAAGATTGGTTAGACGTGACCTACCATGCACAAACCCATACTGACTATCTCTAATCAGTCCCTGTCTATCGAAATACTCATATATCTGGTCCCTTAGAATACCTTCCAATAACTTTCTCACAACTGATGTCAGACTCCCTGCCCTATAATTTCCTGGTTTATTTTTAGAGCCTTTCTTAAACAGAGGAACAACATTAGCTATCCTCCAGACCTCTTGTATCTCATCTGTCGCTGATGACAATTTAAATATCTCTGCTAGGCCCCTGCCATTTCTGCACTTGCCTCCAACAGGGTTCGAAGGAACACTTTGCTCGGCCCTGGGGTTTGTCCACTCTGATTTGCATCAAGAGAGCAAACACCTCCTCCTCTGTAATTAGTATAGGGCCCATGACCTCGCTGCTTTGCCTCACTTCTATAGACTCTGTGCCCATCTCCTGAGTAAATATAGATGTAAACAATCCATTTAAGATCTCCTCCATCTCCTTTGGCTTCACGCATAGATTACTATTCTGATCTTCCAGAGGACCAGTTTGTCCCTGGCAAACCTCTTGCTCTTAACACATCTGTAGAAGCCCTTAGAATTCCCTTTCACTTCGTCTGCTGGAGCAATCTCATGCCTTCTTTTAGCCCTCCTGATTTCTTCCTTAAGTGTTCTGTTACATTTCTTATACTCCTCAAGTACCTCATTTGTTCCTGTCTGACTATACCTGCTATGTACCTCTTTTACTTCCTTAACCAGGGCTTCAATAACTCTTGAAAACCAAGGTTCCCTAAACCTGTTATCTTTACTTTTTATTCTGACAGGCACATACAAGCTTTGTACTCTCAAAATTTCACTTCTGAAGGCTTCCCACTTACCAAGTACACCTTTGCCAGAAAGCAGCCCATCCCAATCCACACTTGCCAGATCCTTTCTGATATCATCAAAATTGGACTTTCTCCAATTTAGAATCTCAGCCCAAGGTCCAGACCTATCCTTCTCCATAATTACCTTGAAATTAATAGCTTGATCATCACTAGATGCAAAGTGTTTCCCTTCACAAACTTATGTCTCATTCCCTAGTAGCAGATCAAGTCTCGCACACTCTCTCTCATTGGCACTTCTACGTGCTTATTAAGGAAACTTTCCTGAACACATTTGATAAACTCTATCCCATCTAGTCTTTTTATATTATGGGAGTCCTAGTCAATATGTATGGAAAGTTAAAATCACCTACGATCACATCCCTATGTTTCTTGCAACAGTCTGAGATCGCTCTACAAATTTGTTCCTCTAAATCCCGCAGACTGTTGGTGGTCTGTAGTATAGCCTCATTAACATATTCATACCTTTCTTATTCTTCAGTACTACCCTTAATGCCCCACTGGGCAAGTTCTCCAGTCTGTCCTGACTGAGCACTGTCGTGACATTTTCCCTGACTAGTAACACTACCTCCTCGCCTTTAATCCCTCCCATTCTATCACGTCTAAAACAACGGATCCCAGAGTACTGAGCTGCCAGTCCTTCCCCTCCTGCAACCACGTCTCACTAATGGCTTCACAATCATAATTCCAGGCGTTGATCATTGCCCTGAGCTCATCCACCTTTCCTATAATACTTCTTGCATTGAAATTTTACAAAAAGAGACAATGCTCAAAATATTCAGTTTCATTTGCTACTCTGATTCTCCTCTGCACTCTGAGCTCTGAGGTCACGGCTTGGGGCACCAGCACTCATATAACAGGACCCAACACAAGCTCAGGGATCGACGCCCCCACCTCTGCACTCTACAGCCTTCAAGATGCAGTACCGAAATCGCCAACTTCAGTTAACTCAGTTGCTGGTCTGCTCCAAACCACCTGTGACATTGGTTTAGGTTTTCTCTCTCCACTGGTGCAATTTGAGCTGCAGGGCAAATCCCACAGCTCTGTTATGCTAATCTGTTTGCATTGCTGGTCTCTAACTGACCCCATTCATTCATTTGATCAGAGAACCTCTACAAGTTATGCCCTTGACAATTCTGGCCTCACCCTATGAGATATTCCCTCTGTCCTAGCCATCTCTCCCCCCCAGCTTCACAATCTAAAATCCGATTTCCTTATTCATCTAATTTCCGACAAAAGGTCTTCAACCTCACCTGTTTTTCTTTCCACAAATGCTTCCTGACCTGTTGAGTGCTTCAGCATTTTCTGTCTTTATCCCCAATATTAATTTTCCTTTAGTGCACTTTACTGAGGAACAATCAAGTACAACGACTAAGATTCATCAACAGTTCTTCACACAGAGGGTGGTGGGAGTGTGGAATGAGCTGCCAGACGAGGTGGTAAATGCGGGTTCTTTTTTAACATTTAAGAATAAATTGGACAGATACATGATGGGAGGTGTATGGAGGGATATGGTCCGTGTGCATGTCAGTGGGACTAGGCAGAAAATGGTTCGGCACAGCCAAGAAAGGCCAAAAGGCCTGTTTCTGTACTGTAGTTTTTCTATGGTTTCTCTAACAGTGCCTTTCACATATTTTCTGAATGGGGTTAGTAGTTCAGATGTTATCTAGTACTTAAATCCAATAAAATTACATTATGAGGAGGTAATGGACAACCATACTGCCAAAGGACTAGATGGATTATTTGTCTAGCAGACAAGGTGAGGGAGAATCCAAAGGGCTTCTACAGATATACTAAGAGCAAAAGGATTGCAAGGGTTGGCCTGCTAGAAGATCAGAATGGTAATCTATGCAGGAGCCAAAAGAGATGGGGGAGATCTTAAATGGATATTTTGCATCTTTATTTACTTCGGAGATGGACACAGAGTCCATAGAAGTGAGGAAAAGCGGGGTTTCAGTGATGTCGTCGTTCAGAATGGTAGCTTAAATCAACAGCTCCTCCGGAAAAACGCATATTTTGCCCCATTAATCCGTCAAGTATAAGATCTTTCGAAAATATCTGAATTGATAAGGGGGGCAAGAATAGGGAAAATGGAAGAGAGAGGTGCAGCGCGTGGCTCCCGTACACGTGCGCGTGGCGGCGAAGCTGACGCAGGGCCTCGTGCAGGCAAAGCAGCAAATATGATAAGGATTCTGGAAGAGATAAGGGAAGTCCAAAAAGATATAAAACAGCAACTCAATGATATAAAGTCAGAGCTTGCCAACGTCAGTTAGAAAATAGCGGTGGCAGAGACTCGAATTGAGAAGTTGGAAGATCGTGTGCAAAACATGGAACAGATACTAAGTAAGACGATAAAAATATTAAATCAACAGGAAAGTAAATTGTTTGACCAGGAGGGAAGATCGCGACGGAAAAATATCAGGATTTAGAATGTTCCCGAAGGAGCAGAGGGATTGTCCATAATGGACTTTGTAGACAAGTTGCTGCGGGAAGTGCTGGAGATTCCCCCGACTATGGAGATTAAAACTGAGAGGGCGCAATACAATTCATAGAATTAGGGATCCAAGAACAAAAGTGATAAAAAATAAGCTAAATGAAATTCAAGAAGCTTTTGAAATGTTTTACAAAACTCTATATTCCAAAGTTCCAGGGGGAAGCATAACCCAAATTGACGCCTTTCTGAATTCTTTAGAGTTACCCACTTTAAGCAAAGAACAAAATAGAACGATGATTGCTGACATAACTGAAGCTGAACTAAGAACTACAATTAGTAGGCTTAAATTAAGCAAGACACCAGGATCAGATGGATATACAGCAGAGTGGTACAAAGAGTTTAGAAGTGAGTTAATTCCTGTTTTACTCCCCACACTGAACTGTACCCTAAGAAAAGTGCAAATGCCACCCAGCTGGAAGGACGCGATAATCTCAGCTATACCGAAAGAAGGCAAGTATAAAATGGAATGTGGGTCACTTAGACCAATATCTGTTCTTAATGTGGATTATAGAATATTTACCTCCATCATGGCCAAACGATTAGAAGAGTTTCTACCCACACTGATACATAATGATCAGACAGGTTTTAGACAACAACACCAAACACAAGACAATATATGAAGGACACTTCACATTACGGATCATATTAAAAAATGAAATTGAAGCAATAGTGATAAGTGTGGACGCTGAAAAGGCATTTGATTCGGTTAATTGGAATTTTCTTTGCAGAGTTTTACATAGATTTGGTCTACATAACACAATTAGTAAAACTATACAGGAAAATTAATGTGTGGCGACCCACTTTCTAGAGCACACAAACTGGCTCACAACAGCGCACGTAGGCAGAGGGCTGGCACCAGAAAGGGCACCAGGCCATCTTCACCAGCAGGGGGAAAATCCCGCGTGCAGAAAGGGTCTGGGAATATGCATTCCCCATAGCAATCCCGCCCAGGGAGGGCAGGAACAGGAAGGCTTTAAAGCAGGCCGCGAGGTATGAATAAATCTCTTCCATCGCAACTCTAACTCACCGACTCCGTGTGATTATTCTAGCGCTGTGTGTAGCACACCGCTACAATTGGTGACCCCGACGGTCCAAACGATATTTGGACCAGAGATGACCGACGCTGCATCTGTTCACACAGTTTCATTAAAACTGCCAAGCTTCTGGACGCTGCGACCCCAATTATGGTTCGAACAAGCAGAAGCACAATTCCACATTCGGCAGATAACCTCGGAGTCCACTTGTTACTACTACGTGCTGAGCTCACTTGACCAGGAGACAGCTGTACAAGTTGAGGAGTTTATACAGTCACCCCCGGAGAACGGCAAATACACAGCATTCAAAGCCCTGCTCATAAGGACTTTCGGACTCTCACGGCGCGTACGAGCACGCCGCTTAATGCACCTGGATGGTTTGGGAGACAGGCCGCCGTCAGCATTAATGAATGAGATGCTGGCCCTGGCTGAAGGACACAAACCCTGCCTCATGTTTGAGCAGGCGTTCCTAGAGCAACTGCCCGAGGATATTTGCCTGCTGCTGTCCGACGCAGATTTCAGCAAGCCCCCAGGAGGTGGCGGCCCGAGCAGATGTGCTGTGGAATGCCAGGAAAGAGAGAGGGGCATCCGTCGCACAGATCACCAAGCCCCGTGCCCAATGACAGACCAGACCAGGCCCGACAGCAGAGCCTACAAAACCCGGCAACGGAGTGAGGAGCCCAACGAGCAATGGTGTTTCTACCACCAGCGGTGGGGCACAGAGGCCCGCCGCTGCAGACCGCCCTGCAAATTCCCAGGAAACGCCAGGGCCAGCCTCCTGTACGTCTGGGACAAGCAGTCGGGACGCCACTTTTTGGTCGACACCGGAGCGGAGATCAGCGTCTTACCTCCAACGAGTTACGACACCCGCAACAGAGAACTGGGACCCAGCCTGAGGGCCGCTAATGGCAGCACAATACGAACCTACGGCACCCGCACAGTGCGGCTACAGTTCAGCTCCAGCCGGTTCACGTGGGACCTCACACTGGCCACCGTGGCCCAACCACTCCTGGGGGCGGATTTTCTACGAGCCCACAGCCTGCTGGTCGACCTGCAAGGGAAGCGATTAGTCCACGCCAAGACTTTTCGAACGTTCTCCCTGGGTGAAGCACAATTGCCAGCCCCACACCTGGACTCCATCACGCTGTCCGACGATGAATTCACCAGGGTCCTGGCGGATTTCCCATCAGTACTGACACCGCAGTTCACGGCAGCCATGCCCAGACACGGAGTACAGCACCACATCCCAACCCAGGGACCACCCCTCCACGCCCGTGCTCCAAGGCGCCCCCCCCCGGACAAGCTCCGACTGGCGAAGGAGGAGTTCAAGAAGATGGAGGAATTAGGGATCATACGACGGTCCGACAGCCCATGGGCCTCCCCGCTTCACATGGTGCCCAAGGCAACGGGGGGCTGGAGACCATGCGGTGACTACCACAGACTGAACGAGGCTACAACGCCAGACCGCTACCCTGTGCCACACATTCAAGACTTCGCAGCAAACCTACACGGCGCAAGGATCTTTTCCAAGGTAGACCTCATCCGGGGATACCATCAAATCCCTGTACATCCGGACGACATCCTCAAAACAGCACTTATCACCCCATTCGGACTTTCCGAATTCCTCCGAATGCCGTTTGGTCTAAAGAATGCCGCACAGACTTTCCAGCGGCTAATGGACGCGGTGGGACGCGACCTGGACTTTGCATTCATCTATTTGGACGACATCCTCATAGCCAGCAGTAGTCGGCAGGAGCATCTGTCCCACCTCCACCAGCTCTACTCCCGCCTGAGCGAATTCGGCCTTACAATCAATCCAGCCAAATGCCAGTTCGGACTCGACACCATCGACTTCCTGGGCCACAGGATTACTAAAGACGGGGCAACCCCACTGCCCGCCAAGGTAGACGCGGTCCGCCACTTCCCCCGACCCAACACAATCAAAGGCTTGCAGGAATTCATGGGTATGGTGAATTTTTACCACCGTTTCCTCCTTTCAGCAGCCCGAACCATGTGCCCCCTGTTCACCCTGATGTCGGGTAAGGGCAAGGATATTACCTGGGACGAAGAGGCTGCAGCCGCTTTCGTTAAAACCAAAGAAGCCTTGGCAAACACCGCGATGCTAGTGCACCCCAGAACGGACGTTCCTACTGCCCTCATGGTGGACGCATCCAACACAGCGGTCGGTGGAGTGCTGGAACAACTCATCGAGGGTCGCTGGCAACCCCTGGCGTTCTTCAGCAAACACCTACGACCACCGGAACTCAAATACAGTGCTTTCGACCGGGAGCTATTGGCACTATACCTGGCAATCCGGCATTTCAGGTACTTCTTAAAAGGTAGGCCCTTCACCACGTTCACAGACCACAAACCGCTTACCTTTGCGTTCACTAAGGTGTCCGACCCCTGGTCGTCCCACCAGCAGTGATATCTGTCCTACATCTCCGAGTACACGACGGACGTCTGGCATGTCTCTGGAAAGAACAATGTCGTGGTGGATGCACTTTCCAGACCTACCATACAGGCCCTGTCCCAGGGGGTGGACTATGCAGCGCTGGCAGAGGCACAGCAGGCAGACGCTGAGATCCCCAGTTACAGGACTGCAGTCTCCGATTTGCAGCTCCAAGACCTCCCCGTAGGCCCAGGTGAGAGGACCCTACTATGTGACGTAGCTACCGGCCAACCCCGCCCCGTCGTCCCAGCAGCCTGGCGCCGGCGGGTTTTCGAGTCCATTCACAACTTAGCGCACCCCTCCATCAGGACAACTGTCCGGCTGGTCGCCAACAGGTTCGTGTGGCATGGACTTCGTAAACAGGTCAGTGAATGGGCCAAAACGTGCATGCAGTGCCAAACGGCCAAGGTGCAGCAGCATACCAAGGCTCCGCCGCAGCAGTTTGAACCCACCCACCGGAGGTTCGACCACATCCATGTGGATATCGTGGGGCCCCTGCCAGTGTCGCGAGGAGCGCGGTACCTCCTAACTATCATAGACCGGTTCACCAGTTGGCCAGAGGCAGTCCCGCTCACCGACACCACCTCCGAATCCTGCGCCCGAGCACTGATCGCAACCTGGGTAGCCCGCTTTGGGGTACCGGCCCACATTACCTCTGACAGGGGCGCCCAGTTCACCTCCAGCCTGTGGTCGGCTATGGCCAGCCTTTTAGGATCGCAGCTACACCACACAACTGCCTACCACCCACAGTCAAATGGACTAGTGGAGCGTTTCCACCGTCACCTGAAATCGGCTCTCATGGCCCGCCTGGAGGGGTCTAACTGGGTGGACGAGCTTCCCTGGGTCCTGCTCGGAATCCACACGAGGCCCAAGGAGGATCTGCACACCTCGTCGGCCGAGTTGGTGTACGGCGCACTCCTGGTAGTCCCAGGAGAGTTCATACCAGCCCAAGGGGGCAAGAGGAAGAACCCACAGCAGTCCTGGACAGACTACGGGAGAGGCTCGGTAACCTGGCCCCCATCCCCACTTCACAGCACAGACAGAGCCCGACCTGCGTACCCAAAGACCTGCAGAACTGTAAGTTTCTTTTTGTACGACGGGGCGGACACCGGGCACCGCTACAGCGGCCCTACGAGGGACCGTTTAAGGTGATCAGGAACAACGGGTCCACGTTCGTGCTGGACATTGGGGGGAGAGAGGAGGTTTTCACGGTGGACCGACTCAAACCGGCCCATGTGGACTTGGCGCAGCCGGTCCAGGCTCAGGCACTGCGGCGCAGGGGCAGACCTCCCAAACAGAGGCTGATCCAGACTGTGGACATTGGGGGAGGTATCGCCGGTTCTGGGGGGGAGGGGTTATGTGGCGACCCACTTTCTGGCACACACGAACCGGCTCACAACAGCGCGCGCAGGCAGAGGGCTGGCACCAGAAAGGGCACCAGGCCATCTTCACCAGCAGGGGGAAAATCCCGCGCGCAGAAAGGGTCTGGGAATAGGCATTCCCCACAGCAATCCCGCCTAGGGAGGGCGGGAACGGGAAGGCTTTAAAGCAGGCCGTGAAGTTTGAATAAATCTCTTCCATCGCAACTCTAACTCACCGACTCCGTGTGATTATTCTAGCGCTGTGTGTAGCACACCGCTACAAATGGATATTTATCTAATAGTTTTACCCTAGAAAGGGGCACAAGACAGGGTTGTGCATGGTCACCGCTACTCTTCACATTATATCTGGAACCATTAGCTCAATACATCAGACAAAATGAAGATATCAGGGGAATTACTATTAAAGGGACAGAGCATAAATTGGCCTGTTACACAGATGACATTTTGATCTATCTAGAGTAAGCAACATACTCTTTACCTAAATTGATGCAATCCTTTGAACAATATGGCCAATTATCAGGATACAAGATCAACATGGATAAAACCCAACTACTTTCATATAACTATAGCCCACCAGGAGAAATTGAAAGTAGATATCCTTGGGCATGACAAACAGAGTCCGTCAAATATTTGGGCATCACTATGCCAAAAGATTTGGCAAAATTATCAGAATACAATTATCAGCCTATATATAAGAAAATTAAGGAAGATATAACAAGATGGAACCTAATTCCTTTTCTTGGTCTCAGTTCAAGGATTGAATCTATTAAAATGAATATACTGCCCAGACTACTATATCTCTTTCAGACCCGACCAGTAGAGATTAACCAAAATCAATTCAATGAATGGAACAAGATGCTATCAAGATATATATGGCAAGGTAAAAGGCCTAGGGTTCGTCTCAAAACTGTGCAATTAGCCAAGGAAAAGGGGGGATGGAGCCTACCTTCTCTTAGAGATTATTATCTTGCAGCACAGTTGAGAGCCGTGATATGCTGGTGCAACCCATCATATGATGCTCAATGGAAAAACATTGAGGAGAGGATACTTTCCATCCCCATACAGGCAATTTTGGCTGATAACAACCTACAAAGTTACATAAATAATATTGACAATCTGTGCATGAAATGGACTCTTTTATGGAAAACTATTATAAAAGAATATAAACTTGAGAGAGACATTGCCATTCTTAAATGGTGTGCATATGACTCGGATTTTATGCCAAATAAACTGGATGCTAGATTTAAGGACTGGACGGCTAAAGGAATAACAGCTATTTGCAATATAATGAAAGAAGGAACACTGTTCAGTTTTGAAATGCTCAAAGAGAAACAATTATTAGAAAAACAAGACTTTTACCGGTATTTACAGATGCGACAGTATGTTAATAGGACGGTTAAAAATGTAACCAAGGTAAGTACATGTCTGATAGAGCTATTTAGAAAAGCATATAATTCAGACAACGGTAGTAGAATAATTTCAAGCGTGTATAAGGGTTTGTCAAATCTTAAAACACATTTGACTTCATACATTAAAACAAAATGGGAGAAGGAAGGAGGGACAATAATATCAGAGGAAGACTGGACAATAATATGGAGGTATCAATGGAAGTGTACCAGTTCACAGAAATGGAGGGAGTTCGGGTAGAAAAACTTGATAAGATATTTCATTACATCCTCTCAGAAATCCCATTATGATAGTAACCCCCCTGCTTGCTGGATAAATTGTGGAAATCAGAATGCAAACCATTATCATATTTTCTGGGAATGCCCCGTTATCAAAGACTATTGGAGTGGGATACATAATGCCCCACAAGGCATCTTTAAATGTGAAATACCCTTAGAGAGTAAGACCATATATTTTGGGTATATACCTCAAGAATGGTTGAAAAGAGATAAATATTTAATGCTGGTGGCTGGTAAAAAGACCCTTACCAGGAAATGGTTATCACAGGAGAGCCCAACTTTAAATATATGGATGGAAATTACAATGGACATTTACAAAATGGAGAAGATAACAGCATCTGTTAATGGTAAATTGGAACAATTTTATTCATACTTGGAAAAATGGTTTAACTACATTACACCTCATAGGCCTGATTTTATTCTCACAAGTCAATGAATATGCTGTAAAAAAAATCACTCCCTACTCTGTACATAGTTTTCTTCTTTTGATTGTTCTTTCTTTCCTCTTCTTTATAAGTGTATACCTCAGACAAATATTATGCGGAGATTTGTGACAAATATGATTATATGATATATATGTACGGTGTCTGAAATACATCTTGGGGAAATGTTTGTTTGATGATGAAATTCAATAAAAAATAAATTACAAAAAAAAAAGAAGTGAGGAAAAGCAGCACCAAGGCCATGGACCCGATACACTTTACAGAGGTGGAGGTGCTTGCTGTCTTGATGCAAATAAGGGTGGATAAATCTCCAGGGCCTGACAAAGTGTTCCTTCATAGAGATATTTAAATCATCCTTAGCATCAGGTGAGGTACTGGAATTTTGGAGGATAGCTAACGTTGTTCTGCTATTTAAAAGGGCTCTAAAAATAAACCAGACAATTATAGGCCAGTGACCCTGACATCAGTAGTGGTAAAGTTATTGGAAGGTATTCTAAGGGAGCGGATATATGAGTATTTGGATAGACATGGACTGATTAGAGATAGTCAGCATGGCTTTGTGTGTGGTAGATCATATCTATCAAATCTTATTGGTTTTTTTGTGGAAGTACCAGAAAAGTTGATGAAGGCAAAGCAGTGTATGTTGTCTACATGGATTTTAGCAAAGCATTTGATAAAGTCCTGCATGGGAGGTTGGTCAGGAAGACTCAGGTGCTTTGGCTTTCATGTTGAGGTAGGAAATTGGATTAGACTTTGGCTTTGTGGGAGAAGCCAGAGATTGGTAGAGGACAGTTGCCTCTCTGACTGAAGGCCTGTGATGTTGTTGCTGATCATCTATATCAATGATTTGGATGATAATGTGGTTAACTGGGTAAACAACTCTGCAGATGACACCAACGTTGAGGCGTCGTGCCAGCTATCAAAGATTGCAGTGGGATTTGAACCAGTTCGTAAAATGGGATGAAAATGGCAGATAGAATTTTATGCAGATATATGTGAGGTGTTGCACTTCAGTAGGACAAACCAGAGTAGGTCTTACACAGAGAGTGGTATGGCACTGAGAAGTGTTGAGAACAGAGGGTTCTGAGAAAGCAGGTCCATAATTCATTAAAAATGGTGTCACAGGTTGATAGAGTCATAAAGAAAGCTTTTGGCACATTGGCCTTCACAAATCAAAGTATAGAATACAGGACTTGGAATGTTATGTTGTATAAGACATTGGTGGGGCCTAATTTGTAGTATTGTGTGCAGTTTTAGTCACCTACCTACTGGAACGATGTAAATAAAATTGAAAAAACTACAGAGAACATTTACAAGGATGTTGTCGGGACTGGAGTTCCTGAGTTATAAGGAAAGATAGAATAGGTTAGGATTTATTCCTTAGAACATAGAGATTTTGGAGAGATTCGATAGAGGTATGCAAAATTATGAGGGGTATAGATAGGGAAAATGCAAGCAGGCTTTTTTCATTGAGGTTGGGTGGGACTATAACTAGATGTCATGGGTTAAGGGTGAAAGGTGAAATGTTTCAGGGGAACATGAGGGGTAACATTTTCACTCGGAGGGTCGTGAGATTGTGGAATTAGCTGCCAGCACAAGTGGTGCATGCGAGCTGGATTTTCAACATTTAAGAGAAGTTTGGATAGGTACTTGAATGGAGGTGATATAGAGGGGTATGGTCCAGGACTAGGCTGTTTAAATAGTTCATCATGGACTAGATGGGCCGAAGGTCCTGTTTCTGCACTTTACTTTTCTGTGTCTCTATGACTTAGTGAAACAAAGGTATTGAAGAGAGATGGGGCAGAAATCTGGGATTAGAGGGAAAAGTAAAGGAATGAAGCACAAAGACAAAATAGAATATAGAACATAGACTAGTACAGCACATTACAGGCCCTTTGGTCCACAATGTTCTGCTGACCCTCAAACCCTGCCTCCCATATAACACCCCCACCTTAAATTCCTCCATACACCTGTCTAGTAGTCCCTTAAACTTCACTAGTGCATCTGCCTCCACCACTGACTCAGGCAGTGCATTCCACGCACCAACCACTCTCTGAGTAAACAACCTTCCTCTAATATCCCCCTTGAACTTCCCACCCCTTACCTTAAAGCCATGTCCTCTTGCATTGAGCAGTGGTGCCCTGGGGAAGAGGCGCTAGCTATCCACTCTTATTCCTCTTAATACCTTGTACACCTCTATCATTTCTCCTCTCATCCTCCTTCTCTCCAAAAAGTAAAGCCCTAGCTCCCTTAATCTCTGATCATAATGCATACTCTCTAAACCAGGCAGCATTCTGGAAAGTCTCCTCTGTACCCTTTCCAATGCTTCCACATCCTTCCAATAGTGAGGCGACCAGAACTGGACACAGTACTCCAAGTGTGGCCTAACCGAAGTTTTATAGAGCTGCATCATTACATCGCGACTCTTAAACTCTATTCCTCGACTTATGAAAGCTAACACCCCATAAGCTTTCTTAACTACCTTATCTACCTGTGAGGCAACTTTCAGGGATCTGTGGACATGTACCTCCAGATCCCTCTGCTCCTCCACACTACCAAGTATCCTGCCATTTACTTTGTACTCTGCCTTGGAGTTTGTCCTTCCAAAGTGTACCACCTCACACTTCTCCGGGTTGAACTCCATCTGCCACTTCTCAGCCCACTTCTGCATCCTATCAATGTCTCTCTGCAATCTTCAACAATCCTCTACACTATCCACAACACCACCAACTTTTGTGTCGTCTGCAAATTTGCCAACCCACCCTTCTACTCCCACATCCAGGTCGTTAATAAAAATCACGAAAAGTAGAGGTCCCAGAACAGATCCTTGTGGGACACCACTAGTCACAATCCTCCAATCCGAATGAACTCCCTCCACCAGGATCCTCTGCCTTCTGCAGGCAAGCCAATTCTGAATCCACCTGGCCAAACTTCCCTGGATCCCATGCCTTCTGACTTTCTGAATAAGCCTGCCACGTGGAACTTTGTTAAGTGCCTTACTAAAATCCATGTAGATCATATCCACTTGTACTACCCTCATCTATATGCCTGGTCACCTCCTCAAAGAACTCTATCAGGCTTGTTAGACATGATCTGCCCTTCACAAAGCCACGCTGACTGTCCCTGATCAGACCATGATTCTCTAAATGCCCATAGATCCTATCCCTAAGAATATTTTCCAACAGCTTTCCCACCACAGATGTAAGGCTCACTGGTCTATAATTACCCAGACTATCCCTACTACCTTTTTTGAATAAAGGGACAACATTCGCCTCCCTCCAATCCTCCGGTACCATTCCGGTGGACAATGAGGACATAAAGATTTTAGCCAGAGGCTCTGCGATCTCTTCCCTTGCCTCGTGGAGCAGCCTGGGGAATATTCTGTCAGGCCCCAGGGACTTATCCATACTAATGTATTTTAACAACTCCAACACCTCCTCTCCCTTAATATCAACATGCTCCAGAACATCAACCTCACTCATATTGTCCTCACCATCATCAAGTTCCCTCTCTTTGGTGAACACCGAAGAGAAGTATTTATTGAGGACCTCGCTCACTTCCACAACCTCTAGGCACATCTTCCCACCTTTATCTCCAATTGGTCCTACCTTCACTCCTGTCATCCTTTTGTTCTTCACAGAATTGAAGAATGCCTTGGGGTTTTCCTTTACCCTACTCACCAAGGCCTTCTCATGCCCCCTTCTTGCTCTTCTCAGCCCCTTCTTAAGCTCCTTTCTTGCTACCCTATATTCCTCAATAGACCCATCTGATCTTTGCTTCCTAAACCTCATGCATGCTGCCTTCTTCCACCTGACTAAATTTTCCACCTCACTTGTCACCCATGGTTCCTTCACCCTACCATTCTTTACCTTCCTCACCGGGACAAATTTATCCCTAACATCCTGCAAGAGATCCCTAAACATTGACCACATGTCCATAGTAGATTTCCCTGCAAAAACATCATCCCAATTCACACCTGCAAGTTCTAGCCTTATAGCCCCATAATTTGCCCTTGCCCAATTAAAAATTTTCCTGTCCTTTCTGATTCTATCCTTTTCCATGATAATGCTAAAGGCCAGGGAGCGGTGGTCACTGTCCCCCAGATGCTCACCCACTGAGAGATCTGTGACCTGACCTGGTTCATTACCTAGTACTAGATCTAGTATGGCATTCCCCCTGGTCGGCCTGTCCACATACTGTGACAGGAATCCATCCTGGACACACTTAACAAACTCTGCCCCATCTAAACCCTTGGAACTAATCAGGTGCCAATCAATATTAGGGAAGTTAAAGACATCCTGTTATTTTTGCACCTTTCTAAAATCTGCCTCCAAATCTGCTCCTCGGTATCTCTGCTGCTACCAGGGGGCCAAAAGAATACTCCCAATAGAGTAACTGCTCCCTTCCTGTTCCTGACTTTCCACCCATACTGACTCAAAAGAGGATCCTGCTACATTACCCACCCTTTCTGTAGCTGTAATAGTATCCCTGACCAGTAATGCCACCCCTCCTCCCCTTCCCCCCCATCCCCTTTAAAGCACTGAAATCCAGGAATATGGAGAATCCATTCCTGCCCTGGTGCCAGCCAAATCTCTGTAATGGCCACTACATCATAATTCCATGTATGTATCCAAGCTCTCAGTTCATCACCTTTGGTCCTGATGCTTGGAATGGAATGGAACATTTGAGATAAAAAGGAACCAGCTTTTGATCTCTGCTCTTGTATTTCATTATATTGCTCAATATTAAATTCTGTGTGAATACACCTCTGTGAGGTACTATGGAATATTTTACAAGGTTATGCAACAAAAACTGAAAATCCTGAAAATACTCCTCAACTCCGAATCCGTTTAGGATCAATTAGTTATAAATTCACAGAACTGCACAGCATGGAAATAGGCCCTTTGGAGTAATTGATCATTGCTGACCAAGAAGCCAGGGCTTTGTTGTGGACCTTTATTGTTAGGTGTGGAAGGTGTTGCATAAAGGGAAGAAAACTGGTGAGCTTCTTCTATGGAACATCATCTTCTACACACTTAAAAACGCCCAATGACTTGCAATTCACATTTAATGCACTAGGGGACAGTATTGAATTAATTTCTAGTTATGTCATTTACATCTGCTGGCCAAAAAGAGCAAAGGTCAAGTCCTTAAACCTGGTGAAAATCTCCCAGTCTTCTGAGCAGCTGTGATTCCTGCCCTCGAGTTCATCGAGGACCTGGGCTGCTCACAGCAGACAAAGCAGTTGAGAGTGTCCACCAGTGCTCTACCTGCCAGATCTTTCACTGGCAGAAAATGAGAGCCAACATCAATATTGTTCTCTAGGTTAATATTCCACCACAGGCTGACAATCATTTTCATTCATGATGCCCGACTCCCAAAGAAACACTGTGCTCCAAGCCCTATTGTACACAAGCATGCCGGACGGGTTGAGATTCAATGTATCGTGTTTCCAATGATTCTTGCGAAACTCAAGCCCACGAATACTCAAAGTGGAGCTAGACCAGCTGGTATGATACTGAGAACCTCAAATCTGAGTGTTAGGAGCACACAGAAACCCTGCATACATTGGGTTCCTGCAAATAGTACCTGGTAAATAGTTCTGGTAAAGGGGTTGGTAATACTACCGTGATAAATTTAGAAACTATTACGTGTTCTCCTGGCCCACTCTACTCCAATGGAAAGGCCTGACTCCTGAATGGACGTGTTGGCAACAGTAGCAGTAGAAGAACAAACAAAACCAAAGATAATGAAACTTTTATAAATAACGCTGCTGGAAACGCTTGGCTGGTCAGGCAGCATCAGATTACACCCTGTGTTTTCAGGTGCTCAGGTTTGTACAATCCTTAGCAATCTGATAGATATATTAGAAGTTATTCACACCTCTGATGTCTTTCTTGTTTGTAGCTGACTTTATAACTTCTCCCCATGTATTTGGATCCCCTCTCTTTAACAAACAAGCTCTTTTCATCAACGTTCAAAGCTCAAAGTACATATATGTCACCATATACAACCCTGAGATCCACTTTCTTCCAAGCAAACTCAATAAACAGGATAATAACCATAATAGAATCAATGAAAGACCTCACCAACCTGAGTGTTCAAGTGTTTTAAAAAAAAACAATAAACTGTGCAAATACAAAAAGAAGGAAATAATAATAATTAATAAATATCAAGAACATGGGATGAAGAGTCCTTGAATGTGAGTCCATACATTGTGGGAACATTTCAATGATAGGGCAAGTGAAGTTGAGTGAAGTGATCCCCTTTGGCTCAAGAGCCTGGCGGTTGAGGGGTAGTAACTGTTCCTGAACCTGGTGGTGTGAGTCCTGAGGCTCCTGTACTTTCTTACTGATGGCATCAGTGAGATGGTGGGGGTCCCTGATGAAATGCCTTCGGTTAATTAATTGACCACAACCTCTCATCTTTTTACTAAAGACAACATTCAACATCCTCACCTCTCTTTTCTAAACTATATTCATAATATAGATAAAAAGGAAATATTATACTTTATACTTTATTGTCACCAAACAATTGACACTAGAACGTACAATCATCACAGCGATATTTGATTCTGCGCTTCACACTCCCTGGATTACAAATATAAAATATTAAAAATAGTAAAAATTAGTAAATATTAAAATTAAATATTAATATTAAATATTAGACAAAATTCAATTGCCTGGAAATCCGATCAATGAAGCATTTTTCACATTTGTTCTGACGTACCATCCTGATCCAAAATGTCAATCACCCTTTTGCCTCCACAGATGCTATTTGACCCTCTGAGATCTCCCAGTAGTTTATTGTTTGCTGCAGATTCTAAAATCTGCTGTCTCCTGTTTCATGCTTGTGTTGTGTGGTAGCTTTCTAAAGATCATGTGAATTGGCTGAGTCAAATTTACAGTGGTCAATTGAATGACCAACCCATACGTTTGAACTGTCACAGGAAACAGGACACCTGGCAGCAACTCATACAAATTGCAAGTGCTGGTGTTCAGGATTGAACCTGGATCTCTGGGGCAGTGAGGCAGCAGCTCTACTCGCTGTGTCCCAAATACCTTAAACATCATTGAAGGATTTTCATATTTGGTAGTTTCTGATTAAGCATCTTTTTTTCATTCCGACTCTTCAATGCCAAAACTCTAATAACGCAAACCAACATTTCAGTATTAAAAGAATTTTAAACACTGTAAATGTATGTGTGCCAGGTTGACCATCTCCAGTGAAAGCTCACTCTCAAGATCTCCTTTAAATTTCTTCCTTCTCATTTTAAACCTGTGCTCCTGAGTTCTAGACTCCTCTGCCCTGGATAAACATACTTCATCTATCCTATACATGCCGCTCACAATTTTATAAATCTCTATAAAAACACCCCTAACCTGAAAGTAAGAATAAGCAACACCCATCAAAGTTGCTGGTGAACGCAGCAGGCCAGGCAGCATCTCTAGGAAGAGGCACAGTCGATGTTTCGGGCCGAGACCCTTCATCAGGACTAACTGAAAGAAGAGCTAGTAAAAATAAGCAGTCTATTAAACTACAACTAAAACCTTGAAGCTTGAAGTTTGGAAAGTTAATACAGCACATCTTGGCTATTATACGTGTTCCTCCCACATCCCAAGAGCAAAAGGTCATAAGACACAGGAGCAGAATTAGGCCATTCAGCCCATCGTATCAATATGGATGATCCATTTTCCTCTCAACCTCATTCTCCTGCCTTCTCCCGATAACCTTTCTCCACCTGACTAATCAAGAACGTATCAACCTCCACCTTAAATACACCTAATGACCTGGCCTCCACAGTTCCCTGTGGCAATGTATTCGACAGATTCACCACCCTCTGGTGAAATTCCTCCTCATCTCCGTACTAAATGGACGTCCCTCTATTCTGAGGCTGTACCCTCTGGTCCTAGCCTCCTCCACCATAGGAAACATCCTCTCCCCATCCACCCTATCTAGGCCTTTCAACATTCGATAGGTTTCAATGAAATCTTCCCTCATTCTAAATTCCAGCGAGTAAAGGCCCAGAGCACCAACTGCTTGTCATATGATACGCCTTTCATTCCCAGAATAATTTTCATGAACCTCTTCTGAATCCTCTCCACTGTCTGCACAGTCTTTCTTAGATAAGGGGCCCAACACTGCTCACAATACACCAAGTGAGGCCTCGCCAGTGCTTGATAAAGCATCAGCATTAAATCCTTGTTTTTATATTCTAGTCCTCTCAATATGAATGCTAACATCCCATTTGCCTTCCTCACCACAGACTCAACCTGCAAATTAACCTTTAAGAGATCCTGCACGAGGACTCCCAAATCCCTTTGCACCTCAGATTTTTAAATTTTCTACCTGTTTAGAAAGCAGTCTATACTTTAGTGCCTTCTAGCAAAGTGCATGACCATAGACTTCCCGACACTGTATTCCATTTGTCCCTTCTTTGCCCATTCTCCTAATCCATCCAGGTCCTTCTGCAACCTCCCTGCTTCCTCAACACTACCTACTCCTGCACCTATCTTTGTATCGTCTACTAACCTGGCCACAAAGCCATCAATTCTGTCATCCAAATCATTGACGTAAAATGTAAAGAGAAGCAGTCCCAGCACTGACCCCTGTGGATCACCACTAGTCACTGGCAGCCAATCAGAAAAGGCTCTCTTTATTCCCTCTCTTTGCCCCTTGCCAGTCAGTCAATCTTCTGTCCGTGCTAGTATTTTTCCTGTAACATCATGGGCTCTTATCTTGTTAAGTAGCATCATGTGTGGCACCTTGTCAAAGGCCTTCTGAAAATTCAAGTACACAACATCCACCAATTCTTCTTTGTCTATCCTGCTTGTCATTTTTTCAAAGAATTACAACAGATTTGTCAGGAAAGATTTTTCCTTAAGGAAACCTTGCTGACTACAGTCTATTTTATCACATGCCTCTACATACTTCAAAACCACATCCTTAACAATCGACTCCAACATCCTCCCAACCACTGAGGTCAAGCTAACTAACCTGTAATTTCCTTTCTTCTGCCTCCCTCCCTTTTTGAAAAGTGGAGTGACTTTTGCAATTTCCCAGTCCCCTGGAACCATACCAGAATCTAGTGATTCTTGAAAGATCATTACCAATGCTTCCACAATCTCTTCAGCTACCTCTTTCGGAACCCTGGAGTTTATCTGGTCCAGATGACTTACCCAACTTCAGACCTTTCAGTTCCCTAATCAAATCCAGTTCATCACACAACAGCCGGTCCAGAACAACTGATACACTAGTAGGCTTGACCACAAACTGTTCTAAAAAGCCATCTTGTAGGCATCGTACAAATTCTCTCTCTTGGGATTCAAAATCAGCACTGATCTGATTTTTCCAAACTACCTGCATACTCACATCCCCTATGACTATCGTAACATTGCCCTTTGATACGCCTTTTCTATCTCCCATTGTGATTCGTAGCCCACATCCCGGCTACTGTACATAACACCCATCGGGATCTTTTTACCCTTACAGCTTCTTAATGACCCAGAATCTGAAACCTTGCCCCCTGCACCAGGTTCACAGAAACACATTCACCTGCCAAATCTTAACCTCACTGGCGCGTGGTGCAGGCAGGAATCCAGAGATTGCTACCCTGACGGTCCTGCTTTTCATCTTTCTGCCTAGCTCCCTAAATTCTCTCTTCAGGGCCTCCTCACTTTTCCCACCTATGTCATTGGTGCCAGTATGTACCAAGACTTCTAGCTGCTCACTGCCCCCCTTTGGAATGGTGGGTTAATTGTCCATTGTAAATTGCCCCTGGTGCATGGGTGAGGGGTAGAATGTGGGGGGAGCTGAGGGTAATGTGGGGAGAATAAGATGGGTTAATATAGGATTAGTGTAAATGTAAAATTGATGTTTGACTTGGTGACTCTGTGCTATACTGTACCTCCCTATATCTCTAACCACTAACTCATACATTCCTAGCCTGAGTAGACTGATAACATGCACTAAGTTCTGGTACAGTAAAACACCAGGATTGTTCAAAAACCCTGATTTTCCACTGGATCTACCTACTGTACCTAATAAAGTGGCTACTGAATGCATGCTCATGGTTTTCTGCTGTGTAGCCCATCCACTTCAAGGTTTGACATGTTCAGAGATGATCTTCTGCACTACAACTGTTGTAGCACATGGTTATTTGAGTTACTATCGCCTTCTTGTCAGCTTGAACCAGTCTGGCTATTTTCCTATGACCTCTCTCATTAACAAGGCATTTTTGCCCACAGAATTGCCACTCACTAGATGATTTTTGTTTCTTGCACCATTCTCTGTCAACTCTGGAGAATGTTGTGTGTGAAAATACCAAAAAATCAGCAGTTTATGAGATACTCAAACCACCCCATCTGGCACCAACAATCATTCCATTGTCAAAGTCACTTAGATCATATTTCTTCTATATTCTGATGTTTGGTTTGAACAATGACTGAACCTTTGATCATGTCTGCATGCCCTTTACACTGAGTTGCTGCCACATGATTGGTTGATTAGATATTTGCATTAACGAACAGGTAAATAGGTGTAACTAATAAAGTCACTACTAAGTGTATGTCAGGCTGCTGTTTATCAATTACAGCTCAGCATTCAACACCATCAGCCCAATGGTAATAATCAACAAGCTTCAAAACTTGAGCCTATGTATTTCCCTCCATAACCAGATTCTCAACTTCCTTGCCGGGAGACCACAATCAGTATGGACTAATAATAATACCTCCTCACTAACAATCAACACAGGCACACCTCAAAGATGCGTACTTAGCCCATCGTCCTACTCTGTCCACTCTGGCTAGGCACAACTCAGATGCCATCTCTAAATTTGCCGATGATACCCTTATCGTTGACAGAATCTCGGATGGTGACAAGAAGGCATACAGAAGCCAGATAGATCAGTTGGTTGAGTAAGGTCGCAACAATAACCCCAATAAGACCAAAGGATTGATTGTCAGTAAGACCAGGCAATGGATTGTGGACTTCAGGAAGGAGAAGGTGTGAGAACACACACCAATCCTCAATCAGGGATCAGGAGTGGAAAGGGTAAGTTCCAGGGTATCAATATCTCAGAGGATCTATCCTGGGTCAAACATATCGAAGACAGCACACCGGCAGCAATAGTTTATTAGGAGTTTGAGGAGATTTGGTATGTCACCAGAGGCTCTAGCAAGTTTCTACAGATGTACGGTGGAGAACATTCTGACTGGTTGCATCACCACCTGGTAAGGACCCAATGCACAGGTTTGAAAGAGGCTGAAGTGTTGTTGACTCCATCAACTCCACCTCAGGCATCAAGGGCATCATCAAAAAGTGATGCCTCGAGAAGGCGGTATCCATTATTAGGGATCTTCACCACCCAGGACATGCCCCCTTCTCAAAACTATCATCAGAGAGGAGGTACAAGAGCCTGGACGAGGTATATAATTTTATGTCTGGTGTTTAATTATATTGAGTGGGAGGCTGTTGCAATACCGCTCAACCAGCTGATCTAGCTCACTCCTGATCTGACCACTTGGCTGTCATCCTCCTACCTGCATTTATGCAGAGGCTAAAGAGCAAGGCTCCAGAAGTAAGGATAATGAAGAGGTGGTCACAGGAGGCAGAAGAACGGCTACGGGATTGGTTTGAGTCAGCGGTCTGAGCCATGTTCAAGAACCCACTAGAAGATCTGAATGAATACACCACTGTTGTTATGGATTTTATAAAAACAGTAGTAGACAAGTGTATCCACACAAAATCATTTGGGGTCTTCGCAAACCAGAAGCACTGGATGAACCATGAGATTCGCAATCTGCTGGGGGCCAGATCAATGGTATTCAGATCTGGCAACCAAGTAAAATACCAGAGGTCCACATACGATCTCCAGAAAGCCATCTCATGTCATGGGCGATTCAGTAATTCCAGACTAAACTTGAATCACTGAAGGATGCTCGATGGCTGTGGCAGGGCCTGAATTCTATCACCTCCTACAAAGTGAAATCCAATGACATGGGTGACAACAAGGTTTTGCTGTCAGATGAGCTCACTGCCTTTTATGCTCACTTTGACCATCAAAATATGGAGGCATCTTTACGAACTCCCACACCCCCAGTGATCCTGTGATTTCAGTCTCCGAGACTGACGTGAGAGTATCCTTCAGAGGGGGTGAACACACGGAGAACGACCGGCCTAGATGGGTTACCTAGCCGAGTACTGAAGACCTGTGCTGAGCAAGCGGCTGGAGTGTTCACAAATATTTTAACCCCTCGCTTCGGTAGTCAGAGGTTCAAGAAGGCTTCAGTTATACCAGTGACTGAGAACGTGGTAACCGGTCTCAATGACTATCGTCCAGTCACGCTTACATCCACTGTGATGAAGTGCTTTGAGAGGTTTGTGATGAAACTTATCAACTCCTGCCTGAGAATTGACTTGGATCTGCTCCATCATATCACAACATCATCATCATCAGGTGCCATGCCCAGTTTGAGCTTTGACTGCCATGGTCCACACAGTCCTGTTTCAGGTCGAGTGGATGAATTCATTCACATTCACTTCCAGTTCTCTGGCTGCTGTCTCCATCATCATTTGTCTTTGCCTTCCTCTTGCTTTCTTTTCTTCAATCTTTTCCATAATTACTATGTATTCTAACTCCTCTTTCCTAATCACATGTCCAATGAAGTCATGTTGCCTTTTCATAATCTCATACATTATTTATCTTTTTGTGCTTGCTCTGTACCTGTTCTGCATCTATCTTTGTATCGTCTACAAACCTAGCCACAAAGCCATCAATTCTGTCATCCAAATCATTATCCTCATTAGATATTTGTTTCATCCATGATATTCTTTGCATCCTCCTCAAAAACTACATCCCTGCTCCTTCAATTCGTTTCCTCATGTTACTAGATACTGTCCAACATTCTGAGCCATATAACATAACTGGATAAACATAACATTTCAGTGTTGATATCACACCATATCAACAGCAAATGCCATTTCAATGGCTCCATTCAATCCTGGAGCATCTAGACATAAAGTGAATATACATACATCAGGATGATCTTCATTAACCACAATTCGGCATTTAATACTATCATCCCCTCAAGACTAATCAATAAGCTTCAAGACCTTGGCCTCAATACCACTATGCAACTAGATTCTCAATTTCCTCACTTGTAGAGGCAAGTCAGTTCGGATAGGCAGCAACATCTCCTCCACAATGTTCCTCAGAACAATGCACCACAAGGCTGTGTGCTTAACCACCTGATCTACTCGCTTTACGCTTATGACAGTGAGGCTAAGTACAGCTCTAATATCATATTTAAATTTGGTGATGACATCACTGTCTTTGGCTGAACCAAGGGTGGTGATGAATTAACATATAGGAGGGAGATTGAAAATCTTGCTGAATGGTGCCACAACAACAACCTCTCACTCAATGTCAGCAAAACCAAGGAGCTGATTATTGACCTCAGGAGGAGGAAAACAGAAGTCCATGAGCCAGTCCTCACCAGGGGATTCAGAAGTGGAGACGGTTAGATACTTTAAATTCCTCAGTGTTATCATATCAGAGGATTTGTTCTGGGCCCAGCGTGTATCATTATGAAGAAAGCATGGCAGTGCCTCTACTTTCTTAGAAGTTTGCAAAGATTCAGCATGTCATCTAAGTCTTTGACAAACTTCTATAGATATGTGGTAGTGAGTATATTGACTGTTTGCATCGCAGTATTGAAACACCAATGCCCTTGAACAGAAGATCCTACTAAAAGTAATGGACTGAATTGAATGATCTTTATTGTCATTATACATAGGTACAATGAAACTCTGTTTGGCTTCCTCTCAGGCAATTAAATAAAGCGGTAGATAAAAACAAGACAGTAATAGAAAAACAGTATTCAATAGATAAGTAGCAGAAAATAAGTTGCAGCAGCACCAGAATATCACAGTAATGCACAAAGTGCCGTTAGTGCAAGTATTTGAGTCCTTGTGTGTGCATGTCTGCTCACAGTTTCAGTCGTTGTTCTGTGGGAGTGGTGTGATGGAGGCCACAGCTCTGGGATAGAAGCTGTTCCTCAGTCTATTTGTTCTGGCTTTTAGTGTCCTGAACCTTTTGCTGGATGGCACCGGGTCAAACAGGGAGTGGCCGGGGTGTGTGGTGTCTCTGGTTATGCTGATTGCTTTCCTCCTGAGGCTGCTGGAATAGATAATGTCATCTATGAACAGATGAGGATACAGCCCTATCCATCATAGTTAAAGCCATCACCACCATTGAGCACATCTATACTGAGCACTGTGGCAGGAAAACAGCAGCCATCACCAAGTACCCTCACTACTCGGGCTATGCTTTCTTCTTGCTGTGCTATCAGGAAGGACCCACAGTACTAGGTTCCCCCTCAGCCATCAGGCTCCTCAACCAGAGGGAATAACTTCATTCAACTTCACTTGCCCTACTACAGATCCCACAAACTATGGACTCACTTCAAGGACTCTTCAACTCCTGTTCTCGATATTTATTGCTTATTTATTTATTATTTTGGGGTTTTTTTGTTTTTGTATTTTCAGCTTGTTGTCTTTTGCATATTGGTTATTTGTCTGTCTTTGTTATGTTAGTCAGTGAGCCGGTAGGGTTGGTCGGTACCATCTGAGGGGAATAATGCTCATAGTGATTTTTGGCAAGGTATACATCTCTAGAGTTAGAAAATATGTGATAGCATTGCACCAGTGGTACCTTTATCGCAATCATAATAATCAAAATTTTCATAATGATTAATTATGATTAATAATCATAATAATTTCCCAAGTCTTCCATGTCTTCCACATCTTCATCTGAACTTTCCACACTCTCTGAGGTGGATGCCTGGTTCTCACAGTCTGCCAGTCTACACATGTCAGTACACCTGAGGCCATTTGCAACACACATACATCTTGGGAGTGAACATTGTTTTGGACAGTTACAGGCCAGAAGATCCAGGATGGCATCGGGTGCTGGCTGGCCTTCCATCCAGTGCACCACCAACTGTTCAGCTTCCTCTTCTCCCTCCATCTTCCATCTTCTGCCAACAGGGCTTGGCACTTGTGGGTCCTTCTCCAAACATCTTCTCCATATACCAGCCTGGTAGTTGGCTGGCTGTGCATCTTTTGTTAAGTAGTCCTTGCATGGTGGGAGTTGATGACTTTTGATTCACCTTGACCTTGAGCTCATTGACCTTGGTGGTCGATGCTTTTGGGGCATACAGGAGACATGTAAATGCCTCCAGTTTGTCCATCAGTTCTGGGGAGAGGTTCCATTCCTGACCCAACTCTAAGAATGTGTCCTGAGTTTCCCTGTTGCTGGTCAGAAGTTTTAGGGCACTTGTCTTCCCTTTGCCTGCAAAAGCCCTTACAGTGTCACATCCTGTATATGCGTGAAACCCGATGAGAGCCCTACAAACCTCTATGCCAACAGTGGCAGCAACCGTCCTGCTGTCTACAAGCCTTGTACGGGTTCTAGTGCCACACTTCTGGAACAATGGGGACTCAATCTTGTCACAAAATGCTAAAGACACGATAAAGACATCTGTGTCTTCTGAGCAGATCACTACAGATTGGTATCCCTCTCTAGTGGCATGGGCAGCATGGAGAAGTAGACGGCCATCTGCTTCTTCTTGTTGACACTTGTTATGTGGTCAGCAACAATGAAATATAAAATTGAGTCAGGTTTTATAAACAAACAAACATTAATTAAACTCTGCTTAACACTAGTGAAAAGTAATCAAACGACTAACTTAGCCGGAAGTTAACTGCTGTACGGCAATTTAACAAACAGCCAAACTTCTGGAACAGTTCTTAAAGTGGTAAATTCAAACACAGTCTTAAAGTGGTAAATTCAAAAGTCCAAATGATTTATACAGACAGTAAGGAGAGACTTCCCGGAAAACTGATTTCTTTGAAGACGTGACATTACTGCAAACCTAGCCACAAAGCCATCAATTCTGTCATCCAAATCATTATCCTCATTAGATATTTGTTTCATCCATGATATTCTTTGCATCCTCCTCAAAAACTACATCCCTGCTCCTTCAATTCGTTTCCTCATGTTACTAGATACTGTCCAACATTCTGAGCCATATAACATAACTGGATAAACATAACATTTCAGTGTTGATATCACACCATATCAACAGCAAATGCCATTTCAATGGCTCCATTCAATCCTGGAGCATCTAGACATAAAGTGAATATACATACATCAGGATGATCTTCATTAACCACAATTCGGCATTTAATACTATCATCCCCTCAAAACTAATCAATAAGCTTCAAGACCTTGGCCTCAATACCACTATGCAACTAGATTCTCAATTTCCTCACTTGCAGAGGCAAGTCAGTTCGGATAGGCAGCAACATCTCCTCCACAATGTTCCTCAGAACAATGCACCACAAGGCTGTGTGCTTAACCACCTGATCTACTCGCTTTACGCTTATGACAGTGAGGCTAAGTACAGCTCTAATATCATATTTAAATTTGGTGATGACATCACTGTCTTTGGCTGAACCAAGGGTGGTGATGAATTAACATATAGGAGGGAGATTGAAAATCTTGCTGAATGGTGCCACAACAACATCCTCTCTCTCAATGTCAGCAAAACCAAGGAGCTGATTATTGACCTCAGGAGGAGGAAAACAGAAGTCCATGAGCCAGTCCTCACCAGGGGATTCAGAAGTGGAGACGGTTAGATACTTTAAATTCCTCAGTGTTATCATATCAGAGGATTTGTTCTGGGCCCAGCGTGTATCATTATGAAGAAAGCATGGCAGTGCCTCTACTTTCTTAGAAGTTTGTAAAGATTCAGCATGTCATCTAAGTCTTTGACAAACTTCTATAGATATGTGGTAGTGAGTATATTGACTGTTTGCATCGCAGTATTGAAACACCAATGCCCTTGAACAGAAGATCCTACTAAAAGTAATGGATTGAATTGAATGATCTTTATTGTCATTATACATAGGTACAATGAAACTCTGTTTGGCTTCCTCTCAGGCAATTAAATAAAGCGGTAGATAAAAACAAGACAGTAATAGAAAAACAGTATTAAACAGATAAGTAGCAGAAAATAAGTTGCAGCAGCACCAGAATATCACAGTAATGCACAAAGTGCCGTTAGTGCAAATATCTGAGTCCTTGTGTGTGCATGTGTGTGCTCGCAGTTTCAGTCATTGTTCTGTGGGAGTGGTGTGATGGAGGTCACAGCTCTGGGATAGAACATGTGTGTGCTCGCAGTTTCAGTCATTGTTCTGTGGGAGTGGTGTGATGGAGGTCACAGCTCTGGAATAGAAGCTGTTCCTCAGTCTATTTGTTCTGGCTTTTAGTGTCCTGAACCTTTTGCTGGATGGCACCGGGTCAAACAGGGAGTGGCCGGGGTGTGTGGTGTCTCTGGTTATGCTGATTGCTTTCCTCCTGAGGCTGCTGGAATAGATAATGTCATCTATGAACAGATGAGGATACAGCCCTATCCATCATAGTTAAAGCCATCACCACCATTGAGCACATCTATACTGAGCACTGTGGCAGGAAAACAGCAGCCATCACCAAGTACCCTCACTACTCGGGCTATGCTTTCTTCTTGCTGTGCTATCAGGAAGGACCCACAGTACTAGGTTCCCCCTCAGCCATCAGGCTCTTCAACCAGAGGGAATAACTTCATTCAACTTCACTTGCCCTAACACAGATCCCACAAATTATGGACTCACTTCAAGGACTCTTCAACTCCTGTTCTCGATATTTATTGCTTATTTATTTATTATTTTGGGGTTTTTTTGTTTTTGTATTTTCAGCTTGTTGTCTTTTGCATATTGGTTATTTGTCTGTCTTTGTTATGTTAGTCAGTGAGCCGGTAGGGTTGGTCGGTACCATCTGAGGGGAATAATGCTCATAGTGATTTTTGGCAAGGTATACATCTCTAGAGTTAGAAAATATGTGATAGCATTGCACCAGTGGTACCTTTATCGCAATCATAATAATCAAAATTTTCATAATGATTAATTATGATTAATAATCATAATAATTTCCCAAGTCTTCCATGTCTTCCACATCTTCATCTGAACTTTCCACACTCTCTGAGGTGGATGCCTGGTTCTCACAGTCTGCCAGTCTACACATGTCAGTACACCTGAGGCCATTTGCAACACACATACATCTTGGGAGTGAACATTGTTTTGGACAGTTACAGGCCAGAAGATCCAGGATGGCATCGGGTGCTGGCTGGCCTTCCATCCAGTGCACCACCAACTGTTCAGCTTCCTCTTCTCCCTCCATCTTCCATCTTCTGCCAACAGGGCTTGGCACTTGTGGGTCCTTCTCCAAACATCTTCTCCATATACCAGCCTGGTAGTTGGCTGGCTGTGCATCTTTTGTTAAGTAGTCCTTGCATGGTGGGAGTTGATGACTTTTGATTCACCTTGACCTTGAGCTCATTGACCTTGGTGGTCGATGCTTTTGGGGCATACAGGAGACATGTAAATGCCTCCAGTTTGTCCATCAGTTCTGGGGAGAGGTTCCATTCCTGACCCAACTCTAAGAATGTGTCCTGAGTTTCCCTGTTGCTGGTCAGAAGTTTTAGGGCACTTGTCTTCCCTTTGCCTGCAAAAGCCCTTACAGTGTCACATCCTGTATATGCGTGAAACCCGATGAGAGCCCTACAAACCTCTATGCCAACAGTGGCAGCAACCTTCCTGCTGTCTACAAGCCTTGTACGGGTTCTAGTGCCACACTTCTGGAACAATGGGGACTCAATCTTGTCACAAAATGCTAAAGACATGATAAAGACATCTGTGTCTTCTGAGCAGATCACTACAGATTGGTATCCCTCTCTAGTGGCATGGGCAGCATGGAGAAGTAGACGGCCATCTGCTTCTTCTTGTTGACACTTGTTATGTGGTCAGCAACAATGAAATATAAAATTGAGTCAGGTTTTATAAACAAACAAACATTAATTAAACTCTGCTTAACACTAGTGAAAAGTAATCAAACGACTAACTTAGCCGGAAGCTAACTGCTGTACGGCAATTTAACAAACAGCCAAACTTCTGGAACAGTTCTTAAAGTGGTAAATTCAAACACAGTCTTAAAGTGGTAAATTCAAAAGTCCAAATGATTTATACAGTCAGTAAGGAGAGACTTCCCTGAAAACTGATTTCTTTGAAGACGTGACATTACTGCTGATCCCAGTCGAAGGATGCCTTGTCCAAAGGGTTCACGACGAAGGAAATAAAACAGCTTAATGGAACTGACCTTTTTCCTGGAGGGTGAACACTGCACAAACCCTGATCTTGCAGGGGTTATCTCAGGTGCAGGCCACTATTCCTGAATGAAGATTTAATAAGATCGATCCTTTATAAAACCGCTGAACGACACCAACTTTACTCTAACCTTTGGGTTCCTGTACTTTAGTAAGGTCTTCACTCTCCAATACTAGACGGTAAAGGTAAATCAAAGGTGCAACAAACAAAAACGGGCAACGATTGGCAAAACTGCCAGCACAAAGTTTTTACCTTAAAATAGAAAGTAAAACACCACTTTAAAACGAAACTGCATCATGAGATGAATATGCAGCAAAGCTCATTGCCGCAAAATTAACTGCATGACAACAGGGGTTTCCCTTTCATATACCTGTTGGGAACATGCCATCACATGACATCATGTGACCTCACACTGGCAGGAAAATTACATCACCCCACCATCACAAGACCATTACATCATGCTCACAAGATACTCCATTACAACATGGTCATAAGACAGTTACAAGACACCCACGAGGTATGTAACACCTCCCTCCAATAAGGGAAAATTTTGGTCTTTTATGAGCAAAATTCTAACAACTAAGTATTTACAAAAAAAAGATACAAATGTATAAAATCTACAACATACACAATATACACAGCATTATCATACAACACCTTACAAACTAATATACAGTAGGAGTGTTACAAATGTTAAAATACCACTCCATAAAAAAATTACATTGTACATTCAACATCTAGATAGTCAGCAATCATATTATATTTGCCTTTAATATGAGTTATCAAAATATCATACTCCTGTAACATCAAACTTAGTTGCTGAATTGGAATTTGATTTATTTCCTTAACCATTTTCCTTAACCAAGCCAGGACCTGCAGCATAAGCAAGGTAGGTCACAGTAGCAATACCAAATTCACTTTTAGCTAATTTAATAATTAAGTTAGCGTTTGAAAGCCTTTCAAATAATTTCTCCACTGCAGTAATATGTGCTTCCCAAGTATCATTTCCTGTAACTAAATCATCAATATAGGCATCTGTATCTTTTAACCCATGAATCACAGAATTAATAATCTGCTGGAAAGTACCTGGTGCATTCTTCATCCCAAAGGGAAAAACATTATATTCGTATAACCCAGATAGGGTTACAAATGCAGAAATCTCTCTACCTCTATCCGTCAATGGAACACACCAATAACCTTTTAACAAATCAATCTTTGTAAGGAACTTTGCTTGTCCAACTTTATCCACACAATCATCTACTCTAGGGATTGGATATGCATCAGTTTTTGTCACAGCATTCACCTTCCTGTAATCAGTACAAAACCAAATACTATGATCTGGCTTAGGCACCATAACACACGGTGAACTCCAATTCGAATTAGAATGTCTAATAATATTATTCTCTAATGTATACTTAATTTCTTGTTCATCAAGTTCACATTTTTTCCTGTTCATCCGATATGGATGTTGCTTTATGGGTTTGGCATCTCCAACATCTACATCATGCGAAGCCACTGTGGTTCTTTTAGGAACATCTGGAAATAAATCCCTATATTTAAAAATTAACTGTTTCATCTGCTCTCTCTGCTCTCTCTCTCTCTGCTCTGGCTGTAAATGAGCTAATTTTTCATCAATATTTTCCAGAATGGTTGAGTTTGGTAATCTGGGAGAAATAATGTTGGGTTTAAAGTGAGTTTCAGATGAATTATCCATTAAGTTCCTAGTGGGATCAGACTCATTATTATTGACCACAACAGTCATAGTAGCAGACTGTTTCTCATAATATGGTTTTATCATATTTATATGACACAGCTGTGTTGGCCTTCTTCGATCTGATGTTTTTATCACATAATCCACATCATTAACTTTTGATATAATCTCATAACGACCATGAAATTTAGCTTGTAAAGGGTTCATTTGCACCGGGAAAAAAACCAACACCTTATCTCCAGGCTTAGATGACCTCATTCTAGCTTTCTTATCATACCAAGTTTTCATTTTCTCCTGAGCCAATTTTAAATTTTCCCTGGCTAAGCTACAAGCTTTATGTAATACTTCCTTAAATTTCAAAACATAATCCAGCAAATTAGTATGTACCTCTTTATTAACCCACTGTTCTTTCAACAAGGCCAAAGGTCTTCTAACTCTATGCCCAAACACAAGTTCAAAAAGACTAAAACCTAATGGTTCCTGCACTGACTCCCGTACTGCAAATAGAAGTAAATGTACTCCCTAATCCTAATCCTTTTCATTTTCCACACAATACATCCTAATTGTAGTCTTGAGCGTAGAATGGAACCTCTCCAAGGCTCGTTGCGATTCTCGGTGGTATGCAGATGAGGTAATCTGTTTGGCTCCCAGTTTATAAACTACCTGTTGGAACAATCCAGACATGAAATTACCACCTTGATCAGATTGTATTTCCTTAGGCAACCCAAAGTAAGTAAAGAATTTTATAAGAGCTTTTATTACAGTTTTAGCCATTATATTCCCGAGTGGTATTGCCTCTGGAAACCTAGACGCTGTGCACATGATGGTCAGCAAATATTGATGGCCAGTTTTAGTTTTTGGCAATGGACCTACATAATCTACAATAATTCAGAAAAACGGTTCACCAAATGCGGGAATAGGCTGCAGCAGGGCCATTGGAGTAACTTGATTAGGTTTACCCTCAATCTGACAAGTTCGGCAAAATGTCGCCACATCTTTTCTTAAACCAGGCCAGTAAAAATGTTTAAAAACCTTGTTCACAATTTTCTTCACACCTTGATGGCCACCCAAGGGTATACTATGAGCCAAAGTTAAAATCTCATTCCGATAAACTGTAGGAATTACTACCTGGTGAACAACCTCCCAACCCTCACTTGCAGGAATTGTAGGTGATCTCCACTTCCTCATTAATACTCCCTTCTCAAAATAATATCCTACTGGCACCTTCTCAATTTCACTATCTGGAAGAGCTTGTTCCTTTAACTTAACTATCTCAGGGTCTCTACTCTGCTCTGCTATCATCTCCATCCGAGATAGAGACAAATCTTCATGGTCAGACTTACTACAAGAATCTAGATCAAACAATGAAGGTAAGAACGTTTCTGACACATCCTCAAAATTTGAATCCTGAGTTGAACAGTCATGGGTAGCAGACCCATCCTGCATAGACCCATTCACCTCAGCAATCTTTTTGCCATAGCTCGGGTTACAATGCAGGAGGAATCCATGTTAGAATCCATCTTTGGTTCATCAGAGATGGGCTTAATTGTCAAATACACTTCAGGAAAAACTTGTCCATCTGCTAAGTCATTCCCTAACAACAGAGAAACATCATTCACGGGTAAACTGGGTTGTAGTCCTACTTTAACAGGTCCTGTAACTAACCCTGACCTTAAATTTACTCTATGCAAATGTACAGGCATAAGGGCACTCCCAACAACTCATATATAGTTTACCTCACCAATGTCAGACTCATTACTAAACTCTAGAACACTGTCTAACATAAGTGACTGAGAAGCTCCAGTATCCCTAAGGATTTTTATTGGCACCAGAGTGGATCCTTCTTTCAAGGATACAAATCCTTCGGTTATAAAATGATCATATTCCCTCTTAACATGGTCAGACTCAAACAAAGCTTCATTTGTATTTATCGAACCTTGTGGATTTACAGGTTTTTCAAGATGTTGCACACAAGCATCTGGGACTGTCTCCTTCTCCTTTTTCTTCGGTCAGAAACGGTTAGCTATTACGTGACCTGGTTTCTTACAATAATTGCAAACAGGACCAAAATGTCTTTCCTTCACATGTTTCCCTTCATCCTTACCTTTCTCACTAACTTTTGATCTAATTTCTGGTTTACTTTGACTCTCTGTGCTATTTTTTCTTTTAAAAGTTCTACCCAGAGGAAACTTACTCTTATGGATTAAAGCATACTCATCTGCTAACTGAGCAGACTCCTGCAGTGTAGCAGTGTCCCTCTCATTTAAGTATATCATTATGATAACAGGGACACACCTTTTAAATTCCACCATTAAAATCAACTCTTTTAAATTATTATACTCCCCATTCACATTTTTAGAGGAAACCCATCTCTCAAGACACACAGATTCATCATAGGCAAATTCCACATAAGTTTTTTCCACAGATTTCTTCAAATTTCTGAATCTTTCTCTATAAGCTTCCGGAACCAGTTCATATGCTTTCAGTATATGCTGCTTCACAATATCATAATCGAGTGCTTGCTTAGTTAAAGCTGTATAAACTTGTTGTGCCTTACCTCTAATTATACTTTGTAACATCACTGGCCATTTATCTTTCAGCCACCCTGAAATCAGAGCAATAGTTTTAAAATGCTGGAAATATTTATCCATTTCTGCCTCAGTAAATGGAAGAGCCAATATAACTTCCCGACTAGCAACAAACAGTTTCCTAGAACCAGAGGACTAATTCTCGGACTTTAATTTTTCCATCATTAGCTCAAACTCCCTCTGTTTATCTGCTTCTCTTTCTTCAAATTCCCTTTTCCTATTGGCTTCACTTTCGGCCACCTCCGCTTTAAATAATTCCAACTTTATCTGTCCGATATGTAATTGCATCTCTAGATTACTCATTGGAAACACATCTAACACTTCTTTATCAAAATCACCTGTATTTATATAATGTTCAGCTATTTTCCTCTGAATTACTGGCTTTGTTGTAACCTTCAAAATTCCTTTAAGGTTCAACCTTCTAGCAATCTCAGATACATCACCTGTTTTCGCCTTCGCTAATACCTCTGGGTTTGGCGATTCCATAAAGTCACCAATATTCATTGCTGCCAAATACCATCCACAGGCCAATCAAACAAAAGAATCGGGTATTTGCCATTTCCAAATCAGATTGATAATTAAACAAGCACTTAAGCTCAAAATCGGAACATATCCTGGACGAGCCCCCAGTTTCTGGTATGTGGTCGGCAACAATGAAACATAGAATTGAGTCAGGTTTTATAAACAAACATGAACATTTATTAAACTCTGCTCAACACTAGTGAAAAGTAAACAAACGACTTACTTATTCGGAAGTTAACTGCTATACAGCAATTTAACAAACAGCCGAACTTCTGGACAGTTCTTAAAGTGGTAAATTCGAACACAGACTTAAAGTGGTAAATTCGAAAGTCCAAGTGATTTATACAGTCAGTAAGGAGAGACTTCCCTGAAAACTGATTTTTTTGAAGACATGACGTTACTGCTGATCCCAGCTGAAAGATGCCTTGTCCAAAGGATTCACGACGAAGGAAATAAAATGGTTTAAGGAAACTGGCCTCTTTCTTAGAGGGTGAACAGTGCACAAACCTTCCTGATCTTGCAGGGGTTATCGCAGTTGCAGGTCACTATTCCTGAAAGAAGATTCAATAAGATCGATCCTTTATAAAACCGCTGAACGACACCAACTTTACTCAATCCTTTGAGTTCCCGTACTTTGGTAGGGTCTTCACTCTTTAATACTAGACTGTAAAGGTAAATCAAAGGTGCAACAAGCAAGAATGCGCAGCGATTGTCGAAAGTGCCGGCACAGCATTTTTACCTTAAAATAGAAATTAAAACACCACTTTAAAACGAAACTGCGTCATGAGACATATATGCAGCAAAACCAACTGACGAACTAACTAACGAAAACTAACTGCCAAATTAACTGCGTGACAACAGGGGGTTCCCCTTTATATACCTGTTGGGAACATGCCATCACGTGACCTCACACCGGCGGGAAAATTACATCACGTGACCGCACACTGGCAGGAAAATTACATCATCCCACCATCACAAGACCATTACATCATGCTCACAAGATACTCAATTACATCATGGCCATAAGACAGTCACAAGATACTCACAAGGTATGTAACACACTGAAGAGCTGACACCTCCTCACTGTCTTGAGATATGATTCTGTAACATTTGTCATTCACAGTTGCATACAGAATCTTCTCCTATAGCTTTACTCTGTACTCTGCCTTCCTATGAAGCTAATGAGACTATTTTTGTTACTGACTTTGGTCAGGAAGTTCCTCCATCTGTGTGTCTGTGATACCTTGCAACTCATGACCAGTCTCTTCACTTCTTAGAGATCTTTCACTATTCTTGACAGAGTTCTCCTTGTATGTGTCAAACACAACATCTATTCTGCTACTCTGACTGCCTTCCTTCAGAGCCATACCCAGAATTGCTGTGGCAACATCTCTGAAAGTAACTTGATCACCTTTTACTCTTTGGACCAAGTTCATTCCATCAACCACTGTAGCAGAGTTTCCTGGGAGTTGCTCTTCTACTGTTACATTTTTCTGCAAGGTTGTGGCTAAAGTAGCTTTATTTGTCTTTCTCAGCGATCCTTCTGGTGTGGACAGGGCCCAGGGCAATGGTCCAAGGGGATGAGAAAGGATATTCTCCATATGTAGACTGCGCCCTTGTGCCATCACTATGATGCGTCCAAACAAAGACCTGTCTGCTTTCAAGATGATCGCCCTCCCATTTGATTTCACTTCTCTCTTCTTACACATATCACTGAATGTTTTCAGCTTGTTGGTTTTCATTGGGTCATGGAATTTCTTTGCTGGTGGGTCTTCCTCTAGTCTCTCATCCTTGAAGGTTGCATAGCATTGCTCACCAATCTCATATGCCTTCATCAGGTCGGAGGCAATGTCCTTGGGGGCTGCCTTTGCCGTAGAGACGCTAATGAGGTCCCACTTCGCTGCAAATGGGTTGACCCATTCATGTATGAGGCTAATCACAGCTGAAGCTGCTTCCTCATCTTTCTGGATTCTTGGCTGCTGTAGCTCCGCA
Source organism: Mobula birostris (assembly GCF_030028105.1). Lineage (NCBI taxonomy): Eukaryota > Metazoa > Chordata > Chondrichthyes > Myliobatiformes > Myliobatidae > Mobula > Mobula birostris. The sequence continues at coordinate 14,131,016 of NC_092387.1, read as the reverse complement.
TGACAAAGCTCTGATTTGTTGCCTTGCTCCGTCTCCCTTAACTGTCCCAGGAATGCACTGCGGTGCTCAGCTGTTATGTAGTAACGCTTGATAGCTCCAGCATTCAGGCTGAACCATGATGTGCCTCCAGGAGTCTGTGTCTTTGTCCACTGTGGCTTCAATAGCCTGGTCCACAGGGATCTGCCCAAAGGGGTTGTTACTTGACAGCTGCACGGAGAATTGGCCAGTCTCGAAGGCCTCATACACAGGAGGATTCTCCTCTGGGAGGTTCATCATCTGCGCAAAGTAAGGGGACAGGTACCTGGCATAATTGAACCTATCATAGGCAAAGCACTATGAGATGACAGAAAGCTACCACCGCTGCAATGCTATCACATATTTTCTAGCACTAGGGGTGTATACCTTGCCAAAAATCACTATAAGAATTATTCCACCGAGGTGGAATTGGTGGCCCAAATTTGGGGTCCTGGCTCATGGACTATGGATGGTTTTTCATTGATTCGATTGTGTTTCTGTGTATTTACTGTGAATGGGCATAAGAGAATGGATCTCAGGGTGGTAAATGGTGACATATACGTACTTTGATAATAAGTTTACTTTGAAATTTGAACTTTCAATTGAAGGAAATTTCTGCTCATTTGGAAATGCAGCACAACCAGAGTCGCACTGGATTTAAGAGCTGAGGACTCTGGGTTAAGTCAACTCACAATGAAAACATCACAGAGCCAGAGTTGTATAGCATGGAAATATATAGCATGGAACTGTATAGCATGGAATTGTAAAGCATAGAACTGTATGGCACGGAATTGTGTGGCACAGAATTGTGTAGCACGGAATTGCATAGCTCTTCAGCCCATCATGTCTATGCTGGCCTTTATGTCCATCTACACTGATCTTATTTGCATGGATTAGGTCTGTATCCTTCTATGTTTTGCCTAAGTGTGGTTGATACCTGTCTAAATGTCTCCTAAACAATTGATTTCACAACCATCTCTGGCAGCAAATTCCAGGTATCAACCACACTTAGTGTAAAAAAACGCTCAAAGTCTCAACAAGCTTGGCCTATCCAATCTCTTCCCAATAACTAAAGTCATCTAATCCAGACAAAGACGTGGTGAATCTTCTCCAGCACAACCACATCCTTCCTATTGTGTGCCAAGCGGAACTGCATGCAACACTCGAACAGCAGCCTAATCAGCATTTTTAAACATTGCAACATAACGTCCCAATTTTTATATTCTATGCCCCACCTATAAAGATAAGCATGCCAAATTCCTTCTAGAATCAGGATTGGTTTATTATTGTCACATGTACCAAGAAACAGTGAAAGGCTCATCTTGCCCCATGAGAGGGGGGAGAAGGGAGGAAGTCCAGGGTGGGTGGGGTCTTTGACTATGCTGGCTACTTTACTAAGGCAGTGAGAAGTATAGGCGGAGTCCAGGGAGATGATGTGATCTGTCGAGCTGTGTCCACAACTCTCTGCAGTTTTTTGCAGTCATGCGCAGAGCAGCTGTTATACAGTACATCCACATGTGCATTGATAAAATCGGTAAGAGTGGGCAGTTTTACCTGTGTTGCCACTTTTGGTGAACTATCAACATGAATCCCACATAATACCCCAATCTGAATTCAAAATAGGTATCATCCCACCCTTGTCAGTAATGAATTCCACTTCCAATGTTCTGTTCAACTTTCCATCTGAACTCTGTCCTAACGCAGACAGATAGGCTTCCTCACTATTCACACTGCATCAATTTTTGGGTCACCAATAAACTTGTTGTTAATATACATCACAAGCAAGAGTCATGGCTCTCTCTGAATTCTGTCAGCCCGCTGATTTAGGATCCAATTAGTTAGCCGTGGAACAGGTTTGATGTTGTCATTTAAAGTTAAATTGGATAGATATATGGACAGGAAAGGAATGGAGGGTTATGGGCTGAGTGCAGGTCGGTGGGAAGGTGAGAGTAAGGGTTCGGCACAGACTAGAAGGGCCAAGATGGCCTGTTTCCGTGCTGTAATTGTTATATGTTTATATGGTTACTGTTCTCAGCCATGAACAAGGCTCTGGTTGGAGCATTCAGTATTAAGAAGGTGAAGATGTTACACGTTTTGGAATGCATAAAGGTGGATGAGCCCGATGAGATATATCTCAGGATGTTATAGGAAGCAAGAGAAGGCATATCTAGGACTTTGTGGAGATTTTTGCATTGTTGTTAGCCACAGACGAGGTAGCAGAAGTGTTGTTCCTTTTGTTTAAGAAGGGAAAGGTCAACAGAGATAAGCCACAAAGCTCCAGGTTGATGGGCCTTATGTCAGTGTAGAGGAAGTACTGGAACAAAATACTCTAAGGAATAGTATTTATGTACAGTAAATTTGAAAGATCGAGGATAGTCAGCAGAACTATGTGAAAGGAAAATCCCATGGACATCTATTCTGAGAAGATAAATGAGATTAATGAAAGCAGAGCAGTAGATGTTGTCTATAGAGACCTTACCAAGGTAGTTGACAAGGTCCAATATAGTAGGCTGCTTGAGTTGAGTATCATGTTCTCCTAAAGGGTTGTCTATTGCCGGGTTTCAAGAAAATTGAGTCACCTTGGATACAGTGTAAACTGGCTAATTGGATACAATTGACTTGGTGATAGGAGATGGAGGGTGGTGGTGGAAGGGTGATTATTTTGATTGGATGTCTGTGACTACTGCTAGGTGTGCAGCAGGAATTGGTGCTGAGATCTTTGTTGCTTGTAATATATGTAATGTGGGAGTATGATTATCAAGGTTTTGGATCAGAATCAGAGTCACTAACATACGTTATGAAATTTTTTTGTTCAGTGGCAGCAGTACAGTACAAGACATAAAAATCACCAGGTTAAAATAAATGACATGAAAATTGGTGTGGGGGATAGTGAGTAAGACTATCTAAGGCCATGGGCAGGACTATGGCAGATGGAATTTAATTCAAACAAGAGCAAATCAAACAAGGATAGTATATACTGTATACAATAAAGAGTAAGGCACAAAAGAAGGTTGATGAACAGAGGGACTTGGGGATTCAAGTCCTCAGCTCCCTGAAAGTAACAAAACAGGTGACTATGATTGCCTTTATACGTCAGACCATAGTGTATAAAAATTGAGAAGTTATGTTGCTCCCCTGTAAAAGGTTAGATCATATTTGAAATTGGAATTGGTTTGTTATTGTCACAGGCACTGAAGCACAGTGAAAAGCTTGTCTTTCATTCAGAGTTCGAAGTAAATGTAAAGGTATTATCAAAGTACATATATATCACCATATACTACCCTGACATTCTTTTTCTTCTGGGCAAATTCACAGTAAATACAAAGAAACAGGACAGAATCAGTGAAAAACCGCACAGAACTGGACAGACAAACAGCCAGTGTGCAAAAGACAGCAAACTGTGCAAATACAAAAAAATAATAAAAATAACAAATAAAAAAGGAATAAGTATTAAGAATGTGAGATGAAGAGTCCTTGAAAGTGAGGCCATAGGTTGTGGGAACAGTTCAGTGTTGGAGTGAATGAAGTTGAGGGAAGTTATCCCCTCTGGTTACACAATTTGATGGTTGAGGGGTAATAACTGTTCCTGAACCTGGTGGTGCGAGTCCTGAGGCTCCTGTACCTCCTTCCCGATGGCAACAGTGAGAATGGCCTGGGTAGTGGGGGTCCTTAATGATGGAAGCTGCTTTCCTGCAACAGCGCTCTACGTAGAAGTGCTCAGTGGTGGGGATGGTTTTACCCACGATGGATTAGACTGTATCCACTACATTTTATAGGCTTTTCCATTCAAAGGAATTCGTTTTTCCAGACCAGGCAATGATACAACCAGTCAGTCAGCTCTCAGCCTATAGACATTTTTCATCTATAGGAGATTGTCAAAGCCTTACCTATACATAACATGCTGAATCTTCGCAAACTTCTAAGAAAGTAGAGGCGCTGGCGTGCTTTCTTTGTAACGGCACTTGTGTGCTGGACCCAAGACAGACCCTCTGAATTGATAACATTGAGAAATTTAAAGATGGGACTGGTTCATGGACATCCAGTTTCCTCCTCTTTGGTTTTGCTGACATTGAGTGAGAGGTTGTTGTTGTGGCACCACTCAGCCAGATTTTCAATCTCCCTCCTATATGCTGATTTGTCACCACCATTGATTTGGCCAAAATGATAAAGTGTAAGATCACAATGAGGTAGATTGTAAGGTCAAGAGTCCACTTTAGCATTCTAAAACTTTCAATAGTCTTATGGCAGCTGGGCAGAAGCTGGCCTTAAGCCTGGTGGTACATGCTTGAGAATGGATGGGGTCCAGCAAATTGAGGTTCCTTAAGTTCCATCTTAAGTTAATTGAAATTCAGGATATTCACAGCTCAGAAGCATGCCATTCGATCTAACTAATGCTTGCCAGTGCTGGGGTTGAGGCACACATTATCTCCTTTATTGCTTCTCCCGTCTTCATTCATTTTCCCCTGAATGACATCAATTCTTTTCACATGAACCACTCCCTGTGGAAGAAAATCTCTGTTCTCACTGCTCTGTGGATAAGGAAGTTTCTCCTGAGATGCTGATTTGACTTCTGACTCATCATGTTGCAACCTCTACCACACTGATTCCCCTTTACCTGCCTTCACTTGGGTAGGAAGACAATCCTAATGCTGACATGGCTGAAACGTGTTTCACAAGGTCCTTGGCTCATTGAGAAGGGTTAACACTGTTGAAGCTCACTTTCTTCCATACAAGGATCTTGCAAACTCAGAAAAAGAGAGCGCTAAAAGACATTGTGAAGGAGAATTTGATTTATATAACATCTGAAACTGTCACAAATATGAAATAATGTTTAGGTAAGACCATAAGGCCATAAGATATAGGAGCGCAATTAGGCCATTTGGCCCATCGAGTCTGCTTCACCACTGGGTTAGATATAAAGTGAAATTCCCTTTAAGCTACCCAAGTCAACAACTCCCAGATCAGGTGCAGCATCCTCATAAGCCTATAGGACATAGGAACAGAATTAAGCCATTTGGCCCATCGAGTACACTCTGCCATTCAATCATGGCTGATCCTTTTGTCCCCTCCTCAGCACCATTCCCCAGCCATCTCCCCATAACCTTTGATGCCATGTCCAATCAGGAACCTATCAAGCTCTGCCTTAAATGCACCCAACAACCTGGCCTCCACGGCTGCCTGTGGTAATAAACTCTACAAATTCTCCACCCTCTGTCTAAAGAAATTTATCTGCATCTCTGTTTTAAATGAATGCCTCTCTACCCTGAGGCAGTGCCCTCTTGTCCTAGACCCTCCCATCATGGGAAACATCCTTTCCACATCTACTCTGTCTATGCCTTTCAACATTCAAAAGGTTTCAATGAGATCCCCCCCCATCCTTCTGAAATCAGTGAGTACTGACCCAAAGCCATAAACATTTCTCATATGATAACCCTTTCACTCCCAGAATCATCCGTGTGAACCTTCCCCGAACTCTTTACAATGTCAGCACGTCTTTTCTTAGATGAGGAGACCAAAACTGTTCACAATGCTCAAGCCTTAGCATCACCTCTCTGCTCTTGTATTCTCGACTTCTTGAAATGAATGCTAACATTGCATTGGCCTTTCTCATCACTGATTCTACCTGCTAATTAACCTTTAGAGTATTCTGCACAAGGTTTCCCAAATCCCTTTGCATCTTAGGCTTTTGGGTTTTCTCCATTTAGAAAATAGTCTGCACATTTATTTCTACTACCAAAGTGCATGACCATGCATTTTCCAACGCATTATTTAATTTGCCACTCTCTAGCCCATTTCCTAATCTGTCTAAGTCCTTCTGCAGCCTACCTGTTTCCTCAACACTACCTGCCCCTCCACCAATCTTTGTAACATCTGCAAACTTGGCAACAAAGCCATCAATTCCATCATCTAAATCATTGATATACAGCATAAGAAGAAGCAGTCCCAACACCGACCCCTGCGGAACACCACTAGTTGCACATGCCCTTACACTTCCTCCCTTACCACCATTCAGGGCCCCAAACAGTCCTTCCAGGTGAGGCAACACTTCACCTGTGAGTCGACTGGGGTGATATACTGCGTCCGGTGCTCCCGATGTGGCCTTTTATATATTGGCGAGACCCGACGCAGACTGGGAGACCGCTTTGCTGAACACCTACGCTCTGTCCGCCAGAGAAAGCAAGATCTCCCAGTGGCCACACATTTTAATTCCACATCCCATTCCCATTCTGACATGTCTATCCACGGCCTCCTCTACTGTAAAAATGAAGCCACACTCAGGTTGGAGGAACAACACCTTATATTCCGTCTGGGTAGCCTCCAACCTGATGGCATGAACATCGACTTCTCTAACTTCCGCTAGGCCCCACCTCCCCCTCATACCCCATCTGTTACTTATTTTTATGCACACATTCTTTCTCTCACTCTCCCTTTTCTCCCTCTGTCCCTCTGAATATACCTCTTGCCCATCCTCTGGGTTCCCCCCTCCCCCTTGTCTTTCTTCCCGGACCTCCTGTCCCATGATCCTCTCGTATCCCCTTTGCCTATCACCTGTCCAGCTCTTGGCTCTATCCCTCCCCCTCCTGTCTTCTCCTATCATTTTGGATCTCCCCCTCCCCCTCCAACTTTCAAATCCCTTACTCACTCTTCCTTCAGTTAGTCCTGACGAAGAGTCTCAGCCTGAAACGTCGACTGCACCTCTTCCTAGAGATGCTGCCTGGCCTGCTGCGTTCACCAGCAACTTTGATGTGTGTTGCTTGAATTTCCAGCATCTGCAGAATTCCTGTTGTTTTTATTCCCATTCACTACTTCCTACCAAACAGCCAATGCTCTAACCACACCAGTAACTTTCCTGTAATACAATGGGCTCTTAACTTGGTAAGTAGCCTCATGTATGGCACTTTGTCAAAGTCCTTCTGGAAGTCCAAATATACAATATCCACTGCATCCCCTTTATCTATGCTATTTGTAATCTCCTCAAAGAATTCCAACAGTTTCGTCAGGCAAGGTTTTGCCTGAAGGAAACCATGTTGGCTTTGTCCTATCTTGTCCTGTGTCACCAAGTACTCCATAACCTCATCCTTAACAATTGACTCCAACATCTTCCCGACCACTGAGGTCAGGCTAACTGGTCTATAATTTCCTTTCTGCTGCCTTCCTCTTTTCTTAAAGAGTCGAGTGACATTTGCAAATTTCCAGTCCTCTGGCACCATGCCAGAGTCCAATGATTTTTGAAAGATCGTTACTAATGCACTCACAATCTCCACAACTACCTTTTTTAGAACCCTAGGTGTAGTTCATTTAGTCCGGGTGACTTATGTACCCTTAGGTATTTCAATTTTTTTGGGTACTTTCTCCCTTGTAACAGTAACTGCACTCATTTCTCTTCCCTCACACCCTTCAACATCTGGCACATTGCTAGTGTCTTCCACAGTGAAGACTGATGCAAAATAGTCATTTAGTTCATCTGCCATTTCCTTGGTCCCCCATTATTATTTCTCTGGCCTCATTTTCTAGTGATCCTATATCCACTCTCATCTCTCTTTTATTTTTTATATAACTTGAAAAAGCTTTTACTATCCACTTTGATATTGTTTGCTAGCTTGCTTTCATCTTTTCCCTCCTAATAATTATTTTAGTTGCTCTCTGTAGGGTTTTAAAAGCTTTCCAATCCTCTATCTTCCCACTAACTTTTACTTTGCTGTATGCCCTTTCTTTTGCTTTTTCATTAGCTTTGACTTCCCTTGTCAGCCACGGATGTACTATTTTGCCAGTTGCGTATTTCTTTGTTTTTGGAGTACATCTGTCCTGCCACATCCTCATTTTTCCCAGAAACTCATGCCATTGCTGTTCTGCTGTCATCCCTACCAGCATCTCCTTCGCATTTACTTTGGCCAAATCCTCTCTCATATTACTGTAATTTCCTTTACTCCAAGGAAATACTGCTACATCAGATTTTACTTTCTCCTTATCAAATTTCAAGTTGAACTCAATCATATTGTGATCACTGGTTCCTAAGGGTTCTTTTACCTTAAGCTCCCTGATCACCTCCAGTTCATTACATAACACCCAATCAAGTATAGCTGATCCCCTAGTAGACTCAGTGACAAACTGCTGTAAAAGGCCATGTTGTAGACATTCAACAAACTCACTCTCCTGAGATCCATACTAACATGATTTTCCCAATCAATGTGCATGTTGATATCATCCATGACTATTATGACATTGCCCTTTTGCTATGCCTTTTCTATTTCCTGTTGTAATCTGTGGTCCACATCCCAGCTACTGTTGGGAGGCCTGTATATAACTGCCATCAGGGTCCTTTTACCCCTACAGTTTCTTAATTCAACCCATAATGATTCAACATCTTCCGATCCTATGTTATATCTCTCTACTGATTTGATGCATTCTTTAACAGCAGAGCCACACCATCTCCTTTGTCTATCTTTCCATCCCTCCATTACAATGTGTAATCTTGGATGTTTAGCCCCCAACTACAAACATCCTTCAGCCATGATTCAGCAATGGCCACAATATCATACCTGACAATCTATAATAGTGCAACAAGATCATCCACCTTATTTCTCATACTCTATGCATTCAGATGTAACACTTTGAATACTGTATTTACTACCCTTTTTGATAAATCATCATCATTATGTACCATGTCATATGAAGAGGGCCATCATGGTCTTCCTTCTCTATCCATGACCTTGATTGTTCTCGGCAAATTTTTCTACGGAAGTGGTTTGCCATTTCCTTCTTCTGGGCAGTGTCTTTACAAGACAGCTGACTCCAGCCATTATCAATACTCTTCAGAGATTGTCTGCCTGGCTTCTGTGATCATAAAACCAGGCTTGTGATATGCATCAGCTGCTCATACGACCATCCACCATCTGCTCCCATGGCTTTATGTGACCCTGATTGGGGGGGGGGGGCGGGGGCGCTAAACAGGTGCTACTCCTTGACCGAGGCCGACTTGCAGGCTAGTGGAGATGTATCTGCACCCGGCAGGTGGAGCAAGGGTCAGAAAGAGAATAAAGCTCCTGCTTCACCATCCCTTTACAGGGTCTCATTACAGGGACAAAGCAGGTTGAAATAAACATAGGCTGCTCAATTTCATCCAGATAAAGTAGCCTGTACATATGGTATCCCGTGATCCACCTTGTACAGTCATTCCCTCCATGATCTGTACACAGTGATTGTTTGTACACCAGATACAAATTGCATTGCAGCCACTCTAAAAGACCTCCAAACCTGTTACTTCAACTACCAAGAACAGCAGATGCAAGGGAACACCATTATTAGCTGATTCCCATTCAATTTGCAATTCACATTTTTTAAAGTGGTACAAGCTGTGTACCATATAGTTTTCACACATTTCCCTATGGCACAGGAGAACATTCTACCCATCAAGTCTATGTTAGCTCTCAGAGCAATCCCAATGATCCCCTTCTGCTACTGAATTTCCAGAAACCAATTCTCTCTCGCTTGCTCATCACTTTCCTCTGATCCTCCTGCCATACATTTACACTGTGGGTAACTTAACCATAATTATTTAACCTTCTAGCCAGCAGGTTTGTGGAATGGGGGATGAAACCCGAGCACCCAAGGAAACTCACCCGGAGAACATGTGCACTCCACGTGGGTAGCCAGTTCGCTGGAGCTACAGAAAAGTAGCACTACCTGCTGTACCATTGAGCTGACTTGGAAAATATATATAAGACTTGTACAGCCAGATTTGGAAACAGCTTCCTTCCAACTGTGATAAGACTGCTGAACGGATCCTGACCCGGATCTGGGCCGTACCCACCAAATATCCGTACCTGCCTCTCGGTTTTTTTGCACTACCTTACTTTCCATTTTTCTACTTTCTATTTATGATTTATAATTTAAGTTGTTAATATTTGCTGATTTTTACTATTTTTAATATTTTTATTATTTAATATTTGTAATCCAGGGAGCGGGAAGCACAGAATCAAATATCGCAGTGATGATTTATGTTCTAGTATCAATTGTTTGGCGACAATAAAGTATAAAGTAAAAGTATAAAGTATTGCCAACCCTTCAACATTGAATCTAACTCCTCGAATTTCCTGCCCTACAGCACTGTGGTAGGTTAATTTGTCCTTGTAAATTGCACTGTTTTTAGATTAGGGTTAAATAGCAGTTGTTGGGGCGTTGCTGGACAGTGCAGCTCGAAGGGCTGTATATCAAAATAAAATTAAAAAAAGAATACTTTCACCAGGAGGTTGCAGGTTAAGGAAATTTAAGGATGGCCAATAAATGTTAATGTTGCTGCCAACAGCCATGAAAATAAATGTTTAAAAAATGTTGGCTGTAAGATACAAGTCACTTAGTAGGAGGAAATGTAGAAAAAAATAAGTAAACAAAATGACAGATTGAGTAAAATGTTTTTTTTTGTGTTGTGAAAAATAGGTTTGTTTTTAGGAAGTAACTAATGCAGATGGATCTTGAAGTGCTAGTTCCTAAGTTACAGAAAAGTTGCATGTAACTCATGACCTAGCATGGTTGTAACTCATGCTAGTTCATGAGTTAAAACCATGCAGGCAAAAACAAGCTATCTGGAAGGCACCACACACAAAATGCCGGAGGAACTCAGCAGGCCAGGCAGCATCTTTGGAAAAGGGTAAACAGTTGACGTTTCAGGTTGAGATCCTTCATCAGGACTGGAGAAAAAAGATGAGAAGTCAGAGTAAGAAGGTGAGGGGAGGGGAGGAAGAAATACAAGGTGGTTGGTGATGGGTGAAACCAGGAAAGGGGAAGGGGTGAAGTAAAGAGCTGGATAGTCAATTGGGGAAAGAGATAAAGGACTGGAACTTGGGAAATCTGATAGGAAAGGACAGAAGCCATGGAAGAAAGGGAAGGGGGAGGAGCACCAGAGGGAGACGATGGGCAAGCAAGGAGATAAGGTGAGAGAGGGAAATGGGAATGGGGAATGGTAAAGATGGGGGGGGGGATTCATTACTGGAAGTTCGAGAAATCGATGTTCATGGCATCAGGTTCAAGGTTACCCAGGCGGAATATAAGGTGTTGCTCCTCCAAACTGAGAGTGACCTCCAGCACTTTGTGTGCATTGTGTGGATTTCCAGCATCTGCAGATTTTCTCTTGTTTGTGAATCTGGAAGGCAGATGGTACATTGGCTTTGATAGACAGTGAGGTGTAAAACTCCAGAAGTCTTGCTGATATTTTACGTGGCTTTGGTGAGACTTAATTTGGAGTAACGTGTGCTGCTTTAGTTTCTATACTTAGCATCAGGTGTACTTGTCTTGATAACAGTGCAGTGTAGACTCACTGTGACCTTGAGGTGAGCGGTTATGCTAACAAAGCACTTTTTGTGAGCTTGGACTTTACTCACTCCGTTCATGACGTGATCTCATTAAAATAGGAAGGTCCTGAGAAATTGATTATGTAGATACAGAGAGGCTTTTTCTTGAGCTGGAGATTAAAGGACTCAGGATATTGCTTTAGAATTGGGATTCTATCAATTATTTGAAGAGAACCTGCTTTATCCAAGCCCTTGGAATACTTTAATCCAGAAGACTGAGCGTGCAGTTACTAAGTATGAGATTTATAGATTTTTTTAATATTACAGGCATCAGAAGGCATGTAACTTGAACAGGAATGTGGAGCAGTTTCAAGAGGAAGCATGGTTTATGCCTCCTATTCCTTAAGTTCATTTCACAAGGTTGGTCCTACTGTGTAACCCTTTCTGACCTATCACACATGTGGTGTGTCCTTTCTCTTACCCCATTTATCTACAAAGACTGTCCTATCAGGTAGTAATCCAGCTATCTTTTGAACACTACATTTCAATCTACTCCACTACTATCCCTGGCAGTAGATTTTAGATTTCAGAGTTTGCTAGTTTGCTGTGTAAAGCATATTTTCCTCATGACACTTTGGACTTTTTTGCCAATTATTCAACATTCCACATCCCTTTTTCTTGACCCCTCTGTCAAAAAGAAATGGCTTCTCTCCTTCTCTGTGCCAAGAGGGTCAATGGTTTATTCACATAACTGGAGTTTTGCATTCACAGAATGGTTTTGATAAACCACTTCTTCATAACTTTCCTGAAATGTGGCACCCAAACCATGGCAATATGTAGCAAGAGACAAACTCAACGGGTCGAGAAGGATTTGTGGTGGGAGATGAATTATCCATGATTCAGGTCAAGATCCTGCATTAGGACTGAGGATGAAGAGAGAAGGTAGAGATATAAAGTGGACCAGGACCAGTAGGTGATAGACAGACTCAGGAGGAATGACCACAGAGCCAGGTGTGGACAGAGGATAAGCAGAGTTGAGACAGAGGAAGGTGGGTGTCAGGCGGACACAGACAAAGGAAAAAAATGGGGAGATGGAACCAGGTGGGTGGAGGGGAGGGTGAAGGTGAAACAAAGATTGGAGGGTAATGAGTAGAGACACAATAGCTGCCGGTAAACCTTTATTGATGTGTAATTGAGAGCATGCTGACCTACTGCATGACAGTATGGTACATTAGCTGGAACAAGATCGACCAAAAGCACTTCAGCTAGTGATCACGACTGCACAGAACATTATTGGGACACAACTACCAGATATGGAAGCCATCTGGAACTCAGAACATCTACAGTGGGCTTGCAAAATTGTGATGGACTCATCCCACCTGTTCAATCTCCTACCATCCCAGCAGGAGATACAAAAACATCTCTGCATGGACAGCAAGACTGAATAACAGCTTTTTCCCTAGGGTTGTTGTGCATGTGAACGATGCCCTATTTTAGGAGTTGTTTGTTTTTAATTCAGTTGTAACTTAGATGTCACTCTAAATAACTCAGACATTATTTTAAATGTAGTCACTGAGTTTTTAGTAACTGAATTGCCAGAATGCTATTTTGCACTGAATGGAATAGCACTGCAATCTCATTGTCCTCAGCAATTATGACTACAATAAAGCTCTAACCAACTACGAGTGTGGAAGGCTGATCAGTAAGGAAGGTGATAATGGAAACCACCTATGATGGGCGGATGGAACCAGGTGGAAGTGAAGGTCCAGTGGGCGAAGTGTGTAGTTACTAGATGGATGGGGACAAAATGGGTGATAGGGACTGGAGGGGGGATAATATGGGAAAGAAAGCAAAAAGAAAGAGAACAGGGGTTGTATCAAAAGGATAGAGGGAAACACAGTTTAAAGGGTTACCTGAAATTGGAAAATTCAGTGTTCATGCTGTTGGGTGATAGATGAGTCAGGAAGAATCGAAAGCACTAATTGATTTCATTTACACCACCACCCTTTCAACAAGTGTATTCCAGATCCCAATTATGCTGTGCAAAAAGATCTTAGTTTTCTTCCCCCTTGTATCTTTAGCCTAACAATCTTAAACCTTTGTCTCCTGGTGGGTGAAGCATCAACTAATAGGAAGAGCATCCCCCTATTAATTTTTCTAAACCTTAAAACATAGGAGCAGAATTAGACCATTTGGCCCATCGAGGCTGCTCCAACATTTTATCATGGCTGATTCATTTCCCTCTCAAATCCATTCTTCTGCCTTCTCAGTAATCTTTCAGCCCTGACTTATCAAGAACGTATTGACCTCCAGCTTTAATGCACCCAATGACCTGGCTCCTACAGCCACCTGTGCCAATGAATTCCAGAGATTCATCACCCTCTGGCTAAAGATATTCCTCCTCATCCCTGTTCTAAATGGATGTCCCTCTTTTCTGAGGCTGTGTCCTCTGGTCCTTGACTCCCCGACTCCCCAACCATAGAAGACATCCCCTCCATATCAACTCTATCTAGAACTTTCAATATTCGACAGACAATGAGATTCCGCGCCCCCCCCCAATTCTTCTAAATTCCAGCGAGTTAAGGCCCAGAGCCATCAATCATTCCTCATACGATAAGCCTTTCATTCAAAGAATCATTCTCGTGAACCTCCTCTGAGCCCTCTCTGTCAGCACATCTTTTCTTAAATAAGGGGCCCCAAATTGTTCACAATACTCCAAGTGAGGCTACACTAAAGGCTTATAAAGACTCAGCATTACATCCTTGCTTTTATATTCTATTTCACTTAAAATGAATACTCAGATTGCACTTGCCTTCCTCACCACCAACTCATCCTGCAAATTAACCTTTAGTGAATCCTGCATGAGGACTCCCAAATCTTTTTGCACCTCAGATTTTTAAATTTTCTCCCCATTGACTGTGGTTCCCACACTGTGGTTGCTGCAGGTGTCACAGCTCGCTGTGCCATTGTGGAGCGTTCCCCAGCCTAAACGGTGGAATCAGTCCGTGTGCACTGATCCTCACTATAATCCTACGCAGTGCAGGTGGGAAGAAAGGTCCTATAGCGATGGAGAATTTCCCTTCTGATCTTCACAAGTAAAGAACCAGCCATCATCATTATATTTATATGATGGGCCCAGGATGATGACACCCAGGTATTTAAGGTTACCAACTCTCTCCATGTCTAATTCTCTGATGGGTACTGGCCACTGGGTGATGGTCATTTAGACAGGTTACTATGCTCTTCTTGCACACCAGTATGATTGAAGCCTGCTTGAAGCAGGTGCGCATAATACACTACTGAAGCGAAAGATTGAAGATATACGTGAGTGCACCAGCCAGTTGGTCGGCACGGGTCTTCAGTGCTTGGCTAGGTACTCCATTCAGACCGGATTGCTTTCCTTGGATTCACTCTCTTGAAGGCAGCCCATATGCCATCTTCAGATACTGGGACCATAGGAATGTTGCGAAACATGGGGGTGTGCGATGGTTCCTCCCCATTCTGGTGAACAAAGCAAGCATAGAAGGCATTGAGCTCATCTAGAAGTGAAGCTCTGCTGTCCCTTAGGTCACAAGTTTTACCTTTGTAGGAGATCATAGCATTCAAACCCTGCCACATGAAATAGCACTTAGATTTCTAACCACTCTTAACATTCCTGATCATTTTCAAGAATTCATGCACATGTACACCTAGGACCCTGTTACTGCACATCACATTATTCAATCTATATTTTCCAATTTATTCTAGCACAAACACAAGTTAAAAGAAATTTGCATATAAAATTTCTGAAAGGTTATACAAATCCAAAGCACAAACCATTTCCATCAGCAGGAACGTCAATAACTAGAGGATTAAGCATAAACGGCAGAAGGATCTGAGAGGGAGTTGAAAAAATTATATTTCACAAAGAACATGGTAGGCATCAGTATTTATTGCCTGAACATATGAAAAGCAGAAAACATTTAAAAATATTTGGTGATCTGTGTCATAATATGCAATATTACAAGGTTGAGGCCAGGAATATATCACTTTTCTAGAATAGATTAGATGGTTGGAAAGCACAAGTGATGGAAGGGAAATGACAATCCATTATTATTTGGGTGGATAAATGCTGATGTGGCTTGAATGGTCTATCTGTCTATTGCAGTTTCTATGTATCAGCACAATACAATGCTGGTTAGCTGAGTGTGCATGTAACATTATACAGACCAAAGTTCAAAGTAAATTTATTATCAAAGTACAGTACATACCATATATGTTGCCATTTACAACCCTGAAATTTGTTTTCTTGTAGGCATGCTCCGTAAATCCATGAAGCATAACTGAATCAATGAAAGACTGCACCCCACAGGGCAGACAAACAACCAATGTGCAAATACAAAAGACAAATAAATAAATAAATAAACAAACAAACAAACAAGCAATAAATATCAAGAACATAAGATGCAGTGTCCTTGAGAGTGAGTTCACAGGTTGTGGGGACAGTTTAGTGATGGGGCAAGTGAAGTTATCCCCACTGGTTCAACGGCCTGTTGGTTGAGGGGTAATAACTATTCCTGATCCTGGTGATGTGAGACATTCTAATGGCAGCAGTGAGAAGAGAGCATGACCTGGATGGTGGTGGTCCTCGTTGTTGGATGCTGCTTTCCTGCGACAGTGCTTCATGTAGATGTGCTTAGTGATGGGAGGGCTTTTCCTGTGAAGGACTGGGCCATACCCATTTTTTGTAGGACTTTCCATTCGAGGGCATTGGTGTTTCCATACCCGTCTGAAATGCAACCGGTCAATGTACTCTTCACCACACTAAACTACAGAAGTTTGTCAAAGTTCTAGATGTGATGCTGAATCTTCACAAACCTCTAAGTAGAGGCGCTGCCATGCCTTCTTCGTAATTGCACTTACTTGCTGGGCCCATAGACCGATCCTCTGAAATGATAACACCGAGAAATTTAATGTTGCTGACCCTCTCCACCTCGGATCCCCCAATGAGGACTGGCTCATGGAACTCCAGTTTCCTCCTCCTGAAGTTAATCAGTTCCTTGCTGACATTGAGTGAGAGGTTGTTGTTTTGAGGCACTACTCAGCCATATATTCAATCTCTCTCTTATATGCTGATTTGGCCAACGCCTGTGGTGCCGTCAACAAACTTAAATATGGAATTGGAGCTTTGACTAGCCACACGGTCATAAGTGTAGAGTAGAGCATGGAGGCTAAGCACACAACCTTGTAGTGCACCTGTACTGATGGAAATTGTGGAGATGATTGGTATCTGCAAGTGAGGAAATCAAATATCCAATTGCATAAGGATTCAGAATCAGAATCAGGGTTCTGCATATGTCGTGAAATGTGTTAACTTTGTGGCAGCAGTACAATGCAATACATAATAGAGAAAAAAACTTAATTACAATAAGTATATTAGTTAAATTAAATTAGTACAAAAAATAAATAAGAAGGTAGTGAGGTAGAATTCATGGGTACAATGTCCATTCAGAAGTTGGATGGCAGAAAGGAAGAAGCTGTTCATAAATCATTGAGTGTGTGTCTTCAGACTTCTGTGCCTCCTTCCTGATGGTAGCAATGAGAAGAGGGCATGTCCTGGGTGATGGGGGTCCTTAATGATGGATGCTGCCTCTTTGAGGCACCGCTCACTGAAAATGTCCTGAAGACTATGGAGGCTGGTGTCCCTGATGCAGCCGACTAAATTTACAGCTTACTTTGAACTTGTGCAGCAGCCCAACCTTCCCCCATACCAGACAATGATGCAGCCAGTTAGAATGCTCTCCATAGTACATCTGCAGAAATTTGTGAGAGGTATTGAGGCCATGGTCATGAAACTTACGGATTAGTTTTGAAGGGATGATAGTATGAATGCCAAGCTGTGGTTGATTAAGATCATCCTGATGGATCTTTGCTGTCCAGATGTTCTATGGTTGAGTGAAGAGCCAATGAGATAACACCTGCTGTGGGCCTGTTGAGCTGGTGGGGCAAACCGAAACAGAAGTCACTTCTCGGGCAGTAGTTGATATGTATCATCACCAACCTCTCAAAGCACCTCATCTCAGTGCCACTGGAAGATAGCCATTGAGGCAGATTACCATGTTCTTAGACACCAGTATAATTGAAGCCTGCTTGAAGCAGGTGGGTACCTCAGACTGCTGAAGTGGGTGGTTAAAGATATCCCAGAGAAGGTTCAAAGGAGGTTCACAGAAATGATTCCAGGTTTGAACTGCTTGGCATATGAAGAGCATTTGATGGCTCTGGGTCTGTATTCACTGGAATTTATAAGAATGTGGGGTGACCTCACTGAAACCTATTGAATGGTGAAAGGCCTTGACAGAGTGATGTGGAGAGGATATTCCCTAAGGTGGGAGAGTCTAACAGCAGAGGAAACAGCTTCAGAACAGATAACCACAGATCTGGAATTCAGTAAGATCAGAACAGAATAAAATCGGATTATTTCAGACATATGTCATGAAATTTTAAAAACACAAACAACAGGAATTCTGCAGATGCTGGAAATTCAAGTAACACACATCAGAGTTGCTGGTGAATGCAACAGGCCAGGCAGCATCTCTAGGAAGAGGTACAGTCGACGTTTCAGGCCGAGACCCTTCGTCAGGACTAACTGAAGGAAGAGCTAGTAAGAGGAGAGGATCTAAACTTCTTCGGTGTAGGCATCACCGGAAGAGGCTTCGCAGTAGTGAATTTTAAAAATGCAAACAACAGGAATTCTGCAGATGCTGGAAATTCAAGCAACAAACATCAAAGTTGCTGGTGAACAACTTACTAACTCTTCCTTCAGTTAGTCCTGACGAAGGGTCTCAGCCTGAAACGTCGACTGTACCTCTTCCAATAGATGCTGCCTAGCCTGCTGCATTCACCAGCAACTTTGATGTCTGTCATGAAATTTGTTGTCTTGCAGTACAGTGCAAAACATAGAAAATAGTTATGATTTAAAAAATAATGCAAAAGAGGAATACAGAGGACTGTTCAGAAATCTGATGGTGAAGGGGAGAAGCTGATCCTAAAATGTTGAGTGTAGGTCTTCAGATTCCACAACAGCGCTGTTCCAGTAGTTTCAGCAGGCTGGTTGTAGGTCAGATGTTGATATTCGCTCATACTGTGGGGCAACTGACGTGCCCTTCACTGGGCAGCAGATTACAGCAGGGGTTCCCAACCATTTTTTGCGCCACAGACTGGTTTAATATTGACAATATTCTTGCGGACCGGCCGACCGGTGGTGGGGTGTTAATCACAACAGGAATATAGGTGATAAGTCAAATAAGTCACTTATAAGTGGCTAATACACTCAATTTCATTTCTAAGAGGGTTTATCTAATGAATTTAACATTAAACACACAGCACATATTTTCCCCTTATGAACATATGAAATCATTGCAACACACCAATATCACTGAATCAGTGGGAGCCCTGGGCTTGTTTTCCTGCAACAAGACGGTGCCATCGAGGGGTAATGGGAGACAGCGATACTCGAAGGGGGTTCCTTATGTCCAGTCTATTCCACAATTTAGTTCTCATTGCATTCAATGCAGAAAACCCCGCTTCGCAGAGATATGATGTTGGAAATGGAAGCAACGTTTTCAGTGCTTTTGTGACAATCTCAGGATATTCAGCCTTGACTTTGATCCAGAATGCCAGCAGAGATGTTATATCAAATATACTTTTCAGCCCACTGTCATCTGCAAGCTCGAGGAGTTGATCTCCTTCCCGCGCTGACATGGACGACGCGTGGGTAATGAACTCGCGTGCGTTCAAGATCCAACAGTGGACATGACAGGGAATGAGAAAAGGTGCAGCTGACTCATATCGTTTCCTCGCGGCCCGGTAGCACATGCTTTGCAGCCCGGTGGTTGGGGGCCACTGGATTACAGTAACTCCAACACTGCTGCACCCCCGCAAAGATGCAACCGGATTCCACACACATTATAACCTCCTTAACACACAACTTATTCACTCCTTTTTTGTAGGTTTCTCTAGTGATACCCGGGCACAAGTGCTCAACCTCAACCTGCACTTTCATCTTTCTCCCGCCCCATCTGCAGTTACAGAATTCGTCTCAACAGAAACTATTTCCACTAACTGACGTAAAAGAAAACAAAGAGACAAAAAACAGAAAATGCTATCGATAATCTGAGGCCTCCACAATAACCTGAGGGATTCGTCCTGTCAGGAGCTCTCACTATCACCCAACCCCCTCATCGAGCCCGCCGAACACCAGCGCGCATGCGCCCGAGGAAAACCCGAGCTGAACCCAGCCGTCGGCCCCCTGCGCATGCGCACTGCTGAGCGCACGGCTTGCCCTGTTGAACCAAAGGGGGGAGGGGCTGCGTGTCGCACTTCCTTCCGACTGCTCTCCGGCAGGTTCCCGGATGTGGAATGGGTAAATACGGTCTGTTAACCCCTGCGCTGCCGCCGAGGCGGGGAGGGCAGCGGCTCTGGGCAAGGCGGGCGGCTGTAAGTACTCGTGCCGGGGAGATTGCATGTAAAGTGGTGCGTGGTTGCGGTCCTCTCTCCCGTTAGGACCAGGTCCGCTGAGCCGGCATGCGGCGGCCGGCACTGACAGCAGCGTTGACGTCGTCCTGTTTTTCCTCCAAATGTCTAATTGGGCTGAAAGCCGTGGGTGGTTGTCACCCGGTTTGGAGCCCCATTAAACAAAAATCCTGCGCTGCTTGCTGGGCTTCTGTACTGTAGTCAGTTTTATAATTGAAAGAAGCACTTGCTTCTATTGCCCATTAGAAGACAATGATTCCTGGCGATATTGTCTGCCAAATTCCATTCCGTTTTCTCTTTGCCCCTTTTGTAAATGCTGTGGGGGTGGGGGCAAAATATGAAATGATTTGACAAGGTATGCAGACATGGCCTAAGAGGAGTATTGTAGTTTTTTTTGTTTATTTTGATGATTAAAATCTGATTACAAATCTGACTTTAATTCTTAGCTAACGAACTATGACAGTTATATGATCCTTCCGCATGCCTATTTTCAATGTTCAATGTGAGATGTATTTCGGAACATGCATGTTGGCAAGGATATCTAGCCTTTGACCACCACGGTCATCCAATTCGAGGGTCGTTTCTAACACAGTGATTGTTACTTAAAAGCCTTTTGGCTTGGGTGCTTTGCAAATTAGAACACAACTAAACGTGCAAAACTATAAGAAACATAAAGGTCAAATGATTCCGATTGCCTTTTATTAGATTTTGCATGACATTGCAAGATTATGCTTGTGTGTGTGACTGCCAAGAAATATCTGGGTCGGGACAGTTATGCGTACATCGTGCCAGTATCGTGCAAACGTATTTCTGTATGTTTGTGCAGCAAATTATTAATGGACAGCATTCACTTATATGCGGCTTCCATACTGCCAAAATTGTATTTGCCGTAATTTGCAATGGCGAGATGGGTTTTAGTTATTAAGTGTAGATAGATAGGCATTGTATGGGCTTAAGAATTTTTTTTGCTACAGTACGCAACATGTCTGACTTGTTGAAGTTTTCAGCAAAGAAGCTTTCTTTCTGTTTCTGTTCAGGTTCCTTGCCAATGACGTTATCAAAATTAGATGTTAGTTTTGTTGGGGGAGCAAATTGTTCACAATTTTGAAATATGCATGACTTTAAGTGCACTTGATTTGCAGTTTTGAGGGATTTTTCTATCTTTTGCTTATACTATATGTATTTATAATAAAAAATAAAATGGAAAGCTCAAAAGGAATGGTGAAAAGGGGGAAATCATCGTTTTGAGTTTTATTAAATATTGTTTAGTGGGACTAAGCAGTTGTATTAATGATTTAATTACAATGTTTGGAGCACAATTTGTATCTGAATTAGTTACCATAAAAATGAATCCGGAGTCTAGCTAGGTAATTTATTTGAAGGGATGGCAGACTTTTAAAGCTTTTTTTTTAATATTTTGTGCGTTACTAGATTGGGTAATCTGTGTTTGAGAAAAGATGGGAAAAACCTCTGGATTGCTTTTTGCATCTATTTGAATAGGTGGTGGTATTGGCATCTGATCACTGTTTTTTGAACTATTTTGCCATATTATTGGAAGCTACTGTAATTAATCTCAAAGTATCTGAATTCTATGGTTTTGTGTTAGTATTGATTTGCATAATTAACAGACTTGGCATCAATGTTTCTTATGCTACTTCAAATGTGTAATTTGCTATTTGCTATACAGTATCTTCACATCGGTTTTTCAGGAAACTTTGAGTATAGGATTTTGACTTTACAGTGCGAACATCAGGTCATGAAGCAGGGTAGTTCCCATGTTGGATGCTATTAAATTTGATAGTTGCTTGGCATGTCAAAAGTTCAACCTTGGCTAGTCTATAAACATTCTTAATTGACAGTAAATGTATGCTTCAGGGTAACTTAACATTTTGGGGGACTGACACTGAAATGATGGTTCAGCTATGCAAGGTCAAAGCTGAGCTGATTGTCATATGCACAAGTGCATGTGTGCACAGGTGCAGTGGAAAACTTTCAGCCGCATCACAGGCACGTAGCATCTTGTAAACAGCATTCTCAAAATATCGTGAAGATGCACTGTTTTTAAAATGCATTATTAAGATGAACACTTGCTATGATGATGGTCATGTCATAATTGAGCAAACAAAAACAGCAGTAACACACACAAAATGCTGGAAGAACCCAGCAGACCAAGCAGTATCTCTGGGAAAGAAATCAATCATGGTGAAGGGTCTTAGCTTGAAGAGTCAACTGTTTACTCTTTTTTTTTCCTGGTCTGCTGAGCTTCTCCAGCATTTTGTGTGTTTGATTTTGACTTCCAGCACTTGCAGATTTTTTTCTAGTTTGTGAAACAAAAACTGGAGCCAATTTTGTATTTGCTGCATTTTAAAATCGCTTGCTGACTGCAATTTACTCGTCTTTTTTGTTTATGACTGTAATGTAGATTTTTTTTTCCCTGAAGGGCATTGCCATGTTGAATGAGCATGTAGGAATTATGATTTGTTATGCATAGTCTTTGAAAGACAGCATGACCTTTTTTTTGCTGTTAGAAAGCAAGAAATAATTATTCATTATTTCAATCAAGTTCTCTGGGCATCATTGTCTGTTTGACAGTTGCCATTAAAACCTATTCTTCTTTGCCATAAGCCTATCCTCCCAGATTTGGATTTTTGTCTATTTGTCCTTGCAATTCATATAAGTAATGAGTATTAAAGTTGTTCTGTTTATGCCTTGGAGAGTGGGATGAAGAAAGAGGGAGTTAATACTTCAAACTGATGACCATGTGGAATAAGTTACTTGAAATTTAAAAATTTTGAAGTATTGATTTCTAGCAAAGTAACGATAAAGAAAATTGTTCACATCTAATGTTTTTTTTGATCAAGTTTATGATTTAAAACTTGATTAATGGCTGAAATTATTGGGTTTGAAAAGTGAATAATTTGACTTTCCCCATAATGGAGGTGGTTTTTGAATTGTTTTATCAGTTTAATTATATGTGCCACTAATGGCTTTGTTGTTTTGCCACCTTCCAGCTTGAATCAACAGGTATACTTTGTTTTGGAAAATACTTCCATTTATATCATAGTGTTTTGTGCATTGGGTGCCTCTAAAGGAAAAAAAATGCTGGTCATTTGACAGTTTTGTTTTTGTTTACCATGCCACAATGCGTAAAGATAAAACTGTTTCTCAGTTCGTGTAGCAGCATACTTGATATGCAAGGAATTTAGCAGGGAAAGAAAGGAGCACTTTGAAGAATTTCACCATGATCCTGATTTTGATGTGAAACTCCTTGACTTCATCCACTAGCTATTCAGTCATGCCAACAACAAATTCAAAGACCATACGACAAGCTGACAAATAAAGGCTACAAGATCTGTCTGTATGCCTGGTGAAGTTTGAAAAACTGCTGGGAGGAACTCTAGATATAAGTTTACAACCACAGTTCCTATAGCTGGGAAGAAAAGGATATGCCATGAGACATATGAGATATGATTCTTAAAGTAAGAATGCAGTTCTAACTCTGATGTCTAGAGATGTTTTCCTGCTGTTTGCTACAGGGAAGCTGTAAGAATCCTTCTCAAAAAATTTCTCTAAGTGACTGGTGAGCTTTTCTTCATTTAGAGGCACAATGGATGTAATCTTTACCACATGGGGGATAGAAATAACAGTACCAAACAGTGTATATTGCCTTTTTGCCCTCCTTCAATGACTTTCACTCCATTGATCAAGAGGGATAGTGAAACATACCCAAATTTGTCTGCTATCAGAAACCTGTCTTTAATTCAAAACAGCAGTGAGGTCATGGACCATGTAGGGATTACAGAAGAGGAGATACTTTCTGTCTTGAGTCAGATTAGAATGTTGAAATCTCCAGGTCCTGACAGGCTGTCTCCGTGGACCTTGTGGGAGGCTAGTCCTACAATTGGAGGCATCCTAGCAGAGGCATTTAAGATGTACTTGGCCATGGTGAGGTATCAGATGACTGGAGGATAATTAATGTTTTTCCTTTGTTCAGGAAAGGCTCTCAGAATGAGCAGAGAAATTGTAAGCTGGCAAAGCTGACATCAACAGCGGGTAAATTATTAGAAGGTATTCTAAGGAAGTGGATACAAGTATTTGGATAGACAAAGCCTGATTAGGGATAGTCAAGATGGCTTTGTGCATAGTAGGTTGTGTTTACCAATCTTACAGGATTTTTTTTGATGTGTTTCCCAGTAAAGTTGGTGAAGGGAAGGTAGTGGATGTTATCTACGTGGACTTCAGCAAGGCCTTTGACAAGGCTGCTCAAGGTGGGAGGCTGCTCAAGAAGGTTCAGCTGCTTGGCATTCAGGATGAGGTAGTAAACAGGATTAAACTTTGGTTTCATGGGAGAAGCCAAATACTTTTTGTCTATCTGACTGGAAACCTGTGGCTAGTGGTGTGCCACAGGAATCAGTGCTGAGTCCACATTAATGATCTAGATGATAGATGTGGTAAACTGGATCAGCAAATTTGCAGATGACACCAAGACTGGGATATAGTGAACAGTGGATAAGTCTATCAAAGCTTGCAGTAGGATCTGAACCAGCTGGAAAAATGGGCTGAAAATTTGCAGATGGAATTTAATGCAGGCAAGTGTGAGGTATTGCATTTTGGGAGGACAAACCAGGGTAGGATTTAGACAGTGAATGTTAGGGCACTGAGAGGTGTTGAGAACAAAGGGATCTGTGAATACAGATCTGTATTGCCTTAAAAGTGGTAGATTGGGTTATAAAGAGAGATTTTGACATGTTGTTCATTAATCAAAATATTGAGTTCTGGACTTGGCATGTAATGTTGAAATTTTTTTAAGACATTGGTGAGGCCTAATTAGGATTTCTGGTCACCTGCCTACAGGAAATTTATCAATCAGATTGGAAGAGTGCAAAGTAAGTTTACCAGGATGTTGCCAAAGCTGAGGACCAGAGTTATAGGGAAAAGTTGAACTGGTTAGAACTTTCTTCCGTGGAGCGGAGGGGAATGAGTGGAGATTTAATAGAGGTATATAAGCTTACAAAAGGTACAGATAGGGTAAATACAAGCAGGCTTTTTCCACTGAAGTTGGGTGAGAGTAGAACTAGAGGTCAGAGTTTAAGGGTGAAAGATGAAATGTTTAAAGGAATATGAGGGGGTCTTTTTCACTCTTGAGGGTAGTGAAAGTGTGGAACGAGATGCCAGCAGAAGTGGTGAAGGTGGGTTTGATTTCAGCATCTAAGAGAAATTTGGATAAGTACCTGGATGGGAGGGCTATGGTCCGGGTGTAGCTAAATGGGATTGGGTAGTTTGGCACACACTAGATGGGCTAAAGGGCCTGTTTTTGTGCTGTTGAGCTCTATGACTTCGTATGTCACCTACATGAGGGCATACAGACTCTGATTCTGACCAATAGGCCCAGAATAGTGCAATCTTAGACCAGACAGACTATGTCAAGCCCCTCACTTTTTTTCATTCTCTCTTGTGAGCCTCATTTATAAATAAGGTTCCCTCAGGAGTAGAATTAATCTACAGGACAAATCGAAAATTCTGTTTTCTCCACTCCAGACCAAGGGCATTCCAACTTGGGTCACTGAACTGCAGTTTGCAAGCATGAATTGTGCATGTCCACATTTGGAAGTTGCATGACAAGTAATCATCATCAGGGTTCACTGAAGCAGACTTCAGAGATTTCAGGAGGGGTGCACTCACACAGAGCATCTGTCCCAAGTGGCTGAGGGTAGCTGGCTGAGCGCCAAAGATCTGTGCTGATTAATTAGTTGGAGTGTTCACTGATATCTTTAGCTTCTCACTTCTGCAGTCTGAGATATCCAGCTGTTTCAAACAAGCTTCAGTTATATCTAAGAAGAATGTGGTAACCTGCCTCAATGATTATTGTCTGGTAGCACTTGCATCCATTATGATGAAGTGTTTTGAGAGGTTGGTGATGAAACGT
Organism: Mobula birostris; assembly: GCF_030028105.1. Taxonomy (NCBI): domain Eukaryota; kingdom Metazoa; phylum Chordata; class Chondrichthyes; order Myliobatiformes; family Myliobatidae; genus Mobula; species Mobula birostris. The sequence goes on along the minus strand of NC_092387.1, from coordinate 14,105,276 downwards.
ATCAACTCCAGCCTGAGAGGCGACTTGGATTTGCTCCAATTTGCCTACCAGCACAGCAGGTTGACAGCAGATGGCTGTCATTTCATTTCACTGGATTTTCATTCAATCCTGAAACATCTGGACAGCAAAGATGCATTCATCAGGATGCTCTAAATTGACTAACGTTCGCCTTAAAACTAATCAATAAGTTTCAAGACTTTGGCCTCAATACCTTCTTGTGCAATAGGGTTTTCGATTTCCTCACTTGCAGACCCCAGTCATTTTGGATTGGCAACTATACCTCCTCCACAATCTCCATCAGCACAAGTGCACCACAAGGCTGTGTGCTTAGCCCCCTGCTCTACTCACTTTACACTTACGACTGTAAGTACCATATTTAGGTTTGCTGATGACGCCATTGTTGCCTGAAGGTGGTGATGAATCAGCATATAGGAGGGAGATTGAAAATCTGGCTGAGTGTTGTCATAACAGCAACCTCTCACTCAATGTTAGCAAGACAAATTATTGGCCTCAAGAGGAGGAAACCAGAGGTCCATGAGCCAGTGCTCATCGGGGGAATCAGCGATAAAGAGGGTCAGCAACTTTAAATTTCTCGGTGTCATCATTTTCAGAGGACCTGTCTTGGGTCCAGCATGTAAGTGCAGTTACTTCTTTAGAAGTTTGCGAAGATTCAGCATGATGTCTAAAACTTTGACGAACTGCTGTAGATATGTAGCTGGTTCATTATAGCCTGGTATGGAAATACCAATGCCCTTGAATGGAAGATCCTACAAAAGATACTAGATATGGCCCAGTCTACCATTGGGTAAAGCCCTACTCACCACTGAGAACATCTATGTGGAGCACTGTTGCAGGAAAGCAGCATCCATCATCAAGGATCCCCACCAGCCAGGACATGCTCTCTTCTCACTGCTGCCATCAGGAAGAAGGTACAGGAGCCTCAGGATCCACACCACCAGGTACAGAAACAGTTATAGCCCCTCATCCACCAGGCTCTTGAACCAGTGGGGATAACTTCATTCACCCCATTGCTGAACTGTTGCAACAACCTATTGACTCGCTTTCATCTCATGTTTTTGATATCTATTGCTTATTTATTCATTGTCATTATTTATTTCTTTATTTATTTTGTATTTGAACACTTGTTATTTGCATATTGGTTATTTGTCTGTCCTATTGGGCGTGGTCTTTCATTGATTCTATAATGTTTCTTGAATATACTGAGTATGCTCACAAGAACACAAAATCTCAAGGCGGTATATAGTAGCATATATGTACTTTGATAATAAATTTACTTTGAGCTTTGAAATTTGATTAGACAAATCATGAAACATCCATAAAACAAACATCTTTTATCAACCTGTTCTCGCTGTCCCAACACGCACTTATCATCTTAAGTGTGTTAGGTCTGCATCTGGCCCTCTGTGGAAAAGAACATTAGAAGCTCAACACCTCAAGATATGGCCAGCCTATGATTGGTACGGGGTGGAAGAGGTGGGAACCATCAATGCTGCATCACCTGTTTCCTAACACACAGGCAGGAGAAGCAAGTAAATGTGTCATATGCAAGACCAGAATATCCAGCAACAAGATTGTCATTGCACTTGTCTGGAACTGAGGGGCAGGCCATATCGTTTGCATGCCAATTCCTAAAGCAGGCACTCTGCTTTGAACTTCTGCATGATAAAGGATTACCAGCAGGTTTGAAGAACCAATTCATTGATATTGTCAAAGCTAGCTTGATTACAATAATGCATCCCTATTGACTTGACTTGTGGGACTTGTCAGGTGAATAGAAAAGCAATTTTTTAAAATTTTGAAACACTGTAAAGGACAAGTAAATGTCTGCGTGCATAAATAATTTAGTTGGTAGGTGAATCTAATGAATTCCAAAATAAAATGTTTTGTATGTAGTTGCTGTGAGTACTAAACTAAGGATGACTGCGTTATATTGGAATTTGTAAAGAATACACTTGGGGTACTTTGTACAGTTTTAAAATAGCATGCTTACTTTAGAAGGTGCTCAGCCTTAGGGGTTGGTTTTACAAAATTAATTCCATCATTGATATGAGTATTGTATGGGGAGATGGTGGGTAGAACAGTCATACATACTTAGGCAATTTCTCCTAAAAGTTAACAATTATTAGAAGCTGTGTAAAAGTAGATCTGATAGGTTGCTTCCTCAGAGTAGTTTTGAACTGGGGGTCATTTCAGAATAAGGGATAGGTTATTTAGGACAAATGAAAATAGTTCATCATTCAGAGCATGTACATTTTTGAAATTCACAAGTCAGATGGCTTAGATATTGAGACATTTTTTTTTGAGGGAGGGAATATAATGAAGGAGATCTTTTGGTTTTGAAAGACTAAATGGCTTGTATGCAATAGTGTTTTCTACAGACAGCTGCCATAAGCCTTTTTAATGATTTTTTTCTTAGCATTACTTTCACTGAAATTCTTGAGTCTTTCTTTTATCTGTCTAAAATCTTTGTTTTAATCCCATAACCACATCTTCCACTCCTCCGCAACTCCTTGCTATTTAGTAAATTGCTTACTATCTCAATACCAGTTTTGAAAGGAATGAAAGAACTAGCTTGTATTTGCAGGTAGAATCTGCTGCAATTTCAGCATTGTTCAAAGTATTTTGCAGCCTCTTCAAAACCCTTTGTAATTTCTTTCATTACACAGCAAAAATTGGCATTTTATTCTGAAATTAAATAAATTACCATCAGTTGGTAAGTCATTTTATACACATTTGTCAGAGTGCTGACTGTGAACATCTGAAGTCCACTAATTCTGTAGTTAGGAACAAGTGCAGAATGAACATACCAAGTGATGTAAATACTGAAACTTCCAAGTTTCAACTGTTAATCCACAGTTGTATTAAATTATGAATCTATAAACTTTGCTTGTGCTGATACTTGCTTGATAGTGTTGTACCCTAATTCTGGCTTTATTCCTGTGTATGTTCCATCAGAGGCAGAAGACGACCGAATACTCCTGAGACTGCAATTTCACTTTGCGAAGCTAGATATGATTCACAAGGGGCTTCAGTGACCAGGTTCAGTCCTAATCTCCGATACTGTCTGTGTGGAGTTTGTATGTTCTATCCGTAACATCATGGGTTTCTTCCCTTATTCCAAAGTCACGCAGGTGGTAGGTTAATTGGCAACTCTGTGTGTGTGTGTGTGTGTGTGTGTGTGTGTGTGTGTGTAAGGGAGAATCTGGGAAGTTGATGGGAATGTGGAGAAACTAAAATAGGATTAATATGAATTGGAAATTGCTCCTTCCCAGTAGGCTGAAAGATTTGTTTTGTTCTATAACCATAACTAATAAACCAATGTTGTAAAGCCATGTTTCCCACAAATGATTCTCATCTTTCATTTTCAACATTTCACTACCTCTTTTTCCTTGATTGTATTTTCCAATTTTATATCTCCTCTTTGGTTCTGCTTTTCCTCCTGATTTCCCATGAACAGTGATTACAGAATTGCCTCTTTGGTAGCATTGTGGTAACTTATAGTTTCTCGTTGTTCTTGGAGGCCAGCATGCTCCAGTCCACATGTTCCAGTTACCCATAAGATATTACTTGAAGGTGCCACGCTGGCTTTGTGTATCCCAATCCAGTCTAGAACACCATTTCACTACCATATTGCATTTACTGATACAAAAATAACATGAGGTTCTTCCCTTTGCCATCTTATTGCATCAGGATGAATACTGGGATATCAAGTAATTAAATAAAATGTTGCTTAATTAGCAATTGTCCAAGAAATCTCTGTGCCCCAAAAGCTCAAAGTTCTATTCAAGTTTTGATCATTTCTTCTGTCATGGAATCAGCTTGTAATCCAGTGGAAATGTTATCCAGTAGCAGGTATGTTCTGTTAAAATCTGATTTCTAAGCATGAAGCATTTGGTATATGGAAGAATGTGAACCATTTGAGCCCAGAAACATTCAATTATCTTAAAACAAGGATCTGGGAAGACTTGGATGGAGGGAGGATAGAAGTTAGAATTGGAGAAGATTGAAACTGGTGATAGGGCTATGTGGTCAATTAGTGGCGGGACTCTTAAAGGAAAGGGTGAGGGCAGTCTTGGATAGGAGAACCTTTAATAATTGGATCCCCAACAAATGTGTGTGAAGGAATGGAATGGGCTAAATATTATACATTAGGTCGAACCTTAAAGTGAAGAATTTAATCAAGGAGTTGAAGTTAATGAAATGTGCTGAAATGTAAAAGAAAAGGTGATCATTAAAACATGTATTTAGAACATGGAACACGGAACAGTATAGCGCAGGAATAGGCCCTATGGCGCACAGTATCGTGCTGAACCGATTAAATTAGTAATGAAATTGCTAACTAAACTAATCTCACTTCCTACATAATATCACTATCCCTCCATTTTCCTTGCATTCATGTGCCTATCTAAACTTCTCTTCAAAGTCTATAATGTATCTGCCTCTGCCACCACCCCAGTCAGTGCCTGCAGTGCATTCCAGGCACCCACCACTTCCTGTGTGTGTGTGTGTGTGTGTGTGTGTGTGTGTGTGTCTGTCTATATATAACTTGCCCTCTGGTATTGAACATTTCAGCTTTGGGGAGAAAGATACCGTCTGCCTACCCTCTCGATCTTAAAATCCTCTATCAGATCTCTGCTCAGCGTTCTTGAGAGCATGTGACAGGCAGAAGCTGAGAGGCTGTTTCTTGTGGTTTGCAAGCTAAAACATTGGAACACAGAATTGGAGAAAGGTTCTTTATGGAAGGACAAATTCTTTATTATGTTTGCACCATTTGTGCAAAAAGAAAAGCATCCCAAACTTTCCAACATGAGGTCTGTAAGCCTAGGTCATGGCACTTTGAGTATATGTGGAGAATTTTTAAAAATGTGGTTAGGGTGTTTTGCACTTCTATCATTTTTATACAGCTACTTTAAGTTGTCAAGAGAATGAAAGAGAGAATAGACTATAGGGAATTAAGGGGGAAATGGAATTGATCAGAGTGTTAAGGATCCAGCGGCCACTGATCTGCCACCTGCATAATAATAATAATAATAGGTTAAAAAAAACCTTCACATCTTCCAAATATTGTTTAACATGTGGATTCCCAACCTTTTTATGGAATGAGCTACCATTAACTGAGGGGACAGTGAACCCGAGGTTGGGAATCACTGTTTTAAAGGAGAGAGTACTGATTCGTCATTGGAAGAGAGAGATGATGGTAATTTGATAGGATGTTTCTTGTTGCTTGATGTGAAGAGTTTTTGTTGAGTACTGATGGAGTCTGGCATAATGTCTGTGTGCTTTGATACTTTAAGTATATTTGTGTCATCCTGTTGCTTGTGTAGTCCTGGCTAGCCCTAGCAGTTTAGTCAGTTTGATGTTCTTGAAGGGATCTTTATGATTTCAAAGTGCATACATGTCTCCACATACAACCCTGGCATTCTTTTTCTGCAGGCATACTTTACAAATCTATAGAAGAGTAACTGTAAACAAGATCAATGAGCAACCAACTGTGCAAATGCAAATTATAAATAAATAGCAATAAGTGACAAGATAAGGAGTCTTTGAAGTGAGACTGTCAGTTGTGGGAACACCAGAAATAGAATGAGTGTAGTTATCCCTTTTGGTTCAAGAGCCTGATGGTTGAGGGGTAATAACTGTTCTTGAACCTGGTGGTGAGAGTCCTGGGGTTCCTGAACCTTCTGCCTAATGTCAGCAGCGAGAAAAGAGCAAGACCTGAGTGATGAGGATCTTTGATGATGGATGCTGCTTTTCTACAGCAACGTTTCATGTAGATGTGCTTGGTGGTTGGGAGGGCTTTACCTGTGATGTCCTAGGCCGAATCCACTACCTTTTATTGGGTGTTCTGCTCAAAGGCATTGGTCTTCCCATACTAGGCCATAATGCAGCCAGTCAGCACACTTTCCACCACACATCGATAGAATTTTGCCAAGGTTTTTGATAACATGCCAAACCTCCACAGTCTCCTGAGTAAGTAGAGAAACTGTCGTTGACTAGAGAGGGAATTTGATGTGTCTGAATTCAGTTGCAGATGACAGTGTATGTTTTGTCTTTTTCTGATTACAAGTAGCAGTTTTGATGCAACTAAATGGCACCCTGTTTCAGTCACATGTAGTTCAAATGAGTGATTGCAATTTTTACACTTAAATTGGTACTTCTGTCGAGATTAAGACTTAAGAGTTTTTAAAATTTGAGATGATTTTATTAATGGGTTAAATTCCACAACAGCTTTGTTGGAAATTAAAGTCCTGTCTTTGGTTTGTTATTTAATTTAATCACTATGTGACTGCTTTGAGCCATTAGACTGGTCCTTTTTCAAATACTCAGCTGCCAGCCTAGATGAATATGTCACTACCATTGCAGACTGTATCAGCAGGTGTGTAGAAGACTGTATCAAAGAGGACCAGCCGTTTGTTTCCAAACTGGAAACCATGGATGAACTGGAGACCCACTCTCTTCTGAAGCTTAGGTTTGCAGTATTCAAATCAGATGAGCCTGACCTTTGCAGGAAATCAAGATATGACCTCTGCAAGGCTATGAGATGCTAAGAGATGGTCCCAGTCCAGCCGGTAGCGGTGGCATGGGTTACAAAACAAAATTGAGTAGCATGGACAACAACACAGAGCTTCCCGATGCTCTTGGTGTTCTCTGTGCTTGTTTTGAACAGAAGAGAATGAGTATTTCGCCACTGAAGCCTGATGCCTACAGAATCTACAGTCACCTTAGTGGACATAATTAGTTTTCTGGAGGGTGAACCCATGGAAAGCATTGGGCTCACATTCCTACGTGACAGTCCATGGCCACCTTTTTTGCCACGATGAGACCACTGTCAGGGTGGAGGAGCAACACCTCCTAATTCTATCTAGGTAGCCTCCAACCTGATGGTATGAACATCAATTTCTCCTTCCAGTTTTGTTTTCCCTCTCCCTTCCCTCTTCTATTTCCCCACTCTGACCTTTTACCTCTTCTCCTCACCTGCCTATTACCTCTCCCTGGTGCCCCATCTTCTTCCCTTTCTCTGAGTCCACTCTCTTCTACTATTAGGTTCCTTCCTCTCCAGCCCTTTATCTTTCCCACCCACCACCTAGCTACTGCCCTTTCCCCTCCCTTTCTGCCCCCCCCACCTTCTACTCTGGCCTCATGCCCCTTCCTTTCCAGTCCTGAAGAAGGGTCTCAGCCTGAAACCTCAACTATTTATTCATTTCCATAGATGCTGTCTAACCTGCTGAGTTCCTTCAGCATTTTGTGTGTCCTGTATTTATTGGCTATAGCTGTGCCTTCAATATTATAATTCCAAACAAACTCCTCACTAAACTCTGGACCCTGGGAGTGCATGACTCCATCTGCAACTGGATCCTTGGCTACCTGACCAATAGACTGCAATCAGTAAGGACAGGCAGCAACACCTCTGCCGGGATTATTCTAAATACAAGAGCTCCATTTGTACAGTTAAACACAAGTTGCATCCTGAGCCCCATATTCTATTCTCTCTACACTCAGGACTGCACGGCCAGATTCTGCTCTAACTCCACCTACAGATTTGCAGGTGATACCACCACAGTGGGCTGAGCTCGGAATAAGGCTGAGTCTGAGTACAGGAAAATGGAGAACTTGGTAACATGATTTCATGATAATCTTTCCTTCAATGTCAACTAAACAAAAAGGTTGGTGATTGACTTTAGGAAGTGGCTGGTGCACATCATCCTCTCTAAATCAGTGGTGTTGAGGTTGAGAGCTTCAAGTTCTTAGGAGTGAACATCACCAGTAGCTGGTCCTGGTCCAACTACGTTACTGTCATGACCAGGAAATCTCACCAACACCTCTCCTTCCTCAGAATACCTAAGAAATTTGGCATGTCCCTGTCAACCCTTACTACTTTTATTGCTGCACATAGAAAGCGTTATATCTAGACGCATAACAGCTTGATCTGACAACTACTCTGCAAGAAACTGTAGAGAGTTGTGGACAAGGCTCAGCACACCATGGAAACCAGCCTCCCTCTCTGCACTCTACTGCATCAGTAGAGCAGCCAGCATAATCAAAGATCCCACCCATCTCAGATAACTTCTCTTCTCCCGTCATCCATCAGGCAGCAGATACAAAAACCCTAAAGAATATGCCACCAGGTTTAGGGGCAGCTGCTATCCCACTGTTGTCAGACTCTTGTATGATAAGGTGGACTCTTGATCTCACAATCCATCTTGTTATGATCTTGCACTTTATTGTCTATCTCCTCTGCACTTTGTCAGTAACTTTTACACTTGTTATTGTTTGACGTTGTTCTAGCGTGATGATGTAATGGTTTGATCAGGATGAATGGTATGTAAGACTGGTACGTGTGACAATAGTAAATCAATACCACCATGTCTTACTTTTGCCCACTCATTGCAGAGGGATATTAACCAATCAAACGTTTGCATTTTCCTCATGACATACTTTCCAATCTATTTTTGCACTGTCAGCATACTTTGATACAATATTCCTGATTATTTATAATAAGATATTAATATAAGTTGGAAGTAACTTTGGTCCCAGCATTGATTCTTGTACCACCCTGTTTGTCAGTCGTCTCTTTCTCGCAGTTAACCAGTCCTTTTTCTGTACTTGTATTAATCTCAATGTGATCCTGTGGAAGTCCAAATACAGTACATCTACCTCTGACTAATCTGCCAGTTACATGCTGAAACAATTTAATTACACCTGACCAATGCTAATTCCCTTTAATGTTGTATCTATCAAAGCATACTATGATTTTCAATGTATCCTGGTCACACTCCAGCATTTTCCAAACAGCAGATATTAGGCCTACTAGTCTGCTTCTTAACTTTCTTCTTTCATTTGCTTTTCAATTTGATAGGTCACCTCTGGAATCTAGGGGAGCAACAAATGTAGCCACTAACTCTACAGCTTCTGCTTATGCAATTGTTTCTTATTTATCATTAAAATAAATATTTGGTAATTACAGCATACAGTATTTTTTTAAAAGTCTGCCATTGTACATCTATTATCATGGATTTTCATGATCTGCTTTAACAAATTCTCATAATACTTTAAAGCCAAAATATGAGCCGATGATTGTTACTGATAAACTAAATGTCATAGTCATATAATACCAAAGCATATAAACTGGCCTTTTAGCTAAATTCATGTACTGACCAAGATACCCATCTAAATGGTCCTTTTTGTGTTCTATACCTCTCTAAATCTTCCTTACTCATATACTTGTCCAAGTATTATCATGCACCTGTCTCAATCATTTCTTCTGATCTCCATCAGCACAGGTGTGGTGTAAGGCTGTGTGCTTACTTCCCTACTCTACTCACTTTATCCTTATGACTGTGTGTCTAAACACAGCTCCAAAGCCATATTCAAGTTTGCTGACGATACCACTGTTGTGGATCAAGTCTAAGGTAGTGATGAATCAGCATATGGGAGGGAGATTGAAAACCTGGCTCAGTGCTGCCACAGCAGCCACCTCTTACTCAACGTCATCAAGACCAAGGAATGGATTATTGATTTTAGTAGGAGGAAACCAGAGATCCTCATTGGAGGATAGGGGTGGAGAGAATCAGCAACTTTAAATTCTTCGGTGTTGTCATTTTGAAGGACCTGTCCTGGGCCCAGCACTAAGTGTAATTATGAAGAAAGCACAGCAGCACCTCTACTTCCTTAGGAGTTTGAGAAGATTCAGCACGACATCTAAAATTTTGACAAATTCTATCGATGTGTAATGGAGAGTGTATTAATTGGCTGCATCACAGTCTAGTATGGAAACATCAATGCCCTTGAACAGGAAATCCTACAAAAAATAGTGGATACGATCTGATCCATCATGGGTAAAGCCCTCCCCACCATTGAGCACATCTACATGGAGCATTATTGCAGGAGAGTAACATCCATCATCAAGACCCCCCTCTTTTCCCCCCCCCCACCCCACCCCACTATCTTGCTGCTACCATCAGCAAGAAGATACTAGCCTCTGGACTCATACCATGAGGTTCAGGAACAATTATTGCCCCTCAACCATCAGGCCCTTGAACCAAAGGGATAACTTCACTCAGCTTCGCTTGCCCCATCATTGAAATGTTCCCTCACCTATGGACTCACTTTCAAGGACCCTTTACCTCATGTTCTTGATATTTATATATCATTATTTTCCCTTCTTGTATTTGCAGTTTGTCTTTCACACACTGCCCAAGTTGGTGCAGTCTTTTATTAATTCTATTATGGTTAATAATTATTATGGATTTATTGAGTATGCACTTAAGAAAATGAATCTCGGAGCTGTATGTGGTGACGTATATATAGTTTGATAACTTATTTTGAATGATGAACTTCGGCAGCATATTCCATATCTGCGCCACCCTCTGCATGAAGAAATGAGCCTTCAGGTCTCTTTTAAATCTTTTCCCTCTAATTTTTGATTCTCTTTCCCTAGGAAGAAAAGCTTTGTGTGCATTTACCCTGCCTGTGATCTTCATGATGTTATACGCCCCTTGGTGGATGCGTGGAATGCATTGCCACATTTAAGTGACTCTTAGATAGGCATATGGACGATAGAAAAATGACGGGCTGTGTGGGAAGGAAGAGTTAGATTGATTTTAGAGTAGATTAAAAGGTTGGTGCAACATTGTGGGCAGGAGAGCATGTACTGTTCTGTAATGTTCTACTTCTATAAGGTCCCCTCTCAGTCTCCAGTGTTCTGCAGAATGAATTTCTTGTCTGCCCAATCTCTCCCTTTGTCAGGCCTTTGACTCCTGGCAACGTTCTCATAAATCTTCTTTGCACCCTTTCCAGGTTAATGATATCATGTGAAATGTTAAATGTGACATTCTATTGTGCATGACAATTCTGCCCTTTAATATTCTTTTACTAGGTGTTTAATACTTAATTCAGGCTCATCATGTGAACAAATCTAAAACAATCTGCTCCCTAGTTGGGTCTTCACACTTCTCATTTGAGAGCATTTCATAATCTTAGCTTCAACAGCGTTATTGCTAATTTGATTAACCCAATCAGTATGAATAGTAACGTCATCGATGATAGTTGCACTACTTTATCGGAAGCCTCTATTATTTCTTTGATTAATACTTTGTCCAACACTGCAATTAGGAGCCTGTTGAACTATTATTCATACCTATGATTTGTTTATTTTTTGTATCTCCAGCCAAAGTGTTTCTATCTCCTGATCAGTTGAGCTAAGTTCATCTCTGTTTTAAACGTTATCATTTATTTTCTGAGCTACATCATCTCCTTTTCCATTCTGCTCCAAAATGACAAGTTCCTTCAATCATTCAGTTTGGAGCCTTGGTCATCTTGCAACCATGCCTCTCTGATGATATTAAGGTCATGCCAATACCTTGCTCTATATATTTCACACATTTTGATAAAGAATCTTTAATTTTGATTCTAAATCAGATTTCTGTAGTCTTAAGATATAAGACTTCTAGATGGTGGAATCTGATGCAGAGTTTCAACCCAAGATGTTGACAGTTCCTTTCCTCCCACACATGCTCCTTGCTGAGTCCCTAATCCACCGCTATTTGCTGCTGTAGTCTTGGTGTTGTGGGCTGTGTCTCTTTCGCAGTTTGGTTAGCATGACCTATAATGCTGTAATGCATCATCACTTCACTTTTTACTTTGCAAATCTTCGCTCACCTGCACCCCTTCCACTACTTAGCTATGATTGTTGCAGATTATTCGCCTGTCTAGCCCCAAGACATTGCTGTGAGTAAAGTACTACCTTTTGTTAAGTGATCTTTTGGAATGGGGAATGACTTGCTTCCATTCCAGTTCAGGGATGATTAGTGAGGCTTTAAGGGAACTACAGACTAGATATTGATAGGGTGATGTTTGACAGGGCATATTGATGTGCGGTTTGTGAGATGGTGTACTCCTGTCTTTGCTGCAAATTTGTGTTTTCCAGACTCTGGCACTGTTCTTAATACTATTGAAAACACTCCCTATTTAACTGGAGTGGTTATCTGCTAGGGATTCCAAGGATACAGATAGGAGTCTGTAGAATTTTTTAATAGCATTTTTGAGGACATCATTGAATTTTTTTTTCTTCTTGGTAATTCTTTGCTTTACCATAGCATGGAACAGTGTGTCTGATTTGTGTTTGGGCATGCGAACCATATGGACTGTGAGGCTGAGAGAGGCCAAGTATAGTTTTTGGTGCTGTCCTTCCATTTGAGTTGTATGAAGACAATGATCTCTGTGTCTCCATATCACTAGGATCCACACTAGGAGAAGAGAACACTCCCCCCCACCCCCGACCCCATGACACCTCTCCACAGAGAATCTTGAAACCCATCACATGAATGGGATGATAGTTATACCACCTGACAATGAAGTAGAGTAGATAACTTCACTCACCATAACACAAAATGGATTCCACAACCTGTGGACTCACTTTCAAAGACTGTACGTGTATTGAGTATATTTTTTCTTTTTTTGTATCTGCACAGTTTGTTATCTTTTGCACATTGGTTATTTGTCTATCTTTGTTGTGAGCAGATTTTTATTGATTCTGTTGTGTTTCTTTGTATTTACCGTGATTGCCCGCAAGAAAATTAATCTCAGGGTAGTATGAGGTGCCATATTTATTGAAATTTGTAAATCTCAATCCTCCTGCTATAATTCAGCTTTGAAAGAACTGTTTAAGGTCTAGATCCTTAATAAAAAGTACTTCAGGTTTAAAAAAAAAATACTGCTAATCACCTTCATTTTATTTCCCTTGGGCTCTAATTTATTCTGGTGACCTTTAAATTAAATATTAGAAAAAGGATCTAGTGCATTACTGGCATTATATGACGAATAAACTCTTCTCGGACTTCTAGCCAGGTACAGGTATCAATTACAATCGAAGTTTTGATGATGAACTCTGCCATCTTCATCAGGCATGTCTAGTCCGGTTGTATTTATTCCCCCATAGTGCATCCCTCCTGATTGGTTAGTCCTCATCCAATCTGGTTTCTACTCTCCCACCTTGTTTACAGTCGAATTCCAGTTCTTTCTTGGAGCAAGACCTTCATCTTTATTAAAATCCTTTTCCTCAAGTTTTATTTCAAAGGTGAAGGTCTTGCTGTAAGTAAGAACTGGAATTAGATTGTAAATGAGGTGGGAGAGCGGAAACCTCAGGAGGGACAGACTCTAGGGGTATAAATACTACCAGACTAGATATGTCCACGCATTATCCTTGATGAAGATGACAGGGTTTGTCATGGAAATATCGGTTATTATCGATACCTGTACCTGGCTGGAAGCCTTAGAAGAGTTTATTTGTAAATATTAGAAACCTTGCAAAACACTGGGAAAGCTGGAATAATATGCTGAAGTAGTATATCCAAAGTCAATAAGCTTGTAGGCTATTGCCTTGTCTTAAATCAATACCTAATAGATTTTTATTCATTTTAAAATTATTTGCTGTTTCTGGAGGGAATACAAAGCTAAATGTATTCCAAATTTGACTTTAATTTTTAATTTAAATTGAGTTTTCTATTATTGATTAGACCAAGTAAAGTATATATTTATATTTGTGTGTTATCTTTCACAAATAAAGGGCACAGAAGTAACTTTCCAGTTCATAAACTGGAATTGCTTTTTGAATTGCAGTGGCTATGAATATGACCAGCTGTAAGAAGAATGGCTAAGAATCTGCTTGACCTTGGTGTTTGTTAAATATTTTCAGGATGCTAAGAATTCAGTCTTCTTGTTCTTCACGTAGGATCATGGAATCTTCTACATTGAAACTGAACATGCAGTAGACTTGTTTTTCATGTAAGGTGCTACTTTCAACAATGCAGTACTTCATTATATATTAAGCCAATCAAACCATGAGTAGAATAAAAGGCTGTAGCATGACTGTCAACAGCTGGGAAAAAAAAATTTCTTTACTAAGAGTAGGTAACCTTCAAAGTAAATTACTATAAGAGAGTTAAATCATAGCTGACTTAAAAAAAAAAGTAGGACTTTTTAGGTTAAATATCTCAATATTACTTCAGAGAATTCACAGGATTTCAAAATGCCATCACTGTTTTATAGTAAATTTCGTTACGTTATATCATCCATCCATTCATCTGTAAAAAGGCAAAACATGAAGAAAAAGAATTTTACTAAAATAATTCTGCACTGCATGAGTGAGCTGAAGGGAGATGTCAGACAGTGTTATGTGTTCTGCCTGTCAGTGGATGTTTTACCTTGCTTAATGCTTTATTTGTTAAAATAACTCATGATGTTGTAAAGTTTACACTTGAAACTGGAAATAGTGAAAGAAGTCAAAGAATGAAATTCCCGAATGGGAGTAGGGGGGAGAATTGATGTGATGTGTTACAGAGAAATCATGTTGGCGCTTGGGAATGCAGGATCAGGAATTGGCCATTTAGCCTTCGAGCCCATTTTACAATTCTGTTACACCCTGGCATATGTGTATCATTAGTCAGTATAGATTCAGATTTATTTTATCATATCTACATGGAAACATACAGTGAAATGCATCATCTGTGTTAACAGCCAAGACATGTAGGGATGTACTGGAGGCCACAAGTGTCACTACACATTCCAATAGTGTACGTCAGTGTTTGGCAGAACAACACTGAGTGCAATGAAACAGAACACAACGGGCAGCAAAACAACAGCAGCAAAACAAGCCCCTTCCCTCCCTCCTCCCTCCCCACATACTCAGGCAGTTCACCAACTCCAGGAGGGGTGTCTGGGCCTCTGGTCTCAAACTGCCAGACTTCGTCTATTGGGCTTCAAATTCTGGACTTCTGGATCTTCGGTACCGACCCCTGGGGTTGTGATGATGGCTCGTTTACCTAGATTATTCCATATCCCCTAACATCCCGGCTTATAGAAATGTAGATGATTGTGAAAACAAACAATTACCCAATCAGTATGTTATCTAAAGGAATAATATAATGTAGATTTAACAGGACATGCTGGAAAATAGTGATTTATGTATAGTGTTGTGAGAATGTTAGAATAAACACTACATTTGATACAAATACAGTGGATTCTGGTTAATTGAGACATGTTGGAACCAGCTCATTTTGGGCCAATTAAGCAGCTGCCCTAATTAGCCAAAGTCTCACGGAAATAGTTTAAAAAGATATATTTTAAAAAAAAAGACAAATTATTAAATTGAGTAACAAATTGTATATATAAATAAAAAACAGATTAGAACACTACCAATGCTACTACAGTACTATAAAACTTGGTATTAGTTGCTGTTAGTTATCGACGGAGGAATTCATCCAGTGTACACTGCTCAGAATCAGGTTTATTATCACTGGCATGTATCAGGAAATTTGTGAACTTAGCAGTAGTTGTTCAATGCAATACATAATATAGAAGGAAAAAAAAGTAAATCAATTATGGTATGCATATATTGAATAGATTAAAAATCATACAAAAAACAAATAATATACATTTTTTAAAAAAAGTGAGGTAGTGTTCAAGGGTCCAATGTCCATTTAGGAATCAGATGGCAGAGGGGAAGAAGCTGTTCCTGAATCGCTGAGTGTGTGCCTTCAGGCTTCTGTACCTCCTACCTGGTGGTAACAGGGAGAAAAGGGCATGCCCTGGGTGCTGGAAGTCCTTAATAATGGACGCTGCCTTCCTGAGACACTGCTCCCTGAATCTTCAGTCCTAGGTACTTTGTAGGCTATTACCCAAGATGGAGCTGACAAAATTTACAACCCACTGCAGCTTCTTTCAGTCCTGTGCAGTAGACACTCCCCCCCCCCCCCCCCCCCCATACCAGACAGACGGTGATGCAGTGATGCTCTCCACGGTACTTCTGTAGGAGTTTTCGAGTGTATTTGTTGACATACCAAATTTCTTCAAACTCCTTATGAAGTATAGTCGCTGTCTTGCCTTCTTTATAACTGCATCGATATGTTGGGACCAGGTTAGATTCTCATAGATCTTGACTCCCAGGAACTTAAAACTGCTCATTCTCTCCACTTCTGATCCTTCTGAGGATTGGTATATGTTCCTTCTTCTTGTCCTTCCTGAAGTCCACAATCAGCTCTTTTGTCTTACTGACGTTGAGTGCCAGGTTGTTGCTGCGGCACCACTCCACTAGTTGGCATATCTCGCTCCTGTACGCCCTCTCGTCACCATCTGAGATTCTACCAACAATGGTTGTATCATCAGCAAATTTATAGATGGTATTTGAGCTATACCTAGTCACACAGTCATGGGTATATAGAGAGTAGAGCAGTGGGCTAAGCACACACCCCTGAGGTGCACAAGTGTTGATCGTAAGTGAGGAGCATATGTTATCACCAATCTGCACAGATTGTGGTCTTCCAGTTAGAAAGTTGAGAATCCAATTACAGAGGGAGGTACAGAGGCCCAGGTTCTGTAACTTCTCAATCAGGATTGTGGGAATGATGGTATTAAATGCTGAGCTATAGTCAATGAACAGCATCCTGATGTAGGTGTTTGTGTTGTCCAAGTGGTCTAAAGCCGTGTGAAGAGCCATTGAGATTGCATCTGCCGTTGACTTATTGTGGCAATAGGCAAATTGCAGTGGGTCCAGGTCCTTGCTGAGGCAGGAGTTCAGTCTAGCCATGACCAGTCTCTCAAAGCATTTCATCACTGTAGGTGTGAGAGCTACTGGGTGATAGTCATTAAGGCAGCTCCCATTATTCTTCTTGGGCAGTGGTATAATTGTTGCGTTTTTGAAGCAAGTGGGAACTTCTGCCCGTAGCATTGAGAGGTTGAAAATGTCCTTGAATACTCCATGCTGTGTATGGGGCATCCAAGGAGGGACTCATCATGACCATTCTGTGGCAGCTCACTTGCCTTTGTTCCGCATTAGACACTCAGCTGTCACCTGTGGCTCCAAGTAACTGTTAGTATGTGCCAGCACCCACACCCCGGTACATCGCTTCGACAGGTGGGCTGAACCAGGTGAGGGTAGCCAGCAGGCCTCATACTGTAGTGAAGTAGGGACATGCCTGTCCTAGCATGTGGGTGGATGAGATCAGCAGTGAGATCCAGTGGCCGAGAAGGGGATTCTTCAACACTTCAAGGAGAGCAAAGGCATGTAAGGCACAGAAGCCATGGTAATCTAATGCACCTTTGAAGACCCGTTTGTGACGACTATTCGTACCACTGGATCCAGACTTCTGAGGCCAAGAGAGTAGAACCGTCCCAGTGCAATGGCTTTGCCACTTAAAAAAAAAACTTCCTTCTGCAATGGTTTCACCATTGTCGTTGGATATGATGGACAACCAACACCCTGCCGAGTGCCTTTGATTGACTGTAAATGAACAAATTGGCGTAGATACCTAGTACAGATAATGGATTGCCTTCATACAATGCATTTGACGATTGCATCCTCCAAATCTTCATTTTCATTGTAACATTCAAGATGATTATCGATGTCTTCAATTTCTTTGTAGGTCCTAACTTGTTGAAGTAGTGAAATCATTTCGTTTTCAGTCCTGGCAGTTTCTGGCATCTCTATGCGTGAGTGATTGAAACCGCAGTGAGGAAAACTATTCTAATTTGTCTTCCTGCTTATTTCTCGCCAACTATCAGTGACAAAAATCACTTTTTTTGAACACAAACACACACAAACGATGCTACTTAAAAACTGTTCATTCTAAGCATGGTGTAGTATCTAATGGCCACACAAGTTCATGTGACTGACACTAGTTAGAAACTGTTTGCCAACAGTCCCATCCCAATCAAGCAGCATGGTGTCCCAAATAAATGATTGGAATCCCAGTTTTTTATTCTTAAAGAGAAGTGCCAATTAAGCTCTGATTAACCTTAACTGTACCCAGAAAACTTGCTGACCCATGAAAAGAGAAAAAAATGAGCAAATGTAGCACTGCGAAAGCAGTCTAAATTCTGATTGACTGATAGCCGGATAAAGAGGCTGTTGACATTAAATGTACAGACAGAAGGGGATTCTGTTTGTATTGATTCGTGGTAAGAATGGAGAATCAGGAAATAGGCTGATTGATACTGCTTGTAAATATTTCTTGAAAATTTCACATTGTAGTACACAGCCCCAGAAAAGACAAAAGAAAATTAACCTTTCATAGCACGTGTGTGCAAAGTAGAATCATAAAACTGCATGTATTATAGCAATAGAAAGCAGGCCGAATATTTGAACTGGTTTTAGTTATGAGCAATAGTTTATGCTGTGTTCCTGTCTTTATTTCCTATCACTCAACTTACCTGATCTTTTAATGAAATTTGACTTCAATATGCAGTCTGTATGCGCATTCTTCTGTAGTCATCTTCTCTACCCAAAACTTTTGCATTTAGTCTTAATTCATGCTCTGCACGCCATTGTCGCTGCAATTGTATATTTATCAATCTGTTCATACTTTCAATATTTTTATCATATTCCTCCTATGTCAGGCTGCTGTGTACAACAGCTTGATGTTCAATACCATCATTTTCTCTGTACTAATTAACAAGCTTCAAAACTGGGCCTCTGTATCTCCCTCTGCAACGGGATCCCTGACCTCTTTCTTTCTTTTTTAATCTTTTTATTGGTTTCATAATAATAAACATACCATAGTATTGATACAAAGTTATTGGGATTACATTGTTATAATTAACATAATTAAATATAAACCCAGTTGATACATGGGTATTAAACCTCCCAATCATACAGGATACAAATATACCATAGGAAAAAAATCATGAAAAAGGGAAAAAAAATACCCCAAAAGAAAAACTAACCTAAACAGTGTTAATCAACTAAACTAAGAAAAAAAGGACATGGGCTGTTATGTAACATCAAAGAAAAAGGAACCATTAGTGTCGTCAACTCCGCTCCTCTCAACATATATTAAAAAGAAATGGAATAAGTTTGGAAAAGGTCAAATTACATCATATGGAAATGTTGAATAAATGGCCTCCAAGGCTTTTCGAATTTAATAGAGAGATCATAGATAACACTTCTAATTTTTTCTAAGTTTAAACACAACATAGATTGAGAGAACCAATGAAATGTGGTGGGAGGATTAATCACTTGCCAATTCAGCAAAATGGATCTTCCAGCCATTAATGTAAGAAATGCAATCATCTGACGAGCTGAAGAGGTTAAATGACTTGATTCTATCGTTGGTAACCCAAAAATTGCAGTAATAGGGTGAGGTTGTAAATCAATATTCAGAACAGTTGAAATAGTATCAAAAATATCTTTCCAATTTTTTTTCAAAAAAGGACGTGACCAAAACATATGAGTTAAAGAAGCTATCTCAAGGTGACATCTATCGCATACAGGATTTATATGAGAATAATAACGAGCTAATTTATCCTTGGATATATGAGCTCTATGCGCTACTTTAAACTGTATCAACGCATGTTTAGCACATATAGAGGATGAGTTAACTAATTGAAGAACTTTTTCCCATTTTTCAATCGGTAATCTTAAATTCCCTTTCCCAATCAGTCTTAACTTTATTGGATACGTCTGGGCGTATTTTCATAATTATATTATAAATAATTGCTATTACACCTTTCTGAAAGGGATTTAAATCTAAATTTTTTTCCAAAATATCCATTGAATATACATTCAGGAAGGTAGGAGAAACGGTTTTTAAAAGGTTTCTAATCTGTAAATATCTTTTTAAAAAAAAAGAGATCTAGGCAAGTTATATTTATTAGATAATTGTTCAAAGGACATGAAACAATCATCCAAAAATAGATCACAAAATCGTACTATACATTTAGTTTTCCAAACCAGATATGCTTGATAACCATAATAGAGGATTGAAAGAAGAAATTAGGTATAATAGGACTTGCTAAAATAAATTGATTCAACCCAAAAAATTTTCGAAATTGAAATCATATACGTAAAGTATGTTTTACTATTGGGTTGTCCATTTGTTTATACAATTTGGAAAGAGTAAAGGGAAGCAAAGTCCCTAAGATTAGAACCGAATGAAAACCCTTGTAAAGAATTACATTCAAGATTTACCCAATGTGGACTTGAAGTTACATCCAAGTCCCATAACCAAAATTTTAAATATCATAGTAAAATCTAAAATTCGGCAAAGCTAAACCCCGCCTCCTTTTTAGATTTCTGTAAATGTCTTTTACCTAACCTAGGATTTTTGTTTTGCCATATATATGAAGAAGTTTTGGAATCAACATTATCAATAAAGGATTTTGGAATAAAAATTGGCAGCACTTGAAATAAATATAAAAATTTAGGCAAAATAATCATCTTGATAGCGTTGATCCGACCAATCAATGACAGAGACAGTGGTGACCATTTAGTAAACAAAAGTTTAATCTGATCAATTAAAGGTAAAAAATTAGCCTTAAATAAATCCTTATGCTTTTTCGTAATTTTAACCCCTAAATATGTAAAAAAAAAAGAGTCGGTAACTAATTTAAATGGTAAACATCCATGAATAGGAACCTGCATACTTAGGGGAAATAGTTTGCTCTTATTAAGGTCCAATTTATAACCAGAAAAATTATTAAACTGAGCCAACAAAGGTAAAATAGTAGGAACGGATTTCCCAGGATTAGAAATATATAATAACAAATCGTCTGCATATAATGATAACTTATGTATTTCATTTCCACGGGTAATACCAAAAATGTTAGGTGAGCCTCGGATAGCAATTGCTAAAGGTTCAAGGGCAATATCAAATAATAATGGACTAAGAGGACATCCCTGCCTAGTACCCCGAGATAAAGGAAAAAAGGGAGCTCTTTGATTATTAGTATAAACCGAGGCTACAGTGGTATGATATATCAATTTAATCCAAGATATAAATATCGGACTAAAATTAAATTTCTCAAGCACACTAAATAAATATGGCCATTCAACTCTATCAAAAGCTTTCTCTGCATCTAATGAAATGACACATTCCAGAGTACTAAGTGAAGGAGTATAAACAATATTCGTTAACCTCCTAATATTAACAGATGAATAACCATTTTTAATAAATCCAGTTTGGTCCACAGAGATAATTTGAGGTAATACCTTCTATAACCTAATTGCTAATATTTTAGAGAAAATTTTTGAATCTACATTCAAAAGAGATATCGGTCTGTATGATGCACAATCAGTAGGATCTTTATTCTTTTTAAGAATCAAAGAAATAGAAGCTCCATGGAATGATTGTGGTAATTTACCTAATCTGATTGCTTCTTTAAAAACTCTAGACAACCAAGGAGAAAGAATAGAAGAAAAAAAAACTTTAAAAATTACACTGTAAAACCATCTGGACCGGGTGCTTTGCCGGAATTCATTGAAGAAATAACAGATGTTATTTCTTCATCCGTAATAGGAGTTTCTAATTTTAAACATTCTTCGGGTGATAATTTCGGAAAATTCAATTTCCTTAAGAAGTCATGCATGGTGTTGGGATCATGAGGAAATTCAGAATGGTATAAGGGGGGATAAAATTCTTGAAAAGATTTATCTCGTCATGATTAACTGTCAAGGTGTCATCATGTTTACAAATCTTGATAATTTGACGTTTAACCGTAGCGGTTTTCAATTGATTAGCTAATAATTTATGCGATTTGTCACTGTGAATATAAAACTCACTTCTAGTTTTCATTAATTGATTTTCAATTGAGAATGTTAATAATAAGCTGTATTCTATTTGAAGTTCGACTCTCTGTTTATAAAGCTCCTTACTAGGAGCAATAGAATATTTCTTATCAATTTCTTTAATTTTATCAACCAACAAAAGTGTTTCATTCTTAATACGTTTTTTCAAACCAACAGAGTAAGAAATAATCTGTCCGTGGATATAAGCTTTAGAAGTGTCCCATACTATCCTGTTGGAGCTTTCTTCCATAATATTAGTTGAAAAGAAGCGACCAATCTGTGCCTTGGTGAGACCACACCTGGAGTACTGTGTGCAGTTTTGGTCCCCTAATCGGAGGAAAGACATCCTTGCCATAGAGGGAGTACAGAGAAGGTTCACCAGATTGATTCCTGGGATGGCAGGACTTCCATATGATGAAAGACCGGATCGACTAGGCTTATACTTGCTGGAATTTAGAAGACTGAGGGAGGATCTTATTGAAACTTATAAAATTCTAAAGGGATTGGACAGGCTAGATGCAGGAAGATTGCTCCCGATGTTGGGGAAGTCCAGATCGAGGGGTCACAGTTTAAGGATAAAGGGGAAGCCTTTTAGGACCGAGATTAGGAAGAACTTCTTCACACAGAGAGTGGTGAATCTGTGGAATTCTCTGCCACAGGAAACAGTTGAAGCCAGTTCATTGGGTATATTTAAGAAGGAGTTCGATATGGCCCTTGTGGCTAAAGGGATCAGGGGGTATGGAGAGAAAGCAGGTACAGGGTTCTGAGTTGGATGATCAGCCATGATCATACTGAATGGCAGTGCAGGCTTAAAGGGCCGAATGGCCTACTCCTGTACCTATTTTCTATGTTTCTATGTTTCATAAACTTAACAAAATCCGGGTCTTGAAGCAAATTGGAATTAAATCACCGTTGTCTAATAGTAGAAGAAGTATCCATTAATTTGGTAGAAAGTTTCATTGGAGCATGATCAGAAATGGCAATAATGTCATAATTGCAGTCAATTACAGACGGAATTAAATGAGAGGCAATAAAAAAAGTAGTCAGTTGGAGAATAAGAATGATAAACATGTGAGAAGAATGAAAATTCTTTATCCTTAGGGTGTAGAAATCTCCAAATTTCTGAAATTCCAGAGTCAATCATAAAAGAGTTAATAAGAGTAGCTGACTTATTTGGTAAAGCCTGACTAGATATGGATCTGTCCATCAGGGGATCTAAACAACAGTTAAAATCACCACCCATTATCAACATGTACTCGTTTAAATTAGGAAAAGAAGTGAATAAGTGCTTAAAAATTCCGGATAATCCACATCTGGAGCATAAACATTAACCGTAGCAATTTTTTAATTAAAAAGTAACCCAGTAATTAACAAAAATCTACCACTCGGATCTGAAACAATGTCTTGATGAGTAAATATAATTAAGGGATCTATAAAAATAGAAACTCCTTTCACTTTAGCCTGGGAGTTCGACTGGTATTGTTTCTTTCCAAAACCTAAAGAAACTTTGGTTATCCTCTTTCCTCACGTGAGTTTCTTGTGCAAAAATAATGTGAGCATTCAGTCTTTGGAATACTTTAAAAATCATTTTCCATTTTATTGGATGGTTTAAACCATTTGTATTCCAAGAGACAAAATTAATAATCTGAGCCATAATTTAATGTCAACCCTTTGGTATATAAAGAGTTAGCCATAATGTAAACTCATGAAATCGCAAGAGAAATAAGTATTCAGAGCGGAACCGGAAGTCACGACACTGCAGACACCTTTGTAGTACTGAATCAGCCCAATAGAAAAGCTGAATTAAAAAAAAGTAAAGACACCCCCACCCTCCACCCCTAAAGTCCCGAAACTAAGCCAGAAAGGGCTAGAAAAATAACTAAGAACTAATACTAAATCTACCCCCATTTCTCCAGAAGGCAACTCCAAAGATGTATGTTAAAAAGAGAACCCCCCCCCCGAAATCCAAAAAAAATTAAACACTGTACTATAGTAATCTTCATATTGTGATTTCCAAAATGAACGAGAAAAAAAAGTAAGCGCCGATGCATCAATTACAAACATGAATAATTGAAAATGGCACTTCCAAAAAAAAGAAAGGAATTATGGGGAGAAGGAACCTGAGAAGATGGCATAGTCAAAAAGAACAAAAGATATTATGAAAGAAGGAAAACAGACCGCCACCTTAATCATACGAAGCAAAAAATAAACAAGATGTTCCTTCATACAGTAGAAATTTACCATCAAATCATTAATGACAATGTCAGAAATCAAATAATTAGGAATTAACAAAGTAAAGTGAAATCATCAACAGGAAAAAAGGACTTTAATTGAGATGTGAAAAATACCTACACTACTAACCGAAAATGAAAATCTTGAACTTATAAAAGATGTTCTTCATACGATGATTATAGGCTTTAAAGAAAAAGCACGTAAAAACAGAGCCGATGCTGCGAGAGCCAGACGTTAATAAGAGTGAAGTATCCGTAGCAGTTGAATAGTGCTCATCCAAAAAACTTCGAGCCGCACTTGTGGAATGGAAGACACGGCATGATCCCTCCAAAGGAGAAATTCTTAAACGAGCAGGATACAATAGGGCTGGTCTGAGACCTTTTTTGTAGCATTCCGACATCAGAGGTTTAAAAGCCTGCCGTGCCTTCATCACTTCTGGACTGTAGTCTTCCGCTAAACGGAACTGATATTGTTGAAATTTAATCATACCTTGCCGACGGACAATTCGATTGAGATGCTCTTTAACATGAACATAATGGAAACAGTGGATTACTGGCCTTGGTTTAAACTCGGAGGACAATTTGACATGCAATGTATAGTGAACACGGTCAAGCAATGGAGGATCGTTGGGTAATACAGAACTGAACGCATCCTTTAAAAGTTGAGAGAATTTTGAAGGGTCTCCTTCCTCGACATCCTTGGGGAGACCAATTAGATTTTTTTTAGATTATGAGGGCACTCAGTCCTCGTTTATTGTCATTTAGAAATGCACGCATTAAAAAAATGATACAATGTTCATCCAGTATGATATCACAGAAACACAAGACAGATCAAGACTAAAACTGACAAAAACCACGTAACAGTAATTTGATAAGAGCAGACCATGGGCATGGTTTAAAAAAAAAGTCTCAAAGTCCTGATAGCCCCAACATCTCACGCAGACGGTAGGAGGAGGAAACTCTCCCTGCCATGAGCTTTCAGCGCCGCAAACTTGCGGATGCAGCAACCTGGAAGCACCTGACCACAGTCCAACTCTGAGTCCGTCTGAAAACTTCGAGCCTCCAACCAGCCCTCCGACACTGAGCACCGAGCACCATCTCTGCCGAGCACTTTGTCCATGGCCCTGGCTGCCAAGCAACAGGCGAAGCTGAGGATTCGGGGCCTTCCCTTCTGGAGGTTTCGGATCACACAGTAGCAGCGGCAGTGAAGCAGGCATTTCAGAAGTCTCACTAGATGTTCCAACGTGCTCTCACGTCTGCCTCCATCAAATCAGAATTGTGCACGGCCTCCTACTTGACAGATTACAGATATTCATCACCGGAGAGGACGCGCACACTGCGTCGCGCCACCATCTTCTCCTCCTCCTCTTTTATATGTAAGTTCTGTCTTCTAGATCGGTTTTCAAGATCAATAATCTTGGATTTAAAATGTTCCAGTTGTTTAGTCATCGAAGATAATTTCTGCTCCAAGTTCTCAATTTTCAAATCTCTCTTCTGAGCTTCAATGTCTAATTCAGTAATTTTACTTTGATGTTGCTTAACTTCACAGTCAAGCGATTTCAGAGTCTGTAATTGACTTTAAATCTTCTTTAAAACTTTGACGTTGTTGTTCAAAGTTTTCAATTAAACTTTGACGTTGTTCTTCAAATTTTTCATTTAAAAGATTAAACAGAATATCATAAGGTAGTTCAGTTTGCTTGAATTCACCTTTCTTTTCCCCATTCCCGTCAGAATCCTTCCCGTTTTTAGGATCTCGCCCTTTAGATCTTGTACTTATTTCTTTGCTCATTTCCTCGCTCGTTTCCTCAGATTTCACAGTTACACTTCAAGGAAAAATCAATAGTATAGAATAAATCTTCTAGTGTAGGTAAAAATAAATTAAATAAGGGAGATCATAAGTTTTAAAAAAAAGTAATGGTAATGGAGCGAAGCCAGAAACAACCTCACTCCATGAGCACCTCCTGAAGAATCTTGACCTCTTCATCAGGAGACTGCAGTCATTGTGGATTGATAATAATGTCTCCTTGCTGACAGTTAGCACAGGAGCACCTCAAGGATGTGTGCTTACCTTCTATACCCTCTACACCCATGACTGTGTGGTTAGGCACAGCTCAAACACAATCTATAAATTTGCTGGTGACGCTACTGTTGTTGACAGAATCTCAGATGACGACAAAAAGGTGTACAGAAGCAAAATTGATTGGCTGGTTGAGTGGTGTTATAACGACAACCTTGCATTCAACGTCAGCAAGGAATTGTTTGCGGACTTCAGGAGGGGTAAATTGGGAGAACACACCAATCCTCATTCAGGGGTCAGCAGTAGAAGGAGCAAGTAGCTTCAGGCTCCCGGGTGTAATCATCTCAAAGGATCTATCCTGAGCTCAACATATCGATGCAATCGTGAAGAAAGCATACTAGTGATTCTACATCATTAGGAATTTGAGGAGATTTGGGATGTCACCAAAGACTCCAGCAAATTTTTACAGATGTAACACGGAGAGCATTCTGACTGGTTACATCACCACCTGGTATGGAGGCTTCAGTGCACAGGATCGAAAGAGTTTGCAGAAGTTTGTAGGCTCAGCCAGCTCCATCACGCCACAACCCTATACGCTATTGACGGTATCTTCAAAACAATGTCTCGAGAAGGGGGCACCCATCATTAAGGACCCTCACCAACTACGACATGCCTTCATCTCATTACTACCATCGGGGAAGAGGTCCAGGACACAGAAGACCTACACTCAAGATTTTAGGAACAGCGCCTTTCCCTCTGCCAGATTTCTGAATGGACCGTGAGCACTATCTCACTATTTCTCTTTTGTACTGTTTATTGTAACGTAGCAATTTTTAAATCTTGCACAGTACTGCTGTCACAAAACAAATTTCATGGCATAAACTCCCTCCAAATAGGTGGGATGTTAATAGGGGATTGTACAAATGCACAATGCAAAGACGTGATTGGGCATATTTGCATATTTTACAGTATTTCACTTGGAAGGTTTTATAATGAGCAAAATACTTTATAGTAATGAATAAGAGTAATGATTTATTATTGAAATAGCATGAATTATTTTGGTATGTTGGGTTACATTTGGTAAATATTTGATCATGGTTGTGTCATTCCAAGTAAGGTGAAAGGAACTGTGAACTAAATTGTCTATTCCTGGCAATTTGAAAACTGTTGGGGTGAAAATACGTTGGGAGTAGGTTGCCTGTATTAAAGCAGGTACAGTATTGCTTTAATCCATAAAGGGAAGCAGGCAGGAGGAAACAAACCATTTTATAAATCTATTGATAACTTGATTATTAACAAAAATACAGGAAGAAGTGTTCTCTCAGTTAGAAATGATACTGAGAGTACATTTTTTAAAAAAAGAGAAGTGAGTCAGAGTAGCAGATCAGAATAATAGTGTATAGTGTCAATTCACTGAGATCAATATATGCTTTCAACAAAAAAGCATTTACTCATAACTAGAGTAAAACAATTTATCTATAAATAAATTGTAATTCCTACATCATGCCATCACACTTCACAGTTATAATCAAATAATAATTGAAATGAAAGGAGGACCTTTAGACTCTTCTGATGTGTTTTGCAACTAGAGTGATAACTTTTGTGACGTTCAAAACACCACACAGTTGCATTGTGGTTGCTTTTTTTTTGCATTTTATCAGTGATTTGGGTTAATTTGCCTGGATGGGTGGACATGGTGATTCTTTATTTGATAGAGATTCATTACTAGGCTATTGTTCGTGTTCTCAAAGTACTCTAACCAACAACAATATAAAGGATGCCATTTATTGTTATCAAAGGAAATGAGAAATATCATGGATGGAATAAAGTAAGTCAAAATTTGAAGGTTTTTATTTAATAGTCAAACGTTTATATCAAGCTTCTGTGACACAATAGATCTTTCACAGAAAGTAGTAAGTATAATTAATTCTAGTTGAGCCCATGGTACAGTGTGTCAGCACGGTGGCACAGCTACTAGAGCTGTTGTCTCGTGGCCGTGCAGAACCAGGTTTAGTTTGGACCTGGTGTACTGTTCGTGCAGAGCTTGCGCATTCTCCCTGTGATCAGTGGACTTCTTCCAGGTTCTCTGGTTTCCACATTCCAAAGATGTGGGTAAGTTAACTGGCTGTTGTAATTTGTTGCTAGTGTCTATTAGAATATGGGTGAGTTTATGGGGGATGTGAGGAGAATAAAAGAGGATTAATTAGAATTACAGGCTGTCCCTGGGTGGCCAATTAAGATATCAACCTGCATATCTTGGGATGTGGGAGGAAATTGGTGAAGATTTGTGTGATCACAGGGGAGGCCATGTAGGCTATGCACAGCACCATGAATCAGGACAGAACTTGATCACTACTGTTGTTGGGAATCAATTCTTTTAGCTGTGCCACCGTACAGTACAAAGGTGTTGATGGCAAGGCCAGCAGTTATCGCCCATCTGAAATTCCTCCTGATAAGGTGATAGTTAGCTGGTTGATTGAATTGATGTATTTCTCGTTGTTAGGGTATATCAACAGTGTTGTAGGATAAGGAATTCCAGGATGTAGACCCAGTGACTATGAAGGAACAGACTGTATATTTCCAAGTCCAGATGAAATGTCCTTATAACTGCAGAGATTACAAGTTTGGGAGATGCTGACGAGTAAGTTACCACTGTACATTTTGCAGATGGTATATACTGAGACTTGCTGTGCCTTCAGTGGAGTTGGTAAAAGTTTATGGTAGTGGATGGGGTGCCAATCAATAGGCTTCTTTGTGGATGATGCTAGGCCGCTGAAGTCTCGTTGGAAGTGCACCCTTCTAGGTAAGTGAGTATATTGTATCATATCCATGGCTTCCTTTTTGTAGAGGGTGGAAAAGGTGTACTGTGTGGTGTGGTGTAACTGGCTGTAAAATACCCATCCCACAACTCATACCCTTGTGATTTGGCTAGCTGATCTGGTGGTGGGTATTGATGCCACCAGCCCACAGTACATCTTAAACACAAAGAGCTTTTTTAGATGCTGGAAATCCAGAGCAACACACACAAAATGCTGCAGGTACTCAGCAGGTCAGGCAGCAGCATTAGAGAGGAATAAGCAGTTGACAGTTTTGACTAAGGCCCTTTATCAAGGCTGGAAAGGAAGCGGGTGGGGGGGGAGGAGAAAGCAGAAGATGGGGAAAAGGTAAGGAGTGCAAACCGGCATACTGATAGGTGAAACCTTTGCCCATGCTTCTCTTAATATTTTAAAATATTGTACAGCACACTGAATGATGAATTATGCGTCAACAGTATGTGTTCATGAGTAGGAGATTCCATTGCTAATGCTTAACTTGATCCCAAGTGTCTTCATGGTATCTGATTCATTTGAGGACTTTGGGGATACACCATCTTGTCATCTTGGATGAGTCTGTAGATATTCAGGAATTGTGAAGAAGAGTGGGGCTACAAGTAAGAATTCTGAGTGTATTTACGTCAGGCTGTTTCATGATGAGTCCAAGGAACAGCTCTCCTATCTGAAACACCAGTCTTGTTAAGGAGGAGGACTTTGAAAGATTGAACAGGCTGAGGGAGGCTTTGCCAAGATTGAATCTGAAATTTGGATTGATGCCGCATGGCTCATTCAGTTGTATTCTTATTTTTCAAAGCAGCAGCTTTGATACAAAGACAGTGAGAAGTCAACCATATTGCTCTGGGCCTAGCATTATAGGCTCCTAATGATAACAGGTTTCCCACCTTGGATTATGATAGTGAAAAGTACAACATCAGTAGTTGTATAGAATCAGAAACATACATTTTTAAAACTATGTATTTAAATTGAGCTACTAATACTTTTGCTTCCCTGTTGCTCAAGGAATGAATATATCTTCTGGTAAGATGGCGGTTCATTTGTATGCAGCAGCCTCTCTTTTTTCTTTGTTAATTGTGATTTTTATGATGGCATGACTATACTGGACTCAGAACTTTGGGTATAGCAGGTCTACCACATCAGTAAGCTGCTTGTTGGTTGGAGGAGGAGCCGGCCGGGGTGTTAACTGTGGGTGCCTGCTACTCAAAGGCATTGGAGTTGGTGCACGAAGGCGGTGGGCAGTGTAGACACAGATGTTTGTCTTTGACGTTTCTCTTGAGAACGTTAAGACCCTGTTGAACATTGATAATGTAAATTGCCACAGGTCTGCATAGCCTCAGCTGTAGTGAGGATTAGCCCTCAAGCAGTGGGCTTCTCTGCTGATGCAGTCCAGGTGAGGAGATGCCAGAGGCAGCGTAGTGTGACATCCGTGCTCAGCTGGGGGTTGGCCTCTCCTTTGGGTGCTGCCTCCAGTGTTCGATTGGCAGAACAACAGGCAGATTTGCAGGGAACTGTACCATCAATTTGCTCAGGTTCTTGGACTACATATATTTCTTCAGCGGTTTGATCGGGGCACGATTGCGCAAGCGTGTGGTTGTCAGCCAATGAGGACAGTGAGAAGAGTTTAAAAGAAAACAGCTTTATAGAGCGGGCGTTGTAGTAGAGGGAGACAGAGCAGGAAGGCTTTGGCTCAACGGTGCTTTGGCATTAACGGGTCGAGGCAAGGTAGTAGGTTATCTGTGTAGATTACAGACAGGAAGTATGTGTGTTCTGTGCTCGGTGTCAGATATGGGAAGTCCAGAAGACTCCCAGCCTCCTGGACGGCCATATCTGCACCAGGTGCGTCGAGCTGCAAGCTCCTTAGGGGCCACGTTAGGGAACTGGAGATGCAGCTCAATGACCTTCATCTGGTCGGGGCGAGTGAGCAGGTGATAGAGAGAAGCTATAGGGAGACAGATAAGTGGGTAACAGTCGGGAGAGGGAAGGGCAGGAGTCAGAGGCTAGAGAGCACCCCTGTGACTGTACCCCTTGACAGGGAGTTAGGAAGGGAGATGCGAAGCAGGACCACAAAGGTGGTCATCTTGGGATTACTGCCTGTGCCACGTGACAGTGAGTATAGGAATAGAGTGAGGTGGAGGATAAATGTGTGGCTGAGGGGTTGGAGCAGTGGGCAGGGATTCAGATTTCAGGATCATTGGGACCCCTTCAGGGGCAGGAGTGACCTGTACAAAAAAGACGGGTTGCACTTGAATCCCGGGGGACCAATATCCTGGCGGGGAGGTTTGCTAAGGCTATTGCGGAGAGTTTAAGCTAGGATTGCGGGGGGGTGGGAACCAAACTGAAGAGACAGAAGAAGAGGGCAGTTGGCTCACAAATAGAGAAAGCTTGGAGACAGTGTGAGAGGGCGTATAGGCAGGTGATAGAGAAGGGACGCGCTCAGACCGATGGTTTGAGATGTGTCTATTTTAATGCAAGGAGTATTATGAACAAAGCGGATGAGCTTACAGCGTGGATCAGTATTTGGAGCTATGATGTTGTGGCCATTATAGAGACTTGGATGGCTCAGGGGCAGGAATGGTTACTTCAAGTTTAGATGTTTCAGAAAGGACAGGGAGGGAGGCGGAAGAGGTGGGGGTGTGGCACTGTTGATCAGAGATAGTGTCACGGCTGCAGAAAAGGAGGAAGTCATGGTGGGGTTGTCTACGGAGTCTCTGTGGGTGGAAGTTAGGAATAGGAAGGCGTCAATAACTCTACTAGGTGTTTTTTATAGACCACCCAATAGTAACAGGGACATCGAGGAGCAGATAGAGAGACAGGTTCTGGAAATGTGTAGTAATAACAGGGTTGTCGTGGTGGGAAATTTTAATTTTCCAAATATTGATTGACATCTCCCTAGAGTGAGGGGTTTAGATGGGGTGGAGCTTGTTAGGTGTGTTCAAGAAGGTTTCTTGACACAATATGTAGATAAGTCTACAAGTGGAGAGGCTGTATTTGATCTGGTATTGGGAAATTAATCTGGTCAGGTGTCAGATCTCTTAGTGGGAGAGCATTTTGGAGATAGTGATCACAATTCTATCTCCTTTACCATAACGTTGGAGGAGGATAGGAACAGACAAGTTTGGAAAGTGTTTAATTGGAATAAGGGGAAATATGAGGCTATCAGGCAGGAACTTGGAAGCAAAAATTGGGAACAGATGTTCTCAGGGAAATGTACGGAAGAAATGTGGCAAACGTTTAAGGGATATTTGCGTGGAGTTCTGCATAGGTACATTCCAATGTGACAGGGAAAGGATGGTAGGGTACAGGAACTGTGGTGTGCAAAGACTGTTGTAAATCTCGTCAAGAAGAAAAGAAACTTACAAAAGGATCAAAAAACTGGGTAATGATAGCGATCTAGAAGATTATAAGGCTAGCAGGAAGGAGCTTAAGAAAGAAATTAGCAGAGCCAGGAGGGGCCATGAGGAGGCCTTGTTGGACAGGATTAAGGAAAACCCCAAGGCATTCTACAAGTATGTGAAGAGCAAGAGGATAAGATGTGAGAGAATAGGGCCTATCAAGTGTGACAGTGGAAAAGTGTGTATGGAACCGGAGGAGATAGCAGAGGTACTTAATAAGTACTTTGCTTCGGTATTCACTATGGAAAAGGATCTTGGCGATTGTAGGGGTGACTTACAGTGGAGTAAAAAGCTTGAGCATCTGGATATTAAGAGAGAGGATGTGCTGGAGCTTTTGGAAAGCATCAAGTTGGATAAGTCACCAGGACTGGATGAGATGTACCCCAGGCTACTGTGGGAGGCGAGGGAGGAAATTGCTGAGCCTCTGGCGATGATCCTTGCAACATCAATGGGGACGGGAGAGGTTCCAGAGGATTGGAGGGTTGTGAATGTTGTTCCATTATTCAAGAAAGGGAGTAGTGATAGCCCAGGAAGTTATAGACCAGTGAGTCTTACTTCAGTGGTTGGTAAGTTGATGGAGAAGATCCTGAGAGGCAGGATTTATGAACGTTTGGAGAGGCTTAATATAATTAGGAATGGTCAGCATGGTTTTGTCAGAGGCAGGCCGTGCCTTATGAGCCTGATTGAATTTTTTTGAGGATGTGACTAAACATATTGATGAAGGTAGAGCAGTAGATGTGTATGGATTTCAGCAAGGCATTTGACAAATGTACCCCATGCAAGGCTCATTGAGAAAGTAAGGAGGTATGGATCCAGGGGGACATTGTTTTGTGGATCCAGAACTGGCTTGCCCACAGAAGGCAAAGGGTTTAACATGCAGTTTGTTGTTACTGTTACTGCTATTTTTGGTGAATTTGCCATCTTTCTAATTATTTCATAATATGTTTTTATTCATGCCTTTTAATTTGTTCACAGGCATAGTTTTTTCCTGAGATTAAAAAAATGTAAATGGATCTTGCATTCTTTTGATTCTCCTTGCTTTCCTCATATTAAATTTTCCTCCTTATTTTGTATGTGTTTTTAAGTCTGTTGGTAATCAGGTTTTTTTTTGCTTGTTGCCATGCAGGAAAAGCATTTGTTCTTTGTTTTTCTGAAAGCTCATTGATTCTGGCTCTTTGCCAAATAGACAGGCACTTATCTAGAACAGTTGTTATTTAATTCTAGTTTGTCTTAGATGATGGTACTCCAGAATGTAAGTCAGAACACTGGGACTTCACAACCAGTGTGGATGAGAAAATATAATCTCTATTTAAATGCATTAGTGAGAGGGCCGTGCAAAGTTATAGGTGCAAATTTTCAGAAGACTCTTCCAAGTAGTCCTTTTCTATTTGGGTGTTCAAATATCTTGGACATTCCAAGAACAAAGATTTTTCTGTTTGTACTTTATACTGAAGTAAATTCTGGATATTTATTTGATTGCTTCTGTGTTCTTGCTTTGTGCAGGTTGGCTGTTTACTTAAATAAAAATAGTGACTGCAATTTGAAGTTAATTTGATTGAGTATGAAACATTTAGGACATCCCAGGGGCATTAAAAACACTAATTATTCTTCCATTATTGTGTTCCATCATGTTTTGCTCCATAAAGTTCCCAAGTATACTTTTTGAATTTTGTTTTTGTAGCCATCCTTTTC
This sequence comes from Mobula birostris, assembly GCF_030028105.1. Classification (NCBI taxonomy): domain Eukaryota; kingdom Metazoa; phylum Chordata; class Chondrichthyes; order Myliobatiformes; family Myliobatidae; genus Mobula; species Mobula birostris. The sequence goes on along the minus strand of NC_092387.1, from coordinate 14,071,536 downwards.
AACTTGGTTATGTCAATCCACCTGAAGATTAAAGTGTCCCATATTTAATGCAGTGCTCTTTTTATATCTTCCCATTATTTGTTGATGTATACCTTTTTCCTACTGTGTGGTTGCTGTTTTCAGGGTCTGTACATAATTCTAACCGCTACCACCTTTTCCTTGCTGCTTTTAACCTCCACACAAATGAACGGCGTCTTCTGAGCCAACAAGACTTTTCACAACTACTATTTCACATTTCATTAGCAATATTATCTTAAATGTTTGAAGTTCAAAGTAAATGTATTATCAAAGTATGTATATCTCACCAAATACTACCGAGATTCACTTCCTTACAGACACTGACAGTTGAACAAAGAAGTACAATAGAATCGGTAAAAACCTACATATAAACAAAAACTGACAAGCAACCAATGTGCAAAAGAAGACAAACTGCAAATTCAAACAAAAACAAATATTGATAATAAAAATAAATAATGTTGTGAATGTGAGTTGTAGAGTCCTTGAAAGTGAGTCCTCGAAAGTGAGTCCTCAGGTTGTGTGATCAGTTCAGTGTTGTGAGTGAAGTTGTCCTACTGCTTTAGGAGCCTGATGGTTGAAGGGTAGTAACTGTTCCTGAACTTGGTGCTATGGGACATTGGGCTCCTGTACCACCACCTGAATGGTAACAGCGAGAACAGAGCATGGCCTGGATGGTTATGGTCCTTGATGATGGATGCTGCTTTCTTTTGGCAGGAATCTTTGTAGATATGCTCAATCATTGGGTGGGCTTTCCCTGTGATGAACTTCTTGCAGGCTTTTCCATTCTTGGGCACTGGTGTTTCCATACCAGGCTGTGATGCAACCAGTCAGGATGCTCTCCACTTTGCATTTATAGAACTTTGTCAAAGTTTTAGATGACATGCTGATTTTGCGTGAAGTTCTTAAAAATAAAAAGTAGAGGCAGTGCAGCATCTTCTTTGAAATGGCACTTGTGTGCTAGTCCCAGGACAGATGCTGTGACAACACCCAGGAAGTTACTGACCCTCTCCACCTCCGATCCCCTAATGAGTGCCGGCTCATGGACCCCCAATTTCTTCCTAGTGTTGTCAATAATCAGCTCTTTGATTTTGCTGATGTTGAGTGAGATTGTTGTAGCATCTCTCAACCAGATCTTCAATCTCCATTCGATTCGTCACCACCTTTGATTTGGACAACAGCAATGGTGTTGTCAGCAAACTTAAATATAGTATTGGAGCTGTACTCGCCCTCACAGTCATAAGTATAAAATGAGTAGAGCTGGGGACTAAACACACAGCCTTGTGGTGCAACTGTGCTTGTGGTAATCGTGGAGGAGATGCTGTTGCCAATCCAAGCTGACCAGCATCTGGGCTGCAAGTGAGGAAATTGAGGATCCAGTTGCATGAGAAGCTATCAAGGCCTAGATCTTGGAGCTTATTGATTAGTTTTGAAGGGATGATAGTCTTGAATTCTAGGCTTAAGTCAATGAAAAGCATCCTGGTGTATGCATCTTCACTGCCCAAATGTTCCAGAGCTGAGCCAATGAAATGACATCTGCTGTTGTCTTATCACCTCATCTTTCCCATCTGAATTGCCAAAGGTCAAATATTTTTAAGTACGAAGTTCATAGCTTTGATCCCCTTGCAGCCATATATTTCTGCAATGGCTGTTCGCACAACAGGGGCTTTGACACGATGTACCACTTATTCATTACTTTTGTCACCTTTAATCAATTGAGCAAAGCAGTCCCGGTTTCTTAGTGAGCTCACAAACAACAGGAATTCTGCAGATGCTGGAAATTCAAGCAACACACATAAAAGTTGCTGGTGAACGCAGCAGGCCAGGCAGCATCTCTAGGAAGAGGTGCAGTCAACGTTTCAGGCCGAGACCCTTCGTCTCTGCTGCTGCGTTCACCAGCAACTTTTATGTGTGTTGCTTCTTATTGAGCTACTGACTATTTTGGCCCTGCAGGAAATAATAGAAATAACTATTGGGTATAGATATTGTAGCTGAAAAAAGGAATTAACAGAATATTTTACGCAAAGTTTCCAGTATGAGATGTCTTTGTCAGCACACTACTTCCCGTACAACCAGGAATCCATGTATCTAGTGATTACAAACAACAGTTCCAAAAGACTTGGCCCCATTCAAGATATATAGAAGATGCATGGGGAAATAGGTGTTGCTGTGCCATTCATTAAGATCATGGCTAATTTGTCTGTATCAATGCTGTTTTCCAGCACTATCCCATTATTCCTTGATTAATGTTCAGAAATCTTCTGATTTGTAGTTTGAATGAGCATAATGACTGAATTTCCACAACCCTTCAGGCTAGAGAATTTCTCAAAGTTCACAATCAACTAAATATTGAAATTTGCATTAATTTCAGTTCCAAATACCCTTCCCCTTATTCTGAAGCTGTCCTCTCATCCTAGACTCCTTAGCTAGGGTAAACATTCTCTCTGTAGTTTGCCTGTAAAGAACTTTAATGATGTTGTATGTTTTGATGTAATCTTCTTGCGTTCTTCTAAATTAATGAGAATGCTGTCTCAGTTACCTACCACAATCCTGCCATTTCAGTAAGTTTTGCTTTATTGTGTATTATTCCCAGCTAAAGAGCCTAAAACTGCTCAGTACTCCAGTAATGACCTTGTCAAGTCCTTGCACAATTGCAATAGAATTCTTTACTCCTGTGTTTAAATTCTACAGTAAAAAGGTAATTGCTTGTTGCACTTGAATATCTGTCTTTGCGATTTCTTTTGAAGTACACCCATGTCCCTTGTAGCCTCAGCACTCAGTATCTCACCATTTCACAAATACACTGCTGTTCTGTTATGTTATGTGTGTGCCCAAGCGGGTAACTTCACCTTTTCTCTGTTGTTATTTATTGATTGATTGACATACAGCATGGAATAAGCCCTTCCAGCAATGCCCCAATTTAATCTTGGTCTAATCATGGGACAATCTACAATGAGCAATTAACCTACCAACCAGTACATCTTTTGAGCAATTAACCTACCAACCAGTACATCTTTTGAATAAGCCAGAGTCACAGGGAGAATGTACAAACTCCTTACTGGCAGCATCGGGAATAGAACCCGGATCACCAGAACTGTAAAATGTTGTGCTGACCACTACGCTACCATGTTTCACCTACACTATTTTTACTGTCTGTATGTCCTTTTCCGTACAAGGTAGCCACCTTATTTGGCATTCTATCTGCCTAAACATTTATACCCTCTGCCAAAGCACGTGATTCCATCTACAAAGTGCACAGTTACTAGTTGTTGAGTCTGTTTTGTCAGCACTGCCCAAATGTCAGGGAGCTTCAATCTAAATGTAGATAAAGATGCAGCCTTTATCTACATGTAGACCAAAGCTTGTTTGCATTTCCTTTTATGGATTTGGTGTTAAATCAGAAGTAAATGTATGGTACTGCATGTAAGATTTTTAATGTGACAGAGGGATTGACCCCGTTTTGTCAGTTCAGATTTGATGTTAGCACAATAAATCCCATCAAAATCTGTGTGAATTTGCTGAATCTTCTGTACTTGATTAGAGTTTAACAATTGATCAGAAGAGAAGGCTTTTCTTATCTTTTGACATGCTGAGTTGAGTATTTGACTCTCCTGTACCAGCTTGTTTTTTTTGTATCTCTTACTTATTAATCTGTTTGTTTAGAGATGCAGTGTAGAGTAGGGCCTTCTGGTCCTTCGAGCTGTGCTGCCCCAGTAACTCCTGACAGCCCCGATTTAATCTTAATCTAATCACAGGGCAATTTACAATGATGAATTAACCTACCCGGTGAGAAGAAACCAGAACATTCCACGGGAAGGACATACAGAGACTCCTTAGATTATACTGGAATTGAACTCCGAGTTCCGCCCCAAGTTGTAATAGTGTTGTGCAAACTGTTACACTACTGTGGTGTCCCACACCTGTAAGTTTGTTAGAGGGTTTTTTTTCTGTTCACTAGATCACATCCCTGCCAGAGCAGAGTGCAATGGATACCCAAGTTCTTGATGTATGATCCTTGATCAGTCATCATCGTCTTGCACTAAATGGCAAGTAAAAGTGTAGAAGCACGGTGCATTGGGCAATGTGTTGCATATGTAAGTTTATGGATGATCAGAAGAACATCTTCAGGTCAAAATGGCACAGAACAAAATAAAATCTTTTTGGCATGGAAGTAGGAATTGAAATACCACCATTATTGTATGCATTGTACAGACATCCCACCCTGTAAAAACTCATTTCAGGGAGGTCTGAACTGGAAGTCTCAACCTCATAGCAGTCTGTCAATAAATTTGTTAGTTTTGCAAGACATCAGATTCACAAGTGTTTTTTGAGACAGCTGACTTCTGAATTCTGTCTTAATGTGCCGTGTTCACAATAGCTGCTGTCTTGGTTGATGAGCTGGCATAGTTTTTTGCTATTTCTGGATCAGGAAACAGTTTCCTGAATAGCTTGCCTGTGTGCTTACACACCTGGAATGGCAGGTTATGCTCAACGATGAAAGATGTAAAGTACACTTCAGCTCCAGTGACCTTCTCTGTCAGACTTTGGTTTTCTGCTGAAAAGAACTGTGAAATACTTAAGCAGCCTTCCCTGCACTTAGCCTCCCTAATATGTTGTGGTCCTTAAAAGAAATAAAAGCATAAGGTGTATCCTTATTACAGGTGTGCGCCGCTTAACGTCCATTCGGACAACGTCCGATCGCATATACGTCTGTACTCACTCACTTACTCACTCACTCACAGACACACACTTCCTGCAATAGTTGGGATCAGAACTTACTTTTTTACGTCAAAATGGGGGATTTTATTACCATATATTACCATGTTATTTAATAAAGTGTAATTCAAAACGCATATTAAGTGAGCAGCACAGGTAAACAGTTCGCTGTCCTAATGATGAGACCTCAGTGGGGGGGCCAAGTATTTATTAAAATTGTTTTTTCTTCTGAAAATGACTGCGCTTAAACCCAGCCCATTGCGGGATTTGATGTACCTGTAAGTGGAAATGTTTCAGGGAAAAAAACCCCGAAGAATTTGCTTGCTGGGAGCACATTCTTAAAGATGTCTTAGCGGATGATTTTGGAATTTCGCTCCAATTTAAACCCCTTTAAGACACCAACACACCCCACCTGTATAGGACGGCTTCGCATAGTCAGGTTGTCACCGCCAGCCTTGGAAATTTCTTTGCCAGGCTTTTGTACTTCATCACCAACAGCTGTCCGGATCATTTCAGCGTCATTACAGACAGTAGTAACTGAACTGATGGACTGTGGAAGAGAGAGAGAGAGGTCAATTGTAAAGCCTGCCCACAGAGAAAACTGATAGGTCTACTTAGCACAAAGAGAGATCAAGCAGGATTCATTCATTTTCTTTCTTTTTTTTCCCCTCTCCCTCCCCCCTCTTAAAAAAAAATCGATTTCCGGGATATTGTATATCATTTGCGGGCATCAGGGAGCCACTGTCGATATGCGGGAGACTCCCGGAACTCCCGGGAGAGGTGGGATGTCTGACTGTATGTGGAAGTCTTTCTACCTCCAATGCTGATGCTCGATTAAATTCTATTGCATTTTTTTTTATATAAAGCAAATCCATAGACTGCTCAAAGATTTGGATTGACTGATCTGATGATACTTGCACAATTTGGAACTTGCTGCTGTTTTCCACTTTGCTCCTCTATCCATTTGTGTTCTTCTTCACCAATCTCTATTGACAAAGAATGCCCAATGTGTTTATCAGCTGATACAGAATTAATAGAAAGGATTATGGCAAATGTCAATATTCAAGAAGCTACTTGTACTACCTTGTACTTGTGTTTTGAAATGATACGTGTGAGTGGCATGCGAAGCCAAGCTTTTCACTTTATCTTGGTACATGTGATAATTTACCAATTACCAACCAATAAATTGCCTAAAAAAATAACTCTGATTTTAATTGTTTTCATTTTTTTCTTTTTCTTTTTAGGTCTAATGGCAATAAAGTGATTAATCATGGCTCTAATGATCCCAACAGTCAAGCTAAAATGGCTGGAGCATCTCAACAGCTCCTGGATCACAGAAGACAGCGAGTCCATTGCCACAAGAGAGGGCGTTTCTGTTTTGTATGATAAGCTAATTAGCAGTAAGGAAGTGGTACCATTACCACAGCAAGTGCTCTGCCTTAAGGGACCCCAGTTACCAGATTTTGAACGTGAGTCCCTCTCTAGCGATGAACAAGAACATTATTTGGATGCTCTCCTTAGTAGCCAGCTGGCTCTGGCAAAGATGGTGTGCTCAGATTCTCCATTTGCAGCAGCCCTTCGGAAACGATTATTAGTGTTGCAGCGTGTTTTTTATGCTCTTTCCAACAAATACCATGACAAAGGTAAAGTCAAACAGCAACAGCATTCACCAGAAAGCAGTTCTGGATCAGTAGATATCCATTCTGTCAGTGAACGGCCAAGATCCAGTACAGATGCTCTGATTGAGATGGGGGTTCGGACTGGATTGAGTTTATTGTTTGCACTATTACGACAGAACTGGATGACGCCTTCTACAGTGCCAGGACTGAACCTCTGCAATGATGTTATCAGTACAGCAATAGATGTGATTAGCTCATTACCACCATTGTCTTTAGCAAATGAAAGCAAAATTCCTCCAATGGGACTGGACTGCTTATCTCAAGTAACAACATTCCTAAAGGGAGTCACAATGCCGAACTCAGGAGCTGATATTTTGGGGCGAAGACTAGCATCAGAACTGCTCCTTGGTCTTGCAGCCCAGAGGGGTTCACTGCGATACTTTTTAGAGTGGATAGAAATGGCTTTGGCTGCGTCTGCTGTTGTTAGTACCATGGAAAAAACAAAACTATCTCTGAGTTGGGAGGGAATGATCAGCTATGATTGCTTCATGAGTATTCTCGTGCAAATGAGGCGTTCTTTGGTATGTATCAAATCTAATTTCATTTGAGAAAATGGTATTAAAAAGGCTGTTGTTTGCTTGACAGGAAAGAACATGTTGCTTTGAATATGTTAATTCCTTAAAGATTTTTTTAGCTGCACAATTCATGGGTCATTTAGTTTAAACATACAAGAATGATGCTAAGGGTATTGTTAATATTTAATGACAACTGCAATGGTATGCACAGTTGTCTACAGTAATGTGAAGAAACAATAAGATGGTTAACGTGTAAGCTTTGAAGTACCAGTAGAGGCCATCTAGTGGAGCAAGCCCAGCCCAAATGGGCGTGGTTCAACATTGTATAATATTTCCTCCTCCACCACTGTCCTGCGCTTGCCCCTGCTGTCTCCAGCTCCAAAACCTTCCCCACATATTCTCAATCAGTTTCCCAGGAAAAGTAAAAGAAATGGATAATTTAGTAAGAGTGGCTAAATGTATGTGAAATGTGGCAGGCAAACTATAAGAAAATAATAAATGGTTTTTATGTACAGAAATATTAGTGGTTCATAGAAGCAGCTTGTGGTTGTGAAAATTAAAAAAAAATATCAACAGGTGGAGTATATGTGTAATTGTCCATCTTAGCATGAACTTTGAGGAAGCATATTACAGTCGACCTTCACTAATCCGACTACCTGTAATCTGGTTCCTTTGATAATCCAGCACTGATTATGCTTAGTGTGATCCTTCTGTAATTCGGCATTTTCACTGATCCGGCACTCCTCAGGTCCCAATGGTGCCGGGTTAGTGAAGGTTGACCTGTATCTAAGTGGGAAGACGTTGCAGGACTCAAAGTGCAGAGGGAGCTGGGCATCCTCATGTACTGTTTGTAAAAGTTTAGTATGTAGATCCCACAAGCAATTAAACAAGCAATAGAAAAGAATGTTTATTGATAGAAAAGTAGAATGAAAAGTAGAAAGGTTGTGCTTCAATTATGTAGTGCATGATGAGGACACACTTGGAGCACTATGTTTGGTGTTGGTTTTCCTATTTGAAGAAGAATGTTTTTGCATTAGAAGCAGTTCAGAGAAAGACTTACTAAACTAATAACTGGAATAACAATGTTGTTTTATGAGGTTAGGTTGAACAGGTTAAACTTGTAGTGTTGGAGTTCAGGAAAGTGAGGACAGGCTTTATTGAAGCCTGTAAGATCTTTAAGGGTTTTGACTGAGTGAACATGGAGAAGATAATATCTTTTGTGAGAACACCAAGAATTAGGTGTCATTGTTTAAAATAAGGTAAGGTTTTTTTGGGGCTCATGAGGCTTGGTAAAAACTCTTCTTTCACATCCCTTTCAGTATATTTTAAGATGCAGGTAGGTGTTAATAAACAAGGGTAGGAGGAAAGGATTGGCCACGATTTTATTAATCAACAGAGCAGGCTTGAATGGATAGTGCTGTTGCTCTTAGTTTGTGAATTCATGTGTATATTATAGAAAGAGGAGTAATTGCTTTAGCTGAGGAAGTAGTTCTGAAAGTAATAGGGGACACTGTCAAAATAAAATGACTTGCACTCTGAAATGTAATGGGAAATCAGAGTGAAGATATCAGAGTGTCTGATCGATTTTAGACCTCACTGATTAATGGTGAGTTGCACAATAATAATAAAACAAGATCAAAATCTAATACGTTTGTAGAAAAATACAGAGAAAGACAGTATAAATTATGGTAATGAGTGTGAATTTATAAAAAGTGGGAGGACAAAATGACTGCATGTATGAATTATCAAATCTGTTTCACATGAATCTTCTAACTTAGTTAAAGAAGGTTGATTTTAGAATATCAAAAGGATTATGGCCAATGCTTTTCAGAAAGGGCAAATGTAAGCAATGATCAGTGGCCGACTGAATCCATACCAACTATCTTGCAATAATATTGCACTAATGCCAGAAGCAAGTTACAATGGTGAGTTAACCATTGTTTATTTAATATCTCAGTAATACTTGAGTAATATTGTAGATATTATTCCTAGGCTCCATGTTTTCTTTTGATTAGTTTTATGTTTAGGAGCTACAAAACCTAACAATTGCGATGAGGAAGTTTTTAAATGAACCCGAGAAGACTACCTACCTGTTGAAGAACAGCGAGATGTTCAATTTTTTTTTAATAAACAAGAAGTAAAACACCTGTTTCTTTGCGAAAGGAAGAGAGACGGTCATGTTTTTTTTTGGAAAAAGAAAGGCAGAAATAGTGAGTACCGGGTGATAATCATAAATTAAAAAAGAGCAGAAATAGCTGGCTACATAGACACATTTGATTGTACAACGAATAATCAGCTGATGTATACTAAACAAATTGAGCAGTATTTTGAAGCAAATGAAATAGCGGATGAGAAGTGATTGTCAGTTTTGGGTGGAAAAGCTTTTGCTGAGCAGTTTGACTGCTCTTAGCAAACCAGCTGAAATGAGCTTTGCTGATATTGTGAAAGAAATACAGTAACATTTAGAATTGAAACTGTTGTTGATTACAGAACGCTTTAAGTTTACATAAGCAGAATCAAAATGAAGGGGAGTCCATTTCAACGTACATTGCTGAATTGAAAATGTGTATTGTCAGTTCAGTAATAGGCTTAATGATGCAATGAAAGATTGTGTAATCTTACAAGAAAGCATTCAAAAATGGATCCTAACTGAAGCACAACTTGCATTTAACAAAAAAAGCAGTTGAAATTGTTGCACCAATGGAAACAGCAAAAAGGGATGCAATTGAGTTGCAGCCAGGAATGAAGGTGAGCGGAACAAAATTGCAACGTCTAAACAGAAGCCTGCCTGGCCAAACAAATTATGATACCGTTGTGGCAGGGGTTCGGGTACACCAGACCAATGCTGGTTTAAAGGTGAAACTTACAGAAAACGTAACAAAGTAAGGTGCATACAAAGAGAATGTTGGTGAGATAAAAATAAATGGACCTCACAGGTAAGAGAAAAAGATTAAAAAGTCAAGTTGCATCTTCAAAAAGAGTAGTAATCTGCATACTGTTGATGAAAAATTTGCTAATGATGACAGTGGCACAGAACAGGCTGGTCTTGAAATTTACAATATGAAAACTAACAATAGACAATGCACTATAGCTTACACAAGGTGTGAACAGTAAATTAATTAAAATGGAATTGGACACTGACTTGGCTGTTTCAGCCATTCCACAAAATGAATTCGAATGGCATTTCAAAGATACTGAACTGAAGCCTGTAGGTATCCAACTAAGAACTTATACTGGAGGAAAGATAACTCCTGTGGGAATGACATTCGTCACAGTGAAATACAACAATCAGCAAGACACATTGGGCTTGTATGTGTTTAAAAACAGGAGGGCCAGCAATGTGGAATCGCGATTGGCTAAGACAATTACAACCCATCCACCATTTCCATGCCCCATCCCTTGCAAAAGAGTCAACAGGAACCAAATTAAGAAAGGCACTGGATGATGCCACAGGTGTTCAAGGATGACATTAGAAAGTTCAGACATGTCAACTGTAAAATAGTGTAAAGTGAAAATGCCACATCCAAGTTTTACCAAGCCAGTCCAGTTCCTTATATCATCTGTGATAAAATAGCCAGTGAGCTAGATTGCAGGGAAGCTGAAGAAATTGCTTTCAAGGTTCATTACAGCCCATGGGCAACACCCCTGGTCCTGGTAGCCAAGAAGGAAGGGTCTGTCAGGACCTGTGGTGATTTTACAGTCACTATCAGCCCACTACTGAAAGTGTATCTATACCTTCTGCCCAGAATAGAAGATATATTTTGCAAACCTTTCTGAAGGAAAATACTTAAGCAAAGTGGATTTAGTTGAAGCCTACCTGCAAATGAAGATGGAACGAGAGTCCAAAGTATTCCTCAGTGTTAACACTCACAATGGGTTTATTGCTATAATAGGCAAATTTTTGAGTGACATCTGCACCAGCACTCTGGCAGAAAGCTATGGATCAGGTACTGCAATGCTGCCCAGGCATTCAGTGTTACCTGGATGACATGGTTGTTACCAGCAAGAATGACGAGAAACATCTCCGAGACCTCAAGACAGTGCTAAAAAGATTAGAAGGTTATGAGCTCAGAGCACAGTGCAACAAGTACAAATTCTTTAAACCAAGAATCACTTACTGTGGTTACACCATTGACACAGAAGGATTACACATGTGTGCTGAGAAAATTCTAGCAGTGGTGGATATCCCAATGCCAAAGGATGTGTCACTGTTGTGGTCCTTTTTAGGATTTGTCAATTACTATATCAAGTTCCTGCCAAACCTGGTTTAGAGCTCCATCTCTTGAACTTGTGACTACAGATCGGGAAGAAATGGCCATGGACAAAGCAATGTAAAGTGGCTTTCAAAAAGGTTACAGGAAATGGTGATGTCAGACATTATGATTCACATCATCCAGTGAACCTTGCCTCTGACACCTCGCCTTAGGGTATGGTTTCAGTCATGTCACCATGTCATGACAAATGGAAGTGGATGCCCCCATAGCCTTTGTATCATATTTCCTTACCGCAGCAGAGAAAAATTATGCACAGATTGACAGAGGCCTTGAGTCTGGTTCGGGGTGTAAAACGTTTCAACCAGTAGTTGTATGGGAGAGAGTTTATCCTCATTACTGATCATCAACCACTAGCGCCCATTTTCAATCCATGGAAGTGTGTTCCACTAACAGCAGCAGCATAAGTGCAGAGATGAGCTCTGTTTCTTGGAAGACACAATTACAAGATCGAATTCAAAGGATGACTAATTATGGGAATGCTGGTGGATTGTCCTGTTTACTCTTGCAAAAGGAAATGCCTGAAAAGTTTACAAAAGGTGCCACGCCTCTTGATGTATTCTTCCTAATGCAAGTTGAAAGTCTCCCTATTACGACAGAGATGATCCAAATGAAAACCAGAAGAGACCCCACACTATCTAGGGTCTACAAAATAACTGGTATGTGTAGCAGAAATTTTCACCAGTGCCAGGATGAACTTGCCCTTGATGGGGGGTGCCTTAAGTGGGGATTGGGAATTGTGCAATCCTAACAGAGAGCTAATGTGTTGGAGGAGCTGCATGTTTGCCACCTAGGCATGGTCAAATGAAGGCATTGGCTTGAAGCTTTGTCTTGTGGCCTGGGATAGATCAGCAGATCGAGCAGCTTGCTATGCACTGTTCGGGATGCCAACACGTCCAGAAGAAAGGTGCCCAGAGCTGTCAGAAACACTTCCTGCAGTTTTGGAGTCAACTTCTACAACTGCCATGGAGGAGGCCCCAGACCCTGAGGTTGTTTTACAGCCACAAATCTCACTTGCCAAGCAGAGTGACCCCACCTCCGGTCAGGAAAGACGTTTTCCCACAAGAGTAAGAAATTTTCCACTGATTAAATATTTGGGGCCTGAATGGGACAATTTAATAGTTTGGTAATATTTGAGCAATACTGTAAATGTACTTGAATAAACTTTCTCTGTTTATGTAATTATTACAGATTATATGTGAACGCCAAACGTCATTACACCACCACATCATAAGTGTGCGCCTCAGTAAAGTTAAAAAGAAGGGTAGACATATTATTTCTGGCTCTGTGTTTTTCTTTTGATTGGTTTTGTTTTGTAGGTAATAGTAACCTACCAATCTGTGCATCATGGGATATAGGAGCTGAAAGGTCACAAGGTCACAGGTGAAGGGGCAGTCTCCACGCAGACAGCATTGGAAGTTCTGATTGAACCCAGGTTGCTGGAACTATGAGGCAGTATCGTTCTGGCTGTGACATTATGCTGTCCCATTGCTTCATATGTGGATTTTGCCACAACTTCAGATAACCAAATCTATTTTTTTTTCCAAGATGAAAATAAATAATCAAGGCATAGTTATCTGTAGAAGACTACATCACTTAACACTTATAGAATGTTACAGCACAGGCTGCAATTTTGTCCGTTGAATGTCATGACTCTTTTGAAGAGCTATCCAGTTATACCCACACACTCACTCTTTTCCATATCCCTGTGATTTATTTTCTGATATTTAGCCAGGTCCATTAATGAATATGCAGGTACACTTCCACTGAGCCGTACAATTCAAATCATAATCGCTTGTTGAGTAAAAATATATTTTTCACGCAGCTTAGACCGTAATGTTATTGACATTTCACCCATTTATAAAAACTTATCTTTCTTTGTAAACCCATCATGATTTTAAGACCTTTGAGTCTTCTCAGCCTTCCCTTCACTTGGAATAACTTCTGCTTTCCTGGTTTATCTCTGTAATAGTTTTCCCTCATCTCCTGTGTGTAACTGTAACAAATTTCATGTGCCTATCCCAGAGATACTCCTTTCTGAAAGTTTAAAAGGTTAGACTGATAGTTTCCATGATAAATATGAGTGTGCTGAGTTTTACTACATGTAATTTTAGAGGAGTAATAGAACACTGAGGAGCTGGGAAATTTGAACATTAGAGGACATGTCTTTAAGAGGGGGTAAGTTGCAAAGTACAGTAGAGACTTGTTATGGAAATTGACAGGGCACTCAGAATTTTATCAGGTGTATTAGAATACACAAAGAGATGAAGTTATACAAGAGATGATTCAGATAATCAAGCTATTTTACAGAATTATTTCAAAATGAAGGCAGAAGTCATTTGAGAGTGGAGAGAAGATCATTTGAGGCTTCATCGGGATAAGGGCTTTCTCATTTAATGGAAAATAGAATAGATTGTTTGAGGTGTTTAAAATTTATGAAGTTTTTGCAGAATGTAAAAGAATGTGAAAAAAAGAATGTAAAAGAATGCCACAGGAAACAGTTGAGGCCAGTTCATTGGCTATATTTAAGAGGGAGTTAGATATGGCCCTTGTGGCTACGGGGGCTAGGGGGTATGGAGGGAAGGCTGGGGCGGGGTTCTGAGTTGGATGATCAGCCATGATCATAATAAATGGCGGTGCAGGCTCGAAGGGCCGAATGGCCTACTCCTGCACCTATTTTCTATGTTTCTATGTAAGGAATGGAAGCAAAAGCAGTTATTTAGATTACCTCCATAAGATTGTAGCTGATATTTTCCCTTTAGTACCACGTTCATAACCTAAGCCCATAGCCCTGTTTCCATTAACATTCAAAAATCTATTATTCTGTAGGGATTTCGAAGGATATGTTAACTTTGTGTTGAAGAAATTTCTTGTCATTTCGGTCCTGAACGTCCAAATCCTAATGGTGAGATTTTTCCCTGCTGGGATATCTGAAACATCTTCCCCGTGTTCGCTTAGAAATAATGTTGGCTTGTTCAGTGAGATTGCTGTAGATATTGCCTTCTGTCATGTATGTATAGAGTTGCATGCACTACAGATATCAGAACATTATTTACGGATTAGTTGCCCTCTTTACATTTATTATGTTTCCATTGCTCTGCTATCAGTATTTATTGAGGCAATTGTTTCACCTTTTTAGTTTAACAGCACAAACAGATACGGTATGATTGATGTCCATTGTTCCACCTAATTTAGAGGGGAGGAGGAAATTTTGAGAAATGTTGAAATTGCCCAGTCATTTCATTTTCTCTCTGTCTATACTTGGCCACAACCTTTCCTGCTTTGGGATTATTCTGAGTCTCTCCCATGCAACTGTGGCAACCACACTGATACCCCTGATCTATTTGTACCGCATTTTGTGAGGCATCAACTTTACTGGCTGAAATTTGACAAAATTTTGATAGGTTGTCCAAACTTTTCTTTTCATAGGGTTCATCAGCTGATAGGAGTCAGTGGCGAGAACCTACTAGGACACCCGATGGCTTGTGCTCATTATATGAGGCAGCTCTCTGCCTCTTTGAAGAGGTATGGAAGAAAGTTCCATGCATATTTTGTTGATTTAATTATTTCAACTAATTGTCTAACAGACTTGTTTTGGAACTGTTTTATGCTCATAGTGTACTTGTGCAGATATACGGTATTACATCTCCATTGAATTACTTTTGCATTATAGAAGCTTACATTGGCAAATGTATAAGCAGTTAAGTAAGTTGAATGTTCCTGTCGATGAGATTACTTGTTTTTGTTAATTTTGAGTTCTAAAGCTTAAAACTGATTGTTTGCTTTGTCTTTGGTTTTAGGTTTGTCGAATGGCATCGGATTACTCTAGGACATGTGCAAGCCCCGATAGTTTGCAGAGTGGTGATACTCCAATGGTGTCAGAAACATGTGAAGTATATGTGTGGGGTAGTAACAGCAGTCATCAGCTAGTTGAAGGAACACAGGAAAAAATTCTGCAGCCTAAACTAGCCCTAAGTTTTGCTGATGCACAAACTGTAAGTAGAGAAGTTACATCTCCTCTGTTCTTTAGTTTCAGAACTGGCACGTGTTACAATAAAAGAGGAATTGTGTTGAGCTGTTGGGGTAAATACATCAAGAATTGACTAGATGTATCTACCAGAGACACAACATATATCTACAGTGTTTTTTAGTCATCTTGTGAATATTTTGGTAGATAAGCTTTTGAAGAAGAGAAAGCATTAATTTGCATGAAGAAGCTTTTGGGAATATTGTATCAACACACATAAGAGTTGCTGGTGAACGCAGCAGGCCAGGCAGCATCTCTAGGAAGAGGTGCAGTCGACGTTTCAGGCCGAGACCCTTTGTCAGGACTAAGGGTCTCGGCCTGAAACGTCGACTGCACCTCTTCCTAGAGATGCTGCCTGGCCTGCTGTGTTCACCAGCAACTTTTATGTGTGTTGCTTGAATTTCCAGCATCTGCAGAATTCCTGTTGTTTGGGAATATTGTATAATGTTTTTGCAAATGGGTTGGAACATTTAATTTCAATAATTTATTTTGAAATATGTTCTGATTATGTTGTCATTATATGTGTTAAGTGAACTTACTGAAAAGTGATTTATCTCCTTTGGTAAAATTCCATCTTCAGCATCTTTTGGCCATTTCAGTAAAACTCTTATAATCTAGCATCCTTATGACTTTGGTGGCCAGGCTTGAAGATTTTCTGGACCATTGGCTATTATTCTTATCATACCTCAACACACTTCTAATTCATGTTTAGTGTAATAAATGTGCCAGTGAACCCATTAAATGGAAAGTGAAAATGGAGATTAGTGCTCTGGTATATTGAAAGGGAATTTGGGAAACGGAGACCCTGGTGAGTTTAAAGAGAGTGCAAGTAAAGGGACCTTGGTGAGTTTAATGGGAACATGGGGAATAGGACCCTACTAAACCATTGAGACTACCAAACAATGAGATAGCAGATTACAGGAGATTTACTGCAATAATAATAATACAAACTCTATTGACCATGAACAAGCACAGTTACCTTCCCTGTGTGAGATGTGACTTCTTGATCCCCTTTCCCCTTTGCCTTAATTTTTATGAGAGCTTCTTGATGATGACTTGGTCACATTTTGCCTTGAAATCAACTCCCCTTAATATTTGAATTTAGCTCTTTATTCCATGTTTAGTGAAAGTTTTTGTTGCGGTGAGTAGGTTATTGGTGAATAAGTACCACTTCATAGCACTCAAAATTTTCTGATGATTTAGAGTAGATTTACTGGATAGTAATCAACCCAACTGGATTTTTTTTCTGTTTTCTTTTGAAACAGGACAAAATTGGATGCGTTTCCATATTGTAGGGTCACTGTTATTGTATTGTACTGTGATAATTTTACCGGAGATGTGGTGACTTCTAAAATACAACTTTTCATGCTATAGCCCAGATATTTTCTGTTGCCGTAGACTTTGCTATATAGACTTCTCTCAACTATTTGATAAACAATAAACCAGAAAATGCTGGAAAAGCAGAATGGTCATGTAATGTAGCTAATGTCCACAAAGAGAGAAACAGTCCAAATGTTTCAGGTCAGAAACCCTTTGTTGGCAGTTGATGTAAGTTGGAGAAAAATGAATTGGTTGAAGATTGGCTTGCATGATGGTGAAAATCTTTGGGAGGAAGCTGCAACAGCTTATCCATGTAACACATCTCTTTGAACAAGATTACAAATTAGGCTTAACAACTTAAAGTTGCCACAACATTTTCACATAGGCCTGGTGTTGCGCCTGTTATGTTCTGCCACAGACCTCATTGAACCAGTGTTGATGCTTCTAACATGAGGCAGGTGCCTAAAAATTAGGTTACAAATTGTAGGTTTCTTCTATTGATAGTCTTCAACATCTAATGAATGCCCAATCCTTAATTGTCCATTTATCCCATTTAACATTATTGTAGTGCCCAAGTATCTTTGTGTTGACAGACCTTGCAGGCATAAATATTGTTCTGATTCTTAAAGAGAATTTGAATCTGGTTTAGTACCACCAGCATATGTCATGAAGTTTATTGTTTTTGTGGCAGCAGTACATTGCAATACATAATAATAACTACAGAATTACAGGAAGTGTATGTGTAGCAGAGGGGAAGAAGCTGTTCCTGAATCATTGAGAGTGTGCCTTCAGACTTTTGTACCTCCTTCCTGATGGTAGCAGTGAGAAGAGGGCATGTCCTGGGTGATTCGGCTCCTTAATGATGGATGCTGCCTATGAGGAGGATTTGTAAGTAGTTTGCTTTAGCATCGTTGAAGATGTAGGAATGAGAATTGTGTTTTAGCATAGCCTGCATGAAATGTTCTTTGACAAGGACTCGCATGTCAGACTAGTCACTGAACTAAAAGTCTAGGGATCCAGGGAATATTAATAAGTTTGATACAAGATTGGTTCAATAACACGGAGTAATGGTTGAAAGCTGTTTGCACTTTACTTTCTTAAGGGTCAGTGCTTGTTCTCATGCTTGTCTAATACAGATTTAAATGGAGATGGTATTATTAAGTTTACTGACGTCATAAAATTTGGCTTTGTGGTTGATGGTCAAAAAAAGACAGCAAAGTCCAGCAAGGTGTCATTGGATTAGACATTTGGGCATAAAGTTGTTAAATGCAATTCAAATTGAAACATCAGGTGATGCATTTGAGGAGAATAGAGAAAGGAAAATGATACACAGTAAATAGAATTCTAAAAAGTGTTGGTGAACATAGACTTTGAATTGCATGAGCAGTTCTTGAAGTTAGTAGGGTGGGTTTAGATAAGTAAGATGCCTTCCTCTCTTGGTAAATAGTTTGAAATTGTGGAGTAATTAAATGCTTGAACTCTTTCAAACCAAGTGCAGAAGAGCTGGAGGACTGTATTTTTCTGGTGGCTAGGACAGGGATAATGTTATTGCATTAGGATTTGAGGATGTGTCCACGCTGCTGAATTTCAGCTGTAAGGAAATAATTGAGTAGGGCAAGGTTATTGAAAAATAAGAGCTGAAGAGAGATTGAATTACATATAATTAAGGATTGAAACAGGCTTAACAGAAGGATTCATTTCTCTTGAATGCTCAATATCATGGAAAAATAGGCTTCATAGTAAAATAATTTGAATCATAGGAACATTTTTCATCAAGATTGTTGTAAATCTGGAACTTGAAGCCTTAAAGTGTGGTGGAAACAGAAACCTTAATCAAATTTATCAAGTATTTGGTTATGTATGTGAATGGTCTACTCTTCCATGGCTGTTCGCTGAGACATGGAAAAAGGATTTAGTTGGATCTCCCTCATAAATGTGATGGGATGAATGGATTCCTCCCTTGCTCTAAATTCCCATGACTGTATGAAAACAATTAATGAGCAATTAACATTTTCAGGTTCAAGAAGATCAGTATTTTTGTTTAAATTGCATGCATGTCACCATTCAACTTGTAGTTTACTTTCCCAAATGTCTAAGAGAAAAATCTGATGCCTAATGATAATGGATCTTTAAAACAGTATGTTTCTTTACTATTTAGTTCTGCGATTTTTATGATAAATGGTTGCAAATAATGATTTTTTTTATGCGCGGTATCTTTTCAAATCTCTATATAGTGTAATTCAGTTAATTGTGGTGGAATTCTTCTTTCTCACTTAGATTGAAGCTGGACAGTATTGCACATTTGTCATAGCATCTGATGGGTCAGTAAGGGCATGTGGCAAAGGCAGTTATGGAAGGCTTGGTCTTGGTGATTCAAATAATCAATCAACCCTGAAGAAATTAAATTTTGAACCACATCGAGCTATCAAAAAAATCTCCTCGTCAAAAGGCTCGGATGGTCATACTTTGGCATTTACCACTGAGGGAGAAGTCTTCAGCTGGGGCGATGGAGACTATGGAAAACTTGGGCATGGTAACAGTTCAACACAGAAATACCCCAAACTAATTCAAGGACCTCTGCAAGGAAAGGTAAACTGTAGTGAAAAGTTTTGGAAGAATTTATTTCTTGTCTGATTGTTGATGATGAAAAGGAATAATTGATTTGTAAATTATTCCCAGAATAATGGTTAAAACTATAATAACTCCCATCTGTTTTAAATCAAAATGAAATATTTCAATTGCTTTGTGGCTCTTTAAGTTGATGTCCTTTTATGTTCTTTTAAAGGCTGTTGTATGTGTCTCTGCTGGCTACAGACACAGTTCAGCTGTCACAGAAGATGGTGAATTGTATACGTGGGGTGAAGGAGACTTTGGAAGATTAGGTAAGGTTGGTTAGCTTTTAAATTTGCCTGATTATAGGTGGATTGCATACAGAAATTGGCAACACGAGTAATGAACTTCATGACAGTCTTGAGTTGAACAAAGAAAATTAGTTTGGTTTTGTTTGAGTATAATGTCAACCATGCGAATTAGCTGATGTGTAACAAAGCACAATTGAGATAGAAAATGCTATTCGTGATATAACTTGAATAGCTTTAAGTATCTGTGCTTAATTTGAACCCAACAATTCAATGACAGATTTGGTCATGTAAAGTAACCGTGTGGGCACCTTATTAATAACAATGGAGCCTTGCAGTTATAACCACTCATGGGGAAGGCTTCAGGAGTAAATCCAGTGGAAAGATCTGGAGCTGGAGTCCCTAAGGCAGTCTTGTGTTAAATTCAACGCTGACTGGCAACCTAGTGACACCGCTGGTGCCAAACTGTATTGGTTTCTGCCGTTCTTTTGGATTTGTCAGTTATGTGGAGAGGGTAGCCTCCTGCATGGGCAACAGCTTGCTCTCCATATTGTACTGCCCTGGCATGCGTGCAGCTTCACTAGACAGCAAGGACGCAACATCCATGGTCGACCCTGGCCAACTGAGGTCTTATAGAGAATAATAGGAAAGTAAGTATAAGAAGTGGTAAGCACGTTTCTTGCCAGTGTCCCGGTTAGTTAGATAACTATCAGGTCACCTCTCATCCTCTGTCGCTCCAAGGAGAAAATGCTGAGTTCACTCAACCTATTCTCATAAGGCATGCTCCCCCAATCCAGGCAACATCCTTGTAAATCTCCTCTGCGCCCTTTCTATGGTTTCCACATTCTTCCTGTAGTGAGGCGACCAGAACTGAGCGCAGTACTCCAAGTGGGGTCTGACCCAGGTCCTGTATAGCTGCAACATTACCTCTCAGCTTCTAAACTCAATCCCATGATTAATGAAGGCCAATGCACCATATGCCGCCTTAACCACAGAGTCAACTTGCGCAGCAACTTTTAGTGTCCTATGGACTCGGACCCCAAGATCCCTCTGATCCTCCTCACTGCCAAGAGTCTTACCATTAATACTATGTTCTGCCATCATATTTGACCTACCAAAATGAACCACCTCACACTTACCTGGGTTAAACTCCATCTGCCACTTCTTAGCCCAGTTTTGCATCCTATCAGTATCCCACTGTAACCTCTGACAGCCCTCCACACTATCCACAACACCCCCAACCTTTGTGTCATCAGCAAATTTATTAACCCATCCCTTCTCTTCATGATTTTTATAAATGACCTGGATGAGGAAGTGAAGGGGTCCCAGAACGGATCCCTGAGGCACACCACTGGTGACTGACCGACCTCCTTGCAGAATATGACCTGTCAACAACCATTCTTTGCCTTCTGTGGGCAAGCCAGTTCTGGATCCACAAAGCAATTTCCCCTTGGATCCCATGCCTCCTCACTTTCTCAATAAACCTTGCATGGGGTACCTTATCAAATGCCTTGCTGAAATCCATATACATTACATCTACTGCTCTACCTTCATCAATGTGTTTAGTCACATCCTCAAAAAATTCAATCAAGCTCTTAAGGCATGACCTGCTTTTGACAAAACCATGCTGACTATTCCTAATCACATTATGCCTCTCCAAATGTTCATAAATCCTGTCGCTCAGGATCTTTTCCATCAACTTAAACCACTGAAGTAAGACTCACTGGTCTATAATTTCCTGAGCTATCTCTGCTCCCTTTCTTGAATAATGGAACAACATCCACAACCCTCCAATCCTCCGGAACCTCTCTCGTCTCCATTGATAATGCAAAGATCATCACCAGAGGCTCAGCAATTTCCTCCCTCGCCTCCCCCAGTAGCCTGGGGCACATTTCGTCCCGTCCCGGTGACTTATCCAACTTGATGCTTTCTGAAAGCTCCAACACATCCTCTTTCTTAATATCTATATGTTTAACTTTTTCGGTCTGCTGTACATCATCCCTTACAATCGCCAGAATCCTTTTCCATAGTGAATACTGAAGCATATAATACTGAGTAATATGAAACAAAAGAGGGCAAGTGAGAGTGAGGAACTTAAAATAATTATTTAAAATATCAAACAACTTAATAGAACTAAAGGATGATGTTATAGAGTCATGTGACATTGATAAAGGCCTTACAGCGCTACTCATCCATGTTCATTGAGATGTTCAGTTTAGTTAATCCCCATTTTCCTGGATTTGGCTCATAGACCTCTATTCCTTTTCAATTCACGTACCTGACCTAAATGCTGTTAAACATTGTGAGTTACCTATTTACCCAGGGATTTCTCCTCCATAATCTTCTGCAGTTTACATATTACCAGCGGCTGACTATAATTAAGCACTTGAGATACTGCATGATGCCGTCTCCAAACAAGGAACAGTCTATCCCGACTCATTTCAATTCATGGTCGGGGAATTCAACCAGGCTTGTTTGAAGAAAATCCTGCCCAAATAACCTGTAATACCAGATGTTCCAACATACTAGACCACTGCCATGCGATACGTTTTCTTGCAGGCATTCACAGTAAAACAAAGACATACGATAGAATCAGTGAAAAACTTTACAAAGACTGACAAACAACCAATGCAAAAGAAGACAAACTGTGCAAACATAATAATAAAATAAATAATACTGAGAACAAGTTGTTGAGTCTGTAGGTTATGGAATCAGTTCATTGTTGAGGTGAGTGAAGTTATTCACACTGGTTCCGGAGCCTGATGGTTAAAGGTTAATGACTGTTCCCAAACCTGGTGGTGTAGGGCCTAAAGTTTCTGTACCTCCTTCCCCATGGCAACATTGAGAAGAGAGCATGGGCTGGGAGCATGGGAGTTTTGGTGATGGATGCTGTGTTCTTGTGGCAGCATTTCTTGTAGATGTGTTCAATGGTGCAGAGAGCTTTTCCTGTGATGTACTAGGTAGGCATTTCCATTCTTGGGCATTGGTGTTTCTGTGCCAGACCATGATACAACCAGTCAGGATACTCTCCACTGTGCATCTGTAGAAGCTTGTCAAAGTATTAAATAATGTGCCAAATCTGTGCAAACTTCTAAGCAAGCAGAGACAGTTTCTTATCTTTGAAATGGTACTTGCATGTTGGTCCCAGGACAGATCCTTTGATATGATAATGCCAAAGAATTTAAAATTACTGACCCATTTCCCCTCTGATCCCTAATGAGGGCAAGCTCATGGCCTCCTGGTTCTTCTTTCTGTAGTCAATAATCAGCTCTTTGTTTGGGCTGACATTGGGTGAAAGGTTGTTTTTGTGGTGGCATTCAACCAAATTTTCAATCTCCCTCCTATATGGCAATTTGTCCTCCCCTTTGATTCAGCCAACAACAGTGGTGTCATCAGCAAACTTGAATATAGCATTGCAGCTGTATTTAACTTTATAGTGATAAGTATGAGGTAAGTAGAGCAAGGGGCTAAGCACACAGCCTTGTGGTGCACCTGTGCTGATGGGGATTGTGAGGGAGATGTTGTTGGTAATCTGTAATGACCAGAGTCAGCAAGAAAGGAAATTGAGAATCCAATTATACATGGAGATATCAAGAAAGCAGATCAGAGATGCCTCCTAATGTTGTTTCCTGTGATAAATAAACAGTTGGGCCTATACTCATGGGGTTAGAGGAATAAGAATGAAATTGCAGAGCCTTAGCTGAAAAATAAAACAATTGTACTAGCTGGAATTCAAAACGCAAACACGAGGAAATCTGCAGATGCTGGAAATTCAAGCAACACACACAAAATGCTGGTGGAACGCAGCAGGCCAAGCAGCATCCATAGGAAGAAGCACAGTCGACGTTTTAGGCCGAGACCCTTCGTCCGTCAACTGTGCTTCTTCCTATGGATGCTGCCTGGCCTGCTGCATTCCACCAGCGTTCTGTGTGTGTTGCAGGAATTGAAAATGTTAACGCTATTTCTCTTTCCTTGGTTGCTGCTTTACCTGCCCTGTTTCCAGAAGTTTTTTAAAGTTTGGAGTCATAAAGTCATACAACATGGAAACAGACCATTCAGCCCACTATGTTCATGTTGGCTAGTGTATACCATAGATTTTGGGGTGCTTTTTGAGGGTATAGCTTCACTCTGTTTCTCCTCATTTGGTAATCCAGGTCTAGGGGTTGTTGATTCAGAGTCCATTTCAGACTGAGTTGAGGGGGAATTTCTCACCTTGCATGTCATGATGTGCAGGATCGTTATTAATACTCGGAAATGGGTAATTTTTAAATTTTTCTTTCCCCAACTGATGGGAGTTGAGCATTATGAAGACCAGGCAAGAAAATAAAGTAAAACCATTGATCATATCAACCAGGATCTTATTGAAGAGAGGGCTTCTTAGTTCTTATATGATTGTTATGTTTTCATATAAAATTGATAATGAAACATGGTTTGTATCTTGCAGGACATCTTCTGAACTGTGGAATATTTCTGTTCTTTTGGTAATTGCCATATGTACCTGTCCAAAGTAGCAGGAATAATGCAGATATGCAGATTGTTGTACAACTCATATTTGGCATCACTTCTGTTTTGAATAGAATTGCTTTTATGTAACTACCCCACGTACAAAATCTAGCCCGAACAGCAAGAAAGAGCCTTGCTTCTGTCTTTTCAAAAATTATTTGATGGTGTGTTGCAAGGTCTATTTGATCAGAGTTCAGTGGTGTCAGCCACAGAGTACTATGTATCTGCAACTCTCTGGGAATTTGTGACAATTTTTGAAGCCACCATTAGAGAGGATGTTTTTCTTGTGGTCTTGCTGGATCGCCAACTCGACCAAGAGCTGAAGGAAATCGGAGGTGATGAGCTTTCAGAATCAGCATCGTTTATTATCACTGGGATATGTCGTGAAATTTGTTCTTTTACGGCAGCAGTACAGTGCAATACATAATAAAAGCTATACAATGAGAAATGTATACTATATAACAAAATAGATTAAACAGTTTAAAAAGAGAGCAAAATAAAAAAAAATAGTGAGGTTTTGTACATGGGTTCATTGTCTAATCAGAAATCTGATGGCAGAGGGGAGGAAGCTGTTCCTAAAATGTTGAGTGTGTCTTTTCAGGCCCCTATACCAGCTCCTTGATGATTGCAATGAGAAAAGGGCATGCCCTGTGTCACGGAAGTCCTTAATGATGGATGCTGCCATTTTGAAGCATCACCTTTTGAAGGTGTCGTTGACGCTGGGGAGGCTAGTGTCCATGATGGACTGGCAGCATCTCTAGGAAGAGGTACAGTCGATGTTTCGGGCCGAGACCCTTCGTCAGGACTAACTGAAAGAAGAGATAGTAAGAGATTTGAGAGGGGGAGGGGGAAATCCAAAATGATAGGAGAAGACAGGAGGGGGAGGGATGGAGCTCAGAGCTGGAAAGTTGATTGGCAAAAGGGATATGAGAAGATCATGGGACGGGAGGCCTAGGGAGAAAGAAAGGGGGAGGGGCCTGACGCCTTTCTAGAATTCACCCTCTTGAAAGATGTTTTGACGTTGGCCTCTGAGACAGAGATCCCAGGGTCGCCAGGTGATCCCAGGGATCATTTTGCACAGGTGTGGTTGTATTCGTCCTTTCAAAGTGTTCATAAAAGGTGTTGAGCTCATCTGAGTGTGAAGCAGCACAGCCATTCATGATGTTAGGTTTCACCTTGTAGGAAGTAATGGCCTGTAAACCCTGCCAGAGCTGATGTGCATCAGATTTTGTCTCTAACCTCAATCATAATTATTTTAAGAGCAAAACCACAGCTTTCTGTTAATTATAGCTGGATTTGTTTGTGGAGATTCCTCTATGAGTAGCTGAAAGAGTATGGGATGGTGGATTCTAGTTTGAAGGGTTTATTCCCCAAGATGAATTTTAGGGGTTGTGTGTCTGAAGGCTATGATATTTGAAAGGGATATTGGCAGCAAACATCTATTAGAATTGTAACCTTGTATTCTTCCCAGTGCTTCACTCTGATAAGTGGAAGATCAGTTGCTGGACTGAACTTAAAGACATTGGATCCTTTAAGCAGATTCCAGCATGTTCATGCATATTATCTCATGGGTATTCTCTGCTCAAGGCAGGGAAGCTTCATTTCCAGAGCGTGTACCACTACTTTTGCCCAGATTGCAGGCTGGTTACTGTAATAGGAAGGGAGAGGTTAATTAGACCCTTGTGATACTCTGTTCCATATGTCAACCTGGAGTTTTTCATCAGTTAGAACAGCTTGCATTCCCCGAAGGTGCAGATAATGTGTGATCACTGACACTCCATTCTTGTCAGTAGTGTTATGCAACTGGTAAGCATGCTGAAGTTGCTTGCTGTTCTCCCCTTATTTTGTCTTATGTACTAATTGGACGAATGGATCGGGGTAAGGAAAAACTAGCCCCGTTGCCATAGTATTTCACTTCAGGGTGGCCTCTGGGAATTGCAATTAAAAGTGTAGTCATGTGGTCACGTGTGCTGTTAGGGCTTGCCTATAACTCCGTGGTTCAATTCCTAATGTCAGGGCTAAAGAAGTGCAGTGTGTTTGAATGTAGACACAAGACTGCATAAGCTGGAGTCTGGAGCAATGCACAAAATGCTGGGTGACCTCAGTGAGGTCAGGCAGTGTCTGTGGATAGTCCGTTTCCCTCCACAGATGCTGCCTTACTTGCTGAGTTCCTCCCAGCATTGAATATAGCATGAATTTGGTATTTAGTAGTCAGAACTGGGGTTCACATAACAATGTTTGTGCATTGGGAGTCTTCTGCCTGTGCTGTGATGGAAACCTCTTCCAACGTTATGCCCTGGTTGGACCCTGTTATGCTATCATGCAGTTGGCCACTGTTTCTATGCTGAAAGGGTAAATGATAAATTCCAAGCTTCATGGAAACCCTTTCAAAATTGGAGCTAGGTGCCTGCTACACAGGTACCTTCAAGCAGGCCTTGTCATAAAATTTGAAGTTGGTTTATTATTGTTATATGTCTATGGAGATGCAGTGCAAAAGGTTTATTTTGCATGTCATCCATAGAGATCATTTTATCATATCAGCTCATTGAGGGATAAGGGAAAAGGGAAAAGCAATAACAATGCAGAGTGTAGTGTTGCACATATGGAAAGTGCTGTGCAAGGAGCCAGTTGTATAAGGAGGTGTTAAGTCCCAGTTCTAAGAGTTTGGAGATGAGTTTGCTCAGAATAATTGTATTGGGGTGGAAGCTGTAGTCAATAAATAGTAGTCTAATGTATAGTAGGTGTCTTTAATATCCAGATGCATCAGAGATGACTGCAGGGCCATGGAGATGGTGTTTGGTGGGGATCTGTTTCAATAGTAGATGAACTGCAGGGGGTTGGGGTTACCTGCGAGGCTGGAGATGAAGTGTGCCGTGACCTGCATCTCGAAGCACTTCATGATGGCAGATGTCAAAGCCACCAGACGATGATTATTAAAGCACATCAACTTATTTTTCTTGGATGCAGGATGACTGTTGTCCTCTTAAAGACAAAGTAGAGAGAGGTCGGGAATGTCTGCAAGTACCCATATAGGCTGATCAGTGTAGGACCTAAGGACATGGCCAGGGCAACCATCAGGACCAGATGTTTCCATGGATTCACTGTCCAGAAGACTATGTTCACTGTGGCGACTGTGCCTTTAGGGGCATTGGAGGCTGTTGGGGTAGGTGGTGATCCATTAAAGAGATGGGATCCATTCAGCTTCATTTTTTTTTTAGCCTGTATAATATGTAAGCCTGCTGCAACTTGTGGAACACACAAAATGCTGGAGGAATTCAGCAGGCCAGGCAGCACTTTGTGTGTGTTGCTCGGATTTCCGGCATCTGCAGATTTTCTCTTGTTTGCAATTTGTGGAACTCGATTTTTTGTACTGGTATTTTCTCGTGATATCCCTGCTAGCTTTACAAAGGTAATTTCTAAAATTTTGTATAAGTCAGAGTTACTTCATTTCATTGCCACTGACCAGAATTTCAATAGGGATTGATCTCTCAGTTTATGTAAGGGTGCCAGTTTAGGAACACCTAGATTGATCTCTTTGGTACACGGTCCTCTTACACATTTGCTGATGAAGTCCATGTCTGTGGGGACATACTCATCTAAGCTGACTACTGTGTCTTTGAGCATGGACCAATCCATTAACTCAAAATAGTTGTGTAGAAACTCATCTATTTCCAGCTGAGGAAATGCAACATTGTGCACTATTCTGCACTGGATCCTGTGTACGTGCAGGGAGAAAAGGAGCACAGCTTGCTGGTTTGATTTACTAGTGTGGCAGGGGTTGAATTTGTTAGTATCTTTGGTTGTGTAGCAATGGTCAAGGGTGTTTGGGTTCTTGGTAAGACAGGAGACATGCTGCTTGAAGTTGTCCTGGTTGAAGTTACCAGCAATGATAAAGAGGGCCTCAGTAAAACAAAAAATATCCTGTTTCAAGGATGTTTATCAGAATGCAGGCATCACAGCCATTTAGAGTGGTACATAGACTGCCAATGGGATAACTGAAGTGAACTCACACAGTAGGTAATGTGGGCAGCACTTCACTGTTAGCTATTTCATGTCAGCAAGCAGAAACTCACCAGGACCATCACATCCAGGCACCTTGATTAGGAAGTAGAACCCTCCACCTTGTACTTTGCCTAAGGACAAAATACTCTGCAGATGCTGGGGTCAGAGCAACACTCACAACACACTGGAGGAACTCAGCAGGTCGGGCAGCATCCGTGGAAATGATCAGTCAATGTTTCGGGCCAGAACCCTTCGTCAGGCCTTGGATCCCACAATACCAGATTCAGGAACAGTTTTATAACATCACTTACCTCAACGTTGAACTGTCTGCACAACCTATAGACTCACTTTCAAGGACTCTGAACTCATGTTCTCAGTATTACCTATTCACTTTTTAAATTATTTGCATATTTTTTCATCTTTTGCATATTAGCTCCCTGTTGGTCTTTGTTTAAATATAGTTTTTCATAAGTGCTATTGTATTTCTTTATTTTCCTGTAAACGCTTGCAAGAAAATTAATGTCAAGGTAGCAAATTGTGATATATACATAGTTTGATAATAAATTTAACTTGAACTTTGAACTTTTGAACAAAAGCAGAAATGTTGGAAAAACCTAACCAGTCAAGTAGCATCTATAGAATGGGGAAAAAAGGTTAACATTTTTGAGTGTGGGTCAAATTCCACAACTTTTCACAGGCTGAGTCCATCTGTGTTCATATTCATCTGCAGTTTTATTTTCATGTGTGATTTTAGTCTCTAGCCCTGTATATTTTCACATTTTCTACTATTTTCAAAGATCTATCCTTAGAGAGAGAGAATCTAAATCTACAGGATTGCTCCTGCCCTGCATTGCAATAACTACCTCACAAAAATCTGTGTTTAGAAGACATGATGTATTCCTTTTATAACTATGCTGACTGCTCACATTGATACTTGGATGCTCTCTAAATATGTATTTATAGCACCCTGTGGAATGTGATCATATTCCCAATATAGATTTAGGGTGACTAGACCTTGCGTGATTCTTTTGAGACTTCGTTTTGAATATGGAAACTGTAATTGCCATATTGCAGCCTTTTTGATATAATGGCCAATTAAGAGCAGACAGCGGATTAATACAATGAGAGCATTGTGTTCTCTTCCATATGACTTATGGCAAAAAAAAACCTTTCAAATTCTTAAACCTTTCAATTCTGGCATAATTCATTATTTATTATTTTGGATGGTTTAGCCCTAGATTTTTTTTTAAAAAGCAGTTCTCCACAGACCTTGTGTATGAATGTATTCAGCATATTTGTTATCACCATTCTCATTCTTTGTTTACTCAATTTATTACTCATGTTATCACTTTGATTTATGATCCAGCATGCATGACACTTGTATTGCATTTGATCTGAAAATGTTTTGCATGACGGTTTTTGAGTCAGAAAAAACAAAGAAGACAAAAAAAAGTTGTCTTTTTGCATCTGTTGATTATTATCTAATACAGTGCCAATCTCAATTTATCTGTTGCTGAAATATTACATCTTAACCATTTCAATGCACGTCTTCAACCTACCCTACTTAAATACCCTATTTATATTCCATTATTTATATCTTTTTTCCCAAAAAGGTGATGTAGAGGACGCAAGGGTCATTGATAAGATTAATTGCCTTCCAGGAGCTGCTGCTGTACTGCTAGTGACAATATCTAAGTTCACTAGTTATGTTAACCATTCCCTAGTTCATTTAAGTTTACTCAAGTCCCTTGTGCTTCATGCAAGTATTACTTCAGATTTGGAAAGTGCACTAGTTTCATTATTTGCACTAAATTTTGGAACTTGTGTTTTGTACATTTTATTTAGAATGGGAAGACTATCTTTGAGATTTAAAATAACATGATGGCACAGAAACAGAAATATAGAAAAGCTACAGCACAATACAGGCCCTTTGACCCACAAAGCTGTGCCGATCATGTCCTTACCATAGAAATTGCCTAGGGTTACCCAGAGTCCTCTATTTTTCTGAGCTCCATGTACCTGTCCAGGAGTCTTTTAAAAGACCCTATTGTGTCTGTCTTCACCACCGTCGCTGGCAGCCCATTCCACACACTCACCACTCTCTGTGTATTTAAAAAAAAAACTTCCCCCTGATATCTCCTCTGTACCTACTTCCAAGCACCTTAACACTGCTCCACCTCATGCTAACCACTTCAGCCCTGGGAAAAACCCTCTGACAATCCACACGATCAATGCCTCTCATCATCTTATACACCTCAATCAGGTCACCTCTCATCCTCTGTCGCTCCAAGGAAAATAAGGCCGAGTTCACTCAACCTATTCTTGTAAGGCATACTCCCCAATCCAGGCAACATACATCCTTGTAAACTCAGTCCCATGATTGATAAAGGCCAATGCACCATATGCTTTCTTAACCACGGAGTCGACCTACGCAGCAGCTTTGAGTGTCCTGTGGACTCAAACCCCAAGATCCCTCTGATCCTCCCCACTGTCAAGAGTCTTACCATTAATACTATATTCTGCCATCGTATTCGACCTCCCAGAATGAACCACCTCACACTTATCTGGGTTGAACTCCATCTGCCACTTCTCAGCCCATTTTTGCATCCTGTCAGTGTCCCGCTGTAACCTCTGACAGCCTTCCACACCATCCACAACGCCCCTAACCTTTGTGTCATCAGCAAATTTACTAACCCATCCCTTCACTTTCTCATCCAGGTCATTTATAAAAATCAAGAGGAGTAAGGGTCCCAGAACAGATCCTTGAGGCACGCCACTGGTGACTGACCTCCATGCAGAATATGACTCGTCTACAACCACTCTTTGCCTTCTGATGGCAAGCCATTTCTGGATCCACAAAGCAAGGTCCCCTTGGATCCCATGCCTCCTTACTTTCTCAATAAGCCTTGCATGGGGTACCTTGTTAAATGCTTTGCTGAAATCCATATACACTACACCTACTGCTCTACCACCATCAATGTGGTTAGTCACATCCTTAAAAAATTCAGTCAAGCTTGTAAGGCACGACCTGTCTTTGATAAAGCTATGCTAACTATTCTAATCATATTATGCCTCTCCAAGCGTTCATAAATTCTGCCTCTCAGGATCTTCTCCGTCAACTCTTCAATGATCACTTTTCCTTTTCAATAGGCCATGGTGATAGCAATAGTCGTAACATCCCCACTTTGGTGAAGGACATCAGCAATGTAGGTGAAGTATCCTGTGGAAGCTCACATACCATTGCATTGTCTAAAGATGGAAGAACTGCTTGGTCTTTTGGGGGTGGTGATAATGGTAAGTAATACTCTTACTGCAATATACTTGTTGAAAAATAAATTGTGATAGAGTGTATGTTAAGGAAATGTGTATCAACCTGGCCCATACAATCTATCCTGACTGTCAAGTATCTATATATACCAATCCCATTTACTAGCACTTGGTCATTAGTATTAATGAGTCCAGATATTTAATTCAAGCCATGGATTGTAGAGTTCCAACCACTGTCCGGGTGAAGATGTTTCTCCTCAGATCTTTTTGCCTTAAAACTCTGTCCTCTAGTTCTAGAAATCTCTGCTATAAAGAAAAGTTTCCTACTCTCTTTTGTAGCTATGCCCGTCATAATTTGTATATCTCTGCCTCCTTTGTTTCAAGGAAGATAAATCCAGCCCATCCAGTCTTAATTAAAATGTTGCATTCCAGACAGCATCCTGGAGAATGAATCTCCTCTAAATCCTCTCCAGTGGTCTCCTATAGTGTGGAGACCATATATGTCTGGTCTAACCAATATTTTACCTCCCTGTTTTTATATTCAGTGCCCTAGCTGATGAGGGCAAGTATCCTATATGCCACTTTCACTGTCCTATCTACCTATGCTGTCTTTTTTTTTGAGACTCTTGGATTTCTCCACTGAGTTCCCTTTGTTCTTCAATACTTTCTAGAGCTGTCCTGTTGATTATGTTCTATGTGGTTGATTGCAGTTAAAATGTGACATATAAAATCCTAAGTATTATAATTGAAGTTTTAATGCAACAGTTTATTAGAACATTCTGTTATTATAGCTATATTTTTAAAAAGCCAAAACATGTACAGGCTTTTGCCTTAATGAAGACGTTAAAGGTCATTTTGAGCTCTAGGCAGATAACACATTTACTAATATTTCCATATGTTAGTGTCATAGCAACTGCAAATATGTGCAGTAATATCAGATGGCATTTACAAGACCTCAAATTATCTGTAATATATGCAAAATTGAGCTGTGACATATGAGGTTCTCAATAAACACTGATAGGTATTTAACTGGAATATTGATTATGTTTGACATTATCTGAAAAGCTCCACTCTGTTTTAGTGCTGCTGTAGATACTGAGGCCTTTATTTAACTTTCCTTTATTATTCGTCTAACTGATAAATGTGAATGCGTGGGGCAGTAATTGCCCAGATTGACCTTATAGTTTTCCTTGTTCTGTGGTAGATGGTGTTATAGATGTATTTGAACAGCTTGGCCAGCGATATAGCTAGTTCTGGAGCATTCCTTGACAGCCTTGTTCATGAAATCACATTAAATGAATTGAATTATCTGAAAACTGCTGTGAGAGATGAGGATGAGATAGATCATCAACTTTACATTTCTGCTTGAAGGAAGTTGCTTTTGCCTCCACTTTTTACATACAATTTTAGATTCTTTGATTATCAGTGACAGGAATACTTAAGGAGCTGCCTCCTCCACATACTTGTTTAATAATGCATCTTTGCCCACAACCAAATCTGATTACTTGGCCCTTATTGACTTTAACATGCATGCAAATCTGTAGATGGCACATAGCTCTGTATTATAGGGTGTTTCTGTTGCTGTTCAGCGTGCTTTTCTATACTTTACATGAAATCCCAATTAGAGTGGTGGTAATGCCATACAACGCAATGGACAACACAATTCTCAGTGTGAGGAAAGTATGTCGGCTATAGAAAGAGTGGATAATTTTTGGTTGCATATGCAAAAAAATTGGTGAGGGCAAGGTCCCCTAGTTTTTCACTTTTCTCTTGCCACCGACTGTAGGCATCTACAGGTTACAGAACTTATTTAATGCATTCAGTACTGCGGATACTGAACCAATCTTGGTGATGAACATTGGGGCTTTTCCATGCTATGGGGCTGTTTCATGAATGGAGCTCGGTATGAGTATTGTGTGGTGGGTGGCAGTGAGAAGGCTTCTTTGTCTATGGTCTAAGGATGGAAGATTTCATAGGATGTGGGATTGATGTGAAGGACTCCAACATCTGACCACATACACTTAGTGGACACTTTATTCGGTACACCCCATGTACACCCCATAAATGCAAATATCTAATCGGCCAATGGTGGGATGGCAGCTCAATGCGTAAAGGCATGCAGGCATGGTCCACAGGTTCTGTTGTTTTTCAGACCAAACATCATAATGGGGATGAAATGACTAAGTGACTTTGACCATGGAATTATTGGTGCTAGGCGGGGCGGTTTGAGTTGATAAAGATGGTGCCGGTGTACATGGCGACTCTCTGCGGGCTGCCGGAATTTGTATGTACTGTGATAATTTAACTTTGAACTTTGAAACTGCTGATCTCCTGGGGTTTTCATGCACAGCAGTCTCTAGAGGTTCCAGAGAATGGTGCGGAAACAAAAAAACATCCAGTGAGTGGCAGTTCTGTGGGGAACAAAAGTCCTATTAATGAGAAAAGTCAGAGAAGAATGGCCAAACTAGTTCAAGATGACAGGAAGGCAACTAACTCAAATAACCACATGTTACAACAGTGGTGTGCACAAGAATGCACAGCACATTGAACCTTGAAGTGGACAACCTAATAAAGTGGCCAGTTGGTGCATCACTGTGTTCATTTGGTGCAGATGAAATGGCAGTGTGATAGGGTGGTCTGGGGTGCTGGTGATAAAGTAAGGTTTTGAGTTCGACTGTTAGGCTTCGCAAATCCTTGTAGAACACCTTTTACTCCATTTGTCAATCAAGTATTCCCCATTTCCCTTGATAAAGCCGGCTGTCTTTCTGATTCAGTGTCTCAATAGATTGGAATGTAAAGGATTGTATTGACAGATATATTGAATATATCTGCAAATTTCTTGGTAATTATTTACTTGATTTATCTTATAGGTAAACTGGGACATGGTGATACTAACAGAGTTTATAAACCCAAGGTCATTGAAGCCTTGCAAGGAATGTTTATTCGGAAAGTTTGTGCTGGAAGCCAGTCTTCACTTGCTTTGACATCAACAGGCCAGGTTAGTTATTCTGAACAACCTTTTTTATTTCAGTTATTTTTGCTTTCAGAAAGATTATGTAAGTAGTGAGTACTGATATATTACCAAATTTTTTTTGTGGCATGAGCATGAAATTTTATCTTTGGAAAGTGAACAGTAGGGCAAGGTAGAATCTAGCAATGTCTACTTTTTCCACCTGTACATCACCTGTAAAGTATCAGCAATGAAGATGGAGATGAATGAAGGATTTTCGGGATGATTTCAGTTTGTTAAATGTAATTCCCGCCAAATGTGTAAATTAGATAACGGCTTGAGCAGCATGATAGGTCTTTGAACTAAATCTCTTAAGTCAAATGCCCTCTAATGAAGTTTTATTATTATTTGGTTTTCGATGCACTTCATTCTTCAGCAAAGTTTCCTCATTTTATGTAACATTTTCTTACATTTCTTATTAGTATTTACTTTCCTTTATTGCTCTTGTTTTGTATTTAATATTTCAGTATTATTTGAGTAATCTTGTATATATTAGTTGATTAAGCATTCTTGTTTGTTTAAATAATGGGTTTAAATATAAGGGTTATATGTATAAATATGTGAACTGCATACTTCATGCTACCACGTGATACATGTGCACCTTGCTTAAAGAACAAACTAAGACTTGCATCTGTTTGCTCTCGTTTTCCTTTGAATTAGTTTAGTATTTTGGAGTTATAAAATGTAATAGCTCTTGCATTTGTTTTTTTCAATTTTCCTATTTCTTTCTTTCTTTCTTTTTGTCATTGTCATTTCCTCACTGTGTTTGACATGCAGATTACTTGTCTCTAGATTGGTGAGTGTGACCTAAGGGCTTGTTCCTGTGTTGTGCAACTCTGAGATTAGTTTGTGGTTCCCCCGCGGACCCTGCCCTTTGGTTGTTGCAAGTGTTCCAGGCAATTTTTCTTACGCCTTTTAATTTTCAATCAATTCGTCCTCACCTCTTTCCTACTTTTAACCGTCATTTAAAATTTTCCAGTGAATGTACCTGTATTGCTGTTGAGTTTACTCTTTGTTTTCATTTCTAAGCCTGTGGCAGTACTTTGAGGTGAAAAGTCATGGGTCTGGGAGAACTGTTTTCCAGTTCCTGTGGTTTTGTTTGTTTATTTTGGGCAGATATGGGTATTGTTGACAGGACCAGTATTTTATCCCAACCCTAAATGCCCTTGAATTGAGAGATATGCTGTGCTATTTCACAAGGCACTTAGGATCAACTATGTTCATGGCTTGGAATCACATGGTGATCAGATTGGCTATGGATGACAGATGTCCTTAAACTGCAAAGTTCAGGTTGATCAGAAAAGTGAGCCTGTAAAGGCCAAGGGAGAGCCAAGCTTTGATGAGCAGTGGAAAGAGGGCAGAGTCCATTTAAGGTGGTGGAAGTGTGGAAAAGATGTACTGAGCTGAGCTTTGGGTGAAGATTCAGGGTGGGAAAGAAAGAGGGATTAGCAAATGGGAAAAAGTAGCAGCTGAAAATTTACGTGTCTCAGCAACAATAACTGTTCACTTAAATAATATATCATTCATTTGTTATGTACCGTGTTGTATGACATGGTTGATCATGGTCTTTCCATGACCATGATTGTTCTTGACAATTTTTTCTACAAAAGTGGTTTGCCATGGCCTGCTCTGAGCAGTGTCTTTACAGGACGGGTGACCGCAGTCATTATCAATATCCTTCAGAAATTGTCTGCCTCACATCAGTGGTCAGATAACCAGGACCTGTGATGTGCACCAACTGCTCATATGACCATCCACCACCTGCTCTCCATGGCTTCCTGTGACCCTGATCGGGGAGGCATGGGGGGGGGGGGGTTGCTGCAGAGGGCTAAGCAGGTGCTACACCTTGCCCAAGGTTAACACAACCTAGCAAAGGGAAGGAGCTTCCTACACCTTTAGCAGAGATATATCTTCACCCCGCCACTCAAAAATAATATATTATTCCTTAAAAACAAGAGATTCTGTAGCTGCTAGAAATCTTGATCAACACGCAAAATACTTGAGGAGCGCAGCAAGTCAGGCAGCCTCTATAGAGGTGAATGAGCAGTCAATGTTTTGGGCCAAGACCCTTCATCAGTATTGGCAAGGAAGGAGCACAGAAGCCAGAATAAGGAGCTGGGGGAGGGAAAGGAGTACAAGCTGGCAGGTGATGGGTGAGACTAGCAGAGTGGGAACATGAATAGGTGGGGAGGGGGAATGAAGTAAGAAGTTGGGAAAGGGATAGGTGGAAGAGATGAAGAATTGAAGATGAAGGAATCTGATAGGAGAGCGTGGTGGACCATGGAAGAAAGGGATGGAGGAGGGGCACCAGAGAGAGGTGATGGGAAGAATAAAAGAAGAGAAGGGATAAGAAGGTAACCAGAATGGAGAATGGGAAAAGAGAAAGGAGAGAATGAAATTACCTTCCCATCACCCCGCCCCCCCCACTCCTGGCCTGATGCTGCCTGACTTGCTGAGTTTCTCCAGCAATTTGTGTGAGTATTATAAAAATAAAAATAGTTGTTTGTATATCTTTTGCAGAATTGATGTTGTACCATTGATCATATTTTCACAATGGAATAGCTTGGAATTCTAAAACCATGTTACAATGAATATACTGCTTTTCTTCCCTACAATAAAAAAAATTGATCTTGCAAACAACACTTCAGGTGCAAGAAATTAATTGAATCAATTTGATATTTCCTTCCTTAGCACTTTAGGTGGTCTTTCCACTCCGCGGTTAAAAGAAATGCAGTGTTCTTTTTTCACTTTTAACAGTGAATATTTAGTTCTTGCTCAGTTTATTGTTGGTGTAGCAATTGCCAAATTAAATTTCAAGTGGCTCGCACCTGAAGCTAGTGAATATCTCTAATTTTCAAGATCCTTTCCTCAGGGTTTTTCTGTCTTGCCTACAGCCACAATGTTTAAG
The DNA here is from genome assembly GCF_030028105.1 of Mobula birostris. Lineage (NCBI taxonomy): Eukaryota > Metazoa > Chordata > Chondrichthyes > Myliobatiformes > Myliobatidae > Mobula > Mobula birostris. Next base: position 14,034,445 of record NC_092387.1, on the reverse strand, counting down.
GTAGGCAGCATTAAAACATGTTTAAGCATTCCCATCTGCTCTAGAACAAAGAAGGTTTTTTGGGGATACAACAAATAAATAAACATTGACTTTTATTTTGATTTCTTAATTTGTTTGCCAGATTTGTAGCGATAGTCTCTCATTATACTCAAATGCTGACCCATCTTTTAATGTTACAGATAACAGAGGCTTCATGTTGCAATAAGATGTTGTGCTGTGAGTTAATTTTGTTGAATTTTACCTGTTAGGTATATGCTTGGGGCTGTGGTGCTTGTCTTGGATGTGGCTCTTCAGAAGCTACTGCTTTGAGACCCAAACTTATTGAGGAACTAGCTACTACAAGGATAGTTGACCTCTCAATAGGTGACAGCCACTGCTTGGCTCTTTCACATGGTAAGTAGAGGATTTGAATTCTTCAGATGATGCAATGATGGTAGAAATTGTTATTTTTGTGTGAGTGTTTGGGCAGCTCAGTGAGACCCGTTTATATCTGGAACTGTAGTTGCTGGCTTGACCTTTGCTCAATTTAAAGCTTAATGGAGGTGGGAATGCTGAAGGAATTCAGCGGGTCATACAGCATCATGTGCAGTGCTTTGGAGTGAATGATCTCTGGTCTCTTGTGTCTCTTATAAAAGGTAGTTGGAAGTTCTGGAACTAGCCATTCATTTTTTTTAATGTTCTACCATAAATGCTTTCTGTAACTTTTGCTACTCTCTGCGGTGAAAACGTGGCTCCCTCCAATATGATCAGAATATTTTTGTTATGTAGGCTTGTTAATTACTTCGTTAGATGGAATTCTGACCATTGTTTAGCTTTATTAGAGAATTATTACTTTAATTTTTTCATAGTTTTAATATCTCAGTAACTATGAATATGTGTGGGCACGTGGCCAAGTGGTTAAGGCATTGGACTAGCGACCTGAAGGTCGTGAGTTCGAGCCCCGGCCGAGGCAACGTGTTGTGTCCTTGAGCAAGGCACTTAATCACACAGTGCTCTGCGACGACACTGGTACCAAGCTGTACGGGTCCTAATGCCCTTCCCTTGGACAACATTGGTGTCATGGAGACTTGCAGCATGCGTAGCTGCTGGTCTTCCATACAACCTTGCCCAGGCCTGCGCCCTGGTGTGTGAAGACTTTCCAGGCACAGATCCATGGTCTCGCAAGACTAACGGATGCCTTAACTAGGAATATACATCTCATGAAACCACTGCTTTTGAATGTTAATTGTGAAAATACAGATGTTCATACATACCAAAATTAAATGTCATAATTATGTAACCTGTCCTGCTTTAGTATGTAAGCACTGGCTGTCTTTTATTACAAATAGCACACCTCATTTTGTTGTGTGGTTCAGTACAGACTGAATGAGACAGCAGTTCTCCTTGCTCTGAAATGGTTAACACTTGGCCTTGAACATCATATTTATAATACTACTTACCACCTTTACAAAAATTAATTTGAATTTATTAATGTATTATAGTAAAACATTATTTTTGGTTAACTGGATTACCAATTCATTTTATTCCCTTCAGGTGCATAAACTTGATTAATCAGTCTGGTTCTTCCCTCCTCAGCACTTCTAGACAACGGAGAGGGAAATTTATTTTTTACTTACGGCCTAGAAATTTGTTTGATGGTATTGGTATTGAGATAGTTGATCTCAATAGTTCAGTTATTGCAGTGCAATGCTCAAACGTATTGCTACATGATTGACAATGGACTTCTATTGAAGCAAAACACCATTCTAGGTGTGAGTCAGTTGTGCATCAATGTGATTTCCACGTGAGATGTGTGTCAAGTGATGTCTTTCTGGAGCATTGCTCTTTTTAAGAGCTAGACAGGAATATACTGTAATTCCATATTTTCTGGGCATTCCCAAGCGTTTTCATTGCTTTGGACTGGTATAATTTGTGAGATTTACATCCTAACCCTTGGTTAGAATTTGCCTCTCCCACCATAGTTCCTGTGCGGTGCACCAAGGAAAACATGTAACACTGAAGATCTACAATATGAAACTTCGCAGTGGCAAGCCCATGACTAAAATGATGGGGCAGGTGTTGGGCAACAACCACATAGCATGCTTTCAGCATACTACGATTGCAAGAACTATTGGTTTCCCTTTACTTCCTCTGAAGTGAAAATGCCTTATTTGTTAAGTTTGTTGTTGTCTTAGTGATCCCTGGTTTTCCAAACTCTAGAATCTTCAGTAATCATTTAATTTGCTTCATTTTGGGAAATTATCCATTTTAATGGATATGTTTAGGGTAAAATAAATTATGATGAAGTGTCGCCCTGCTGCAGGTGTTCACTTCAGCTAGTCGTACAGCAGTGTACATCCCACCTGAGATACGAAGCACGCACTCAACAAAACGTCCTCTGTGGTCACCAGACTCGAAGACCTTTTTCATCGTTGCTGATTGCTTCAACCACTCCAACTTCATGAGTGTATTACCACAATACTACCAGTGTGTCTCCTGTCTCACCAGGGGTCCAGGTGCCCTACACCATTGCCTTCCGAACCCGTCTCTTTTCCACACTTTGGTAAAATCAGGCTAACAGTCTACGCTCTTACTTCCTGCATACAAACGGATGCTGAAACGGGTCAGTACGAAACAAGCTCTTGTAGTGCTTCTCTGAGGAAACAGATGAGATTCTATGTGACTGCTTTGAGTTGGTAGACTGGTCCATGTTCAAAGGCTTAGCTGCCAGCCTAGATGAGGATGAGTATGTCACTATTGTCACACTTTATCACCAAGTGTGTTGAGCTCTGTGTACCAAGGAGGGCAATCAGCTGTTTCCAAACGGGAAACCATGGATGAACCAGGAGATCCACGCTCTTCTGAAGTCTAGGTCTACAGCATTACCATCAGGTGACTGATCCTTTTAAGAAATTAAGATATGACCACCGTAAAGCTATCAGATGCTTAGAGGCAATACCAGTCCAGCAGTCAGCTGTGGCAGGTCTTAAATACCTCAGTAGGTTACAAAACAAAGACTGGCAGCATCGCCAACAAGAGCACATCCTTTCCCAGCAAGCATAACGCATTCTATGCATGTTTTGAACTGAAGGGAACGGTTATATCAGCCCGCACCAAGGGTCTTCAGAGCACCTGAATCTACAGTCACTGTGGTGGACATGAGATCAGTTTTTCAGAGGATGATCCTGCAGAAAGCATTGGGCTAAATCCTTCGATCCTGTGTGGATCAGCTGGATAATTACAGACATTTTTTAACCTCTCCCTGCTTCAGGCTGTGGTCTCCTCCCTCCTGCTTTAAGAAGCCGTTATCTTCCTGGTGCCCAAGGAAAACAAAATAATGTGCTTTAATGACTGCCACTCAGTGGTTCTAACATATACCATCATGAAGTGCTTTGAGAGGCTGGTCAAGGCACATGTCAGCTCCAGGTTCCCAGACAAGCTTAATCCACTGCAATTTGCCTCCTGCCAAAACAGGTCGATGGCAGAAACCATCTTCCTTGGCCCTTTATTCTGCAGCATCCAGACAGTAAAGACACCTATATCAAGTGATTGTTAATTGACTACAGTTCTGCCTTCAATACTATTATTCTAAGTAAATGCATCACTAAACTCTGGACCCTGGAAATTAATGTCTCCCTCTACAAGTGCTTCCTTGTCTCTCTGACCAGCAGACAGCAGTCAGTAAGGGTGGATAGCAACATCTGAGCCACGATTATTCTAAACGCTGGTGCTCCACAAGGTGGTGTCCTCGGCCCTCCACTCCATTCCCTGTACACTCCTGACTGCATGCTGCCTGACCAGGTTTTGCTCAAACTCCATCTGCTAGTTCGCAAATGCAACCACTGTAGGGTGCCAGAATTTGAAATATTGATGAGTCTGAGTGCAAGGAGTTAGAGACCTTAGTGATGGTGTTATGACAATGACCTGTTTCCCCCCTACCCCCCACCAAAAAAATATACTTGCTCATTGACTTCTGAAAGGGGAGCAGTGCATGTGATCTTGTTTACATTAACATTGTTGAGGTTGAGAAAGTCGAGCAGTTTAAGTTCCGAGGTGTGAACATCATCAATAGCCTGTCCTGTTACAACTACGTCGATACCACTGCCAAGAAAACTCACCAGTGCCTCTTCTTCCTCAAGAGGCCAAAGAAATTTGGCATATCTTTATTGACTCTTACCAATTTAATGATGCGCCATAGTAAGCAATGTGTCTGGATGCTGTAATGGCTTGGTATGGAAACTGATCTGCATGTGACTGCAAGAAACTGCAGAGTTGTGAACACAGCTCGTACACCACAAGAAGCGGCCTCCCTTCTGTGGATTCTTGCCTATACTTGCTGCCTCGGTAAAGCAGCCAGTTTAATAAAGACCCTAACCAACCTGGAGATTTTGTCGTCTTCCCTTTCCCACAGGGCAGAAGGTTTGTGGTGGAGGAGTTGAGAAGACAAGAGGAGGCAGAGCGACACGCCAGGGCCGTCTCAGTGGCCAAGCAGGGCCACTGGACTAATTGGGAGAGCCTGGAAAAGAGGAAACTTAGCTGGCGTGACATCTGGGAGATGGAGGGATCTCGGCTAAGTTTTATCATCAGAGCCACTTATGACCTCCTACCCACACCCCAGAACCTGAACCAGTGATGGAGAGAAGACCCCGCTTGCTTTCTTTGTCAAGCACCGGGATCACTAAGGTACATTTTAACAGGATGCACCACGAGCCTCACCCAGGGGTGGTACACTTGGCAGCATAACCAAGTTCTCAGACAACTGGCATCAATCTTGGAACAGAGGCGAATCACTACAAATGCTCTCCCACAAACATCGGCAGGAAATGTCCACATCACACGATTTGTACCATCAGGCCAACATCCAGAGCACCATATAACATCAAAAGATGTAAGCATTCTGCAGGTTGCTTGGGATTGGAAAATGGACGTGGACTTGGCAAAAAAGCTTGTGTTTCCCCCAGACATTGCGGCTACAACACTCCGGCCAGTCATGGTCCTGTGGTCCACAACAGCCAAGCTGGCATATGTTGTGGAATTGACAGTACCATGGGAAGATAGTGTCGAAGAAGCTTATGAGAGGAAAAAGGCCAAATACTCAGAACAGGCAACTAAAGCTGCCCAGAATGGCTGGAAGACCAAGATTTTCCCTGTAGAAGTGGGATGCAGGGGATTCGTTGCTACATCTACGACCAGTCTATTGAAGAAGATGGGGGTGAAGGGTCACTCCCTCCAACAAGCAATCAAGTCCTTGTCAAATGCAGCAGAAGAAAGCAGCAATTGGATTTGGATTAAAAGGAAAGACAACAACTGGGCTGCAAGGAGGGTATGGAACTGAGAGGGGTGTATCTGGGACGCCAGGTAGCACCGTTGAGCCCTCTGGAGACATCGTGGGCTTATCAACGAAACGTCAAAGAAGGAGGGTACCCACCTGATGACCCCGATGACGTACCTACCTTCCCTCCTTGTCACCACTCCAAACCCACTGCCAACATCGAGAGTACCAACTTACCATAGGGATTGAAACATCAAGTCCTAGTAGCTCTACTAAAGAATGAAAGACTGTACCCAACAGGACGGGCAAACAACCAGTGTGCAAAAAACAGCAAACTATGCAAATACAGAAAGAAATAATAATAAGTAGATAATAGATATTGAGAACGTGAGATGAAGAGACCTTGAAAGTGAGTCCATAAGTTGTGAGATCTGTTCAGTGATGGGTCAAGTGAAGTTATCCCCACTGAGTATAATAACTGTTCCTGAACCTGGCTGTGTGGGTCCTGAGGCTCCTGTACCTTCCTGATGGCAGCAGTTCAAAAAATGACCGCTTGGCCTCTCAGTCTATCTTGTTATGATCTTGCACTTTATCATTTAACTGTAGTGCACTCTTTCAGTAGCTCTTTTACATTAAACAGCACGTAAAGCTAGAATAATGGGTTGCTCTGTATAAACAGTATGCGCAACAAGCCTTTCACTGTATCTTGGTACATGGTCGTGGCTATCCTTCGAGGTTGAGGATGATGGTCTTCGTTCTGAAGAAGTGGCTCGCAGAGTGAAGACGCCTGTTTAACGTGTACTTTGATGTTGCAGTCCAAGAAGCACACGATACTTCACAAATCAACCAACTGATTCCAATGGCATGGAAACCATGGCGATTAGAGCTGATGGATTTGTTGCAGCCTTCATCTGCCTTCACAGCCGTTGAGTTCGAAGTACCTTCGTCCGTCTGTTCCAGCACCGAGGTCTTGGTTGGATTGTTCTTTGTCAGGGACCTCACCCTCGACCTTACCGCCATGGGTGACCCTACCAGGAGCATAGCTCCAGACGGCATTGCTCTTGGGATCTCAGGACCACACAAGCTTCTCCACCGCGACAAGGTGACAATCCACGGAGAATCTTGGTACATATGACAATAATAAACCAATACCAATATTTTGTGTCCCAGCATGAAAAAAAATATTTTCTTCAGCAATTTAAAAAAAAATTAGGAGCACTCTTAACATTCTATGACATCCACCACAATGTGCAAAATTGCTCAGAGTTCCTTTTTATTTTTTCTGTTTTTATTCTGTATTTCTTCCTTTCTTTCCCCCCTCCGTCCCTCACCCCTTTCTTTTCGCTAAGTCCCCCTCCTCCCGTTGCTATCTGTCCCACTTTCTGTGTGCTCTTCCAGCTTTTATCCAGAGTTTTTTAAAAAATTTCATTAGTTCTGCCTGCTTGCCACTTATAAGTACAGATCTAGTGCTCTAAGAACGTGCGCCTTGCATGCAATGCTTGTCCAGCAAAGCAGGAGCTTGATTGTTCCATAACCTCTGATAAAGGAAAGGTTTCTTGCAGAGCCAGTCTGTGTGCACTTTCTGAGTGTTGTTTCTACTTTTGTGTGCTAATAATGTAAAAGAAAACTGGTCTCTCAGAATGATTTCTCAGAAATCTTGAATTAAATGATGGGCTCACTTAAATTCTAATCCATTCAATTAAGTATAGTGCTGTTGCATTGTAACACAGTCAACTATTAGTATCACAAGCCACTCTCCTCCCTGCAAGCTTTAATTACAGCTGAGGCTTTAAGCAAGCATTTGCTCCTGAATGCTCCTGAAACAGACTAATTTGCCTTGCTGCAATGAAAAAGGGACCTTTGTGCAGTGAATGATTTAACCCCATATGCAATAATCATGATGGGGATAATAGGCATTCATGCTGGGAGATGCTCGGTCACTTTTTTTAGTATGATGTGAAATTAACAACACGAAGGCAGTTGAAGTTTGCTTTGTGTGATGATCAATTTTCAGAATCAGGTTTATATTGTGAAATTTTGTTTTGTGGCAGCAGAACAGTGCAAGACATAACAAAAATAACAATAATTTGTTACATAAATAGTGCTAAAGAGGAATGATGAGGTAGTGTTCATTAGAAATCTGGTGGAGAGGAACAAAATGTTTTTAAAATATTGAGTGTGGGTCTTCAGGCTACTATACCACTTCCCTGATGGTAGTAATACAGAGGTCATGTCCCTGATGGTGATAATGCAGAGGTCATGTCCCTGATGGTGGAGGTTTTTAATGACGGATGCTGCATTTGTGAGGCACCACCTCTTGAAGATGCCTCCAGTGGTGGGGGTTGTGACCGTGATGGAACTGATTGAATTTACAACACTGTTTGCAGCCTCTTGTGACCCTGTGCCTTGGAGCCTCCGCACTAGGCTGTGATGCAACTCGTTAGACTTCTCTCTACTGTACTGCTATAGGATCACAAGAGTCTTTGCAAACCTCCTCAAACTCCTAATGAGGTAGAGCCAATGCCCTGCTGCCTTTGATTGCATCAATGTGTTGGGCCCAAGACTGATCCTCTAAGATATTGATGCCCTGGAACTTGAAGCTGGTCACCCAGTCTACTGCTGATCTCTCAATGAGTACTGGTGTCCGTTCTCCTAATTTCCCCTTCCTGAAGTCCACAATGCTGGGGGGAATATAAACTGCTTAAAGCTAATACATTTCTAGACTAGCCTCTTCAGACAGCACTTCCCAAGGGATTAATGAAGGAAGTTTGAATGTAAGACTGTAGTGTTCTACAGTCAATTTTACTTGCATCATTTTTATTATAATAAAGTCATGATATTTTACTGTTCCTGTACAAATGGGTTTTGGGAAAGAGATGGGTAGCTTCTGAAGGTGAGTAGTATGAGGTTGGGTGTGCTAGGGCTGAACAAACTGCCTTCTTACCTCTGCATATTATGGGTACATTTACTGTACAAAAGCTTGCGCTTAATCATAATCAAATTCGTGACCAGGTACATTTAATTTCTAGATCGACCTATGATGTAACTGGGCCTGTCTAGAAATTTAGACCAAAGAGTTGATTAGTTTTGGTTAATTAATGTGATGGTATATAATAACCAGGTTACCATCTTAACAGTTAAAAGGTTACATTTTCAAAATAGCAAAAAAAGCTGCCTTTGATGCTGAGATATGTCTTAGGATGCGCTGAGACACATCATCAGTGATGTAACCTGGGGTCATTGGCTGTTTCATGTTCTTCAGCCCTCGCCCGGATGACCCAGTCAGGTTTGATAAGGCCCTCTGCTAGTGTTCAAAAAGCATTGGTCCATGGGTCACACCTTTTGATCTATAACCATCTGGAGGCATGCTCAGCAGCCTCTGTCATAGTCCTGATGGTTCTTCTCTTTGCAGCCCCCTTAATGCCAAGAGCAGTGTTGGTTCCACAGAGAGACAAGTTAGCAAAACCTTCACACCCCAGCTCTATAGGCTCACATCGTGTCCTCCACCCTGTCTCTAGCAAAACACTACTAGCTCCTGCTATTTGGCCTTCTTATGCTCGAGTGCCTCCTCAGTCCAGTCTTCCCAAGGGGCTGTCAGTTCTACCATCACCATCTGCTTCGTGGTTTCTGACAGAATGATCATGTCAGGCCTCAGTGATGACGATCTGATGAAGTCAAGGAACTTTAATTGCTTGCCAAGATCAACCTTCAGTTGCTAGTCAGACACCATGGCAAGCAAGTCTTCTGGTGATTTGGACTGAGGCCGTGGTTGATCTCCAGCTTTGACAAAAGGCATTGGTCTTTCTGGGTTGATGGAGGTGTTTACTGTTGTTAATGACCAAGGAGATATTTTCTGCCACTGCCTTCAGCACCTGATCATGGTACCAGTGGTAGTGGCCTTCCCCAAGGGCTTTTGGGCAGCTGCTGAGGTCGTGTTTCAGGAACCTTCTGCCAGGGCAGAGAGACATCATGGTGCCTCACTTCTGCCTCACTTTTGCCTCAAACCAAAAGAACATCATACAGTCTTGTTCATGAACTTGACGTGCTGAGATTCTGCCTGTCGGCTGTGTCGATTCTTTAACATATACTGAGCTTTAATGGAGGGGAAATGTGATAACATGAACTTCCTGTATTTTGCATGTAAGGTAAAGGTGTGAAATAGCAGCATGTGGACTATTTAGAGTTCGGTTTCTGACTTAAAGATATATTCCTTTGATCTCTTATTTTTTGCAAATTGTGATGAAATGTTTATTATTGAATGCATTATATGTTTCCATCTGGTGTTTTAACAAGTAAATTCTAGTGAAGCTCAAGTTGGCTTGGGCTTTGCTGGGTGAATGCAGAAGCTCTGCGGTTACTAGCTGAGCTACACTTCCCAGCTGAATCTGGAGCAACAGGGAGTTGCTGGAGTTCTTCCCAGCAACTGGCAATTTATTCATAGTCATGCACTAGAGATCTAACACAAGACCCCCACACTCAGAATGAGTACTTTATGACTGTTAAGGAAAAAGTGATATTTTTAATTGCTGTATTATTATTAATTATTTCAAAATATGGAATGACAGCATACTTTGGGGTTGAGAATTTTAATGTCTTGCCCCCAATCTTGTAACTATGAGATATATTTCTAATGAACATGAACATAATTTTATTCATTTCTTTTGCATCATTGACTAAATTAATGGCATTTGGTGAATGATGCTAGACTTTTTAATGTAATTTAATTTTTCATTAAATTATGCTGTCTCATTTTATTTCCAGATAACGAGGTTTATGCATGGGGCAATAATTCTATGGGACAGTGTGGTCAGGGAAACTCTACCGGTCCAATCACCAGACCCAAAAAAGTGATTGCTTTGGATGGCATAGCATGTCAGCAAATCTCTGCTGGAACCTCACATAGCCTTGCTTGGACAGCATTGCCCAGGGACAGGTTAGAATGGATTTTTAAACTTGTTTCAATATTTTTTAAGCTGTTGTTTTGACTGACTTCTCAGCACTGCATTAATTTTGTTGTGGCAGGCAAGTGGTGGCATGGCATAGACCTTACTGTGTAGATTTAGAAGAAAGTACTTTCTCTCACTTACGATCGTTCCTTGAATGGTACTGTGATGGCATCAACAGTGAAGTTCCACCTCTTCCTTTCCCATCTTCCAGGTAGGACTGGCTGTAATGATGTCCGGAGGGTCAGAATTCATGAAATCAAATTGTTGGCGTTGTGAGATATTTGTGGCAAGTTCGATATTTGGGTTGACCATTTCTTTCTGGGGTACACTCATAATATTGCTATAAAAGCCTGTTGTAAGCAGAATGTTAACTGTATTGTACCGTGAACATTATTGCTTAGTCATTCATGCCCAATCAATCAGTAACTAAATGTGTAAGAAAGCAGAATCTGAATTAATTTTGTGCTAGTATGCAATGTACTGATGCAGTTTTATTGCAAGTGGAACATTATTGACTAAGGGTGAATCATACCTGTCTGAAGCTCGAGTACTTTAGCTTTAATAAAGTGCGGTTAAAACAAATACTTCATTGTATATCACTGTGACTTTGAGAAGTGTGCTTTTGTATTTGTCGTCTTAAACGTAATATCTTTTTTCTTTTCTTTTTAAATCTTTTTATTATTATTGAAAATCAACAACAGAAAAATACATCAAAATAATCAAGAAAACATATTCATAAGTAAAGTAAAAGTTAAACTATCAACCAGGCTGAACAGTATATCAATAATAATCAAAAAACAAACTATTAAAGCTTTTTTTATGGAAAAAAGGGGAAAAAAGAACCCCTACTAACTAAAACAGAGAAAAAGCCCTAATAACTAAAAAAAGGAAAAAAAAATCCCATTTGGAGCACAAACCCGGAGCTATGCGCTATACAAGCTTCCATAAGTCTTAAACATAATATGATGGGATTATCAACCTCAGACACGTATAGTACTTATTAGAAACATAGAGCCATAGAAACTACAGCACAGAAACAGGCCCTTTGGCCCTTCTTGGCTGTGCCGAACCATTTTTTGCCTAGTCCCACTGACCTGCACACGGACCATATCCCTCCATACACCTCCCATCCATGTATCTGTCCAATTTATTCTTAAATGTTAAAAAAGAACCCGCATTTACCACCTCGTCTGGCAGCTCATTCCATACTCCCACCACTCTCTGTGTGAAGAAGCCCCTCCTAATATTCCCTTTAAACTTTTCCCCCCTCACCCTTAACCCATGTCCTCTGGTTTTTTTTCTCCCCTTGCCTCAGTGGAAAAAGCCTGCTTGCATTCACTCTATCTATACCCATCATAATTTTATATACCTCTATCAAATCTCCCCTCATTCTTCTACGCTCCAGGGAATAAAGTCCTAACCTACTCAACCTTTCTCTGTAACTGAGTTTCTCAAGTCCCGGCAACATCCTTGTAAACCTTCTCTGCACTCTTTCAACCTTATTTATATCCTTCCTGTAATTTGGTGACCAAAACTGAACACAGTACTCCAGATTCGGCCTCACCAATGCCTTATACAACCTCATCATAACATTCCAGCTCTTATACTCAATACTTCGATTAATAAAGGCCAATGTACCAAAAGCTCTCTTTACGACCCTATCTACCTGTGACGACACTTTTAGGGAATTTTGTATCTGTATTCCCAGATCCCTCTGTTCCACTGCACTCCTCAGTGCCTTACCATTAACCCTGTATGTTCTACGTTGGTTTGTCCTTCCAATGTGCAATACCTCACACTTGTCAGTATTAAACTCCATCTGCCATTTTTCAGCCCATTTTTCCAGCTGGTCCAAGTCCCTCTGCAGGCTCTGAAAACCTTCCTCACTGTCTACTACACCTCCAATCGTTGTATCATCAGCAAACTTGCTGATCCAATTTACCACATTATCATCCAGATCATTGATATAGATGACAAATAACAATGGAGCCAGCACTGATCCCTGTGGCACACCACTAGTCACAGGCCTCCACTCAGAGAATCAATTCTCTACCACCACTCTCTGGCTTCTTCCATCGAGCCAATGTCTAATCCAATTTACCACCTCTCCCTGTATACCTAGCGACTAAATTTTCCTAACTAACCTCCCATGCGGGACCTTGTCAAAGGCCTTACTGAAGTCCATGTAGACAATATCCACTGCCTTCCCTTCATCCACTTTCCTGGTAACCTCCTCGAAAAACTCCAACAGATTGCTCAAACATGACCTACCACGCACAAAGCCATGTTGACTCTCCCTAATAAGCCCCTGTCTATCCAAATGCTTGTAGACTCTGTCTCTTAGTACTCCCTCCAATAACTTACCTACTACTGACGTTAAACTCACCGGCCTATAATTTCCCGGATTACTGTTCGATCCTTTTTTAAACAACGGAACAACATGAGCCACTCTCCAATCCTCCGGCACTTCACCCGTAGACAGCGACATTTTAAATATTTCTGCCAGGGCCCCCACAATTTCAACACTAGTCTCCTTCAAGGTCCGAGGGAACACCCTGTCAGATCCCGGGGATTTATCCACTTTACTTTTCCTCAAGACAGCAAACACCTCCTCCTTTTCAATCTGTACAGTTTCCATGGTCTCACTACTTGATTCCCTCAATTGCATAGATTTCATGCCAGCTTCCTTAGTAAATACAGATGCAAAAAGCCTATTTAAGATCTCCCCCATTTCCTTTGGTTCCGCACAAAGCTGACCACTCTGATCTTCAAGAGGACCAATTTTATCCCTTACAATCCTTTTGCTCTTAATATACTTGTAAAAGCTCTTTGGATTATCCTTCACTTTGACTGCCAAGGCAACCTCATGACTTCTTTTAGCCCTCCTGATTTCTTTCTTAAGTATTTTCTTGCACTTCTTATACTCCTCAGGCACCTGATTTACCCCCTGTTTCCTATACATTTCATACAACTCCCTCTTCTTTATCAGAGTTGCAATATCCCTTGAGAACCAAGGTTCCTTATTCCTATTCAATTTGCCTTTAATCCTGACAGGAACATACAAACTCTGCACTCTCAAAATTTCCCCTTTGAAGGCTTCCCTCCTACCAATCACATCTTTGCCAGAGAACAACCTGTCCCAATCCACGCTTTTTAGATCCTTTCTCATTTCTTCAAATTTGGCCTTCTTCCAGTTCAGAACCTCAACCCTAGGACCAGATCTATCCTTGTCCATGATCAAATTGAAACTAATGGTGTTATGATCACTGGAATCAAAGTGCTCCCCTACACAGACTTCCGTCACTTGCCCTAATTCGTTTCCTAACAGGAGATCCAATATTGCATCCCCTCTAGTTGGTCCCTCTATATACTGATTTAGAAAACTTTCCTGAACACATTTTACAAACTCTAAACCATCTAGACCCCTAACAGTATGGGAGTTCCAATCAATGTATGGAAAATTAAAATCCCCTTCCACCACAGCTTTATGTTTCCTGCAGTTGTCTGCTATCTCTCTGCAAATTTGCTCTTCCAAGTCTCGTTGACTATTGGGTGGTCTGTAATACAATCCCACTAATGTGGCCATACCTTTCCTGTTTCTCAGCTCCACCCATAAGGACTCAGTAGACAAGCCCTCTAATCTGTCCTGCCTGAGCACTGCTGTAATATTTTCCCTAACAAGCAATGCTACTCTCCCACCTTTCATTCCTCTGCCTCGATCACATCTGAAACATCGGAACCCTGGAATATTAAGCTGCCAGTCCTGCCCCTCCTGTAGCCAAGTTTCACTAATTGCTACAACAACATAATTCCACGTGTCAATCCACGTCCTCAACTCATCCGCCTTCCCCGCAATACTCTTAGCATTGAAATATATACACCTCAGAAGATTTTTACCACCACTCACAACCTTTCTATCAGCAGATTTGCTTAAACTTTCAATATCATTTATTTTCACCCCAGCCACACTGTCAGCTCTGGCACTCTGGTTCCCATCCCCCTGCAAATCTAGTTTAAAGCCTCCCCAACAGCACTAACAAACCTCCCTGAAAGGATATTGGTTCAAGTGTAACCTGTCTCTCTTGTACAGGTCCCACCTGCCCCAGAAGAGGTCCCAATGATCCTGAAATCTGAAACCCTGCCCCCTACACCAGTTCCTCAGCCACTTGTTCCTCCTCCAGAGCATCCTATTCCTACCCTCACTGGCACCTAGCACAGGTAGCAATCCTGAGATTACCACCCTTGAGGTCCTGCTTTTCAACTTCCTACCAAGCTCTCTATACTCACTGACCAGGACCTCTTCACTCTTCCTTGTTATGTCATTGGTGCCTATGTGCACCACGACATCTGGCTGGTCACCCTCCCACTTCAGAATGTCATGCAATCGATCAGAGACATCCTTGACCCTGGCACCTGGGAGGCAACAAACCATCCTGGATTCTCTGTCACGACCACAGAACCTCCTATCTGCACCTCTAATTATCGAGTCCCCTATCACTACCACTCTCCTGTTTTTCCCCCCTCCCTTCTGCACTGCAGAGCCAGACTCAGTGCCAGTGATCCGGCTACTGTAGCTTGTCCCAGGTAAGTCATCCCCCCCAACAGTATCCAATGTGATATACTTGTTGCTGAGGAGAATGGCCACAGGGGAACCCTGCTCTGCCTGCCCTTTCCTCTTCCCTCGCCTGACAGTGACCCAATTTCCTGTCCTCTGCTCCTTTGGCGTAACTACCTCCCTGTAGCTACTGTCTACAATCTCCTCATTCTCCTGAATGATCCGCAGGTCATCCAGCTCCTGCTCCAGTTCCCTAACGCGGTTTGTCAGGAGCTGCAGCTGGATGCACTTCTTGCAGGTGTCGTTGTCAGGGACACCGGAGGGCTCCCTGACTTCCCACATCCTGCAAGAGGAGCATTCCAACATCCTGCCTGGCATTCTCTCTACGCTAGACAATCTGAACAAAAAACTTACCAGAACCTACCCTGGCCTGTGCCTGTTCTTGCCGAAGCCTGTTTGAGCCAAAGCCGTCCCACTCTGACTCAGTCCACTCCGACGATGGCTGCTGTATATGGTGGTCTGCTTTTTAAACCTTGGCGCGCTATGTCACGCGCCTGCACAGTGCAGACCCTTCTCCCCGAGCAGTTCTTTAAAAAAAAAAACAACTTTTTCAACCCGAAATTCTTCTGCTCACCTCTTCAGCTGCTTGCTTCAACTGAAACAAGAACCGTTGAAATTTTCCCTTTTTCAACCTTGGCGCACTACGTCACGCGCCTGCGCAGTGCAGACCCTTCTCCCCGAGCAGTTCTTTAAAACAAAACGACTTTTTCGACCCGAAATTCTTCCGCTCACCTCTTCAGCTACTTGCTTCGACTGAAAATATTATTCTTAATATTTAATAATAATATTATATTATTCTTAATAAGATCTTTAAATTAGCCTAAAATGTTGGCTGATAGACAAAGTTAATTGAAGTTGAGGCATACTGTTTTTCTTTTAAATGCTGGTATGGATATATTAGGACTTGAATGGAGTGTATAATATTAATATGCAAATATTCATACATCCACAGAAAACTTTGCTATTTGTTACTTTAATGGACATATGAAGCTTTCACTTTAAATAGATTAAAGCTAATTCAAATGAAGCCATAGTCTATAGTGTCATCGTAATCTCAAAGGCATTTCTCTTTTTGAAGTTATTTCCAAATATGTCAGCAACAACACAAATTATTTCAAAAACAATTAAATGGACTTCTAAAACTTTCAGTCTATTTCTCACAGTTAAGCAGAGGATTTAATGCAAAGCGATTTTCTAGTTGTTGATATAGTCTCACTATGCAAGTGCTCTGTTTTAATGTAAATTCAATTGCTGCATCTCAACTTTAAGTTTAAATCAAATTTATTATTAATTTTATTAGGGAGCATCATAATTTTCTTAAGCTGTGTCTCAAACTACTGTCCAACCACCTAGCACTGGCTTTGGCTGGTGGTGTAGCTACCAGTATCCTTGGCAGACAGGCCAGACCATTACGAAACCTGTTGTTCAGACTAATGGATTCCTCTGTGCCAGATGAAATTCAAGAGGTAAGTTGTTACAGCTGTTTCTTGCTTGAACTTGTTATTGCTTGATGGAGTAAATTCATGTATATACATGTAATGTTGAAAGATTTTTGAACTTGAGTCTACTAATGTAATCTACTTCAAATGATTGTTATGGTGACAGAAACTGAGAATGAGTCTGACTGAAGACCTTCAAGTACTACATTGTCTCTGAATGGCCTACTTCTGCTCCTATATCTTATGGTTTTATGTGGGTTTAGAGTTGAAAACTATATAAGGAATTTCAATAAACATATACATTTGAAAATGGATTTGGTTGCTATTACTGTAGGATATCTGTGTCTATTTTTTAAGTAACTTCTGGGCTAGTTACTAATTTTTTTTAAATGACTGCTTTCTTAAGCTTTCATAAAGTGAGCCACCCTTTACTTGTTGTTTTTCTGATTGTGATGTGTTTTGTTTTGATTCCCCAAAAGGTAAATGGGTCCATCATGTGCCTGATGTTAGTATTTAAACCCTAACCCATGGAGGTATGTTGAGGGACTGTCAGCCAATCTGCCTCCTGCTGTACAAACAGTGAAGTATCATAATCCCTGTATGTAACGTGGGAAACACAACAGTTTCTGATGACAGCAATGTGATTAGCAATGTTGATCGAAGGATGAATATACAGGCCATTTAGGAAATTTTCCCGTTTTGCTTAAAACTAGAGGTGTAAAATCTTCCAAAAGATAGCACTTCTCACAGTGCCACACCTCCTTCATTCTTGCCTTGAACATTGCAGCCTCAGTTATTTGGCTTGAGTTTTTACATTGGGATATGATCTCTCTCTCTCTCTCTCGCTCTCTCTCTCTCATCTTCAGCAGTCAACTCCCCTCCCTTGTGGTATTTCAGAGGGTCTCACTCTCAGATACTTCCCCCAGGCCGTACCACAATCGGCTGTCATTTAAATTCGGTACCAGCCCAAGGCTGCTACACACGTCCTTGCAAGCAGCTCGAAATGCTGGGTGCACAGACAATGCCCCCACGAACTCCAGTTTCACTGATCAATAATCATCTTCTAGATAATCACTGGCACTGGTACCCCAAATCTCCAGTGCCCTTAATGTTGTTAAGGGTAAATGCTTCAGACACTGGTTGTAAAACGAACTGTACAACAACTTGACCTGCGCCCTGGTGTCGAGGATGGCTTTAGCATAGCTTCCATCTATCTGTAACAACACACGGGGGCGTGGTCCCTCTAGACCTTCAGGAATAGGATCTTTTCCTTTCGGAAGTTCCTTGGTACACTGCTGGGAATGTGATCCCCCAGAGACCCCAAGCTGTTCCTCCACTGGGCCGCCACTAAGTTTCCCGACACCTCTCTGATCAGCTGAACAACTGAGGGAGGGGCTGATCCCCTGAAATCATCCCCCTGGCACTGCAAGCAATTTAGCAGCCCTCCTAGCCAGAGAAGATACACTGAAAGCTTTTCCCCAATCTGACACAGGTATGGAAAGCCCCCCAGGCGCTGCATTTTACTTCCAGTGGAACCAGACGCATTTTCCCCTGCTTTCAGATAACTGGCAGCTGTCACTACAGGGTAATTGACCCTGACAGTTCTAACACCGTCAACAGCCCGCCAACTCAAACTTCCAACCAATCCCTGTCGCTCTCCCTCAACTGAGCACAGCCACTCATCTAACAACCGAGAGATCTGCTCTGTCCACGTCACGTACACCTCCGCCCCTTTAGGGAGGGGTGGACAATATCCCAAAAGCCAGGCGGAGCCTATCATACCTGGAATATTTATTCGCCCCTGAATCAGACCACTGTTTCCTCTCTCTCCTAACAGTATGGACAGCCCATGGTCCTGCCTCACCCGGGGCACCAATAGACACTGGCAGCCCCATCACCAATTCATCAGCGCTAGTCTGAACTCAAACAAAGACCCCACCCAACACGCATGCAGTAATAACCAACAATCCCACAGAGACACACATTACCAACCGCAATCCCACAGAGACACAGCAGCACTGATTTAAACAGGGCAATCACACAGCACACCACTGAATCCAATCTTGGACAAAGCCCCCAAATGTAACCCCTGGTAAGCCTCAGGCTCGCTCAGCTCGCTTTCGTCTAGGGGCAACAGCCTTCGGCCCCGCCAAACTGGGCAATCAAGTTTGAGTGGATGCTGTGTGATGTACCCCACCCCGCCAAATAACAGACAATACACCATATGTGATTAAATGATTACAATTTATAGATATTACTGGAACTATGTAATGAGGTAAAATATAAAAGGAACATAAAAGGCACCAATCTTATCAAAGTTCAACCACTTCGTGCACAACAGTTGGAGCTCAGGTAACGGGTCTTCTTTCCACCATTCAATCCCCTCTGACCACCTCAACCCACTGCCTGGGACCAACCACGGTGGTCAACCAGACGCTCCACTCGAGTCTGTCTTCGTCTCCTCTCCTCGCCGAAGACCTTGGGCCTCGGACTCTCACTTGGGGTCTGTTCCATCGCCCAGCTTACAGCATCGCACCTCCTCTCTCTGTCCCCATCGCGCCTTCTGTGCCAAAGCCCGCGCAACACAATAGCTTACAGACACACAAGAAAGAATAACATCTATCCCAATTGGTTAGCAAATGAATACAATTCTCTTTATAACCCAACCAAGCTGCTAGAAAGAGAACTTTCTCAGCAGTTAACATAACAAAGAAGCCATTTTGATTAGCCTACGCAGTAACGTAAAAGAAGAAACCCTTACACCCCATAATTTTCTTACTTGCTCTTTGTATCATAGAATGGTTATAACATAGAAGGAGGTTACCTGCCCCAACATGGCCGTGCAGCTTCTTAAACTGCTCTGTAGTTGCATCCATTGACACTTTCTCCACAGTCTTGCAAATTTTACCTTGCCACATAAAGGTTCAACATCTCTTTCCTGCTTTTATATTCTGTCTCTACCATTAAAGCCCAGAATTGTGTATGCCTTATTAACTGCTTTCTTTGCTTACGAAACCATTTTCAATGATTTGTGTACATATACCCCCGGTCCCTCTAAAGCAGTATCCTTTTTTCTGCCTTGCCTCTCATTTTCTTAACAAATGTACCACCTCACATTTCTAAACTTCATCTGCTGTGCATCTGCTCATTCCACCAGCCTGCTTATATCCTGAAGCAATTTATCACACTATTCTTCACAGATCAACATACTGCCAAGTTTTTTGTCATTGGCAAATTTAGAAATTGTGGCTTGCACTCTCAAGTTGGCAACATTAATTTAGATTTTTTACAAAATGAGCTTAACACCAATCCATGAGGAAAGCCACTATTTGCCTTCCTCCATCTTGAGAGATGAATATTTCCATGGCCCTTTCTCTCTTAGTCAGCAACATTGTCACATTAGCACAGATAACATGAAACAGTTGGGCTCTTCAGCCCATAATGATGTGCCAACGTATGTAAACCTATTCCATGATTATGCTGCCCTCGCTGAGGTGTTGTGACATCAACTAGACAGTCAGCTAAACTCCATTCAAAAATGACACGAGTTTCAAGGTACAACCTCCTAACTCCTTAGTTTTATTGCAGAATAGTATGACATAGTGAATAAGGAGTGAAAAAGCAATGCTTCTGCTGGGGAAACCACAGGATGGCTTTGGATAGAGACTTCTTTCGTTCCTGACATAAACTTCTGGCCCACCGCCAGCCAATGTGCTTTTTTACTCACTGCTTCCTGGCTCTACAAGAAGTGACTTAATGCAGATCAGAAACTGTTCACTTAAGTAAAAGCTGAATGTGCTTAATCACATAGAAAAACGTAAATGATTTGTCCAAAGAGAAGATCAATGATCAATCTAACTTTTCCCCTTTTAGATGGCCATTCACCACCCTTCCTCCAATTTTCTTACATCCATGTGCCTATCTCAGAGACTCATAAATGTCCTCATTGTATCAGTCTCTACTACCAGCCTCAGCAGTGCTTCCAGGCTACCTCTGTGTACAAAACCTGCCTCTCACATCACTCTAAATGGTCCTCCACTACATTAAAGGATGTTCTCTGGAATTGGCCATTGCCACTCTGGGGGAGAAAGATGATGGCTGTCCACTCTCTGCCTCTCATAATCTTGTACTCTTCTACCAAGTCCCTAACATCTTCCTTTGTTCCAAAGAGGAAAGCCACAGCTTGCTCAACCTTCCTCATAAGACTTGCTCTCTAATCCAGGCAATGTCCCAGAAAATCTCATCTACACCCTCGCTAAAGCTTCCACATTCTTCCTATAATGAGGTGACCAGAACTGAGCATGATACCCCAAATGTAGTCTGATCAGAGATTTATAGAGCTGCAACATATCCTTGCAGTTCTTGAACTCAACCCCTCAACTGATGAAAGTCACATTATACGACTTCTTAACCACCCTATCAACTTGTGTGGCAACCTTGAGGCATCTATGGATTTAAACCCCACACTCCTCTATTCCTTCACATTCCTGTAATTAACCTTGTACTCTACTTTCAAGTTTGATCTTCCAAACTTGGTTGGGAAGTTGATGGAGAAGATCCTGAGAGGCAAGATTTATGAACATTTGGAGAGGCATAATATGATTAGGAATAGTCAGCATGGCTTTGTCAAAGGCAGGTCGTGCCTTACGAGCCTGATTGAATTTTTTTTGAGGATGTGACTAAACACATTGATGAAGGTAGAGCAGTAGATGTAGTGAATATGGATTTCAGCAAGGATCCAAGAGGATATTGCTTTGTGGATCCAGAACTGGCTTGCCCTCAAAAAGCAAAGAGTGGTTGTAGATGGGTCATATCCTTCATGGAGGTTGGTGACCAGTGGTGTACCTCAGGGATCTGTTCTGGGACCCCTACTCTTCATGATTTTTATAAATGACCTGGATGAGGAAGTGGAGGGATGGGTTAGTAAATTTACTGATGACACAAAGGTTGGGGGTGTCATGGATTGTGTGGAGGGCTGTCAGAGGTTACAGCGAGACATTGATAAGATGCAAAACTGGGCTGAAAAGTGGCAGATGGAGTTCAGTCCAGGTAAGTGTGAGGTGGTTCATTTTGGTAGGTCAAATATGATGGCAGAATATAGTATTAATGGTGAGACTCTTGGCAGTGTGGAGGATCAGAGGGATCTTGGGGTCCGAGTCCATAGGACACTCAAAGCTGCTACGCAGGTTGACTCTGTGGTTAAGGTGGCATACGGTGCATTGGCCTTATTAATCGTGGGATTGAGTTTAAGAGTTGAGAGGTAATGTTGCAGCTATATAGGACCCTGGTCAGACCCCACTTGGCGTACTGTGCTCAGTTCTGGTCGCCTCACTACAGGAAGGATGTGGAAACCATAGAAAGGGTGCAGAGGAGATTTACAAGGATGTTGCCTGGATTGGGGAGCATGCCTTATGAGAATAGGTTGAGTGAACTCGGCCTTTTCTCTTTGGAGCGACGGAGGATGAGAGGTGACTTAATAGAGGTGTATAAGATGATGAGAGGCATTGATTGTGTGGATACTCAGAGGCTTTTTCCCAGGGCTGAAATGGATAGTATGAGAGGGCACAGTTTTAAGGTGCTTGGAAGTTGGTACAGAGGAGATGTCAGGGATAAGCTTTTTATGCAGAGAGTGGTGAGTATGTAAAATGGGCTGCCGACGATGGTGGTGGAGGCAGACATGATAGGGTTTTTTAAGAGACTCCTTCGATAGGTACATGGAGCTTAGAAAAATAGAGGGCTATGGATAACCTTCAGTAATTTCTACGGTAAGGACATGTTTGGCACAACTTTGTGGGCCGAAAGGCCTGTATTGTGCTGTAGGTTTTCTATGTTTCTAAACTGTATAAGTTAACAATTTTCTGGACTGAACTTCATCTCCCTCTCCTCAGCTCAGCTCTGCATCCTGCTAATACTCGTTATGACCTACGACAACCTTCTAGTGGAGGTGCCTAGCTGTCCAGAACTCCACTAACCTTCATGTCAGGTGTAAGCTTAGTAGCTCGCCCTTCTACTTCCTCATCCAAGGCATTCATATAAATTGCAAAGAACAGGGGTCCCAGATCAGAACGCCGTGGAACATCACTGGTCACTGACCTCCAGAGTGAAAATGCTCCATCTATCTTCTGAATGCTATGGACAATCCAATTCTGAATCCACACAACCAAGTTTCCCTGCATCCCATGACTTTCTGAATGAGGCTATCTCTTCACCTCTTCTCAACAAAGCCTCAAGCTACCCACTTTAACACTGCCCCACTCCAACAATGATTGCTCCTTGAATAGCCGCACTGCTTAATCCTCACTTCTTTTGCCACGTGCAAAGTTCTGAAAGGCTCGGCTTGCGTATTAAATCTCACACTCAATCCCTTCCAAACAAGCAATTGGAGGACACAAACCAGCTTCAAAGATAATTTTCAGCACAACTTAACTTCTGTAACAAAATAGAAGTTGATGCTTTTGTGAGTGTGAAGAGATAATTAAGCTTGTTATTATCTACAGCTGTGCGCAAGGCTAGAAAATAGCTACATGTTCTTTTGTTGTTTTAGGCTGTTATAGAGACACTGTCTGTCGGTGCTACAATGTTGCTTCCGCCACTGCGAGAGAGAATGGAGCTGCTGCATTCACTGCTTCCACAAGGTCCTGATCGTTGGGAAAGCTTAACAAAGGGACAAGTAAGATCATTCTTGTGCTATGCATGGATCTTCA
Organism: Mobula birostris; assembly: GCF_030028105.1. NCBI lineage: Eukaryota > Metazoa > Chordata > Chondrichthyes > Myliobatiformes > Myliobatidae > Mobula > Mobula birostris. The sequence continues at coordinate 14,011,490 of NC_092387.1, read as the reverse complement.
ACATCTTCAGTTGTTTTACTTTCATTTATTTTGTTTGCTTCCAGTGTGTTTTGTAACCTGTGTTTAAAACAAAACATATGTGTTCATTCAAACATATGGACACTGATGTAAGCATTTCTCTGTCTAGGTTTACTGAAGAAAGGACAAGGCAGTCACTGCAGTTTCACTGGTTTTCTGTTTATGAAGAACGGTGGGTGGAGGAGGGAATGGCTCTTTGATCAGGACCAGGTCTTGCAGAATTGGATAGGTATTCTAGTTTGACCCTGCAGGAGTGAAATCTAGGTTAGATAGTCCGGATTTCTCTCCAAAATGTGTGTCATCCTACATCAAAATCACATAAGAGAGCAAGGGTGACAAACCTGGAAATAGCCAATAGAATTTCCAGAACAGTGTGAAAAGATCGTGGGCATGTGGCCAAGTGGTTAAGGCACTGGACTAGCGACCTGAAGGTCATGAATTCGAGCCCCAGACGAGGCAACATGTGAACATGTGTTGTGTCCTTGAACAAGGCACTTAATCACACATTGCTCTGCGATGACACCGGTGCCAAGCTGTATGGGTCCTAATGCCCTTCCCTTGGACAACATTGGTGTTGTGGAGAAGGGAGACTTGCAGCATGGGCAACTGCTGGTCTTCCATACAACCTTGCCCAGGCCTGCGCCCTGGAGAGTGAAGACTTTCTAGCCACAGATCCATGGTCTCGCAAGACTAATGGATGCCTTTAAGTTTAAGTGTGAAAAGATCTCGAAGGTTTTTTTTTGAGTTGCACTCTGGGGAAAATTGATTCATTTGGGGGAGAAAGCCAGCCCTAAGCATCTATAGAATCATAGAAAATTAGAGCACAGAAACAGTCCCTTCAGCACAGATAGTCTGTACTGAACCATTATTCTGCCTAGCGTCTCATTGACTTGTACCCAGACCATAGCCCTGCATACCCATCCTATCCATGTACCTATCAGAATTTCTCTTCAATGATGAAATTGATGCTGCATGCACCACTTCTGCTGGCAGCTTGTCCTACACTCTCTGAGTGAAGAAGTTCCCCCTCCTGTTTCCCTTAACCATTTCACCTTTCACCATTAACCCTTAACCCATGATCTCTTGTTCTTGTCTTACCTAACCTCAGTGGAAAAAGCCGGCTTTCATTTACGCTCCCAACACCCCTCATAATTTGTTATGCCTCTATTAAATTTCACCTTACTCTCTGGGGAATCAAGTTCCTAGACTATGCAACCTTTCCCTATAATGCAAGTCCTCAAGTCCCAGCAACAGTCGTGTAATTTTTTTTCCTGCAATCTTTCAATCTTTATTGATATCCTATCTGTAGATAGATGACCAGAACTGCACACCATATTTCGAATTAGGCTCCACTAACAACTTATACATCTTCAACATAATATCCCAACTCTTGCACTCAAAAAAAAAATCTTGATTTAGGAAGGCCAATGTGCCAGAAGCTCCCATTACAACCCTATCTACCTGTGACACCACTTTCAAGAAATTATGGATCTGTATTCCCATATCCCTCTGTTCTACTGCACTACTGCTCACCTTGTAAGTCCTACCTGGTTTGTCTTCCCAAAATGGAACACCTCACACTTATCTGCAATAAATTCCGTCTGTTACTTTTCAGCCGGTTTTTCTAGCTGGTCCATATCCAGCTGCAAGCTTTGATAGACTTTCTCATGGACCACTATAGCCCCGATTTGGTGTCATCCACAAATTTACTAATCCAATTTACCACAATATCATCCAGATCATTGATATAGATGCAAAAGAACAATAGACCTAACCCTGATCCCTGTGGCACACTAGTCACAGGTTTCCGGTCATAGAGACAACCATCTATTTACCTCTCTCTGGCTTCTCCTGAGAAGCGAATGTCTAATCCAATTTACTACCTCATGCTGAATGCCAAGTGACTGAACCTTCTTGACCATACTCCCATGTGGGACTTTGTCAAAAGCCTTGCCTTGCCAAAGCAATTGGATTTAATATTGAGTTCCTTTTTGGTTAACAGTCGGCTATTTTTCCTTTTACATGTAATTTTACCAAGAAAAATCTGTTGATGTATTGATGAGGAACTAGCAGTTGAATTCATTATTTCTGTAAACACCTAGCTATTCTTGTTTCAGATAGCTGAGGTACTGCAAAGAAACAATTGTTTGAATGTCGTTGGATAAAATTCATTTAAGACCTTGTATAAGGAGTCTTCCAATATGTTTTATCTTATATTCTCAAATATAGAATAACTCAATTTTTCTGTTATTACTGCTTGCAGATAACAGATTATCAGAATTATTTGCACAACACAGTGTTGGAGGGAAATGATGGTTAATGTTTTGAGCCAAGACCTTTCATCTGGATTAAGTGATGGGGGGGAGATGGCCAGCAGAAAAAGATAGAGGGAAGGGTGGATTTTTTCAGTTGGTGGCATAACTGTAACTTAGAATTCTGCTGAGCTTAATCTGCCTAGCAACTGACCATAACATGAAAAGATATATATTCCAGATAAATGCTTGTTGCTTTTTTCCGCATTGGTGTTGAGATGTTTTGTACATGGTTTCTTGATTAATATTAGTACCACTGTTCATTTTCTAGAGAATGCAGCTGGATATAATTCTCACCAGCTTACAAGACCACACGCACGTGGCATCTTTGCTGGGTTACAGCTCTCCTCCGGATGTCGAAGCCTCATCGACAGGACCAAATTACAGCAACGCCCCTGACTCCTCATTCAGCTCCCAGGCCAGTCACCCTGATACTCATCTGGCAGAAATCTTGATGAAAACATTGCTAAGGAATTTAGGGTTCTACACTGTAAGCAACTTCCTATTTACAAATATATTGATAAGACTTAATTCTACTTTGTTAGCTTATTTTTTGAAAATACGAGGGGTGATTGATAAGTTCGTGGCCTAAGGTAGAAGGAGTCCATTTTAGAAAACCTAGCACATTTATTTTCCAACATAGTCCCCTCCTACATGTACACACTTAGTCCAGCGGTCGTGGAGCATACGGATCCCTTCTTTGTAGAAGTGGTCCACAGTAAGGGTAATTGATAAGTTTGTGGCCTACAGTAGAAGGAGATGAATTATTAACTTCAAGCTTTCTGCATTATCACTCAAAGAGTTGAACTGCACGTGCATGTAACGAGAGTGTCTTGGACCTCCAGGTGGTCCACAGCAGGAGTGATTGATAAGTTGGCGGCCTAAGGTAGAAGGTGATGAGTTAAACAGCTCTCGTTACATGCACATGCAGTTCAACTCTTCGAGTGTTTATGCAGAAAGTTTGAAGTTAATAACTCAACTCCTTCTACCTTAGGCCATGAACTTATCAATCACTCCTGCTGTGGACCACTTCTGGAGGTCCAAGACGCTGACTTCTACAAAGAAGGGATCCGTATGCTGCATGACCGCTGGACTAAGTGTGTAAATGTAGGAAAAATAAACGTGCTAGGTTTTCTAAAATTGACTCCTACCTCAGGCCACAAATTTATCAATCACCCCTCGTACTTGTCATTTTCCTCCCATTTCTTTGTGGAAGGGAAAATCATGCTGAATATGATATACTTGTGTTTAAATATCTTAAAGAGATGTTGCACTTGTATTTATTCCTGTTTGCAATCTGTGTAGTCCTTGTATATGATGATGGCTATTGTCCTGAATCCTTGTACATCTTGGATTGATTTAAGGTACAAGTGTACATAAAATAATGCAGAACTCTTTTTATTATCTCAAAGATTGTGTACAAATATATCAGAATCATAATCAAGTTTAATAGCACCAGAACATGTCATGAAATGTGTTAACTTTGTGGCAGCAGATCAATGCAATATATGATAAATTTAGTAAAGATAGAATTACAGTAAGAATGTGTGTGTATCTATATATATGTTATTATATATCATATATTATATGTGCATATATGTAAAACTAAAATAAGTGGTGCAAAAACAGAAGTAAAAAAGAAGTCATGAGGTAGTGTTCGTGGGTTCAATCTCCATTTAGAAATCAGATGGCAGAGGGAAAGAAGCTGTTCCTGAATCGCTGAGTGTGTGCCTTCAGGCTTCTGTACCTCCTTCCTAATGGTAACAATGAGAAGAGGGCATGTCCTGTGTGGTGGGGGTCCTTAATAGTGGATGCCACTTTTCTGAGGCACTGCTCCTTGAAGATTTCTTGGATACTACAGAGGCTAGTACCCATAATGGAGCTGACTAATTTTACAACTTTATGCAGCTTACTTTGATCCTGTGCAGAAGCCTCCCCACCCCACCCCAATACCAGACAGTGATGCAACTAGTCAGAATGCTGTCCACAGTACTTCGGTACAAGTTTTTGAGTGTTTCAGGTGACACCTCAAACTCTTAATGAAATATAGCCACTGTCTTGCCTTCTATATAGCTGCATCGATATGTTGGGACCAGGTTAGATCCTCCAAGATATTGACAGTCAGGAACTTAAAATTGCTCACTCCCTCCACTTCTGAGCCCTCTGAGGATTGGTTTGTGTTCCCTTGTCTTACCCTTTCTGAAAACCACGCTCAGTTCTTTGGTCCTATTAACCATGAGTGCAAGGTGATTGCTACAACACCACTCAACTAGCTGGTATAGCTCATTCCTGTTCGCTGCCTTGTCACCATCTGAGATTCTGCTAACAATGGTTGTATCGTCAGCAAATTTGTAGAAGGCATTTGAGCAATGCTTAGCCACACAGTCATGTAGAGTAGTGGGCTAAGTACACATCCATATATTGATCTTCCATCATGTATAACAGATGAGGCATATAGAGAATTATTTAATCGTCCGTCAAACATGGTGGAAACATTAGAAAATTCCATCAAGAAGATGTGGACAGAGCTTTCAGCTTGTTGGTCTGATATCAGTTGCAGGACAAGGACAAATATAAAGAATCCCTTATTTATGATTTGATGCCAAGCAGTTAGAAAATCTTGATTAAAATTAGATGGACTTAACATAGCTTTATGTGCGACAAAGTTATAAGATCTAATGCTGCAATTAGCTTGGTGGATAAAAGGGAACTCTATGGATGTGGTACATTTGTATTTTAAGAGACTTTAGGTAAGGTTCCATGCAAAAAGTTTCAATGTTAAGCTGTGGTATTGATGTTTTATTGACATGAACCTATAGGTTTATTAAGGGGATTTCAGATATAAGCAGGTCATTTCTGGAAGAGTGTGGATGCTTGGTCCTGAGCTAGTTACAGTTAGGATAAATGACTTGGCTGAGGAGACTGAGTGTAACATGCGCCAGGTTTTTGCTGATACAGAGCTGGGTGGGAAGGGAAATGAAGTAAAAGACTAAGCTCCTGAGCAATATAGACGTGCACAGAGAATAAAAACGACATGTAGTATTTAATGTGTAGAAGTTTGACAAGAATAATACCAATCATATGTTTTTAAAAGTGAGTAATTCATTTTGTGGAGTTGGGATGACATAGGAGGACTGTTCCACGTAGCCATCAAAAAGCTAGGGCCCATTCAAATACCCTTGATCTGCAGAAAGTGGAGCAGTGCTGTTGCAGTGGAATTGATTAGGTCCATATTCTAGAAAGGAAAAGCAGGCCCTGCAACCCCCCTGACAGTAGATGAAGGTATATAGAGACACCATGCCCATGGTAAAGATGAGCCAGTTAGGACCCAAGAACCTGAAATGGAAGAGGGCATCTGAGATATGTGAATGACTGGACAAAGGAGAGAGAGTATGGAGTCTGGGTTGGAAGAAGTGTGTTTAGCACGGCAAGAGCAGGCAGCAACTAAAGGCTTAATTGGGAGATCTGTTTATGGATCGTTAGAGTAGTCATGGTAAGTGGAGGGGGGGTGGGGGGTGTCAGAAAGTAGTAGTACACCACTTGTCTGGGGGAGATGTTGATGATAAGTTTGGGATTGGTCTGCAGTGAGAGAGGCTGCAATTTCAGAGGGGATTAAGGTTGGAATGGATGAGGGGAGTGGACAAGTCAATGTTGCGTCGGCAATTGGAAATGAAAAGGTCAAGAAAGGGTATTATTCCCGAGAAGGCCCTACATGTAGAGAAAAGGGGAAGCTTTTTAAGAGGAAAGTCCCACTTTTTTTTTGTTTCCTGTTTAAAATTCTCCATTAATTAGCTGCATTTGTTATGTTAAATATGATCAGTGTTATTTTGTGTTCACTCCACACAGGATCAGGCTTTTGGAGAACTTGAAAAAAATAGTGACAAACAACTATTGGGAACATCATCAGCTGAAAACAGCCAACCAGCTCACTTACATGAGCTGTTGTGCTCTCTACAGAAGCAACTTCTGGCATATTGCCACACAAACAATGTCAATGAGGTAAATGTGGATTATACACATCTGAACTAAAGAGACAATAAGACCATAAGAAATAGGAGTAGAATTAGACCATTTGGCCTATTGAGTCTGCTCTGCCGTTCAATCATGGCTGATCCTTTTTTATTCTCCCTCCTTAGCCCCGCTCCCTGGCCTTCTCCCCATAATCTTTGATGCCGTGTCCAGCTCTGCCTTAAATACATCCAAAGACCTGGCCTGCACAGCTGTAGTAATAAATTCCACATTTTCACTGCCAATTGGTAAAGAAGTGCCTCCACATCTCTGTTTTAAATGGCCGCCCCTCTATCCTGCGGCTGTGCCCTCTTGTCCTAGGCTCCCCACCATGGGAAACATCCTTTCCATATCTACTCTATCTAGGCCTTTCAACATTCGAAAGGTTTCGATGAGATCCCCCCTCATCCTTCTAAATTCCAGTGAGTGCAGAGTTATCAAACTTTCCTCACATGATAACCCTTCCATTCCGGGAATCATCCTTGTGAACCTCCCCTGAATCATCTCCAATGCCAGCTCATCTTTTCTTAGATGAGGAGCCCAGAATTGTTCACAATACTCAATGTGAGGCCTCACCAGTGCCTTATAAAGCCTCAGCATCACATCTCTGGTATTGTATTCTAGACCTCTTGAAATGAATGCTAACATTGCATTTGCCTTCCTCACCACTGACTCAACCTGCAAGTTAACCTTTAGCATGTTCTGTACAAGGACTCCCAAGCCCCTTTGCGTCCAGATTTTTGGATTTTCTCCCCATTTAGAAAATAGTATGCACATTTATTTCTTCTACCAAAGTGCATGACTGTGCATTTTCTAACATTGTATTTTATTTGCCACCTTCTTGCCCATTCTCCTAATCTGTCTTGCTGCAACTTACCTATTTCCTCCACACTACCTGTCCCCCCCCAGCAAACTTTGTATCATCTGAAAACTTAGCAACAAAGCCATCTATTCCATCATCTAAATCATTGATATACAGTATAAAAAGAAACGGCCCCAACACTGACCCCTGCGGAACACCACTAGTCACTGGCAGCAAACTAGAAAAGGATCCTTTTATTCCTACTCACTGCCTCCTACCAATCATCCAATGTTATAATCGTACCAATAACTTTCCTGTAATACCCTGGGCTCTTAATTTGGTAAGCAGCTTCATGTATGGCACTTTGTCAAAGGGCTTCTGAAAGTCCAAATATACAACGTCAACTGCATCCCCTTTATCTATCCTACTTGTAATCTTCTCAAAGAATTCCAACACGTTTATTGGTCAAGGTTTTGCCTGAAGGAACCCATGCTGACTTTGTCCTATCTTATCTGTCACCAAGTACTCCATAACTTCAACCTTAACAAATGACTCCAGCATCTCACAACCACCGAGATCAGGCTAACTGACCTATAATTTCCTTTCTACTGCTTTCCTCCTTTCTTAAAGAGTAGAGTGACATTTGCAATTTTCCAGTCCTCTGACACCATGCCAGAGCCCAGTGATTTTTGAAAGATCATTACTAATGCCTCCACAATCTACTGCGACCTCTTTCAGAACCCTAGGGTGCAGTTCATCTGGTCCAGGTGACTTGTGTACCCTTGGGTCTTTCAACTTTATCTTCCCTCGCACCCTTCAACTGTGAAGACTGATGCAGAATACTCATTTAGTTCATCTGCCATTTCCTTATCCCCCATTATTATTTCTCCAGCCTCATTTTCTAGTTGTCCTATATCCACTCTCATCTCTTTTATTTTATTACATCCTTAAAAAAGCTCTTACTATCTACTTTGATATTGTTTACTAGCTTGCTTTCATATTTCATCTTTCCCTCATAATGCTTCTTTTAAGATTTTAAAGGCTTCCTAATCCTCTGTCTTGACACTAGTTTTTGCATTGTTATATGCCCTCTTTTTGGCTGTTACATTAGCTTTGACTTCCCATGTCAGCTTGGTTGTACTATTTTGCCATTTGAGTACCACTTTGTTTTTGAAATATATCTATCCTGCACCTTCCTCATTTTTCCCAGAAACTAATGCCATTGCTGCTCTGCTGTCATCCCTGCCAGCATCTCCTTCCAATTTACTTTGGCCAACTCCTCTGTCATACCACTGTAATTTCCTTTACTCCACTGAAATACTGCTACATCAGACTTTATTTTCTCCCTATCAATTTCAAGTTGAACTCAATCATATTGTGATCACTGCCTCCTAAGGGTTCATTTACCTTAAACTCCCTGAACACCACCAGTTCATTACGTTACACCCAATCCAGTATAGTTGATTCCCTAGCAGGCTCAACGACAAACTGCTCTGAAAAGCCACTTCATAAGCATTTAACAAGCTCACTCTTGAGATCCATTGCCAACCTAATTTTCCCAATTGACATGCATGTTGAAATTTCCCATGACTATCATAACATTGCAGTTTTGATACCCCGTTTCTATTTCCTGTTGTAATCACATTGCAGCCACTGTTGGGAGACTGGTATATAACTGGCATCAATGTCCTTTTACCCTTGCAGTTTCTTAATTGAACCCACAAGGATTCACATCTTCCAAACCTATGTCACATCTTTCTACTGATTTGATGCCATTCTTTACCAGCAGTGCCATGTCAACCCTTCTACCTCCCTTCCTAAACCTCTGATTTCATGTGTAAGCTTGGACATTCAGCTCCCAACTACAACCATCCTTTAGCCACAATTCAGTGATGCCACAGCATCATACCTGACAATCTAGTAGTGCAACAAGAGGATCCATCTTATTTCTTATACTCTGTGCACTTTGAATACCGCATTTGCTACCCTTTTTGATTTTGCATCCCTAATACTCACTCTGTTGGCTTCAATTTTGTCCTTTCTTCTGCCTGACCTTCCTGACAGTCTGACTGCGCGCTATCTTTGTTTTTTTACCATCCGTCCTGAGTCCCTTCACTCCGGTTCCCACCCTCCTGCCAAATTAGTTTAAACCCTCCCCAACAGCTCAAACAAACCTGCCTGTGAGGATGTTGGTCCCCCTCAAGTTCAGGTGCAACCCATCACTTTTGAACAGGTCATACCTCCCCTGGAAGAGATCCCCAATCCAAGCACCTAAAGCACTGCACCCTGCACCAGTTTCACAGCCACACATTAATCTGCCAAATAATCGTGTTTCTACCCTCACTGGCATGTGGCACAGGCAGCAATCGGGAAATTACTACCCTGGAGGTCCTGCTTCTCAGCTCTCTACCTAGCTCTTTAGATTCTCTTTTCCAGACCTCTTTCCTTTTCCTTCCTGTGTCATTGGTACCAATATGTACCAAGACATCTGGCTGCTCTCCTTCCCTCCCTCTCAAATGCTGTGGTCACGATCCGAGATGTCCTTGACCCTGGCACCACGGAGGCAACATACCATCCGGGTGTCCCGTTCACGTCCACAGAAAAGCAGAAGTATGTATTGGAGTTCTAATTTTTTTTAATGTAAAAGTCTGCATATTTTTGTTTTTAAGAGCTCCAGCAGTGTAGCTTTACTGCACAAACACCTTCAACTTCTACTGCCGCATGCAACTGAAATTTACTCCCGTTCAGCGACGTTGCTGAAAGAAAGCTCCTGGAATGGAAGTGTCAGGGACAAGCTTCAAGGTATGAGTGACATGTTGTCTTTAGCTTGATCTCTAAACTTATTTCCAAGAATAAAGCCCTCCCTTTTATTGTTGTATTAATAGTTTTCCATTTAATATTTTCATTGACCATATTTATTTCAAAAAATAGCTTTATGAATTTAGTTTTAAATAGTAATGCAGATTAGTGATCAGCTAGCTTCAATAAAACAATAATCAAGCAGACATGAGATTTCAGTGCTGCGTTAGCAGGTTTTCCAGTCTTTTTGATATAATTTCTATTAATACCCAAGACACTTACAATTAACTTTTTTAAACTCGTTAAACAGCATTATAATATATTTTACAGAGAACCTTGAAGCATTGCAAACATCACCTGGAGCCAGGTGCTGAAGCATCTGGATTTCCAAACAGTCAGATAATGGATTTTGGAGTTGTAATTATAGGTAGTTAGTCATAGATAGCTCTCAATATAACTAGATATAATATTACTTGTTTTTAAGTTCTATTGAAAAATGATTCATAGCTCATTAGTAGAAGAATATTTTGTCCAGCATTTATAAGTGGCTTTGAAAGTACTGGAAGTCCCATGTGGGCTTGAGGTTAAAATGTAATTTCAGCAGGATTTTGCTGGAGGAATGAGTTTGTTGTGTTGGAGTAACACACACAAAATGCTGGAGGAACTCAGCAGTCAGACAGGAACAAATATTTGATGTTTTGGGTTGAGACCCTTGATCAGGACATTCTGCTGTGATACCCATTTTCAAAGTTGAAGGTAAATTTATTATCAAAGTACATGTATATTACCATATTCTACCCTGAGATTTATTTTCTTGTGGACATTCACAGTAAATACAACACAAGACAATAGAATCAATGAAAAACTTCACACAACAAAGACGGGCATGCAATGAGTGTGCAAAAGACAACAAATTGTCCGTGTACAAAAAAAATCAAAATAATAACAAATGATAAATATTGAGAGCATGAATTGTAGAGTCCTTGAAAGTGAGTCCATAGGTTGTGGAATCAGTTCAGTGATGCAGTGAGTGAAGTTTTCCACTGCGGTTCAAGGGTGTAATAGTTTTTGGCAAATCAGTTTTGAGGAGGAAGAGAAAGGAATAATATCACCAGGTGGTTGAACTCTTTTTCTCTCTGACCATATTATGTTTCACTTCAAGTTGAAAAGAAAGTTTTGTGTTGAATTATAATAATGAGAGTTTAATTTGATAAAAGCGGTAGTTGGAGAGTAGTTAATTGTTGTAATGTAGAACTGAAACATGCAACCTGTGGCCCGTGAATGCTGACCAGAAGTTCTTCTGCTGCTGTTCTGTTAGTTTTTGTTATCAGTAGCTGAATGGTGGGATAAGAAGGCATCAACTTCCTGAATACAATCAACAAACATAGTAGATGCTATCTGCAGAGGTTGGAAGGTGCCAATGGAAGTTGAGTGACCTAACTTGAAGTGACCTAACTTCTGTTCGTAGCATGTCCTTCTCAATAGATGTGTATCTGCTGTAAGTTGTAGATGTGGCTCACTGTAACTGTAATCATAGTTACTTGAGCAGAGCCCCTTTGATGATAAGGTATGTTTGAAGTTAGCGATACACCATCTGGATTGCGTATGTGAGTGATTTTTTTTCTCTAATGGAATTACATTCCTTCTGAGGGTAGCTTTTTCTCCTGTGCCCGCTCCCTACCTCCTCCTCGTACAAGTACTGACCGAGCCTCTATATTGTTTGGCCAGAAAATTGAATTATAGAAAATTCAGCTAGTGAGATTTAACTTGCATGTCAGAAGTGTACAATTGAAAGTGGCATATTCTGGTTGTGTTGTTTCAATGTGACTCAAGTTGGTATTCTAAGCTGGAAGTTTGTGGAATCTGACTCTTAGCTCTTGTAAATATATTGATAGATCTTTCAAATGCCCACACAATTATTTTCCTTGCAGGAGTTCTGTATGGATCAGCAGCTGGGAGCATGCTTTGTCAAATCATTAATTCTCTACTGTTACTGCCTGTCTCTGTGGCACGGCCTTTGCTAAGTCATCTTCTGGACTTGCTGCCATCCTTGGATCGTCTGAACCGACTTTTACCAGCTGCAGCCTTTTTGGAGGAACAGGAACTACAATGGCCATTGCATGGTAAGAGATGTGCTCTTGCATTTGGATCATGTATAATTTCACAACTTTCTAATTATGTATTCTTAGAGAATAACAATGTACTATTCATTCACTCTTTGTAGTAAGTATTTGGGTGGGATCATAATTTCTAAGAATGAAATACAGTGCATTCCGGTTAATTTGGCCATTGGTTATTCGGGGCAGCCACTTCCTAAAGAACAAAAGCTAATTGAGAAAATAACCAGGATTCCTTTCATTTATTTGGGGCATTATGTTGATTAATTGGGACAGGAAACTGTTACCAGATAGTTTCTAACTAGTATCATTCGTGCACTTGCGTGGTCATTAGACACTATACAGTTCTTCGAGCAAACCGATTTTGAATAGCATGAGTTGCGTGTGTTTGTCTTCAAAAAATGGTGATTTTTGTCACTGATAGTTGGCAAGAAATAAGCAGTAAGACAATTCAGAACTGTTTTGCTCACTGTAGTTTCAAGCATTCAGGCATGGTGATACTAGAAATGGCTGGGACTAAAAATGAAACTATTTCACTATTTCAAGTTAGGAACTAAAAAGAATTTGAAGGTACCAACAATCATCTTAAATGCTACAGTGAAAATGAAGAGTTGGAGGACGCAATTGTTGACAGCAGTAGTCATTTATCTGCAGTGGGTGATTGCACTGGTTTTGTTAAAAGAACGTGATATAGATAAATTCTTCTGGTGATTAAGTATTAGGAACTAATACACAGTTTTATAGTACTGTAATAGTATTAGTAGTGTCCTGATTTGGTCTGTATTTCATTTGAGTCTGTGATCTGTTACACAATTTGTCTTTTTTCAGGCCTTTTTAACTATTCCTATGAAACTTTGGCTGATTGGGGTAGGCACTTAATTGGACCAAAATATACTGGTCCCGATATTAACCGGGATCCACTGTATTAAACAAAATCTGTGGTCATATCTTGTGTGATATTTTTCATTGTTTCATTTTTGCACATGCTGTTAGGTACTCCTGAATGTGTTGATCCTGAGGATCTGGCTATTCCACACCCTGTCCAGTCTTGGGTTTGGCTTGTGGATCTGGAGAGAACAGTCGCCCTACTGGTGGGCCGATGTCTTGGTGGAATGTTGCAGGGTCCACCAACGTCAACAGAGGAGCAAGACACAGCTCACTGGTTAAAAACGCCTCTCTTCAGCAATGGCTTAGAAATGGATCACTCCCAGCTAGGTATAAATAACTTTCATATGCTCTGCACATTCAGTGATTCAGCTGAAAAGTATAATGAAATGTAATTTTCTTCCCTTTCCAGAAAAAAGCTATTTTAGTGGTATACGGTAGTGCTGTACTGTAGAGCAGCTTTGCAGACTGCACTATAAAAATAATTTTAACAGCAGGCTCTACCACCCGTTCTACTGCTTTGCATAACATTATATACATTTGTAGAGAAGTCTAACAAAGCCACTGTTCATGGCTTATCTGCTACAGCAACCTCATCTGAACCTCTGTTGTCTGCTAATGTTAATGGCTCAGAGGCAGCAGTGCAATTAGCCGCAGTATTAATCAAATTTAATAATTCTTTGAGGAGAGATGAATCTTCTGCTCTGTCACCCATGGCTATCTTGGTTTCATAACTTCAAAATCAATTAAAATGAGATTCAGCATTCTTAAAGTGGATTACTATTGTGCACTCATTTATCGTCATCTTTTTCTCCTCAAGTGAGAGGACTAGAAACAGAGTAACAGCAGGAGACCATCTAGTTCCTCTTCATTGACAGCTTCATTGAGGTGGCTAATCGGTCACATAACCCCATGTACTTTTTCCACATTTCTCTATGGTTAATGAAGGCAAATCTGTCCAATACTTAAAAATCATTTGATGTAGTATCAATTGCTATTTACAGAAGGAAACCCAATTTGTACTGCTGTTAGTGCATACCTAGTTTCTTAAACGTACTTATTAAAGCCTGGCACTTGTGTTTACACTAAGCCTCCTTATCTTGGATTGTTCAGCTGGTAATGAATAAGGTAGATAGAGTGAAACTATGTTTTTCTTTATACCTTGAAGCTTTGGTTGTTTCTCCTTCTAAATTCCACGCTGTAGAATGATAAATCATGTAATCTTTCCTTTAATTGAAAACCCTGGAGTTCTTTAACCTACCGAGGTGATGTTTAAGTAAATTTATTTTCTTTTTGGACAGGGAGATACATTTCTTAGAGATGAACTAGTAATTTTTCTAAACAGCTTTACGTCCTGTATGTCAAACCAAGGTGAATGATGCTGAAACCACTGTTGGCAGAATTTAAAGGTTATTCATTGGAAAAAGTACAATGGAAAGTCACAAAGTATGTGACTTCGTATTTTAACTTTGGATGTGCTACCAGTTGATGTATAAAATGTGATATTAATACTCCAAAGTTAAAGATTTAACTAATCTACCTTGCACAGTTTTTTTTCCTATCTTTTGAAAGCACTGGCTTAAGATCTGTTCTAATGTGGATTTTGAAACACTGTCATTATTCAGTTAAAACCAATGTAAAATAATCATCTCTTATAATAATGACTTTAACATATCTGAAGCAATTTCTAGGTACACCAGGAAGATTCAGCTCCAACTTTGCTGTAACTATAGACATTACCAGGAACTTGTTGCCAGGGATTTTCATCTATACTTACAGCATGATTTTGGGTTGATTTTAATTCAAAATAAAGGAGCTCAAGTTCAACAGAGATATTTAAAATTGATGTAGATAAAGTAATCAAAAGAAAAATCTTGAATGTCTGTGGAGTTAGGAACAGGAAGGATAAAATTCAATATCATCACAAAAAGAATGAAGAGTCAAGTTACTAGAAAGTAAGCAGGTTTATATTGGAAAAGATAATTATGGTCATTGGCTAATAGGGTAATGGATGATGTAGCTGTATTTTTCTAAGATTGTTAAATGTTACAATGTCACCTGGATTCTGAAATTCTAAGCAGATATTGAATGATTGTAGGAGAAGATTTTTTAGATTATGAAGACACGCAGTCCTCTTTTATTGTCATTTAGTAATGCATGCATTAAGAAATGATACAATGTTTCCTCCGGTGTGATATCACAAAACACAGGACAGACCAAGACTGAAAAAAGCTAACAAAACCACATAATTATAACATATAGTTACAAAAGTGCAATAATACCATAACTTGATGAAGAAGTCCATGAGCACAGTAAAAAGTTCAAAGTCTCTCAAATGTCCCACATCTCACACAGATGGGAGAAGGAAGAAAAACTCTCCCTGCCATACCTGACCACGGTCCGACTGTGAGTCATCCAAAAACTTCGAGCTCTGATCGGCTCTCCGACACCGAGTACTGAGCGCCATCTCTATCTGGATGATTCGACCTCCATCTCAGTTGCCAACATCAGGCAAAGCCGGGGATTTTGAGGCCTTCCCTCCGAAAGATTCCCAATCACGCCGTAACAACAGCAGCGAACTAGCGTTTCAGAAATTTTTCCAGATGTTCCTCTGTGCTTTCACGTCTGTCTCCATCAAATCAGAATTGTCCACGGCCCCTATTTAACGGATACAATATCATTTTTCACCGGAGGGCTGCGCACGCGCGGCGCGCTGCTCTCTCTCCTCCCGCTCTAGTGGTTTTGGCTAGTTACTGAGTACAGTTCTCCAAGATAAAAACTTAATATTTACAGTGTGTGCATAATTTAAATGATTAAAAGTAAACAGATATCTAAATATCTATGATTAATATATAAATTAGTATTGTGAGGTAGATGCATTATGCGCATAGGAGATCCCAACTGTTTAGGTCTTTCAAAGCCAAGGGTCAGCATACATGAGTCCAAGCGATTTTATAATGAGAATGAAGTATTATTACCAGCAATGGGAATTATCTATATAATTGTCTCTAAGCTCAAACTGTAACTGATACTGTAGTAATATCAAAGTATGAAGGCACCATCTGGTCTTGATACAAGAGGTTTTTTTTCTTAAAGGGATTATATTTTATTCTATCATCATTTTGGAAGGATTTTAAATGCAGATTTGAAAGTCTATTTTATCAATGTATAACTGCTTTTTAAACAAAAATGTTGTTTGTGATACAGATAAATGCATGAGCTCCCTGCTGGAAGTTGCGCTGTCTGGAAATGAAGAACAGAAACCATTTGAATATAGCCTTGGAGCAGAGAATGTCATGCTTGTTGATCTGGCTTTGGGCTCTACCAAAGAACCTGTCAATGCTCTGTGGCTCAAAATGCAGGACTATGCTGTGAGCAAAGGTACATGGACTGGTTTAGAACTGTACATATGTTTGTCTAATTATGAAATGTGCATTTGTATCCATTACACACACTTCAAGGAAATAATCTGCTCAATAGTAATTTTCTCTTAACAAAATATTAACCAGTACTTCCTACAGAAGGATGACCAAAAGCAAGAATTAAAACATCAAGTAGTTTTTGGAATATGCATTGAGAAATTGGGAGGCAAGGAGATGTGGGTAATGGAGATAACTGTAATTGGAGTTCTATGAGAGCAAAACTGAGATAATTGGAAGTTGCATCCATTGACAGTAGGAGTGTGGTCGGAGCAACAGTGAATGTGGGTGAGGAACTTGAAGCTGCTAGAGGATTTAGAGATTCGGAACCCATCATTGTCCTTTCATACCTTAAATTCATTCCTTGTCAAAAAAGGAACAAGTGAAGTGAAGTGGATGACAGTGGTTTCAATTTCTGAAGTTGACAAGGAAGGCTGGGGTGGCCATCAAGAAAAATACGTGATAACGGTGCAGTGAAATGGTAAATGGCCAAAGAAGTAAATAGAACAGGAGGTTGGAAGCTCAGCTAAAGATGAAAATGGTGCAAACGTTCTGTTATCCTTTTCAGTGATAAATATTTGGCCAGTGAAATTTCCACTGACCAGGTTAGTTTGACTTGTGAATGTTCAATTGAAGCAAGTTCTATCTCCCCTCTTTTGATAGTTAGACAGAAAATAATTTATTCCTTTACAGGTTGAAGGGATTACTGGAAACTGTTATTGGTTTTATCAATTTATATGTAAAAACTGAAAGCAGATCCTGAGAATGTGGTTGCATTATTAAGCTAGCAAAAATGAGGAATGACAGAAGGATCAAAACTTTGGAGTTTCTCAAGCTGCAGAGTTTGCTTTTAATGGAGCAGAACCATTTGAGGAATTCTCAGGACAAGAGTTAGTAGAATATAGTGAATTGTCCCACAGTATGCTTTAGATGTATCAATGAGATCCAAAGAAGAGGAATTAGTTTGATTGCGATCATGAAGTGTATCCTTGACTAGAATGAACTTGATACATCAGCTGCAATGGAAAGAGTACTGGAGTATTCTGAACAAAATATTTCCGCGTCAGTAGCTTGAGGAAAGAGGATTATCTGATGACATCTGAAGATCAAGTCTCAAGGTTAATTACTTGTTTTCAGTTCTGGGGAAATGGCAACAGTGATGTGGAGTCGAATTTGTTGATGAGTTCCATAACTCAAGAGAATTGCTGACATGGAAATCAAGGGTGCTAGATAAATGGTGTGCAACATGAATATACAGGAGCAGATGTAATCTCCCAATTCGTTATTCATCTATCTCAGCTGTGGTGTAAATATATGCCCTTAGTGCATCCAGTCCTTTCTGCCCCAGCTTTGTGCTCACCATTTCACCTCAGTTGTCTGCTTTATCCTTATTGGCCTTTTCTTTCTTCTGCTTAGTAAAGCTCATCTGCTTGTCATCTTCATCACTTTTCTGTTCCTTACAACTTGCTCTTTTTTTTAAAGTTCTCACTTCCTAGTAAATCTGCTGTAGTGATGATACTGCTACAAATCCTGGCAAGTGTGCGTAGGCTCTACATATACAGATTCCTGTCTGGTTTCATTGTTAAAGCCTAGGGATGTCATTATAACACAGTGATAAATTGAAATTTATTGCTATTATTCTCATTCTCTACTGTATAATGAGTCAACCTATAGCTGGAGAAGTGATGACCCCCTCCTGTTAGACTGTTCGAGGTAACTTATCTTTTATTCTTTCTTCTCTTCTAATATTTGTAGATCTGTGCACTTGTAATGCTACTGTGACACTGTAATTTCCTTTGAGATCAATAAAGTATCTATGCACCTATCTATCCAGATTTCTATAATGTCTACAGCACAAATGTATCGTTAAGTTAAACATAATGCTGAGGGGTGAACTGGGCCAGAACCATGTCCTAAGGATTGGTGGGAGATCACAGGAGGTGGCTGGAAAATGACAGGTGCCCAGTTGTAGGAAAATACCAGGCAGGCTGAAGGTTTTCTTCTCTTGCAATTAAAAAGATTTTGAAATTAATCTGTCCTGCAAGAGGAAGAGTGACACTGTGTATGAAATGTAGCGATACAAAGAAGAAGGCAGAAGTTGAATGGTGCAGGGACTTGATGTGTACATGGAGTCCACGACATTTGGTCAATTGACAGCTCATTCCTTTAAGGATAAAAATTGATCAGTGCATCTTCTGACGCTGAAGTCATGATATGCTCATACTCAACAAAAATGCATCAGTCAACTGGATCTTGCCTAGTAACTGCAATAAGTGGAAGGCATTCCATTCTATAATAGGAATGCCAACACTTGAAAAGAAAATAAATGCATTGAATATAAATGTTAGTATATTTATCCTAATGTCTTAATAATAGATTTATTAATATTGAATGTATTTTCCAGATTGGGATAGTGCTGCTCTTGGCAATGAGACATTGTTGGATACAGCTTCAAGATTTGTTCTTGCAACTCTTTTAAAGCACACTGGTTTACTAAATCAAGTGTGTGGGGAGAGCAGGTAAATGAAAAGTTGTTTTCAATGTGAAAAGTAGCGGTCACAATACTGACCTCTGAAGAACTTCACTAGTCACCAGCAGCCAAGCAGAAGAGACTCCTTTTATTCCCACTGGCAGCCTCCTGTCTGTCAGCCATTCCTCTATCCGTGCCAGTATCTTTCCTGTAGCACCATAGAAATTTATCTTGTTAAGCAGCCTCGTGTGTGGCACCTTATCAAGTGCCTTCTGAAAATCCAAGTAAATGACATACAATGCCTTTCCTTTCTACACCCTGCTTGTTACTTCCTTGAAGAACTCTTAACAGATTTGTCAGGCAAGATTTTCCTTTACAGAAACCATGCTGACTTTGACAGATGAGTAGAAACAATTAAACAGAAAAAGGTTGAGAAATACTTAAAGGTGGATGGCCACTGACTTTTGTTATCTGTGCTGGGCACAGTTCCATCACTGGGACCCAGATAGAGATCCAAATGGAGCAAATGTTGCTTGCTTTATAGTTGTTATAAAAGGCGAGATTCTGCTGGATTTTTATTTTCAGATGTTGAAATCAAGTCTATAAGCAGCTCCAGTTTGGCACTGCCTCAAATTTTCCAGGTAACTAGATGTTATTGCTGTCTAAGACAACTAAGTTTTAATTTTTGGACTTGCAGCACTGTACATGAAATCTGTTTCACACTGCCTCCTATGGTGCTTATTTTAGCTGTTGCAGGATATATGATATATAACAGTAGAATTTTTACTGTCTTTATTAAAGCAGTTAGGTTATGATAGTTTCCTGTTTACCAACAGTTTTAGCAGATACTAGCATATTTCATATGTACTGCATCCTCATCAACCATGAGACATTCCAGCTGGGCTGAAAGTAGGCCAGACTTATTTCTTTAGAAGTTTTTCTGCTCCTATACTAGCTAGAGGCCTTACAGATACCAAAAGTAGATTAGGTTAGAACAGAATTTTGTCCTATATGTCATCTGAAAAGTCATAAATATTCGTTTTTATGAAATAAATTACCGATAGAATTTTCTTTCTTCCCATTAGAATTTCCTCTTTATTGACATTTTCAGTAATCTACTTTTGAATTTTTTTTTAGATACCAGCCGAGTAAAACACTTGCAGAAATATACCGTTGTGTTTACAAAGTCCGTAACAGATTGCTAGCTTGTAAAAACATGGAACTTATCCAGACACAGTCACCTTCCAATGAAAGGAGGGTAAGTTTATGGAAAATAAGTAAACAATTTAATTGCACTTGAATTCTGTAATTTGAACAGCCTTCCAGGTAGCTTTGAGTGGAATATAATTTGTATTTTGGACCATGGAAGTTTATAGCACATGGAGAAAGTATTTGATCAGTGTTGTTTGTACTAGCTCTTTGCTGCAGGAATTCAAAACTATTCTCACTGTCCTGCTGTTGCTCTATTTATCTATTTTTTTCCCCCCAAAAGTTTTTTTAAACAGTGGGTTAAGAAGAGCATTGAGTGCCTTGGTAGCACTCTGTCGTTAAATTTATCCAGGGGTCATTTATACTTCCTGCATAAATTTTGTCTGATAACACCTTGCAAGTAATTTTCCAGGAGAAATGATAGGTCTAATTCATTTCTGCATACTTTCCAAATTTTAATAAACCATGTTAAATTTCTTAATCTGCTCTACTCCTTTGGAATTAATTACAGTATCTGGCATTCTGCTTGCAGTTGTGATCTTTCATTCCAAGCACAATAGATATTAATTATACTTTTTTTATTGGTGCACCCAGTCATGAAAAAAGTCAATACCAGTGGTCTGTATACTGGAAATATTCAATAGGTCAGGTAGCATTTGTGGATTTAACTTTCCAGAGATGGCAATGTTTCATCGATGGTTTAGGTTACTTCATTTACACTATTTCGCTCTAGTATCCCTATTTGTGAAACTGTATTTTTATTGTATATTTCCAGCATCAGTTGTTTTCATACTTAAAAAAAAATGCAGCAGTGATTCTGTTGCTCTTGGTATAGTTATCCAGAGAGCAAGCATTCTTTGATGCATTCTAATAATGATCCCACTTTGGCCGTATCTGTCACCAGTTATTTGGTATAAATTAAAATTGACTACTAATATTGCCCTTTTATTTCTTTAAATTATATGTAGATCTTTATCCTGGTTTCATCTTCACTGCTCAGATTCTGTAATACACACCCAGAATTGTCATTTCTGCTGCTATTACAAAATATTTTCTAGACATTCCATAATGTGGCTGAAAATGCTGCTGTCTTTCTCCTCTTGAAAATGTGACTGTACTTTATAGTCCTGTCCCACCTGAAAGTGTGTAACTGCTCTGTTATATATTCCCTTATTGTTATTGATGTCTTTGCCCTTAATTGCTTCTGAATGAATTTGCATTTTAATATACATACCTCTGATCTCTTTTTTAACTTGTTTGTTTTCTTGATTTTTATCAATTGTTACCTCTTTTGATAACAATAGTTTCATTTAACCACCTAGTAGTTAATTATCCTTCATTGCACTTTCTTACCATTTCAGTTCATCAAAGCTTTCAACTTCTCCAGTTACTTTTTAATATTCCCTGTAGCCCTTTCTCACTCATCACCTGTATTCACCAAAACATACCTGCCTTGCTTGGTCTAATGAAAGTTATCAAGAACTTGGGCTTTGTGTAGTGACACTGTCAAATTTGAAAATCATTACAGGAGTAAAAAAAACCAGAGCTGTGGGAAATCTGTCTGTGTGTGTGTGTGTGTCTCTCTCTCTTCTCCCCCTTCCGGAAAACAAAATTCCACCATACTTTTTTGACTGGTTCCCTTCTCTGTCTTCAATTTGTAAACCTTGTCTGATGCAAATATTTTTAATAAATTTAATGTTGATCTTGAAAATCATCAGAGAAGTTGGACAAACGTAAGTAAATGCTTCTGCTCCTCCTCTTTCAAGTTGTCAGTGAATAAAGAGACAACAGATTCCGATGTTCAGGAACATTCTTTTACCCGTACAATTGATGAAGAAGCTGAAATGGAAGAGTTAGCAGATAGAGATCGGGACGATGAACATCAAGAGCAAGAGGAGGAGGAAGAAAGGGAGCAGGAGGTCATGACTGCTGGAAGTAAGAAAATATTGCCTGGAATTAATTTTTGAATCTGTTTCGAGTGTTGCCATTGCTGGCTTGCAGCATAGTGCATGTATTATTGCAATGCTGTATCCTTTGATTGATTGATTGATTGATTAATTAATTGTGTTATATGTAGTCTTACCTCATTTTGAAATCTTGATCTGTTCATCACTCGTAGAAGAAAAATAAATTCCAACTTGCAGATTGGCTGCAAATGGCATGTTAAAACCATAGTACTGTATGCTTACTGCACTAAATCTTTTAATTCCCAACAACTGTAGTCAAAAACTAATACCAAGCCTAGCAAGGAGGAAGGTGATCAGTAGCAAACACTCAGGCTTAGCCAGTTAGATGTGAATGGATTAATCTTTAGATGGATCCAGCAGAGAATATCTAGTACTTAATAAAGTATTTCTGTTAGAGTCTAATTAGTGCAGAAGATCTTCACTGATGGTGGCCAACCAACTGGCACTGATAAGTGTGTGAAAATAATAAAAACAACCTTGTAAAACAAGTGAGTCATGTAGTGAGCCCTCCTCATCTGTAGGTTTTAGCTACGATGCTGTTAGTTGCCCCTTTGATTTGTGAGCTTTGAATCAACGTGTGCTATTGTCATGAGTGAAGTAAGAGGTGGAGATGTCACTCTTAAGTCTGCTATGATGTGGAAAACAATGTTTTGTCTTTTCTGTCTTGCACTGGATTGAAATTTTGACTTCTTCAGAAAGCTTATCAGTTAATAGAAATGAAGTAAGTGGTCTGCATTCTCCTTACCAGCAACAATTTATATAAAATATTTTTCTCAAGTGCTAACATACAAAATTTGACACTCATATTGTGTAGGTGATTAAAAGTTTAGTCAAGAGTAGGAGATGGGGGGCTTTTGGGGGGAAAAATTCCAGAGCAGTGCTTCGGCAGCTGAAAGTATGCCGGTAAATGTTGAGGGATATTAAACAGGTAAATTTGCAGATAATATAGATGTTTATGGATTATAGAAAAACAAAGAAGTGTGAGACTGTGGATTTAAAAATAAGGATGAGAATTTAAATTACTAAATACTTTGTTACTTTGAATAATTCATGTTAAATTTGTACATGGACCAATAATATTTCATAATGTAGCCTTCCTAATTTAAAGAGTATTTTAATTTTTCAGCACTGCTGTTTTTTAAAAGCAAGGGTTATTGTGCATCAAAACTGAAGTATTGTCACTCTCAAACAACAAATTATCACAGTTGTAATTTAACACAGTAAATATTTTGCATGAGTAATATTGAGTGTGATGTAAGAGACCATGCTTGTTATAAAGCTTTATTGCTAAGTGCCAGTGGTTTTATATTCTGCATAAATATTTTCCCAAAATCTGTTTAAATGATTCTACAGCTTGTTCTACAACAAGTAGAAAATAATTCCCATTATTTGCCTTTTCCTCTTGTAGTGTTTTGTTCATGCTGCTAGAAATTTCACGTCATTTTTAGCTTTGCTTTTGCTAGCTTTTAATGATTGTTGTGTTTGTTTGTGTTTTGTGTTGCATGTTACAGAAATCTTTCAATGTTTCCTATCAGCCCGTGAAGTTGCTCGTAGTCGTGACCGAGAGAGAATGAACAGCACACCTGGAATTGGCAGTGGACCGGTTGTCCGTCTAGATGATCCACCATCTCAGCTGAGAGAAGAGCGGCGAGTCAGCACTGGTCTCGTAGAAGGACAGGATCATTACACCGCAGCATGCAACTCTGTTATTCATCGGTGTGCGCTGTTAATTCTAGGAGTCACCCCAGCCATACAGGAGTTGCACCAAAAGGACGAAGGTCTAAAAGGCCATTGTGTCTCAGGAGTAACTGAAGGACTTGGCTTTATGACCAGGTTAGCAACTTTTTCTTGTAAATAATATAATTAAAATATCTTGACTGTCAATCTAATAGAAAAAGGTTATTGACATACATTTCGCTTTCGGTAATCAAACATTATTATTTTGCACATTTATTATGAATTACACTTGGGAATTTTGCATAATACACCCTAAGAAAACAAATGGTTTTGTGTATTTAATCCCTCCACTGTGGTAGGTTTATTTAATCCAATGTGCATTAATGCTGTTGGACTTGTTACTTCGTAGAGAACCTGTGAAGCCAAGTCTCTTCATTTGTGATGGCACTAAAAACAAAAACAACTGATGATTTTTCAAACTTTATTTTCTAGTGCCTTACAATTATATTCTTTTTGTTTGGGTGAACATAAAGCAGAACAAATGGCAAGAGGTTCGAAAGAAATCAAGTTGTTTTGACAAGCTTCCTAGTATATTGGCAAAGCTGTGCAAGATATGACTCACTGTAATCTTCTATGTGCTAGCGTCCTGCACTAGGACTTCCAAGTCCCTTTGCACCCCTGGTTTCTGAGTATACACCTCATTTAGAAAATAGTCTACGTCTTTATATCTTCTACCAAAGTGAATGACTATACAGTTCCCTACACAGTATTCCATCTTCCACTTTGCCCATTCTCCTGCTTCATCAACACTACCTCCCCATCCCCCTATCTTTGTATCTTCCACAAACTAGACACAAAGCCATCAATTCTGTTATCTATGGCATTCCATCATTTTGGCATGTTAAGTTAATTTCTGCCTGTTCATAGTCATTTATAGGGTTTGCTTTGTAAAATTTGTGGCTGTGCTGCACAACTTAATCCATTTGCAATGCTTGACTTTCATGACTGAGACTATTCTCACTCTGGGTCCAGTCAAGCTAGCTGAACTGTCTGCATAATTAATGAAAATGGTATGGCTATCTCTATTCAGTGTCAGAAAATATCCAATGTATTAATGTCGAAGAAACAACATACATATATCTTAACAATCTGACTTTTTATATATTAAATCTGATGCTGAGATCTAGGATGTACTGGGACATAACGTCAATAATGAAACGTAGGGACATCAGGTGTTTCTGGTCTTTCAACATCAGACACCCTCTCCCAGGCAACTGAGCCCTGGCTCGTGTCCCAGCAGCATTGGTCCATGGGTCACACTTCTTGATTCATAGCCATCTGGAAGCAAGGTCTAGACGGTGCTGATGACTTTTCTTTGCAATCTCCATAATGCTAAGGAGAGAGTAGGCTCTGCAGAGTGAGCAGCTGGCAAAACCTCTACGCCCCACCTCGATAGGCTCACAATGTGCCCTCCACTGCTCTGCCAGCTCCTGGTATTTACTCTTATGCTCAAATGCCTCCTCGACCCAGACTTCCCAAGTTACTGTCAGTTGTACGATGACCATCTTGCTCAAGGTTTTTGACAGAATGACCATGTCAGACCTTAGTAGTGATGTGATGAAGTCAGGAAACTTTAATTGTTTGCCAGATCAGCTTTCAGTTGCCAGTCAGACTCCGTGGTGAGCAAGCCTGCTGGTGATCGGGGCTGAAACCGTAGTTGGTTTTCAGCTTTAACAAAGGCAGTTTGCTTTCTAGGTTGATGGACATGCTTACTGCTGTTAATTTTCGAGGAGATATTTTCTGCCGCTGCTTTCTGCACTTGGTTGTGACACCAGTGATAAGCAGCCTTCTAGGGCTTTTGGGCAGCTGCTGAGGATCTGTTCCAGGATCCCAAGCAAAAATGTTCGCAGGACTCGGCAGGAGATTGTATGTAGCCTGGATCTTGAACTTGATGTGCCCGCAAGATGTTGGAACGGGAGATTTTCTGCTTCAGCGCACCCTCCCACCTCGTCTAAGCTCCCTGCAGCCCCATTCCTACTGTCCTGGTGGTGTGCATTTCCTCGACAGCTGCTCGCCCCTTCTCCTGGACCAGTTTGCATGTGTCCCTGCCCTGGGCCCTGTTGAAGCAGTTGAGGGGAAGCTACCCAGCCCTGCCTGACCATACGCCACAGTTCCTATCAGATCCACGTTCCTCCGATGTGACTCAGTCATTTCCACTCCGACCTGGGCCTTCCACTTCTTGCCTGTCCAGATCTCAATGCCTGCTGTCGAGACTTTGGGTCACTGGAACTAAATAACAGTGAGAATCTTTAGAACAGTGCCTTATTGAATGAGGACTCTGTGATTTTAAAACTACCATATACTTATTACAGATTATTTAACTTTTGTTTTGAGTCAGTTAAGTATGAGTTAAATTGATCTTAATTACATCTGTGCATTATCCTAAACTGTTTCGATGTTGAACTAATACAATGTGTTCTGACAACATAATGTTGTCAGTATCTAACTGGAAGTTTGTGGTGAACCTATATAATTGGATTTCTTTATTCTAGGAGTGAAAGCTTGACAGCCGAAACCCATTCTGTGCAATCAAATTCCACCTATAGACTAATTAAATCAAGAAGCGAATCAGACCTGTCTCAGCCTGACTCGGATGAGGAAGGATGTGCCTTTGTGAGTATTTAAATCATAAAGGCTGCTTCATTTATCATGAATGTTAACTTAAAAAAGCAACTCTCTCTGGAATAGTCGTGGTTTGAATTCAAGTAGACAAAACAGGTTGAACCTTTGGTTTCTTTAAAAAAAGGATTAATAAGTGGCCTTCCTATGTACCGACTGTCCTCGCCTATTGATGATGGAATTTGCAAGGTTCACACATGGTGTTGGAATAGCCCTGCTGTACTTCACTTGACAGTGAATTTCATTTTGGTCACTTTGCACCAGATAATGAAATTTGGCTGGATGCTTCCAATGTGTGAATCACCTGTGATATCTAAATCAGAGATACAAACACTGATGTCTTTTTCCATGCTAAATTTTGCTTTCCCAGCCCACACACAGTGCCTTTTCAATT
This sequence comes from Mobula birostris, assembly GCF_030028105.1. NCBI lineage: Eukaryota > Metazoa > Chordata > Chondrichthyes > Myliobatiformes > Myliobatidae > Mobula > Mobula birostris. Next base: position 13,984,734 of record NC_092387.1, on the reverse strand, counting down.
CCTCTCAACCACCCCCTACCTTCTGAAAACTTGGCTGCCTCACTTCCTGATCATTCACTTGACCTCAAGCGCCTTCCCAATCTCCCCCTTACCTGCTGCATGCTGCCCAGAGCTAATCGGATAAACTGCCGGTGCCCATGCCCACCATGCCACAGACCGTGCATCAGACATCCTGTGCACCATTCTGGGAGACAAAGACTGGGCAGCATGAATTCAAGCTCAGAATGCTGGCTGTTTATATTTTGAAGCAGTAAACTGTCCCCAAACCACTGGATGAATATCATTCCAGCTCACTTCTCAGGCTGCATTGAACTCCCAAGCAGTGTGTTTGGAGCTTACTAAAATTAAAACCCTTAGACAGTCAATGTAAAATGAAAGGGCTCTGCTAACAGAGCAGTTGTGCTTCTTCATTAAACACTGACCACCAAAGGTTTCAATTTTAGATGCAGGCCCTACACCATCTTGGTTTCTCCTAATGACTGCTGGCAGTAAACAGTGCAAGTAACTTGTGGCTGAGATCATTGCCCTATGATTTTGGAATGTCAGACATGTCTGTATCCTGTCTTGACCGCTAACTCCATTAACACACCCGTGCAGGTCAACCTCACGTCGTCAAGTTTTGTTTCTGGGTTGTTTGCTTGTTCATCGGTGAAATTGTATACTCTTGGGTATGTGATAAGGAACAGTCTGTTCTTGTTGAGTTTTGTGTTGAAAGGAGTTGTTTCTGGACATAAGTAGACTCATAGAGTGTGCCTTAATTAACTGCAGGTGGGAGAATAAAAATGAAAATGAGACCTACTGAGTGTGCATCAGGATTTGTAAAAGAATTCTACATAACTGGGCATTGAAGGGATGAGATTCTCCCGAAGTGGCCCTGGCAGTAAAGGTACAGCAAATAGAGCCACTGTGTTTTACCTCCAGCTGCCTGGGTTGAATTCCAACTTCCGGTGTTGTCTGTGTGGAATTTACATGTTCTTACTGAAGGGGTGGGTTTCCTCCTAATCCCGGAAGCTGTGCAGGTTAGGTTAGTTAGCCACTGTCAATTGTCCTGGGTAACTAGATAAGGAGGAGGGCCGGGGGAAGCGGTGGATGTGGAAAGAATAAAACAGATTAGGGATAGGATGGTGTGAATGTGTGTGGTCAGCATGGACTTAGTGGGTCGAAGGGCCTGTTTGTACTGTATTTCGCTGACTCTGACTGTGAAGAGTGCTGAATGTTATCTTTTGTAGTCACATTGGCTCTCACAGTGTACATTTTAACCAAGGTCTTGGTCAGAAGTACGAGCAGTTATGAGGGAGAAGTGCCAGTCAACCAAGGGCTAATTTTGACTCCCTTTGCTGTATTAAATGGCAAAAGGAGCCAAGTCATCTCTCAGCCAGTGGAGCAGATCAATGCTCTGTAGTCCTGTGACATCTCATTGTTATTGGTAGTAGGCAGTAAATCACTGAAGTAGGAGGAGGGAACCATCCCCAACTAAAGCAGGCCCCTGATTGCTGCGAGAAGGCCAGGCTGCTGGCATTCACAATCACATTCAGCCAGAAGAACTGAGTGGGTGATCCATCCCGTCCTTCTCATTCTTATCATCAGAACCCAGTTTTCAACAAATTCAGTTGGCAGGAAATTGCTTTCAGTGTTAAATACAAAAGGGCTATATCACCAGACAATGTTCTGGCTGTTGTTCAAAAGAGCTGCACTCCAGGACTAGATGTATTTGTAGCAGATCTATCAAGCTCTTCCATAACAGCTACAGCACAGGCATCTATCATACAACATGGAAAGTTCGTCAGATATGTTTGTATACATAAACAAAAACACATCCTAGTTACCACCCAAATGGTTTACATCTCAAGTCATCTAAAATGGAACCATCAAGCAGCATAAAAGCCTTCAAGATGTTACTAACCAACGTTGGTAAGTCATTGATTAACAAAATTCAGTGCTGTTCCACTCTAGAATGCACCACAGGTTTGCTTCTGTCCTTGATCAGAGAGGTGAGCTCCAGCGGTCAGTCAGCACTTGACTGTACATGGCATCATAGAGCCCTTATAAAAGCTGAAGCTGGTAGGGAACAAGGCAAAAGCGTGCAGCAGTTGATGTCATACTTTGCACGAAGAATGGCGGTTCTGGTGGAAGGAGATCAAAGCTCACACTCCTAGATTGTTATAGTAAGAGTTTCTTAGGCTCAGCCGACTTCAGCTACTTGTTCATGATGACTTGTTTGTGAACGAGTGTGTACCCACTAAAACATTCAGTTTTCCCTAACCAGAAGCCCTGGATGAACCAAGTGATCTGCCATCTGCTGAGGGCTAGATCAGTGGTGTTCAAGTCTGACCACCCAGGAAAGGTGCGGATATAACCTCCAGAAAGGCATCTCACATGCGAGGTGGCAATTCCAGCTCAAACTTGAAACACAGAAAGATAGTCAACAGCTGTGGCAGGGTTTGAATGCTATCGCCTCCTACAGAGCAAAATCAGGCAACATAAATGACAATAAGGTTTCACTCCCAGGTGAGCTCAATGCCTTTTAATCTCACTTTGACCATCAAAACATGGAAGCACCTTCACAAACTCCCACAGTCCCTGACAATCCTGTGATTTCAGTCTGAGGCCAATTAAAGAGCATCCTGCAAGAGGATGAACCCATGGAAAGCATCTGGCCCAGAAAGATCTGTAGGTCTTGGCCAGGTATGCTGTGCTGATCAACTGGCTGGAGTATTCACTGATATATTTAACCTCTTGCTTTGGCAATCTGAGGTACCCACCCTCTTCAGGCAGACTTCAACTGAACCAATGCCTAATATGAATGTGGTAACCAATCTCAATGACTATCACCCAGTAGCACTTACATCCGCTGTGATGAAGTTCTTTAAAAAGTTGGTGATGAAACATATCAGCTCCTGCCTGAGAAACGACTTGTATCTGGTCCAATATGCCGATCGTCACAACAGGTCAAGAGTAGATGCCATTTCATTGGCTGTTCACTCAACCCTGGAATAATGAAGATGTCATTGACTGCAGTTCAGCATTCAATAGTATCACCCCCTCACCACTAATCAATAAGCTTCAAGACCATGGTTTCAATACCTCCTCGTGCAACTGGATCTTCAATTTTATCATCTGCAGATCCCAGTCAGTTCGGATTGGCAACAATATCTCTTCCACAATCTCCGTCAGTGCAGGAGCACCACAGGGCTGTGAGCTTAGGCCCCTGCTCTTCTCACTTTACACTTACGACTGCGTTGCTAAGCACAGCTCCAAAAGTTCAAAGGTTCAATTTAATAGAAACATAGAAAATAGGTGCAGGAGTAGGCCATTCGGCCCTTCGAGCCTGCACCACCATTTATTATGATCATGGCTGATCATCCAACTCAGAACCCCGCCCCAGCCTTCCCTCCACACCCCCTGATCCCCGTAGCCACAAGGGCCATATCTAACTCCCTCTTAAATATAGCCAATGAACTGGCCTCAACTGCTTCCTGTGGCAGAGAATTCCACAGATTCACCACTCTCTGAGTGAAGAAGTTTTTCCTAATCTCGGTCCTAAAAGGCTTCCCCTTTATCCTCAAACTGTGACCCCTCGTTCTGGACTTCCCCAACATCGGGAACAATCTTCCTGCATCTAGCCTGTCCAATCCCTTTAGGATTTTATACGTTTCAATCAGATCCCCCCTCAATCTTCTAAATTCCAACGAGTACAAGCCCAGTTCATCCAGTCTTTCTTCATATGAAAGTCCTGCCATCCCAGGAATCAATCTGGTGAACCTTCTTTGTACTCCCTCTATGGCAAGGATGTCTTTCCTCAGATTAGGGGACCAAAACTGCACACAATTCTCAAGGTGTGGTCTCACCAAGGCCTTGTACAACTGCAGTAATACCTCCCTGCTCCTGTACTCAAATCCTCTCGCTATAAATGCCAGCATACCATTCGCCTTTTTCACCGCCTGCTGTACCTGCATGCCCACTTTCAATGACTGGTGTATAATGACACCCAGGTCTCGTTGCACCTCCCCTTTTCCTAATCGGCCACCATTCAGATAATAATCTGTTTTCCTATTTTTGCTACCAAAGTGGATAACTTCACATTTATCCACATTAAATTGCATCTGCCATGAATTTGCCCACTCACCCAACCTATCCAAGTCACTCTGCATCCTGTTAGCATCCTCCTCACAGCTAACACTGCCACCCAGCTTCGTGTCATCCGCAAACTTGGAGATGCTGCATTTAATTCCCTCATCCAAGTCATTAATATATATTGTAAACAACTGGGGTCCCAGCACTGAGCCTTGCGGTACCCCACTAGTCACCGCCTGCCATTCTGAAAAGGTCCTGTTTATTCCCACTCTTTGCTTCCTGTCTGCTAACCAATTCTCCATCCACATCAATACCTTACCCCCAATACCATGTGCTTTAAGTTTGCACACTAATCTCCTGTGTGGGACCTTGTCAAAAGCCTTTTGAAAATCCAAATATACCACATCCACTGGTTCTCCCCTATCCACTCTACTAGTTACATCCTCAAAAAATTCAATGAGATTCGTCAGACATGATTTTCCCTTCACAAATCCATGCTGACTTTGTCCGATGAGTTCACCGCTTTCCAAATGTGCTGTTATCACATCTTTGATAACTGACTCCAGCAGTTTCCCCACCACCGACATTAGGCTAACCGGTCTATAATTCCCTGGTTTCTCTCTCCCTCCTTTTTTAAAAAGTGGGGTTACATTAGCCACCCTCCAATCCTTAGGAACTAGTCCAGAATCTAACGAGTTTTGAAAAATTATCACTAATGCATCCACTATTTCTTGGGCTACTTCCTTAAGCACTCTAGGATGCAGACCATCTGGCCCTGGGGATTTATCTGCCTTCAATCCCTTCAATTTACCTAACACCACTTTCCTACTAACAAGTATTTCGCTCAGTTCCTCCATCTCACTGGACCCTCTGTCCCCTACTATTTCTGGAAGATTATTTATGTCCTCCTTAGTGAAGACAGAACCAAAGTAATTATTCAATTGGTCTGCCATGTCCTTGCTCCCCATAATCAATTCACCTGTTTCTGTCTGTAGGGGACCTACATTTGTCTTTACCAGTCTTTTCCTTTTTACATACCTATAAAAGCTTTTACAGTCAGTTTTTATGTTCCCTGCCAGTTTTCTCTCTTAATCTTTTTTCCCCTTCCTAATTAAGCTCTTTGTCCTCCTCTGCTGAACTCTGAATTTCTCCCAGTCCTCAGGTGAGCCACTTTCTCTGGCTAATTTGTATGCTGCTTCTTTGGAATTGATACTATCCCTAATTTCTCTTGTCAGCCACGGGTGCACTACCTTCCTTGATTTATTCTTTTGCCAAACTGGGATGAACAGTTGTTGTAGTTCATCCATGCAACCTTTAAATGCTTGCCATTACATAACCACCGTCAATCCTTTAAGTGTCATTTGCCAGTCTATCTTAGCTAATTCACGTCTCATACCTTCAAAGTTACCCCTCTTTAAGTTCAGAACCTTTGTTTCTGAATTAACTATGTCACTCTCCATCTTAATGAAGAATTTCACCATATTATGGTCACTCTTACCCAAAGGGCCTCTCACGACAAGATTGCTAATTAACCCTTCCTCATTGCTCAAAACCCAGTCCAGAATAGCCTGCTCTCTAGTTGGTTCCTCGACATGTTGGTTCAAAAAACCATCCCGCATACATTCCAAGAAATCCTCTTCCTCAGCACCTATACCAATTTGGTTCACCCAATCTACATGTAGATTGAAGTCACCCATTATAACTGCTGTTCCTTTATTGCACACATTTCTAATTTCCTGTTTAATACCATCTCCAACCTCACTACTACTGTTAGGTGGCCTGTACACAACTCCCACCAGCGTCTTCTGCCCCTTAGTGTTACGCAGCTCTACCCATATCGATTCCACATCTTCCCGGCTTATGTCCTTCCTTTCTATTGCGTTAATCTCCTCTTTAACCAGCAACGCCACCCCACCTCCCCTCCCTTCATGTCTATCCCTCCTGAATATTGAATATCCCTGAACGTTGAGCTCCCATCCTTGGTCACCCTGGAGCCATGTCTCTGTGATCCCAACTATATCATAATCATTAATAACAATCTGCACTTTCAATTCATCCACCTTATTATGAATGCTCCTTGCATTGACACACAAAGCCTTCAGGCGCTCTTTTACAACTCTCTTAGCCCTTATACAATTATGTTGAAAAGTGGCCCTTTTTAATGCTTGCCCTGGATTTGTCGGCCTGCCACTTTTACTCTTCTCCTTAGTACTTTTTGCTTCTACCCTCACTTTACACCCCACTGTCTCTCTGCACTGGTTCCCATCCCCCTGTTGTGAACTAACCTCCTCACGCCTAGCCTCTTTAATTTGATTCCCACCCCCCAACCATTCTAGTTTAAAGTCACCTCAGTAGCCCTCGCTAATCTCCCTGCTAGGATATTGGTCCCCCTAGGATTCAAGTGTAACCCGTCCTTTTTGTACAGGTCACGCCTGCGCCAAAAGAGGTCCCAATGATCCAAAAACTTGAATCCCTGCCCCCTGCTCCAATCCCTCAGCCACGCATTTATCCTCCACCTCATCGCATTCCTACTCTCACTGTCGCGTGGCACAGGCAGTAATCCCGAGATTACTACCTTTGCGGTCCTTTTTCTCAACTCCCTTCCTAGCTCTCTATATTCTCCTTTCAGGACCTCATCCCTTTTCCTACCTATGTCATTGGTACCTGTATGTACCACGACCTCTGGCTCCTCACCCTCCCACTTCAGGATATCTTGGACACGATCAGAAATATCCCGGACCCTGGCACCAGGGAGGCAGACTGCCATCCGGGTCTCTGGACTGCGTCCACAGAATCGCCTATCTGACCCCCTTACTATCGAGTCCCCTATCACAACTGCCCTCCTCTTCCTTGCCCTACCCTTCTGAGCTACAGGGCCGTACAATATACATCCTGAAATGTTTTTTCTTCACAAAACATCCACAAAAACAGAGAAGTGCCCCAAAGAATGAACGAAAGTTAAACGTGAGAACCCCAAGGCTATATTTAAGTTTGCTGACAACACCACTGCCTTAGCTGAATCAAAGGTGGTGAAGAATCAGCATAAAGGAAGGAAATTGAAAATCTGGCTGAACAGTGCCATATCAACAGCCTCTCACTCAGTGCCGGCAAAATAAGAGGTTCAGATATTATCTCCGGAAAGGCATCTCACATGACTTGAGGTGAAGGAAATCAGAGGTCCATGAGCCAGTCTTCATCAGCGAATCTGGGGTGGAAAGTGTCAGCAGCTTTAAATTCATCGGTGTTATCATTTCAGAGGATCTGTGCTGGGTCCAGCATGTAGGTGCCATTATGAAGGAAGCACAGCAGAGCTTCTGCTTTTTTAGAAATTTGTGAAGATACGGTATGTCATTGAAAACTTTTGACAAACTTCTATAGGTTTGTGGTGGAAAGTATATTGATTACATTATGAGGCCAGCCAAACCTGAAGTATTCTGTGATGAGTTACACTCAGAGCTTTTTCACCATCTACAAGATTATGTGTACTGTATGCTTGCCTGGATGCGTATAGCTCCAATGATGGTCAAGAAGTTAACATCATTCAGGATAAAACAGTCTCCTTGATTGGCAGTCTGTTCACCTTCCTAAACATTCGGTATCTCCCAACGGCATTGCATTCCAGCTATATTTTGTACCATTGATAGTCTATAAAACTGCACGAGCATCTTCCAGCCCAAGACCTCTACAATCAAGGTGCTCTCAGGACAAGGATAACAAGTCCTAGGTTCTTCAAGTCAGACACCTTCCTAACTTGAAGGTCTATCAGCATTTCTTCCATGTCACTTTTTCTAAATGAGCATTATAGGAGTTCCTTCAGAGGACTGCGTCAGTTCACAAAGAAGAACCACCATATTCTCACTGATGAGTAATAAATATTTGCTCTTTCAACAATGCCTTTATCTCAAAAATTGAATAATGAAGTAAAGCCTTTGCCAGATTTACTAGATTATGACTATAATGACTAGGATAACAAGGGGGCTACAATTAGAAAATGTTTCTTTTTGCCTTAGTTTTGTGATCAAATTATTCATGAGGAATCAGTTACTCTAACTCCCATATATCCTATCACCTACTATCCCACACTCCTAACTTTCTTCTGTCATTGATTAGACACATTGTCCAATTTCTGCCACTTATTGATCTATCCCAACACTGACATTCATATACAAAGCTGACTGTTTAATAATAGGTCCTAAATTAAACTGCATTCCTTTTTCCCAGTCACTAGGTTCTGTGGTTTTTGACCTGTAAACATGAAAAGGATGCCCAGCTTGTAGCTATTTAACTATTTTACATGTATAGAGATTAAGTGAATACAAGGTTAGATAAATAGGCAACAAAATATTGCCAGAGGGACTTAGCTGGTCAAGCAAAACAGGGCTTTCCTTCATAATTACTGCCCCAAGTATATAGATTGTACGTTAGATTAAAACCTACATTAATTTCAGATTTTTTTTCTTGATTAGATCTGAACCATCCTTATCCTTTTTGAATAAGAATTACGACTGGCCAGATCAATCATTATAGCGTATCAATGTTTCTGTGAGCTTGATTGTACCCAGATAGTGGTCTTTTAGAACATTAAGTTATGCAGCTAACTTTAAACTGAAGTAAGTATTACTTTATGTACTTTACTACTTAAACCTCTTAAATTATTCTTTATTCTTTGTTCGATATATTTTCTTTAAAGAATTCCAGAAGAAATGTGGATATGGATTTAGCATCAGTTCAACGAAAACGTGGTGAGTCCATTGTTTAGTTTTTTTAAGATATTTTTGTAATCTGGATCTTAGTGCAGTAGTGAAATAGGATTTTTAGAATTACCATTGTATGTTTCTGTTTAACTTATTTAAACAGAATTTTATAATACTTAGATTATTTTTTGCTTTTAAATGTTGGTGTCATATCAAAGTGCAGAGATGTCATCGTATACAACCCTGAGATTAATTTTCTTGTGGGCATACTCAGTTAACCAGAGAAACACAACAGAATCAATAAAAGGCCGCCCCCAACAGGCAGACAAAATAACCAGTGTGAAAACGATAACAAGCCATGCAGATACAATTAATAATAAAAAATAAGAGAAAAAAAATAAATCAAGGACATGGAATGAAGAATCCTTGATAGTGAGTCTATAGATTTAGGAACTGTTCAGTGATGGGACAAGTGAAGTTATCCCAACTGGCTCAAGAGGCAACTACAGAATCCTTTATCTTTGTGCTTAATCTGTTGTGCCTGCTGATTAATTTATGTCAATAATCATAGTATCTTTGTGTATTTGAATGCATAATTTATGACTCTGCACAATTTTTAAAAACCGAGTTTGTATTGAATGATTTTTCAGTCAACCACAACTTCAGTTTACTAATGTACTCCAGTTATTTATTTGATATGTGATAACATATGCATAACATTAAAATTGCGTGAGGAACAATATTTTGTGTGGCATGGCATCAATTATTTCTCCAGTTAGTTTAAACTGTTCTTTGAAACTTTCTAATGGCTGATCAAATTTTCACGGTTATTTAATGCTTGACGCACTTAACTGCTTCAATTATAAACTTTCCAAGCATGTGTTGTATCAAATGTTTCCTTTTGTCTTCTGATTTTATGTGGTAGTGTGTTTACTCCTTGTTGGCCAGTTGAGTCCCAGAAACAAGAGGAGCTGCAAGCAAGTAAATGATGGCATGTTTAACTTTATTAAAACTTAAAGCTTGCCAATGTATTTTATGACACTGAAATATACACTGTCATTTAACTATAGCAGCATTGGTTTGTCCCATCTGTTCAGCAAGTAGGTTGGATCGTTATCTGTGTTGGTGCAGCTTTGCCTTGGTGGAAGTTCTCAGCTTAAGCAATGTACATAAGATCATTAGAAGTGGGAGTAGGCCATTTGGCTCCTTGTGCCTGCTCCACAAATCAATATGACCATGGCTGATCTCTTAACTCAATGCCATTAACCCCATATATCTTGATTCCCTGAATATCCCTGAATATCCAAAATCCTTTCAATCTTTATATTAAATAGTCATTGACTGAGCTGCCACAGTCCTCTTGGAGGGAGAATTCCAATGATTCATTACCCTCTAGGTGAAAAAATTTCTTCTCATCTCAGTCCCAGATGGCCATGCTGTTAGATCTGTGTTAAATAAATAATAATTTATTTTTCTGTTAACTTATCATTCATATTTGAGGCCCTCCGTTGGTCAGGGTTGACCTTGAATGTTGTGTCCTAGCTATCTGTGATACGCAGCTCAGGGCAGTATGATATGGAGAGCAAGCTGTTGCCCATACAGCAGGCTCCCCCTCTCCAAACGGCTGATGAATCCAAATTAATGATAGGGGCTGGTACAGTTTGGCACCAGTAGTGTCGCATAAGTTGTCAATCAGCGTTGAACTCAATGTTGGACTGCCTTAGGGACTCCAGCTCCGGAATTTCTCTCAGGGGTTACTCCTGAAGCCTTCCCCATGAGTGGGTAATGCCACAAGGCAGTGGAGATTTGAGATCAGAGTTTTCCTTCTCCTAGATGAGCTGCCAACCACAGCTGATGAGCCCCATCAGCCAGAAGCTTTAAAGTGCCAGTAAACAATCTTTGCTCCTTCTTTCAGTAGAAATGGTTCCGCCGGGCTTAGTAGCTAAGCTACATGTGAAAGCCAGGAGCTGGACTTGGTTGTAAGAGGCTATCTGAGATGCATGCCATTGGATCTGTTTAATAGGTAGTCAGAACTTGTCCCCACTACCTCTCCCAGCTATGACGACCTTAAGGAACCATCTCTGGAGAACATGGGCTCAGCCTGTTAAAATTTCTCATCATAGGATAAACACCATTCACCCCAGGAATCAATTGTAAATCTTTATTGCACTCCCTCTTTCTCAAGGACATCCTATGATCAGATGTTACAGTCATCATTTACCTGTATTAGAATACAGGGAGGAAATTCTTGGAATTCTCTTGTTGAAAGCTTTTATAACTTTTGTTTGAATTTGAATGAGCTTGAACAACAACATTTGCAAAAGTATTTTGTTAAATATTTATCGGGAACCTTTAAGGCCTGCATAATTGGCCAATAATTGACCTTCCCTCAGCCCAGTGCCACAACCCTGCAAGCGTCCTGTGTTATTTGGAATAAACTACAACCCTGGCAGTTTATGTTGTTTTTAATGCTTTATGCATGATCCTCATCTTTTCTGTTTATTGATCTGCTTGTTACAATATGTGTAGGTGAGAGTACATAAGACGTTTATTGTATTCGTATGGGTTATGTTGTCTTATTTTCATTATTCTGTACTCCACAGGACCTCCTTATAGCACAGATTCTTTGAGAGCCTCTTGGACATGGCTGAAGTACAACAGAGATTTATCCTATGATACTTCCCACTTGTCTAATACATTAAAGTTTGATCTGAACCAGTCGTTTGGAATCCACACATTCATTGATAATGTTGTTAGTTTTGTAAGTGGAGGTGTGGGAACTTCCCCAGGTTTTAAAGAGCCTGAAGAAAACATGTCTTCCAACCCTCAAGCTATCATCATTGCAATGGAACAGCAGCAGCTAAGGTCTGAGGTAAGTCATGGCAGTTCTTGTTGACATTTCAGCAGTCAAACGCAAGGTCAGTCAAGTAGATTCACAAGAATTCTGAATTGATAGGAAAATGAATGTGCAGAAAGACTTGGACTTCCCTCAATGGATGCATTGTGATGAACAGGAAAATGATGGAAGTGTTTCGCATTATAGAAGATAGATAGAAATATACTTTGTTTGCTGTAAGCACCAGGGGTCTGGTCTAGAATGAGAGGTTATTGATAAAATATTAGGTGCAGGAGATCATTCCTGAACTGCATGAGTCTACGGATGTCATATTCAGCATTGGTGCTGCCAACATATTGGGTGGATGATAAAGAAAGGAGGAGTGATGAGAACAGTGCAGCTAGGAATGATTAAACTATTTTTCATGCAGAGTACTTTGGTAAAGGTGGAAGCCTGAAAACTCGATACTGGGGCCTAACATTTTCATGTGTGATGTCAACCACAGAGTAAAGTTGTGAACAAAGCAAAGGCTCTGTGATCTTTAGCTCATAATGATTTATTCTTCTTTTTCTTCTTTCCGTGTAATTGATCCCTTGAGGTCCCCTTAGTTTCCCCCAATCTTGTGTATACCCTCTGTACACCTCCCTACAATCCTCTCATCTCCACACAATTTACACGTTGGACCTGATCATGTCTAACTTTGTTTTTTGACCAGCTGGCGTTCCAAGTGATTTATGCACCTAAACTAGATTCATACCCTCTGTAGGCCACAATGTTTTTACATTTATTTTCATTTAGTTTCAAAGATGTTCATTTATATCAAGTTTATTTTGGATGAATTCTCATTGATATTAATGTAAACAAGTTGATTCTGAAATTTTGTGATTTATTGTTTCTGTTATTGCTTTGCAGCTTCGACTGGCAGCACTTCATCAAATCCTCGTGTTGCTTTCAGGAATGGAGGAAAAGGGCAGCCAGTTTGCAGGAAGCAGCTGCCCGGCATCGTGGTTTCACTCTGCTTCTTTGCTCACTTCAGTCAGATTGCAGTTTCTAGCGGGATGTTTTGGACTAGGCACAGTTGGAAATGGGGAGATCAATGGTGAAAGTGTTCAGCTGCATCACTATCAGGTATTTATCTAGTGTGACCGCCAGGTCTGTCAAGTTGTGAGACAGGAGGAATAATTGTAAAGTCATGTCCTTCTATAGAAGGTTCCGATATATATCTTTAAAGGTCAACAGTAACGATGCACACAGAAAAATGATGTGAACACAAATATAAACAGTTAATGAAGGTAATAAATGACAAATAAATTCAAATAGACTTTTTATTATTAACTTTTGTTTAAATGGCTTGCTTGTATTCTATATCTAACATTATTGCATTTGTTCTGTGTTATAAATATAACATCATTATTTAAGTCACTGCTGGTTTCTTGGATTTAAACAATTATTCCAGTCAAATTTTGCAAAAGAAGAACAATTGTCAACCCTGAAACTTGTCAGTCTTGAAGTTGTGATTCTATTACTATGTCCCCTGTAAGTGCCTACCACTGTGGGATCATATTTGATCTTTCCTTCCAAACTTTAAATGAAATAGAAACCTTGAGTGAGTTTTGCATGCCTAGCTTAGCACAAAGGGATGACCTATCAGTGTTGAGGAAATTGTTTTGAAGTTATTTCTGAAAATGTACATGGTGAAAATGCCACGTTTATGAGTGGCCTTCTTTAATACGAAGAGGGGGCCCACTTAAGAGAATAGTTCATGTTTTTAAAAAATCTTAGTGACTGTCACATATTTTGGAGGAGTGGTTTATCTCAATATTTTCTTAAATGTAAACAGAGTAGTAGCAGGCATACATTGGAGACACAAAAAACTACAAATGCTGGAATCTGGAGCAATGTGTGAGATACAGGAGGAACTCAGTGGGTCAGTTCTTCCAGGATCTCATGAGTTGCAGGAGCTGTACAATGTCAGATTGCCAAATCCAGCAACACTGAATCAGCTAATTTGGTAAATCCATTTGAAATTGATGACCATATTTAATTTTACACAATTGCACATTGGTAAACACTGATTATTCTCAGGAGGGACTGGATGGAATGTGTACTCCTGACTGAGTATAAATCAGGAAAAGTGAATCGCTGAGTAAACCTTCCCAATATTTTCTGTATTTTCTCTGTCCGGTCTGCATCCTATGAATTGCAAACGTCAATTACAGTTTTCATTAGAAGGATATGGAGCCCCTTAACTATTAGGACCAAGGAGCAGAATGAAGTTCAGTCCTAAACATAGTGTAAAAGCACGTGTCTTCCATACCTTTGTATTTCCATTTATAAATTTCTCTTTACCCCTATAATGATGAAAATTACTTGTATAACTATGAACTACATTTATATCCTTGCACATGTTGGCACTGCAACAGCTCAGCTGGAGGTGAAGTTTAATTGCACTGCAAGTGTGAGCAGTTTAATTCATAAAGGAAGAAGATAACAGGGAATCAAGTTACTTTTAGTATATTTCAGTGGTTCGGTGTGTGTTGTGTTTCTTTCCAACTGTCTAAAGCTCGGACAAATTATGATATTAAACCTTTTAAAACCCCAGTTTATGATTCTCTGCAGTTCAAATAAGCAAACTATTCTTGATTTTATTGTTTTGGTAGAAGCCTGAAAAGAAACTGGATGCTAAATAAATTCTTTCCTGTATCTTCAGTCTTGACTTGCAAACAGTGGTGTCAGTGTTTATGGGTATTAAAAATAAGTTATTTTTCAAGAATGACTGGCAGAAGTGATTTGGACTGTCAGTCTCTTCTTCTGTCTACAAAAAAGTTATATTCTACAGCAGGTGCTAGCATATGTATGTTTTTTGTTAATGAGAAGCTAAACATATACTTTATTGTCGCCAAACAATTGGTAGTAGAACGTACAATCATCACAGCGATAATTGATTCTACGCTTCACACTCCCTGGATTACAAATATTAAATATTAAAAATAGTAAAAATAGTTAAAATTAGTAAATATTAAAAAATTAAATTATAAATCATAAATAGAAAATAGAAAAATGGGAAGTAAGGTAGTGCAAAAAAACCGAGAGGCAGGTCCGGATATTTGGAGGGTACGGCCCAGATCTGGGTCAGGGTCTGTTCAGCAGTCTTATCATAGTTGGAAAGAAGCTGTTCCCAAATCTGGCCGTATGAGTCTTCAAGCTCCCGAGCCTTCTCCCGGAGGGAAGAGAGATGAAAAGTGTGTTGGCTGGATGGATTGTGTCCTTGATTATCCTGGCAGCACTGCTCCGACAGCGTGCGGTGTAAAGTGAGTCCACGGACGGAAGATTGGTTTGTGTGATGTGCTGCACCATGTTCACGATCTTCTGCAGCTTCTTCCGGTCTTGGACAGGACAACTTCCATACCAGGTTGTGATGCACCCTAGAAGAATGCTTTCTACGGTGCATCTATAAAAATTAGTGAGGGTTTTAGGGGACAGGCCAAATTTCTTTAGCAGATATGGCATCTGCTTTTGATCTTGAATGAATGTAAAACAAAGCAAGACACTATGATGAAGAGGAGCAGGGAAGTTCTGCAGTGATATTAATCCTGCCAGCAGTCTTGATGAACAGATCATTTGGTCATGTCTTCGTACAGTTTATGTATTTCCTCTTCATATGAGCAACTGCAGAAAATACTTTGGCTGTAAGATATAACCACATAACAATTACAGCACGGAAAGTTTTTTGATCTGTATTAAGTTGTCTTCTGTCTTTAAATTCCAGTATGTTTGTAAATATTAATATCGATGTTGTGTATTACAGTAATCATTAAATGTTTAGACACCTTATTAATTTGATTTTATTTAGGATGGGATCAGGGCTGCGAGGAGAAGCATTCAGATGGACATCCAGGCTGCAGTTCACAAAATCTACCAACAGCTATCTGCCATCCTTGAGCGGGCTTTGCAGGCAAACAAACATCACGTTGGTAAGGAACCAGGTGTAGCATAAAAACTTGAGCATATTGAGACTCTAACTAAAGAACTCAATCACAGTTTCCTCCTTCCTTCATATTTCATTATTTTTGGAAAAGTATAAAGACTAAAATAGAATGTAAAACATAATTAGCAAGCAATTTGAAAAATTTACAATGTTACAAATCTATAGTAAACTTTTTCATTTTCCAATTTTTCTTATTCTCTTGGTTTATGAATCATCTTAAAACTAATAGGTGTGTCTCATTATTCTATTCTAAATGCTTCAACCAACAGAGATTCGGAAGATTTTCATTTCCAAAGAAATGTGAAATGAGCTTCAAGGATTTTTAATGTAAAAGATATTAATGCAATATATAACTTTTAATAATCACTGGAAGATACATAGTACAGTTGCAAGAAAAAGTTTGTGAACCTTTTGCAATTACCTGGTTTTCTGCATACTTACTCATAACATGTGGTCTGATCTTCATCTAAGTCACAATAATAAACAAACATAATCTGCTTAAACTAATAACACACAAACAATTGTACTTTTCATGTCTTTATTGAACATATTCTTTAATCATTCACAGTCCAAGCTGGAAAAAGTATGTGAACCCTTGTATTTAATAACTAGTAAAACCTCTTTTCGCAGCAATAACCTCCACCAAGGTTTCCTGCAGCTGCTGATCAGGCTTGTACAACAGCAAGGAGTAATTTTAGACCATTCCTCCATACTTAACTGTTTCAGTTTATCAGTATTTCTGGGATAACTTCCATGAAGAGTTCTCTTCAGGTCATGCCACAGCATCTCAATTGGGTTAAGGTCTGCGTCCTGACTTGGCTCTTCCAAATCACGAATTTTCTTTTTAAACCAATATGCTGTTGATTTACTTTTTGTGTTTTGGATTATTGTCTTGTTGCACCGTCCAACTTCTATTGAGCTTCAGGTGACAGACTGCTATCCTGCCATTCTCCTGTAAAATGTCTTGATACAATTTTGTATGTATTGTTCCCTCTGACTGGAAGGTGTCCAGGCCCTGAGGCAGCAAAGCAGCCCCAAACCATGATGCCCTTTGCACCATGCTTCACAGTTGGGATGAGATTTTGGCATTGGTGTGCAGTGCTTTTTTTCCTCCAAACGTAGCAGTGAAAGTTGTTTTGATTGAGGTATGCATTAACAGATCTTTCTTGAGAAGAGCAGGCTCTGTCAGTAACCTGACTTTGTGTGCCTTTTTTTTATATAGCACAGGGCCCCTCGACAATCCACACATCCAATCTCATCTCATTGATTGGAACATCTGACTCCAAATAGCTTTTGTAGAAAGCATTACCCCAGAGGTTCACAGACTTTTTGGAACCTAGACTGTGATCGTTTAAATGGTGTACTCAGTATTGATGAGAAGAAGTACAACTGTTTGTGTGTTATTAGTTTAGGCAGATGGTATATATATTATTATGATTTAGATGAAAATCAGACCATATTTCATAAGTAATTAATGCAGAAAAGTAGCCAATCGCAAAGGGTTCACAAACTTTTTCTTGCAACTGTAGTTGCTACTACTTAAATCCATTTATTTCCTGAGCACCCCCCCCCACCCTCCAACCATCTTTTTTCCCCTTTTTAAGGCATGCCTGAATTACTCTGGTTACTTGCTGTTTCCTTACTAGGACATTTTGTAGTTGTGGCATTATTTCAACTTGTATTCTAGATCTCTGGATCCAGATGATGGTATTCTGTGAGCTTTTTTTGATTATTTTGTGTATGTCCATGACGGTTTAATAATTTGTGTAGATCAAATCCCAACTGTCTCTGAGTGTCCACTGTTAACAAGTTTTCATAATTTAGAAACGTTCCAGCCTTTTTAGATTCAAATTAGACGACAGTGCAGTTGCCTATGTTAATATTGTTTTGCCTTTTTGGTTAATTAGTGCACATAGTAATTCAGTGCTTCTATCCACAATCTCACTAATCTTGTACTTTCTGCAAATCTGACTTTACTACCCTAGTGCCCAAGTTGCTTATAAATATAGTAGAAAGGAGGAAGAAAACATAGTTTTGCTTTCAACGCAAACCCTTGAAGGTTACTACAAACTATGTACTGCTGAATACTTGCCTTTTATATTTTTGCTTTTCTCCTTTCATTCAGAAATTTCCTAGCCAAGCTGGTAATTTCTGTCTGTAGGTTTCAACTATAGCTATCTTGTCTGAGGAGCTATCAAATACCTCTTAAACATCTATATAAATAACATTAGTAGCCATTCTCTTGACCACTAATTTAATCGTCACACAAAAAAAATCAATCAGATTATTTCGATTTGATTCAGTCTTTACAAATCCATGCTGTTACACTCTGATCAACCGAAAAGCTAGAAATCATTTGATTATCTAAGCTTAATGTTAGACTCTAATAATCTCTCAACATTTGAAGGACAAATGACTAGATTATGGTTCTTTGGTTTTCACCACCTTTAAGTGTTGGATTATTGATGTCAAAATTTTATGAAGGCACAGTTTGAACATTGTGAGATCTTCAGGCAATTGCAGTGTTCTTGTGTACTTCCTTTAAAACCCCAGCACAGAAGCCTACAGGTTCTGAGGATTTTACACTCTCTGTTGTTATTTTTTTCATTACCATTATTAACTTGCATTAATTTTGGGAAGTGTAAGTTTCCTGAGGAGTCTGAGATATTACTATAACTGCTGTTATAATTTCTTATTTATACTTTCATAATTATTTGAAGAGGCTTACATTCTTGCTTCCATTCCTTTTTAGTCCCATACAATTTAGATTTCTATGCGTTGATGTTAATACCCCTTGCAACTTTGGTTAATATTCTGAGCCAAACATTGTTTGTACCTAAGCATGATGTCTGTTCCTACATTGGAGCTCCTGAAAGCTGGTCATTGAAGATACACCAGCACAGATATTTTTGTTGTCCCAGTGAGGAAGTAACTGGCATCAGTTTATTTCATTTAAAAACTTCCATATTCCAAAAGGAATGATCCCTGTCTCTCCATTTTCTACCAAGCACTCTCATCTGTTATGTACAATGTTGAAAAAATATGGCATGTCTCAATTTCTTATTTTCATACATTTCCTTTGTTTTTATTGTTAATTTTTATCCTGTTTATAAAATAACTTGTTTATTTAAACTTTTTATATTGTACTAGCTGTGCTATGCTGTTTGATTACCTCCTAGTTTTTGCATTGTACTAGACAGTCTCAGATTTTAATTCAACATATCTCTAGTCCTGAATGATTTAATTTCAGACTACCTACTGAAATATATCAAAGGTTTCAAAGGTACATTTATTGTTGGAGAAATGTATACAATATACATGCTGAAATGCTTTTTCTTCGCAACCATCCACAAAAACAGAGGAGTGCTCCCAAAGAATGACTGACAGTTAAATGTTAGAATCCCAAAGTCACCCCCCCAGCTCCCCTTCCTCCCGTGCATAAGCGGCATCAAGCAACAATCCCCTCTCCCCCCACCAGCAAAAGAAAAGCATTAGCACCCGCCATCGAACACTCAACCGTGAGCAAAGCAACAACAAAGACACAGACTTGCAGTTACGCCAAAGACTGCTCGTTCACTCGGTATTTGACATACCACTCTCTCACTCATAAGGGAGAAAGAGGTGTCTCCGTTTCCCAGCGAGAGGAGAGACATAACAAACAACTCGCTGGTTTACAATGTCAGAAGTCTGTTGTGTCGCTCTTTCTGAGCCCTGTGCCCAAAGATCGCGGGGGAAAAATAGAGTTATTAAAGATAGAAATAGAGCTGTTTCTAAAGATGCAAGCGAAGGAGTTGACATTCGGCACCAATCTTATATATTTCTGCATTCCTGGCCTAGTTACCATTTTCTGCTCTGTAAACACATTTGTTCCTTGTATAGATTTGGTTCTAGACCCCCCCCCCAAGTGAAATTGCGTAGAGGTTAAACTAGTGTTATACATTTTTATAGTAGAAGGTATGTAAAATCAGGTTGGATAAAGAAAGCAATTATATTAAAACTTTCAATATTAATTAAAACTTGCATCATTATTGATTTATTATTGTCACATGTACCAAGTTACAGATGGAAAAACTTGTCTTGCATACAATCCATACAGATTAACTCATTACAATGATGCATTGAGGTAGTACAAGGTAAAACAATAACAGTGCAGAATAAAGGGTTACAGTACAGAGAAAATGCACAGTATGGTGCAATGTCACAACAAGATAGATTGTGAGATCAAGAGTCCATCTTAATGTACTAGGCAAACATTCAATAGTCCTTGAAAGGGGTAAAAGTTGTCCTTGAGCCTGGTGGTGCGAGCTTCCAGATTTTTGTACCTTCTCAAACACGGGAGAATCTGCAGGTGCTGAGAAACCCAGAGCAACACACACAAAACGCTGCAGGAACTCAGCAGGCCAGGCAGCACCTATGGAAAAGAGTAAACAGAATAATCTTCAGTCCAGTGGGAGGGGAGGAAGAATGAATGTCCAGCATGGGTGGGATGTTTGATCATGCTGTCCACTTTACTAAGGCAGCGGGGTGTGCAGACAGGGTCCACGGAAGGGAGGTTGGTTTCTGTGATGTGCTGAGCTGTGAAGGATGCACATTCTAGTTTTTATTCATAGTTGATACTTTGCTTTTCAGGAGCACAGCAACGCCTTTTGCTTGTCACAGTATTTGCACTTAGTGTGCGTTACCACCCTGTTGATGTCTCCTTGGCAATCTCTAGTGGATTGTTGAATGTATTGTCCCAGTTATGTGGTACTGACACTGTGCTTGGACAGCCATTGCAGTTGATACAAAAACCTGGTGTTTCACAGCTTAGCACAGCTTTGAAGGTTGCCAGTACCAGATTGCTTCAGATCCTAGCCATTACCACTGGGTAAGTATGATACTTAGTTTTCTTATCAGTAATCAAATATCATGGTTACATTAATTTGTGAGATTAGGACCAACTAGCCTATTGGTAACTGATGTGCCTAATCAAGTAAATTAACTTTTGTACGCTGGCTGTCTTTATTGTGTATGTATGAAGTAAACATTGAAGTCTCCTACAGCCTTGCACACAAGCACTTGTACGTATTCCTGCAGATTTAGTCTTGACACCTACAGCACTTTTCAAGCGCTATAGATCTTAAATTGGCTCTTTATGATTTGCTGCCTGACCAATATTTTATTTATTTTTAGCTGGTGATACAGTGTGGAGTAGGCCCTTCTGGCCCTTCTGCCCCGCCCCCAGCAGCTCCACCACCCTGATTTTACCCTGACCTAGTCACGGGACAGCTAACCTACCCAGTACACCTTTGTCCTGTGGGAGGAAACGAGAATGCTCAGGGAAAGACCCACACGTTCCACAGGGAGGATATACAGAGACTCCTCACAGAACGGCACCGGAACTCCCAACTCCGGAAAGCCCTGAGCTTTAATAGCATCGCACTAACTGCTTCGCTACCATGGCATCCACATACAGATGCTGTACGAAAGACACTTTACTTGATTAGGGGGTTCTTTATAAAACTCTTTTTCATGTTCAATTTAATCAGAGATTGGGAGGCTTGAATTATATATTTTACTCGAATTATGTTTTGTATATGTTAACTATTATCAATGTTATACCGATCTCTTTGTATCATTAGTATTGTTATGTATATTAATCTGAAATTTAATAAAAAGATTCAGGGGGGAAAAAAAAAGAAAGATTAGGCACATCAGTTAGATTAGGTTGAGGCTAATTGTAAACTATGGGCCGCAGTATAACCTCTAAGCATTTTAACAGAATTCGTAAAAATTCACTTGTTGTTGATGTCCGTAACTTAATTGTAGTAAGCTGCCATCTTCAGCTGTATTTTAATCTCTTTTTAGCCAGATCTCTGAGCTCATATTTACTTCCTGTAGTTGCTTGCTGTTGAAGATCTTTTCTGCTCATCTAAAAGTTGTTTTATCAGGCAAAGTGCAAAATCTGTCAAGTTTTAAAGTGTTGTTAAAATGTGCTTAGCTTTGGCTGGTGGTTTCCTACTGGACCTCCAGTGGCGTACGTCTGGCAGGCTGGTCTCGCATTGGAATTCAGAAGTCAGAGAGATGCCATCTCGTTCTGCCTCTGGATTCACCATTGAGTGCAGGGGTTGAGCACGGGTGCGCTGAGCTGAGCACTGGTGATGCATTCTGCCAAACCCCTCGAGCTATGCCAATCACAGCTTGCATATGTAGCCTGATTCCATTCCACTTGGGGAGCCACAGCAGTGTGGTGGTTAGCACGACACGGTTACAGCCTGGGCGTTCTGGAATTCAGTTCTAGTGCTGTCTCCCTGTGACTGCGTGGATTTCCTCCGGGTGCTCTGGTTTCCTCCAACATTCCAAAGAGGCACCAAATAGTAGATTAATTGGTCATTGTAAATTATCCTGTGATTAGGCTCGGGTTAAATGGGTGAATTGCTGGGCAGTCAGTGCCGGAAAAGCCTGTTCTGTGCTGTATCTGTAAATAAATGAATCTTTGATTGAAAAAGTATATGCATGTAAGTAGCTTATTTTCCTTTAGAAATACAGAAATATAGTAAAGTGATTAATTTTAAGATGTTTAAAGTACTTAAGTGCACATTATTTTTGATTTGGTAGTTTAAAAAATATTTGAACATTTTTAAGTTTATGATAATGAGACAACTTAAAAACAGTTAAAATCACTTTTCTACTGTCAGTGTTGCCGTCATCTACAAATTTCAGTAACTTGCAAACCTCTTGAAATATTCTGTCACAGCATTTTCAGGTACCAAATGTGTGACATAGTCTTTTATTTAAGCTGAGTCATTTACAGTGAATTTTCAAAACAGAGTTGAGAGGAAGATTGTATCCCAAATTCTGAAACTATATGACTGTGAAATAATTTAGAGGGAAAAGTTGGGGGGTGGGGGTTGAAGATGGAATTAGTAGCTTGCAAGAATGGGGGAGCCAGAGCCGATGTGTTTTTTTTTTTGAGAAGTTAAAAACTGTAGTTATCATCACCTTTCCATTTAGAACAGGGATTCCCAACCGTTTTTATGCCATGGACCCCTACCATTAATTGAGGGGTTCGTGGACCCCTGATTCAGATGAATAACCTGATTATTTAATGACATATAATGCCTCTAATAACAGCCATGAATCAGTAGCATTCTACCGAGGGGGGTGGGAAGAGGGAAGAGGGATGGATTCACTGATTTGCGTTCATTTACTTGACATGGATCTATGTGTCCATGTTGTCAGATGTTATATGAGAAATATTTTTCCCTATTACTGCATCCCACCATCTTCCCTCTCACACCCTTAGAAAACATCTCCATTGGCAATTTGCCAAAGCACTGACTCTGACCAAAGCAATTTGCCAGTTCACACCATTGCTGTGGCTCAGAAAACCACTGGGCAGTATATTTATATAATGAACATCAAAAATATTTCTTTGTATTATTTCACATTTGCTAATCTGCTTCTTTTATGCTTTTTTCTTGCAGAACTTATGCAGACAAGCTAAGCCCCAAGGTTGTTCAGTCTTTATTAGACCTGTTATGCAGTCAGCTGAAGAATCTGCTCTCTCAGGTTGCAGTGCAACTTACACCGTTGCATGGAAGCAGAGAAAACAAATTACACGAGACCAGCGAAACTGACGATACCAAAGATTTTAAAGGTATGAAGCATACATAGGTTTTCAGCACATATTAAAACTAAGGATAGGATAGGTAAAGGGCAGTGTGTTCTGTATAATACCATATGGAAATAAGCCAATGGACTAATTACACCACTCTTCAAATTCTTCTACAGTGGCCTTTAAGATCAAAGATCTCAATACATTTGAGCTGGTAATGCACTGTATTTATTGGTATTGGCTTATTATCGTAACATGTATCAAGACAGACTGAAATACTTCCATAAGGTTTATAGGGATCAAATCGATACACAGTAAGTACATTGAACTACAATAACAATGCGGAATATAAGTGTAACAGCTACAGAGAAAGTGCAGTGCAGGTAAATGCTGAAATGCAAGATCATAGTGAGATAGATTTTGAGGCCAAGAGTCTACCTTATTGTAAGAGGTCTGTTCAAGAGTCTGATAACTGGAATAGAAGCTGTCCTTCAGCTTGGTGATATGTGCTTTCAGGCTTTTGTATATTCTGCCCATGGGAAGGGGAGGAGGGAGAATGTCAGGGATGGGTGGCATGTTTAATTCTACTGGCTGCTTTACTAAGGCTGCAACAAGTATAGACAGAGGACATAGAGGGGAGGTTAGTTCCTGTGATTTGCAGAGCTGTTTCCACAACTCTCTGCAGCTTTGTCTGATCACAAGCAAAGCATTTGTTATACTAAACCATTATGCTTCCACACAGAGTTGATGAGAGCTGAAGGGGACAGGCCAAACCATATGTTTTTTTGAGATGAGAATTTACCAGACAATCAGCACCCTCAGTCAGAGACAGGGAGGCCATGCCGGCACCACACAGAGAGCATCAGCAGCACTGTAGCATAGTGGTTAGCACAATGCTTTACAGTACTGGCGACCCGGGTTCAATTCCTACCATTTTCGTCCATTCCTCCGTGACCATGTGGGTTTCCTCCGGGTGCTCTGGTTTCCTCTCTCATTCAAAAATGTACCAGTTGGTGGTTTAATTGGCCATTGTAAATTGTCCCATGATTAGGCTAGGATTAAGTTGGGGTATTGCTGGGCGGCATGGCTCAAAGAGCTGGAAGGGACTATTCCTCACTGTATCTCAATAAAAAAAATACACAAATAAATTTCTTTAGGAAGTTGAGGCATTGGTGATCTTTCTTGGCAGGATATTGAGACATTGTTGATTAGGATAGGATATTGGTAATGTTTATACCTAGGAACTTGAAGCTCTCAACACCGTTAATGTAAACAGGAGCATGTGCGCATTTTCTCTGTAACCCTGTGGTATTTCTCTGGGTGATGTGATCTCTGCCACTGTTCCAAAAATGTGAGGGCTGATGGGTTAATTGCTGTTGTAGATTGCTCCCTGGTATTTAGTTGAGTTAGAACCTGAGAGATGTTGATGGGAATGTGAGAATGAAATGATATTAGTCTGAATGAGTGTTTGATGGTTTGCATGGACTCTTGGGGGCTGAAGAGCCTATTTTTGTGACTCCATCTGATTTTGGGAGAGCCTGTATGAAATCCTTAACACATGGTGGATTCTAATTTCTCACATGCAAATTTTATGGAACCAGTTTTAGCAAATGAATGTTAAATTGGAGATCTTGTAATGAGCAATTTTGACTAATGCTTTATTTCTGGCTAAACATCTGTTCAGTATTCAATTTCTTCTCTAGGCAATTGGAACCAGCGTGCAGTGGAGATGATCCCTAGATCTGTCCAGTGGTCAAATTTAACAAATTTGTCACTTTAAATAAGTAGTTCTAAAATTATGTCTTCTGATATTCTTTCCCAGAATTAGATAAATATTCATTAGGTATTGAAATTTATGAAAATTAAAGACTAGAAGCTCAGAAAGAAGTCATTTGAAATAGCACTGCCAAAGCCTGATGTTAATCTTTTAAACTGGACATATTTGCTCCGCAATTTCTGAAAGGCAGTTTTGGAAAACATTTCATAAATGGACTTTAATGTTGAAAGGTGCACTAAACACATTATGGGTATACATTATTGGTGTCATTCATTACACTGTAAAATAGATTGCAGACATCTAACTCCGAGAGTACCTTAGAGTAAACATTCGTAAATCAAAGAATGCACATAACACACACAAAATGCTGGTGGAACGCAGCAGGCCAGGCAGCATCTATTGGAAGAGGTACAGTCGACGTTTCGGGCTGAGACCCTTCGTCAGGACTAACTGAAAGAAGAGATAGTAAGAGAGTTGAGAGGGGGAGGGGGAGATCCGAAATGATAGGAGAAGATAGGAGGGGGAGGGATGGAGCTAAAAGCTGGAAAGTTGATTGGCAAAAGGTATACAAGGTATCCAGCATTTTGTGTGTGTTGCCTGAATTTCCAGCATCTGCAGATTTCCTCATGTTTGCGTTTTTGAATGCACGTAACCTTACTTTCCTTCCTTCTCCCCCAACAGATAAATTTTTGATTCCCAGTCATTACTTAGATGCACACTGAATAAAGGAAGCAGGTTACTTAACACATGCCTTTTACTTTTCAGCAATTCTTCGAAAACAGCATACAGCAGAGCTGCAGCTGGGAGATTTTCTTGTTTTCCTACGTAGAGTTGTTTCCTCAAAAGCTATCCAATCAAAAATGGCCTCACCTAAGTGGACTGAAGTTCTACTTAATATTGCTGCCCAGAAATATTTTTCAGGTATGCGACTTCTTTCTAAGATCTTGATGAATTGCTCAGTGCTCACGACGCTGAAACATAATAGCACTGGAAAATCTCTTGTGTTTTACATGACCAGTCCTTTCCTCTGAAGGAATGGTTGGGAATTTCTGCAAAGAAACTGCATTGCTGCAGCACTTTGTGCCTGAGTGCTGGTAATTACAGTTGTTGTATCAGATGGCTTGCTTGCATTCAGAAAAACATTTTAAAGTAATTATTTTGGATCCATAACAAAATGCATGTGATGTATGAAAGATATGCCTGTACTGTAGGCTGAGGAAGTGGTACAGGGAGCAGGGTTTCAGATTTCTGGATTATTGGGATCTCTCTTGGGAGAGGTATGATCTGTACAAAAAGGATAGTTTACAGCTGAACCTGAGGGGGACGAATATCCTTGCAGGCAAGTTCGCTAGAGCTGTTGAGGAGGGTTTAAGCTAAGTTGGCAGAGGGATGGGAACCGGAGTGGTAGGGCTGAGGTTGGGGCAGTTGGTATGCAGGATGATGCAGTGTGTGGTGAGACTGTGACAAGGGACAGATGACAAGCAAAACTGCTGTCAGTGGGTTGAGTTGAATTGTAACATGGGGCAGAATTGGAAAGGATGATGAATACAGGACTGATGATATACTTGAATGCATGTAGTATATGGAATAAGGTAGATGATCTTGTTGTGTCATTAGGAATTGACAGGTAGTGGGCATCAGAGTCGTGGCTGAAAGAAGATCATAATTGGGAGCTTAACATCCAAGTGTACACATTGCCCAAAAGGTCAGGTAGGTAGACAGGGGGTGGTTTGGCCCAGTTGGTAGTAAATGAATTAAAATCCTTGGAAAGAGGTGACATAGGATCAGACGATATAGAATACATGTGGGTAGAATTAAGAAACTGCAAAGTAAAAAGACCATGATGGGAGTTATATACAGGCTGTTGAACAGTAGCCAGGATATGGAAAGTAAACGTCAACCAGGATAGGAAAGGCATGTAATAAGGACAAAGGGACAGTATTCACTGGGGTTTTTGATATGGAGGTAGATCATTAAATGGCGGTTTCATCTACTAAGTCAGTTTCTAGCTGTGGAGACCAAGGTCTCCAGCCCATAACTAACACTATGTTGCATGACATGAATAGGCCCCATCTGCTTAATGTTTAGTCACCAGGTTGACCAGTTGGTTAGTTTGAAAGCTTTGACTTAAATTAACCATGCTATTTAATGAATTTTAATAGATTTTAAAAACCTTAAAAAATGTTTAAAAATGTGTATGAGTTAACTGTAATTTCAAAAAACGTAGACTATTTGAGACTTGTCTGGGTACATTGTGTTAGGGGAACTAGAAAATAGGGAGTATTTGGATTTTAGGGAAGTATTTCATTAGGCTACATGCATGTTGTACAAAATTGGGGCATCAGAATTTGGGGAATGTGTTAGCATGGGCAGGCAGTCGGCAGAGCACAAAAAGCTATGTTCATTTTTGGAGTGGCTGCACGGAGGGCAGGGAAAGGTAGCTGCTGTAAGAGTCTGCTCACGTGACTGGACAATTGGTAAATTGGTTTATTGTCACATGTGCTGAGGCCGAGCGACAAACATCCATACAGATCATTTCATCACATCAGTGCATTGAGGCAATGCATGGGAAAAGCAATAATCACATGCAGACTATAGTAACACACAAATAATGCTGGAGGAACTCAGCAGGTCAGGCAGCATCGATGGAGGGGAATAAGCTGTCGACGTATTGGGCCGAGACCCTTCTTCAGAACTGGAAAGGAAAGATTAAGAAGCCAGAATAAAAAAAAAGTATGGGAGAGGAGGGAATATAGCTAGAATGTGATAGGTGATTTGCAGTTCCTCTGCGAAGTCTCCTCGGGGATGCCTACCCTGATGAAGTTTAAACTTTCTCTTCAACGGGTGAGACCCTCTGTGATCTCTGCTAGTCTTCGACCATGTACTCACCCAGATTCACAGCCACGTATCCTTCCTGGGAACTTGTCTTCCCCACTATCTTGTTCTTTACCTGTCACCTTCGAGCTAGCCTCCTTCCCCTCCCCAACTTTTTTACTCTGACGTCTTTCCCCTTCCTTCTCAGTCGTGAAGAAGGGTCTTAGCCGGAAATGTCGACTATTACTCTTTTCCATTGATGCGGCCTGACCTGAGTTCCTCCAGCATTTTGTGTGCGCTGCTTTGCATTTCCAGCATCTGCAGAATTTCTTGTGTTTATGATTTGATTCAGAGTATAGTGTTACAGTTACAGGGTAAGTGCGGTGCAAGTAGACAATAACGTTTAAAGCCATGATGATGTAAACTGTGAGATCCATTCACTAGTCGTCTAATAGCAGGAAGGAAACTGTCCTTGAGCCTGTTGGTATGTACTTTCAGGTTACTGTATCATCTACGTGTTGGTTTGGTGGGCGGGGGGAGAGAAGGGACACCTATGGTTGGGGGGGCCTTTGATTATACTTGATGCTTTACCAAAGCAGCAAGAAGTGCAGACAGAGTACATTGAGGGGAGGCTGGTTTCCATGAGATGTGCTGAGTCGTATCCACAACTCTGCATTTTTTTTTTATTGCAATCGTGGGCAGAGCCGTTGGCATACCAAGCCATGATTTCTCTCGTGCATCAATAAAAAATTGGTGAGGGTGAAAGGGGCCATGCTGAAAGATGATGGACGGCATGCAGTGAGGGAAGTGTTTAATTATTATCAATTCTAATTAGATTCAAAACAGACACTTGTATAAAAATGAGAGATAAGTAAATCAAGGGATGTGGGGAAAGAGATAATGTAATATTGGTCAAGTTCTGCATTATATTGTGATACACTTGCATGGTGGTACAGGCTCCTGTTTCTTCTGAACAGCAAATATAAATGTTCTGCAATCATCATGGATTACATACTTTAAGGAACGTTCCAGATCAGAATTTAGATTCCCATTGCAATATAAAATGATTAACATTTGAAGATCGTAACGTTGCTTGCAATGAAAGATATTCTGTATGATTCCCAGTCACATTGATGTAGTGTCTCAGAGGTTCAAAAGTTCAAAATGTGTACATTTCTCTAACATTAAAGTATACAATATACATTCTGAAATGCTTTTTCTTCCATAACATCCATGAAAACAGAGAAGTGCCCCAAAGAATGAACGAAAGATAAACGTAAGAACCCCAAAGTATCCCCCCCCCCAGCTTCCCTCCCTCCTGCATGTAAGCGGCAGCAAGCAAGGATCCTCCCTCCCCCCACCAGCAAAAAAAATATCAGCACCCACCACCGAGCACTCAAGCGTGAGCAAAGCAATAGCAAAGACACAGACCTGCAGTTACTCCAAAGACTCAGCGTTTCACCCGGTATACGACATACCACAGTCTCTCTGTGTATGTGTCTCTGTGTCTCTCTCTGTCTAATAAGGGAGGAAGAGATGTCTCCATTTTCCCAGCGAGTGTGGAGATATAACAAACAACTCGCTGCTTTACGATGTTAAACATCAGTTACGTCGCTTTTTCTGAGCTCTGTGCTCAAAGATCCCGGGTCTTTGAGCAGTCGATTTTCCAACTCCCCCAACGAGAGACTGATCTCCTGCCATGACACCAACCCTTGATCCGCCCGTCTCCAGAGCCCCAAGATCTTAGGCTTCCAAATCCTAACCAGACTCTCAAGCCGAACCCTTGGCATGCCGAACAGCGGCCAGTCCTGAACCCCCGAAGGCAGGCTCCACTCCCGCAAAGAACCTAAGTCAGCATCTAACTCCAGGTCAGGGTCTTCAAAAAAACCCTGAAAGGGAAAAGTAAAGATATTAAAGATGGAAATAAAGCTGTTTCTGAAGATGCAAGCAAAGAAGTCGCTGTTTAGCACCATCTTAACTTCACTCTGCCTCCCAGAGTCTGAGTTTTTGGTCTGAGTCGTTCTCCCTTCTGTTGACATCAGTTTACTCTTTTTCTTGGCTGTGGTGGGTAATGACAAAGCCTGAAGTGCTACACAAAACCAAATGTAGAATATATTTAATAAAGATTTGTAACTTTGCCTCTTCCATTAATTCTGATAACAATAGATATTCATGTGAAATGTTTACTTATTTCTAACATGAAAAGTAATGATGTTTACATTCTAATAGTCAATTAGAGTTATGTAGTATACCTCAGTAAAAATCCACCATCTGACTGTAGTTCGTACACATCTCTTGGTTCCTGAATTTATCGATGCATATTCCTTCACCTTAGCAAATATTAAATGCCATGTCAATACTGCATTTTGTTGAACAGGTGTCCCACTGGCTGGGAACCTAAGAACGAGACTACTGGCCCTTCACGTTCTGGAAGCAGTGTTGCCGGCCTGTGAGTCAAGTGTGGAAGATGATCAGATGATACAGGTGAACAACATACTTGAGGAATTCTGTTCTTGAAGCCATAACAAATTTTGTTAGAAGTGCTTCTGCATTTTCTAATCAAGTACTGTAAGGTCCTATATTGTTTTTTTCCTCTTGCTGGCTCATCAGTTAATGTAAAAATTTGTTAATGGATTTAATTATAGAAAGATGATTAGTATAGACAAAGCAGGCACGCAATATTTTCTGTGTGTACTTATGCCTTTTACAGGTCGTGGAACACCTTTTCTTGCTCATCTCTAATTGCATGTGGGAGGCCCCCCTTGCCCAGGCAAAACCTACAGTTCAAATCAAAGAGAAGGAACAGGTGAAATTACAGGTACCAGAGCTTACATGTTCTTTTAATGGTTATAAAGAATGGGGGGGGGGGGGGCTTTCCTTTTTTGCCTAATGAATTGTTAAGTGTATTTAAAATTAGTCTGAATTAGACAAAATGTAAACCACTGAATGGAAGAGCAATAAGGACACAAATCTGAGGAAAAAGAAATTGAGTTAAATGAATGTCACATGAAATAATTGGAACTGAGTGTTGGGGGTGGAGAATGACAGGTATGTCTGTAATGTTGGGAGTCATACGAATCCTAGTCCTTGAATCTGTACTGTCTGTGGATGCTAACCAATGGCAAACGTAAAGCCATATTAGAAAGGACAAGTCCAGAGACTGGAAAACCACTGTTTTCAGGTTAGATTCTGAATTGACAATATTTACTTAAAAACTAAGATACAGTAAGCAAGTACTTCAAAACATAAATTGGAGAGAGGAGAATTAATTAGCAAAATACTGAGTTGAAAATGGTAAAATTAACTTAATGTGAAATATAAAACATTACATCAAAATTCATGATGATTTTCATATCTTAACTATTGAACTAAAGTATTTCACAATATACTTGGAGTCCAATAGGTCTGTTAATATTTTAAAAATTAAGGCTTGTGCTTTAAAGTTATTGGCAGTAAGAAAGGCAGCATCTTCAACTTTTAGTTGCTCTGAGTTGGATATGGTGGCCCCTACTGACAAGGTGACTGAGGGGGAATGTGATCTCTTCCTACCAACTGGGACGTTAGAAGTGTGCAAAACAGGTTGTATAGAATTTAATGATTGGCGGTGAGAGAATGAGAAATTACAGTGGAGTGGTAGGAGAATAGAGGAACACTGGTATTGGGATGGAAGAAGAGAAGGGTGTGACAGCAGGATCTCCTCTGTGCATTTCCCAGTTTCAAATTTTCCATATATTTTAGTGACTGCATCACGGACTGGTATGGAATCATCAATGCCCTAAAACAGAAAATCCTAAAAAGCAGTGGATACGACCTGGTCCATCATGGGTAAACCCTCCCCACATTGATCACATCTACATGGAGCGTTGTCACGGGAAAGCAGCATCCATCATCAGGGTCCCCCACCACCCAGGTCAAGCTCTCTTCTCGCTGCTGCCATCAGGAAGATGGTACAGGAGCCTCAGGAACAGTTATTACCCCTCAATCATCAGCCTCCTGAACTAGAGGGGATAACTTCACTCAACTTCACTTTCCCCCTCACTGCCACAAACTATGGACTAACTTTCAAGGACTCTTCATCTTATGTTCTTAATATTTATTGCTTATTTATTTTTATTATTTTTTTTCTTTCTTTTTGTATTTACACAGTTTGTTTTTTGCATACTGGTTGACGAACCTGTTGGTGCGGTCTTTCATTAATTCTATTATGGTTATTGGATTTATTGACTTTGCCTGCGAGAAAATGAATCTCAGGGTTATATATGTACTTTGGCAATAAATTTACTTTGATCTGCACACAGTGCTCCACTGTTTCACATAGTTGGAGTAGGGCCTCTCTGCTCGTGTGTTCAATGTCCTAACTAATGAAGACCAGTATTTTATAAGCTTCCTTAACCACATTATTTGTCTGTGCTGCACCTTCAAGGATATTTGGTCTTGCACACCAAATTCCCTCTGTTCTTCATGGACTTTCATGGTATGTGTCCTAACTTCATTAATGCTGCCAAAATGCATCACCTGTCACTTATCAGGATTAATCTCCAACTCTCATTTATCTGCCCATTTCACCAGCACGTCAATCATCAACATTAGCCTTAACCCAACTACTTTCCACTCTTATCAACAACTCCACCAATCTTCATGTCACCTCTATACTTACTAATCATGCCACTTACATCCAGATCCAATTGTAGCCTCAGTTGGTCGGGGTCAACCAATATGCAAGCCAGCGCAATACCATTTAGAGAGCAAGCTGTTCCCTATGCAGCAGGCCCCCCTTTTCCTGATGAATGCAAAGGAATGGTGGAGACCAATAGAGTTTGACACTAATAGCATCGGAGGAGTTGCCAGTCATCGTTAAACTCACCGTGGGGCTGCCTTATTGATTACAGCTCCAGATTTTACCTCATGGTTTATTCCTGAAGTCTTCCCCATAGCCAAAAGGCAGCGGAGGTTTGAGATCAGAGTTTTCCTTCTCTTAGATGAGCTGCCAACCATGGCTGATAAGGCACAACTGCCCACACCAACTCGTGGCGGTAACCTGCCTTTGCCCCTTGCCCTTGTTAGTAGAAATGGTTCTTCTGGGCGTAGTAGTCACACATGAACACCAGATGCTGGACTTGGTTGTCAGAGGCTATTTAAGACACACACCACTGGGAGCATTTAATAGGTAGTAGCTTATCCCCACTACCTCCCCCCACCCCCCCCCCCCACTGACACACCCAGCTATGACACCTTAAGGAACCACATCCAAATTATAGCAAGGGTCTGAATATTGATCTTTGTGGTACACCGCTGGTCACAGGCATCTAATCACAAAAATAATCTTCTGACTTCTATTGCCATGTCAATTCTAGATCCATTTTGCCAACTTGCTTTGGATCACATAAGCCCTCACCTTCTGGACCAATCTCCCATGCGGGATTTACCTCCTCAAAAAACAATTCAATTAGATTGGTCAGTCAAGATCTGCCCTTGGCAAAGCTAAACTGACTATCTTTAATTCCCTCTTTTGATCCTGTATCCCACCTGTCCCTCAGAATCTTATCCAACAATTTCTCTACTACTGATATTAGGCTCCCATGTCTGCAATTATCAGCCTTTTCCCTGTTGCCCTCCTTGAAGAAGGGGACCAGATCTGCCGTCTTCTAGTCCAGGGCAACATGGTAGTGTAGTGTTTAGTGTATTACTTTGCAGCGCCTGTGATCACTGATCACTGACAAGGATGTAGTTCCTGCCCTTGCCTGTAAGGAGTTTGTACGTTCTCCCTGTGACCACGTGGGCTTCCGCCAGCTGTTCCAGTTTCCTCGCACGTTTCAAAAATGTACGGTTAGGGGGGGTTAGTGAGTTGTGAGCATGCTGTGATGGTGCCAGAAACATAATCCACTGATTTGATTTGGTACAAATGACACATTTCACTAGATGTTTCAATGTACATGTGACAAATAAGACTGATCTCTTTTCTTGATACCGTGTGATCAACGAAGATTTAAAAATCTCACCTGGAGCCTCAGCCATCTTTTTCCTGACTAGTTAGGAGATTGTGCCAGAAAAACACCAGCCTGTTGCCACCCTTTTGGATTTGACCATGTCCCGTGAAACCCCATCTATAACTTTTCAAACCAAAATGATCATAACGTCTGACATGAGGGTCACATTTAAAATTTGGTAAATTGGTTTATTATTGTCACATATTGCCAGGTACGGTGGAAAAGCTGTACGCTGTTCATGTAAATCAGGTCATTACAATGGTGCACTGAGGCAGTGCAAGATAGAACAATAAGAGTGCAGAATGAAGTGTTACCTTACAGAGAAAGTGCAGCATAGACAGGGACAAGGTCATAGCAGGAGACCCTCGGTGGCCTCTTCATTAGATAAACCTGTACACCTGCATGTTAATGTAAATACCTAATCAGCCTGTCATGTGGCAGCAACTCAATATATGAAAGCATGGCCGAGAGGGTTTAGTTGGTATTCAGACCAGACATTAGAGTGGGGAAGAAATATGATTTAAGTGACTTTGACTGTGGAATGATTGTTGGTGCCAGACAGGGTGGTTTGAGTATCTCAGAAACTGCCAATCTCTTTGGATATTTCATGCGTAACAGTCTCTAGAGTTTAGAGGGTGAAACAAGAAACAAAAAGCATTAAGTGAATGGCAGTTCTGTGGGCAAAAATGCCTTGTTAATGAGGGAGGTCAGAGGAGAATGGCCAAACTGGTTCAAGCTGACAGGAAGGCAATATTAGCTCGAATAACCATGCATTACAACAATCATGTGGCGAAGAACATCTCTGAATGCACAACATGTTGAACCTTGAAGAGGATGGGCTACGGAAGCAGAGGACCACAATCATGCACTCACTGGCCACTTTATTAGGTGTGGAAGGTACCTAATTAAAGTAGTTACTGAGTGTAGATTGTAGGGACAAGAGTGCACCTCATCATACTAGGGAAGCATCCAACAATCTGGGGTAGAAGCTGTCGTTGAACCTGATGTTATGTGCTTTCAAGCCAATGGGAGTGGGGAGAAGATAGAATGTCCTCAATGGGAGTGGGGAGAAGATAGAATGTCCCCAATGGGAGTGGGGAGAAGATAGGATGTCCCCAATGGGAGTGGGGAGAAGATAGGATGTCCAGAGTGGGTGGGATCTTTGATTATGCTAGGTGCTCTACTGAGGCAGTGAGAACTACGGAATGAGTCCATGGAAGGGAGGCTGGTTTCTGTTATGTGCTGAGCTGTGTTTGCAAATCTCTCTAGATTTTTTGCAGTCATGGGTTGCCGTACTAAGCTGTGATGTATTTGAGTATGATGCCTTTTAGGATGCAAACACTCTTGACAAGAACGTATATTGTGTTTAACCATGAAGTCGAACAGGTTAAGCATCAATAGTTGTCGCTGAGCCAGGCTGTTTCCCACGCGTCTTGATATTTAAGCACTGTTCCTCTTCCATCGCCCTGGGAATTGAAGTTTTCCCCTGAGAGACAGATTAACTTGAATTATATAAATCTGTCCTATTGTGGAAATATTGTTGCCTCAATACTGTATATATGTGACAAGTTCTCAGATGCTGGAAATCCAAAGCACCACTCAAAGAGCTCCAGGAGCTCAGCAGGTCAGGCAGCATTAATGGAAATGAATAAACAGTCAATGTTTCGGGCCAAGACATTTTTTTAATGTTACTGTACATATGTACAATTGTACTTTAATATGACAAGCTTGCTAAATTAACTTTTTCATTGCAACTCTTAATAGAAGCAGGGAGAAGTAGAAGAAGAAGATGAAAATCTTCCTATCCAAGAGGTATCCTTTGATCCTGAGAAAACCCAGTGTTGTGTGGTAGAGAATGGACAAGTTCTGACCCATGGGAGTGGTGGAAAGGGCTATGGTCTAGCATCAACAGGGATTGCTTCTGGATGCTATCATTGGAAGGTATATCTAAATCAGATGCAGAAATTGTAAAATATTTATTTAAATGCAAATAGTTTTGAATTCTATCTCCAATTAAATGCGTATGTTACATTGTGTCTTTAATGTGATCTTCTGAAATATCATACACTCCCAATTTTTTCTCTAGTTTTATATAGTGAAAGAAAATAGAGGTAATGAAGGCACATGTGTTGGAGTATCTCGCTGGCCCGTGCACGATTTCAACCATCGGACTACCTCGGACATGTGGCTGTACAGGGCTTACAGTGGTAACCTTTACCACAATGGTGAACAGACACTGACCCTCTTCAGTTTTACTCAAGGAGATTATGTAACATGTGTCTTGGATATGGAGGCCAGGACAATTTCATTTGGGAAAAATGGAGAGGTAAGCACTCCCTAAATGTTCTCGGTAGATATAACCTTAAAATTTATTTCATGCCAGTGAAAGCATTTTACTGTAAAAAATTTTATAGGAATATATCCAAAGCCCAAACATTTACAAAGGAGGATCACATTTTAAATTTGTATATTTTTAAAATGTTTAAATTTAATCAAATCTAATCAAATCATTTAAAAAACAATAGTTGCAAGAATGAGCCGTTTGGCTGTTCAAGTCTGTTCTGTTATTTCGTTGTGGTCATGGCTGATCATCTAACTCAGCATTCTCTCTGTATCCCCTTAAATTTGATATCCTTTTTAAAAAGTCCAAATGCTTTGACTATATTTATGATTTGGTTTCACCTTCCTTCTGTGTATTCCACAGCTTCACCACTCTCTTGGAGAAGAAATTTCTTCTTATCTCACTCGTAATTCTTTCTTCTCTGTCTTCTGAAATCCTCTGGCCTTCAAGAATCTAATGTTTCCAGTCCTGTTAAAATTATGGAGGTTATGTTGAGTCCTTTTAGTCTTCTAAACTCTGGTCAATATAAGATTAACTGACTCAGTTTCTCTGAAGTCAGTCCTGCTTTCTCAGGAATTGGTTTTGTGCTGAGATTTTGATAATCTGCCACAATTAATAAAGTATACTCAGCAGCTGCAGGTCTTGAATTTTCAATTTATTGACCAGGTAGGTTGACTTTCAGGTTTATCCTTTCTCCCAATCCTGTTCTACCAACTGAGCTTTTATTAAGCCATTGTGGCTAGTTCAATTGTGTCTCCCCTAGCTGAATAGTCCTTTTGAAATTTGTAAATATGGTAGAACAGATTGGAAGCTTTGAGGCAAAGTATACAATGATTTCATACATTAGAGTGGTATTAAGATTGCTTACAGCTGCAATGATCTGCCTGCTTTATTTCAAAGTGTAGTATGTGTAGGACATAAAGGTCTGGAGAGAAGAGAATTCCAATAATATTCAATAATAATTTTTGTGCATACAAACAGTAAACAGGCATCTTGTAACTGTCAGTCTGGATATTACTGGGTCTAGGCCTTGATAGAGTTAACCTGGAGAGGATGCTTCCAATAGTGGGAAAGTCTAGAACCAGAACTTTAGCCTCAGAAGTAGACAGATGTTCCTTTAGAACAGATATAAGGGGGAATTTCTTTAGCCAAAAGGTGGTGAATCTATGGAATTAATTGTCACAGACAGCTGTGGAGGCCATGTCATTGAGTATATTTAAAATGGAGGTTGATAGCTTCTTAATATGCAAGGTTGTTGAAGTTACTGTAAGAAGGCAGGAAAATGGGGTTGAAAGGGAAAATAAATCAGCTATGATTGAATTGATAATGGGTCAATTAATGTAATTCTGCTCTCCATGTCTCACGGTCTTATTGGCATTTAATTATTTAACGTGCTAGCTGTGCTGGAAATAGCTTATAGAAGAAGTTCCAAATTTTTGCTGTTTGCAAAGTTTCACTTTAGCAGCTATTCTTAATTAACATCTCATTTTCTTTCCTTTTTAGGAGCCTAAGTTAGCTTTTGAAGATGTGGATGCAGCAGAACTGTACCCATGTGTCATGTTCTACAGCAGTAATCCTGGTGAAAAGGTAAAGAGGTTTTCTCCATGGACAGACATTGCCTGCTGGTATTTCTGACAATAAATTAAATGAAAGTTGTATTTTAGAATAATGAGAAAAATGCTGTATGAAACAGAGAATGTTAACCACCAGACACGAGGAAATCTGCAGATACTGGAATTTCAAGCAACACACAAAAAAGTTGCTGTTGAACGCAGCAGGGCAGGCAGCATCTCTAGGAAGAGGTACAGTTGACGTTTCGGGCCGAGACCCTTCGTCAGGACTAACTGAAGGAAGAGCTAGTAAGAGATTTGAAAGTGGGAGGGAGAGCGGGAGATCCGAAATAATAGAAGACAGGAGGGGGATGGATGGAGCCAAGAGCTGGACAGGTGATTGGCAAAAGGGATATGAGAGGATCATGGGACAGGAGGCCCAGGGAGAAGGAAAAGGGGGAGGGGGGGGAAAACCCAGAGGATGGATGAGGGGTACAGTCAGAGGGACAGAGAGAGAAAAAGGAGAGTGAGAGAAAGAATGTGTGTATATAAATAAATAACAGATGGGGTACGAAGGGGAGGTGGGGCATTAGCGGAAGTAACTAAAAAAAATGTATGATTTTTAATTTATTCTGTTTGAATTTGATGACTTTTTGTATCCAGGTTAAAATATGTGAAATGCAAATGCGTGGAACACCCAGGGATTTACTGCCCGGTGATCCTATCTGTAGCCCAGTAGCTACTGTACTGGCAGAGGCCACCATCCAACTGATTCGTATTTTGCATCGTACAGATAAGTGGACTTACTGTATAAATAAAAACATGATGGATCGTTTGCAGAAGGTCAAATCCTGCATTAAAGAGGTCAGCCAGAAACTGAAAAAGAGTCGTTCTGTGCAAAGCAGGGAGGAGCATGAGGTGAAGGAAGAGAGCAAGGATGATGAAAAAGCCAAGCATAACAAGCATGGCTTGGCTGAGCTTACAGAAATCCAGCTGAGGACTCTGTGCACTGAGGTATGGCCAGTGCTGGCAGTGATTGGTGGCGTGGATACCGGCCTTCGGGTTGGAGGGAGATGCATTCACAAGCAAACGGGAAGACATGCCACTCTTTTAGGTGTAGTCAAGGAAGGGAGCACTTCAGCCAAGGTGCAGTGGGATGATGCTGAAATAACAATAAGGTAGGTACAGGTTTTCAGTCAAATTAGCTAATTTGTACAGTTACTGGTTGTTATAGTGGCTTTCTACCTATTGCGCAAATTCATATGTTATTAATTGTCCAGCTCGTGGGAGTTGGAGACAGTTGTTTGTTTTAACTATAATTTTAGCAGTAGCATACAGCAGAAAATGAAACTGAAGGGTATAATTTTTTTTTAAGTGATACTGTTTTTAAAAAAGAGCTTTCTGGTGCGTATGTTCAGAAAAGTTCACCAATCTCGCTCTGCAAAGAGGTGGTCTCCGTGGAGAGCCACAGTGCAAAAGTTCAAGTTATAAATTCAATACCACTGGCTTTAAAGCCTGATCTTTCCTTTAAATACACTTGTCCACTAGAAAGTATGGAACAGTCGACGAAATCCAAAACAAAAGGTGACCACAGAATGTATTTTGAACATATTCCCAATATATAAATTTAAAGTGTAGGTAGTCTTGTATAAGTTTGTGGCTGGTTGTTTAGTTTTACAGCTGTGCTTTCAAATCTTTTCCTCAATGTTTGAATGCAGCATGTGGCTATTTTATTTTTACTGGAACAGACATGTCTTCAATTGTTTTTGAGGTGCATCACAATATTGTCACAAATAGGCTCTGTTTTTGTACTGAAGGCTCTCCATTGAGAAAACTCATTACAGGCAACCCCCATGTTACATCCATTCAGATATTGAAAATTCACCCTTTCAGAATTCATAAATCCACAACCCAAAAATATGAGATACAAAATACAAAAATCAGTCTTACAGTGTGTATATCAGTAAATTAATACAAAAATTAGTATCTTGTAACTATCTTGATGCATGTGCAGGTGGCACTGGTTTGTCTTCTGAAAAATTACATTATGGGTCATTGTAGGAATGTAAATCCCACTTTCCCCACCCCCATAACACAGTGGTCATCTGTATGTCTCATGCAGAATGAATCGAAAAGAGATGTAGCATAGAAACTAGACCTTTGCTCCATGGTGATAATGATGACCTTTAAGCACCCACTTTTAGAGTAGTCCTACCCTCATCCTACATTATTCTCTCCACAATCCCATCAACTGCCTCCACCCCCAGTTCCTACAACTCATCTACACACTGGGGTAATTTACACTGGCCAATGTACTGTGTTGCAGGTAAGGAAACGCGCTCCAGATTCATGAGCACAACCCACTCAGGAAATACATTGTCATAATTGACTTAACATTGGATAGATTGTGGGGGGGTAGATCAGGTCCAAAACTGTAAACTCGACTTCAACCCCAGAGCACACTCTTGACGACTTGACAGCATTTAGAAAGCATCAGAACAACACTTAAATAGACTTGGACTGATGGTTGGAAACAAGGAATACCCCTTTTCAAGATATGAATTTGATAAGTTACTTGAAACCCACCACTTAACATACCAGTGTATGAAGTTACGCTTAGCGGATTTCAAATGTTACAGAAATGAAAGTCTTTTCATTGGTAAAGCTGTTTCCTTGAGTTCTAGTTTGGATCAAATGCCACTTTTTTTTCTTCTCTGGCATCTAAAAGATGCATCTGGATATTTGTGTATGTAGTGCAATTGTAAAATAGATTGAGGTAGAATAGATTTTTTTTACAGGATTGCTTATGTTTCCAAATTTAATTTGGAGATGTGAATACTGATTGCTGATAAGTATCTGATAGCTGCCCTAACTTTAATTGTTGTATTCCTGTAGTCATTTTTGTTTGCACTATAAATCCACTGTTTGTTGTTTCTGGCATTGTTGTTGAATTAATGGTCATTTAAGTCTGCAATCCTTACTTTGTAAATTTGTGCATTATGAACTTGCGTTTCCACTTACTCTTGTCCCTCCTCTCCTTAAGTAAATTTAGTGAATTTTTTTCTACACTATTCTGACTCATAAACTGCATTCCTTTCTGCATCCATTTGCTTTTGTAACAGCATAGTCTTGTGTACATTCCTCTTGTCTATCCCTCACTTCTTCCTGTGTCATTCTGAATCTGATTAAAGCTTCCCAACTTCTTGGTCACCCAGTGACACGCCTCTCTACAACTTGGAACCCTGTGACCCACTGCCCTTTGACGTGT
This sequence comes from Mobula birostris, assembly GCF_030028105.1. Lineage (NCBI taxonomy): Eukaryota > Metazoa > Chordata > Chondrichthyes > Myliobatiformes > Myliobatidae > Mobula > Mobula birostris. Next base: position 13,943,808 of record NC_092387.1, on the reverse strand, counting down.
CGCGATTCCGTGGGTTGACAGCTTCTCTGCTGCTGGATCTCATGTATCTGACCGGCATCCATGAAGATGGAGCGAGACAGAGTGCTAGGAGACATGAGAAGAAGCACAGGCACGAATCTGAAGATAAAACAGAACTGGAGCAGAAACCTGAGGCAGACACTACTAAAGAAGCCATTGATCAGCGAGCAATAATACAAACATCTGAGGAAACTAAAGGTTTTATGCAATGTGGTGCTTCCAGTTCACGATCAGAAAATGACATATCAACTTGCACTATGGACTCTGTGCATCTCAGTTTGGATTCTCATCAGCATTTTCTGGAGGGAAAACGAAAGCTGCACGAGCACTTTCTCAGAAATCATGACTTGGTTCAGTCAGAAATCCGGGCTGTTCAGTTGTCTTACCTGTATCTTGGTGCTATGAAGACCCTTAGTGCCCTGTTAAGCTGCAGTAAGTATGCAGAACTGCTGCTGATTCCGAAAGTGTTAACTGAGAATGGCCACAACTCGGACTGTGCTGGCTCGCCGGTTCTTCAGGATGACACGGAAATGAGATCTGCTCTCCAGTTTCTGATGCGCCACATGGTGAAGCGGGCTGTCATGCGCTCGCCAATTAAGAGAGCTCTGGGGCTATCGGATCTGGAGCGTGCACAGGCCGTGATTTATAAACTGATTGTGAACTCATTGCTGGATGATCACTGTGGTGGAAAAGCTAAACAAGGTATGTCTATTCTTCAGTGTTAATGGATAAGTAGACAGCTGTTGATGGTTCAGTCGTTCAGTAACTATTGTCCTCCTGTTCTAGTTGCATGCTTATTAATTAATGTGCTGAGGGACTGAGTTATAGGGAAAAGTTTGATAGGCTAGAATTTTATTCCTTGGAGAGATGATCCTGTAGAGGTATATAAACTCATAAGGGGCATAGATAGGGTGAATGCACACAGTTTTCTTCCCAGGGTTGGGGAATCGAGAAATAGAGGGCACAGCTTTAAGGTGAGGGAGAAAGATTTAAGGGGAACTTGAGAGACAACTTTTTTTTAAATATAGATGGTGGTATACGTATGGAATGAGCTGCCAGCTAAGTGATAAAGGTGGATTTTTAAAAGGCACTTGGACAGGTATGTGTATGAGAAAGATTTAGAAGATTATAAGATTATGGCCAAACGTAGGCAATATGCAGCTTGAATGGGCACTATAGGGTGTATTAGTTGGGCCAGAAGGCCTGTTTCTATGCTGTAAGAATCATAGAATCGTAGAAATCTACAGCACACAGGCCCTTTGTCCCACAGTGTTGTGCTGACCAGGTAACCTGCTCTAGAAACTGCCTAGAGTTACACAACCGCATAGCCCTCTATTTTACTAAGACTCTAGATATAATATATACATGAAAGCAAGGTAAGGCATGTTTAACAATAAGACCAGGAGTAACCCCCACAACCCTGTGTTCAACAAGATTATGACTGATCTTCTACCTCAGCTTTTTGCTCCTTATTCTATATTCCTTGTTCTTTGGGATCCAAAGGTTTTGTCACTCTCCAGCTGTAAATGTAGTAGGGTACGGGACAGGATTTGGCGCTGAAGTGTTGATGGATTGGAGAACCAAAAGCCTGATCAAAGAAAGGCTTTAAGGGAAGAACTTAGAGGAGAGAGCCAGAGAGTCTCAGGAAGGAACTTTCAAAACTTAAGATCTTGTTGAATGAAGGTCAGATTTGATGGATCAATTTAAGTTTAACACAAACATCAAATAGCCAGAAACGAAGGAGGGCAAAGATCATGAAATGATTTGTAAATAAGAGTGAGTATTTTAATTGTACTGTTAATTTCAGTACACTGAAGGGAGTGTAGGTCACAAATGGGACAGTACAGGTAGGACACAGGCAGCAGAGTTGTTGATGACGTCAGACTTGGAGGATAGGGACTGACAGTAGTCAAGTATGGTAGTAACAAAAATATGAATGAAGACATCAGCAGCTCTTGCTGCTTGGGTTTTGAACAGATGCCAGAGAAAATGATGGAGTCAGTGAGTAAGGAACAGATTTTGTAGCATACTGAAGCTTGTAGAATTGCCCTTTTCAGTATATAATTGGATGGATTTTCTACCCATCCAGTGCAGCCGTAGAAGAAGGGCAATGGGGTTAGAAAATTGAACACAACAGACCCTTAGCCTGACAATGTGGTGGAACTATTAACCTATTCCAAGATTAATCTAACCTTTCCCTTCCATATACCCCCCCCCCCCATTTTTCTTTCGTCCATGTGCCTATTTAGGATTCTCTGAAATGTCCCTAATGTATCTGCCTCTATCAGGGTGTTCCACACACTCGCCATTCTGTGCTTATATTTTAAAAAAAACTCTGACACCCCTTCTATACTTTCCTCCAATCACTTTAAAATTACGCCCTCTTGCATTTCTTATTGCCACCGTGGGGGGAAAAGGCATGGGCTATCAACTTTACCCATGTCATCCATCAGTTAGCAATGCTGACAAGCTAACTTTGTATCTTGAAACTCAAGCTGTCTTTTAGGATGATTTTGATGATACCAATGTATCAATGTGATGATATCAATGATAGGTCCCTGAGTAATGTTGGGGTAGGAGGAAGGAAGGGCATTACTTTTATGATAAAATCATTATCCGATGATTGCAACATTACTCATCAGAATGATGGTGGAGGACAGACTTGGTATAATCGACGATATAGAAGGGTCACAACTGATAAGGCAAGAGAGAACGTAAAGTGGGTAAATGTGCTCACCTTCTTTTGCTCTGTGGTCAGAGGAAGTTTCTCAAGTGCTCGAGTATGCAGTTCTGCTTTGCACACGAGCTTTTGTTAAAATGAGTCTCTGCTAGGTTGAGTAATCTAACTATCCATTAGCAAATTACCTGAATTTCAAATGTGGAATTATGATAATCAAGTGTCACTGTGAATATTGTCGATATATGCAAGAACCTAAAAGCAGGAGAAATGATGGTGATTGAGGAGTGCTTTGCTTTAATCTATTATTTTCAAATTGGATTCCATATGTTTCCTCTCAGATTTTGAGTTGCTCAGTCAGCTACACTATACATATAAAAGAACCTGCTGTATTTGCACATAAAATGAGTATTGCATTAGTTGTGGTTAACTAATATGCTGTTGCTTTATTGTAAATTCCTGGCAGATGTCTCCCAGCAGCCTGAAGAGATGGATACAGCTGTACAAACACAGACACCTGTTACTACCAGCCCCTCTGCTTCCAGTACCACTTCATTCATGAGCAGTTCTCTCGAAGACACCACCACCGCCACCACCCCTGTCACAGACACAGAAACGGTGCCTGCCTCAGAGTCACCAAGTGTAATGCCACTTAGCCTTTTACGGTATGTCCTTTCATTGTGCAGCACAGAAACAGGTCTTTTGGACCACAGTGCCTCTCTTTACCTGCGTTTGACCAGTCTCCCTTTTCTGTTCATGTGCACATCTAAGTTTAATTATATCTGCCTCAATCACCTCTGGCAGTTCATTCCAAATAATCACCAACCCCTGAGAGAAAAATTTACAACTGAAATCTCCTTTGCATCTTTTAGCTCCCCCTCTAAGCCTGTGCCCTGGGACAAAGAATTTGACTATCTATTTTATCTGTGCTCTTCGTCATTTTCTAAACCTCTTTAAGGTCATCCCTCAGCTTCCTATATTTCAGTGAGTGTAAATCCAGCCTATCCAATCTCTGCTTGCAACAAGCGCCCTCCATTTCAGGCAGCATCCTGGTAAACCTCTTCTGTGCCATCTCTATTACTGCCACATCCAGAACTGTACTCCATATTCCAAATGCAGTCAGACCAGTGCTTTATGTGGCTGAAACATGATGCCCCAACTCTAGTACTCGAGGCAAACATTTCAAATGCCTTCTCCACTATCCTATTCCACATGTGTGCCTGAATGTCCAGGTCCATCTTTACATCAATGCTTCAAAGGTCTCTGCCACTCATTCTATACGTTTTGCTAGAATTTGACTTCCCAAAGTGTATTATGAACACTTATTTGGATTAAATTCCATCTGTTGCCATTCTGCCAACTTTCCAGCTGATTTATTTCCTGCCATAAGCTTAACAACCTTCTTTCTTATCAATAACTCCACCAGATTCTGTGTAGTCTAAAAACTCTCTAATCAAAATCCCTACTTCTACTCTTATCACCGAGTTTACTTTAGATGAGATTTGTCAACACACCTTAGATCAATCATGCCTCAACCTTGTGGACTAGCCAACTATGTGAGGAAAAATGATTTGACATGTTGAAACTGTTCAGTTTGTGAAAACAACAAAAAGTTCAGAAGGTTAATACATTGGCAGTTCTTTACTATAAATGCAGTTATTGCTTCAGAACGTTACTTTGTTAACACAATTTTAAAGTTTTAAGTCATTGAAATAGGCAAGTTCTGAAAGTCTGTGGCAGGATTTGATGTTGTTCTAAAGATAGAGGTGGGACAGTGAAAATGTTACACCAGTAAAAGACAGAAATACCTAGGATAGTTTCACTAAAGACATTGCTTCTCTGATATGTTTTTGTGGAAGAATAATCCATGTTATGTTGCCTCTGCCAGACAAATGTTCTCCAGTTACCCAACTACCACATTATTGCCCACTCGACGGGCACAAACTCCACCTGTGTCTTCCTTGCCAACCTCGCCCACAGAAGAGGTGGGTAGACGGCAAAGCCTCACTTCACCTGACTCGCAGCCCACCCGACCAACGAACCGAACAGGTACTGAATGAATAAATATGCTACTTGAGTAGGGCTGAGCTTAGCTGGTTTCCTTACTTCAGCTGTTAATTCCCAAATTTTCACCCATAATTTTTTTATTGGCAGGACACCCTTTAAAGTAGAAAATAGTACAGCAAAAAAAAATGCTGGTCAATCAATTAATGGATTTTTTTTTAGTAAGTGTAAAGAATTGACTGATTCATTGCCATTCACTCAATTCTTAAGTTCAAGTTTATTGTACATTTGTACAATATTGTATGTACTGTAAATATAAACAACCAAACAAAACAGTGTTCCTCCAAACCCACAAAACATACATCTCACACACAACACAGCACATAAAACAAAATATTACCACAAATAAGTTAATAAAAATATTATTCAAAATACATATAGTGGGCCGCACAGTTAAACAGTATGTTAAACAGCTGGGATGAGACTTTGGTAGTAGCAGGGTATTCATTAGTCTCACAGCCTGAGGAAAGGAGCTATTACCTAGAATGGCAGTCCTAGTCCTGATGTTTCTGTGATGGCAGTGTGTCAGAGAGGTCGTGGGATGGGTGGTTGGGATCCTCAGCAGTGATCTGGGCCTTCATGTGCAACACTTCCAGTAAATAAGGGGGGAGGGAGATCCTGGTTTGTTTGTTTTTACTATCCTTGATAGGATCTTGAGGTCTGATGCCATTCCACACAATGATGCAGCCAGACAAGACACTCTCAGTGGTGCCCCTATATTGATTTATGTCACTGTTAACTGCAGTTTAGTGACCTTTAGTAAGCCATTTCTGGAAGCTGGTCATTCTTAAAACAAAATTGACCAAATTGTTTTCACTTACCAAAACATGAAAGGGAAAAATGAGTAAAATCATACTTTGACAGGTATGCAGTACCTTGTATTTATTAGTGTACATTATTAAAGTATGCATACATTATATAACCTTGAGATTTGTCTCCTAACAAGCAGCCAGGAAACAAAGAAACCCAAAGAAATTCATTAAAAAAGGACTATCTAGAGGTCTTCTTTATGATGGCATCTAAAGATCTGGTTTCAAATATCAGGAGTTGTGATGTAGAAACAAAATGCATTAAAACGATTAACATTCCTCAGACCTCACAAACTATTATAAAAGTTCATAGTACAAATGTAAAGTGTCACCAGCTAATTAAGTATTACTTATTTCATTAGCTTCATCTGATCCTAGTAGCAGACTTTCAACTTCGCCACCGCCGCCGCCCATTGCTGTGCCTCTTTTGGAAATGGGTTTTTCCCTCAGACAGATTACAAAAGCCATGGAAGCCACAGGTAAATCTGCTTTTACAGGTATTGAGCTAATTTCTGGCTGATTTCCTCCGTTATGATAGATCTCACTCTTAATGGAAAAATATTGCAAAACGGTTTATTAGAAATCAATCTAATCCTCAAATGAAACAGGCCATTTCCCAAACACTGAAACCTCTTATTATTTATTTGCTTTACCTCAGCTCATTTAATTTATCACGGTCATTGTATCAACTCATTAGTGTTGTCAGTCTACTCTCAATCACCAGCAAAGTAATGGAAGGTGTCATCACAAGTGCTATTAAGAGTTGCTTGCTTTTCAGTGGGCTCCTCGGTGATGCCTAGTTTGGATTTCACCAGGGTCACGTTACTCATATCTTATCACAGCCTTTGCTACAAAGAGTTGACTTCCAGAGGAGAGGTGAGGTGAGATACCAAGGCACATATGACTAAGCATGGGATCAAAGAGCCCATTCAAAATGAATGGATGGTAAACAAGCCTGTGGTTAGTATCAAAGGAAATGGATGTGGTTGTTGATCAATCCCAGTCCAGTATAGCACTACTGGAGATCCCGTCTGATTCAGCTCCACGCACAGTTCTCAACAAATGAAACAGTTCATGCTTGCATTCAGCAAGACCTAGACGACATTAGGGTATGGGCTGAAAATTACAACTAGCATTTATGCCAGACAAGTGCTCTCAGTGACTATCTCCAAACAGACATTACCAACAACATAAATACAAGAGCAGATCAGAGACTGGGCGTCCTGTAGTAAGTAATTCACTTCCTGACACCCAAAGTTTTTCCAGTATCTGTGTTGGAATACTCCACATGGTTGCAGGAGTATAGGCCCAATAGTACACAGGATGTTTGCCGCCATCCAGAGCAAAGTGGCCCACTAGATTAATACTCAGTACACATCCTTAACATTAATTCCACTGCACTGAAAGCATCTCCTAAAGCTGTGAAGAGTACCAGTAAGAAAGGCTTTGGATACACAAGAACACCACCATCCTGACCTTGAAATATTACTTCTCCTTCACTTGAACTTGGTCTAAAAACCTGACAACTCTTCTCCAGTAGCACTAGAATCAGAAAAACTGTAAATGTTTACCACCACCTCAAGGGGAAGCAGTGATGGGCAACAAATCAATGCCTGAGAAAAATAAAAATCTTTTCAATTTGGCTGCCAGCCTGTGGATTCCATTTGGCTGCCACTTTTTTAAAAAAGAATTTACATTGGATTTTAATTGAATACTTTAGCATTGTATCTGGAAGTTAACCTATTTTTTGTCAAAGCAAAATCTCTATGTTTGAAGAGTAATTTGCTGAATTGTTTTGGTATAATAATTGCAGATATGAGGTGATTTAAAAATTTGAACTGGTTTCTTATATGAATTGTGTTAGAAAAGATGTGCAATTTCAGTGTGCTTTATTGCTGTTGAAACCATTCAGATGTTAATTTCTCTAACAGTACTCAGTATGAATGAAAGTAGTAAATTTCAAACATTACTAAAGAGTCTGGAACAACAAGCATTTGAAGAAAGGCACAAAGATCAGCGTGTACAGAGCCGTTGTACTGACCACCCTCCTGTACGGCTCCAAGTCGTGGATCACCTACCATCACCACCTACAACTCCTTGAGTATTTCCACCAGCGCTGCCTCCGCACCATCCTCAACATCCACTGGAGTGACTTCGTCACCAACATCGAAGTCCTCGAACAGGCGGAGGTCACCAGCATCGAGGCCATGCTGTTGAAGACGCAGCTGCGCTGGGCAGGGCACGTCTCCAGGATGGAGGATCATCGCTTGCCCAAGATTGTGCTGCATGACAAAGTCTCCACTGGCCACCGTGACAGAGGGGCACCGAAGAGGAGGTACAAGGACTCTCTGAAGAGATCCCTTGGTGCCTGTCACATTGACCAGATTAGACCAGTGGTCTAATCTGGCCTCCGATCACGAGGTCTGGCAACCTACCATTCATCAGTCTGTCTCTTCCTTCGAGAACGCACACAGGGCTGGCATTGAGGACAAAAGGAGAAGGAGGAAGAATCGTGACACAGCAGCACCATATCCAGAACAGAATTTTCTTTGCAGCCACTGTGGCCGGGCCTGTCTGTCCCGTATTGGCCTCGTTAGCCACCAGAGAGCCTGCAGCAGACGTGGGCAGCCCCCTTCCTAAATCTTCATTTGCAACACCAAGCCATGATGGATGATTTCACATTCAGTGCGAGGTTGTGTTATGCATAGGATTATTGTGCTAAGGGGTTGCTGCACAACTTGCCTTTAATGTCTGATGCACATTCTACTGTGAATATCACTCCAGTTTATGACTTTTTTTGTTGTCTCTCACTGAAAAATAACAAAGATGGAAGATGGGGGGTGGGGGTGGTAGAACAGCAAGATTGTCCACCTTATCTGTTTGTTCTAATGGGAAAAGGTTACCAATGTTGTAAATTTACTCAAAAAGTGTTTTTGTATTTACATAACTTTATAAGGTGCCAGAGGAGAAGCAGATGCCCAAAACATCACAGTGTTGGCCATGTGGATGATAGAGCACCCAGGTACAGAAGAGGACGATGAACCACAGTCAACGGTACCTTCGGATTCGTGCTGTGGGGCTACCGCTGCAGGCAGTGCTGATAAGTCTAGAGACCAGAGCTACCTGCAGTCACCTGAAATACCTGCTGCTGATGCTACTGAAGTGGAAGAAGGCTTTAGTGAGGGGTAAGTTGATGACTTTATTATTCACAATTAATTGCTTCATTTAAAGATATTGCAATTTAAACTGGAGGAACACAGTGAAATGAGTAGCATCTAATGATGAGGGAAAGGACTTGACAAGGTTTTAGGTTAAGTTCCTGCATAAAGACCACCTGACCACTAATTTCCTCCCACAGTTTGTTTGCTGCTCCCAGTTACGGCATCGCAGTGCCTTGTGTACCCATTGTAGTTTAGCCTTACTCTTCACTGGAGGTACATTGAGAGAATCAGAAAGCCTATATTACACTTTAACTGCCCAAAATGAATGGACTTGGTGTTAAGGATGTTAAGTTTCACATAGAATACCAAACCACTTCAATTCCACTCAACCAAATTTTGAAGGCTAGAAGGAGTACAGAATGGCTACCTGTCAGGAGATGTGTTGGTCAGAGAGGCCTTTCCAAGAGCTGTTTGTCCTCTCTTTGAATAATCTCTTGTTTTATTTGTATTGTTACTATCTGGATTTCTTTGGTATTAGTAATTTACACAGGATGGATCTCGTAGCTCATGTTACATCATAGTTATACAGCAGTGAAACAGAGCCAACCCGTCTATTCGCTGCATCCATACTGATCTTTTTGCTCATCTACAATCATTCATTTGCTCACAAGGGTCTGTGGCTTTTAATGCCTCACCAATTTAAGAACTTGCCTCAATGCCTCTTAAGTGTAGTGATTGTATATGATTCCTCCACCTTCTCTAACAGAAAGTTCTAGATAACAGCCATTCTCTGTAAATAAAGAAAAACAAAATCCCCCTCAAATCCCCTTCAGAACTCCATCCTCTAACTTTGTATATCTCTATCAGGTCACTACCGAGCTTCCTTTGTTCCAGAGGAAACAAACCCAGTCAATCCAATATCTCCCCAAAGCTCCTCAATTTGAGCAGTGTCCTGGTGAATCTACTTTGTGCTCTCTCCAGTACAACCTCTTCCTTGTAGTGTGGCAACCAGACCTATACAGAATACTTCATGTGTGGTCTCATCAGTGCTTTGCAAAGTTGCAACTTAAGACCTTGACTTTTATATTTTGTCACAGAGTAACACAGCATGGAAGCAGGTCCTTCAGCCCAACTGGCCCATTCCAATCGCAGCATACTCTCTGGCAGACCCAGCTGCCAGCTTTCAGCCTGTAACTCTCCATGTTCTTCCCTCCTCCAAGCCCTTTCCCTCCATTGGAGCTGTGGGAAGATGCCCACTGCTCTGTGTTGAGTGTGGTACCACTGGCACCAGACGTATTAGAAGCTCAGCTCTCCTTATTGTGTAAAAGAGTTTAATATAACATTAAGACCAAGATGTAAGAACACTATCCACTGTTTTATCCCAAGAACTTTTGTTGCCACTAAACCTTTAGTTTATCTTTACTTCTATTTGTCCTAAAGGACTGGGGCATCATCAGATCTGAACAACATTAAACTTCCCTGGTATAAATTTGAGAAATGTATTGCAGCTCAGGGGCCACACTTCTTCCAGGTTCAAGTCCAAACCTGTCAAGTCATGCATGCCATGTACATCTTTTACCACCTTATTTATTTGTGTTATCACTATCAGAGAACAATGGATGTGAACCCTAAGATCACTTGGTTTATTCATTTTCCTTAGCAACCTATTGTTTATTGTACATGCCTTCTGAAAAGGTACCACCTTGAACTTGTCAGGATAAATTCCATCTGCTAATGCTTGGCCCTACATCCAGGTCTTTGAAATATGATGTATATCATAAGCAACAAGGCTCCCAGCACCAGTCACTGTGGTTCACCCACTGGACTTGGACTTCAAGTCAGAAAAGCATCTTTCCACTATAACCTTTGCTTCCTATCTTCAAGACAATTTTGGATTGAATTAGCCTTGTACCTTAACCCTCTGAACCAGCCTCCTATTTGAGACCATGTCAAGTTCCAGTCAAAGTCCCTGTAGATACATCCATTGCTTTGTCTTCATCAGTCTTCTTGGTTACCTCTCGAAAAATCTCAGTTAAATTAGTGAGCAGGATTTCTCCTGCATGAAACCTTACTAACTATTCTTAATCAGACCTTGCCATTCCAAATGTACATAAATCCTAATCTGTAGAATTATAATTTTCCTTTCATTGTGATGTGAATCTCACCAGCTGTAGTTACCTAATTTATTCCTGCTACTCTACTTCAAAGTTCAAAGTAAATTAAGTATCAAAGTGCGCACATGTGCGTACACACCCTATAAAAAGTATTCATTCCCCCCCCCCCCCCACACCCCGGAAGTTTTCATATTTTGTTGTTTTACACCATTGAATCACAATAGATTTAATTTGGCTTTTTTGACACTGATTAACAAAAGGACTTTTTAGTGTCAAACTGAAAACAAATTTCTACAAATTGGTCAAAATTTATTACAATTATTAAAGATAGTAATTGATTGCATACTCTCCCCATTCAAATCAGCATTTAGTAGATGCCTCTTTGGCCCAATTACAACCTTGTCTGTGTGGATAAGGTCTCTATCAGCTTTGTACATCTAGACACTGCAATTTTTCCCTATTCTTTACAAAACTGCTCAAGCTCTGTCAGTTTCTATGGGATCATGAATGAACAGTTTTTTTCAAGGCCAGCCCCAATTCTCAATTGAATTGAAGTCTGGACCCTGACTTGGCCACTCCAAGACATCAGTTTTGTTGATTTTAAGCCATTCCTGTATAGCTTTGGCTTTATGCTTGGGGTCATTGTCTTTCTGGAAAACACATCTCCCAAGTTGCAGTTCTCTTGCAGACTGCATCAGGTTTTCCTCCCAAGTTTTCCCTGTATTTTGCTGCATTTATTTTACCCTCTGCCTTCACAAGCCTTCCAGCCCTGCGGCAGTGAAGCATCCCCACAGCATGATGCAGCCACCACATGCTTCATGGTAGGGATGGTGTGTTTTTGATGATGTGCAGTGTTTGGCTTACACCAAACATAGTGTTTAGTCTGATCGCCAAAAAGCTCCATTTTGGTTTTGTCAGACCATAGAACCTTCTTCCAGCTGACTTCAGAATTTTGTACCTGCCTTCTGGCAAACCTTAACCAAGATTTCATGTGAGGTTTTTTTTTCCAACGGTGGCTTTCTCTTTGCCAGTCTCCTGTAAACTGCGACTGGTGAAGCACCTGGGCAACAGTTGTTGTATGTGCAGTCTCTCCCAACTCAGCCAATGAAGCTTGTAACTCCTCCAAAGTTGTCATAGGTCTCTTGGCCTCCCTCACCAGTCCCTTTCTTGCACGGTCACTCAGCTTTTGAGGATGGTATGCTGTAGGCAGATTTACAGCTGTACCATATTCTTTCCATTTGATGATTTATTTAACCGTACTCCAAAAGATACTCAGTGATTTGGAAATTTTTTGTATCCATCTCCTGACTTGTGCTTTTTAATAACCTTTTCATGGAGTTGCTTGGAGTGTTCTTTTGTCTTGGTGTAGTTTTTACCAGGATAGCAACTCACCAGCAGTTAGACCTTCCAGATATAGGTGTATTTTTACTGCAATCAGTTGAAGCACCTTGACTACACACAGGTGATCTCCATTTAACTAATTATGTGACTTCTAAAACCGATTGGCTGCACCAGTGATGATTGATGTGTCATATTAAAGGGGTGAATACTCATGCAATCAGTTATTTTGTGTTTAGTATTTGGTATTAATTTAGATGACTTTATAGAGATCTGTTTATCTGTTTTCACTTTGACATGAAAGAGTCTTCTTCTGTTGACCAGCGCCAAAAAACCCAAATTAAATCCACTAATTCAATGTTGTAAAATGATAAAACTTCCAAGGTGGGCGAATATTTTTTATAGCCGCTCTGTGTGTGTGTGTGTGTGTGTGTGTGTGTGTGTGTGTGTCTATATATATATAATGTGTGTGTGCGCATATATATCTGTGCAAATACAAAAAGAGAAAAAGCAATAAATATTGAGAATATGAGATGAAGAGTCGTTGAAAGTGAGTTGTGGTTGTGGGAACAGTTTGGTGATGTGACGAATGAAGTTATCCTCTCTGGTTCAAAGGCCTGATGGTTGAGGGGACCATCCCTGAACTTGGCAGTACCACCTTTCGGGATGGCAGCAGTGAGAAGAGAGCATGGCCTGGGTGGTAGGGTCCTTGGTGACGGATGCTGCTTTCCTGTGACAGCGCTCCGTCTAGATGTACTCAATGGTGGGGAAGACTCTACCGCTGTGGACTGGCCTATCACTTTTTTGTTTGTAGGCTTTTCCATTCAAGGCCATTGCTATTTCCAAACCAGGCCATGAACCAACCAGTCAAAATACTCTCCAGCACACATCTGCAGAAATGTGTGTCACAGTTTTAGATGACATGCCAAAACTTCGCAGACTTCCAAGCAAGTAGAGCCACTGCTGTGCTTTCTTTGTAATAGCACTTCCTTGCTGGACCCAGGACTGGTCCTCCAAAATGATAACACCAAGCAATTTAAAGTGGCTGACTCTCTCCACCGCTGATCCCCCAATGAGACTAGCTCATAGACCTCTGATTTCCTCCTTGATCCATTGACATTGAGAGAGAGGTCGTTGTTGTGGTACCACTCAGCCAGATTTTCAATCTCCCTCATATATACTGATTCATCACCACCTTTGATTTGGCCAATGACAGTGGTGTCATCAGCAAACTTAAATATGGCATGGAGCTGTACTTAGCCTCACAGTCTTGTGTGTAAAGCGAGCAGAGCAGGAGCTAAGCACACAGCCTTGTAGTACTCCTTTGCTAATGGTGACCGTGGAGGAGATGTTGTTGTCAATCTGGACTGACTGGGGTCTGCAAGTGAGGAAATCAAGGATCCAGTTGCACAAATAGGTTTTAAGGCCTATCTCTTGAAGCTTATAGATTAGTTTTGAGGGGATTATAGTATTGACTGCCAGGTTGTAGTCAATGAAGAGCAACCTGATGTATGCTTCTTCGCTATGCAGGTGTTCCAGGGTTGAGTGAAGAGCCATTGAAATGACATCTGCTGTTCACCTCGTGTGACGATAGGCATGTTAGAGTGGGTCCACGTCATTTCTCAGTCGGGTGTTGAGATGTTTCATCAGCAACCTCTCATGGTGCATGTAAGTGCCACTGGCTGATGGTCGCTGAGGCAGATTACCACATTCTGAGGCAGCAGTATAAGTCAAGCCTGCTTGAAGCAGGTGGGTACCTCAAATGGTCAAAGTGAGAGGTTAAAGATATCAGTGAACACTCCAGCCAGTTGATCAACATAGGTCTTAAGTACTTGACCAAGTACCCCATCTTGGCTGGATGCTTTCCGTGGATTCACCTATCATGTCAGCCTCAGACACTGAAATCCGGGCTGGCTGGTGGCGCAGTGAGATCAGCACCGGACTCCAGAGTGAAGGTTCCCGAGTTTGAATCCAGGTCGGGCCACCCCCGAGTACGCTTTCCATCCGTGCCGGGTTGAGTGTCGAGCTAGCCACTTAGCCTCGTAAAAAAATACAAGCTTCGAGTCAGGAACGTTCATAACATGACCTGGTTAATCCTGACACCCCGTGCCAGACAAGAATGGCTGAATGTCTGGTACGACTCGCTTAAAAAAAAAACCTGAAATCCCAGGGTCATCAGGGGCTGAGGGAGTTCTTCAAGGTGCCTCCATGTGTTGACAATTAAAGCGAACATAAAAGGCATTGAGCTCATCTGGGAGTGAAGCCTTGTTGTCACCTACGTCGCCTGATTTCCCTTTGTAGGAGGTGATAGCATTCAAACCTGACCACAGCTGTCGAACATCCTTGAGTGATTCAGCCTTGTTCCGGAATTATCACTTTGCATGTGAGATGGCTCTCTGGAGATTGTACTGGAACCTCTTGTATTTTACTTGGTTGTCGGACCTGAATGCCACTGGCGTGGCATACAGCAGGTTCCCATTTCCATGGTTTATCCAGGGCTTCTGGGTGGGGAAGACTGTATGATTTTGTGGGGACACGCTCGTCTACAACTGTTTATATAATGTCTGTGACAACAGTCGTGTATTCGTTCTGATCCTCTGAGTCCTTGAACACAGCTCAGTCCACCGACTCAAAACAATCCCGTAGCCACTCCTTTGCCTCCCGTGACCATCTCTTTGTTGCCCTTATCTCCAGAGCCTTGCTCTTTAGCCTCTGCCTGTATGGATGTGAACAGCCAAGTGATCAGAATTCCTGAAATGCTGTCTAGCCATTCCTAATCGTAGTATAGTAGTGCTCAAGTGTTTGGGACCCCTGGCGCTGCAGGTGTTATGTTGATGATAATTGAGATTTCTTCACATAAGCTGATTGAAATCCCTGACAATGATTTGAAAAGCAATGGGGTAGGCTGTTTCTTGTTTGCTAATGGTTGCATTCGGTACTCCAATGCCTGCTTAACGTCAGCCTTTATCAGTATGTAGACTGGGGTCAGAATCACGAGGGAGAACTCTCTTGGTTAGTAAAATGATGGCCAGTTAATCATTAGATGTTCCAGGTTAGGGGAACGAGATTGTGATAAGACTGTGGTGTCTGAGCACCATTAAGAGTTTATCATGAAACCCAAACCCCCATCTTTCACCTTCTCAAAATCAGCAGTTTGGTCCATTTTGTGTATTGAGAAGTCTTTGGGTCTTTCAATGTATCCAGCATGTCCAGATTGAGCCATGTCTCCGTGAAATAGAGAATGCAGCAATTCCTCATTTCCCTCTGATACAGCAGTCTTGCCCTTGGGTCCTCAATCTTGTTCTTCAGCAACTGTACTTGAATAAAGGAGAGTATTTGGAAAATATTGGGTAACTACAGCTGTTAGCTAACTTCTAACTCCTGGCACCTCACCTTTGGCTAACAAAGATGCAAAAATCTATGACAGATCCTCAGCTATCTCCTCCCATGCTTCCCATAAGAACCTGAGATGGATCTCATCAAGCTCTTTTAATTTATAAACTTTGACATCCATTACATCTCACTTCCTCTTTTTTTTTAAATACTGACCTTGTACAGATTATCCACATACTCTTATGTGAACAACAACTTCTGCTTGGTGAATACAGATAAGAAGTATTCATTTAGAACCTTGTCCACATTACCTAGCTCCACACCTGGATCACCCGTTTGGTCCCTGGCTACCCTCTTGCTACTGACATATCTGCAGAATGTCTTGGGATTCTCTTTAATCTTATGTACCAAGAATATTTCAATGCCATGTTTTCCCTCCTAATTTCTTAAATTTGCTCCCGTATATTCTATATTCAAGAGACTCCCCCCCCCCCCCGCAATCCCAGTTGCCCATGCCTGTAACGTGCTTCCTTTCATGACTGTGTGCCTAGCGCAGCTCCAGTGTCGTATTCAAGTTTGCTGATGACATCACTGTTATGGGCTGAATCAAAATGATGATGAATCAGTATATAGGAGGGAGATTGAAATTCTGGCTGAGTGCTGTCATAGCAACAAACTCTTCACTCATGTCAGCAAGACCAAGGAACTGACTATACACTTCAGGTACAAAGAAAGCACAGCAGTGCCTCTGATTCCTTAGGAGTTTGTGGAGAATCGGCATGACATCTTAAACTTTGCCAAACTTGTACATATGTGTAGTGGAGTGTATATTGACTGGCTGCATCACAGCCTGGTATGCAAGCACCAATGCACTTGAAAGGAAAATCCTGCAAAACGTAGTGGATACAGCCCAGTCCATCACGGGTAAAGCCCTCCCTACCATTGAGCACACCTACAGAAAATCCTGTCACAGGAAAGTAGCATCCATCATCAAGGACCCCTACTACCCAGGTTCTGCTGCTTTCAGAAAGTAGGTACAAGAGCCTCAGGACTCTTACCACCAGGTTCAGGAACAGTTACTATCCCTCAGCTATCAGGCTCTTGAACCAAAGGGAATAACTTCACTCAACTTCACTTGCCCTCTCATTGAAATGTTCCCACAACCAATGGACTCATTTCAAGGACTCTTCAACTCGTGTTCTCCTTTTTTATTCTATTTATTTATATTTGCACTTGCACAGTTTGTTGTCTTCTGCACTCTGGTTGAATGCCCTAGTTCAGAGGTCTTTCAGAGGCATTCATTTCTAGAGGAATAGAGTATAGGAGCATGGATGTGATGCTGAGGCTCTATAAGGCGCTGGTGAGACCTCACTTGGAGTACTGTGGGCAGTTTTGGTCTCCTTATTTAAGAAAGGATGTGCTGACGTTGGAGAGGGTACAGAGAAGATTCACTAGAATGATTCTGGGAATGAGAGGGTTAACATATGAGGAACGTTTGTCTGCTCTTGGACTGTATTCCTTGGAGTTTAGAAGAATGAAGGGAGACCTCATAGAAACATTTCGAATGTTAAAAGGCATGGACAGAGTGGATGTGGCAAAGTTGTTTCCCATGATGGGGGAGTCTAGTACGAGAGGGCATGACTTCAGGATTGAAGGGTGCCCTTTCAGAACAGAAATGCGAAGAAATTTTTTTTAGTCACAGGGTGGTGAATCTATGGAATTTGTTGCCACGTGCAGCAGTGGCGGCCAAGTCATTGGGTGTATTTAAGGCAGAGATTGATAGGTATCTGAGTAGCCAGGGCATCAAAGGTTATGGTGAGAAGGCGGGGCAGTGGGACTAAATAGGATAAAATGGATCAGCTCATGATAAAATGATGGAGCAGACTCGATGGGCCGAATGTCCTACTTCTGCTCCTTTGTCTTATGGTCTTTCATTGATTCTGTTATAGTTACTATTCTATAGATTTGTTGAATATTCCCACAGGAAAAAGAACCTCAGGGTTGTCTGTGGTGGGACATGTATGTACTTCGATAATAAAATTTCCTTTGAACTTTGAACATTGAACTTCTTTTAACTTGATCAATCCTTCAATACTCTGTAATGCAAAGTTTCTAATCTTGCCTTGCCCGCTTACCAGAACATGTTGTCCCTAAATTCTTACTAATGTCGTTTTAAAAGACGTGCAGTTTATCAGCTTACCTGCATGCATCTTCTCTCAGTCTATTTTGCTGCGTCTTCTCCTACACTATTGAAATCAGCCTTGGGACCTTAAATTGAGGACCAACCTTTCCCTTCCTATAGGCACCTTGTAACTTACAGAATTATGGTCACTGTTCCCATAGTGTTCTGCCGCACACAAGTTTTATTTATTAGGATAAGGTTGGGTGTTGTCTGCAATGCAGGAGGAAGATATTCGTCACACCAATTTTATGTTGATTCATAGAGCGTCCTATTCCATAGCCTTCCTGATGCTCTATTCTTTTACATATGCCCTTTGCCTCTGCTCTGATTGTCCTGCCACCTGTCTACATTTGGGGAAATGTGCAGCAGTCAATAAATCTACCAACAATGTGGCGTATTGGGACATGGCAGCAAACAGGGGAAATTCATGCTGTCATCTGAAGTGTTTCATAATACAGCAGAGACCAGGGTAGAAGTCAGGTCTCTGAAGAAGCTGCTGCACTGCTTGTGAGTTTTGAAGCATAGGAATATTTACCACTTTTTTGGCAATCCCTCCCTGGTCACTTACGAATCATGTATAGTACTACCAAACGTAGAGGAAACTTGCATTTGTATATTGCTTTACACAGGGTATTCCATACTTCATCAATGGATCCTTTCTGAAGTGCAGTTCACCCAGAGATATTTTACTGAACCAGTAAGGATCAAACAACTAGTAGTTTTGTGCCTTTGCTATTTCCCTGACCTCTCCTTCCTGACCTGAAACTTCTGTCTTCTGTTTGAATTTGGAGTGGTATTCCACTGATGAGCAGAGATGTACTTTGACTGAAATATTTATGCCATTTTTATAACAGGATTCTGTCTGACACTTCGGTAATTCTTCCTTGGTTGACCTCTCTTTTTTGTCTCTTAGTTATGCAGCTGTGAACCTGGGTGCTGAAGACCATACTTTCCCAAGATCTTTTAATTCATGCTTGACTGAATAACAAATTGTTATCAACTTTCTACTCAGGCTGAGAAGGTCATAAAATAAGCTGTTATAAACTCTTGCCCAGGCTAACGAAATAAACTGCTTGCAATCGTCTTTAAAAAACTGACAAATACATTGCTGTCAATCAGATAATCTGTCAAAGCTGACAAATATGCTGCTACAAATCCCTGCTAAAACTAAAGAAAACGAGCTTTCCCAGACTTACTTAAGGCTTCTAAACATTTCACTTTCTGATCCTAACTTAAAACAACTTACGGCTTTCCAATATTCCACTAGCTGGAGTACATGACCCACAGTATAACTGGGTCCACAACAGAACTAGGCTCTCTTCACATCCCATGTGTTAAGTATTTTTGCAGTATTATTCATATTTTATTTCAAGGTTCTGTTTCATAATTTAAAGCAGTGGCTCCCAAACCTTTTTTTTTTTGGGTTACCACCCCATTGGCTCCCAGACCTTATCCCCAGTGCTGCCCTCTTCCCTACCAGCCATTACATAAAATCTATAAAGAATTTTGATTTACGCTGCACAGTGAAAGAAAATGGGAATTCAAAGCATTAACAAATAATTGGAAACATTATTCAAATCCATTTAAAGCTACAGTAAAAATAATTTTCATCAACAATTTTAGAGTGTACCTTAGTAGTCTATTGCTTTACTGCTTTTTCACCTTTGAGTGAGATGGATATGCTTGGTCCAGTGATATCAGCTTCTCAGTATCAGACTGGATGTTTCTCAGAAGGAGTCTCAGATCACCACATTCAGTAGTTTTCAGTCTGTTTCGTTGCTTTGAAAGAAGTTGGGTGACTGCAATGAAACCGGGCTTCACTAAATGCGATGTTGGAAAGGCAATAAAGACCATCTTGACCTTTGTCCATGGTGCAGGATGGCATTCAGAGGTGTCTCTGCAGCCAAAAGTCTTCCTGGTTTTTTGAACCCCGGCTTCAGCTCAAAGTCATTTTATTGCGAGATCAGTTCTTCCTCCATGCCTTCCCGTTAACTCCTCATTATAAGTGTTCAGGAATGGATTTATTATCCAATCTGGAATTTGGATCGAGACATGTCTTTATGCAGCTCACCCAAGTGGGCACAGTATACTTGAAGATCATCATTTGGTATTCTTTCTCTTGCAACTCAGAAATTGGAAAAGATCACAATGACCAATGTTGCACTTAAATAGTTAACTTGGAGCAGCTCGGAAATTGGAAAAGATCACAATGACCAATGTTGTACTTAAATAGTTAACTTGGACAGACGTGTAGAGACAACTGATTTGACTTTGTTAAAATTCACGTCATTTCCTTGCAATTGAAGATGGATTTCATTAAACTTTGCAAATAATTCTGACAAATAAGCAATGTCATACCTAATATTTTTAAGTTGATTACTAAATGAAGCATTTGAGTCTTCAAAAAATTTTATCACAGTTTCAAAAAGTACATGAAAGCATCTCAGGCAGTTTTCTTTTGCAAGCCACGTGACTTCTGTCTGCAACAGCAAGCATTCAAACTGTTTATTATTCTCAATATAAAGCTCTCAAAATAGTTAAGAACTGAGAGCATGGGACTTGATTTTGTTTACTGCTGTGATAACAGTACTTAATGATTTGTGCAACCGATCACTTAGGTTTTTTGTGACAGGATGTTGTCTGTGTATTTCACAGTGAGTGGTAAATGTGTTAGCCAGAGCTGTTTTCAAGAAAGTAATATCCCCGCAATGGCGTCCAGTCATTGATGGTGCTTTATCTGTTGCACAAGCAAAAGTGTTAGTGAGCTGAATGTCCTTCTCTTTGAAAAATTGCTCAACAACCCAAACTATTGACTTCACCTTTGTATGTTTCTCGTCTCCTTGCAAATAACAACTCTTGAACCAGGCTTTCTTCTTTTATGAGGCAAACACAACCAAAGCAAGGATTCATCCAACTGCAGAGCAAATTCTGTTGCCCTAAGTATGTCGCACAAAGTGCCTTCCATGTTCTCAGTCACTTCATCTATTTCTCTTTGAACAGAGGTTTTGCCGAGCAGAATCACTTTAACTATTTGGTCTGGTAACTTATGCAAAACCACACTCAGAACTTGCCTTACTGCTGGCAGAATCAGTTCTTCTCTAATTGTATGGGGCTTTCCAGATTTAGCAATGAGCAATGAATGTTGTATGAAGCACGCAAACCATCGCTGTTTTGTTGTGAAGTACTGGCAAACATGTTTTGAAGTGTTTGCCATTTCTGAAAGTTTTCATAAAGCAGCTGAAAATAAGGCGAGTTCTTGTTTGCTTTATCAGAGTGAATTCTCTTCAAATGCTTAAGAGTCTGGATGGTTTCATTGCCTCATTTGAAAAAACTTTTTCACGCAACAGACACATTGGCTGCTTTTGGTTGCTTGTTGCTGGTGTAAATTTATATTCCAGTTACTCCACAATATACTGTCTACGGCTCTTTTTTGTTTGGTCTGCTTCTGCCATTTTCATTATGGATTAACAGCCATGCTCAGTGACCTATTGTTTAAGTCCAACCTCAACACTGTGATCAATAAAGGGGAAAGTTATGGCATCGTTGCTCAGGCTGAACCTGACTCTACCTGAAGGTACATAAAGTGGGACAGTGATATCTCATTTGGGCCATAGGCCAGAGATATGCACTCAAGACCATTCAAAAGGGCAAATTTTAAACTTCGATGCATTTTCTGTGAATTAGGTGTACTGTGTGATTAGAGTCTGGGAATCATACTAGCCAACATTGTAATACAGTAATGAACAACAATAATGCACAGGCCAAGCCAGAAATAACATGATTTCTTCTGATATGCCAAATACAGAAGTGTCACATTGCCTTTCAACAACCATAGTGCACTTTTAGCAAAGTCTAAGAGAATGGTGGGTTAACATTCGATGTACTGATTTGGTGATCATTGTAATCAATTATGAGGCACTGAGGATTAAATGTTTATAATAATTAAGTCATTTTTAAATGAACCCTGTAATTCCTCAGCTTCCCCCCTCCCCCTGCCGTTGAGGAACCCCCCACTGCCCACTTTATCTTTATCACTCCCTTCAGAAACTCCCACTGCCCCCAGGGGGGTGGGACAATATTGCCGACTTTGGGAACCACTGATTTAAAGTAATTAGTGTGTTATTAAAGAGAACAATGAAGCGTTGATCAATGAACTTTTCATAAACTCTGCATTTAATATCAGTTTTGTAAGATAGCAAATATTTTCAATAATTCGGATCATTTTTTTAAAGGCATCTGGATTCCTTAAGTATACTAAATTGATTTATCTAAACAAAGTATAGTTGGTTTAACAATTGATGTCAGTGCTGTTTGTATACCAAAAGCCTTTTATGTTCCATATTTTAATAAGATTATTTTTACAGCCCTGATGGATTGGATCAAGAAGAGAATGGATCGTCCACCAGTGTACCTTCTTCCAGAAGCCGCTCAACTGTTACTAGGAGGCAGAAGTTTGAGCTGGCAGCTCGTACACTGTTGGCACGTGCAGGTGATTCAAACATTCCTACACAAAAGATTCACAACTGCATCTGTGACTTCAACCAACTGAAGAGATGATTTTTGTTTTGTAGTTGTAACATTTTGTGTATATTTAGTGAAATAAAGGCAAGGTAATTCTGTAATTATTCATTAAACTTGTTCCATTCTTTGTAAATTTGATTATAAATTAATCTATTTTTACACAATTTAATTCTTCAGTGATTTTCACAAATGGATTACTCATAATGTAAACTGCAAAAGATGAAAATGTAAATTAGATACTTTTAAATAGCACTGCAGTCTTATTTTATGTGTTTAATAATTTGATAAAGCATTTATTTTAAAATTGCAGCAGGTCTGTACCGTTCAGTGCAGGCACATCGAAATCAAAGTCGGCGAGAGGGTGCACCAGTACCACAAGACCCAGGCGCCCTTTACGACTTCAGCCTTGATGAAGAGTTGGAGATCGACCTGGACGATGAAGCAATGGAAGCCATGTTTGGTCAGGACTTTGCGAGTGATAGTGATATATTGGGAATGTGGATTCCAGAGGTATTGGACTGGCCGACATGGGTGTGTGGCTGCAGCTTCCGCTGCTTTTGCTTACTTGCTTTGAGCTTTTACTCCACAATTGCTTTTACTGTGCTTTAACCCTTGTTGATCATGTTGCCAAAATTGGAGAAAACAATCTAAGATGCTATCAGTTAAAAAACACGTTGGTATGGATGACTTATTTACTTTTGTACAGAGAGATACATTACTACATCGTAAGTCCAGAACTGGTTTGGGGTCATACCTTGCCATAAGTGCAGTGGAAGTCCCATTATTTCTGCTGTAATTTACGGTTACAATGGCAGAGGAACTGTTAAAAACTCCAAGGAAATTTTGGGCTATAGAATTTCTCAGGACACAAAGCAATTTATCCTTCTGGCTCTTAATGTTAGAGATGTCCTTTTCCATAATTTTATTTTTCATTGAAATATATATTTACAAAGCTACACCATAACAAGAAAGTCTTGACAGGTGTCTTTAATATCCCATCTTCCTAAGTTGCTACTTTCTGTTTTATATTTAAAAAAGTTTATTTTTTGCATATTTCTCTTCAGTGATATGTCTTACAATAAAATATCAATCATTGTTAATTTACATTGAGAACCCATGATTAAATTTAGATATTGGTAATTAGTTTATTGTCACATTTACCAAGGTTTGTTTGTGTACTATCCAAACAGATCATTTCTTACACAAGTACTTCAGGTAATACATAAAGAAAACAATAACCAAATGCAAAATATAATGTTACACTTCTAGAGGAATTCCATATAGGTAGACAAATAAGATTAAAGGTCCACGATGAAGCAGACTGGGAGATTAAATATTCAGACAGTTCTTTGAAACCAAACCCTTTTAACTTCCTAAGATAGAAATCTTACTGTACCTATAAAAAGGGGGTTAATTCTTCTGCAGTAATGTTAAATACACTATATGATAAGCAACAGAGTCCTCATTCGTAGCAAATTTTAAATAAAATCTCTTGTTCTTTAGCATAGCCAGTCTGACTTCAAAAAGATAGGGTCAAATATCTTTCATACTAATAATGCTGAGAAAGCCAGATCCTTCAGTGGAAATAACTGGCATTTGAAAGATAGCACCTTTCCTTACTTTAAGACTTCCCCAAGGGCTCATTGGGCCGCAAATCGCTTTTAAAGTGCAGTCACTGTCATAATGTAAGATGTGTAGCAGCTAATTTGAAATAATGAGCCAAAAGAAACATAACAGGCGCAAAACAAACACATGCTAAAAGACTGGCCATAAAAAACCAACACCAATGGTATTCCACAAATAAATTCATCTACAACTGAATGCTTTTGAACCTGTTAAATTGTTTCGTAAGTGATGTTATTTTTGGCTCAGAAGTTAACAAATGACACATTTAAATCAAATCACCCATTTTTTGATGCTCCCATTCAGATTTATCCCAGTTTTTCCTAAAAAATTTTCACCAGATATATTTGGACCTTTCATTACTGCCTTGCTGTTTATCTTTCCAGATGTGAACAGGTGCTTATAGAATAGTTGCCTTAATTAATAATTTTCAGAAGCTTAACACTTGCTTCCAATACAGTAAAAAAAAGCATACAAAGTTATTTGCCAAAGGATGGGCAGCTAAATTGGCAATGCTATCAGCCTGCAGAATTGATTTTAAAAAAGGGGGAATGGAGGTTAGAGTGAAGTTTATTCTTCCCATTCCACTGTTTCGTAGTCAATAACAGTGCTTTCCAGTCTACCTCAGATAAACCTCACAGCAAGCCTGGGCTTCTTGAACTGGTTGTTCATGTGTCCAGTGGTTCAGTCCTGGCATCTGACTTCAATGACAATTCCAGCACCACAGTGGCCTGCTACTGTTAACATGTTCATGCTGGTTACAAAGAATGTAAATCATACATTACTTAATTATTTACATTCTCCACAAATCACTCTTTCCTGTCATTCCTCAGTAATCTAGAGCTTGTGATTTTTATAATTTAACTTACCAGTTCTGTTTAGTTTCAGCCTAGATCTTTGTCTATTGGTGATAGGAAAACCACTTACAGCAATACTGTAGTATTTACAAACGTAATTGAGCTGTAGCTTTCTCCAAATCAGTCCAAGTATATATCATTCAAAGAATTACTTCACGGGACAATAATCTTTTTGTTTGAAATCATACTAACAGTTTGTGTTTGATGCTAGCTTTTTAAAAATTGTTTTTAATTACTCTTAACCCAGATTGTGTTTTGTTGGTTTCTCCTCAGAATGACCCATTTGTTTATTTGCAGCATGTGTGTGAGTCTGATGAAAGGGACGAACTGGTCATCTGTGAACTCTGCGATGAAAGCGTTACTCAGTTTAATCATCATATGAAGAAAAACCATCCAGGTTGTGGGCGGAGTGCCAACCGGCAGGGCTACCGCAGCAACGGGTCCTATGTTGATGGATGGTTTGGTGGAGAGTGTGGGAGCGGAAATCCGTACTACCTGTTGTGTAGCAGCTGCAGAGACAAGTACCTGGCTACGAAGAGCAAGACAAAGATCCCAGTTTCAGAGAGGTGAGCGAAGATCAGTGAAAATGTGATTAGTCACCACACAATCCACTTCTTTAAAATAAAATTGAGAGAGCTTTTCTGAATGATTTCCACAAATTCTAAAACTAAATGTTGGCTCCCATAAGTTTCTATACATCATTGCTAACTAGTAGAAATGGATACATGTTGCATGTAAAAATATTATGCATTAATAACTTGAAAAATCTATGCTATCAACATATTAGCACTTAATCTTTTAATGTATGTGCCCATGGACTAAGCTCTCTAAAAGTCTGGATTTCAAAATGTGTTCACAAGGATGTGGGCATCATTGGTTCAGCAAACATTTATTTCCATTCCTAATTAACCTTGCAAGGTCACTTCACAATAGAAAAAAAACAAGCACATTGCTTTGTATCTGGAGCCACTTATTGTCCAGACTGGATAAGATGTCCATACCTATCTGAAGCATCCAGTCACAGTCCTTCAAGTACACATTCTTCACGCAAGAGTGCACGCATCTTAGTCTTTTATCTTCAAGTCTAAAATCCAAGCATTTTAAATCTACAGTGTTCTGACCCCTTATAACCCTTGCAGGCAAGGAATTTCAGACCTTTGCCACCATCTGGATGGAAAAGCCCTTATTTGTTTCCTCCCTAAACCTTCTACCAATTACTTAAAATGTACACTTGTGGCTTTTGACCCCCCCCCCACCCCGCTCTCTTTCTCTGTATAAGCCCTCTACAAGTCCATTCAACTCAATAAAAATTTCCTAGTCTTTCCTCGTAGGTACAATTATCGAATCATGCTTGAATCATCCTTTTAAGTCAACAAGTTACAGTCAGGCGGCAGGTTAGACTTCTGCTCATCGGCTGGACAGCATTGTCTAGGACACAGCTCTAATTTTTCTTCCCCAAATGTTTAGGTGCATAGATATTCAGCCCAAACACATGTCGTTTGTCCCAGCAAGTCCTTGCCAACCACCACATACGGCTTTACACTAATCCTATTTTATATTCCCCACATACCCTTCAACTTCCCTCACTCCCTCTATGTTCCACCACTCCCCTCCTCACTAGGGACAATTTAGAGACAGTAACCTAACAATCTGCACGTCTTTGTGATTATTTAATTGTTTAGCAATACGGGGTGGTAGCAAGCCCTTCCGTTAGACCCATGAGTTAGACCCATGTTGATTAACCTGCGAACCCGTATATCTTTGGAATGCAATGCGGGAGGAAGCCCACGAGGTCATGGGGGAAACGTACAACCTCCTTCCAGCCAGCAGGGGAATTGAACCTGGGTTGCTGTTGCACTAACTGCTGCGTTACCGTGTGTGGGAGGGAGAAAACCGGTGCACTGGGAGGAAAGCCATGCAGTCACAGGAGGAACATTGTAACTCCACCTCAGAGGTCAGGATTGAGCTTGGGTAAGTGGTACCGTGAGGCAGCAATTCTTCCAGATGTGCCACTGTGCATGAAAATTTCAAATACAGATTAATTTCAACATTTTTCACCCAATGATTGGTATTCTAACTGTTGAGTTAGAATTAGTTATCATTTACACACATACATGACAGATTCCAGCCGCTTATTGTGCAATGACTTAACAGGTTTTAACCTTCCCAAAAGAACCTTTGTAATATCTAGAACTACCTTTAGATCCTCCCTCACCATACAGTTCTAGATCTTGGACCATGTCATTGAACAGCATTTAGTTGTGGACCACATCCGGCATCATCTTGACCCTCAGAAACTGACCACCCTCAACGTCAGATATAGTTTGATGAGTATGAGTTTGTTTTACAGATACAAGGGCCAAGCACCTGATCTGATAGGCAAGCAGGACAGCATTTATGAAGGTACTTTATTAATCACTAATCAATTAAGTCCTTATAAAAGAACTTTTCAGCAAGATGATAATTCTTTCTCTCTATTGTCTGCCCTGCTAAGTACTTGTAGCGTTTTCTGTTGTTCATGACCAATTAATGTATTTAAATTGATATAACCATGTGTATTATTAACAGTATAGTGCAGCAGGAATCTTTAGATTTGTTTGAGGGCAAATGTTTCCTTCCTGATTTTCCCAGCCATGAGTGGGAGCAACTGTTGCTACAGTCAACTAGCAGAAATGATGCATGAGAGTAACAAAGGATTTACTTCCCAATAGAGGAACGTAATTAGACCATTGGAGCCCTCAAGCCCTGAGAGGGATATGGGCCAAACGCAGCCAAATGGGACTACCTCAGATGGGCATCATGTCTAGCATGGACCAGTTGGGCCGAATGGCCTGGTTCTGTGCCAGATGATTCAATGATTCATCCATATTGGCCAAGATGCCTTCCTCAGCTAGTCCCATTTGCCTGCCTTTGACCCATATCCCCTAAACTTTTCCTACTCTCCCCAGTCCCAATGTACTTTAAATGTTGTAACTGTACCTGCCTTTGTCACCTCCTCTGGCAGCTTATTCCATATTTGTTATGTTCTTATATTTTCTCAGCACTTTGAATATGTTTTAGACAAGTTTCCCACTAATGTTCTGCATTGGTGCTTATCAAAATTGTTGCCCATTTTATCTTCCCAAGTGTATTGTCAGCACCCACCCCCTAAGCGCGACCTTTCTCCAGGCTATTAACCATTTTTTGTCCTTACCTGCTGTTATTATTACTCCTGCAGAAGATTGGGATATGTTGGACATTGATGAAGATGAGAAGCTGACTGGAGAGGAAGAGTTTGAATTATTAGCTGGACCTCTTGGTTTGAGTGAACGTAGAATTGTACCTGAGCCAGTCCAATTTCCTGACAGTGATCCATTAGGCGCATCTGTTGCCATGGTAACAGCAGCCAACAGCATGGAAGAAACTCTCATACAAATAGGTTGGTGAAAAAAGTTTACCTGATTAAGTAAAAATTAAAGTTGTTCAGATCAGATTACTAATATGAGAAAATAGACCATTGCCAGGGCTGTTTTCATTGGAAGGAGAATGAATGGTATTACATATGTCTGTCAGTAATTGGAAAGTGGATATTTGCAATCACCCATGGACTTTTGGTGCTGAAAATTACAAAACTGACATTTATTGAGGTCAAAACATTTTTGTAATGGCAACATAAATTATAAAAGAAACATCACTGAATTACCTTTGCTTGCTTTATAAAATCCCCTCAAAAATAAATTGAACTTTCCTCTTACCCTTTATAGTGGTAACTTTGCTTTCCAAGGACATGTTATGTTTCTATTATTACCATACATTACAATAGGTATTCATCACATACTTTGACAAATCCCATTACACATCCAAATATTTCATATTTTTAAATTCCAAGTTTTTCTTCCTGCATTTTGACATTGTTTTCCTCATTTCGCTGTCTTTGCTTGAGTGTTGTAATTATTTACAATTTTCTGCCAATTTTGTACAATTTTTTGGGCAGTAAGAGCAGTTTGAATGTTCTGAAAGGGAGTATGATACTGGGTGGAGCACTAAGCGAACACGTGCATGTTATATGGCCAGTGGGACAGATTCAGCATGGGAGAGTACTCATTTCTGAGTAATAACGCTTCACAATGTAATGCCAAAACATTCAGCTCTTGCTTTCGCACAGTATGTTTCTTGGAACTGGAGTTCTGAAGTATTCTACAGCCAAGCACTTCATGAAGTATAGCTACCATCGCATTGAATTGCAGCAGCCAATTTGCATATAGCAGGGTCTCAAAATCAAAGGCATATATATTTCCAGCAATACATGATGTATCTGTGTGCATGTACCAACTACGCACTATTCTTAATGTAAAAATTAGTCAGTAAGTTCAAGGTGGTTCAAAAGTACAGCTTATCCAGGAGATTCCTGGCCTTTGTCTGCCACCAACATTTTAGTATCCTGCAAGGTGAAGAATCCTCCCTTTCCACCATTGCTTTTCTCTCCTCCATTGCTGCCATTGCTGTGTTCCTGTAGTGGGACACTTGCTTTGAAGTTGGGACCTTCTGTGATTGGTGATAAAGAAACATCTGCAATGAAATCCCTTCAGAAGCAGTGCAGGTTCCATTTTAATATTTCTGGGAAAATTCAACCTGCCAATTCTTTAAAAATGCCTTTGCCCAATTTTGCAGCTTTGTTTCACGGTGATCTGACTGGGCATTAGCACAAAGTATAGTGCACTAAGAGTGAAATCTAGACTCTTGCTTAGATTTTGAGACAAGATTCCTTGAATGTTGAAGCACAAGGAGGTGCAAGGGGCTTTGACAATTCAATTGAGTAAAGACATTGTGGACTTGCATCCTGTAATATATATTTGTTATAATTCTGCATCTCTTGCTGTATGTGTTCTCCTTTCACCTCATGTTATTTTGTGTTTTCTATTTTCCCTTACATGTCTTACTCTCTTTTCTTTTCCCCACAATGTAACGTAATTAGCATGTTCTCTGTTTAAGGTTGCCTTGGGTCGGTGGATAAATGTTCATCGGGTCGAGTAACACTTGGGGAACAAGCATCTGCTTTGCTCAACCCACACGACCGGGTCATGGCCTTGAGAAGAGTGACTGCGGCGGCACAGGTTCTTCTAGCAAGGACCATGGTGATGCGAGCTCTTTCCCTGCTCTCGGTCAGGTAAGAACATTCTCTTTCAATGCCTCCTTCACACCAAAGTAGCTCTAAGCATTAGAATGAGATGTAAGGCTCCTGGGGCTTCAAGTAGTTGGCTCAATTCTCATGATTTGTATATTAGCTACCTGAAAACCTGCTTAGAATGCAAAAAGAAAGCTTGGTCAACAAACATCCAACATCCTTTATTAATTTGCATTTTCACAGCTTATGATATTTACCTTGCATGAGACTTAACATTGTTGTGCTCTTATACTGACACATTGTACATGAGAATCAGATGGTGCATAATAACTCCTTAATTCCAATGTGAAAGGGTATGGGGTTGACTGTTTCACTGTCCTAGCATCAGGGCTAACTATGTGTAGAAAATTTGTTAGTTAGAAGAAGACTTTGGCTACGTCCACACTACGCCAGTTAATTTTGAAAACGCCGGTTTCGAGTAAAAACGACAGGCGTCCACACTAAGCATTTTTCAAAACATCTCCGTCCACATTAGGTGGATATTTGGGCGAATCTCCTCCTACTGGGCATGCGCAGGACACACAGAAAACCAGTGAAGATGAAACAGTATACTTGGTGCGCGTTTGTCCAGTTACAGAGTAGAAACACTTTAAAGGAATTGCTCTTGGCTGTCACGCAGGAGGACTTAAAACTTAAAAAAAACGAATATTGGAGCGTATGGAGGCAACCAACAGGGAGTTCACAGACAGTATGACCCAGCTGACAACGAACATTGAAAAACTGACTAACTCTGTTGCATTAATAAAGCACCTTGTTAAATGTATAAAACGTCTGCATCAGCGTTATCTTGTATTTCCATACAATGTTACATTAGGCTGTTACACATCTATTGTCAGAGAAGTACTTGCATAAATAGGTAAACCACCTTCATACAAGCAAGGACAGAAAACAGGGCAAAATGAGTATACTTATTCACTTCTTCACTTCGTTGTTAAAACAACGAACATCTGTTCTGGCACGTCATGACAGAGTTTTTAAATAGTTAAAAAAGCTCACTTTACAATTTAACTCTTACGCCGTTCACACTGACTGCACGTTATAACAGCTTGCGCAGTACCAAGCAGAAGCAGAAAAAAGCATTGTTGTTGTGGTGTTGTCATGACAGCGTTTTTAAATCTCTCCGGTTACCCCATACACACTACGCCGGATATTTAGCGTTTTCAGATTTATTCACTCTGGAGAGTGTTTTCGAAAATCTCCGTTTTCGGGGGCTGAAAACACCGTTTCAGTGTGGACGGGAGGGCAAAATGAAGAGAAAAAGCTTTGCTTTCAAAATGATCCGGCGTAGTGTGGACATACCCTTTGTATCATTCACCTAGGAAATTTTCTAAACTGTGGGAGGACTTAAGATCTTTATCTAAGGTAAACAGATCTACTAAAACATCATGGAACTCCCAATAACTAAATATGTGTAAGTTAAACCAACTGGCTCATAGCATCCGTCAGATAAGTATGAGCGGTTGTAACGGTGAAGCTCTGACCTGGGAATTGAACACACAGTGAAGTATCTCAAAGTGTATTTAGTATGGATCATTTCCGTAAACAAATTGCCAATGATGAATTGTTTAGTTCTTTGCAAAATTTTCCTTTTCTTAAAATTGAAATCTTAATTGCTACGCAACATCTCAACCAAAGGTGCTTCAGATGTTAAAATGGAAGTGAAAAAGAGATCTTAAAAAGTACAAACATGAGATTGTTCCCATTTGTTGTAAAGTATCTCAGTAAATGGATCCTAACAACCGTGTTTTGTACATGTCACTTCAAGAACACTTCCAATTCTTGCCTTCTCCAAAGCACAACTTTTCTTTTAAGGGAGAGGTGAAATGTCAGTTGGAGCCACATGGGGGAAGAGGTCTGGTTTGTGAAGTCTGTGGGTGGAATCAGGAGTGGGGAAGGTGAGTGTAAATGGAGGGTGGGCTGGAAGGAGTGTATGGGGAAAGGAACCAGATGGGAGGACCAGAGGTGGATCAGAAGAGGGCAAACGCAGGAGGTAAAGGTGACCTGAAATGGGAAAATTCACTGTTCATACCATTGAGTGGTAGACTACCCATGCAGAATATGAGGTGCTGTTCTTCCAGTTTATATTTGGCCTCACCCTGAAGACGGAGAAGACCAGGGGCAGGCAGGTTGGTATAGAGAGAGGACTTGAAATAGCATGGAACTTGAAGCTCAGAGTTTCCATTAGGTGTCTAGTGAACCTAGTCTGCCCTTGGTGTACCTGCTGTAGTGGAGTCCACTTCTGGAGCATGGAATGTAGTAGGTGAGCTTGGAGGTGGTGAATCTTTACCTCACTTGGAAAAGCTCTTTAGGTCCCTGGATGGTAGTGAGGTGAAGGTCCTTTGGCCTAGCATGTTGTGCCAAACTAGCTAAAATGTAAAATTTTTTAAAACCAAACAACTGATCTTTCCTACCTACACAATGTCCATATCCCTCCATCTTCCTCACATTCATGAGCCTATCTAAACATCTCTTAAAACCCTCTGATATATTTGCTTCTACCACCATATCAAGCAGCACATTCCATGATCCACCACTCTGTGAGTAAAACAACTTACCCCTCACATCCCCTGTGAACCTACCCCCTCTCACCTTCAATGCATGACCCTGGTATTAGACATTTCATCTCTAGGAAACTTATACACCTGTCTACTCTGGCTATGCCTCTCATAATCTTACAAACTTATATCATTGTCTCCCCTCAGCCTCCACCGCTCCAGAGAAGAAAACCCAAGTTTGTCCAGCCTCTCATGATAGCACATGTCCTCTAAACCAGGCAGCACCCTGTAAATACTCTCCAAAGCCTCAACATCCTTCCTTGTGGGGCAACCAGAACTACATGCAGTATTCCAGAATTAGAACCAGATTTCTATAAAATTGCAATATAACCTCTTGACATTTGAGCTCGGTGCCTTGACTAATACAAACAAGCATTCTATAACCTTCTTAACTACCCTTTTGATCTATATTGCCACCTTCAAGGACCTCAAGATCTCTCTACTCAACAACACTGTTAAATGTCTTGTCCTTAACAGTGCACTGTGTCCTTGCATTAGCCCTCTCAAGGTGCAACACCTCACATTTATCTGGGTTAAACTCCATCTGCCATTTCTCTGCCCATATTTACAACTGATCTATATGACGCTATACTCTTTGCCAGTCTTCTACACTATCCACAACTCCACCAACCTTGGTACCATCCGCAAACTTACTAACTCGCCCATCTACATTTTCATCAGATCATTTATATATATCACAAACAGCAGAGATTCCAGCACAGATCCCTGTGGAACACCACTAATTACAGACCTCCAGCTTGAAAAGATCCCTTCGACCACTACGCTCCGTCTTCTATTGCAAGCCAGTTTTGAATCCATACAGCCAATTCATGCAGACCCCATGCATCTGAATCTTCTGGATTAGCCTCCTATGAAGGACATTGTCAAATGCCTCACTAAAATCCATGTAGACGACATCCACTGCCCTACCCTCAGCAATCTCTCTCATCACCTTGTCAAAAAACTCAGTCAACTTGGTAAGGCACAACCTGCCTCACACAAAGCCCTGCTGCCTCTCCCTAACTAGGCTGTGGGTTTCCAAATGCTCATATATTCTATCCCGAAGAATTTTCTCCAGCAATTTCCCTATGACTGACTATGCACATTCTAAAAGTAATGAGGATTTTTTAGAAGCCTAATGTGCATTCTAATTCACCCCAATAAAAAAAAATGTAGAAAACTGGTGTTAATTTTGTGGGCTCCCAAAATCAGGAAGTTTAGGACCAAAGAAAAACAATGATGAACAGATAAGATTTCAGCCAGACAGATACCAGAGACTACAGACGCTGTATGTAATTGTAAGCAAAAAGAAAGCTACTGGACGAATTCAGCAAATCGGGCAGCATTTCTGGGGAAGAGGATGGTTGACATTTGCTCCACAGAAATTTGCTGACCCACTGAGCTCCTCCAGAAGTTTGTTTATTTTTCATAAAATTTCAGCCAATTGGGTATTGTTCTGTATTTCCTTAGCCATTTTCAGAAATGAGTGTCATTGTTAGGAAGAAAAACTATTGTTTTTATTATACAAAAGATTCAGGGCAGCTAACCTCACCTTGTGTCCTTGTGTATCAGATATGGTAACTGCCTTGATCCTAATGCTTTCCAAAGATGTAAATTATGAAGGAACATACATTACATCCAACAATGGTTTATTCTTTGATGCGTTGCATGTTTTCCATTCAATCACTCTTTCAGGTCTGTTTTAGTGTATAGTTATTTATTTAGAGATATAGCGTGGAATTGCTCATTCTGGCCTTTCAAACTGCCCAGCAACTCCCGATCACGGGACAATTTACAATGGCCAATTAACCTACTAACTGATATATCTTTGGACTGTGGGCAGAAATCAGAGCACCCAGAGAAAACCCACACGATCCATGGGGAGGAAGTACAGAATGTTTACGGAGGATGCTAGGATTGAGCTCTGATGCCCTGAGCTGTAATAGCATTGTGCTAACAGCTACGCTACTGTACTTTCTAAATATAGCTACTCAAGGATTTTAACTTTGCTGCTTTGCTAAATTTCAGTTTCTTCCCGAAGGGTAAATTAGCAATGCTTAGTATATGCACTCTTTTAATTAGAAGGATGTTGATTGAAAATATAAGAGGTGTTTTCTATTAGTGATAGCAAAATTAGATAATAAAATTGGTATGACTATCCCTAACCAAAATTAACTCTGAACAATGCGTGTCTCCGGTCTTGGTCAATGCAAGTTGAGTAATTTGAGAAACAAAATGTAGTGCCTTTTTTGTTATTCTCCCCACAAGCATTTTCAGATACTGCTTTCTGTCAGTTGTCCAACTGCAATTTTTCATTACAACCACCAATAAAAGTAGATGGACATATCGCTGATGGACATTTTCTATCCTCCTCAGAGAAAGACACTTAATAGATTTTTTTTTTCAAATTTTTGGTGGGTTTGCGGTTGCTGAGAAGACTGGCGTTTATTCCCCAAGTTTAGAAGGTGGTGACAAGCCAACTTTCTGAGCCATTTAGGGAGACAGTTTCAGGGTTTAGACCCTGTGACATTGAAGGTGATGTATTTCCAAGACAAGATGATTGTGCAGCTTGGAGAGGAATCTTCATGTGATGGCATTCTCCTCCACTTGCTGCCCTCATCCTTGTTTGTGTCAAAGGTGACAGGTTTGGAATCTGCTCTCTGAAAGGCCTGTGTGAGTATCTACAGTGCATTTTGTAGATAGTACTGCAGTCACTGCACAAGGGCAGTTGGTATGTGGGAAAAGTCGCCAGCTGCATGTTCCCCTGCTAGTGATGCATGATCCCTACTTGAAAAATATTAAATTTTCCTCGGAAATCACTGGGTCTAAATTGTGGAACTCCCTACCTTTGCAGAATTTTTGGGAAGGCCTTCACTAGAAGGTTTGCAGCAATTCAAGAAGACATTGTACTGCTATCTTCTCAGAGTAATTGGAATTCACAATTAAAGCTGGCCCTGCCAACAGCAGATATCCAAAGAATGACTTAAAAAAAAATAAATAAATAAAATAGTTCTGATTTCTGGGATCCAGTTGCTTTTCAAGAAAAGTCATGTCATAGGCCATGTGTCATGTGCAGCGCAATAGGCCCAGGCCCAGGTTTCTGTCTATCCTGACCAAAGCTCTGCCTTCTCTACCAAATTCAATCTCCTTCAATGTAAGGGCAGGTATCCCAAAGTGTTTGTTGACCTCAGTGTCTCTTCCTGCAGTGTGACTCTGTCACTTGAACAGTGCGTGCTCTAAATGCAAAGTACTACAATCTTAAATTTTCCAACATGGAAAGATATTTGTTCAAGATGTATTTGTTTAGTCATTGATCCCTTCTGCAAAAATCAATGTGACAGCCTGTTGCCTGGTCCAACCTCTAACATGGGGGAAAAGTAACGAATGCATTCTTCCTTGAGATGGGTGGGGTGCTTGGGAAGGAATAGGATTCTCATCCCTTAAAGTGGGGAGAGGGGTTGGAGACTCGTTCGTTGATCCAGTGTTTTGATAGTGAAAAGAACCTGTAAGGGTTGCTATTCTAATCAAGCAAGAGTGAAGAAGCATTGAGAAATAAGAGAAAATTAGTCGATGCTGGAAATCCAAACAACACACAGAATGCTGGAAGTGTATAAAATGATGAGAGGCATTGATCATGTGGATAGCCAGAGGCTTTCCCAGGGCTCAAAAGGCTAAAATGAGGGGGCGTAGTTTTAAGGTGCACGGAAGTAGGTACAGAGGGGATGTCAGAGGTAAGTTTTTCCACACACAGAGTGATGGGTGTGTGGAACGCACTGCCGGCAGCGGTGGTGGAGGCGGATACAATAGAGTCTTTTGGAAGACTCTTAGATAGGTACATGGAGCTTAGAAAAATAGAGGGCTATGTGGTAGGGAAATTCTAGGCAGTTTCTAGAGTAGGTTACATGGTTGGCACAGCATTGTGGGCTGAAGGGCCTGTAACGTGCTGTAGATTTTCTGTGTTCTATGCTCTAACTCAGCAGGCCAGGTAGCATCCACGGAAAAGAGTACAGTCAATGTTTTGGGCCAAGACCCTTCACCAGTCCTGATGAAGGGTCTCGGCCTGAAATGTCGACTGTACTCTTTTCCATAGATTCTGCCTGTCCTGCTGAGTTTCAAGAAGCATTGTGAAGCAGGTAAGGGCTAGTGGTGAGGTAAATGGCAAGAGATAGGAAGAGCTGATTGGGAAATGAAGACTTCTCGGGCACTTCTGCCAGTTTTGAGCCCTTGGTCTTGGTTTTTCATTACTAGGGGCTTGGGATTGAGTTAAAAGGATGCAGTGAAGGATTCGTTTTGTGAAACTCTTCGTTGAAACAGCGCAGTAACATTTACAGAATGAAAGGGACTTGATAATATCTGAGAATATTAGGTAGGCTCACTCCTGGAACAGCAAGTCCTGTAGTCAATCTCACCACACCCCCATCAACCACACAAGCTTTGAAAGGAGCTTTAAGTAAGAATTGATATCACTGCAGGTGGAATTATGATTTGTGTTATTTCCTTTCAAGCCAGAAGCTTGCAAGATTCTGCTGAAATTTCTGGCTGGATAGGAAATAACCTGGATGTGATTATTACCATGTTTTACTCACTTCTAAGTGAGAGGCACCAGAACGAAACCACATCATATGATTCAATTGCATAACCTAGATATAACCATACTTCTGCAAAATAAACACACATTTATATTTAACTTGTATCCCAGTCATTTTTAGACTGACACTAGCACTTTTTTAATGAGAAACAGGAAACTTGGAACAATTTAATTTGTTTATTCAATAAACTTTCAGCTTTTAGGTAATAATAAATGTGTATTTTATATATTATTTGTATAATTAATACACACACACACACACACACACACACACACACACGATTCGGGTTAATTGGAACACATCAGGACCAGTAAATGCCCAATTAAGCAGCTGCCCCAATTAGGCGAAGTTTCGTGGAAATAGTTAAAAAGGTATTTTTAAAAAAAAGACAAACTACCATTTAACTGAGTACCAAATTATGTATTCAAATGAAATATAGAACAGATTAGAACACTGCAAATACTATTACAGTACTATAAAACTGTATTGGTTTGTAATAGTTGTTGACAGAAGAATTCATTCAGTGAATGCTGCTGTTTTCTTTTGATTGATTGTAAATGAACAAAATCAATGCTGACACCTAGAGTAATTTTTTTGCTTAACATCAATTCTTTTCGTGGCATCTTGGAAAGGGTCTGAAATTTTTTAAAGCCAAAATAAAAAACAAGCACATGCAATTGACATTTAAGTACTGTTCGCTCTAAGCACAGTGTAGTGTCTATTGGCCACACAAGTGCATGCGACTGATGCTAGTTAGAAACTGTTTGGCAACAGTCTCCTATACCAATTAAGTGTCCCAGATAAAGAAGGGGAGTTCTGGCTATTCACAATTTTTCTTTTTTTGTTGTTTGTGTTGTCCCAAATAAGCTGCTGCCCCAATCAATCAGTGTCCCAAATATATAAACTTTCAGTGGTCACCTTATTAGGTACACCTGTATACCTCGTCAATACAAATATCTAATCAACCATTCATGTGGCAGCAACTCATCTCAGTACCGAAAAGCATGCAGACATGGTCAAGAGGTTCAGTTGTTGTTCAAACCAAACATCAAATAGGAAAGATATGTGATCTAAGTGACTTTGACCATGGAATGATTGTTGGTGCCAGATGAGGTGGTTTGAATATCTGGAAAATGCTGATTTTCTGGGATTTTCATACACAACAACCACCAGAGCAGGAGTTCCCACCCTTCTATGTCATGGAAACTTACCATTAACCATGGGGTCTGGGAACCCCTGCTCTAGAGTTTACAGAGAATAGTGTGAGAAATGAAAAAAGCATCTAGTGAGCATCAGTTCTGTGAGAAAATGCCTTGTTAATGAGAGAGGTTAGAGGAGAATGCCAGCCTTGTTCAAGCTGACAGGAAATTGAGAGCAACTCAAGTAACCACACATTACAACTGAAGAGCATCTCTGAAAGCACTACACTTTGAACCTTGAAGTGGATGGACTGCAGCAGCAGAAGACCACACGTGCGTGTGTGTGCGTGACCGTGCGTGTGCGTGTGGGGTGTGTATATGCGCATACATATGCACATATAAAATGAGAATAACAATAGGATTTGTATTATTTTTCAATATTAAATATATTTTGTAATTTGTCCTACTAGGCAGAGTTGGCCATGTATTTTAACTTTTTCTTTATGTAGGTTATTTTGCTTGTTATCAATTGTAGGTGTAACAATTATTCTTTCTGTTTTTTTACTTAATCATGGGAACATTGATTTGTGTATGAGATGCACTTTTACATGGTGCCTGAATGAATTGCTGTTGAAATCCAAGTGCACGAAGCAATCAAGTACTTGGTATGCATGGAGGGCAGTGGTACTTATGGTCCCCATGTATATGGAGACTCTGAATAGATGCAGTATCATCAGTCAATGCTGCTGGCACAATATTTTGCCACATGTCCAAGAGCCAAGAGCAGGTCTAGGCCTCCTTTGCCAACCAGATTCTTAAGGTGAGAGTTGAAGCCTGTTTCCGCACTGGTTACAGGTACCGTCCATACCTGGGCTATTGTCAAGAGGACCACTTGTCTTCCTCAATGTAGCCTCTTCATTTAACTTTCCGTCCTTGGTGTTCACACCACACACTCCTCAATTCAGCAATCACCTCACTGCTAACCCCTCTCACAGCCAGCCTGTTCCCCCGTTTACATACTTTTCACTTCTTTTACAGTTCCCATCACCTCAGGTGGGAGAGGTTGGTAGGCTTTCCTACTCCCCGGGTACTTTGGGCATCACTTATAGTTCATAATCAGAACCTGTGGCCTATTCGACAAGTGTTTTCACTGGTTAAGGAAGTCTCTATGGCAATACCTTATCGAGGTCCCATTAGTGGGAAAGGAGAATGCTGTTGTTCTCCAGAAATTTAACTGGCTTCTCACTGATGCATCTTTTTCCCCTTTCCTTACTTCCAGTGGCTCTAGTTGCAGTCTGGCAGCAGGTCTGGAGTCCTTGGGACTGACTGATATCAAGACCCTGGTTCGATTGATGTGTCTGGCGGCTGCAGGTAGAGCAGGTCTCACTCCAGGTCCCAGTACCACTGGTATTTCAGAGCGTCCCCGTGGAGCTCACAGCAAAATCAACAAGCCAATCTCCTGCCTGGCCTATTTGAGCACTGCAGTTGGCTGTTTGGCTTCCAACAGCCCAAGTGCCGCAAAGCTGCTTGTTCAGTTGTGCACTCAGGTAAAATCTTCGAACTGCATTATTATTGCTGGGTCAAGTTGATGAAGGAAAAATTTGCATTTGCTTTGCTTTCTTTACAATTGCAAGTGCAATTTGCAGTTAATAATGTGGCTTTGAAATGTTGATAGCAATTTTGCAATAAAAGAAGCAAGGGTATTTCACTATTACTCTGATTTGTACATCCTTTTCATAATTCAGTGACCTCACTTCACACCAATCCATTGTAGACTCATCCACTCTGTAAATCTGCAGTCTAGCCTACTTCTCACTGCCACAAATGGCCATACTGACTTGTTCTGCATTCAGCCTGTGATCCATGATGTGGAGGGAGTGATCAGTTAATCCAAGGGGAAGCAGGCTTCAATCTGTGAGGAGTCTGAATACCACGTACCAGAGCTTATTCTCACTCACTTTGTTGGTGTTCAAAGGCATTTTAACAGTTTTTAAAATGATTCTGGTGAAGATCATTTTAGAAATTATTTAGAGGTTTAAGTAATTAACAAAGTAGTTAAAAATTACTCAGTTAAAACAGGTTGAAGTGCTGGCAGATACTTGAAAACATTAAAATAAGGTTAATTAACTCATCTGCATAACCTTTTCCACAAGATCGGTGACTTTGTTCAATTGAATGGGGCTGTTATTTTTACCTCAGTCTTTCCTGGCACACAGCACAGCGAGTATGTGATGCACATGTAGTCTTCTCTTCAGCACTGCCCTTCTGAGGCTGAGACCGGTGACAAACAGGACAGTCAGATGCATCAGCATTTGACCCCCTGCTCATCTCAGACTAAATACACTTGGCCAGTACCACCAACTTCAGTCAGTATTATTCAGCCCAACTCTCTGATGTACTGCTTTACAATGGTGTGTTTACTTATAAATTTTAAATCAGTGTTTTACATTTGGAGAGGCATATTTTTACAGTTATTGGGCAGAAACAATGATCTCTTATGGGATTAATTAGCTTTGACCTATCATTGCATTATTTTAACCTTAAAACAAGATTAAAAGTTGTAAAGGTCAACCCATAAAACTGCTTGTAACTC
This sequence comes from Mobula birostris, assembly GCF_030028105.1. NCBI lineage: Eukaryota > Metazoa > Chordata > Chondrichthyes > Myliobatiformes > Myliobatidae > Mobula > Mobula birostris. The sequence goes on along the minus strand of NC_092387.1, from coordinate 13,903,071 downwards.
ATATATACTGGAAAATAACTTTTTCTCCTCAGATATTTTTAGCTTTATAGTTGGCAATAAAGTCTCTATTAATGTACCCAATCTTAGCACTTTAAAAAGCATCTACAATAAAGGAGCGCGTTGCCCACTGTTTTATGTCTAAAGCCACCTTATCTTTCCAGAACTTGATCTCTGCAGCAACGGGTATGAATCTCACAACCATAGATGACCCCATTCAAAGAAAGTTTCTACCCAGTTTCCTTAGAGGCATTGCTGAGGAAAATAAGCTCGTGACTTCTCCAAACTTTGTTGTAACTCAGGCGTTAGTGGCATTGCTGGCTGATAAGGGTGCAAAACTGAGACCAGCCTACGACAAGGCTGAGATGGAGAAAAGAGGTATGTGTTGTCTCTCCAAGTTCTTCTATGAAGGTGAATGTGAATGCAACATGGACTCTACTGATTATGCCAGGGCCTGAAAGTTTTGTAAAATAATTTTGAGCTAATACTTATTTATGCTTTTGCATTTAATACATTTTGCATCCATAATAAATTTGACATCAATTTATCTGCCATGCAGTTTTATCTACAAGCTGAGACAATGACCAGTGAGTCATACGTCAATTCAGTTGTATTTTATTTTACTAGAAGTGTCACACTTCTTATTCCTAAAGACTCCGAAATAAAAACAGTGTAATTTAAAAATTATTATATTTTATATATTTGTATCAAGGTACTTTGACTGATTAGTTAAATGACACTTTGGATGAGTGCAAAACCATCCTTAATGTTTTCTTGATCGTCATTTACTGGCGTGTTGTCTCACTGTTTTGTTTAAGCAGGTTTTGTTGCCCATTTGTATGCCCATCCTTCCTATGATCCTTCTGCTGTAGGCCCTCTGGAACTGGCTAATGCCTTAGCAGCTTGCTGCTTGTCCTCTAGGCTGTCTTCCCAGCACAGGCAGTGGGCTGCTCAGCAGCTCGTTCGGACTCTTGCAGCACACGATCGTGACAACCAAAGCAAACCGCAGACTTTTGCTGACATGTCGGGAGACCTACGCAAATGTCCATTCATCAAGCTGGAAGCACATCAGAACAGGGTAAGAAATTTTCTTCTGTATCTTGAAGTATCAACTGTTTTTATTTTGATTTGTTTTCTTGTCCAAATATTTAACTGGGAAATTCCAGTGGTGAGCTGGTTAGAAGATCAGTAACTATAGTTGTTTGAGGGCTGAGCAGCTGATCTATAAACAACAAATATTTGTTCACATTGCTACTGGAGATATTTATAGATCACAATACTTATTTCTACAAGGAATGTTTTTGACAGGCCTGCCAAGCCTTTTGTTTGCTTGTGTTCAAATTCTATTTGATTGTGTATGAGCTCGGCTTAGGGGCTTTGTGACCGACACCGTAGATTCTGTCGTGCTCTAGTAATCAGACTCACGTGTTTGTGGTGCTTTAATTCCTATTGAGGGGTGAGCCTTACCTCCTTATCAGAACTTTTTCATACCACAGAGATTACTTTCCATCTTAAAATATTCCAATCTCTACTTTCTTGTTGATTTGTTAATCAGAATCTCCTCTTCATCCTTGAGCAGATCTTTAATTTTTCATTAGATCAGGTCATCATCAAAGGCTACACTTTTTCATACTACGCCGACATTAGCTTCTGCTTTCTCACTAGTCTCATTTTGAACATTTTCGTATGAACGCAGTAAATAGCTTGGTTGGTTTGTTTTCTGGAGATTTTTATACCCTTAACACCCCTTTTATTTTATTCTCATCACAGTTCTTTCATTGACAAGCTCTCTCTTCCACAGAGGCACATACATTTAAAAAAGCAATGCTCATCTCACCTGAAATGATCATGTCAGCTGTGGTGTGGATTAGAATGTCAAACTTGAGTTGTCACTTGCCTTTGAAAATCAGGAGAAATGACCTTCTGATAACGGCACAAAATAATTCCTGTGAATATTTTCCCATTATGAATAAAATCTATTCTTGAAACACAACCTACAGACTCAGTTTCAAGGAGCCGTCATCTCATGCTCTGATGTTTATTGCTTATTTATTATTATTATTCACTTTTTCTTTTGTATTTACAGTTCATTGTCTTTTTCTGATTGGTTGTTGTCAGTCCTGTTGGATGTGATCTTTTATTGATTCTACTGTGTTTCTCATATTTGTGAATGCCTGCAAGAAAATAAATCTGAGGGTTGTATATGGTGACATATACATACTTCGATAATATACTTACTTTGAACTTTAAATAAAACTTGTCAGCGGGGGTTTGGTTATATTGCCTTCAGAGCAAGTGCAAAACCTTGCAATTGTGGTGGGATAGTAAGCAGGGAAAAAACATGCATTTCTAAAGCACCTTTCATCAAGATGTGCCCAAAGATCTTAGCCACAGGAAATACACATCAAAGTTGCTGGTGAACGCAGCAGGCCAGGCAGCATCTCTAGGAAGAGGTACAGTCGACGTTTCAGGCCGAAACCCTCCTTCAGGACTAACTGAAGGAAGACGAAGGGTCTCGGCCCGAAACGTCGACTGTACCTCTTCCTAGAGATGCTGCCTGGCCTGCTGCGTTCACCAGCAAATTTGATGTGTGTTGCTTGAATTTCCAGCATCTGCAGAATTCCTCGTGTTTACGTTTTTATAGCCACAGGAAATGTGTTTTATTATTACTAGACATAGCCAGATAGGGTATGTTCTTATTTTAGTTATCTCACTGTTCTCCTTGTTGCCCCTTTCCATCCCTGCTCGCTGCCTCCTCCATAGCTCCATTAGGTCCATGAGCTGTGGGACCTCAGGAGATGTGAAGGCGATCACTGTAGGCTGTGTATGCCCATTCTGAGGATTGGATGTAGCCCATGTTAACACATGGTCTTAATGAATTAGGTCATTTGGTCCTTGTGTTGTGAACCACCAATGTAGAGCTGCTGAAGGAATTCTTCTTTCAAGACGTTTTCACTCATCTGTACAAATAGAACCTAAACAATCTACACTTCTCTGCGAGTATGTTACCTTTGGGAAGCTTAAACAACTTTGAATGGATGAGGGATTTATTAATGCTCTGTTAAATTGCGCAGGGTTGTCAAAGTAACATTTATTATCAATGCGTGTATTCTTTATACAACATTGACATTTGTCTCCTGACAGGCAGGTACAAAACAAAGGAAACCCAATAGAACCCATTAAAACAAAAGACCCAACATGCAGTGGAAAAAGGGGCGGGGGGGGGACATGCAAACAGTAAAAGTAAGCAAGTAGCATTCAGAACTGAAGTTCACAAAGGCGAGTTCACACTGTAATAGTTGCAGGCCACAGCCACAGTTTGGTGCAGAGAGATTGTGCTGTTAATTGTAATGTTATAAGTGCATTCAGCTTGGTTACTTTAATGGCATTGATATTAATCAGTTTCCAGGGTAATTTTCTTTTTTTCCTTTAAAGGTAATAACATGTGAATGGTGCAATAAAAAGGGTCTCCTAGCAACAAGTGCCAATGATGGAACTGTTAGAGTATGGAGTGTCACTAAAAATCATTATACTTTACAGCAAACCTGCATTTTCAATAAATCGTGAGTAGCATTTTACATATTAAAATACAGAATGTGGGTGCCACTGCATTTACTGTGTACTTTTGCATTTTCTGCTTTATTTTGGATTTCCATTATCTGTGGTATATTACTTTAGTACTCATGCTTTAATGGGTTGGACCTAAGATTATTAACTTCCACCAGTCACGGGTACAACCTTTGGACTTTAATGACTTCAGCTGATGAAGAGTTTACCCCGCTTTCTACTGACTTCAGTTTTATTCCATGATGAGTCAAATGCTGCCATGGTGTCGAAGAAATTCTGGTCTGGAGCTCATTTGTTCTGTCGCTGTTTGCACCATTGGCGTAAAGTGTCTGGACCTGAATGATGCAGACTAAACACAAGCAGGCATCAGTGAGCAGCTCAGTAAAGAGTAAATGATGCTTGATAGAGTTGTTGGTGCTCTCTTCCATCACCACGGTGATGATTTTGATAGCAAACAGACATCAGGGGTCTTGATGCAGAGTTTTGATTCGAAATATCGACCATCTCTTTTCCTCCATAATCTGCTGAGTTCTTCCAGCCATTTATTCCAGCAACTGCAAATCTTGTATCTCTTAGAATTAATTTGATTGGCTTTGATGTCAATGTTTTTGGAGCAGCTTGGCATGGCATTTAATTATACTGGCTTCTATAAAGGCAAGGTCTCAGGAGGAGATTGAGATGGACCATCTCCCGGCACTTTAGATTAATTAAAAATGCCTCAAGCTTGAATTTGTGCTTGTGTTCAAGGCTCTGTTGTCATTGAGCGTAGGGTTTCATGGTACTGCTTCCTCCTGTTAAGGGTGGGGAAATTAAACCATGCACAGGATGTGTCAGAGCCTGCAGGGCTTTGATCTAATCTGAAAGTTAGCTTGACTTATAGATAAAGCTTCCACTGTTTACCAAGCATGACAACCCATGTGCATGGCAACCTGACTTGGTTGCAGTTCATTCTTAGGTTAGACCAGTGCTGCTCTTTACAAATTTTTCTCATTGAACCAGGTTCAGTCCGATGGCTGCAATTCTCCATTCTTCTTACATCCATGTGCTTAAGAATCTCTTAAATGTCCCTGTTGTATCAGCCTCTACCACCACCCTTGGCTGTGTGTTACGGGCACCTACCACTCCATTTTAAAAGCAACCTAGCTCTGTCATCGCCACTCACCTTAAGCAGATGTCCTCTAGTATTTGCCATATTCTCCCTAGGAAAAAGGTGCTGATTATAAACATTACTGCATTTTAAACCACTTAATTGTGAAGCATTTGTGGATATGATCTGATGAGTTTTATATACATGGAAGTTATTTCCTTATTTCTTAATGAAAGCGGAGCACTTCGACCCCTCAAACATGCTCCATCACTTATGGTTTCATCCTGATCTGACACACACAATGACTTCTGGTCACTCCCCCTCCCCCTTGAGAATGTTCTGCAGTTGCTCAGAGACATCCTCAACCCTGACACTAGGAGGGAACACACTACCCTTGTGTTTGCTCCCCTAACTATCGAGTCTGCTGTCACCTTAGTTCTCTCTGCCTTCACCCTTCCCTGTTGAACCTCAGAGATCAGTCCTGGTGCCACAGACCTGGCTGCTGCTACAGCCTTCTGTTGAACCAGCAGCAAACTTAACAGTAGTCTTCTTTCCAGGGGAATGGTCAGAGGAGAATCCTGCACTACCTCTCTACGTTGATAGTCACCCAGCTGCTGGTGAATGGAATATACTAAATGCTGTGTTTGAGGAATCTGCAACATTGGCTAGAAAAAGTCTGAATATAGTTCCACAGTTTCAAAAAATAACTTGCTAAAGAACAAGGGGTTGGGGGCTGAAGTATCTGTGAGGCAAAAGTATCCTGACCCTCTAACTTTCTCCAGCAGTTTTGTTTTAGCCTCTTAAATCCCAGCATTTACAGTCTCTTTTGTCTCCATGTTCTTCAGTTAGTTGTGGGAAGCTTTTCCAGTTTTAACATCTTTCTAATGTTACGTACCCCATAACTGGGTTGCCAAACCAGCAGAAATGGAACGCTCGTTGGAGTCTGGATTACTAGGAACTAATAAAGTTTTATTAAAGAAATAAGTAATTCCGTACACTAATCGTAAGGATATAAATGTAACAGTTTAGCAATGATAATACACACATATACACAGAACTATGGTAATAGGAATCAACCAAGCTCTATCGCAGTCTAGGAGTAAAATGAACATTCTTAAGTGAAGCAGAGTTCAGTTCAGTTTAGTGCAGTTCACAGTAATCGCTGTTGTTGTACTGTTGGGGGGGGAGAGAGAGAGAGAGAGAGAGATGCAATTTGGTTTCAGGCAGACCTTTTGATGTCTTCGCGGTTGGTTTCGGGCAGACTTTTTGATGTCTTCTAATCCCGCTGTGGTCACCAACTGTGACCCCTCCGTTCTGGATACGATCGTCCTTCCGCGGTGAACCTGGTACCCAGGCAAGAGCGGACACACACCCCAGGTTCCCACCGATCGTACCTTTATACCCTGTGAGCCTCTGGTCAGTTCCTGCAAACTGGTCCTCCAAACTCCCACCAACTTGTGGGGGGCACACTGCTCTTTCCAGGGTCTCGTGGTATGTCGCGTGCCTTAGCAAACCTGCTCCTTTTATCCCCCTGCTGGGGTATCACCTGTCCATCAAACTTCAAACAGTTCAGGTTCAAAGCAACTGGTCTGTCAATATCTGAATTGTGTTTCTTTCCCGTTAATCCCTCTCTTCTCTCTTATTAGCATTTTGAATGTTTCTCCATTGTCTTTCTTATTTCTCTCATTAGCGTCATCCGTCCGGTAGCTCTGCTGGGCGTCACACATGATACTAAACACAATGAGAACTTTGCAGTATGGACTAGTCTGACTGTGCCTTTGTCAAATCTCTGTCATTTTTATGTGCACTATGTAATGGATGGGCAATAGTGACTGACTTGATAGGTACTTTATTTAAAGATGGAGCACCTTGCTACGGGTCTGATAAGGGTGGCAGATTTCTTTCCCTTGGTCATTTTAGTGATTAGGGTGGGTTTTATCAATACAGTTGTCCCAGCTTGATGGGATTTGCATAAATGTGTTTGTCTAATTACTCTAGCAGAGTCATTACTATCCTACCTTACTCCTATGGGTTATTTTCAGTAAACACAAATAAAGTGCATTGTGACTCGCTAAGGAGTGGTGAAAATTGGTTTGTTTTTTTAAACAGCGAAGCTACCTCGGAGGATGTAGGCTGCACAGGATCTCCTTGTGATCCAAATTTGTCTCTTATTTGCTGGAGCATTAGCGGGAAATACATTGCAGCAGCTTTAGAAAAGGTGGTCAACATCTGGCAAGTCACTGGTATGACCTTTTATATCTTCGTAAAGTTTAAAATTGATAAATGTAGTGAAAAATGAAATCAAGCATACAAATCTCTACCTACTTTTTCTTAAAGGATGCTCAATGCTGTTAGCCATTTTTCCTTCTGCAGGAGGTAAGGGACTTCTGGACGTCCAGCCACACTGGGTGTCTGCTCTCGCTTGGCCAGTCGAAGGTCCAGTAGCAAGCTGGGCAGGTGACACTTTAGAAGTTCTACTTGTGGGGCGAATTGATGGATCTCTAGGGCTCATTGAGGTGGTGGATTCCTCTACCATGCACAGACTTGAACTCGAGCATTGCTACAGGAAGGATGGTAAGTGCCCCTTCTGGAATTTTGCCTTGTTTTGTCAGTAATTCCAACCGTCTCTAATTCCTATCCAACCTAGGCTAATAGCCCTGTTCCAGACTTTTCATATGCAGCCTCAAAATGGACATCCTATTGAATATTGGCCAATACTTTGGTATTTATTCCTGCCAAATCTCTCTTATTTAGATTTTGTATTAACAGGGCAGACAACGATTAGATTTTAGAAGTAGTGTTTTATATTTATTCATCTCCCATATACAGCTTAATTTACCATCATTACGAAAACTTCACTTCGCTCAGTCCTGAGCCTTTTGGCTTTGTGCCATTGAAGTCTGGCAAAAACAATTTTACTGGTTTGCTCTTAATAAGAACAACCTTTTGGGGGAAGAGAATTACCAAAGGGCACAAGATTTTAGTATCTCCAAAGCCTCATCATTGTATCTGTTCCTTCATCAGTGTGGGCTTCATTGTTCAGGTGTTCCTTGGATAGACAACATATGACCTTTTTTTAAGGCACTGGTGGCAGTAAAAGGTGATGGTTAAGAATATTTGGGTCTCTTCAGTGATAACACTTCTTTGCAATGATCACACAAATGAACTGTAATTTTACCTTCCTTTTAAAACTCATTCTGATTGGCATTAGCATCTCCTAGAGTGGTGGGGTAGAGGTACGTCTCTACCAAAGGTGGTGTCAGGTGTTTCCTTCCCTCCACTAGCCTGCAGATCACCTTTGGGTAAGGTGTAGCACCTAATCATCTTCCCCCCTCCCCCCGCCCCCAGTCAGGGTCATGTGAAACCATGGGAGGAGGTGGTCGATGGTGCGTATCACATGTCCTGGTCATTGGACCACTGACGCTAGGCAGACAATCTCTGAAGAGTACTGCTAATGGCTGGGGTCACCCATCTTGTAAAGACGCTGCCCAGAAGAGGGCAATGGCAAACCACTTCTGTAGAAAAAATTGCCAAGAACTATCATGGTCAAACCCATGATCGCCCACGTCGTATGACATGGCACATGATGAATCACCACATCATTGATCCTGTTGGTACTGCTGCATCTCCACTAATCCTCTCTATTCCCCTTTGATCCTTTCTGTGCATAAACTCAATAGTCATCTTGAGTGATGCTCTACTCTCAACTCCCATTTCTCTTTCAGTCCTCTGCCATGCAGCTCGCCTTCAAGTCACTAGTTTATAATAGAAATTGAGGTGTGAGAAGCTGTGCCAGAACCCTCACTGAGTCTCTTAACACCATCTTTGAAGGGGGAAGGGTATAAGATATGTGCAGCTGAAGATACTATTAAAACAGAAATTGTGACAAGTGTCCAAGGCCAAGCAGCATCTGGGGATGAAGTGTGAGTCAGCAGTTCAATTGAAAGACATTTGTCCAGAGACATTAGCCATTTCACTTTTCAGAAATGCTACATTAAATGAAGAGAGCAGGCAGTGAAATTTAATATGGGTCATTCAAGTCGTGAGCTAGTCATAACATCATGAGTTTACAGTTATACTCTTCTGTCTGTAAAGTGTCTTCCTCCTGAACAACTACTTAATTAGAGCAAACTTAGTCTTTGTTTAGTGGAAATTCTGGTTCTTAGTAGTGTTCGAAGTAGCCACTTCCTCCCATGCTATCTCTGTCCAGGTAACAGACACCCTCTGCAATTGTGACTCCTGGCCATCAGTCGTGAGTGAGCTATTTGGGTTGTGATAGCTGGATTCTATTCTCATTTAAGTTCAGGTACACTTTCTGGTGGGGGGGGGGTTAAAGAGTTCAAAATCTGTCCAGTATTCACCCACTCTTTACTTTCACTGCCCAGGCATTAAAGCCAATTATAACGTCTAGTGCCCTCTAGCTGAGATATTGTGACCTAGGTATTAATGGCAAAGTCAGTGGAGCAATAGAAGTTCCAATTTAACGCCTTCGTATCTTTTTGTTATTCCCAGCACAGCAGGAGGAAGATTTAAGTTTAAAAGAAGCAGTATTACCAGAAGTTTTCTTTAGCTTGACAACTTGATAAATCTGTTTTATGCTAAGTTGAACTATTAAGTACTAAGTAAGCAACTGTTTTTGAGGAAAAGATCTTGGTCTAATTTCTGAATTATTGTACCCATTTTCTTGTACACGTTTATAGATTTGCAGCTTTCCATTTAGGAAGCAATTTATTATGAAGTCTTGTAGTGGAATGTTTGACAATGATTATCTGTTCTGGTGTATGGGGTGTTTTTTTCACAATTGCTGTTTTTATCTTTAGTTGCTGTAATGTCTATTGCATGGTATAGTGAAGATAAGCCATTTGCAGTCGGATATGCAGATGGAAAGATGCTGATTGGCACAAAAGAGCCTCTGGAGAAAGGAACAGTTGTCATGATTGATGCACACAAGGTATGTGTAAATGCAAGATGCTGACACCCAGCTGTTCCTATACATGACAGTGGCCAACCTTTTCACATCTCTCCCCCTCCCCAGTGGTGACCCTCTCAGTAATTAGGATCCGTGACGATCACTTTGATTTGTCCAAATGATTAATGAGTTTCAGTGTGAGACTACACGTGTATTTGTGTAGAGTAAAGTGCGGAATACTTAATGTGTCGGTCATGATTTTGCTCCTTCCTCCTCTTAGGAGAAATACGTAAAGAGTTAAAGGAAATGTGCTGAAAACCTTTGGGGTTTGTGCATCTATATCATTCCAATGGCCAGGTGAGGGTCCTGTTTATAGTAGGTAAACCTACGTGGAAGAATAATTGTCACCTGTGCCAATACCTTGAGGAGTTGGGTCAGAAGATTTAAAATATGATATTCGAATGTAGCAGATAGTTTGCTGTTGCAAGGTGCTTTTGATACTCCAGGGTTTGTAAATTACCATGGCAATGATGAATGCGGTATGTTAGAGGGCTGGTGGGCAGCTGAAAGCTACAGAAAGGAAAATGCTCAATGGGGTGTGACGGTAGGGATTTGGTTAAATCCAGTTACAGTGGATTCCGGGTAATTGGGCCAGCAGTTATTCAGGGCAGCTGCTTATTTGAGACAACTCTTAAAGAACAAAAGCAAATCGAGAAAATAGTCGGGATTCCCGTCATTTATTTGGGATACTATGCCACTTTATTGAGACAGGCAACTGTTGCCAAGCATTTTCTAACTAGTGTCAATCACGTGCACGTTGTGTGGCTGTTAGACACTACACCATACTTCGAGCAAACAGTTTTTAAATAGCATCACTTGTCTGTTAGTGTTCAAAAAGCTTTGATGTTTGTCACTGATAGTTGGCGAGAAATAGGCATTAAGACAATTCAGAACTGTTTTGCTCATTGCGGTTTCAAACATTTAGGCTTCACTATTTAACAAAGTTAAAGTATTGAAGGCATGGACATAATTTTCAATGTTATAACAAAAATAGAGATTGGGAGGATATAATAACTGAAAGCATTGTATGAAGGCAGTTCAGTATCTACGCTAGGTGCTGCCGCTGACTTTGTTCATTTACACTCAATCAAAAAAGAACACGTCAGCAAACACTGAATGAACTCCACCATCATTAACTACTAGCTAATATTAAGCTAGCCAATAATATTAAAGAGGATACCAAAAGTTTCTTCAGATACGTAAAGCATAAAAGAGAAGTGGTTATCGGGCCGCTGGAAAACAATGCTGGAGAGGTAGTAATGGGGGGGGGGGGGCGCAAGGAAATGGCGGATGAACTGAATAAGTATTTTGCATCAGTCTTCTCTATGGAAGACACCAGCAGTATGGTGGAAGTTCCAGGTGTCAGGGGTCGTGAAGTGTGTGAAGTTACCATTACTAGAAAGAAGGTTCTTGGGAAACTAAAAGATCTGAAGGTGGATAAGTCACCTGGAGCAGATGGTGTACACCCCAGAGTTCTGAAAGAGGCGGCTGAAGAGATAGTGGGGGCATTAGAAATGATCTTTCAAGAATTACTAGATTCTGGAATGGTTCCGGAAGACTGGAAATTTGCAAATGTCATTCCACTCTTCAAGTAGGGAGAGAGGCAAAAGAAAGGAATTTGTAGGCCAGTTAGTCTGACCTCAGTGGTTGGGAAGATTTTAGTTGATTATCAAGGATGAAGTTTCATTGTACTCGGACTACTGCTACGTCGACTCAGGCCTAGGAGGCCGGCGTCGGGCAAAACTTGGAGGCACATGATAAAATAGGCTTTATACAGCATGATTTCTTCAAGGGAAAATCTTGCCTGACAAATCTGTTGGAATTCTTTGAAGAAACAACTAGCAGGATAGACAAAGAAAAATCGGTTGATCTTGTGTACTTGGATTTTCAGAAGCTGTCACACAAGACTGCTTAACATGCTACAAGCCCATGGTATTACAGGGAAAATGCTAGCATGGATAAAGTAAAGCAGTAGTTGATTGGTAGGAGGCAAAGAATGGGAATAAAGAGAGCCTTGATGGTTTCCTAGTATCTCAAGTTCAAACTTACTGTCATTCAACCGTACACATGTATACCACCAAACGAAACAACCAAGGTGCACATCACAGATAGCATAACACATATGACCACAAATAAATTATCAAATAATAAGGTGCATATAAGATACAAATTAAAAAGTAAACCGTGTAATGCTACTGGTGCTACGTACATGATTAGACCCCCTGGGGGAAGTTGTTTCCCATCCAAACAGTTCTGTGCAATTATTTAGTACTATCCTAAGAGGCTACTGTGCAAAAATCTATAGTATCAATAGCAAGATCAGTTAAGAGTGCTGACATACATTTGCAGACTTCCATATAAAAATTTTAAGTCAAATTGTATGTCTTTGCAGGTAGCAGAATGTAACCTTCATATGTATTCTTTTTCTGTTTCCTCTGTGCACTAGGAAAGTATCACTTGTGTGAAGTGGGATCCATTAGGGCAGATGCTTATGAGCTGTGCCAAAGAAACCACCATCAAATTGTGGAGCTTTATAGATGGCAGCTGGCACTGTCTACATAAGCTTTCTCATCCAGCATTGGTGAATACTGTCACCTGGTGCAGTCATCTTGGAAAAGGTGTCAAATTGCGGCTCATGTTGGCCAGGTAGATATAAAGGTCTACACTTTCAAAACATCTATTGTTGCTGAAAATCCTTCATTGTTTCCATTGATTCAACATTCACTCAGACATTTAAACTCAGGATGTTATTACGAAGTGAACTCTTTACCAAATCATGTTACACTTTGCCATCCAGCTATCATTTACTACTTAATGTTAGTTAGTGGACTTCCTTTAAATATATTTTCAAACCAACCTGTGTACATGATATTGGTTGTACACTCCTGAACTGTCATGTTGTTCCAAATAGCGCACACAAAATGCTGGAGGAACTCGGACAGTCAGGCAGCATCTTTGGAAATGAATAAACATGAGTCCTGATAAAGATTCTTGACCCAAGATGTTAACTGCTTATTCGTTTCCAGCACTATATGTGTGTTGCTCTGGATTTCCAGCATCTGGAGAATCTCTTATGTTCATGCTGTTCCAGTTAAGTTGTCCTGTAAGTCACAATTATTTCTAGGAAAGGAAAGAAAAGTTAGTCTTCCAAAAGACTTTTGAAGTACCCTCCAAGAAAAGTTTTGCAGCTGGGATTTATGGACTTCAAACAGCGAAAGGGAAGGGAGTAGGGGATACTGGTGAGAGGAGAGAATTATAGTGAAGAAGACATTGAATGAATCACTCTTGGGTCCCTAATGAGTTCCCTCTTATTCCTGGTAAATATAGATAACTAATCTCACTGCAGGGCAATTAAGTTCCCCAGTGGTACTGAACAAAGTGGAGATGGTATGGCAGCACTAAGCAAGTTGTCAAAGTCATACAAGTAGAATTATAGCCTTTACATCTGGGATGGCAAATGCATAATAAATTAAAAGAGTTGAAACTTGAAGGCAGCAACATAGAGATTATACTCATTACATGAAACAACAGTGCATTTATTTAACATTTTCAATGGAATAAATGGCTGATGATATTTCATGGTGACTGAAGATGTGGACTAGTAAGAGCAGATTTAAGTGCATCAAGTCAGGCAAGTGTTGAGGAGTAAGAGGCTTTTGAAGGAAGTTCCAAGGACCTGGGAATGGTAGAATGCTGGTGAAGTGGACGGTTGAGATTGAGTGACAAAGTAGACCACACTTGAATGATTTGGTAGTGGAGGTTGTAAAAACTGGAGTGGGGGGGGGCGCCTGGCCCATGGTGGGATTTTTCAATTATGAAAATAAATGTTGCAATCAGCCTGAAATTGCAAGAATGCTTGATATGATTAAGAGTAATTTGGACAAGATGTAATTTTTTTGTTCACTCACTGAATGTCTGAGTGTGGGGCATCATTGGCATTGAGTGCCTGGCCCTGTTGCCCCTTGAATTTTTTTGCCTGCTGGTGAGAAGAGGAAGAGATGGAGTGGTGAACAAAGATGCAGAAGTTGTGAGTTGACTATGAATACAATAATTTCAGTCTTGGACAGTACAATACTAAGGCTGAATTGTTTAATATTTGTAAACCTACAGAACATCCCCTGAATTTAAATGTAATCAGAGGTAATTCTGAAGTCATGAGCAGGAACCCTATCAAAAATCCTGACAATTGCAGATACAAAGATGGAACCCAAACTGACCTTTACCACTCTTTGAAGCAGTACTTCGACACAAAGTTCTGAGACATCTTCTGACACAACATAATATAAATAAACTTATTCCTGTTTGTACTGCTTGTAATGTTTAATGAAATATTAAAGATAACAACTGCAAAGAGAGAATTATCTTCACTTGTGTAAGAAGACAAGGATGCAAGAGAATGCTAGGTAAAAAGTTTAATGGAAGATGCTGGAAGTTAGAAACAAGAATAAATGCTCCCCAGTCTCTGACTGGACCATAAGATGTAGGAACAGAATTAAGCCTTTCAGCCCATTGAATCTTCTCTGCCATTCCATCATGGCTGATGTTGTTCCCACCCTTTTAGAGTATTATTCCCATTGTTACATACCCCGTAACTGGGTTGCCAAACCAGCAGAAATGGATCACTCAGTTGGAGTCTGGATTACTAGAACTAAGAAAGTTTTATTAAAGAAACAAGCAACACAGTAATCGAAAGGATAATAAATGCAACAGTTCAGCAATGATAAACACACAAGTGCACAGAATTAAGATAACAGCATCAATCAAGCTCTATCGTTGTCTAGGGGTAAATGACCAATTTCAAAGTGACACAAAGTTCAGTCCAATTTAGTTCAGTTCGCAGTAATCGTTGCCATGGCGATGGACAACGTGGGGGGGAGGGAGAGAGAGAACGGGAACGACTGATCATTCAGACACGGCTTCCACCCACAGACCGGCGATATTGCTCACAAGCAGCTTTCGGGCGGGTCCTTTGTGATGTCACCTGAGGTCACCAACTGTGACCCCTCCTCTAGATGCGATCGATCCTCTGCAGTGAACCCGGCACCCAAGCGAGGGTGGACACACACCGGGTTCCCGCTGATCGTACCTTTCCACTCTGTGCGTTTATGGCCCGGTACTTCCCACCGACTTGTGAGAGGCGCACCGCTTCCAGGGTCTCGTTACCTTGGGTGTCGTGTGTGTCCTGCCTTAGCGAACCTGTCCCTTTTTATCCCCCCTGCTGGGGTATCGCCTGTCCATCACTTCAAACAGTTCAGGGTTCAAAGGGGGAGCCGCTCTAGACAGCTCTCTCTCCCGTCCCTTCATTACACGTCCCCAGATCGCCTGTCCATCACTTCAAACAGTTCAGGGTTCAAAGGGGGAGCCGCTCTAGACAATACCGAGACTGATGGCTCCTTCATTAACACCTCCAAATGCTGCTTCATTGTGTGCCTTATCTCTCCCTCCCCTGAGGACAGGTGGCAGACCAACTGCTGATGCCACTGATGCTAGCCCAGGCCAGCAAACATCTTAATTTATGTGTATTCTTGTCACACCATCCTTCTAGAGGTAGTCACCATCATCAATTTGAGCCATGTCATACACCGTGGGCGATCATAGTCTCTGTGACCATGATTGTTCTTGACAATTTTTTCTACAGAAGTGGTTTGTCATTGCCTTCTTCTGGGCAGTATCTTTACAAGACAGGGGACCCCAGCCATTATCAATACTCTCAGAGATTTTTTGCCTGGTGTCAGTGGTCACATAACCAGGACTTGTGATGTGCACCAGCTGCTCATACCACCGTCTACCACTGGCTGCCATGGCTTCATATGAGTCTGATTGAGGGACTAAGCAGGTACTACACCTTGCCCACGGGTGACCTGTAGGCTAGTGGAGGGAAGGAGCACCTTACCCCTCCTTTGTTAGAGATGTATCTCCACCTGTCTTTTAGAGGTGGTCACCTTAATTATTCAAGCATCTGCAGTACTTTGTTTTCACAGTAGTATCCCTGAAGCAGTTTTGTATTTTAACTGAAAAAAGCTTAGAAATTAATGGATGTACCAAATAATCTCAACAGAAGAGACTATAACTGCTGGAATGTGGAGCAACACACAAACCCAGTGAGTCAAGTAGCATTGGTGATGTTTCAGACTAAAACCCTGCATCAGCACTGAGAATAGAGAGGGGAGATGGCTAGCACAGAGGAGAGAATAATGCCCATTGTAAAAACGTTGGCTTCAATTCAGTAAGTCATAGTCATACTTTATTAATCCCGGGGGAAATTGATTTTCATTACAGTTGCTCCAAAAATAGTAAATAGTAATAGAACCATAAATAGTTAAATAGTAATATGTAAATTATGTCAGTAAATTATGAAATAAGTCTAGGACCAGTCTATTGGCTCAGGGTGTCTGACCCTCCAAGGGAGGAGTTGTAAAGCTTGATGGCCACAGGCAGGAATGACTTCTTATGATGCTCAGTGCTGCATCTCGGTGGAATGAGTCTCTAGCTGAATGTACTCCTGTGCCCACCCAGTACATTATGTAGTGGATGGGATACATTGACCAAGATGGCATGCAACTTAGACAGCATCCTCTTTTCAGACACCACCGTGAGAGAGTCCAGTTCCATTCCCACAACATCACTGGCCTTACAAATGAGTTTGTTGATTCTGTTGGTGTCTGCTACCCTCAGCCTGCTGCCCCAGCACACAACAGCAAACACGATAGCACTGGCCACCACAGGCTCGTAGAACATCCTCAGCATCGTCCAACAGATGTTAAAGGACCTCAGTCTCCTCAGGAAATAGAGACGGCTCTGACCCTTCTTGTAGGCAACCTCAGTGTTCTTTGACCAGTCCAGTTTATTGTCAATTCGTATCCCCAGGTATTTGTAATCCTCCACCATGTCCACACTGACCCCCTGGATGGAAACAGGGTCACCGGTACCTTAGCTCTCCTCAGATCTACCACCAGTTCCTTACTGTTTTTACATTAAGCTGCAGATAACTCTGCTCACGCCATGTGACAAAGTTTCCTACAGTAGCCCTGTACTCAGCCTCATCTCCCTTGCTGATGCATCCAACTATGGCAGAGTCATCAGGAAACTTCTGAAGATGACATGACTCTGTGCAGTAGTTGAAGTCCGAGGTGTTAATGGTGAAGTGAAAGGGAGACAAGACAGGAACAAGAACATAATCATTATGTTCTGATGTTAATGTGGAAGCT